>NC_066580.1:43995543-45306793 GCF_024323335.1 Lathyrus oleraceus | reverse complement strand
TAACCAAATAAATAGACAACTAAAAATCAATTAAATAAATAAAAAAGAAACGAAATAATGAAATAATTTTTTTAGAATTATGTTTTTAAATGTCATTTAATCACTTCTTTAAAATTAATTTCTATTATTGAAATAAATAAATAAATAAAAGATCAATTAAAACAAACAAAAAAGAGTACATTGGACGAACATCAAAATAGGCCGAAGAACATCAAAACAAGCCAAAGAGAGGGAAGACATGTAGTAGAATATGGGATGCAATGAGTAGTTTGGTCTAGGCCCAAACAAACAGCCCAGGGAGAGTTGGTCAACGGTCAGTCAAAAGGGAGGGAGAGTCAACCTGTTGACTCCATCCCTCACCCTTTGATTATGCACTACTAGAATAAGTCATTTTAGCCTCCTAGTTTAGAGTCGGCCACCGACACGGACACTATTAGTGTCGGCTAAGCCTACACTAACGGACTCTATCTACGTACATCTTTTAAGACAAGTTATTTTTTTTATCAGTGTCGGCAAAACCGACACTACTTGTTATGTTACCTTTGAAGAATGTTTGATTAATTTATTTAGAGTCGGTGAGACCGACTCTATCTAGTAGCATTATTTTTTAATTAGTATTTATTTACTTAGAGTCCGCTTAGCCGACACTATTCTTATAACATATACATTTTCCATTTATTTATCTATAATATATATATATATTTAAGGTTTAAGTATTTTATTTATTAATTAGAGTCCGCTTGGCGGACTCTATGGAATTTTCTATTTCGGACCAAAAATTGCGCGACAGCTTATTTCCCTCTTTCCTTTTCCCTCGTCATTTTTCACTCTCCCTCCATTTCATTTCACAAAACGAAAACCCTAATTCCATGCTAAATCGTGAATCCGTTTTTTCCCAATTTCGTGAACCGATTCGTGAATCCCTAATCCGTGAATCCATTGAAGAATCCCTAATTCAAAATCCCTCGTTAAAGGGTTTCTGAATCATCAAAGGTAATGCATATTCATCTCAAGTGATTTCCATTGAGTTTTGGTTTAATGAGTATGAGATAGTCATATGTTTTATGTTTTCTGAATGTAGGTTTTCCAGAACTATCGGCTTTGTGGATGCTGGAATCAACTTTTCTTTGCAAGTTTAGTATTGTTTCCAAATATGTTTAAAGTCTCCTTTAAGTCTGAAACTACAAAAATCAAATTATTTGCTAATTGGTTTTCTGAATGTAGGTTTTCAAGAATGCTCATCTTACTTAGTGGAGGCAGTAAGCAGTTGTTGAATGCAAGTTAATTTGGAACCGAAGCACTATATCATCCGGGATTTTGCAAAGACAACTCTTTCTCAAGGTTAGTCATCCCTATGTTAATTTGGAACCAGACTGAACTGTTAGTGTTTGCAATAGTTAGTGTTTGCATCAGTTAGTATTTCTCAAGGTTGAGAATTATTTATGAATTGATTTTGTGGTTATGAGGAGGCTATGGAATTTCCTAAGTTCTGCTTAATTATTTCTTATGGGGTCAAACTAAAAGAGCTGAAAAAGTTTGTGCTGGTTTAGATTTGTTTTTGTGGAACCAAGGTTTCTGGTATGTTGATGATATTGATGCATGTTTTCATCCTTCCTCTTATCTTGAATGTCCTTCATGTGGTTCTCTTGATGATGTTGCCTCCGAGTAATTTCCAGTTGTTGCATTGTGTATTGATGATGCGGCTGCTTGAGTGCTTTATAGATGAACTCATATCTGTAGTTTAGTTTCCCTTTTGTTGCTTGATGTATGTCCTCTAATGCTCTAGATTGTCCTGTTCTTGATGAGATATTTGCTGTTGAGCCTTCCTTGCTTCAGGCTGAAGGTGATGTTTTCATTGTGCCACCTGATTTGGCTGTTATGCTTCTTGAATTATCTGCTGTGCCTGCATTCCATAACTGATTTCTGATGTGAGTTGCAGTGCCAGTATCAGCCATTTGTAACAATTTGTGTGTCTGCTATATATTTGTGACCTGATTATTAGTGCTTGTTTTCTAACTGTTGTTGATGTGTCTTAGTTAGTGCTTTGCTTGCTTCTAGTGACTGCAATTGAGAAGTGTTCCTTTGTTCTGTCTTGTGTTGTTGTCCTGTTGTGCATTCCACGAATTCGCGATATAGGGTTCGAAGAGGTTAGAATGGTGATTTATGTTAGAACGTTCGAAGAAGCCGCAAAGTTATGAGAGAGTGAGGTTATAGTCATTTTTCAATTCTGTTTGCAGGTGATTTGCTTGAGAAGTTTGTTGGGAAAAGTTGTTAGGTAACGGTTTAGAATTTGTTGTGAAATTCGGTTAGTTGATTTTGGTCATGAGAGAATGATGGTTCTGTTAGTTGGTTCCGTTAGTTGTGAAGAGTGAAGGTTCAGTTCTGTTATAGGTTGGGAAGAGGAGTTTTGAAGTTTGTTATTTTCGGAGCGGTTGTTGAAGAAACCTGGAAGTTAGAAGTTGGTTAGTGAGGTTCAGTTTCTATTAACAAAGTTAGTTATTAGTGAAAGTGGAATTCTGTTATGAACTTCTTAGCTAATTAAGTGTTAGGAAATTAATTAGTTGAATGTGTTATTACTTATTAGTAATGTCAACTGTGAACTATTGTTGAAAGTCTAATAGTTTGCTTCTGTTAATGTTAATGTTGAGTTGTTATGACTTAAATGAAACCATGATATGCTTTTATTGTGGACTGCTATTAGCGAACTGTTTGGTGATTACTGAATTTCTGTTAGGATGGAGTTAAGTTTCTGTTAGATTTCTTACTTGAGTTAAGTCTGCTATCAGTTAGTAGGTTGTTTTGAATTCTGTTATGACTGTTAATGTTTGTTAAATTTCGGTTAAGTGAAAATTGTGAGAGTTAATTAGTTAGGAAAACATAATTGAAAAATGACTATAACCTCACTCTCTCATAACTTTGCGGCTTCTTCGAACGTTCTAACATAAATCACCATTCTAACCTCTTCGAACCCTATATCGCGAATTCGTGGAATTGTGAACCCTACAAATTTTTGAACTTTATTTTGATTTCGAACACGCATTGGCTATGTTGTGTTTTTCTCTTTTCGGTTTCCCTTGGATTGCGAATTGGTTATGTTGTAAATGAAATTCTAGCATCGGGATATAACCTTTCACCTTTGTGGTATTTGATTCGCATAGATTTTGTTTATATTTCGAATTAAGTTCTATTCTGTTGTTGTGATCACTGTCCCAGTGTTGTGTTTTTTTTCTGGTTTCGAGGCGGTTGCTTTGTGTATCGGCTACCTTATGCGTTTTGGTTGCGTATGTTTGTAGGTAGAAGTTTTGTTTTGGTTTGTATGTTGATTTGTGTTGGCATGGTAATAATTTGGTACTACTGTACATGACAGTCTATATAGTGACTACATACTGCAAGTTGTTAGTTATTTCCATTAACATGTAGTTTTGGTTCGGTTTACATTAAAAAATAAACTAAGAATTAAGGCTTACATTGTTTTAGTTAGATTTCAGGAAGTGAGTACAATAGCTTATTGGATTTGTTAAAATATACAGCAGTTTAATAGATTTATAAATCTGTGCAGCAATTTTGTTTACGGTCTGAAATAATAATGTACAATAGTATTAAAATTTGGTATGTTCGTCATGTTTAATTTTTGAACCACTGAAAATAAAATAAAAATCCCTTGGAATGCATGTATTCTATTCTCTCCTAATACCCATTAGGAAGTTATCTGATTTTCTCTTAATACCCATTAGGAACTTATCAGCCATTCATTTTTGTCTAATATATGTTTTAATTTTCAGTGGTTGACGAGTTAATTGTTTGCCTTATAGAAAATGGATCGTACTTGGATGTACGATAGAGTATATTCCAATAGACACGAATTGAAAGAAGAGTATGTTCGCGGGGTTAAAGACTTCGTAAAGAGGGCTTTGAAACAACCTATTTGTAAATCTGAGGGAGGGATAAGGTGTCCGTGTATAAATTGCAAGTGTCTCAAGATAAGAATACCAACTAATGTTAGACTTCACTTGTATCGAGATGGATTTCAACCAGACTATTGGATTTAGACTCAACATGGAGAAGTAGAGCTCAATGTTAATACAAGGAATGATTCAAATAGTAGTGAGCATGTGCATCATGATGACCAGATTGAGGCAATGAATCAGATGGTGTATGATGCTTTTAGGCCTTATGGAGTATTCTCTCACGTGAATGATAACATAGAAGTTGAGGAATATACGGAGGATGAGTTTCCCAACGAAGATGCCAAACGATTTTATGACAAGTTGATATCTTTCAACAAGCCCATTTATGAGGGAGCTACCCAATCAATATTATCAATATCTACTCAACTTCTTGAAATTAGGTCTAATTGGCATGTACCACAAAAAGGTTTAGATTTTGTTGCACAAATGCTTAAAAGTGTATGTCCAGTTCAAAAATGCTTGCCCGAGAACTATTACCAAGCAACACAGTTGGTATCTAAGTTAGGGCTAAAGGTTGAGAAGATTGATTGTTGTAAGAATGGTTGTATGTTATATTACAAGGATGATAGCAATCTATCAGAGTGCAAATTTTGTAATGCTCCTAGGTTCATTCCTCGCAAGACTGGCATGGGAAAGTACAAAGATATCCCAGTGAAGAGAATGTTCTACTTCCCAATCATTCCCAGATTACAAAGATTGTATGCATCAACTGAGTCGGCAAGTGAAATGAGATGGCATCACATGAACAAAAATAGTTCCAACATCCTTCGCCACCCGTCAGATGGAAAAGCATGGAAACATTTTGATAGTGTATATCCTGACTTTTCTAGGGAACCCAGAAATGTAAGGTTGGGTCTGTGTTCAGATGGTTTTACTCCTTACATTCAAGCGTCTGCTTCTCCATACTCATGTTGGCCAATAATAGTTACTCCGTATAATCTCCCCCCTGAAATGTGCATGACCAAACCATACTTGTTTTTGGCATGCCTCATACCCGGACCTAAAAACCCTAAATTAAAGATAGATGTCTACTTGCAACCATTGATTGATGATCTACATCGATTGTGGTCCAATGGAATATTGACCTATGATATATCTACAAAACAAAACTTCATCATGAAAGCCTGCTTGATGTGGACAATTAATGATTTTCCAGCCTATGGTATGTTATCTGGATGGGGAACACAAGGTAAATTGGCATGCCCTCATTGTATGGAACACACTGATGCTTTCACCTTGAAAAGTGGCCATAAGAATTCCTGGTTTGACTGTCATCGTCGTTTCTTGCCATCTAATCACTCCTTCAGAAGGAGTAAAAGAAGTTTCCTAAAAAATAGGGTTGTGACCAATGAGCCACCTCCCATTTCCACAGGGAAAGATATATGGGCGGTAATAAGTAATTTTCCAAAAGTTACTGAAATTGGATGGGAGGCGAAATGGAAAGAATTCGAAGGGTATGGAGTGGATCACAATTGGAAAAAGCGACAAGTGTATTATGTCCCATATCCAGAAATGTGTAGAGATATGCGTGGATGGTGTGCGGCAATCACCACAAAACCAAGGGGTCGCGTAGAGATTGACAACATAGAGGATGAAGTACCTTATCAATCTGATGGGATGTTACCGGCGCTACCCAATGTAGAAATTGAAGCAATATCTTGTTTGCGTGACATGTCACAATTAGATGTGTTTGAAGAGATTTTTGATTGCTCTACTAGTGAAGCAGATAGAGGGCATTGATGAAGATAAGCGTGATGTGACGTGAATGAGGGTTCAAATAGAAACAAAAGGGTGAAGCAGAACTAAATTTTCTTTTCTTTCTAGTTTCTCTTTCTAGTTTCTCAGCTAGAATCAATTCTGGACAAGTTATGTAAGATAAATTAAGTCGCTGTGCATTTATCTTTTCCCTGTAGAGAACTTTTTCTTTGTTTACCCCTCCTTTGTTAGCAGCATTCCTTTGTATTTGAAATGGCTCCATTTCTAATATCCAATAATTTGGCTATGTAGTGAATCACTATAGTTCTTCCCTGTGCTATCATGCAGTATAATACTTTCTAAAGGTCAAATACAGTTTTCTACACCTTGCAATATCATTTTACATGTTTTTGCATTAGATCGTTGCATGCTTTATCATGAAGTTGTTGTTAATCTTTTAGTTATTATTACTTTAGGACCACAATAGAGTATGCATATCTTTCTCTTAACTTTTTTTATTGATTGATTAATATGAGTCCTGTTTTTATAAAGTTTGGAGATGTATGAGAATATCGTACAACAACAATGAATGTTTTTTATTTAGCAAGCAGCCGCCTCCATTAAGAATCCGTACTGTAAATTGCTCAAATTTTTTCCTGTAGAGCAGTGTTGTGTTATCAAATATCCGTAACTGCGGCGCTATGGTAGGTATACGTGGCAGCTTTCGGACTCGCCACAGTATGGAGAAGTTTTTGCTGTTGTTGATGTTTGGAGGGGTTTTTGCGTGTTATGATAATGTTTGGCAACTGCATTTGAATTATCAAAAACAACATTGTTTCTTTTCTTTTACTTTTAATTTTATCAGAAACTGCATTTGATAATGTTATGATAATGTTAAGAGTGTGAGACTGACTAATCCTTTTATTTTTATGACAACAGATGACTAAAAGAGGTGGAAAAGCTAAGGTATTAGCACCAGGAAAACTTCAAGAAGAACGAAATCGCATAATTAACAAGAAGCATATCGTTAGGAAACCTGCTCAAACAACATTGTCTATGCAGGATGCATCATCGGCACCAACACCAGCTCAGGCAGCACCGTCCGTGCAGGTTGCATCGTCGATGCCGACATCAGCTTCGAAAAAATCATCTGTGCAGGCTGCATCGTCGATGCCAACACCAGCTCAGGAAGCATCGTCCGTGCAGGTTGCATCATCAATGCCAACATCAGCTTCTAAAAAATCGTGTGTGCAGGTTGCATCGTTGATGCCAACACCAGCTCAGGCAGCATCGTCCGTGCAGGCTGCATCGTCGATGCCAACACCAGCCTCCGTGCAGGCTGCATCGTCGATGCCAACACCAGCTCAGGCAGCATCGTCTGTGCAGGCTGCATCGTCGATGCCAACACCAGCTCCAACTGTAGTACCTGTTCATGCCACTACCTCTGAGAAATTCAGTTTTATGCCTACTCCAACTTTAAGCCATCAAACAATGGCTGGCCCTCAAAGTATAAACCTTCAAACAATGGCTAGCCCTTCAAATTTGGCAGAGGAGGAAGATGTGGATGCTGATGAGGATGAGGCGGTGGGTCAAGAAACTATTACCCCTCTTGTGCCAACAATAGATGAGAATGGGAAAGTTATTATAAAACCATCTGGTACTGGGTAAGTCATATATATTCTCATAATTTAATAATTTAGTAGTTTTATTATTGTATTTTGTCTAAAATATATATAACCTGTTAAGAAAGTTGAGAATATTACTATCCATATGATTCTTAATAATTTAGTAGTTTTATTATTGTATTTTGTAGGCTAGTTCCTGCCAAAGAAGTTGCTGGTGCCATTAATTATGTGATACGCAAACAATTTTATAAACCTATACATCATTGGTCTGCACTCGATCCTGATACGAAAGCTGATTGGTTTAAGTTGTTTGGAGTAAGTATTTATTGACTTTTGTCACTTAAGTTGATCAAATTATATTTAAAAAAATAACTAATTGGTTATTAATATTAATTATGTGATTTTAATTATTTTCAGGAGAAGGTTTCGTGGGATCCTTTCGATCATGCATTTGTCTATAGCGCATTTGAAAAAAAAGGAAGAAAACGATTAAACGACATGTTGGGGAAGGCGAGGAGAAAAGGGACTCGACCTTCATGGATTGGTGATGATGCTTGGGTTGAACTTCAAACTTATTGGAAAAAGACCGAGTTTTTGGCTGTGTCTTCTCAAAACAAGACCAATCGAGCTTCCGCAAGAGGCGGAGCAGTCCACACCACAGGCCGTAAGGCTCATATTGATGTTGCACTTCAACTTGTAAGTAATAAAATCCTAACAAATTATTATTATTATGAAGATTCTTTATATCTTGACAGTTTTACTCGTATTCTGTATTGATTATTGGATTATTTGATTTTTGTAGTCACGTGAACTTCAAAGGGATCTGCGTCCCGATGAGTTATTTTTAAAAACACACAAGAGGAAAAATGGTGAATGGGTTGACAGTCGTGCTGCATCTACTTATGTAAGTTCTCGTAAATTTTACTGCATCAATATTTGCATCCATGCTTGAAACATATTATGTAGCTGTTATGCATTCCTTATGGCGCTGTTCTCGTAAAGTTTCTTCTCTTTCTTTGACTGGATTTTTGATAGAAGTATTTGGAGTTTTTGACTCCACCTTATTTGGAGGTTGATATTAATTATAGTATCGTTAAACATATTAGTAGTTTTAAAATATATATGTTTACCCCTTGTTTTTCAGAAGTAGACTTAATCAAATTAAACTCTCCAAAAAGGATCTAGTTATCCATTTTTATAGTCTAATGTAAGTTAGATATAATAGCACAAGTCCTATGTTTATCAACATGCTTAGAGTGACCATAGAAAGTTGTAATTCTACAGTCAGGACTACTATCAGTTTGAAAAGGAAAGTTCTGTTGAAAATGAAATTCCTGCTGTGCTGTTTGATATCAGTTTGAAATTCCTGCTATCAGTTTGAAATTCCTGCTATCAGTTTGAAAATGAAATCCGATTGAGGTTTCAAGTGAGTAGCAATGTTGGGTCCAATTGGGTGGGATCACGGTTCACAATACCTGCAGGTTGGAAGGCAGGTGCTACTTATTAACTATTATTACAGAAAAACAGTTTAAAGTCCTATAAACTGTTTGTTGTTGCTGCTTTTCAAAATAGGAGCCTGCTTTTCAAGTGAGCCTGCTTTTCAAACAGATAGCAGGAATTTCAAACTAGTGTCCTGTTGTTGCTGCTTTTATATGGATAGATATATATTAACTAATGTATATAATTACTGTACTTTTATGATAAAGTGAGCCTGTACTTTTATAATTACTGTACATATTAACTAATGCATTGTCACTTTATATGGATATGGGACTTTTATGACAGCGCACAAATATATTTTTGATTAGATAGATATGGGACTTTAAACTTGATTATTATTGATTAGATAGATATGTTATTAATCACAATAATCAATTTTATTATTTCACTTTAAACTTGATTATTAAATATATTTTTGATTATTATTATTATTGATTCTTTTCTTAGATAGATATGGGACTTTAAACTTGCTGTGTTATCTTGAGTTTCATTGGCATAGCCATTTGGCAGATATGGGACTTTTCTTAGATAGATATGGGGCATAACCATTTTGAGTTTCATTGGCATAGCTGTATAAGAATGATACAATTGCTTGTGTTATCTTGCTGTTAAATATTCCTTACTTTTTCTATTATGCAGAAGACTTTTAAAGAGAAGTTTGATGCAGAACTTCAGCCAACTGAAGAAGGGAATGGAGAGGTTGTTCAAGTGTTAGATGGAGAGCGTGTAAATCAGCTATGGACAGAGGCTGCTGGGGGCCGTAACCGTGGTCGGGTTTATGGCGCTGCAGATTTAGCTATTAATCTAAAACGTGGATCAAAAAGTTTTACCCAACAATCTCAAACTCCTCAACACTCTATGTTTGGGATGTCATTAGAAGCTGAAAGAGCAGCTAGAATTAGAGCTGAACAAATTGCCGAGGCTGCAACGACCCAATTACAAGAGGCTAACGAAGCAATGCGAGCTGCTACCGAGGCTGCAAAAGCTGCTATCGAGACTGCACAAAGGATGGAGAGGGAGATGAATGCTTGGAAGGAATTTATGATGAAGAAATTTGACACTTCAACTTTTGTATCACATTCTCATCATTATGATGACGATTTGGATGATCAATCATTAGATGAAGATTGATCTTGTACTTTTAGTAGAACGAATTAATCTCGGATGTGATTACTTTTTGTGTATGTTTTTTGAAAGTTAATGTGGGTAGAACTTTTGTAGTTACTTTCACGAATGTTTAAAATTGTTTCCAAATGTTTTACCATAAATATGATATTGTGGATTGAAAAAATTTGTTCGAGTGAGGTTGTCATGTTGCAACCCGTTATTGTCCTTTTTTGTTGACTTTAGAGTCGGTGTATGCAAGGCTAAATATTATTATAGACTTTTCTATGTTGACTTTAGGGTCGGTGACACGGACTCTATCTGTTGACTTTTTTGTTGACTTTAGAGTCGGACCGGCCAACGCTAAACATAATATTGACTTTTCATGGTTTTGAAACAACATAGCGTCGGTTCAATTAGTGTCCGCTTTAGCCTCCGTCTCCCCGAGGCTACGTAGCCTCGGTGTATCTTTAGCCGACGTTACACAGTAGCTTCGCAACTTTTATTCAAGGCCCGACACCGACGCTAAACCGACGCTAACCACATATTAGTGTCTGTTTTTTCACCGTTAGCGTCTGTAAATGGCCGACGCTAATAACAGTTTTTCTAGTAGTGATGTGAGCAAGAGATCCTAATGGAGTAAGGGCACGCGTGTTCCATTATTATGGTGGGGTATCCACATTGGATGCCTAGTTGACCAGAAGTCAACAATTTGTGGCAGCGTCTAGAATGGCCATTTGGCCAAAAGGAAACACACATGGCGCACATCAAAGTAAAGGGGAGGGTTATTAGTAGGGGTGTGCATGGATCATAAACCAAACAAAATTGAACCATATATATGGTTCGGTTCGGATCTTAAAACTATTTTCATAAATCCAATTTATTTTTTTAAAACCGGTTTATAAGTGGATCAGTTCGGTGTTAAACCGGTTTTTCATAAAAAAAACATAGTTTAAAACAACAGTTTTAAATCAATTTTATTAAAACCAATTTTTTATTTTCTTAAAAAAATCAATTTAAAAACCAATTTTATAAAAAAAAACAGTTTTTAAAACTATATTTTAAAAAAATCAATTTTATATCAAATATAATGTTATTAATTTAGAAAAACATAAACAAATTTTATTAGGTTTTAAAATATTTTTTCTTTTAAAATTTAAAAAACATAAAAAAAAACTATTTAGAAAAAACAAAGTTTCAAAAAAAGAAAAAAAATATATATATCAAAAAAAGAAAATAATAAAATTATATTCTGAAAATGACAAAAAATATTGAAAATAAAAAAAATCTTCAAAAACAGATTATTCAAAAAAGAAATAACTGACAAAAAATAATTTCTATTCTGAAATTATAAAAAAAAATTTGTTTTCTGAAAATAAAAGTTTTTTAATTCTCAAAATTTGAAAAAATAACTTTTATTAAAATTAAAAAAATTATCAAAAAAAATCTAAAGTTTTTTTTTTTAAAAAAAATTACTGAAAGAAATAGTATATAGTTTTGATAAAAAAATATTTTATTTAGAAAATAATAATAATTTTATTTGAAAAAAATATAAAATATAATTTTTTCGAAACAAAATTCCAAATATAATATTTTTCGTGAAAAAAAATTCTGAATTTTATTTTTAAAATAATTTTTTTATAAAATTTTAAAAAAATTAAAATATAAAATTGATTTATAATGTGATAAAACATGAAAGTAGACGAACATAAAAATTTAAGACATAGTAAAATTTGGATACCAAATAACAAAACCAGATTTTTATAATGGGTAACGTTTTATATTTGGATAACAAAATGGATACCCAAATTTTTATTTTAGCATTTGGTTTGATTTTTTAAAAGTGGAACAATTTGGATACCAATTTGGTTATGAATAACCATTTTTCTTGCACACCCCTAGTTATTAACAAATGAATCAGAAGAGAGGAAGTTCATTTGGAAACTTCTACTCTATCTCTCTCTTCAAAGAAACGTTGAACCCTCTCTTCTTTCAATCGTTTCGGTTATCTTCTTCATTTAACCTTCCTGGAGAGACGTGGCGGCCGGCGGCGGCGCCACCATCCTCTCCGGCGGTCAACCACTCCCAATAAAAAAGCTAATTTACAAAACCCCCTATTTTATCTCCTCTATCGAAATCGAACCCTATTTTATCCCAAAACCAAACTAATCGAACAGATTGACGAACCCAAAACCTTAATCAAATAAAACTCAAACAAAGTCATAATTCAATTTTTAAACCCTATGAAGCATTCACACGGCGTGTCGCTGTGTCGGACACCGACACGTTTTTGAAGTGTCCAACAAAAAATATTTAATTTCTACAAACACGGATATGATACCTTATTTCAAATAAAGGACACAACTCAATTTAGAAAATTCCAAAAAAAAATTAAAAATAAAAACTCAGTTAAATTTTTTTCAAAATTTAAAAAATAAATAGGTTTTTTAGCTTTCATATTAAACTTCTTTACTATAAAAACAACACAATAAGGATTTTTTTTTTTATATTTCAATGTTTTTGTCACCACAAAATTCTTTTATCGTCTCCGGTTATTTTCATTTTTGCACACCATTATTTCGATTTTCACAAAGTATCTAAGAATATCAATTATCATGTTCGAAATTTGTTTGAAAGTGTTGAAAGAATTTTTGATTGTTTTATCTTAAATAAACATAGATTTTAAACTCTTTACAAATTTTACCCATAAATTATTTTATTATATTAATATATAAAATATATATAATCGTGTCTGTGCCCTATGTTTTTTGCATTAGCGGGTCCTCGTGTCCGTGTCCGTGTCGTGTCCCGTGTCCATGTATGAGTCCAGGCTTCATAGTTTAAACCTATTTCGCTACCAATAATTCAAACATCAACATTCAGCAAACAAACAACATGATTAAGGAACGAAAAAGATGGATGAAACCGAGTTAAGCAATGTGTAAATCAAGGGTTTAGGGTTGAATACATAAGGCAAGGAAATTCATTTAACAACCGTTGAAATAAGCTAAATAAGGAGGAAAAGTTACCGAAGATTCCCAGCTTCTTATTTTTGTATCCTTGATCTTGTACTTTTTGTTGTGATGTTTTGTTCCTTCTACTCCTCCTAACTTCTTGTTGTTGTGTACTGTTGTTTGTGCTGATAGGTTCAGGCTTAACTCTTTTGACTCTGAATTTCAGTGTGAAATTCAAATTCGAATGAATATGTGAATAGATCTTTAGGTATAGGGTTCAACGGTGAGTAAAAATAAGGAACTAACTTAGAAAAAAATATCACCATGATACTCACGTAGATTAGTTAATGTAGGAACTAATCTATAAGCAAGTCAGGTCAAGCTAAGATTTCTACATAGTTTTGGACCTAGAAATTGTTAAGTTCATCTGTATTTGAAATGAAATAAATTATCCAATTTATAGGGTGAAAATTTGACTCATACATGTGATTTCTCGTTAGGAATTTGCTTGGCTCGTGTGAAGGATTTTTCAGGAAATTGGTGAAAGGATTAAATCGTTATACACTCTTGCACAATCCTGTATTTTGTGGAGCTTTTGTGATTCATTTTGTGCGTGTGAGTCACCTTCCATGTGACTGATATGGCATCTTTGTGTGCTCCCAAAGTTTACTATGTAATGCTTATGTATGGATGGTGATGCTTCTGATTTTTAATTTTGGATGTATGATAATGATACTTTTTCGTGTTTTTGCAATTTCAATATGTATCTGTATGATATGTATCTATGTTGCTGCTACTTGAAGTGTCCCATTTGGTTCCTCTTTTTTATGTCATGCTTGGATAGTATAAGCTATGGTACTACTGAATTTATGTTCATGTTATGTGTATTATGATGCTTATGATATGGTTGTTGATTTTTCAAGGCGAGGATGAATCATTGAGCTCATGGAAGGGACATGAGGAAGCTGCACAATGGATGGAAGAACTTAGTCATACCACATTTTCACTTTAATTTTTATTTTCCCACAGACCTATATATTTATAAAGACTTTATTGGTTAAATGTACTTAAATATAAATGTATAATATAATGCAAATTTCCCTATAGATTGTTTCAAAGACTTCTTTTTATTATCTACTCTATTACTATGTTATATTAGAATCAAATGAAAAAGTTGTAGACTTAATGTATTTTAACAATGCAAAAACTAAAGATAATATGTAAAAATACTCCAAAGTGATTATAAAATAAAAGATGTTCTAAAATAGTATTAAAATTATCTAATTTGATTATGGTAACAATGCTATTTACTTGAAAATTCCTTCCTTTTTTCTCCTAAGCATGACACGATGACTTAAATGTATTAAGATCAATAAAAGATAATATGAGGGAAAAGAAATACAAGGACCAAATTTACAATGAAGACCTAAATGATCCAAAGCTAAAATGCAAACCAAGATTTTGATTTTAAATGCAATAGATGAAGGAAATAGTCAAAATCAAAAAGTCAAACCCTCTACTTTCAACTTTATGGTTCATATACAGATGAACTTGTAATTGAAAAAGAAAAAAGGGAATGACCGGATGCAATGATCATGATAGTGCAGATAAAAATGAATTATGTAATGGAATGAATTGATAGAACAATATTGGGGTATGACACCTGCCCCTATCTAATTACCTTAAAATCGGGAAAATGAATTGCCATGGTGTTCATTCTTTCAGGGTAGAAGTCAATTAGATACAAAAAGACCCAAAATTTGTATCCTTCAAAGTATAGAGATTTAATGCAAAGGTGAAATGCAGTGAGATAGTCATTAGAAGAAAATGAAATAAGCAAGAGTCCCTGAGAATCATCAGGACAATATCTTTTGTGACATACTTGAAACTTTCTGAAAATGGAACAATCTTTCCAATTATAAGGATAAGATTCTCTAACAATTAGCATAGCAGTGTCTTGAACATAATACAAGAGATTCCTAGAAAATCAACGAAGCAACATTTTATATGATATTATTGAAACTTTCCAAAGATTGAACAATATCCCAATCGTATCTAAGATTCTACGTGGATACTAGAGCAATATCTCAATGAAACAAGTGAGATTCTCTGAGGATCAAAGAAGCAGTATCTTATATGATATAATTGAAACTTCCCATAGATGGAATAATATCACAATTGTATCTAAGATTCTCTGAGGATACTAGTTAAGTATCTCAAACAAAGCACGTGAGACTCCCTAAGGATCAATGAACCATCATCTTATATGATACAAGTAAAAATTTCCAAAGATGGAACATCACCCCAATCTATCTAAGACTCTTCGAGGATATTAAAGCAATATCTCAAATGTTTATATGTTTGGGGAAAATATTTTAAAAAAGACTCCTCTTGGAGGAAGCTTACTGGAAAAGCTCATAAGAATTTTTTTAGGGTAACCTCTCCTTTGGGAGCTTGGGGAATATTATTATTAACCATAAAGTTGAAGAATGACTTGCTGGGAAACAATTCAACAAGGACATGCGGGTAAGAACTCTATTCATAGAAATACGTCCGACTTGAAAAAGGACTGACTTGGTACTTATGATTGACATTAGATCCTGAATTATGTTATGTTTGATTTTGTATGCCGTTCCACTTTGGGTGGAAACACCGTGCATACAATGATATATGGTGATACATGCAAGGATGCAATTACTAGGAATTTTTAGTTATGAATAATTTGTTCATTTTAATAAAACTTCCCATTTCTGAGAGAATGTTATGCATATGTATGCTAATGATTGTTATGATTATGTTTGATGACATTCTTGTTTTGGAATGAATGCTATGCATGCATGTGATGCATGATAACTTTTGTTTTTGATGCAATTTCTCGTTTCGATGAGAAAGTTTTGGATGAGATTTCCTGTTGGAAAACTATGCATGTTGTGAAGGAGAAGGGCGATCCAAAACGCAACGGAATTTAAAAAAAATTCTCATTTAGTGATCCTTACGAATGGGCATGATCAGTGATAGAATCGTGACCTCTTATGGCGATTGAAACCTTTGATGCAGATCTACGAAGCGATCACGAACATTGAACGGTGACAATGCCTCTACTCAGTCCACACGAACGGATTCCTTCAATCACAGTGCTTGCTGCTACGAATGAAGGCTTTGAGTGAGAGAGAGAGAGAGAGAGAGGGAGAGAGAGAGAGAGAAAAACGAAATTGCAACTGCTCAAATGCTTCTGCACAAGGGTTATATTTATAGAACCACTTGTCTGGGCTGCAAGCTAAAAAAGCCCACTTAAGTCTATGTGGCCCATATCTTATAATATGCCAAAATCACTTAAACGTGTGGTACCTTACCATATTTCGTATTCTACTTAAGTACACCGTACCTTACGATGTTCTACAATTCACTTAAGTGCACCGTACCTTATGGTGTTCCTTAGTTACTCTACCTCTCATAAATCTTTCCTTTTGTGTGTGACCCTGTAGGTTTTCGCGGCATTGGCAATCATATTAAATCACATATTTAACATAATAAATAGTGAGCGGTATCTAACAACACATCACTGCTACCCGAGACACGAAAATGTTATGTGACCTAACAAATCCTTTTGTGATAATACTTATGTGTACAATTATCCTTTTTCCCTTATGTCTATATTGAACACAAGGCATAGACCGTGGCATCCTTGTCCAGATCAATATTGGGACCATTGACATTTATCCTGTTACGCATGATGGACAAATTCCATCTAGGTCACTCATGTCCCTTAGCATGCTTCGTGGAGTACCCATCAACTATCTTTATGGTCATTCAGTTACGGATAATGGTTGATCAGTAATAAGGCACTCGACTCTACATTTAGGGTCCATAGTGGTTTCAGGTCGAAGGGTGGTATACACCATTATCACCATGAGAATAACTTATGACACTTTGCATAACATTCTATATAGTATTCTCACAGTGAGTCAATCCAGTATAAATATTACTCTTAATATTCATACCTATGTTTAAGACTTCATAACTCCTTATCCATGATCCATGAGATGTGATCATCAGTCTATATATACATAATATTCTTAATGCTTTAATGTTATCCCACTTCACAATAAAGTTCGACTACAGATACTTTAAGAATAGTGTCCTTATGTTTAATGTGATCTCAAGATTAAGTCACACTTGATAATTAAATGGACTAGATATTCTAGGAACTTTATTAAACAAACATAATAAAGAAAAAGCCTTTTATTATTAATAAATAATTCGATACAAGTACCAAAAGTATTGGCCTCTAGGACTTACACCAACAATCTCCCACTAGCACTAGAGCCAATCAGGCATACCCCTAATGCTCATCGATCTAGTATAGCCATCATGCTTCTGCTGTGCAAGACGCTTTGTCAGTGGGTCAGCAATATTGTCAAGTGTAGGTACTCTGCATATTTTCACATCTCCTCTATCTATTATCTCTCGAATGAGGTGATAACGCCTAAGTATGTGTTTGGATCGCCATTATTTTGAATTTATTACCATATAGACAATTTAAGACTTTGAGACAACAATGTTCTCTCTGGTAGCGTTATACACAAGTTACCCTATAATAATATAAATTATATTATATAACTAAATTCATATTTTTTCAGACATAGTTGGAGTGCTTCATGCTCTTGGGCATGAAGAACACCTTTAGGTACAAGGAAACCCTACAAAAATTCTCATACTTGAATTGAGGCTACAAGAGTAAGATTTCAACTCGCCTATTTGCTTATTCATATATTTATTTATAAAGTTAGTCTTTCATTATCTCTTTCTTTTTATTTAGTATAAATTATGCGATCCATCAAGTGATCCTTCTAGAAATTGAGGAGATTCCAATCACGGAGTTTTCATATATGCCACCTCAAAAGAGGATGATTCAAAATAGAACTACACTACAAAATTTAATGACAATAACATGGGAGTCGGATACACAAGTACACTATAAATTGTATTAAACATTAATGTCATAAAAATTAATGCCATCATTTAAAAAACCACGAAAAAGTCATAAATCATTGTAAAATAATTATTGAAAAAATAATATCATAAAAATTAATTCCACCAATAAAAAATGTAAAAAAAATTAAATAATGAATATAATAATTAATTAAATTTTGTATTATTAATCTTATTATTGAAAAAAAATGTATGAATAATAAATATATTATTTTATTTCTAAGCATAAAAAAATCAATACATATAATATTTTATCTCAAATATTAATAGTTATTAATAAAATGTCACACAAACAAAAGAACTTTTCACTACGCCAAATAAGGGAAAAGAGGGCGCTTATTTTGGCCTATAACAGCGCTTTTAAGCGCCCTCTAAAGTGGCGCTAGCATAGGTAAAGACATCGCTTTGTTTTCCTGGAGAAAGCGCTCTCTAAAGTGGCCCTTTAAGGGCCACATTATAATGCGCTTTAAGAAAAAAGCGCCCTCTGGAGTGGTCCATAAAGGGCCACCTTAGAGGGCGCTTTCTGGACAAAGCGCCCTCTAAAGTTGTCAATGTAAAGTGTTTAGAGGGCGCTTCCTACAGAAAGCGCCCTCTAAAGTGTTAGTTATTTTAAAAAAAATTGTTTGAAAAGCAGTGGGTATTTAATTGGGAACTTGTTCGCATGCTGCAAAAGTGTAAAATTCATATTGATTTCATCCTTTAATCCAATGTTATACACCATTAATCCATTGATATATACAACATGAATCCATTTATATACAACATTAATCCTCCATATATACAACATTAATATATTGATATTCATGCATGTACAACAACATTCCATACATATATATGTACAACAATTACAACCTATATGATTCTATGATCAATAATGAATTGACACAATTCATCCTTCATTTCATCCAAATGAGCTCTTGAGTAAGATTTGTATTCGTCAAAGTACTACAATTAAGAGAATAAAACATATTCATGATTTAGTAACAAATTAGATGAAATATCCGATAATATTAAAATAAACCCTAAGTTATTATTCCATACCATTTTTGGGATGTCTATACCATTCAACGCAATGATATCTCTCATAAATCTCAATACAAAAAATCCGCAATCGATCGAATTGTTTTGCTGAGGACACTACACAGAAAAACAAACAAACAATATATATATATATATATATATATATATATATATATATATATATATATATATATATATATATATATATATATATATATATATAGTTAATTTCTTACAAACACTATTGTAAGCAAAAATAAGAAACTTAATATATACCTGAACTCTGACCCAGGTAATATCCTTCCTATTACGATAATTCTTTTTCGATCTAAATTTTAGTATTGCCCTAACAAAATAAAAACGTATATTGAGATCAATCTGACAGACATAATTAAATATACAAATACACACGAATATTTAGCGGAATTTCACTTACGCGTCAACCGTCTTCTTCATACTCGGATATTTACTCCAATTACCCGGTAACGAATCGAGATAATACACCATTAGTCTCGAAATATCCATAGCAACCAACACCCAGTGACCATTGTAAAATAAAACAAAAATTTAGATGCATGAAAATTTTCTACGTAAAAGATATACATAGATTAGAATGAAATTATTAGAAAGAAAATCTAACCCGTTGCCAGAATTAAACGGTAAAAAATACAAACTGGGTGTAGTATTATCGCCGGCCGCCATGAATTTATCGACTAGTTCATTCATTACAGATGTTGGATTTTTCGTTATAAACATTGTGTTGATACGGGAAGCAGCAATAAAATTGAATCGGTTACACAATTCAGTTCCCCGCATCAATGTGTCATACATATACCTTAAATAGAAACATAATAAACATTAGACTACTCATTGAAATGTGTAAATAAATTGTTCAACTAAGTAAATAATAGATTGATTGGAGTACCATATGTATGTATGAATGACAGCGATGCCCAATTCTTCGTGTTCAAAAAGTTGTTGCATGTCCTCCTTTGCAATTAATTCGGAATGAGCAATTCCGAAAACACCTTCATCCATATCTACACTACGGATGGCGCCGTGCATAATATCTGACTCTTCCACCATTTTCTCAAGATGCATCATAATTTGAGATTTTGTCCCGGACGTCGTTGGAATTTCCTTAGTAGCTTTGTCCAACATTTGACCGGGAACCTAAAAATATAAATTAAATCATGACTTTTTGTGATGCAACAGAATCGTTGTGTATATAATTCAATGGGTATATATATTTGTACCTCTTTTTGAGATTTATGATTTGTTTTTGTCCCGGACTTCGTTGGAATATCCTTACCAGCTTTTTTCAACATTCGACCGGGAACCTAAAAATTCATATAAATTAAATCATGACTTTTTGTGATGCAACAGAATCGTTGTGTATATAATTCAATGGGTATATATATTTGTACCTCTTTTTGAGATTTAGGATTTGTTTTTGTCCCGGACTTCGTTGGAATATCCTTACCAACTTTTTTCAACATTCGACCGGGAACCTAAAAATTCATATAAATTAAATCATGACTTTTTGTGATGCAACAGAATCGTTGTGTATATAATTCAATGGGTATATATATTTGTACCTCTTTTTGAGATGCAACCGACTCGATGCGTCTTGAAATCCCTTTATCAGCTTTATGTGTGGGTCTTGTAGGAGTCTAACATTACCATGTAATAAGGATTGATTAAATATCATAATTGTAGCTGAATTGAAATGTGAATACTAAATATTCATAATCATTTAGAACATATATACCTCGGCATCTAGGAAAATTAGATCTGGCGGCCATCCAACAAAGGATCCGACTGCATCTCTCATCAACGTTGTCTCTGAAACAACGTCAGGTAATGGTAGAAGCGCGTCCGTATCTAATACAAGGTCAACCGAAACTTTCATATATCCCACCGGGAGGGGATTATGGTGAAGTAATTCACCCGAAGTGTTGTGCACTTTTCCCTTGCCAACTATGCGATAAGTTGGTGACGATAGATACAGCTGACAAGGTGTAATGCCCTAAACCAATAATAAATATGTTATTGTTAACGTGTATATGTGTCAAGTAAAAAAGTGCTATTTTAATTTCATAATAACATATATAATTACCTCGGGAAATTTTGGTTGACAATTGATACTAGCTCGGTCACTAGTATCTTTTGCCTCGGAACCGCATCTTTCCTCTCTATACCTTGCATTCTCCTTTTGCAGTTCGAGTACTTGTGCCCTTAACTCCGCCAAGGTCTCCATCACCTCTTTGTTGGTAGGATTTTTTGTTTTTGGTTTTTTATAAAATGACGACGGAGTCACACCAAAACCCTTACCCCTCACACGACCGGAATACTCAGGAACATTTAGTACTCGACTAAGTAGGCTCCTGCAATCCTGGACCTCGGTTGAAGGTAAGGTTTGGGATAAAGTCTCCTGAAATATTATTAGAGGAGATTAAAAATGAATTATATGTCTAACAAAATTTTCGATATAATTAAAGAAATAATGTTATATATACTTACACATTCGTCATAAACATTTTGAACCGCTTCAACGACATCCCCATCCTTCCCAACCCGAGCAGCCTTCCACAATACGTGCTCCGGAAGAGATGTTGCGTCACTTTTCTCCTCGGCTAGCTACACATTGAATCAGATTATAAGATCATCAATTATAACATATTGTGATAATGTATAAGCTCATAGCATTTGAATATACTCACAATTCTTTGTTGTAACCGTGCATATCCCGTACGCCCTTTTTTGTACGGATACGCGGGTTTTGATGCCCTTTTCTGATTTTTGTCGCTTACTTCCTGGATAAAAAAGTTTAAGGCATATCAGAACCAAGTAACTTAACAATTGTATAATACCATAATTAATAGACATTACATGGAATTTTTCGTTTCTTCGTTTGGCGACAAAGTTATCCCATTCTTCGGCTGAAATAATCTCCGCATACTTCATTGGCCGTTCTGCTTCAACAAATTTTCCTTCCTCATCCTTGAGAAATTTGTGGACATAAAGGATCGAAATCCTCGGAGTCTTTTTCTGGCCAATTGAATACAATATTTTTGCCGGCTTTCATCGATGTGAAAGGATCTCTAAAAAACATACACATGGAGAGTGTTATTATAAGTAATATTATAACAATATATGGTCAACAAATAGTCAACAAAAAAAAATATAACAATATATGGTAAGTACCTGTATCTCGGACCATATTTTTTCTTTGCCAACCTTCAATTCCGGACTTCTCCAATGACTTCATAACAGTCAATCCTCGTTTGATTTCATTTTCAACATTGTTACGTGATCCACTCGCGTCATGGGTATCGTCTTGGTTACTAGCCATTTTATCTGTAATATATGTCGCATTACGCGAAAAACCGGCGGGAAAACAAGAACAACAGAGCCGCCACCGTGCGTTATTTATCCCAAAAGAGGGAAAGGAAACGCTCGAAGTAAACCTAGGAAAGAACATGGTCTCGCGACCAAAGAGGATGGATTCGGGAGTCGGTTATGCGAAGGGAAGGTATTAGCACCCCTACGCATCCGTCGTACTCGACGGGATCCACGCACAATAGGGAGGAAAATGGTTGCTAAAACACTGCTCAAATAAACATCTATACAGGCTGAAAGAGACACAGGATTACAGACAAGACTGACTCGGCAGGACATCGCGTCCTGGGCCTACTTAGTCTATCAGGCATAGACATCAGAGTCGAAGTAGTTCGGACTGGGGAAAACGACACATGCTCGCTAGGATGTCGCATCCTATGCATACGTATCTCCTTTGGACGAAGGAGAATCAGAGCATTCGTAGCTCGGCTAACACGCACACAAACAAACACAGGCAAAGGCAAACGTGGAGCCTGAATGCCAATTGCTGGACTTACATCAGCATCCGAACCAAAACACACACAAGGAGGCAAACGTGGAGCCTGAATGCCAATCACTGGGCTTACATCAGCATCCGAACCCAACACACGCACACTGGAACCCGAATGCCACTCGATGGACTTACATCAGCTTCCAAGCACACAACAACACAAAACGAAGACACAGACAGAAGAAAGGTCTCGATTGCAACTAGGGCAAGAGAAAGGGGAGGTCTCAATCGCAACGAGGGCGAGAGAAAAGCATTAGTGTTAGTTGTTAGTCAAACTCGGCAAGACATCGCATCTCGTGCCTACGTATCTCATCTGAACATGAGAATCAGAGTTGCCGTAGTTCGGCTAAACTATTCCTGTTGGTTTGTGTTTTTTAAGTGGATAACGTCACTACGCAATCTACCGGATGCTCGACCTTTGGAGACTTACTCACCTGTAGTAGAAGGAGTGGACGTATCCTTAAGAGGGGATGATGTTTGTTTGTGTTTTAGGAAAGCTCAAGCAAGAAAGGAAGTCCTATACGAAGGAACCGTGCTACCTTAATTGACATGCAAACGAGACTACGCGGAGTCTAGCAAACCTAGGGGATACAATCACACCACACAAACATATACAGCATGAAGTAAACACACCAACAAGGGGCTCAACCATCAAGGCTAGGCTTTAGTCGAGGGGTCATATCAACCTCAACAAACAAGCCTCTGTATCGGGGTCAGGTTAGCTCTTAACCTTGCCATTGAGGGGCTAAGGTGAAGCCAGATGAAAGGTGATGAGGGGTGTGCCTCATTGCTTCTATCTCAAGTCAGAGAGAGCATCAGACAAGGGAGCGTGGGTCCAGAATGGGGGGACCCTTCTACGCTCAAGACATAGACTCGACTGTACAATGTACAAGATCTTGGGCTTGGATCTCAATGCTACAACCATGTAATGGGAGCAAGGAGAAGACTCACAGAATAGTGGGGGATAGATTGCTTATCCCTACCTTCCACCAATTGCCTCAAATGAGGACTTTCCCTGCTTAGGACAAATATAAACATACACAAGCATTGCCTCTTAAGGAGGACTTCAGACAATGTGCCCGGCCCGGTAACAGCCGGGTCTCCAGACTACATGAAGAAGAAGGTTATATACCTCAATGCCAATTGCTTATAAGCAAAGCAATGCAAGTTCTTAAGAGAACTGAGCAACTAAGCGTACCTGTACAAAAGTCAAACAGAATCAGCATCCCATTCATAATCAGACAACAATATAATGACCAATTAACAATCCCAATGATGTGCACAGCACAAGTCCATGTGGACCAACATCCTACAAAACAGCCACATTAGTTTACAAGTATCAAGCAAAACATCCCAAATGTGAAACAATAACCTTAAGCCTTAACTCCTTAACCTGAAAAGCCACAATCACATTCAAATGTAAGTAACATGACCACTAGGACTAGCCTAGGGTCCAAAAGAAGGAAAAATCCTAAAACAGCAACCAATTCATGATCAAAGTCAAGCTATTTCAATTACAAAGGGATACCAATTGGTCCCACACCCTAACTATGCACACATTTTATTTTATGCAACATGTGAGGCAAAGTGAGCAATGTTAAACCACATATGAGCAATCAGCAAGATCACATCACAAAAAATACCAAAACAGCATGGAAAATTCCACAAAAATTATATCCTAAACAGAGGACATTCAACAAGCTACATGTCAATTTTCATACAATTTGGCCTAGTGGAACTATGGGAATTAATTCAACACGACAAGGCATGCAAAAACACAATCAAATGAAGCTACAAAATGTACATTAACTTCAATTCAATGGTAAACAGTGACATTACATGGGAAATTAGTAGGACCAAAGCCAAATGAAAGCTACACATGTCAGGAACTATTCTACCAAATTTCATGGTCATATCATTCATCATGCTCATTCTATGCACAAAATAAGGCAAACTAGTTCAAAGGAAGCACTAAGCCTACAAACAGAACTATTGCATTCAAATTCACATTAAAACAATCCCAAAAATTCTCAAATAATTTAAACCTAAACAGGGGATATTCAAGGTCTACCATGTCAAATTTGAGCTCAATTGGGCAAATGGAACCATGTCAATGAAAATCAACAAAAACAGACACAATTATAGGCTCCAAATCACAACATCAATACATGCTTCCACTTCAAAAATTCATAACTCAATGAAAACAAAAAAGAAACGGATGAGATCAAAACAGGGAGGTCCTAACAGGTGTCTACTACAAGCATGTCAAATTTCATGATCATACAGTACCATATGAGCATTTCACAATGAATCTACCAACCTATGTCACACAAGCTTGCAAATTCAATCATCAGAAATGAAAAATCATGATCAATTAGAAAACACAATGAACAATTCCACAAAAATTCACAAAGGATCCTAACATGTTAATGAGCATCCATGCCAAATTTCAATCAATTCTAACAAGGATAGGTCATGCTAAAAAATCCAACAAATTGGCATCAAGAGGTGTGACACCAATTGTCACACCTAAGTTCAAAAATTTGTAACTCAAAGACCAGGTATCAAAAAATCAAGAAGTTTACATGGAAAAAAAACCTCAGCCAGTCAAGAATCATCACAAAAATTTTCAGCCATTTATTTCACAATATAAGGATTTCATGATCAAATTAGTCTAAGGTATCAAAATATACACATGTGGAAGAAACCCTAGGTCAAATGAAAAATATTCCATGCACAACTTTGACCAATAGGTCAAAAATCATCTACACTCAAAGACAAAGTCAACAAAATTATTTTCACAATTTTCTGATTTTTCTATATTTTTCGGTGATTTATTGAACATGTTATGTATTTTTTTACAAATTTTTAGGATTAATTGAATTAAATAAGTTAAATAAAGGAAATGGCATTTTGGTAATTCTTTGCGCGGGGGCGGGTAACAGCGAATTCAAATTTTCAAAACGTTTTATGGATCAAACGACTCAATCTCATCATCTTCAACTCACAGATTTTCCAGAAATATGAACAAGGCTCAAGAACACGCATTCTCTAAATCCTAACCAAAATGAACAAGGATACATCCGTTGGAACCGCACGAGCACGTAGAACACGAATCTCAACTCCAATTAACCTAACAATCACTAAATCATGCAAATCAATCGATCTAGGGTTTTAGATTCAAACTTCGAGTTACGATTTCTAAGCCTACAATCAACCATTTGCAATTCTAAGAGTATCCTCGTGATCTACATAATATTCACTACAACACGCACATAATCATGGATCGAATGGTGAGATTCGAATCTGGAGGTACCTGGAGCTCGCAGTGATGAGATCAATGGAATTGGCGCGTGTTTTGATGAAACAGAAACAGCATGGACTCGTGGCAGCAGGATGTGAAGCTCCAACTCACTCAATTGTACTCCTAATGCTCGGATTCGCAATTCACCATGGATGAACCTTCTTTGGACAGTTGCAAATCGTGAATCTTTTGGAGCCAATTCACCAAAACAGTCGAAGAAGATGTGGAATGGAAGTTGCAGCACGAAGAATTTCTCCAATTGATGAAGAATTGAGAGAGATCCAGTCCAATTTGCAATGATGTGTTCTTGAGGAAAATTCAGAAAATGGAGAGAATTTTGATCTAGATCTGTGAAACTGTGGATTCTGTTATGTTTAGGAGATGTTTAAGCTTATATACCATGCCACTAATCCATGATTAAACAAGTGATTAACCAAATTGGTGTTTTAAGCAAATTGCATTTTTCACTCAAAATGGCCAAAACACCCTTCCTTCAAAACAGTCCATGTATCAGCTCAATTTTGGTTCAAGCAAGTCCAAAATACCACATATGATGTGTAGAAACAATTCTCCTTTCCATAGGCCATGTAATTTGCAATTTCATCATGTGGTAGAAAAATGCCTAATTATGCACTTTCATTCTTCAAGCCAAAACTCAAATTATGAGACCTAGCCATGAAATGATGGTTCAAACACATTCTAAATGCCATTCCTGAAGTGTTACAAAGAGTCCCATCTCAAAATTCCAAATATTTTGACATTTGGACAATTTTGCCCCTGATCCAATTTAACAGTCCAGTTGAAAAGTGACTTTTTGCCTTGGCCACTTTTGGAAAAATCCAATGATGCACCCTTGAAGTACATGTCAAATGGAGTTTGTGCATATAAAGAACTTGTAATTTGGACCAACCATGTGGTAGTTATGGCCTCCTGATTACGGGTCTTTTCTGAAATTCACTGAGCCATATTTTGCAAACCACACATTGGATTTTCAAGTTCTTGGACTTTTTGGAAAGGTGAGAACAAGATCTTCAACTTTCATTTTGGACAAAATTCCATTTGAAGCTTGTATGATGAAGTTATCTTGAGGAGAAAAAGTTTCCATTTTGGGCAGCTGAGATTACAGGTCCACTTGCCATTTTGGGAAACTGTCTGTCTGAGCTCAATTCCTTCAACTTTGGTCTTTGAAATGCCAAATGAAGTTTATATGGACATGAATGAGGCATTTCTAACCAATTCCAATCATCAAATCACTGATTAAATGCACAGTTGACCACAGTTGACTTTTGTTGACTTCTAGGGTTTCTGGTTGACTGAACAATGACTGGTGACTTCTGAGCATCCAATCTTTGGCCAAACCACCTCAAAATGATCCTTGGACCATATGAGCTTGAAAAATCAACCCTAGGGCTTTGTCCCAATGAAAATGGCACTTGCTTGCTTGATTGACTGATTCTCCCGATCAGTTTGTCCTGATTCATCAACTGAGCTTGCACTTGGGCATAGGGACAATGCAATGTTATGCAGTGGACATTGTTAATGCTATGACCTAGTATGAAATGAATGTATTCAATGGTAGGGTGCAAATTTGAGGTGCTACAGCTGCCCCTATTCAATCAACTGGGAACCCGAATGGATGAGAGCAACGGCTGTCAGACTTTCAGGGTAAACAGGGATTGAATACCAAGAACCGTAGAATTTGCACACTGCTGGGATTTGTCTTTCTTGTTTTTGTTGTTTTTTTTTCAGAGGTACAAGCACATCCAATCATCGACACACGACGAATGGGAACAGAAATCATCTCAACTAGATGCCAACGGACAACTAGGAAAAACTCAACGTTTACCAAGACCAACGGAGAGGTAAATCAACTCTACTGGGACGACCAGGACAGGTGCAACTAGACGTCATAGGACGAATAGGGAAAAACTCAACGTTTACCAAGACCAACGGAGAGGTAACCAATCATCATCGGATGAATGGAAAGGGATATACCACCATACGTCAGCGGACGGAATGGGAAAAACTCAACGTTTACCAAGACCAACGGAGAGGTAACCAGACATTAATGAATGAATGGAAGGAGAGATACAACCATACGTCAGCGGACGTAATGGGGAAAAACTCAACGTTTACCAAAACCAACGGAGAGGTAACCAAACATCATAGGATGAATGGGAAGACTCGACCAGACGTCATAGGACGAAAGGGAGAAGCTCGACGTTTATCGACACCAACGGAGAAGGAGAAAACTCAGCCAGACGTCATAGGACGAAAGGGAGACTCAACGTTTATCGACACCAACGGAGAAGGAGGAAACTCAGCCAGACGTCATAGGACGAAAGGGAGACTCAACGTTTATCGACACCAACGGAGAAGGAGAAAACTCAGCCAGACGTCATAGGACGAAAGGGAGACTCAACCAGACGTCATCGGACGAAAGGGAGAAGGAGAAAACTCAGCCAGACGTCATAGGACGAAAGGGAGAAGGAGAAAACTCAGCCAGACGTCATAGGACGAAAGGGAGAAGGAGAAAACTCAGCCAGACGTCATAGGACGAAAGGGAGACTCAACCAGACGTCATCGGACGAAAGGGAGAAGGAGAAAACTCAGCCAGACGTCATAGGACGAAAGGGAGAAGGAGAAAGCCACTTCACGAGGGAAAGGCACCACAACCGGAAACCGAATAGGACGTCTACTGGGAATTCGGGTTGGGAAATCAACCAGACATTAATGAATGAATGGGAATAGGGTACACAATCAGACGTTCGCGGACGAATGAGAAAAATACAACGTTTATCGAAACCAACGGGGAGGTAGATCCACTTGGGGAAGGGTACAACTATACGCCATAGGACGAATAGGAAAAACTCGACGTTTATCGACACCAACGGAGAGGAGGAGACTCTGAGGGGAATCATCTGGCCTTACCAAATGATCTGCGGGGAATAAGCAACTAGACGTCATCGGACGCATAGGAAAAACTCGACGTTTATCGACACCAACGGAGAGGAGAAATCTTCTGGGGACGACCCTGTGGGGAAAGATATCAACTATACGCCAACGGACGCATAGGAAAAACTCGACGTTTATCGACACCAACGGAGAGGAGGAAACTTCACTAGGGAAGAGGAGGACGCAACCAAATCATCAACGGATGATAGGGAAAAACTCGACGTTTATCGACACCAACGGAGAGGAGGAACTTCACTAGGGAAGGGACGACGTTACGAACATCGAAAGATGATGTTTACCGACATCGAAGAAGACCAGACACTACGCATGACTGGGAAAGCACCGAAAGATGGTGTTTACCGACACCAAAGAAGACCAGACACTACGCATGACTGGAAATCACCGAAAGATGGTGTTTACTGACACCAAAGAAACAACACACGCGGGTGCTGACAGGATACTGGCATCTACAAGATGGCAGGGCAAGGCTACACACTTGCAGGGGATCTCACTGGGGAACAAGGTCACGACAGCGAGCCAACAGGAAGGAACACCAAGGATACCGGGTTGTAGGTACGAAACGGGTGACCGACCAAAGCGTGAATTGGTATGTATTCCAAAACACTCAACATCCTGAAGAGGGCTAGAAAAGCAGTCTTGTTAGAGGATGGACATTCAATTCCACAAGGAATACGAATCTTACTCGACTGGGGAGGACGACTTCGACCTAAGAGCGCATGAGACATATCACCTATAGCCGTCAAAACGTAGATTACATACTCGCATGGAAGATTATCCATAACCGGATTGGTTGTTAAATGGATAAATCAACCGACATCATCCTGAAGAGAGCAAAGGCAAACTTGTTAAAGGATGGACATTCGATTCCACGAGGAATACGAATCTTACTCTGCTGGAGAAAGCAATCAAGAGACTGACCAGAGAGTGCATGAGATATATCATCTATAGCCGTCGAAACGTAGATAATACACTCGCATGGCAGATTACCCATAACCGGATTGCAGGTTGTTAAATGGATAAACGACCGAAAAGAAAGGCATCGGGTACCAGGACCAGGTATGCAAAAGATGACAAATCAAAAGAGGATAAAGTTGCTAACTCGGAGCAAATATCCTAAAGGAAGGAGAGACCCACTGGGGACAATACTGCTTGATCAAGGCGAGTATCCAGAGGGGAAAAGAATATCAATACCGCAAACTGAGTACTGATAACTGCGAAGAGGGGATTACATCTACCGGTTAGTAGGCAGGAAACCACGGAAAAGTAACCAGTCATCGATAAGATGAGCACACAGGGTTAACTCCACCGAGGGGATGAAAGTGGGATTTTACAACTACCGATTTGTAGGTAGAAAACCACAAAGATAGGACTTACAACTACCGAGTTGTAGGTAGAAGCCAACCGACAGAATGAACCACAAAGGTTACCTCCGCTAGGGGATGAAAGTGGGATTTTACAACTACCGGCTCGTAGGTAGAAAACCACAAAGATAGGACTTACAACTACCGGTTTGTAGGTAGAGGCCAACAAATTCCGCTGAGGATAAGATGAATGAGTACCGGTTAGTGAGCAACTATTCATTTATGCCCCAGGGAAGTACAAGAAACAGTCAACGGGGAGCCAATTTAGGATCGATCCAAAAAGGCAGACTGAATCAAGACTCATCCTAACGAGGAAAAAACTCGATAGGGAAAACCCATCCCAAGGGGAGGGAACGGAAGCAACCGTCATCCACGAGGATGTATCTCAGTGGGGAAATGGCAGGAAAGGATGGACACTTTCTGCTTAAGGGGTAGACTCTACATGGAGAGATCAGACACACCCACATCTGCTAGGGGAATTGTACTGCTGGGGATACTCGCTCGACTAAGGAGTCGCTTGCTGAGAAAACACCAACTTCTCAACCATGCTGGGGAACCCAACTCTGAAGCCGATCCAATGGCGCGATGCTAAACTCTTTCCAACAACCCAATCTCGGCTGGTCACATTGCCTCGGGCTAATGGATATGCTTGCAATGCAGATGCATGAGTTTTTTTTTAGCGTAATGCCCCATGATTATGGAAATGCCACGCACTAATGATGCAATATGTTATGCTTATCTACATGATGAATTCATAAACACGCGTCTCCTCCAGAGACAACATTGAGGAACTCCAGGAACTGCACTGAGGATCTCATTACCACGTCGATTCCCACCCTACTGGGGAAAGACAAAACCTTCGCTGGAGATGACCTCCATCGAACCCATACTGCTTGGAGATTACTCTGCTAGGGGAGGCAACCCATGCCTGTCTCTATTGGGGATAGCCCCGCCAAACCCGATCCTCTTGGGGACCTTGCTGGGAGAAAACCAACAACATAACTTCTACTGGGAAGACAGCTTCAGACTTGGAAAACAGTCACAACTCCGCTGGGGATATGGTAACCTTCAGGCTTGCTGGGGAGGCACCGATCTCGAATCTGCTAGGGAGATGACACTCTCAAACCCATTGGGGAAATACGGCCTATTGGGCACGGAACACCTGTCGAGTTGTCGAACAGCGGCTCCATCGTCCACCCACAATGTCAGCTTTCCACTTTTGAGAACTCCCAGACCCACCTGGACTTTCTGATCCATCCCTCGAAGATCAAATTCCTGGGATTCATACAACTTTCCAGTCTTTAGGCTTTGAAGAGTCTTCTTGATTAACTTTCCAGGATCGTCGTCGTAATCCTTCACCGTCCTTTCATTGTTCGTCTATCCCTTGCCCCTGGTTGGACTCTGTGGGGATCTTTTGTCAAAAGGCTCCATATCACTACTTGCCAGCGAATGAAGATATCTAACAGCACCTGCACAAGAGATTGTTAGATAAAAGCGTGCCCCAGGCGTGCCAACACTTCACCATCTAGATCACTCAAACTTCCGAATAAGATTTTCAGCTTTCAATCTTATAAGCATGCATCGGAAGGGACCTCCATGTTTCAAGATGCAAATATTCTTATCAAAACGAACGGATGTTTTCGTAATCAAAGCGGTAATGAAAACAAAAACAAAACTATTTGACTGAACACGCATTTATTGACTGAAACAAAAAGGACGGCTCAGAACTGAGCAATACACAGGAAGCAAACCCTGGAAAGAGGTGATTGCACACAAAAGGAAAAAAATCTATCCTAATGGCAATGTGAAACCGTGATCTCATCGGGTTCCAACTCGGTTACGCCCCATATGTCCTCAAGACTTTCCTCACTTTCGGCCTTCTGAACAAGACGTTTCCAATCGGTCTCTGTCGGAGACTAGCCGAGATGTCCTAACCAAAGCACGAACGATCATGCTAGACGCAGTTGTTCGTTTCATTCCCTCTTTTGGCTGGACCGCCCTTTCGGGTTTTCAGTCCACCGGGATACCCTTTTTTGCCCAAGTCGCCCTTGTGGGGTTTTCGACTTGCCGGGTGTACAGTTTTTTCATTATCCCTAACTTTTGCCCGAACCTTTTCTCTTTTTTCTTGGTTCGCCGGGATGCCCATTTTTGCCTGGACTCTTATTCTTTTTGTCCCAGCGGGTCAATTTTTTTTTCACGAAGTATCTTCTAACTGCGCCCGCATTCACAGGGATTGGAAAATCTTCATCATTCGTGGTCATCGATCACAAGGCTCTGTCAGAGGAGACCTTTTCGACCCCGAATGGGCATTCATAACTGTTTATCCACTTGCCCAACGATCGTTGAGGAGGAAGGATCCTTTTCAACACCACATCTCTTCCATGCTACCCACGAGGTCGCACTTCTCGGTTAAAAAACACGCTTCATTTACTGGGTACAACTGCCCCACGACAAGTAACTGTCGAACTCTTTTCTCAATCAGGCTCAACGCGTCATACCGAGTCCTCATCCACTCGCCCTTTTTCAAGTTCTCAACCATCAGGACTCTCCACAATGAGATCTAGCCTCCAGCAGGCAATATCACTTCCATCCCATACTGAATGAGGAAGGTGTTGCCCCAGTAGATGCACGTATCGAGGTACGACACTCAGGATACCAACTTCGTACTCAGCCACCATCGTTGGCGCTTTCAACTGTTATCGGGGAAGCACTAGCTCATTCACTTTAAACTCTCCCCATCAGACATCAGAATCCGTTCGGATTCAGGGTCAGGCCCCTCCTCCGGGATCGGTCACTCTCAATCTTTCGATTTGAGTACCTCGAGATGTCCTCATCAGGGACTTCAAACTTCCTTGGTTGAGAATCATCGATGGGTTGTTAGGCGAGATAACCATACAATACCCTCCTCTTGATTGCTTTCTGGGAGGTATACCGAATATCGTATTCGGTCGACATCATTTGCCCTCTCGCAACCCGTCCGGTCCATGCTGACTTCTCACGCACATACTTGACCAGATCCATTTTGGACATCCACAAAGTGGTATGAATCAGCATACACTGTCTCAATCGGCGAGCAGCCTATGCCAAAGTACATCAAGTTTTTTCGAACAGTGAATGTATTGTTTCATAGTCGATAAACTTTTTGCTTAGGTGAATTGCATGCTCTTTTCGACAAGACTCGTCATGCTGACACATACACACCTCGTAGACCCCTTGAGGGCTGTCAAATACCAAATCAACATTTGTTTCTTCCAAGGAAGGCATCGGAATCAGAGGTTCCCGCTACTCATTTTTTTATCTTTCCATGCCCCTTGGCAGTCACCATTCTACCTGATCATTTGATTTCTTTTCTCTCTTTTTTTTGTTTGTTTTTGGTTCAGGCGTTTCTTGCACTGTTCTTTTTTTTTTTTTTTTTTTTTTTTTTTTTGCAGGATCGACCTCGATTCCTCTTATCCGCTCATAATAAGCCTCGATAGCTTACCGGACAGCACTCCATAAGTGCACTGATTCGATCTCAACGGTCTGAGTTATCTCTACCTGTCAAACAACTGGATCAGGTCCACCGGATGCCCCTCTTCTGCTTGGGACTTTGTCATCATGTCATCAGCATGGCATTCGCTTTCACGATGAGTCATATCATGAAACAAAGTCACTGTAGACCTTCGATCCGTGGCGCCGGTTTTCTTCTTCACTAGAGGATAGTCTTCTCTCGATGGTAGCTCGTGCCCCACAACATGGGTATTCCACCCTGGTGTAGCTTGATACAACCAGGCGCACATATCAACCTGCTCTTTTAACAGGGCTACCATTATGTTCTTGACTTGCCTCTGAAGCAGCCTCAACTTTCATTTCCCTTCTGACCTCGGCGGTACTTGGGATGACAATCTTGACCCGCTTCTCGTGCGGTTGAATCACCTTCTCCTCCTGTTTCAACAACCTAGCTAATTCCAGTAGATCACAATCTTCTTCGCCTTATTCTTCGGCATGATAGCTTGGATTGTCGAAGTCATATAGAGGTGTAACCAAATTGTTATCTATGAGATCAGGAGGGTAATCACTTTTGTGGTTGGAACGAGACAAGTTCAAAAGGAAAACGAAAAACATTGCCATTTTTATTTTTTAAACTGCAAAAAATGAAAAACAGGGAACACCGCTTTTAATCACAAAAACATCCATTTATTACTGATGCATAATGTTGCAAAATGAAACATATGAGGTGGCCCTTACAATGGACCATTACGTTTCGGGCAAAACGTATGGCTTTCATGCAAACGACAATTGAAACACAGAAATACTACACTTCCGGATGAGCGACAGTGATGCTTTTGGAGGCCTTCCAGTTGCCTGGTACGCACGACTTTATCCACAGCTCTAGCTCGCGGTCGCGGTCGATCTCTTCACTCGCTGAACAAGCCTGATCAGAATTCAGCATTCCTGCACTGACGAAGATGTACGGTGGACGACGTCCTCTGTTTGGTCTAGACGACTCTTGATCTGGATAACCAATCCCGAACATGTCTGCCTTCACCACTATGTCAATGATCCTTCCCCAGCCTCGGGCCTCTTTGTTCTTCACCACCTCTAGAGCTTGTTTATAAGAAGAAATGGACAGCTTCTTCTCTTTCTCAACAACAACATTCTCCACCTTGATGGTTTCGATTGCTTGACTGGGCATTTCAAATTTTTCACTGTTCATTTCCCCTTCCTTCATCCCCTGGGTCGTGTCTCTCATCAATCCCTCTGTGGTGACAGTCGCACAACAATTATCAACAACAGGGAAAGCTCCATCCAGCATCAGAGGTTTTGAGACCACAGACGTCGGGATTTTTAGCTGTTCTTCCTCAGTCACCCCCACTTCTCTTTTGTCCTTTTTCACCACCTTCATCTTTACAGGACCCTTCCTGGGTACAAGGTTGACATCCCCTTTCATGATCTGGGCCAAGCTGATGGTCTTGGAGTCCACCATGTCCTGGACGACATGCTTGAAAGCCCTACAACCCTCAACACTGTGCCCGGGTGCCTCAGAATGGAACTCGCACCTGGCATTCTCATCATAGTATGCAGGCCTCTTCTGTTGTGCTATGGGAATCAAAATCCTTGGCCGGACTAACCCTAAATCCCTCAATCTCCTGAATAGAAAGGTGTAGGTCACAGGTGGTTCCTCGAACTGACGTTCTTCTTTATTCTTCTTCACCTGGCTCCTAGCTCTCGGTGCCTTCTGTTGAGGTGGTGGTTGTTGCGGTGGTACAAGTGGATTACCGACAGGAGCGGTTACAGCAGCAGCATAAGGATGATAACGATCCCTACTGCGTTCTTTCTTTGCTGGCACACCTCTTGAGTCAACCTCTTTTTTGAGCGGACCACTACCAGAGATTTTCTTTGCTACAGAGTCAGAGGGATTTGTCACTTCGGATGATGGAGCTTTTCCCTGAACTTTCTCCTTGATCATCCAGCCCTCAATCCTTTCCAATCTCTCGGCCATGGCTTTCTGCCCCAAGGCAAGCCCTTGCACAACACTGAACAAATCTCTCACCATCTCTTTCAGTTCGAGGATATCGGCGTTGGGAGGATCCATCAGCTCGGATTTGTTGCCCCTAGCAGGATATCTGAGCAAACAAGCTATGCGCACCGGTTGACACCTACAAAATAGCAAATGGGTTAGTATGACTCACACATGCAATGTCTGTCCGTACTAGGAATATTCTGTCCTTAGATTTTGGTTTCACAGAGACAGATAAAATTTTATCAACAATGACATCTGGATGTCTCTCAACCTGAGTTTCAATTAAAAATAATGGACCCTGAGTACGGACAGACATGAGTTGAATGCAGATGAATGCGATGCAAATGCATGAATGCAAGTTACTGTGCCACCAATTCCTCTGAAGACCCATCACTTCTCTGAACCAGTCACATCTGTGGGACAAAGTCACCATAAATCCGACTTGGGGAGTTCCGAAATAAACGGAACTGGAGATTACATCACTATCATCACAGGAACATCCACTGAACGGATGACAATCGGATCCTCTGAACAAGTACTCTCAACTCAACCCGGGGATCCGAAATAAACGGAACCCGCTGATAAACCACGGACAGAACTCCGGCATCCCAGAAATAAATGTCCATAATTCACAGTCATCATTAGTGCCAAGAGTCACCAACAAGTCACCAACAAGTCAGCAACAGTACCTGTAATAATCATCCCCTCCCACTCACGGGTGTCATCTAGGCCAGGGTAAGGTCGAGAGAAACGCAGGATAAACAACCCTTTCAAGAATATCATCCTGTGCACACCCGATGTATGCACCGATAATACCCCATCAGAGTCTGAACTGCTCGTGATATCAATGTTCCGCTAAGTGGCGTACACCACCCGCTTCCCATGAATCACTCTATTCCTAGGTTTCCTAGATTGCACTCATAGCCTGGGTATTGGGCCTTTTACCTTGAGTATCACCCACCCCCAAACAGAGAACACACAGCCAACACAGCAGATGAATATGAATGAATGCAAACATTAATGCACACAATAAATGCAAACAATAAATGCACATATATACAAATGAATGCAATAAATAAAGCAGCATATAACAACCAAGGCCCTAACCTAGAGAGCGCTAGGAGAGACTCGCTTAGGGAAGAAGGACCAGCACAGGTCAACTTCTCTATGATTGTTTTCCCCAACAGAGTCGCCAGCTGTCGCATTACGCGAAAAACCGGCGGGAAAACAAGAACAACAGAGCCGCCACCGTGCGTTATTTATCCCAAAAGAGGGAAAGGAAACGCTCGAAGTAAACCTAGGAAAGAACATGGTCTCGCGACCAAAGAGGATGGATTCGGGAGTCGGTTATGCGAAGGGAAGGTATTAGCACCCCTACGCATCCGTCGTACTCGACGGGATCCACGCACAATAGGGAGGAAAATGGTTGCTAAAACACTGCTCAAATAAACATCTATACAGGCTGAAAGAGACACAGGATTACAGACAAGACTGACTCGGCAGGACATCGCGTCCTGGGCCTACTTAGTCTATCAGGCATAGACATCAGAGTCGAAGTAGTTCGGACTGGGGAAAACGACACATGCTCGCTAGGATGTCGCATCCTATGCATACGTATCTCCTTTGGACGAAGGAGAATCAGAGCATTCGTAGCTCGGCTAACACGCACACAAACAAACACAGGCAAAGGCAAACGTGGAGCCTGAATGCCAATTGCTGGACTTACATCAGCATCCGAACCAAAACACACACAAGGAGGCAAACGTGGAGCCTGAATGCCAATCACTGGGCTTACATCAGCATCCGAACCCAACACACGCACACTGGAACCCGAATGCCACTCGATGGACTTACATCAGCTTCCAAGCACACAACAACACAAAACGAAGACACAGACAGAAGAAAGGTCTCGATTGCAACTAGGGCAAGAGAAAGGGGAGGTCTCAATCGCAACGAGGGCGAGAGAAAAGCATTAGTGTTAGTTGTTAGTCAAACTCGGCAAGACATCGTATCTCGTGCCTACGTATCTCATCTGAACATGAGAATCAGAGTTGCCGTAGTTCGGCTAAACTATTCCTGTTGGTTTGTGTTTTTTAAGTGGATAACGTCACTACGCAATCTACCGGATGCTCGACCTTTGGAGACTTACTCACCTGTAGTAGAAGGAGTGGACGTATCCTTAAGAGGGGATGATGTTTGTTTGTGTTTTAGGAAAGCTCAAGCAAGAAAGGAAGTCCTATACGAAGGAACCGTGCTACCTTAATTGACATGCAAACGAGACTACGCGGAGTCTAGCAAACCTAGGGGATACAATCACACCACACAAACATATACAGCATGAAGTAAACACACCAACAAGGGGCTCAACCATCAAGGCTAGGCTTTAGTCGAGGGGTCATATCAACCTCAACAAACAAGCCTCTGTATCGGGGTCAGGTTAGCTCTTAACCTTGCCATTGAGGGGCTAAGGTGAAGCCAGATGAAAGGTGATGAGGGGTGTGCCTCATTGCTTCTATCTCAAGTCAGAGAGAGCATCAGACAAGGGAGCGTGGGTCCAGAATGGGGGGACCCTTCTACGCTCAAGACATAGACTCGACTGTACAATGTACAAGATCTTGGGCTTGGATCTCAATGCTACAACCATGTAATGGGAGCAAGGAGAAGACTCACAGAATAGTGGGGGATAGATTGCTTATCCCTACCTTCCACCAATTGCCTCAAATGAGGACTTTCCCTGCTTAGGACAAATATAAACATACACAAGCATTGCCTCTTAAGGAGGACTTCAGACAATGTGCCCGGCCCGGTAACAGCCAGGTCTCCAGACTACATGAAGAAGAAGGTTATATACCTCAATGCCAATTGCTTATAAGCAAAGCAATGCAAGTTCTTAAGAGAACTGAGCAACTAAGCGTACCTGTACAAAAGTCAAACAGAATCAGCATCCCATTCATAATCAGACAACAATATAATGACCAATTAACAATCCCAATGATGTGCACAGCACAAGTCCATGTGGACCAACATCCTACAAAACAGCCACATTAGTTTACAAGTATCAAGCAAAACATCCCAAATGTGAAACAATACCCTTAAGCCTTAACTCCTTAACCTGAAAAGCCACAATCACATTCAAATGTAAGTAACATGACCACTAGGACTAGCCTAGGGTCCAAAAGAAGGAAAAATCCTAAAACAGCAACCAATTCATGATCAAAGTCAAGCTATTTCAATTACAAAGGGATACCAATTGGTCCCACACCCTAACTATGCACACATTTTATTTTATGCAACATGTGAGGCAAAGTGAGCAATGTTAAACCACATATGAGCAATCAGCAAGATCACATCACAAAAAATACCAAAACAGCATGGAAAATTCCACAAAAATTATATCCTAAACAGAGGACATTCAACAAGCTACATGTCAATTTTCATACAATTTGGCCTAGTGGAACTATGGGAATTAATTCAACACGACAAGGCATGCAAAAACACAATCAAATGAAGCTACAAAATGTACATTAACTTCAATTCAATGGTAAACAGTGACATTACATGGGAAATTAGTAGGACCAAAGCCAAATGAAAGCTACACATGTCAGGAACTATTCTACCAAATTTCATGGTCATATCATTCATCATGCTCATTCTATGCACAAAATAAGGCAAACTAGTTCAAAGGAAGCACTAAGCCTACAAACAGAACTATTGCATTCAAATTCACATTAAAACAATCCCAAAAATTCTCAAATAATTTAAACCTAAATAGGGGATATTCAAGGTCTACCATGTCAAATTTGAGCTCAATTGGGCAAATGGAACCATGTCAATGAAAATCAACAAAAACAGACACAATTATAGGCTCCAAATCACAACATCAATACATGCTTCCACTTCAAAAATTCATAACTCAATGAAAACAAAAAAGAAACGGTTGAGATCAAAACAGGGAGGTCCTAACAGGTGTCTACTACAAGCATGTCAAATTTCATGATCATACAGTACCATATGAGCATTTCACAATGAATCTACCAACCTATGTCACACAAGCTTGCAAATTCAATCATCAGAAATGAAAAATCATGATCAATTAGAAAACACAATGAACAATTCCACAAAAATTCACAAAGGATCCTAACATGTTAATGAGCATCCATGCCAAATTTCAATCAATTCTAACAAGGATAGGTCATGCTAAAAAATCCAACAAATTGGCATCAAGAGGTGTGACACCAATTGTCACACCTAAGTTCAAAAATTTGTAACTCAAAGACCAGGTATCAAAAAATCAAGAAGTTTACATGGAAAAAAAACCTCAGCCAGTCAAGAATCATCACAAAAATTTTCAGCCATTTATTTCACAATATAAGGATTTCATGATCAAATTAGTCTAAGGTATCAAAATATACACATGTGGAAGAAACCCTAGGTCAAATGAAAAATATTCCATGCACAACTTTGACCAATAGGTCAAAAATCATCTACACTCAAAGACAAAGTCAACAAAATTATTTTCACAATTTTCTGATTTTTCTATATTTTTCGGTGATTTATTGAACATGTTATGTATTTTTTTACAAATTTTTAGGATTAATTGAATTAAATAAGTTAAATAAAGGAAATGGCATTTTGGTAATTCTTTGCGCGGGGGCGGGTAACAGCGAATTCAAATTTTCAAAACGTTTTATGGATCAAACGACTCAATCTCATCATCTTCAACTCACAGATTTTCCAGAAATATGAACAAGGCTCAAGAACACGCATTCTCTAAATCCTAACCAAAATGAACAAGGATACATCCGTTGGAACCGCACGAGCACGTAGAACACGAATCTCAACTCCAATTAACCTAACAATCACTAAATCATGCAAATCAATCGATCTAGGGTTTTAGATTCAAACTTCGAGTTACGATTTCTAAGCCTACAATCAACCATTTGCAATTCTAAGAGTATCCTCGTGATCTACATAATATTCACTACAACACGCACATAATCATGGATCGAATGGTGAGATTCGAATCTGGAGGTACCTGGAGCTCGCAGTGATGAGATCAATGGAATTGGCGCGTGTTTTGATGAAACAGAAACAGCATGGACTCGTGGCAGCAGGATGTGAAGCTCCAACTCACTCAATTGTACTCCTAATGCTCGGATTCGCAATTCACCATGGATGAACCTTCTTTGGACAGTTGCAAATCGTGAATCTTTTGGAGCCAATTCACCAAAACAGTCGAAGAAGATGTGGAATGGAAGTTGCAGCACGAAGAATTTCTCCAATTGATGAAGAATTGAGAGAGATCCAGTCCAATTTGCAATGATGTGTTCTTGAGGAAAATTCAGAAAATGGAGAGAATTTTGATCTAGATCTGTGAAACTGTGGATTCTGTTATGTTTAGGAGATGTTTAAGCTTATATACCATGCCACTAATCCATGATTAAACAAGTGATTAACCAAATTGGTGTTTTAAGCAAATTGCATTTTTCACTCAAAATGGCCAAAACACCCTTCCTTCAAAACAGTCCATGTATCAGCTCAATTTTGGTTCAAGCAAGTCCAAAATACCACATATGATGTGTAGAAACAATTCTCCTTTCCATAGGCCATGTAATTTGCAATTTCATCATGTGGTAGAAAAATGCCTAATTATGCACTTTCATTCTTCAAGCCAAAACTCAAATTATGAGACCTAGCCATGAAATGATGGTTCAAACACATTCTAAATGCCATTCCTGAAGTGTTACAAAGAGTCCCATCTCAAAATTCCAAATATTTTGACATTTGGACAATTTTGCCCCTGATCCAATTTAACAGTCCAGTTGAAAAGTGACTTTTTGCCTTGGCCACTTTTGGAAAAATCCAATGATGCACCCTTGAAGTACATGTCAAATGGAGTTTGTGCATATAAAGAACTTGTAATTTGGACCAACCATGTGGTAGTTATGGCCTCCTGATTACGGGTCTTTTCTGAAATTCACTGAGCCATATTTTGCAAACCACACATTGGATTTTCAAGTTCTTGGACTTTTTGGAAAGGTGAGAACAAGATCTTCAACTTTCATGTTGGACAAAATTCCATTTGAAGCTTGTATGATGAAGTTATCTTGAGGAGAAAAAGTTTCCATTTTGGGCAGCTGAGATTACAGGTCCACTTGCCATTTTGGGAAACTGTCTGTCTGAGCTCAATTCCTTCAACTTTGGTCTTTGAAATGCCAAATGAAGTTTATATGGACATGAATGAGGCATTTCTAACCAATTCCAATCATCAAATCACTGATTAAATGCACAGTTGACCACAATTGACTTTTGTTGACTTCTAGGGTTTCTGGTTGACTGAACAATGACTGGTGACTTCTGAGCATCCAATCTTTGGCCAAACCACCTCAAAATGATCCTTGGACCACATGAGCTTGAAAAATCAACCCTAGGGCTTTGTCCCAATGAAAATGGCACTTGCTTGCTTGATTGACTGATTCTCCCGATCAGTTTGTCCTGATTCATCAACTGAGCTTGCACTTGGGCATAGGGACAATGCAATGTTATGCAGTGGACATTGTTAATGCTATGACCTAGTATGAAATGAATGTATTCAATGGTAGGGTGCAAATTTGAGGTGCTACAATATAGAAATGATTAAATAAGACCCAAGTAAGACAATGACCATATTCGTGAAGCTACACAAAAAACACATTCATATACCTTCCATTTCTCTCATGTTACAACAATCTAAACTCTCTCTTTTTTTCACCATTATTGAATACAAACTCACACACACCTACTGCATACAAAAGACCAATGCAAACTTATGGTGTTTGGAACATGAACAAACTTGCATCCATAATCATCAAACTTTCAAGCACAAGCTCAAACACACTCCAAATGACATCAGTTTTCAATCAGAAATAAAAAACCTTACATAACCATACAACATACAACATTCAGTGATCAAAACCATACACAAAAAAATAACAAAAAATGATTTTCAACAAGGTGCTCATGAACACCATATAGTGCTCATTTGCCCTAAACAACATTAATCAACATAATGCACAAAATGTAAAACTCAGTTTAGAAAATGCCCTAATCAAACACCTGAAAATACAAACTATTGAGAGAAATACCTTCAAGGTGACGGTAACGATGGAGAAGAAAGTGAACAGCGACGGTGGACGCAGATAACTCAGTGAACGTGAACGCAACAGCAGAAAAAGGCGACGACGACGACGACGGTGAGGGAGGGAGAACGAACGGAGGACGAGAGTAATCGCAGTAGAGAGAAAACCCAGTTACGTAAACGAAATAGCATATAGCGAGGGAAAATAAAGAGACATGCAGTATATGTTATAATTTTAATGTTTACTAAAGGGGACCTTAGAGGGCGCTTGTGTAAAAAAAGCGCCCTCTAAAGGGGGCCTAAGAGGGCGCTTCTAAAAGCGCTCTCTAAGGCTTTCCAAAAGCGCCTTATAAACTGGAAATGTACATGGACTTAGAGAGCGCTTTTTCAAAAGCGCCCTCTAAGGGTACCCTTAGAGGGCGCTTTCATAAACGCGCCCTCTATTGGTGTCCCTCCATTTCCTCATTATTTTTTGGCTTCACTTTAGAGGGCGCTTTGTTACAAAAGCGCCCTCTAAAGTGCGCTGTCTATTCCAGTTGTTCGCTCCTTATTTTTTCTCTTCACTTTAGAGTGCGCTTTTGTAATAAAACGCCCTCTAAGGTGCGCTGTCTATTCCAGTTTTTGGCGTAGTGTTTGTTTAAAAATACTCTAATAAAGACGTGTATTATTATTATTATTATTATAAATATTTATATCATTAAAAAAATAAAACTCATGAAATGATGACAATAAATATAATACACCATTTTTTAAATCATTAAAGAAAACCGATGAATGGATGGACTTGAGTTACACACTTTGGTAAATACAATAATAAAACTTTATAATGGTAAATATAATATTTTGTGTAAATACATATTAAATAATTCACTAATTCAATTTTTTCATAATTAAGAATTATTTATATTCTAATTGCATTATAATTTAGAAATAATATTTATTTATTAATATGAAAATTCTATTTTACACCTTTAATAATTAATTTTATGATAATTAATAATTAATTGAATTCCATTTTCATTATAATTTAGAATTATTAATCAATATACGTAGTTTAGTTATATATTATTATTATTATAAATACTCACATTAATTTTTTTAAAAATAAAACATAGGAAACAATCAGTATAAAAGAGACCAAATTGTACATCATTATATTCATCCTTATAATTAGTCATATTTATTATTTTTAATTATCAAAATATTATTCTTCATATTGTTTTTAAATTATATATAATAAATGAGTAATTAAATTATATTCAATCAAATGTGCATCTTTTTTATTATTAGAAGAATTATTTTTACACCTTTAAAAACCAAAGACAAGAGAAATATTTATAATTTAATATATATATATATATATATATATATATATATATATATATATATATATATATCTTAATCATTATCTTAAATATTAATAAGATTAAATATTTCTCATTAAAATTGGTATAAATAAAAACAAACATTATTAAAAATAATACTCATGATCAATTTTATTAAAATTAATCCATCATCATTTAACATATATTACAGTTGAACTTTGTTGCCCATTAATTAAAATATCAAAATAAAATTGATTTGAACCATAAAAAATTAAATTAGAATCTATAGAAAAACAATATTTATTTGTAATACTAATAAAAACCCGAATCTTGATAAAATATTTACAATAAACTATATTTAAAGTTGTTCTCAACTAAATTCAATAATATAAATAATAAATATTTAAATTTTGTATTATTACTGAAAATTTAAAATTAACAGCACATAATAAAATGTTACAAAACTAAAATATTTTCTTTTTATAAATACCGTAATAAAGACGTATATTATAATTATAAATATTTATACCATATTTTTAACAATATAAGATATGAAATAATGACAATAAAAATGTTCATTTATTACTATCACAATTGCATTCATTTAACCGCTTAAAAACTATAAACATAGACAAACAAATACATTGTGGTCATAAGAAAAGTCATAGGAACATGCTGTCCTTATAGATATCCATCGGAAATGATTTACTCATATCCATTGAAAATGATTAAAAACTAAAGGTTTATTTGCTATGACTTAGCAATTACAAGACCAACTTTATGGTACAGAAGAACTCAAGCAATAAAAACACCTTAATGTTTCAAGCCATGGTCCCTACGAGAGATAGTTTTTTCAAGCTTAATGTTTTACTTGATCATCTAGGTGTTTCTTGTCTTTTGTTTGGTAGGCTTTTAAAGTCATGTTCCCATTTTTTTTTGTTACTTGTGAAATGGGAACGTTGTTGTGGTATAAGATTATCAAGCTGTTAGCTTGATATTTTCAATTCGCTTGTGTGATCTATTTGAAAGCTCATATTGACCTTTTTTAAGGTAAGTATATTACCTAAAAGAATAATGAAGAAAATAGCATTTTTCTAGCTTGGAAATGGTAATTTGATAGGTCTATGACACAGTAATTTGATAGAAAATAGCATTTTCCGCGAAGGATCGTATTTTTTCAGATGCTACACATAGTATATGAGTCTGTTTGTTTTAGCTTTTAAAAATGCCTTTTCTTTATATTTTCAAAAATAGATTTTATAAAACCGTTTTTAAAAAAATTATAAATTTTTATATATTCATTTTTTTTAAATTGAAAGACTAATTTTGACATCCTATAATATAAACATCATTATTAAAGAACAAAACATAGTCGAAATCATAAATTTTTAAAAAAGTGATATTTCAAGAACGATTTTTATGAAAAGCTATTTGAAATAGTTTTGAAATTAAGTGATTTTTTGAAATTTTAATATCCGAAAAAAGACTAAATAAAATGATAAAATAACTAAAATAAAATTTTAAGAATAATTGTTCAAACCAAATGTTCATTTGAAACTTTTATAAAAAAATTATTTATAAATATTTTTTACACATGATTATATTACACTATAAAAATCATTTTAAAAAAAAGACAAAATAATCCGGCTCATATATATTCCATCAATAAATCTAAAGTGGATTATAATATATCACTTCTAAAACCAGCATTGTTATGAATAAATATTTGTTGGCATTTATTGGTAACACAAGAGAAACATACATATTTGCCAAGAGATACACACATATTACAAAGTGGGGATAATTAAAAAAAAGTGAGATGATGAAACCCCAGTAGCCACAATTCACATCAATATTAACCTATACTACCCCCAAGGATTAATGTCTTGATGATTTTTACTCTTAGTACGCGAGGCTAAAAAAACAAAAGGGTAGTGTGAAATGTATCGCAAAAGCTTTATAGTTGATGATGATGGAAGGAAAAGGAGTATGTATAGAAAAACGACAATGATAATAAATATCACTGTCATAACCAAAAACACATTGGCCAACCAACAAAGTTTACTGATGACAGTGTATAGACCAGCCATGAAAGCCAAAGATAATGAAATGAGAGCGATTCCAAGAAGTGGCATCACAATCTTGAGAGTGAAAGTCACCAATTCATTTAATCCAAGTGTTGCCCAAAAGAGTATGACTGTAGCACTAATAGAACTGAACAATGATATTGTGATGAAGATGATAAAAAACTGAAACATTGCATGTTTTAAGTTATGCGCTTCTCCTTCTGCTTCACCTGGAACGGCTAAACATGCTGCTACTGATGTTGTGACTATAAGGGTTGAAACAATTGTGAGGTTTTCTAATCTGTCCTTATATATTTCTGAAGCTTTTTCTTTTTCTTTACTCTCTTTCTCACTTTGTTGGTTTTCTTTAACATGGTTTAAGTTTTTGTCTTTACTTTCATCATTCTTTCTTTGTTTAGATTCAATAGTGGGTCTACCTTTCCTTGAACTTTGCTTTGCTCCCGCAGATTTGAGTGCGGTCCATGAAAGATGCTGTAAATATTACAAACATTAAAAATTGCTAAGTATTTTTATATTATAATTTGTTAGTGTTTGAGAATAATTAAATGAATGATAAAACTTGCCTGTCTCAAAGATGATTTATCAAGCTCGTAATGTGAACTAACAATGTCAAGAGCCGTTTCATTGTTTTTGTTAACCAAATCAAGATCCACCCTTTTGTTATTTTGGTTAACTAAGTAGTATACAATTGTGGGATGCAATGATCTTGCGGCCAAATGCAAAGCGGTATCTCCATTTTTATCTTTTTGATTTATTAGCTTATGATGTTGAGGAATTTCACTTTCTAATATGTAGCGTACTACCTCATATTTTCCATGCTTTGCTGCAATGTGAAGAATATTACGCTCATGTGAAGTGTCAAGCATCTCTGTTGGATCTGGACAATATTGTAACAACTTGTTTACTACTTCCACATGGTCTCCGTAAGATGCTAGATGAATTGGAAAATAGCCATATTTATCTCTTTGAATTGTGCAACATTTACATAATCCAAGTAATAAATCAACACCGTCAAGGTAACCTATAGATGCAGCATAATGAAGAGGAAACCTATCATGTTTATCCATTGAATGGATCCAAGTTGGCTTGTTTTTTATTATCATCCTCAATATTTCTGAAACATAAACATAAATATTAGCTAATATTCTCGTATATTATCATCTAGCTATGTAAATATGTAATTACATACCTTGATTATGAATCATTATTGCTGCTATCAAAGGTGATAATCCCATTCTCGTATTATCATTCCTTCCACACTTTTCTAATATTACTTCAACAACATCTGTGTTTCCATTTTCGACTGCAAGATAAAGTACTGTTTTCTTTTCATGATTAACAATATCTGTCACATATTCATAACAACTATTTGACAATGATTTCCCAGAGCAATCTTCAGTTTTATATTCTTCACAAACTTTGAAAATCATATTCCCAACAATATTTCTCTTGTCACAAAACATTATCTCATGAAACATAGTGTTGCCTTCACCATTCTCTAGTTTCACAAATTTTAATAGATCCTTCATGTTGGACTTGTCATCATAAGCATCTTCCAAACTTTCATTTTGATTGTAATTAAACCATGCTATTTTTATATCATGCCGTTCAAAATTAGTATAACCTTCAAATAGCTTTTTAATGGTTGAGATGCGTCCATTTCTTGCAGCAACATGTAATACACTATCCTTGTTTTTGTTCAATTTGAACAAAAGTTTTGGAGCACGTTCAATTAAAAGAGTAACAATCTCATCATTGCCATTCCAAGCTGCAATATGTAGCACACTGTTTTGCATAGGGGTCTCAATTTCAGTTAGATTACAAGATTCATCTAACAAATTCTTTGGACCTCCATATACCAAGTGATATGCTTCACTAATCAAATTAATTTGATTATCAAATTTGCAACATTTTTCATTGACATGAGTCACTTCAGAGGGTTCTGTTTCAATTTCCAATTCCTTTTCATCCAATGGTTCACTCATAGTCCAATCGTACGGCATTTTCAAATCCCAACCTGTTGATGAAAAGATTGTATATTGAATATTTTCAACCCAAATTTCAACATCTTAATGAATATTTTGATGCAAATTCAAATTTATCTTTTGATTTGTATGATAATACTCATTAAGTTCAACATTGTTATTTGTAAAAATAAAAACATTAAACACTTTTGTTCCGCTAAAGATATTGCCAAGTGCCAACAACACATTATTGAACATATATACTTTTTAACCTTCTTTTGAATTATGTGACTTCGATACGTATGAGGAGATGCTGTAAATTTTAAGCAACCATACAAAGAGTGTTAAAAATTATATTGATAATATTATGGAAAAAATACATTTAACTAAATAAAATCCACACTCTTAATTACTAGATCCCTTGCCTGGAAATTGGATACTTTAAGGAAAAGATAACATTTAAATATGTATTTGATTTATATTAATATACAACTTCATTTCAGTCTGTTTGTCTTGTTTGCTTTTGATTCTTACAAATATATATATGTTATGTTATTTTTAATTATAGTTTTTGTTTTATTAATTAATTGTTATAATATATAGAAGATGCATGAAAAATATAAAATAATTTTATATTGATATAGTATAAGTGAAAAGTATTCCTCTAAGACATTTTAAAATTAGTTATTGCACGACAGTATAAAGTTTTAAGACTAAGTATTGATTTTATGTGTATAACCAGATAATAAAATGCAGAAAATGTAGAGTTATAATGAATTAAAATTAAATGACAAACCAAAATATTCTCTGAACTGCTTCAAGCTCGATCGATCGCTATTGTATATTGGTTGCTACTGATGACCATCAAAAATATATCTATCTATATATACTATTGTAATTGATTCTTTAATGTTCTTTACTTGTGTATGGCCTTTTATTTACTCTCTCTTTTGTTCTAGTTAAGCTTTTCCTCTGCAATTAAAGAACAATTCTTTTCTCTTTTGGCAATAAAAGATATATATCCTCCCTTTCTTCATTAGGAAGGACGAAACAATTTTGCCAACATAATAGTCACCACTGTGACTTTCTTGTGACTGTAACAGGCCAACATCAGTAGAGTTAACAAATTATGTTCATTGCATGAACATATGGTACCCACTGTGCCGTCGTAAGTGGCGATGATGGTGAGAAGGAGGATTGGATTCTAGATAAACACTACTACAAATAATATATTTTACTATAACGATTTCATCCCATGTATTGAAAAACTAAGGTATAATTTATTGACGCGCCATATTTTTTTCTTTTAAAAATATGCTATATATTTCATCTGTTTAAGTTGAAAATCGAGGGTTAAACTAATTCAGGATATATGTTTCAAATCCGAGCAACCTCAGTTATGTTTTTATATCATTAAAAGTTCTGTCTTCCTAAATATTTTATTTTTAATCCAAAAATAAGGCACTTTTCATCTCAATTATGTTTTTCAGTTTTCGTTGATATATATATATATATATATATATATATATATATATATATATATATATATATATAATATATATATATATATATATATATATATATATATATTATATATATATATATATATATATATATATATATATATATATATATATATATATATATATATATATCATCCTCTATAACTTAGTTTGTAGCATATCATCTGTAGCGGTAAATTCATGATCATCAGGCTATGGATAAGCTAGAGATCAAACAACAAAGAATCGCCACCGCGCTTTTATTGTTTCCAAGGGAAAAGGGAAAAAGTACGAACAAAACCCAAAAGTAAGAAGTTTTCAAATCAAAACTAATAAAATGTCAGAGACTACAGGTAAGGGGGTTGGTTACACAGAGGGAAGGTGTTAGCACCCAAAGTGTCCTAGGTACTCCTAGGGAACCATTTTTGTGTGCATATGTACTTGGTATAAAGTGATGTTTACAAACAAATAGAATGGGGGATGAGAAAAGAATTCATTAATTATATTTTTGTGTTTGACAAGACCTTCGGTCTTGTGCCTACGTACCAACATAAAAATGAGGGATCAAAACCTCGTAGTTCGTGATACAAATTTCAAAGTGGATGCATTGCTTTTAACAGAAATTAAGTTTGAAAGGCACAAAGGCCAAAAAATGGTTTGAATGAGTTAGTTCTTTTTGGCTTTTCGAAAGTTTAATTCTAGTATGGTTAAGTCTATTTACAAGTTTGATTTAAGAAAAGAAGTTTGAAAATGCAATGGCATAAGGCCAAAGTTTCTATCCTTTTTGCAAAAGTGGTCAAAGTTTAGAACAAAATAAGTTCAATCAAAGAAGATTTTGAAAAGGAGAGGGAGATATTTTGAAATTAAAGAAATAGGGAGAAGATGAAGAGACTATCATATGTACAAAATTAAAAGTTTATAATTGAAAAGATCTGACCAAATGGGTAGCAATCCAATAGACAAGAATGTCAATAGAAACCCAGAATTCCCTTGGACTTTTAGAATCAAGCAACACACAAATGCACAATTATATTATCTTGAAGAGCAAATGCATCAAATAAATATAGCCACATCCAAGCTTAGCAACTCCATGATCTTCTTCAAATAAGACCCATGTGATAGATGAATTCCACAAGTCACAGGTTCAAAATAATAGATCTTCAAAGATGCCTTCAAATGAATTTTCAAATTGCAAGTACTTGGTTTCACAAAAGTTGGCATTGGCCAAGTCCTTTAGCATAGGAAGGTTTCCTAGATTCTAAGTCCATTTGTCCAAGATCAAGTCAACAGTCCACTCAAAAGTCTTTTAGGGTCTTTTATTGTTATTATGTACATTAATGATCAAAGACCACACAAACAAACAAAGTATACACAAACAAAATATATCACACAATATGGTCCAAGTGGACAAAGTGAAAATTGCATTAACATAAACAATTAGAATGGTATGAATAATGGAAAATGAAATAAAATGCTAAAAGTAAACTGCATTAAAGTAAATGGCTTGAAATTAAGTAGTTAATAGGTTAGAAGTTAGTATTGTTTTGTTTTTGCTTTTTAATTTGAAGTCATTCTTTGGAGAACACTCAACCCACTTATCACAAGCATGGATCCTTGAACCAAGACATCTTCCAAAGGAAGGAAAAAAGGCCAAGTTTCCACACAATACCATGAAAGAGGGGAGACTTACAATCTCACTAATTGGAATGTTATGCCTTTTGTGTCACAAATTTAACGCTATGTTAAGCAATCATAATTGGATTTATGTAGAAGTCACAACTATTTGAGGTCGGGCAATAGAATTTTGGTGTTAATGCATGTTAGAGACATAGTATAATAGACTATGCTCATGAAACATACCACAAAAAAAAAAAGAATATGCAAAAGAGGTGGTCTAATCTCATCCATACTTATGTTGATTTTTCAATCAACTAGCCTTAGGATTTTCAGATATCATAGACCAGATGGAATGAATGAATGAAGAAGGGGAATGAGATGAAATGGTAGGGGAATGGATCAAAACACAAATTGGTCAAAGGAGGACTTTTACCAAATTAATATCATCCATTCATTTTGGGAGATGGAATGTACATTCCATTAATCCCCTAAATCCAATGATATTAATTTGACAAAGTCAAATCAACCTTGACCAAGGCCCAACAACAATAATCAAACTCAAACAAGTCATCACAAGTGGTCAACAAATTTATTTGGCATTTATTCAAATTAAAAATACTAAAATAAGGCATTTAAATTAAATATGGTTTGTCCAATTGTCGCATCACGCGAAAAACCGGCGGGAGAACAAGAACAACAGAGCCGCCACCGTGCGTTATTTATCCCAAAAGAGGGAAAGGAAACGCTCAGAGTAAACCTGGAAAAAGCATGGTCTCGCGACCAAAGAGAATGGGATCGGGAGTCGGTTATGCGAAGGGAAGGTATTAGCACCCCTACGCATCCGTCGTACTCGACGGGATCCACGCACAATAGAAAGGAAAATGGTTGCTAAAAACACTGCTCAAACTCACACACACTGGCTGAAAGAGACACAAGAAAACAAAAGAGACTGACTCGGCAGGACATCGCCTCCTGGGCCTACTTAGTCTATCAGGCATAGACATCAGAGTCGAAGTAGTTCGGACTGGGGAAACGACACATGCTCGCTAGGATGTCGCATCCTATGCATACGTATCTCCTTGGACGAAGGAGAATCAGAGCATTCGTAGCTCGGCTGACACGCACACAAACAAACACTGGCAAAGGCAAACGTGGAGCCTGAATGCCAATCACTGGACTTACATCAGCATCCGAACCAAAACACACACAAAAAGGCAAACGTGGAGCCTGAACGCCAATCACTGGACTTACATCAGCATCCGAACCAACAAACCCACACTGGAACCCAAATGCCACTCGATGGACTCACATCAGCTTCCAAGCACACAACAAGACAAAACAAAGACATAGGCGCCCGGAGAGATCAGCTCATCTCTTGCCTACGTACCTCATCTGGTATGAGGATCAGGGCGACGTAGTTCCCCTACGGGGGATAAAGGACTAGCCTAACCAGATAACAGAGGGAGACACAACTAGGGAGACTACGACTCGAGCCTAGATGTTGTCATGCAAAATCATCCCTAAGTTAAGGTTTCTAGCTAACTTGCACAGGAAGCAAGCCTATCCTAAACATGACTTGCACAGGAAGCAAGCCACACACACACTTAACTTGCATAGGAAGCAAGCCAAGCAAAACCTAACTTGCACAGGAAGCAAGTCAAACTAAACCTAACTTGCACGGGAAGCAAGCTAAAGCAAACACACAAGCACAAGTAGCACACACTATATACAAGCAATGGGCTCAAACAAGGTCAGGTTTTAGTCGAGGGGTCATATCAACCTCAACAAACAAACCACTGGAACTGGGTAGTGTTAGCTCTTAACCTTGCCATTGAGGGGCTAAGGTGAAGCAGATGAAAGGTGAGTGAAGATGAGACTTCACAGCTCTTATCCCTGGCCTGGGAGAGCTTAAGACAAGAATGTGTAGGTTCAGAAGGTGGGAACCCTCCTACACATTTGAAACTGACTCAACTGTACAATTGTACAAGATCTTGGGTCTGTATCTGCAATGCATCAACACAGTGGTGTGAGCAAAGCAGATGACACACAGAATAGCAGGGGATAGATTGCATATCCCTTGGGTTCTGCCAATTGCCTCTTCACTTAGGAGGTCTTTGACTCCATACAAGGACAAATGTAAACAGTCACAAACATTGCCTCTTAAGGAGGACTTCAGACAGTTGCCTGGCCAAGTAACAGGCCAGGTCTTCCAGACTACATGAAGATTAGAAATATACCTCAATGCAAATTGCTTAACAAGCAAAGCAAAGCAAAAGTTCACAAGGAACTGAGCAACTAAAAGCACCTGAAATAGTCAAACAGACATTAGTATACAACTTCAAGATTAAGCAAAAGGAAACAGACATCAACAGTTAATCAGAAGCAAATGAATGTGCAAGGCACAAGGCTTAAGGCATGTGAGCCAAGCCACCTACAAAACAAACAAGTTAAACAATGATATTCAAGCAAGCTCAATCCAAAAGAATTGGTCTCATTGGTCATTTGTTGGTCAACCTGAAAACATGAACTCAAATGTGAGTAACAGGACCACTAGGACAAGCCTAGGGTCAAAAGGGAATGAAAACATTAAAACAGCAAGTGGCAAGCATCCAAAATCATGTTCAAACAATCAAGAAACAATACCAATTGGTTTCACATTCATATCAATTATCATCATCATTTCATGAACAATTTAGGTCAAGGTATAGCAAACAGAAGCTCATAGAAGTCAACAGCAAGACTTAACTCAAAAGCAATCTCAAACATTTCCAAAAATCATCAAATAAATCATGATCAATCACAACCCACAGCAAGGTAAGCATGTCAAATTTCAACTCATTTGGACAAGTAGAAGATAGTCAATGAAAATCAGAAAGGCAAGGTAATTTTGAACTTGCTCAAAGAAGTCAACCAAACATGCATCAACTTGAAAAATTCATAAATCAGAGATGGCATATGATAAATGAATGGGACTAAAACCATGGCAAAGCTTAGGATGTCTAGTTATCTCATGTAAAATTTCATGTCCATCTAATAAAGTATGAGCATTTCACAAAACAAATGGGCACATGCATCACATAAGGTCAACATTTTGGTCAAACAGGGGAGAAAATCTCAAACAAATGGAAAATGCCATAAACAAATCCACAAAAAATCATATGCAAACTAGACATATTCAAGCTCAATCATACAAAAAATCAATCCATTTGGAGGTCAATAGGCATGGCTATAAAAATCAACAAGTTGCACATCGATGGTGTGACACAAATTGTCACACCCTACTTCAAAAATTCATAGCTCACAAACCAGATAAGATAAATTCATGATCTTTACACCAAAATCACCATAGAGAGGTCTAGTTTGTGCACAAAAAGTTTCAAGGTCAAAGGTTGAATCATGACTATTTCACAAATGATTTGGTGAGACATACATAAAATAGGCCACATGAACAAAACCATAGTACATTTAATTTTTCACATGTTCACAATTTGAATAAAAATGCTCATAAAAAACTAGATGAAAAAAGGAGATCAATGCAACAAATCCCATCTTAATTGGATCATCCTTTAATTATTTATGAATTTTTGAAGATTGTAAATAAAATGAAATAAAAAAAAAGAAATGAATGGAAATGCTATTTAATAATTATTGAGTAATTATTTAAATTGGAATGGCATTTGAGGAGCAATGGAACGCTGCCGTTCCACTTAAATGGGACTTCAACGCCCAGTCAACAGGAAATACTAGCCAATGAAACAAAGGCACGGCAATGCATCGCAGTAAAGCAGGCATCAAAAAGGGAAAGGCGCCTGCTGAGTATAGAGTTTCAGCGCTTTATTGGGTTAGTGGGGGCAATGCCCGGTCAGCAAAACCATGGGCCAATAGCGCGCAAGCAAGGTAACGCGCTGGGCCAATCAGAGTGTTTCTTCAAGAAACACCATGCACAGCAAACACACGAACCCTTATGGATCTAATGGCTTGGCAGCAGAAAAGAAAATAACACAGTAACACGCGTTCCTCTTGTAATCTCCAGCAGAAAAAAAAATTGCAACCAAAATCAAAAACAAATATACCAAAATGTTCATCTAAACATGCTCAAACGTAAATCAACTTCCATTAATCTCAACTCATGCTAAAATGGACAAATCATGTAAAAATGTAAATGAACATCAAATTTGGATTTCAAATTTCTCTCTCAATTCCTAACCGTTTCCTTCGATTCAAAGCTCAGTAAGCTCATGGCAAAAAGATCTACAAGGCGTAGTTCATGATTTTAGAAATGGAGAGATTTGATACCTGACCAATCTTGGAGCACAGAGCTGGAACAGTGGTTGTTTCCTTGTGTATTGTTGAAACAGATGTACTATGGTGTTGGTATTGATGAATGGTCGAGTATGGAATGCTCATATGCCTTGCTTCTAGCTCCAAACAAATTCTTCCATGGGAGAGCTTCTTTAGAACAGTAGAGAAACAAGCTTCATAGTTGAGATATCCAGCCTTCAAAGGGTTCAAAAACAGTAGCATATGATGCAGCAACTAAGGTTGGCTCGAGGGTTTTGAGGTTTTGTCAAGAAAAATCCAAAATGCAAAATGAGGGTTCTTGAGAGAATGCAACTTTTTCTGTTTTTCAAAGTGGCTGCTAGGGTTTCCTTCAGAGAGAAAATGATGAATATATACTCTGTTCAATGGTACTGATCAAGGTTCATGAAAAAGTGGAATGGAGTTGGTGAAAAGTGTCCTTTTGCCAATTTTCAAGCAAGTTGGTGATGGGTGTGTGTACTGCACGAAAATGGGCCTTGAACATGTCCAAAATATGATTTCTGAACATATTTGATTGGTAGAATTGGTTGGAAGTGGTTAATTTTGAAACTCATTTTTCAACCTCACTTGAAATTAATTCATGCAAGTCCAAAAATGCCATTTTGATTGGTAATGTTTTGGTGAATGATGGTTGCATATTTGGAAAGAGGGGATCAAATGTGACTTGTAGGAAAAAACCCCACCCAATTTGGCCAAATGGTTTGAGAGATATGGCCTTTTGAAGTTCAAAACTTTTGGAGAATGAATTGATCATAACTTGCCAACCATACATGGGAATTGAGTGTTCTTGGACTTTTTGGAAATGGGAGAACAAGTTATTCAACTTTCATGTTGGGCAAAAATTCATTTGAAGCTTGTATCATGATGTAAGTTTAGGCTCAAGAAGTTTCCATTTTTGGCAAGTTTCAATTACAGGTCCAGTTTCTATTTTTGGAAATTTCTGATCTGGCTTCAAATTCTTCCATGATGGTGTTTGACATGATATATGAGGCCTATTTGGACATGAATGAGCCCTCTCAAACAAAATCCAACCATCAAATCACTGATTAAATGCACAGTTGACCAACAGTTGACTTTTAGGGTTTCTGGTGAACTGAGCCATGACTGATGACTTCTGAACATCCAATCCTTGACCAAAACACTCCAAAAGGACCCCTAGGTCATGTGAACATGTTGGACAAACCCTAGGGCCTTGGCTCAATGAGAATTGCACTTGCTTGTTTGATTGACTGATCTCCTGACCAGTTTGACCTAATTCTTCTGATGACTTGCACTTGAGGCAAAGGGACAATGCAATGTTATGCAGTGGACCATGTTATGTTATGACCTAATATGAGAATGTATGTACAAGAAGTAGGTGCAAATTTGAGGTGCTACAGCTGCCCCTATTCAATCAGTTGGGAACCCGAACGGATGATAGCGACGGCTGTCAAACTTCCAGGGTAAACAGGGATTGAATACCAAGAACCGTAGAAATTTGCACTCTGCCGGATATGATACAAGGAGAACCACGTCATTTACCGATGACGCCTGCAATTGACAACTTCAGAAAGGCGAAACCATTTACCGATGTTTAGAAACTGGAAACTTGATATTTACCGATATCAACTTCAGCTCGACCATTTACCGACGGCTGCTGGGAAACAACTCTGATGTAAAAGGAAGCAAGACCATTTACCGATGGCGGCTTCAAAGAAAACTTGACATTTACCGATATCAACTTCAACTCGACCATTTACCGATGGCTACTGCAACTGGGGATCCGATATTTACCAATATCGAAGAAAACGGGGCCATTTACCGATGGCGGATAAAACTGGGCATTCAATATTTACCGATATCGAAGCATACAGGGCCATTTACCGATGGCGTCTCCACTTGGGGAGGAACAAAATCTTTGTGGTGTAATCAGACAAGACGTTTACCGACGACTTCTGGGGATCTTGATTTTATCAACAAGGAAACAAAGCATGACCAGACATTTACCGATGACTGGGATGAGACTCGACGTTTACCGACATCGAAAGATGATGTTTACCGACATCCAAAAACGACCAGACATTTACCGATGACTGGGGAACACTTCACTAAGGGAAAAAACAAATATTTGCAACTAGAAACCAGATAGGACATTTACCGATGACTCTACTGGGGATCTCTAGCTGGGGATTATCAGACATTTATCGATGACTGTAGAAAAGACTCGATGTTTACCGACATCGAAAGATGATGTTTACCGACATCAAAAAATGACCAGACATTTACCGATGACTGGGGAGAAAACCCGATGTTTACAGACACCGAAACAATGGTGTTTACCGACACCAAAAATGATGACCAGACATTTACTGATGACTGGGGAGAAAACCCGATGTTTACAGACACCGAAACAATGGTGTTACCGACACCAAAAATGATGACCAGACATTTACTGATGACTGGGGAGAATACCTGATGTTTACAGACACCGAAACAATGGTGTTTACCGACACCAAACAAAGAAACACACGCGGGCGCTGGCATGACACTTACCGGTATCACAAGAACAACATCTTAGATATGTCAAGGCAAGGTTGACCACTTGCTGGGGATCTCACTGGGGAGAAACAAACTTTCCGTCCTCGGACGGGTGAGGAAATAAACCTCTCTGGGGAATATCAATCCTGAGTGCTGTCAGTAGCCACTGTAGCAGGCGTGTTACACCGATGTTGAACAAAATGATCCGCCTCTTCCGGGGATATTGTCTGATTGGGTTAACACATGAATGCATATGTTTGAATTTTTCTATGGCGTAATGCTCCATATTGAATGGGAATGCTACGCAGTTTGAGGATACAATGATCACTAAAATGCAAAAATGCAAAAATGATGAAAAACTCCGGCTGGGGAGCCAAAACTGATCGGGTACTCCAACTCTGCGGGGAGACTCTGCAGGGAGAGCAACGACTTCTCACTCATGTTGGAGAATAGCACTGCTGCTGGGGGGAAGGTAAACTCCGCTGGGGATATCCTTCAGTCCACAAATAGGATAAATGTTGGAGATAAATTTCAATGAACCTGCCTCACTCGGGGAGGAAATCGGCAAATACAGGCCTGCTGGGGATAGGCAATCCTTAGATCTGTTGGGGAATAGAAGGCACTATCCACAGACGTCTCCGCAGGGGAACATAGCTCTGATAGCTTCCAAACTTGCTTGGGGAAAATATCTGCTGAGGAAACGTCCTCACAGATGCCAATCCTGAAAAACAGCACAACAAAATGCCCCCACGGGATACATGGACAAGATACGCTCAAGTGTCCTCAACATTCAAAATGATTTTCAAATGTTTTGTCTTTTTGCACGTTATTGTGTAGCCTTCATGTTCTTATATGCAATGCTTATCAAAAATTCGGACATTTTTGCAAACAAAACAGTAAAAATAAAAACAAAAGAGCCATTTATCTGAATAACGACTTTTATTGATTGAAAATGTGCCTGAAGAGGCAAATACATTGGGAAGCAATTCCTAGAAAGAGGTAATTGTGCATAAAAGGAAAAATCTATCCTAATGGCAATGTGAACACGGCATCCACTATTTCCCAATTCTGTTATAACTCACAGATCATCAGTTTTCCTCCCAACTCCTTGCTTTCTGAGAAGAATGACTGGACGGATCACATCTTTCGAGATGGCAGACGACAAAGCTCGATGAAGTACAGACAACTCAGACTGTAGTCTTCGCTTTAATCCCTCTTTTGGCTGGATCGCCCTTTCGGGTTTTCAATCCACCGGGATACCCATTTTTGCCTAAGCCGCCCTTGCGGGTTTTCGACTTACCGGGTGTACAAATTCTTTTCATTTTATCTCTAATTTTTGCCCGAACCTTTTCTTTCTGTTTTTTTGGTTCGCTGGGATGCCCATTTTTGCCTGGACTCTTTTTTCTTTTTGTCCAGCGGGTCAATTTATGCGAAGTATTTTTTGACTACATCTGAGTTAACAGGAGACGGAAAGTCTTCACCATCCATAGTTGTAAGCATCAAGGCTCCACCGGAGAAGACCTTCTTCACAACATACGGACCTTCATAATTAGGAGTCCACTTGCCCCTGTTATCTGCACCGGGAGGGAGGATCCTCTTCAAAACTAGATCACCGATCTGATAGCTTCGAGGACGCACTTTCTGATCAAAGGCTCGCTTCATCCTTCGCTGATACAACTGTCCATGGCATACAGCTGCTAGCCGTCTCTCTTCGATAAGGCTCAACTCGTTAAACCTTGTTCGAATCCACTCGGCTTCGTCCAGCTTGACATCCAATAAAACTCTCAGAGAAGGAATCTCCACTTCAACAGGTAGGACAGCTTCCATACCATACACAAGGGAGTAAGGGGTTGCCCCGGTCGACGTACGTACTGAGGTACGGTACCCATGCAAAGCGAAAGGCAGCATCTCATGCCAATCCTTGTACGTAACGACCATCTTCTGCACAATCTTCTTGATATTCTTGTTCGCCGCTTCTACAGCACCATTCATCTTCGGTCTGTAAGGAGAAGAATTGTGATGTTCAATCTTGAAATCTTTACAAAGCTCTTTCATCATCTTGTTATTGAGATTCGAACCATTGTCAGTGATGATTCTCTCCGGAACTCCATAACGACAGATGATTTCTTTCTTGATGAACCGGGTAACCACTTGTTTGGTAACGTTAGCATAGGAAGCTGCTTCCACCCATTTGGTGAAATAGTCAATCGCAACCAAGATGAAGCGATGTCCATTCGAAGCAGTAGGCTCAATCTTCCCAATCATATCAATGCCCCACATGGCAAACGGCCAAGGCGAATTCATGACATTCAGAGGGCTTGGTGGTACATGCACCTTATCAGCATAAATTTGACACTTATGGCACTTCCGAGCATACTTGAAACAATCGGATTCCATAGTCATCCAGTAATAACCCGCTCTCAACAATTTCTTAGCCATTGCATGTCCGCCGGCATGAGTACCGAAGGAACCTTCATGAACTTCCTGCATTAACATGTCCGCCTCGGGTCTGTCCACGCATCTGAGCAAGACCATGTCAAAGTTTCTCTTATACAACACATCATCCTGATTCAAATAGAAGCTTCCAGCTAGCCTTCTCAGGGTTTTCTTGTCATTCTTCGACGCACCTTCAGGATACTCCTGAGTCTTGAGGAAGTTCTTGATGTCATAATACCACGGCTTCTCATCAATCACAACAGACTCGGCTGCAAACACATACGCAGGCCTCTCGAGTCGATTCACCGCAACATGTGGCACATGATTCCACCAATGAACTTTGATCATAGACGACAAAGTTGCCAAAGCATCAGCCATCTGATTCTCATCCCGGGGGACATGATACAACTTCACCTTCTTGAAGAACGTCAGTATTCTTCTGGTGTAATCTCTATACGGAATCAAATGCGGCTGATTCGTATTCCAATCTCCATTGACTTGATTGACCACTAGAGCGGAATCTCCATAAATGTCAAGCGTTTTGATCCTCAGATCAATGGCTTCTTCTATCCCCATGATACAAGCCTCATACTCAGCTTCGTTGTTGGTGACGTCAAACGTCAATCTGGCAGAAAAAGGTATATGAGCACCTTTAGGATTGATCAATACTGCCCCAACACCGTTACCGTTCATATTCACAGCCCCATCAAACATCAGTGTCCATTTGTCATCAGGATCCGGTCCTTCCTCGACAAGAGGCTCTTCGCAATCTTTCATCTTAAGATACATGATGTCTTCATCAGGGAATTCAAACATCATAGGCTGATAATCTTCAATCGGTTGCTCGGCGAGGTAGTCTGACAGAATACTACCTTTGATGGCCTTTTGTGACGTGTACTGAATATCATATTCTGTTAGAATCATCTGCCAACGAGCAACGCGTCCGGTGAGAGCCGGTTTCTCAAAGATGTACTTCACTGGATCCATCTTAGAAATCAATAAGGTAGTATGGTTCAACATATACTGCCTCAGTCGGCGAGCAGCCCAGGCCAAAGCACAGCAAGTTTTCTCGAGCAGTGAATATCTTGTTTCACAGTCGGTAAACTTTTTGCTAAGGTAGTATATGGCATGCTCTTTTCGACCAGACTCGTCATGCTGTCCCAATACACACCCCATCGAGTTCTCAGTCACTGACAGGTACATTATCAGAGGTCTCCCTGGAACTGGAGGTATAAGGATTGGAGGTTTCTGTAAATACTCCTTTATCTTGTCAAAAGCTTTCTGACAGTCATCATTCCACCTGATCGCTTGATTCTTTCTAAGCAGTTTGAAAATTGGTTCGCACGTGGCTGTTAGATGAGATATGAACCTTGCAATGTAGTTCAACCTCCCTAAAAACCCACGGACTTGCTTCTCCGTTTTCGGTTCAGGCATCTCTTGAATAGCTTTGACTTTTGCTGGATCAACCTCAATCCCTTTCTCACTGACAATGAAGCCTAAAAGCTTCCCTGATCTCACCCCAAACGTACACTTGTTCGGATTCAACCTCAGCTTGAACTTTCTCAACCGATCAAACAGCTTCTGCAAATTAACCAAGTGCTCCTCTTCTGTCTGCGACTTCGCAATCATATCATCTACGTACACTTCAATTTCTTTGTGCATCATGTCATGAAAGAGAGTCGTCATTGCCCTCTGATAGGTAGCACCAGCATTCTTTAGCCCAAATGGCATCACCTTATAGCAGAACGTGCCCCAAGGTGTAATGAATGTCGTCTTTTCCATGTCCTCTGGCGCCATCTTGATCTGATTATATCCAGAGAAACCATCCATGAAAGAGAATACCGAGGATTGAGCCGTATTATCAACCAATACATCAATGTGAGGTAATGGGAAATCATCTTTCGGACTCGCTCTATTCAAATCCCGGTAATCGACACACATTCTGACTTTGCCATCCTTCTTCGGCACAGGAACGATGTTGGCCACCCATGGGGGATAACTTGTAACAGCCAAAAAACCTGCATCCCACTGCTTCTGAACCTCTTCCTTGATCTTAGTTGCCATGTCAGGACTCGTTCTACGAAGCTTCTGCTTGACCGAAGGACATCCTTCTCTAAGAGGTAATCGATGCACCACAATGTCTGTATCCAACCCAGGCATATCTTGATATGACCAGGCGAATATCTCCACATATTCTCTCAGCATCTCAATCAGCCTCCTCTTGACAGAGTCCTCTAAAGCAGCCCCAATCTTGATTTCTCTTTTGGCGTCCTCAGTACCCAAATTAACAACCTCCAACTCCTCCTGATGAGGTTGGATGACCCTTTCCTCCTGCTTCAGCAATCTGACCAATTCTGCAGGAAGTTCACAGTCTTCCTCACTCTCCTCTTCAGCTTGGTAGATGGGATTGTCGAAATCATACTGAGCCATAACAGAACTGTTCATAGTGAATGCCATAAGATCGCTTCTGCATGTTTAATGCTTTGTTTTAGAAAAAGAGTTCAATAAAGTCACAAAAAACAAAAACATTGCCATTTTTATTGTTTTTGAAAAAAAGATGAAAAAAAAAAAAAAAGAAAGACAGGGATCACAAAGTTTGATTGCAAAAAATGTCCTTCATTAATGATAATCATTAAAACATGATGAGGCCCTACAATGAATCACTACGCCTTGGGCAGATCGTAGGATTTTCATGCAAAATGAAAAAACAACAGAAAATTACTCTGTCAGAAGAGTAACTTGAACCACTTCTTCAGCCGTCCAGTTGTTGATAGACCCCCCTGGTGCACACGGGCGAACCCAGTTGTCCAAATCACAATCACTGTCACAGTCTTCACTACCGGTTGCAGAGACGTCGCCATGATTCATCAGCCCAGCGCTGGTAAAGGTACTCGGACCCGCTTGACCATTCTGCTCTGCTTGGAGAGGCTCATAACCAACGCCAAATTTGTCTTCTTTGACAGGCAAGTCCACCATCTTGCCCCAGCCTTCAGCTTTGCCAGAATCAACAACCTCCTTAGCCTGCTTGTAAGAAGTAATTGAAGCACCTGGCTTCCTCTGCTCAGCGTACGCCACTTTCTCAAGAGCCACAGTCTCAAACGCCTGGCATAAAGTTTCGTGGATCTCGCCATCCACCTCAACATATTTGAACGAGGATAGATGACTCACCAGAATCTCTTCTTCACCGCACACGGTCACAATCTGACCGTTCCAGACATACTTGAGCTTTTGATGGAGAGTCGACGAGACTGCCCCTGCTGCATGAATCCATGGACGCCCCAATAAACAACTATAGGCGGGCTGGATGTCCATAACATAGAAGATGATATCGAATACCTCAGGACCTATCTTCACAGGCAAGGTAACTTCCCCACACACAGAACGTTTGGATCCGTCGAAAGCACGAACGATCAGGTCACTGGGAGTAAGCACAAACCCTTCCACATCAATCTTCTTCAGAATCTGCTTAGGCAACACATTCAGCGACGACCCGGTGTCTACCAATACGTGAGACAACACTGCCCCCTTGCACTCCATGGTGATGTGCAAGGCTTTGTTATGGTTTCGCCCTTCAGGCGGTAAGTCCAGGTTGGTGAATCCTACACCATGCCTGGTGCTCACATTGGCCATCACACCCTCCAGTTGATTGACAGAAATCTCCTGAGGCACGTAAGCCAGATTTAACATCTTCAGCAAGGCATTACGGTGTGCCTCAGAGCACAACAACAGTGAAAGTATAGAAATCTTGGACGGAGTTTGATTCAACTGATCTACAATCTTGTAGTCACTCTTCTTGATTATCTTCATAAACTCCTCCACGTCTTTCTCAAATGAGCCCTCGGGCGCTTCCTTCTGGACAGGCTCTTCCTCAACCACAGCTTGCTTACCCTTTGCTTTGGCGAGAGCCTCAGCATTATTGTCCCTCAAAGGCTGCGGTGCGAACAGACGACCGCTTCTGGTAAAACCTCCTGGACCCCCTACATTATCCACAGCCGGACCAACAGTTGCAGGAACTCTATTCGGTAAACCAATTGTCACTGGAGCTTGATTCACTGGTCTCGTCTGACTTTCAGCCCTTCTGTTACTGCGGTAAGCATTATCATACTTCCACGGCACGGCTCTACTATTCTCAACAGCCCTTCTTCCAGACGCAACGATAGTAGTTGGAGCACTGATGGTTACAGGCACGGAAATGGTAACTGGGGTACCATTTGTTGCAGGTGCACTAACGACCCTTTGTCCACGTCCTTCAGACGGTTTAAAGTAAATGGTGATAGTTGACACTGTCCCACGATCTTTTACAGCCCTACTGAATTGCAAACAACCCTCATCCATCATACCCTGGATACCGGCCCTTAACTGGTCGCAACCATTCTCAGATTCTGCACAGCCCAAACAATCCTCATCACAGCCCGAGTAGACACCCCCATTCAGCAGACGGCCCTTCACAACTAGCAGAGAAGTCTGAACATCATCAACATTAACAACCAGATCTTCAGCTTCTTTCCCCTCAATATTGTTCACTCTATGCCCACCATGCTGAGGCATAGGGTTGTTTACGACGTTAGGCACTGGAGCGAAGTTGATCGCCTTGGCATCGATCAAATCTTGGACCTTGTGCTGGAAGCCCGACACTTCTCAGTATGATGCCCTGGTGCCCCAGAGTGAAAGTCACAACGGACGTTGGCGTCGTACCCAGGAGGCAATACTGTAGGCGGAGCCATTGTACGCAACTCAACCAACCCCAACCTGAGTAGTTCGGGCAGCAGTTCGGCGTACGACATGGGTAGCGAATCAAAACGTCGATCAGGCATCCTTTGTCTGGGCTGATACGGACGTTGCTGTTGTTGTTGTTGCGGTTGTTGAACTCTTTGTTGTTGTTGTTGACGAGGTTGAGGTGCCGGAATGGTCACTGCAGCAACCTGACAGCGTTGACTTCTGTTCTGATCTCTGCGGTATTGAACAGCATTAGTTTCACCCTCTCTTCGACGAGGTGCCCCAGCAAATGGCTTCTTAGAAGAAGAGGAACCAGCATCTTGGATCTTCCCAGTTTTAATCAAGCTCTCAGTCCTCTCTCCACAAATGACAACATCAGAAAAACTACCGAATGGGCAGCTCCCCATCCGGTCCATAAACACACCCTGAAGAGTACCGATAAACATGTCTGTCAACTCCCTCTCCAGCATAGGGGGTTGAACTCTAGCAGCCAGTTCACGCCACCTCTGGGCGTACTCCTTGAAGCTCTCTCCGGATTTCTGACATAGACTCTGCAGCTGAGTCCGGCTAGGCGCCATGTCCATGTTATGTTTATATTGCCTCAAGAAGGCCTCACCCAGATCCCTCCAGCATCGGATCGAATCTCTCTTTAATTCCATGTACCAGTCTAAAGAAACCCCAGATAGACTATCTTGGAAAAAATACATCCACATCTTTTCATCATCGGTATACGCAGAGATTTTTCGATAATAAGCCTGCACATGGGTGCGAGGGCAAGAAGTACCGTTGTATTTATCGAAGGACGGTGCTTTGAACTTGTAAGGAATTCTCAAGCCTTCCACCAACCCCATATTGGTAACATCAAAACCGAGAGAATTCTGACATTCCATAGCTCTAATTTTCTCAGCAAGGGCATCAACTTTACGATCCCTCTCATCAACCCTTCCCAGAACGTCTTCGTCTTCACTGAGCAGAGTGAACATATCCTCTTGTCTGTCAACAATCGGAGCAGGATTACGGGCCGGGGCACGGACTGCTCTGGCATTAGCGGCATCTGGAGCAATAGGTTGACCGTTGATTCGAATACCCCCCAACTCATCACCTACAGCATAGTTGTTGATGGGTACAGCAGCAGCAACATTATTATCATTGACTGGGCCTCCCTCTGGCGGAGCATGGTTGACCGGTGGAATTGCAGCCTCTTGTCTCTGAACCATGGCTCGAAGTTCTTCTTGACCTTGTGCAACCCCTTGCATCATATTCATAAACTGGGCCATGTTAGCCTTCATCTCAGCCAACTCAGCTTGAACTTGATCCATACCTCTCTGTTGATTCAGTCTTGTTGAGTAGCGGTGCGGACGTTGATCAGCTATCCTGCCTGAACAGGAACCAAGAGTGAGAAGTCACGACCAAGAACACCTGTTATGCAAAATGATATGAGTATGGTGCTAATGATGCGTATGATGCACATGATATGTTCATTCCTCAGGCATTCAAAGAGCCTGAGTCATCCTCGAAAGATGGCAACCTGCAGCAAGAACAACACAGAAGCACAGAAACAACATACACAAGAGTGATGCGTACAAGGTGAAACCAACAACCTCATCTATATGAGTAACAGGATCATACAACAAAGTCGACAAAGAAAATCCAAACAATCGGAGTACAACAATGAATCCTATCCAACAAGCCTGGAGGTGATTCTCAACATACATATCAAAGATACAAGCTAAGACAAACGGCCTCCCGGAATGAGAGTCTTCAAGTACTGACACTGGTCTATCAACAGGTCACATTCTGAACATTCTGGCAAAAGAGTGATCTTCTCCTTCAGTTGTCGTCTAAGCTCTACCACTTCTCCTCCAAGGTGGTTCTCTGATGCCTGTCTCAAGTCTACTTCCTTCTTCAACTGGATGTCTTTATCTCTGAGTTGCTTCTCCAAGTCTCTGATCTTCTTCTGATAGCTGGCCTCAACCCTCTGCAGCCTCAAGCACTCCCGGTGTTCTGCATCTAACATGCTCTCCATCTCCTCGTAGGATCTCTTCTTGCTTCTCAGTCTGCTAGCATCTTCTTCTCGCACTCCTCTGAGTTGATGAGCCAAGTTCAAACTATCAGCTTTGGCTTTGTACAGCTCCATCTGGGTATCTTGCTCCTTCTCTCTCAAACGGCGATTCTCCATCAAGGCTTGCTTGTAGTGCTCCGCAGGCACACTCTCAGCAAGGATCAAAGGTGGTTGCTCCTGCAACGGCTCCATCCTATCGTAGGGTAACAACAAAGTTTCTACTCTCTCCTTGACCCAATCAGTGTAATCAGGCATAGCAACGGCAAACTTCTTCCCTAAGACAGATCCATCCTTCATACCAATAGACTTCCAAGCTCTTCCTATCTGCTCCAATCTATCCGGGTCACTCTGCTTCTCAAAATACACACTTTCTGCTACCTCAGCCTCAAGTGGTCTTCCCTTCATCACAAACCCCAACTGGCGAAGAGAAAGAACCGGGTTGTAATTGATGCAACCCCTAGTCCCTACGAGTGGCACATTACGGAATCCTCCACAGCTCATAATGACGTTACGCACATCCATCCGGTAAGATTGCCATCTGATATCATAGGAGGTAAGAGACATAACCCTCTGAGTCCACTTATGCGTGCTCTGAGCATCCACAAAAGGTCCACTGACTGGCAGGAGAGACAAGGACCATCTGAGCAAAAGCGGGAGACAACACCTGATAGCCCCACCCTTACCATGCCTACTGTGAACAACATAGTAAGTGTCAGCTAACAGAGTAGGAACTGGATTTCCTCCAATGAAAATACTGACTGCAGCATAGTCAACAAAATTGGGCATACTCGGAAACAGGACGATCCCATAGATCATGACGGCCAACTGAGCATGAAAGGCTTCCCAACTTCCCTTCTCTGCTTCTTCTCTAGCTACCCTTAACAGAAACTTCAAAGGCAATCCTACAACATCCCCACTGGACTTCCAACTATCACTGACTTCCTTGATACCCAAATGGAGAGCTCTGGCAACAACTCTGAAATCAACCTCCTTGGGCACATCCAAGAAAGGAACCTGATACCGGACCGGGACACTCAGCAGAATGGAGTACTCCTCAAGAGTAGGCGCCAACTGATAATCTTGAAAGGTGAAACAATGAAGCTCTGGGTCGTAGAACTGTAGAAGAGTCTGCAACGGCACCGGATCGACTACCATCTTCAACAGTGTCAGAATATCTCCATACTGGTCAACAAACCCCTTCTGGTTACCACTGGTCATAAGGTTGCTCAACTCAATCAGAGACGTCAAAGGTTCACGGTGAAAGCTGTAGGAACAAGTCTTTCGCTTCAACTCTGGGACTGTTGCCATCTCTATCAGTGAACAAGCTCTGGAATGTACCTGAGAAGTGATATGCATGTAGGGATTAGTTTTTTTTTCTCTTTTTCTTTCTTTTTTTTTTGTATCTTTTTTTTTTATTGCGTATTTTTTTGAAAATAAACATGCTATGATGCAAATGATGCAGACACGACTGGTTGGCTGTGTCTCTCAGAACACAGGATCAAAGCTTCGGCTTGAACTCGGAACCACATATTCATCTGAAACCCAAAGTCATCTGAGACCCCAAAATTTTGAACCAGTAGTCACCAACAGGATCACAAGTCACCAACAAGTCACCAACTGTACCTGTAATAATGATCATTCCCTCCCCACTCACGGGTGTCATCTAGGCCAGGGTAAGGTCGAGAGAAACGCAGCATAAATAACCTTTCGCAGAATATCATCATATACACACCCGAAGTATGTAACGATAATATCCCACCAGGGTCTGAACTGCTCGTGATATCAATGTTCCGCTAAGTGGCGCAATACCACCCGCTTCCCATGAATCACTCTATTCCTAAGTATCCTAGATTTCACCCATGGCCTGGGTATTGGGCCTTTTACCTCATGTAACTCCCACCCCAACAGAGAGAAACAGACAACCCGCCAGATGAATAATGAATGTGAATGAATGCAAACATAAGTGCAAACATGAATACAAACAATAAATAAATGAATGCAATAAATAACAGCAAAAGCAACCAAACCCTATCCTAGAGAGCGCTAGGAGAGACTCGCTTAGGGAAGATGGACCAGCATAGGTCAACTTCTCTTATGTCCCCAGCAGAGTCGCCAGCTGTCGCATCACGCGAAAAACCGGCGGGAGAACAAGAACAACAGAGCCGCCACCGTGCGTTATTTATCCCAAAAGAGGGAAAGGAAACGCTCAGAGTAAACCTGGAAAAAGCATGGTCTCGCGACCAAAGAGAATGGGATCGAGAGTCGGTTATGCGAAGGGAAGGTATTAGCACCCCTACGCATCCGTCGTACTCGACGGGATCCACGCACAATAGAAAGGAAAATGGTTGCTAAAAACACTGCTCAAACTCACACACACTGGCTGAAAGAGACACAAGAAAACAAAAGAGACTGACTCGGCAGGACATCGCCTCCTGGGCCTACTTAGTCTATCAGGCATAGACATCAGAGTCGAAGTAGTTCGGACTGGGGAAACGACACATGCTCGCTAGGATGTCGCATCCTATGCATACGTATCTCCTTGGACGAAGGAGAATCAGAGCATTCGTAGCTCGGCTGACACGCACACAAACAAACACTGGCAAAGGCAAACGTGGAGTCTGAATGCCAATCACTGGACTTACATCAGCATCCGAACCAAAACACACACAAAGAGGCAAACGTGGAGCCTGAACGCCAATCACTGGACTTACATCAGCATCCGAACCAACAAACCCACACTGGAACCCAAATGCCACTCGATGGACACACATCAGCTTCCAAGCACACAACAAGACAAAACAAAGACACAGGCGCCCGAAGAGATCAGCTCATCTCCTGCCTACGTACCTCATCTGGTATGAGGATCAGGGCGACGTAGTTCCCCTACGGGGGATAAAGGACTAGCCTAACCAGATAACAGAGGGAGACACAACTAGGGAGACTACGACTCGAGCCTAGATGTTGTCATGCAAAATCATCCCTAAGTTAAGGTTTCTAGCTAACTTGCACAGGAAGCAAGCCTATCCTAAACATGACTTGCACAGGAAGCAAGCCACACACACACTTAACTTGCACAGGAAGCAAGCCAAGCAAAACCTAACTTGCACAGGAAGCAAGTCAAACTAAACCTAACTTGCACGGGAAGCAAGCTAAAGCAAACACACAAGCACAAGTAGCACACACTATATACAAGCAATGGGCTCAAACAAGGTCAGGTTTTAGTCGAGGGGTCATATCAACCTCAACAAACAAACCACTGGAACTGGGTAGTGTTAGCTCTTAACCTTGCCATTGAGGGGCTAAGGTGAAGCAGATGAAAGGTGAGTGAAGATGAGACTTCACAGCTCTTATCCCTGGCCTGGGAGAGCTTAAGACAAGAATGTGTGGGTTCAGAAGGTGGGAACCCTCCTACACATTTGAAACTGACTCAACTGTACAATTGTACAAGATCTTGGGTCTGTATCTGCAATGCATCAACACAGTGGTGTGAGCAAAGCAGATGACACACAAAATAGCAGGGGATAGATTGCATATCCCTTGGGTTCTGCCAATTGCCTCTTCACTTAGGAGGTCTTTGACTCCATACAAGGACAAATGTAAACAGTCACAAACATTGCCTCTTAAGGAGGACTTCAGACAGTTGCCTGGCCAAGTAACAGGCCAGGTCTTCCAGACTACATGAAGATTAGAAATATACCTCAATGCAAATTGCTTAACAAGCAAAGCAAAGCAAAAGTTCACAAGGAACTGAGCAACTAAAAGCACCTGAAATAGTCAAACAGACATTAGTATACAACTTCAAGATTAAGCAAAAGGAAACAGACATCAACAGTTAATCAGAAGCAAATGAATGTGCAAGGCACAAGGCTTAAGGCATGTGAGCCAAGCCACCTACAAAACAAACAAGTTAAACAATGATATTCAAGCAAGCTCAATCCAAAAGAATTGGTCTCATTGGTCATTTGTTGGTCAACCTGAAAACATGAACTCAAATGTGAGTAACAGGACCACTAGGACAAGCCTAGGGTCAAAAGGGAATGAAAACATTAAAACAGCAAGTGGCAAGCATCCAAAATCATGTTCAAACAATCAAGAAACAATACCAATTGGTTTCACATTCATATCAATTATCATCATCATTTCATGAACAATTTAGGTCAAGGTATAGCAAACAGAAGCTCATAGAAGTCAACAGCAAGACTTAACTCAAAAGCAATCTCAAACATTTCCAAAAATCATCAAATAAATCATGATCGATCACAACCCACAGCAAGGTAAGCATGTCAAATTTCAACTCATTTGGACAAGTAGAAGATAGTCAATGAAAATCAGAAAGGCAAGGTAATTTTGAACATGCTCAAAGAAGTCAACCAAACATGCATCAACTTGAAAAATTCATAAATCAGAGATGGCATATGATAAATGAATGGGACTAAAACCATGGCAAAGCTTAGGATGTCTAGTTATCTCATGTAAAATTTCATGTCCATCTAATAAAGTATGAGCATTTCACAAAACAAATGGGCACATGCATCACATAAGGTCAACATTTTGGTCAAACAGGGGAGAAAATCTCAAACAAATGGAAAATGCCATAAACAAATCCACAAAAAATCATATGCAAACTAGACATATTCAAGCTCAATCATACAAAAAATCAATCCATTTGGAGGTCAATAGGCATGGCTATAAAAATCAACAAGTTGCACATCGATGGTGTGACACAAATTGTCACACCCTACTTCAAAAATTCATAGCTCACAAACCAGATAAGATAAATTCATGATCTTTACACCAAAATCACCATAGAGAGGTCTAGTTTGTGCACAAAAAGTTTCAAGGTCAAAGGTTGAATCATGACTATTTCACAAATGATTTGGTGAGACATACATAAAATAGGCCACATGAACAAAACCATAGTACATTTAATTTTTCACATGTTCACAATTTGAATAAAAATGCTCATAAAAAACTAGATGAAAAAAGGAGATCAATGCAACAAATCCCATCTCAATTGGATCATCCTTTAATTATTTATGAATTTTTGAAGATTGTAAATAAAATGAAATAAAAAAAAAGAAATGAATGGAAATGCTATTTAATAATTATTGAGTAATTATTTAAATTGGAATGGCATTTGAGGAGCAATGGAACGCTGCCGTTCCACTTAAATGGGACTTCAACGCCCAGTCAACAGGAAATACTAGCCAATGAAACAAAGGCACGGCAATGCATCGTAGTAAAGCAGGCATCAAAAAGGGAAAGGCGCCTGCTGAGTATAGAGTTTCAGCGCTTTATTGGGTTAGTGGGGGCAATGCCCGGTCAGCAAAACCATGGGCCAATAGCGCGCAAGCAAGGTAACGCGCTGGGCCAATCAGAGTGTTTCTTCAAGAAACACCATGCACAGCAAACACACGAACCCTTATGGATCTAATGGCTTGGCAGCAGAAAAGAAAATAACACAGTAACACGCGTTCCTCTTGTAATCTCCAGCAGAAAAAAAAATTGCAACCAAAATCAAAAACAAATATACCAAAATGTTCATCTAAACATGCTCAAACGTAAATCAACTTCCATTAATCTCAACTCATGCTAAAATGGACAAATCATGTAAAAATGTAAATGAACATCAAATTTGGATTTCAAATTTCTCTCTCAATTCCTAACCGTTTCCTTCGATTCAAAGCTCAGTAAGCTCATGGCAAAAAGATCTACAAGGCGTAGTTCATGATTTTAGAAATGGAGAGATTTGATACCTGACCAATCTTGGAGCACAGAGCTGGAACAGTGGTTGTTTCCTTGTGTATTGTTGAAACAGATGTACTATGGTGTTGGTATTGATGAATGGTCGAGTATGGAATGCTCATATGCCTTGCTTCTAGCTCCAAACAAATTCTGCCATGGGAGAGCTTCTTTAGAACAGTAGAGAAACAAGCTTCATAGTTGAGATATCCAGCCTTCAAAGGGTTCAAAAACAGTAGCATATGATGCAGCAACTAAGGTTGGCTCGAGGGTTTTGAGGTTTTGTCAAGAAAAATCCAAAATGCAAAATGAGGGTTCTTGAGAGAATGCAACTTTTTCTGTTTTTCAAAGTGGCTGCTAGGGTTTCCTTCAGAGAGAAAATGATGAATATATACTCTGTTCAATGGTACTGATCAAGGTTCATGAAAAAGTGGAATGGAGTTGGTGAAAAGTGTCCTTTTGCCAATTTTCAAGCAAGTTGGTGATGGGTGTGTGTACTGCACGAAAATGGGCCTTGAACATGTCCAAAATATGATTTCTGAACATATTTGATTGGTAGAATTGGTTGGAAGTGGTTAATTTTGAAACTCATTTTTCAACCTCACTTGAAATTAATTCATGCAAGTCCAAAAATGCCATTTTGATTGGTAATGTTTTGGTGAATGATGGTTGCATATTTGGAAAGAGGGGATCAAATGTGACTTGTAGGAAAAAACCCCACCCAATTTGGCCAAATGGTTTGAGAGATATGGCCTTTTGAAGTTCAAAACTTTTGGAGAATGAATTGATCATAACTTGCCAACCATACATGGGAATTGAGTGTTCTTGGACTTTTTGGAAATGGGAGAACAAGTTATTCAACTTTCATGTTGGGCAAAAATTCATTTGAAGCTTGTATCATGATGTAAGTTTAGGCTCAAGAAGTTTCCATTTTTGGCAAGTTTCAATTACAGGTCCAGTTTCTATTTTTGGAAATTTCTGATCTGGCTTCAAATTCTTCCATGATGGTGTTTGACATGATATATGAGGCCTATTTGGACATGAATGAGCCCTCTCAAACCAAATCCAACCATCAAATCACTGATTAAATGCACAGTTGACCAACAGTTGACTTTTAGGGTTTCTGGTGAACTGAGCCATGACTGATGACTTCTGAACATCCAATCCTTGACCAAAACACTCCAAAAGGACCCCTAGGTCATGTGAACATGTTGGACAAACCCTAGGGCCTTGGCTCAATGAGAATTGCACTTGCTTGCTTGATTGACTGATCTCCTGACCAGTTTGACCTAATTCTTCTGATGACTTGCACTTGAGGCAAAGGGACAATGCAATGTTATGCAGTGGACCATGTTATGTTATGACCTAATATGAGAATGTATGTACAAGAAGTAGGTGCAAATTTGAGGTGCTACACCAATTCCTAAAACTTCATCAAAACACCAAAGAAATGGCCATGAGATTTATCATAGGTCAAACAAGGTCAAAGGACCTTGGAGAAAAAATTCATAATTTTTGGATATTTAAATTTATTTTTAAACAATTAAAAACAAATGAAAAATCAATTAAATCATGAAAAATATTAATAATGATCCAAAGAATAATTTTAGTTCAGAATATGAAAGAGGAAATTATTTGAAAAGTTTTGGTGAAACTCCCATATTTTTTGGATCAATATTGAAATTAATATGAATTAATGAAAATAAAAGGATTAAAATGAAAATTAAATGATCAGAAAAAATGTGGACCACTTGATCTCCCTCATTAATTGAGTTGGTAGATCAAGTGGTCACAATCACGCAATCCACGATACGCCTGAGTCAGCGCGCCACAGGAAAGGTAATTCAAGCCAATGTACGAGATTATTTCATTTCAAAAGGATCATGTGGCTCTGAACACGCCAACTCGCCACCGGAGCTACATCTCCGGTCTCCTTCTCAGGCGAGCCTCGTCGGACTGGTTCAGTCATAACCATCACCAAAATTAAAAAGAAGGACATGATTTCAAAGTAAAAATGGCACTGAGCACGAATCTGACCTCAATTTATCCTAACTCCAAGTATATTGAGAGATACATGGAGTTGAAATTTGAGGTACATGAACTGAGTTGCTTCGATTTAGCCTCAAAGCAACTCAATCGTCTTGCCTACATTGGTAGGACTTCAGACAACCAAGGAATCAAGAGAATTGAGCAAGATTGAGAGAGAATCAAAGAGATTAAAGTTTATGGAAAATACCTTCAATGTAGGTCTAGATTCAGCTGTTCTTGCCTTGGCTCATGCTTGATCTCACTCCAAATGCTTGCAGAAGAAGAATTGAATGCTCAAAAGGTCTTGGATCCCTGGAGTTTTGAATCTCAAAACAGTGAGAATTCAAACTCAATTTCAAGTGAAATTCTCAGGATTATCCTTTGGAATGTGAGGGTTAGAGGTTGGGGATCAAAGCTAGCGCGAATGTGTGTGAAATTCTGAGCATATGGAGCTCTATTTATAGCCAATTCAATTGATATTTGCACACTTGAAGTGAACTTCAAAAATTAGCAATGTGTGATGCATGAGTGAATGGGCGTGTGCAGGCCCATGAAATTACTCCATCTGATCCATAATTGAGTGTAAGCCAGGATGAAGTCATGTTGGATTGCAAGGCAAGTGTGCATGGATGTTTGAAGTTCAATCTTGCCAAATGATGATACCATGTTCAAGCCATGTGCAGCCTATTCATTTCATGTCCAAAATGGATGAACTTGGACTTTTTGGAAAGGTTAGATCAAGAGGAACAACTTTCATGTTCAAGAATTTTTCATTTGGAGCTTGGAACTTGAAGAACTTTGAGGTGGAAGTTTGTAAATTTTAACATCTTGAAATTTTTTCTAAGTGTCAAGCCACATGTCTCAATATTCCACCTTACTTAACTTTTTATGTGAGCTTCAAATGAGAAAAGTATCTTCATAAAAGTTATATCTCTCTCAAATAACTTCAAAATGGTAAACAATTTCATGTCATTTGGATTTGAAATGATAGGGTTATGCATTTTTGAAGTTTGGAAAAATCACTTGATAAATGGTATAGGTCAAAAGTGACCTATAATGTAGCCTCATATCACATGCTCATAAAAGTTGAATTAGCTCTCACTCCAAACATCAAAGTTGAAGTAGACCTCTTGAATTTGATTGTGCAACTTGGAAATCTTTCATATAATAAAAATTGAGAAAGTTATGGCCTTGGGAAGTTGACTTTCAAATTAGGGTTAAGACAAAATGACCTATAATGTCTCAACATAGAAAATGATTTTCCAAGCAAAACTAGCTCTAGGTATAAACATGAAAGTTGTTTATAATGTCCTTTAGAGTAAGTTTTGTCTTGGAATCATTTTCATATGGTGAAAATTTAGGAGATAGGGTCTAGGGAGACCCAGTTTTGATCAGATGAATTCATCTGGTCAACCACCATCAACCAACTTGCTAACTTCGAATTCTCTTGACTTTATAGTCTTATGGTAGATCATATATGCATAAGATGATGAATTTTGAAGTGTCCCTTGAGAAATTTTATCAATTGGTAAGATAGCTTGTTGGAAAAGATAACATTTAAATATGTATTTGATTTATATTAATATACAACTTCATTTCAGTCTGTTTGTCTTGTTTGCTTTTGATTCTTACAAATATATATATGTTATGTTATTTTTAATTATAGTTTTTGTTTTATTAATTAATTGTTATAATATATAGAAGATGCATGAAAAATATAAAATAATTTTATATTGATATAGTATAAGTGAAAAGTATTCCTCTAAGACATTTTAAAATTAGTTATTGCACGACAGTATAAAGTTTTAAGACTAAGTATTGATTTTATGTGTATAACCAGATAATAAAATGCAGAAAATGTAGAGTTATAATGAATTAAAATTAAATGACAAACCAAAATATTCTCTGAACTGCTTCAAGCTCGATCGATCGCTATTGCGTATTGGTTGCTACTGATGACCATCAAAAATATATCTATCTATATATACTATTGTAATTGATTCTTTAATGTTCTTTACTTGTGTATGGCCTTTTATTTACTCTCTCTTTTGTTCTAGTTAAGCTTTTCCTCTGCAATTAAAGAACAATTCTTTTCTCTTTTGGCAATAAAAGATATATATCCTCCCTTTCTTCATTAGGAAGGACGAAACAATTTTGCCAAAACTCAGATCCCATACTTTTGCTTTCATCTTGTAGAGTTAAGGCTAATATTTTATGATTATTATTTAAACATGTTTATTTGAGAATTAAATTACACAATTAAAAAGAATAAATAATTAAGAGATTAATTACTATGCACTATCAGTGTAAAAAGATTTGTACGGTCGATTCATCACCATCTGTATGCATTATTTTATAAATTTTTAAAATAAAAATCAAATTTATTTTAATATCCAACATATAGGATTAATTGACAGTGTAAAATTTACACTGTCAGTATATTTCAATTAAATCCAATAATTAATCTATCAGGATCCGTATATATTATATAACTTTCAATATAATAATACAATATAAAAAGGAGTCATAGTCATCCGAGAGGGACACACTTTAATTATCCAACATAATAGTCACCACTGTGACTTTCTTGTGACTGTAACAGGCCAACATCAGTAGAGTTAACAAATTATGTTCATTGCATGAACATATGGTACCCACCGTGCCGCCGTAAGTGGCGATGATGGTGAGAAGGAGGATTGGATTCTAGATAAACACTAATATAAATAATACATCATCCCATGTATTGAAAAACCAAGGTATAATTTATTGACGCGCCATATTTTTTTTTTTAAAATATGCTATATATTTCATCTATTTAAGTTGAAAATCGAAGGTTAAACTAAAGTGTTAAGCACATATCATCCTTAATACGAAGATAATACGTGTTTAGAGCTCTCGTCCGATACTTGCAAAAATAAAAGACCAAAATAATTTCTTTAACTTCTTCTTCATATATTTGGTACGTCAAACATCACTACTCAAATTATATTAATATTGTTGTTGTTGTCGTTGTTTGTTGTCGTGGTTGTTGTTCTTGTTATAATTGTTGTTGTTATTGTTGTTGTTGTTAAGACCCGAACCCTAGAGGTTTAATCTTGTTGTTGTTGTTGTTAAGACCCGAAACCCTAGAGGTTTAATCTTCTTGTTGTTGTTTAAACTGAGATTGATGTTATAGGGGAAATTTTGTTCTAGCGCATGAACAAATGTTGCTCATGATGTTTTATATAATATGTTCAACATCTTAAACCAGAATTAACATACAATAGAAACCAAATGATAAATCATTATGTTATTGAAGAACACAAGAGAATTGGTAACCCAATTTTTGTGCAACGTCACCTACATCTGGAGGCTTCAAACATAAGAAAAGAAATTCACTCTTAAAAGTATTAGTACAAAGTGTCTTAGATGAACAACTTCCAGTTGAATGCTTCTCATCCTAATACAACTCATGTCTTTCTATTTAGGACCCCCGCCGCCTAAATATGAGAACACATCTCACTTTCTCTCAATCACTAAACCTAGTGATCAATACAATAACCAGTTTAAGGATTGTTCAATACAACTCAACTAACAAACTAACCTATATGCCTTTAGATATATAACTTAGACACTAGAGAGGTGCACATATAACAACACAAACAAAGACTCAAAATAGAAACCTTAACACAAAGATCTTCAACTCTTGCACATACCTTCAAACGTTAGGTTTGATTCTTCTTAAACAATAATGCATATGCTGTGATTTTCTCTAATGGACATATGATTTGATATCAGCTGAATTGAAGGAGATTCAATTAAGATTTGTATTTCAAAATCCTTCACCAAAAAGATTTGATTTGAATTTTAATATCCATATAATTAGATTTGATTTTATTAAATCTTTCAAACAAATCTCACTAATATCTTGCTAACAAATCTTTTTAGAAGGTCAAGAAACTCACTAAAAAATAATAGAAACATGCACCGATCACGCACAAATTATGGCCAGCAAACGTGGCTACTAGTACATAAATAACATTAGAATTATTGATATAATACATATTTTTATTAAAAATAGATATAAAATTTCTATACATTGGCAATTTGGTAATTAAAATGAAAATTCTAATTTTAATGTTAATTACTAATACTCCATTTTTAAAAAACCTAGTGTGTAATGTACATTACTTTTATTACAAATAAATTTTTTAATGTAACATACGTGCTTTTAAGAAAAATAAGTATAAAATAATAAAATGATATATATATATATATATATATATATATATATATATATAGATATATATATATATATATATATATATATATATATATATATATATATATATATATATAAATCATACCTATTTTTAAAAATATTAATGTGACATCAAAATTTAAGTATGTACCTAATTTGATTTGGAAAAAATATATACACAATAAATAAATAATTATAATTTCTGCTAAAATTTAGAAAAGTCCGCTTGTAAAATATATTAGGATTTCACGACCATTGCGTCTTCTCTTTCAATTCTTCTCTCAATCAATCAAACTTGAAAAATTATCTCAAAAAAATTTCAAAATCAAAAACTTTTTCTAAATCAATTTTGAAAAATCACAAACGTAATTTCTTTCTTTTAGGATTCAATCGAATTAGAATCGGTGTTCCCTTCCGCTTGCCACACGCCGTCGTGTCAAGATCCTTGTGGTATGTCCTTTGACTTATAATTATTTTTCTTAAACCCTCACTCAAATTTAGTTAGTTTTGTTTAATTTGTGTTCTTTGGAAATAAAATTTCATATCACTTTGATTCAAAGTTATAAATCTATTATTTGATATTGAATATGTTATTTGATAATTGATTTGTAGTTATTGTTTGTTATGATTAGTTCTTAAGCAATGATAACATATTAAGTGTTTTACTAATTTGAAATTCATTTGTCATGGATTGTGATAATTATTTTATTTTGATTTGTTTTTGTAATGCAGCTTCATTTCATTTGCCACATATCTAACGTATGTAGTATTCTAACGAAACCGAAGAAACAAATTATCAATTGGAACCAACACGCGAGATATTAATTTTAAATTTGGTTATACAAAATATTCAAGTTTAGACCTCCTTTTTGAATTGACATATGATATATAATAATTTGTTTTCTTTATTGGGTCAAAAATAATTTATGTTCAATCATTTTATATTTGTAGCAAAAAATTGTATATATAAATTTTTTACAAAATTCCTCATCCTCTCATGTTGATCTTTTAAACATGGTTATGCTTTTTTAAAATAAAACTATCAATTCGTACAGAAAAAGTTATCATTATCAATTTGTTTAATATTTAATTGATAATAAAATCAATCAATTTCATCTTTTTGAAAAATTATTACTGTTAAATAAATTTTAATTTACTTTAATTGTTATAAAATAACATTAACGGGGAGATAATATTATTCTATCAATAATATTTAAAATTCTTATTAATGGGAAGATAATATAATTCTTACTAATAAGCTACCATTTAGATTTTCATTATTATCTAAATTTTTAACACAGTCTTCAATTTCTACTAATAAATTATTGTTTTTATTTTAATTTGTATATATATTTGTTACTTTCTATAAGATGTTATAACACCTGAGAGGCTATATTATGAATAAAAAGCTTAATTTTATATCTATCAAGGTAGGTTAATTGTCTTAAATTTATTGATATTTCATATGAATCATATATATATATATATATATATATATATATATATATATATATATATATATATATATATATATATATATATATATATAATTCATATGAAATATCAAATTGTACCCCTAAGACACAAGTTAGCATTACCCAAATAATAAACATACATCATCATTAATTACCATAGACTTTATTTCCAACAAAATTTAATAACGGTTTAGAAAATAGGACCATTGAATCTCACAATAATATATATATATATATATATATATATATATATATATATATATATATATATATATATATATATATATATATATATATATATATATATATATATATATATATATATATATATATATATAATTCATATGAAATATCAAATTGTACCCCTAAGACACAAGTTATCATTACCCAAATAATAAACATACATCATCATTAATTACCATAGACTTTATTTCCAACAAAATTTAATAACGGTTTAGAAAATGGGACCATTGAATCTCACAATAAATCTTGTTTAACTAATGTGTAATAAAAACACAAATGGTAAGTCACACATAAAATTGATTCAATTAATGAAGTAATTGGAAAACTTAAAAGACATAAACAGTTAATATCATATTTTCGCAATACACTTTGTTTCAAACAAAATTTAATAAAAATATGGAAGCTAGGGTCATTGGATATTGCAATATCTATTGTTCTTAAATTCATAATAATGAAATATTAAATGTTTTTCCTTTATGAATATTTGAAAAACTATACAGACGCCAATATTAATTTCCATACATTTTGTTTCTAACAAAATTTGATAAATGTATGTTGTTCTTAAATTCATAATGATGAAATATTAAGTGTATACTCTTGATGAAGTTATTGAAAAACTAAACAAATGCGAACATTAATTATCATACACTTCGTTTCCAACTAAATTTAATAATGATTTGGAAAATGTGATCATTAATCTCGCAATACCCATTTTTCATAAATTTGATAATGATGAGATATTAAGTGTATATTATAAGATCCTAAATCCCGCATATAATTTAATTTGGAATTTAATTAAACAGAATACAATCATTCATGATGTCACGCAAAATCAAAATATAGCTTACTCCGTAACACGAGTTATAACATAACTGTAACAGGGTATTCGTTACCATTAGAGATATTGACTAAATTCCTGGTAAATTATACAAGTCCATTCGCCACCACACATCTATTTATCCAAAGGAATGGTTAGAAAGCTAACAAAAACATAAAAGTTTTATCGAATCAAAAACTAGTAAAAATGTCAGAGATCAGGGTAAGGGGGTTGGTTATGCAATGAGAAGGTTTTAAGCACCCAAAACATCCTAGGTACTCCTAGGGAACCCTTTTCACATTTGTTGTAAGGTTGGTATTTTGTGAAAAATTGTTTGTGCAAACATGATTGAAGAGATGAGAAGAGAATATACAAGTTATTTACATTTTGTGTTTGAATGGATAAACCCATTGCCTACGTACCATCTTAAAAAGATTAGGATCAAAACCTTGTAGTTCGGGGTAAAAATATCAAAATGAGTTGGTGAATTGATTGGTCCAAAAGCCTTAAGGTCTTTTGTTATCCAAGGGAGAAAACTCAACCTAAAACCACAAATCCACCATGTAAGGATAGCTTCAACATGCTAGTGAGGGGTTAACCCTATTATAAGCGTGGAAGACTCATTGTCCATCACTAAGGATATAGGTGAGTATTACATCTACCTCAAGGATAACTCAAACCTAATAGCTAAAGGTTATAAATGTTTTGATTAAGGAAGTGGCCATTGAAACCACAAAAGCATTTGAATGAGTTATATTAACCAATGAAAAGTATTTACAAAATATGGTCAAAGTAGATTTAAGGATTCCATTCAAAATAAGTGTTATGAAAAGGTTGTAAAATCAAAAGCATAAGGCTTAGGTTTCTAATGTTTGAAAACAAGTGTTAAATGTTTGCACAAAAGTTTTGGCTTGGGTTAGAGTGGAGGGAAGAAGAAGAATGGCTAAAGTCCTAATCATACAAGAGATAAGGGAGAAGAAATAAGACCAAAAATGGAGTTCCTCTCTTGAGATCATATTGATGATCCAAGTAGCTCACATCCTTTGGAATAAGCAATCACATAAAGCATAAACTCAAGCAATCAATCAATTAACCAAGCTCTTGGAAAGTTCCTCAATGGCTCTTAGATCTCTCTCTCTTAGAAGCTCATGGCAATGGTTCCTCACTTAGGCTCAATGTTGGAATCCCTAGCACAAGAACACACATATTAAAAAGTTCTATCAAACAAACCAAGAATGAATAAGAAGGAGTTTAGAAAGTGGTCTTTTCAAAGTTCTCTTTAGCATTTATAGCATTCTAAAGGCCCAATGCCTAGTTGCTCTTTGACTTTTATATCACTCTAAAGGCTCAATGCCTAGTTGCTCTTTGACTCCAATTTTGCATAGGGAAAGTCCTAAAGTCTAAGTCCATTTTTTCACTTTGCATTTGGCTCACATCAATCAAACAAAACACAAGCACAAAAGTATATACACAATTATGTGCTCAAGTGAGCAACAGGCAAATTGCATTAACATAAACATGTACTCAAATGAGCAAAGGAAAAAGCAAATGAATAATATGTATAAGAATAGTAAATTGCATAAATGTAAAGTGCAAGAATTAAATGTTAATAGTTAATAGTTAGTGTGCCCTAAGGCAATTTAGCGCTATGTTAAGCAATCGTAATTGGACTTATGTAGAAGTCACAACTATCTGAGGCCGGTCAATAATAATGTAGGCAACAACATAAGTTAGAGGTCTTGATTAGTGAATCAAACTCCAACAACTTGCCATGTCAAAAAGAAGATGAGAAATGATCTTGTATTGATTTAGGTTCTTTGCATGATTTAGGAAGCAATCTATCCTTAATGCAAAGTCATTCACTTGATCCATGATCAAGATGAATTAGATTTAAATCAAGGAAGATTAAACATCCATGTATCAGTGCTAACCATCAACCTTTAACTCATTGATCAAAAAAAGAAAAGAAGAAGAAGAAGAAGATGAAGAATTAAAGTGCATTAATGGAAATGGTATGTATTAATCAACAAGTGTTGGCCAAAGATAGAGGAGATCAAGGTCAAACAATAGAAAACAGAAGCAAAATGAGAATTAGAAGTCAAGAAACAAATAAAATATTTTTGGTATTTTTTAATATTTAAAATAAAAATTGAATTAAAATAATAAAGAAAGGTTAAACTTCAAATTCATTTCAAATCAACTTTGAAAAGTCCGAGTGAATTATCCCAAGTTCAACATGGTCAAACAAAGTTTGACAAAAAAATTTCAGCATTTTTAGAAGTCAGAAACTATTTTAAATCAATTAAAAATGCATAAAAATAACCTAATAATGAGCAGAAAAGAGAAAATTACTAAAAAATAGCAAATGATAAAATAAAAAAAATAAAAAATCATTTTTAGAAACTAGAAATTAAAAGAGAAATAATGCAATTGGTCTCACATTTTTTGGACCAATAATGAGAGAGATATGAATTTTAGAAATAAAATGGAATTAAAAGAAATAAAAGAAAATAAAATTAGAAATTAGAAAATAGGAAAAAGCGTGAGCCATTGGATCTGAGCTCATTAATTGAGCTGGCAGATCAGAGAGTCCACACGCGCGCGCTCACCAAACACCAAGGTCAATGAGTCACATGGAACCTCAAAAAAAGTCATAACAAGGCATGGTTGAGATTCAATCTGGAAAAGGAGATGGACGCTCCTGATTGAATCTGGAGACCAGACGGTGGCCAATGCCACCGTCTTCTCCGGCCAGCTCCGGCGAAGTCCAAAATTTGCAGAGATTCAAAAGGCAACCAAAATGCATGATCCATGCATCATTCGAAAGCTAGGGTGATGTACATCACCCCTGTGCCACTCAATTCCACTCTAGATCTCTAGATTGAGAGAAATCAGAGGTGGAAATTCTGTGGTGTTCAAGTGAACTCAATGATTTTCAAAAATTGAAAGCACAATAATGTTGCCTCTATGCAGAGGACTTCAGATCACACAATAACAAAGCAAATGGAACAATATACAAGTTGGTTTGAAGCAAAATTCAGTTGAAGAAAAACTTTGAATTGTGAGGATTTGAGTCAAGATCTTTGGATTCTTTTGCAAACAGTAAGCACTATGGATCAAGTAGAGAAGGTTTAGGAACTTTAAGATCTGATGATTGATCAATGAAATTAAAATTCAGATCTGAAAAATTTGAAGAGAAATGCAATAGTTTCTTTAGTGAGGGTTGAGTTTTCAGTTGAGCAGCAATTGGGGCGCCTTTAGATTGAGAAATTATGAAGCCAAGGCCTTGTATTTATAGATGAAGGAAGCTGCAAGCATGAGCAAAGTGTGTGCCTGGGTGAAGAGAGCCTCCATGCATGGGTCTGTACAGGCGCATGGATGGCCTAATTCTGATTGGAGTGGCAAGCTAAACATCACCAAATATGTTTTGGACGTGCAGATGAGGTGTATTGGGATCATGTATGGCAATTGAAATGATTTTCACAAAATGCACTATTACATTGAAGTCTTCGAAAATGCCATGTCCAAAATTTAAATGCAACCTTATGAGTAATGGTTGGAAAGCTTTTTGCATAAGGAACAAATGTCATGTTTATCAAAACTCCATTTAGGCCTTGGAAATTAATGAAAATTGAACTTGAAGTGTAGGGTGCAAAACATGCATATGTGGAATTTTCAAAATTGGCCAAAGTTCAAGCCCTTCTGTCTCAGTGATGCAAGCTCCAAATGATAAAACCTTCAACATGAAAGTTGTATATCTTTTCAATACAATCAATTTGGACTTAAATTTTGCATCATTTGGATTTTTGATGAAGAAGTTATGGGCACTTGAAGTTGGACTTTTTCACATTTCAATGCATTTGGTCCAAAGTGACCTATAATATTTTGCATTATCACATGTATTTATTTTGAGATTTTGAAATCTTTCTCAACATAACATTTGAAGTAGACATAGTAAGCTTTCCAATGCATTAAGTATCTCCTCAAAATCATGAAAAATGAAGGAGTTATGTCCTTGGGAAGTTGACCCAAAATTAGGGTTTTAGTCAAAATGACCTATAATGTCTTGGAATGGATGATGACTTTCCAATCTTCAAATCAAATCTTGATGAACATGAAAGTTGTTCATATGGTCCTTAAGAAAATATTTTCTCTTGGGGTCATCTCCATTTGACCAACACATAAAAAGTTAGGTCTCAGTGTATTTCCAAATAGTCAGATGAATTGACTGATCAACTTCTCAAGTCCAAAACTCATATCTTGATGAATGGATGATTGAGGGTACTAAATAAGTTCAAATATGCATGAAATTATGAATTAAAGAACTTCCCTTGATTGTATTTGACCATGGGTTGAGGTTGCTTCATGAGCAAGGCACAATTGATGAATAGATGAATTAGGGTTTCCTTGGGAAACAAACCTCAAACCCTTTGATTTGCTTTGATCAAAATGATGAATTAATATACTTGGGAGGCATATTTGATGGATGAGAGATTTGAGAACCATAGCCATGCTTTCTTTCATCTTCTCTTGGCCATATCAATGCATATAGGATCTACTATAAGCTTTTGACCTTGTGACTGCTCAAGCTACAAACAAGAGATGTTAGTGACATATTTTTGTGCTTTTGGTTAGTGAATAAAAGTGAGAAAAGCAATGATATATAATTCAAGCATGCTTGGTGGTCTCAAACCAATTCACAAGAGACCCCACCCCAAAGGGTAAGGAGCCAAGATGCTTGTGATCCTTGAGGCAATGTAAATGCCACGTTATGATGCCATGAGGGATCTTAGGGTCAAAATTAGGGTCTTACAGATGCCCCTATTTAAGGTCATTCTAGCCGGAGAAGTGAAGGTTAAAATCTTCGTCTCGACGAGGTAGAATGGGCTTAAATAATAACAAAGAGACGGATTTTGGTCCCTAAGAGACCTCATGATGCAAATGTATGCATGCAAAAGGTAATACTCTGTGGAGATATGTGTCCACAAAGGGGAAAAGAAATCAGAAGAACTGAAAATCTACATGAGTAATACACTCAATGGGATAGAGACTCTGAGGACTCTAATGAGGATAAGAAAGGGAATAAATTGCGTGAGCAGGCCACAACTTAAAACTTGGTGAGAAACACGAGCATAATTCCATGAAAATAAATAAATGGAAGGACTCAAGCTGACTCAAAGATGCATGTATTGGGGAATATGTGTAATACCCCAAAATTTACCCTTTATTTTTCCTGGAAGCATACGCTTTACACCTCATGCATGCATTCATTTTTAGGTCATTTAACATTAGATACATTGCATTTCATCATGTCAATCAGAATCAGATCCAAGAAGCTTTATTTAAAAAATAAAAATAAAAAAAATAAAAAAAATAAAAAACGAAAATTAAAATGAAAAAAAAATAATAAAAAAAAACAAAAAAAAAATAATAAATAAAAAAAATTAATTAAATAAATAAATAAATAAAATAAAAGAAAAAATCTCAGACTTGGACCTCTCTCAAAAGCCCACTAAGCTACCAATATTAGGCTATAAATACTAGAGTTTCAGTGAAACAAAAAAATTCTATTCCTATTACCTTGGGGAAAAAGATAGTGAGAGAAGAGCTAACAGAGTTCAGAGCAGCCTCCAAACCCTGAAGGGAACTCAACTGCACAGAATCACCTCTACCTCACATAAACCCTAAAGATTGTTTTGTAAACCTCACGGGTGCAACTCAATTTCAATCAAGCTCTCCAATCAGGTTTGCCCTTATTCCCATTACCTTTAAGCTTTGAATTTGAATACTCTGAATGTTTGAGGTATTATGGGTGAATTTGATACCCTTTTGATGCATGTCTTTTTTGTGAATTTTAATGGCATGATTCATGTGGTTACATTTTGATTTGGGGGGCAACCCTTGATTACCCTATTTTTTTGTCTCTAACCTGTTTGTTGAGTTTTTGTGAGGGCTCACATGACTTTTGTAGGGATAACTTGCGTGGTTTTCCACTTTATTTATGGGATACCCCCTGGAGGTTTCATTCTGATTACCTGTACTGACTCACTTTCTTTGATGGTGTTTAGCTGGGAAGGATCCCTGGGTTTCCCATTCCTCTAATTGATGTTACTTCGGATCTTTATCCGCGTGGTACTTTTACATTTTTCCCGCATTTTACTGATTTCCTAGTTGGAAGACCTCGATAGGAGGCAATGTTTTTTTGTGTGTTTATTTTTTTTACAGGTTCCTTCGTCAAGGACTGCCTTTTTGCATGAGCATCCCAAACCCTAACCCTTCATTGATTTTTCTTCTCCTAAACACATGTTTACTCCTTCTACTACAGGTGAGTAAGTCTCCAAAGGTCGAGCATCCGGTAGATTGCATAGTAACGTCGTTCGTTCAAAACCCAATCCATAACCCCGTAGTTAGCCGAACTACGGCTTGCTCTGATTCTCATTCCAAATGAGATACGTAGGCATAAGACGCGATGTCTTAGCGAGCACCCATCCCCCCAACCCATAGGTCAGCCGAGCTACGAAGACTCTGATTCTCATATTCAGATGAGATACGTATGCAGTGGATGCGACATCCGCGTGAGTCATTTTCATTTAACCCCTTTTTTTGGTAAACAACACAAGATAAACTCACACCCTTTAGACAAGAACTACAAAAGTGGATCCCGTAGAGTACTACGGATGCGTAGGGGTGCTAATACCTTCCCTTCGCATAATGGACTCCCGAACCCAAGATTTGGTTGCGAGACCCCGTCTTGTCCTTTCCTTTTTCCAGGTTTACTTCGAGCGTTTCCTTTCCATCCTTTGGGATAAATAACGCACGGTGGCGACTCTTCTGTCATTTTCTTTCGCCGGTTGTTTTTTTCGCACATTGTTTTTTTCAGGTTGCGACAGCTGGCGACTCTGCTGGGGACCCAGTTTCCCTAAGCGAGTCCCTACTAGCTTTTGTAGTTTGTTTGTTTATTGGGTGTTCATGCTTTTGTACAGTTTATTATTTACCTGCTTTACCTTATTGCATTGTGTATATATGACTGCCGTATCTGCTGGTTCTGTTTGTGAGATGAGTTCTATACCCGAACTCGAGTGCACTTAGGATAGGAGAATGGCATAGTCTTGTCGACTTGTGTGGAGTTATTCCTTAGCAAGTTGACTTACAAGCCCATTCACTTGGTGGAGGTCATGTTGAGATCAATAATGTCACACAAGTAAGTTGTGGTTAGACATTACTTGTTCCAATATAGACCTTAGAAGCCGAGGACCTTAGTTTACCAAACCCATCTTGGCCTATTCGTAGGACGCAGTGCGAAAGTTGTTCAAGTGTAAGATTTGGTACGATTGTTACGCGATACTACACTTATAAGAGTCTCTCTTGAGAATATTTTTGGAATACGAGTAGTCGTTCCTCCGATAACATCCGAAAGATGGGATTATGACTATGGGAACCTTTTGTAGAACATGTTTGGTAGGTTTAAACCTTAGTACACTCCTTTTGGGTGGTTCTTAACCTAAACTCCATGCTCCTGACTTGCAACAAACCCTTGATTCATGGTTGATCCGATCAGGTATCCTTAATATCAATGAAACTTGGGTGTTGATAAGGTGTAAACCATAATCCACCAAAATGGGTGGTTGATATTAAGGATAACATGATCCATCCCATGACCTTTGTTTGGTGTGCTCTTAATTTCTCTCCAGACAGTGCAACCTGACAGATGTTCAAGAAGATACAACGATCCTGATTCCCATGCCACTGCACTACATTCACATCATTTTACATCACATCATTTTGCTTTCATAATCATTCACACATGTTTATCCATTTCTGTGGGGTTTACATCTTCTACTTGATTCTAGTCGGAATTTTCTTGGTTCTCATCAACGGCTTAGTCTTTTTTTTTACATCGTTTATCTATTGAGAGACTGGAATCAAGGGGGTAGAATACCTTTGGAATTGATAAACATGTCATTGCATTTACATATTCATTAGCATGTCTTGCATAACAGGTACCGCCACAGTGTTCTCAGTTTGTTTGGTGTTCAATCATCAGGATAGCTGACCCAGGCATTCACCGGTACGGTACCCGCAGAAACCAACAGAGAGTAATGGAAAGCCTACAGGCAGAGTTCGCCGAGATGAAAATCCGCATGAATCAATTCATGGATGTGGTTCAAGGGGTGGCTCAGGGACAGCAAGAGCTCAGGCAAATGATACAGAGGAATCCCCCTGCTCAACCAGAGACGGTGACTGATCCTCCAGATGGAGAGGCTAATGGACCCAATGGACCGGGGCCTATCCCAATCCTACATGTCACCTCCGGTCCACAACCCGTTCATGATGATCAGGACGATCAGTTCCCCCTGCTGCAGGAAGACTTTGGTATCGGTCATGGTGTGGACCCCATGTTTAGAAGATTGGAAGAGAGGTTGAAGGCAGTGGAAGGACAGAATCCTCTGGGAGTAGATGTTGCTGACTTGGGGATGGTCCCAGGTGTGAGAGTGCCACCGAAATTCAAGGTCCCGATATTTGACAAATACAATGGCAACTCTTGCCCGAAGACCCATGTGCAAGCCTATTTCCGTAAAATGGTTGCATACTCCGATGACGAAAAGTTGCTTATGTACTTTTTCCAGGACAACCTAACTGGGGCATCCCTGGAATGGTATATGAGGCTGGACAGAGCCCACATCCGTTGCTGGAGGGATTTGGCTGAGGCTTTCATGAAGAAGTATCAGTATAATGCAGACATGGCTCCGGACAAAACTCAACTTCAAAATCTGTCTCTTAAAAGCAATGAGTGCTTCAGAGAATACGCTCAACGCTGGAGAGAAACAGCTTCCCGTGTTCAACCTCCTATGTTGGAGAAGGAAATGGCTAACATGCTCATGAACACTCTGCCAGGACCTTATTTGGAGCGCTTGGTGGGTTACAATGCCTCCAATTTTGCTGATGTAGTCTCTACCGGAGAGAGGGTGGAGAATTACCTGAGGACATACAAGACCCAGAGTGGAGGTGGATCCTCATCAGGGGTGAAGAAGCCATTCATTCAGGGACAGAAGAGGATAGAAGGGGATACAAGTGCCATATCTTCTTATCAGAACAGGGGTAACCGGAGGAATAACTTTCAGAACTATCATCAGCAACCGTATGTTGCGGCTGTGACCATTCCAGCTGCAGCACCACTACAACAACAACAACCACAGCGCCAACCAGCTCAGTACCAACCACAACAACCAGGTAACAGACCCACCTATCAACCGAGGCCAAGGACGATGGATCAGCGTTTCGACACTCTTCCAATGTCGTACGCTCAGTTGCTTTCTAGTCTTCAACAACTACAAGTTGTGCAGTTGTGCACTCTGGCTCCTCCCGTTGGTAGGCTTCCGGTGGGTTATGACGCCAACGCTAGGTGTAGCTTCCACTCTGGGGCACCTGGCCACAATATTGAGAACTGCAAAGATTTTAAGCATGTAGTTCAGGACCTCATTGATTCAAAGGCCGTTAACTTTGCACCAGCTCCTAATATCGTCAACAATCCCATGCCCCAACATGGTGGAGCCGACGTTAACATGGTTGAAGGAGAAGTCAAATTAGTCTTTGCGGTCAACAATGAAGATGGGGATAGTGATTGCGACATCGATAACTGGGTGCGTCCGAGGATCCCGGGTGAAGTTCTCAACAATTGGTCTTCTGAGGAGATTGTCCAAGCCACTTGTCTGGAGGAGTAATTTTCTTTGTTTATTCATGCATATCCAAGTCTTACGTTCCGCCAGGGCGTAATGACTCATTGTAGGGCTCATCTATGTGACACTTGCATTTTTTATCATAAATAAAGGACGTCTTTTTGCATTCAAATATTTTGTTCCCTGTCTTTCTATTTTTGCAGTTTTTAAAAAAAAAATGGCAATGTTTTGTTTAGCTTCCATTTTTTTTTCTTTCTTTCACACTCATAAGCACATACCATCACTCATGCAGATGCACATCACCGGATCCTATTGATAACGGTTCTGCTATGGCTCGCTTCGACTTTGAAAATCCAATCTTTCAAGCTGAAGAAGAGGGTGATAAAGACTGTGAACTCCCTGAAGAACTTACCAGGTTATTAAAACAAGAGGAAAGGGTCATTCAACCGCATCAAGAGTCTGTTGAAGTGATTAATCTCGGCACCGAGGACGCCAACAGAGAAATCAAGATAGGGGCTGCTTTGGAAGACAATGTGAAGAAAGGGTTGATTGAATTGCTGCAAGAGTATGTTGACATCTTCGCTTGGTCTTATCAGGACATGTCAGGGCTTGACACAGACATCGTGGTACATCGCTTGTCGCTCAAAGAAGGTTGTCCTCCGGTCAAGCAGAAGCTCAGAAGAACAAGACCAGAGATGGCTGTCAAGATAAAGGAAGAAGTGCAAAAACAATTGGATGCAGGGTTTCTAGCAGTCACAAATTATCCTCCATGGGTTGCAAATATCGTTCCGGTACCTAAGAAGGATGGAAAGGTACGGATGTGTGTTGACTACCGGGATCTGAACAGGGCTATTCCTAAAGATGATTTCCCCTTACCTCACATTGACGTTTTGGTGGATAACACGGCTCAGTTCTCGGTATTCTCCTTCATGGATGGCTTTTCTGGCTATAATCAAATTAAGATGGCACCAGAAGACATGGAGAAGACAACATTCATAACCCCATGGGGAACCTTCTGTTACAAGGTGATGTCGTTTGGTCTGAAAAATGCCGGAGCAACATATCAGCGAGCGATGGTGACTCTGTTCCATGATATGATTCATCATGAAATCGAGGTTTATGTTGATGATATGATTGCCAAATCTCAGACAGAAGAAGAACATTTGGTGAATTTACAGAAATTGTTTGAGCGTTTGAGGAAATTCAAGCTGAGGCTTAATCCGAACAAGTGTACTTTTGGGGTGAGATCTGGAAAACTACTGGATTTTGTTGTTAGCGGAAAAGGGATTGAGGTGGATCCGGCCAAAGTGAAAGCGATACAGGAAATGCCTGAGCCAAGAACATAGAAACAAGTTCGTGTTTTCTTAGGGAGGTTGAACTACATTGCAAGGTTCATCTCTCACCTAACAGCCACGTGTGAGCCAATATTCAAGTTGTTGAGGAAAGATCAGGCTATCAGGTGGAATGAAGATTGTCAAAGGGCTTTCGAGAAGATAAAAGAGTATTTGCAGAATCCTCCTATCCTTGTGCCTCCGGTCCCAAGGAGACCGCTGATTATGTATTTGACAGTACTAGACAATTCCATGGGTTGTGTTCTCGGTCAACACGACGAGACAGGTAGGAAAGAGCATGCCATCTACTACTTGAGTAAGAAATTCACAGATTGCGAGTCGAGATACTCAATGCTTGAAAAAACATGTTGTGCACTTGCATGGGCTGCTAAGCGATTGAGACAATACATGCTGTCTCACACAACCTTACTAATCTCCAAAATGGATCCAGTCAAGTATATATTTGAGAAGCCAGCTCTCACCGGAGGAGTTGCTCGTTGGCAAATGGTACTGACAGAGTACGATATCCAGTATACTTCCCAGAAAGCCATCAAGGGGAGTATTCTGTCAGACTATCTTGCTCAACAGCCGGTTAAAGATTATGAGCCGATGAAGTTTGATTTTCCAGATGAAGACATCATGTTTCTCAAGATGAAAGACTGTGAAGAGCCAGTTATTAAAGAGGGACCTGATCCAGACGAAAAGTGGACTTTAATGTTTGATGGGGCCGTCAACGCCAGAGGAAGTGGAATTGGTGCTGTCATTACAACTCCGAGAGGTGCCCACATGCCTTTCACCGCTCGTCTGACTTTCGAGTGCACCAATAATGAAGCTGAGTATGAAGCCTGTATCTTGGGTATTGAGAAAGCCATTGATTTGAGAATCAAGATTTTGGACATCTTCGGAGATTCAGCTTTGGTAATCAATCAAGTGAATGGTGATTGGAACACTCTCCAGCCTACTCTGGTCCCCTACAGAGATTACACGAGAAGACTGTTGACTTTCTTCACAACTGTAAAGCTGTACCATATACCTCGTGATGAGAACCAGATGGCAGATGCTCTTGCTACTCTATCCTCCATGATCACGGTGATTCGTTGGAACCATGCTCCCAGGATCGATGTGATGCGCCTTGATAGGGCCGCGTATGTGTTTGCTGCTGAACTGGTAGTTGATGACAAGCCCTGGTATCACGACATCAAGTGCTTTCTGAAGAATCAAGAGTACCCTGCAGGGGCATCCAACAATGATAGAAAGACTTTGAGAAGATTGGCAGACAGTTTCTTCTTGAACAAAGACGATGTGCTGTATAAGAGGAACTTCGACATGGTTTTGCTCAGATGCGTGGATAGACACGAAGCAAACATGTTGATGCAGGAAGTTCATGAAGGCTCCTTCGGTACTCATGCCGGCGTACATGTAATGGCTAAGAAATTGTTGAGAGCAGGATATTACTGGATGACCATGGAATCTGATTGTTTCAAGTATGCTCAGAAGTGTCATAAATGCCAGATTTATGCTGATAAGGTGCATGTGCCGCCGAATCCATTGAATGTGATGTCTTCGCCATGGCCCTTTGCTATGTGGGGCATTGATATGATTGGAAAGATTGAGCCGACTGCCTCCAATGGGCATCGCTTCATCCTTGTTGCCATCGACTATTTCACCAAGTGGGTCGAAGCAGCGTCATTTGCGAAGGTCACCAGACATGTGGTTGCCCGTTTCATCAAGAAAGAAATCATTTGTCGCTATGGGATTCCCGAAAGAATCATTACTGATAATGGTTCTAATCTCAACAACAAAATGATGAAGGAGTTGTGCCAGAACTTCAACATTCAGCATCACAATTCTTCACCTTACCACCCTAAGATGAACGGTGTTGTTGAAGCGGCAAATAAGAACATAAAGAAGATTGTGCAGAAGATGGTCGTTACGTACAGAGATTGGCATGAGATGCTACCCTTCGCCTTGCATGGGTACCGTACTTCAGTACGTACATTGACCGGGGCAACCCCTTACTCCCTTGTGTATGGTATGGAAGCAGTCCTACCGGTTGAAGTGGAGATTCCTTCTCTAAGAGTCCCGTTGGATGTCAAGTTAGACGAAACTGAATGGATTCGGACAAGGTTCAATGAGTTGAGTCTTATCGAAGAGAAGCGAATGGCAGCCATTTGTCATGGGCAGTTGTATCAAAGTCGGATGAAGAGAGCCTTTGATCAGAAAGTGCGTCCTCGATGCTTCCAGGTCGGAGATTTGGTGTTGAAAAGGATCCTTCCTCCTTAGACAGATCACAGGGGCAAGTGGACTCCTAACTATGATGGACCGTATATTGTCACCAAGGTTTTTGATGGTGGGGCCTTAATGCTTGCAACGATGGATGGTGAAAACTTCACTTCCCCGGTGAACTCAGACGCAGTTAAAAAATACTTCGCATGAAATAGACCCGCTGGATAATAAAAAGAGTAATCCAGGCAAAAATGGGCATCCCGGCGAACCAAGAAAATGAAAAAGGTTCGGGCAAAAATTAGGGATTAAAAGTGAAAAAATTGTACACCCGATAAGTTGAAAACCTGAAAAGGCAACTTAGGCAAAAAATGGGTATCCCGGTGGATTGAAAACCCGAAAAGGGCGATCCAGGCAAAAATTACGGATTAAGCGAATGACTGCATTCTGAGTAGTTCTGAATCTCATCTCGTGTCAATGACTGGAAACTTTTGAAGGATAGGAAACAGTCCAATCACTCTTTTAGAAAGCTGATCATCTGGAGGATCTTGAAGACGAGAAAGTCATAGCAGAATTGGAACCCAATAGAAATCCATTTCACATTGCCATTAGATTAATGTCTGTTTTTATCTGTTGTGCGATTACCTCTTTCCAGGGATTGCTTCCTGATGTAAATGCCTATTCAGAGGCCGTTCAATCAATAAAATCATGTTATTCAGTATATCTCTGTTTTCATTTTCATTTTTCTGTTTTGTTTGCAAAAATGACGTCCGAATTTTTTTGATAAACATTGCATCATGACACATAAGAGCTTTACATGTACATGCTTAATAAACATTTAAAATTGCTGTAAATTTTAAGTGCTTTGGATCGTCTATTCAGAACAGGTACCCTCGGGGCATTTCCTTAAAATCCCCTGCAGATGATCGAGAATGTTTTGCCCCAACAGACGAATTCGGTATCTTATCCCTGCAGAGCTGATCAGAGTGTTGGATTCTTCAATCCCCAGCAGGTTCTCACCACCGTACTCTCCCCAAGCGGTGGTCTCAGATTATACACTCCCCAGTAGAGTTGACAGTGTCAGACTATATACCCCTAACGGAGTTGACAGTGCCAGACTGAATCTTCCCAGTACAAGCGGTTGCTCCTCAGAGTTCGAGGCCAAATCGATAATCCTAATGCCAGATCCATGGTTTCTTTCCTTGAAGCAGAACCTCGGTACCGTATCGGTGTTTGCTTCCCCTGCTGAGTCATCTCTCGCAGATCGTGGTTGCCAGAACCACTATCACTTTCCCCAACAGCAGGTTTTCAGTTCCGTTCTCTCCCCAGTCAGAATCTCGGTATTTTGTCGTTGCTAGAACACCGTGTGGTGAGTTATTTCTCCATAGAATTCGTTGCGCTGCGCATCTCCAGCAGCCTTGCCAGGGTCCAGAAGATGGTGATCATTTCCCCAGCAGATCCCCTTGCCTCAGCTTGGCATTCTACCCAGCATTTCGCATCCCTGCATGTAGAATCATATTGCATTGCAAATCGCGTAGCATTTCCATTTTCATGGAGCATTACGCCATTGAAAAATTCAAACAGACGCATGTAAGCATAAAACATTCTCGGTATCCGAAGTGATAAGCCAGAAGTTGTTTCCAGTACTCAGACTGAAGATTGTTCATGACTTACCTTTGTTATCCCCAGCAAGTGTCATTGGCCCATGCGCCGCCTCTATTATCGTTCCCCATATCTGCCGATGCTGACAGGCATGAAGTTTCCGGTATTCAGACCGAAGTGGCGTTCAGGCCAGTTTTCCGATGTTCAGATTGAAGAAGTTTCCGACGTTCAGGTCGATGCAACTTGTGGCGTTCAGGCCAGTTTTCCGATGTTCAGATCGAAGAAGTTTTTGACATTCAGGTCGATGCAACTTGTGGCGTTCAGGCCAGTTTTCCGATGTTCAGATCGAAGAAGTCTTCCGACGTTCAGGTCGATGCAACTTGTGGCGTTCAGGCCAGTTTTCCGATGTTCAGATCGAAGAAGTTTTCGATGTTCAGGTCGACGCAACTTGTGGCATCCAGGCCAGCCTCTCGGTGTTCAAACCGATATTAATAATCTCATATCTTCCGATGTTCAGATCGAAGTCATTTCCAGTATTCAGACTGATGAACGGCATTCAGGCCATGGTTATTTCTGTGTTACCATTTATTTTGGTATCCAGGTTAACATTCTTTTTCGGTATTTAGACTTACTCTCACCGTACCAGACGGATTCTTCTTTCAAGACCACCTCTTTGCCGATTCTGACAGGCATTGTTACTTCACTTCACTTCAGTGCAAATTTTCGGGCTTTTATTGTATTCAATCCCTTGATACCTCGAAAGCACGAAAGCCGCGTCTATCTTCTTTCTAGGTCTCCAGTTGATTGAATAGGGGCAGCTGTAATACCCCAAAATTTACCCTTTATTTTTCCTAGAAGCATACGCTTTACACCTCATGCATGCATTCATTTTTAGGTCATTTAACATTAGATACATTGCATTTCATCATGTCAATCAGAATCAGATCCAAGAAGCTTTATATTAAAAAAAAAAAAAAAAAAAAAAAAAGAAAAAAAAAAGAAAAAAAAATATAAAAAAAAATTATTAAATAAATAAATAAATAAAAAAAAAAGAAAAAATCTCAGACTTGGACCTCTCTCAAAAGCCCACTAAGCTACCAATATTAGGCTATAAATACTAGAGTTTCAGTGAAATAAAAAAATTCTATTCCTATTACCCTGGGGAAAAAGATAGTGAGAGAAGAGCTAACAGAGTTCAGAGCAGCCTCCAAACCCTGAAGGGAACTCAACTGCACAGAATCACCTCTGCCTCACATAAACCCTAAAGATTGTTTTGTAAATCTCACGGGTGCAACTCAATTTCAATCAAGCTCTCCAATCAGGTTTGCCCTTATTCCCATTACCTTTAAGCTTTGAATTTGAATACTCTGAATACTTGAGGTATTATGGGTGAATTTGATACCCTTTTGATGCATGTCTTTTTTGTGAATTTTAATGGCATGATTCATGTGGTTCCATTTTGATTTGGGGGGCAACCCTTGATTACCCTATTTTTTTGTCTCTAACCTGTTTGTTGAGTTTTTGTGAGGGCTCACATGAATTTTGCAGGGATAACTTGCGTGGTTTTCCACTTTATTTGTGGGATACCCCCTGGAGGTTTCATTCCGATTACCTGTACTGACTCACTTTCTTTGATGGTGTTTAGCTGGGAAGGATCCCTGGGTTTCCCATTCCTCTAATTGCTGTTACTTCCGATCTTTATCCGTGTGGTACTTTTACATTTTTCCCGCATTTTACTGCTTTCCTAGCTGGAAGACCTCGATAGGAGGCAATGTTTTTTTGTGTGTTTATTTTTTTTACAGGTTCCTTCGTCAAGGGCTGACTTTTTGCATGAGCATCCCAAACCCTAACCCTTCATTGATTTTTCTTCTCTTAAACACATGTTTACTCCTTCTACTACAGGTGAGTAAGTCTCCAAAGGTCGAGCATTCGATAGATTGCGTAGTAACGTCGTTCGTCCAAAACCCAATCCATAACCCCGTAGTTAGCCGAACTACGACTTGCTCTGATTCTCATTCCAAATGAGATACGTAGGCATAAGACGCGATGTCTTAGCGAGCACCCATCCCCCAACCCATAGGTCAGCCGAGCTACGAAGACTCTGATTCTCATATTCAGATGAGATACGTATGCAGTGGATGCGACATCTGCGCGAGTCATTTTCATTTAACCCCTTTTTTTGGTAAACAGCACAAGATAAACTCACACCCTTTAGACAAGAACTACAAAAGTGGATCCCGTAGAGTACTACGGATGCGTAGGGGTGCTAATACCTTCCCTTCGCATAATCGACTCCCGAACCCAAGATTTGGTTGCGAGACCCCGTCTTGTCCTTTCCTTTTTCCATGTTTACTTCGAGCGTTTCCTTTCCCTCCTTTGGGATAAATAAAGCACGGTGGCGACTCTTCTGTCATTTTCTTTCGCCGGTTGTTTTTTTCGCACACTATATTTTTCAGGTTGCGAGATATGTGTCCACAAAGGGGAAAAGAAATCAGAAGAGACTGAAAATCTACATGAGTAATACACTCAATGGGATAGAGACTCTAAGGACTCTAATGGGGATAAGAAAGGGAATAAATTGCGTGAGCAGGCCACGACTTATAACTTGGTGAGAAACACGAGCAGAATTCCATGAAAATAAATAAATGGAAGGACTCAGGCTGACTCAAAGATGCATGTATTGGGGAATATGCCAATACAACAAAACTATCCAGAAAGGATACTTCAGATGAAAATCCGGACTCAGATGGGGAAAAATCTAATGAGGAACCTTGTTGGGGAATATCCAAACAGGACTCATCTGAGGAAACAACAAGATGAGGTATTACCGGTTACTGGGTAATAAGCTCAAGGAGACATGTGATCGAAACACTAGTATAAGGGTGAGAGAGCAACACACTCAGGGAGAATGAGTATCTAATATCGGTATAAGGGTGAGAGATATCAAACATCCAAAATCATCTGAGGAGGACCTAAAAAGGTATGTCTCAACTCAGGAAATCTGACTCCACAGAGGACAAAAAGTCATAATAGGGAGTAGAAGGGAAGGAACACCAGGGATACCGGTTACTGGGCATATAATAGGTGACCGACCAAGCGCGAATTAGGGAATATTCCTAAGACACTCATCATTCAAGAGAGGGCTAAAAAGCAAACTCCATTACGGGATGGGCATTCGACTCCGCAAAAGGGAATACGAACCTTACTCGACTGGGGAATGACAAAAGACTTCAACCAAAGAGCGCATGAAATATATTATCTATTACCGTCAGAACGTAGATAATATACTCGCATGGAAGATTATCCATAACCGGTTACTTGGTTAATGAAGGATAAATCGACCAAAAGAAAAAAGGCATCAGGATACCAAATACTGGGTAAAAAAATGATGACCAAATCAAAGGGAGAAACAATCATTACCGACAATCGGCAAATGATAGATGACTCACTGGGGGATACATTGACAAAGGCAATGATCTGAGAGATATGTCACCGGTTACTGGGAGACATACTCAAAAAGGGGAAGGACTATCAATACCGAATGTTGGATAAAGATAACCGTCGAAGAGGGGATTACATCTACTGGATACTGGGTAGAAAACCAAGGAAGAGTAACCGTCATCGGTTAGGATGAACAAAAATAAGGTTAACTCTGCAAGGGGATAGAAATAGGGTTTATAGCTATCGGTATGCGGGTAGAAAAACACAGACTTTGCCGGGGAAAAGATGGACAATTATTGGTTACTGAGCAATCATTAATCTAAACTACGGGGAAATGTAGGGAAAATCTCAAGAAACCAATCTAGGAACAAACTAGATAGGCACAATGAAACAAAACTTCATCCCTATGAGGGTATAACTCAGGGGAAACTCTATCCCAATATATGTGTTGGGAGGAAACAAAAACAACAATCATCCACGAGGACATAACTCAGTGGGGAATACGGAAGAAAGGATAAATGCTTTCTGCTTATGGGGCTGATTCTACATGGGGAGATCAGACACCAACAGCTGCTTGGTGAAAAATGTATCCCCGAATAGCAAGAGACAACGAAACAAAGGTATTTATGACAAATAATGCGACATGAATATTTGAATGTTGAAATTATATGCATATATGCATGGTTTATGTATGATGAATGCTGACAAAACAGACATATCTAACACAAACAGGTCCAAAGATTGATGGACAAACATCCGGTACTACATCTCGAGAGAGCAAGCCAGGTCCACTAGGGAACATCCTATCTGATGGGGACCAGAGATACCAGGAAACAAAGATCTCTGTAGGGGAATGAGCATCAGTCATCCCGGTCGGGGACAATATCAGCATACAAATAAAATCCGCCGCGGAAGCACTCTACTGGGGGAATTACCAGAGGGGATAATGGAACTCTATGGGGAACAACCACCAATCAGAAGTCTCCAGGGTCACCACTATATCGTACCATTGAGAAATCACATCTGCCTAGAAGGAAGGATCATCACTCCGCTGAAGGAAAGAAATATGAATACCTTTACCAACCATTTTGCCTGGGAGAAGAAAATACAAACCGGCTCCGACAAAAGAGGATACAAACATGTTGGCAATAGGACCCAATGTCTTACTCTGTTGGGAATCATACCATCTTTGGGAGAGCACTGAAGACATCCCAAGTATCCTTTCATCATTGTGAATGTTCACTTTGTTTAAAACATATTATGAAAAATGTATTTTTTAACAATGATATTTCTCTATTAAAACATGCAAAACATTTGTTGAATAGAAACAAATAAGAGTGCAAAATAATTGGATAAAGGCTCAAATTTATTTGATGGAATGGTAGTCTGCAAATGGCGAGAGTCCCTAGATCTTTACAAATTTGAAATTGGTGATATATATTGGAAAAGGCTACATTGAACATAATGACCATTTCTCCACCAACTCTGAATCTGATGTATTTGACGCTTCAGTTGACGATGACTGAGCGAGAATCTCTGACAGATGACAATTTGTAGAACAAAGTTTTGTCAGGATGCAGTTACTTGCCAAAACCCTAATTTTTGCCTAGATTTCCCCAGGGTGAGGTACTCAATCTAGCGGGATACATATTCATTTTTTATGTCTCTAACTTTTGCCTGGATCGCCCTTTCGGGTTTTCAATCCACCGAGACACTCATTTTTGCCTAAGCCGCCCTTTCGGGTTTTCAACTTAGCGAGCTATTCTATTTTTATTTTAGGCGAAGTATTTCTTGACTGCATCTGAGTTCACAGGGCGAGTGAAATCCTCCCCATCCATGGTTGTAAGTATCAAAGCACCGCCTAAAAGGCTTTCTTAACAACATATGGACCTTCATAGTTTGGAGTCCACTTTCCCCTGGAATCGGGCGCGAAAGACAAAACTTTCTTGAGCACAAGGTCACCTTCTCGGAACACACGAGGTTTGACCTTCTTATCAAAGGCTTTCTTCATCCTTTGCTGATATAACTGACCATGGCACATGGCAGTCAATCTCTTCTCTTCTATCAAATTCAACTGGTCATAACGACTCTGAACCCATTCAGCATCAGTCAACTTGGCTTCCATCAAGACTCTCATTGATGGGATCTCCACCTCTACTGGAAGCACATCCTCCATGCCATAAACAAGAGAGAAAGGGGTTTCCCCTCTTAAAGTGCGGACAGATGTACGATATCCATGCAAAGTAAATGGTAGCATCTCATGCCAATCTTTGTACGTGACAACCATCTTCTGGATAATCTTCTTGATATTCTTATTAGTAGCTTCAATAGCCCCATTCATCTTGGGTCTGTAAGGAGAAGAATTATGATGTGCTATCTTGAACTCACTACACAGCTCTTTCATCATCTTGTTGTTCGAGTTAGATCCATTGTCAGTAATGATCTTATCCGGCACACCATAACGATATATGAGTTGATTCTTGATAAACTTCACAACCACCTGCCTGGTCACATTTGCGTATGATGTCGCTTCAATCCACTTGGTGAAGTAATCAATTGCTACGAGAATAAATCTGTGACCATTAGACGCTTTCGGTTCTATCATGCCAATCATGTCAATTCCCCACATAGAGAAACGCCATGGTGATGAAATCACATTCAGAAGTGTCGGGGGAATATGAATCTTATCCGCATAAATCTGACACTTATGGCATTTCTTCACATATTTGCAGCAATCAGACTCCATTTTCAGCCAATAGTAGCCTGCTCTCAACATCTTTCTAGCCACGGCATGTTCATTGGAATGAGTACCAAACGAACCCTCATGGACCTCGGTCATTAACAGGCCTGCTTCGTGTCTATCCACGCATCTGAGCAGAACCATGTCGAAATTTCTTTTATAAAGCACATCGCCATTGAGGTAGAAACTGCCAGATAATCTTCTCAAAGTCTTTCTATCTTTCATAGATGCCCCAGGCGGGTAAATCTGGCTTTGAAGAAAGCACTTGATGTCATAATACCATGGCTTATCATCTTGCAACTCCTCTACTGCAAATACATGAGTTGGTCTGTCTAAGCGCATCACAGTGATATTGGGAACTTCATTCCAAAGTCTAACCACAATCATCGAAGCCAGTGTAGCAAGAGCATCTGCCATCTGATTCTCATCTCGAGGAATATGGTGGAAGTCAACCTCAGTAAAGAATGTGGAAATCCTCCTCGCATAATCTCTATATGGGATGAGGCCAGGCTGATTCGTCTCCCATTCACCCTTAATCTGATTAACAACGAGGGCCGAATCACCATAAACATCAAGATGTTTGATCCTAATATCAATACATTCTTCCAATCCCATAATACAAGCCTCATACTCAGCCATATTATTCGTGCATTTGAAAGTTAGCCTTGTTGTAAAAGGAAAATGTGTGCCCTGAGGAGTAATAATCACTGCCCCAATACCATTTCCATATTAATTCACAGCGCCATCAAACACCATGCTCCATCGGGAGCCAGGCTCTGGTCCTTCATCGAGCGTAGGCTCGTCACAATCTTTCATTTTCAAATATAGAATCTCCTCATCTGGGAAGTCATACTAAACTGACTGGTAATCCTCAATCAGTTGATGTGCCAAGTGGTCACCCAAGATACTACCTTTAATAGCCTTCTAAACTCGATACTCAATATCATACTCAAACAACAACATCTGCCAACGGTCAATCCTCCCAGTTAAAGCAGGTTTCTCAAAGATATACTTAATTGGATTCATTTTGGATATCAACCAAGTTGTATGATTCAACATATACTGGCATAATCGCTTAGCGGCCCAAGCCAAAGCACAACATGTTTTCTCAAGCATCGAGTATCGCGACTCACACTCAGTGAACTTCTTACTCAGGTAGTAAATAGCATACTCTTTCTTCCCTGATTCGTCTTGCTGACCAAGGACACAACCCATTGAGTCTTCAAGAACTGTCAGATACATAATCAATGGTCTCCCTTCCACAGGTGGAGACAGAATCGACGGCTCAGACAGATACTCTTTAATACTGTCAAACGCCTTTTGGCAATCCTCGGTCTAATCATGAGACTGATCTTTTCGGAGGAGCTTGAATATCGGTGCACATGTGGCAGTCATGTGGGATATGAATCCAGAAATATAATTTAACCGGCCAAGAAAACCTCAGACTTGTTTCTCAGTTTTGGGTGCAGGCATCTCTTGTATTGCTTTGACCTTTGCAGGATCAACCTCAATACCTCTCTTGCTGACAATAAAGCCCAATAACTTTCCGGAACGGACTCCAAATGTACACTTGTTCGGATTCAGACGAAGCTTATACTTCCTCAGACGCTGAAAAAGATTCAACAAGTGCTCTACATGTTCAACTTCCGTTCTTGACTTTGCAATCATATAATCAACATATACTTCGATCTCCTTGTGCATCATATCGTGAAACAAGGTAGTCATAGCTCGTTGGTACGTGGCTCCGGTGTTCTTCAAACCGAAGGGCATCACTCGATAACAGAATGTTCCCCAAGGTGTGATGAATGTTGTCTTCTCCATATCCTCGGGTGCCATTTTAATTTGATTATATCCGGAAAATCCGTCCATAAACGAGAAGACCTTGAATTTAGCTGTATTATCTACCAACATATCAATATGTGGTAGAGGAAAATCATCTTTCCGACTAGCTCTATTCAAGTTTCTATAGTCCACACACATTCGGACTTTTCCATATTTTTTAGGCACGGGCACGATATTGGCCACCCATTGAGGATATGTAGAAGTCACCAGAAACCCCGCATCAATTTACTTCTGAACTTCTTCTTTAATCTTTACTGCCATATCAGGATGAGTTCTTCTGAGCTTCTGCTTCGCAGGCACGCACTCAGGCTTCAAAGGTAGGAAATGTTGCACGATATCAGTATCCAGACCAGGCATGTCTTCATATGACCAGGCAAAGACTTCGACGTATTCTCGTAGCAACTCAATCAACCCCTTCTTAACAAATTCTTCCAGAAGTGCCCCAATCTTCACTTCTTTAACACAATCTTCAGACCCCAAGTTGACTGTTTCCAGATTCTCAAGATGTGGCTGAATGATCTTCTCTTCATGCTCAAGTAGACGAGTAATCTCATCAGGAATCTCTTCAACATCACCTTCTTCCGCCTCAAATACAAGGAATTCAAAGTTGGGAGATGGTGTTGGATCATTATGTTCAATGGGTTTGATCAACCTGCATAATGATTTTGGATATAAAAGAGATTTTAGAATTCAAACAAGGCAAATCATTATGCATATGAATAGATTGATTTTTATTCTTTTTATTTTTTAGGGTTTTATGTGATCACCAATTTCATGCAAAAGCGAAAAGGGAAAATAATTAGAAAAACAAACATTTAACATGAATTTATTGAATGAAAATATCATTGTATTTATGAGCCAACAATGTCATCACTCCTCCTTTTGGCATGGGAGGAGGGTTTTTAAACACAATGAACATTACTTTGACTTATGGATAACTGTCGGAACATCAAGCGACCCAATTATTGCAGATCCCTCCAGGGATGACGAAGTTGCCAGAATCTTCCTCTGCATCCTCTTCCACAATAGCAGCGGCTTCCTCATCTTGAATAGTGTGGATGAGTCCACCACTCTTGAACAAACCTTGCTCGTTGAAGACGCCAGAAGAATACCCTATGCCAGCCTGGGATTTGTTGTCTTCCAGCTTAATCATTTGCCCCAATCCAGCAGTTGCACCATGCTCAATGGCCAACTTAGCATCTTTATAGGATGCAAATGAAGAAGTTCCTTTCTTAATAGGTTCAACAGTAGATAATGCTTGGAACAGTGTTCTAACTTCATCCTCAGCATCTATGTAAGAAAAAGAAGACAAATGGCTAACCAAGAGAGCCTTTTCTCCCCTCACCACCAACTTCTTGTTTTTAACAAACTTCAGTTTCTGGTGTAGGGTGGATGTCGCGGCGCCTGCCTCGTGAATCCATGGTCTGCCCAAGAGATAGTTATACGATGGGTGAATGTCCATGACCTGGAAGGCGATCAGGAAATCACTTGGTCCAATTTTGACTGGGAGTTCAACTTCTCCAATCACAGTTTTACGAGACCCATTGAAAGCTTTCACCACCACTCCACTCTGCCTCATGGGTGGCCCCTAATACGACAATTTTGCAAGAGTGGATTTTGGCAACACATTTAATGATGACCCAGTGTCCACTAGCACATTGGACATGGCATCATCTTTGCAGCTCATAGATATGTGTAATGCCAAGTTGTGGTCTCTTCCCTCCTCGGGGAGATCAGCATCACAAAAACTCAAATTGTTACAAGCGGTAATGTTTGCAACAATACTATCAAATTATTCTATTGTGACGTCATGATCCACATACGCCACATCCAACACCTTCTGCAAAGCTTCTCGGTGTGGTTCTGAATTTATAAGCAATGATAGTACGAAGATCTTTGATGGCGTCTTTAGAAGCTGATCTACCATGTTGTACTCACTTCTCTTGATGAGCCTCAGCATCTCATCACAGTCTTCTTTCGCATTGCCACTCTGGCCAACAGACACAGGAGCTCTTACAACGGCGGTAGGTTTGGCGACAAGTGCCAGATTCGGAGCATTAAGAGCAATCTCAACCGGGCGTTCAGCATAATCAGCAGCATCAGCTCTTCGAACATCAGCTTGGGGTTTCGGCGGAGCCGAGAAGACACGACCACTACGGGTCAGGCCGTTGACGTCGGCAATATTGACAACAGATGTAGAGGGCAGGGGCACCTCTTTCCATCCTCTAATGCTACAGCATTGTAGCGATAGGGAACTGCCTTCTCAGAAGAGTATGGCACAGGGCCAGCTGGTTTGATGATCAAAGAAGGAGAAGCCTTTTGCTTGCTACCATCGTACTTGATGACAACAGGCTCAGGGATCCGAAATACTGGAGATATTACATTGACTTTATCAGCATCCTCATCAACATTTTGGTTCTGAAGTATCTCAATGACTCCTTCATCCAGCATTTCTTGAACATCTTTGCGGACTTGGCGACATCCTCTTCGATTGACAGTGCAAACTCGACATCTATCGTGGTCGTGCTCGTAATGACTGTACTCACATAGCAGTCTATGCATCTCGACGCGAGATTGTCGAATATGACTGACATATTTGACTTTGTATTTACCAGGGCAACCCTAGACCATGTTGACAAATTTCCCATGCTCGGCCAATGAGTTCTTCTTTACATTAGGACCTACGTCCTCGAAACACAAAATACCACATCTCACAAGGTCTTGAACCTTGGTCTTCAGTGGGTAGCAATTTTCCACGTCATGTCCGGGAGCACCGGAATGATAAACACAATGTAATTCGGGCTTATACCACCACTGAGGGTTGGTAGGTATAACCGGTGGGTCTCGTGGACTAATCAATTTCCTCTCTAACAAAGAGGGATATAATTCTGCATATGTCATAAGAATAGGATCGAAGGTGACCCTCTCCCTCTCGTAGCTTGTACTGGCTTGATTACTGTTTCGAGGCTGGTAGGCCTGCTGTTAAGGACAGTGTTGTTGTTGTTGATATTGCGGATGTGGTTGTTGCTGATTATTATTGTGATGTTGATATTGTTGATTATCTCTGAAAACAGGTGCTATGTGAGCCACCTGATGCTGGTTACCGGCAGGACGCACAGTTTTCCTCCTGACTGAGGGTCTTCTTGGTTTAACATGGGAGGTCACAGCATGTGGCTCGCCATCTTTCTTCTTCCCAAACGTCCCATACCATTTGGCAGAAGAGCCTTCTTCTTTGGTCAGGCGCCCTTCCCTGACTCCCTCTTCCAGTCGCATCCCCATGTTCACCATCTCAGTGAAGTCAGAAGGAGCGCTGGCAATCATCCGCTCGTAATAAAAAGAACTCAAGGTCTTCAGGAAGATCTTGGTCATTTCCTTCTCCTCCAGCGGGGGCACGATCTGCACTGCTAGCTCTCGCCACCTCTGGGCGTATTCTTTGAAAGTTTCCTTGTCCTTCTAGGAAATGGCTCTTAATTGATCCCTATCGGGAGCCATATCCACGTTGTACTTGTATTTCTTGACGAAGGCCTCGCCAAGATCGTTGAAGGATCGGATGTTCGCACTGTCCAAGCCCATGTACCATCTTAGGGCAGCACCGGACAAACTGTCCTGGAAGTAGTGGATGAGAAGTTGGTCATTGTCAGTCTGAGTCGACATTTTACTGGCATACATGACCAGGTGGCTGAGAGGGCAAGTATTTCCCTTGTACATTTCAAAGTCAGGTACCTTGAACTTTACAGGGATCTTCACATTAGGGACCAAACAGAGTTCAGTAGCAGACTTGCCGAAAAGATCTTTTCCTCGAAGAGTTTTCAATTCCTTGCGGAGCTCAAGAAACTGATCGTTCATAGCATCCATCTTTTCATAGACATCTGGGCCCTCAGACGGCTCAGAATGATAGATGGTGTCGTCTACTCTGGGCATAGTATGCACGACAGGAGGAGGAACGACTAGGACTGGACTAGATGCCGGCAGAGAAGCAAAAGTGGGTGCAGGACCCTCAGGCATGAAGTTAGGAGGCATCCCCCAAGGAAACCCGACTGGCATGGCTGTTGGTGTAAAGTGGGCGCTGGCCGCAGGTACAATTGAAGAGACAATCTCAGAGATGACTTTACTTTGGGGAGGAGTTGAAGGTGTTGGAGACGATTGGCTCTGGGCGGCCATGAATGACTCCATCAGGGCAGTCAATCTGGTTACTTCCTCCTTAAGCTCACGGTTCTCTTGTTCCAAATGATCCATTAGTCTTGATGCGTTGGCTCGGGTGTAGTACTGGTGAGTCAGCTTGTCTTCAAAATAAATGAAGAACACAGAGTTAGACCATAGACCAAGAAGCCTGGAGCAAAACCTGCTTATGCACAATATGCATGCAATGCTTGTGCATATGATTTTTTATTTATTTATCAGAGGAACTTTAAAGTTTTATTTGCAAATATTGGAACATTTATCTCATATGGAAATATTATATCAATAACATTTGGAGATATTTTTACACCAAAGAAGTACAATCTTGGTAACCAGATAAAATACAAGAGAGAAGGAAAATGAACATCCTATGGAACCCTAGAAACAATCATCTAAAGCTCTAGAGACTAGAAGATAAGATGTACGAAGCCTCTTCACCTCCCTATCGTAGGCTGCCTCCATGTCCGCCTTCTCTTTGGCGAGTCGATCGTACCTCCTCTTCCAAAACTTGGAAGACTGAGGAAGTAGAGAAGTCCATGCATCATCAGGATCATCAATAACCTGGTGCTCAATGAACTCTATCAAAGCATCCTTCTCTTTGATCTGCCGAAGCAACTCCTCACATTCACGAATCCAAGCACGCGAACGGTCTTCGTCTCTCGACTCCTCTACTCCTTGGTCAGGGAGGGTTGAAGGCCCAGCCACAACCAAAGGTGTAGGTCTCGGATACTCGTAAGGCATGAGGTACTCGGAAGCTCTCCTCCTAACCATAGAGGTATAGGGTTCCAAAGCGACACAGTTCTTTGGACCTAGCTCCTTCCTTCCCTTTCTATGGATCTTGCGCCAAGCACCGACCATCCTGCCCTTCAAGCCTTGGGGATCTTTACCCTCCTGAAAGAACACACCCTCTAACAGAATGTTATTGGGTTTATCCTTTAGGGGGAACCCAAGCTGACGACGTGCCAAAACAGGGTTGTAGTTAATCCCACCACACGTACCGAGAAGAGGCACATTGGAGAATTCACCACAAGAGTCGATAATCTGCACACCATCATACAAACAGTTGTACCAAGAGATATCATCATTGGTGAGAGACATGAGTCTCGTGGACCACCGTAGACATCCTTTGTTTCCTTGAAGGCGACTGTCTGCGGCAAGTGGGAAATAAACCACCTGTACAACAGAGGCAAACAGCATACAATGGTACCACCACCCTTTGCATTCCTCATATGCAAAGAAAAGTAAGTGTCACCCAACAGAGTCGGAACGGGATTAAGAGTAGAGAAAATCCTAATAGCGTTCACATCCACAAACTTGTCGATGTTGGGGAATAACACTAGCCCATAGATGAGAAGTACAAATACGGCCTCAAAGGCGTCCTCACTCATGGCCTTCCCATACATAATAGCTTGAGCAATGAGGAACTCAGAAGGGAGACCTTGAATTCCACCTTTGGTAGTCATATGAGCACCAACCAGAGATTCATCTATATGCAACATATCAACTATCTCTTGAGAAGTAGGAACACTCTCTAAGCCACTGAACGACAACTAGTCTAGAATTGGTATATCCACAAGATGTCCTCAAGCGTGGTCAAAAGCTAAAAATCTGGAAATGTGAAGCAACGGTACAAGGGATCATAGAACTGCACCAATACACTCATCAATCCTTCGTCCACTTGAGTAGTCAGAATAGATAGAAGCTTCCCAAAACGAGCCTTGAAACCCAAGGGATCTAATACATAGGATGTCAAGTTCCTTAGCTCTTTCAGGTCGGGTTGTCTGAAACTGTACTTCTTTGTATTCATTCTTTGTCTTTCCATGTATGAAAATTTGCAAATAGACCTCTTAAGTTCCTTGAAAATTTTCTCATTATTGATGACATGGATGCAAATGGGTGCATGAATGCAACGATCACACTCAAGGATCAAGCAAAGCACACCAAACAAAGGTCATGGGATGGATCAAGTCATCCTTAATATCAATCATCCATTTTGGTGGAATATGGTTTACACCTTATCAACACCCAAGTTCCATTGATATTAAGGATACAAGAATGGATCAACCATGAATCAAGGGTTTGTTGCAAGTCACGAGCATGGAGTTTCGATTAAGAACCACCCAAAGGGAGTGCACTAGGGTTAAACCTGCCAAACATGTTCTACAAGAGGTTCCCATAGTCATCATCCCATCTTTTGGATATTATCGGATAAACGACTACTCGTATTCTAAAAATATTCTCAAGAGAGACTCTTATGAGTGTATTATCACGTAACAATCGTATCAAATCATACACTTGAACGACTTTCGCACTAGATCCTAAGAATATGCCAAGATGGGCTTGGTAAACTAAGGTCCTTGGCTTCTAAGGTCTATATTGGAAAGAGTAATGTCTAACCACAACTACTTGTGTGACATTATTGATCCCAACATGACCTCCACCAAGTGAATGGACTTGCAAGTAAACTTGCTAAGAAATAACTCCACACAAGTCAACAAGACTATGCCATTCTCCTATCCTAAGTGCACTCGAGTTCAGGTATAGAACTCATCTCACAAACACCACCAAGCATACAAGGAATTAATATTCAAGCAATTCAATCACTACATACAATACAGTAATCCCAAATTGCACAAAAATATGTCACAAAATAATATACAATACAATACAACAAAAAATGAAAAGTAGGCAAAACCCACTAGGCAAATGTCCCATGCAGAGTCGCCACTTTTCTATAACGGGGTATTCGTTACCATTAGAGATATTGACTAAATCCAAGGTAAATCATACAAGTCGAGTCGCCACCGCACTTCTATTTATCCAAAGGAATGGTTAGAGAGCGAACAAAAACCTAAAAGTTTTATCGAATCAAAAACTAGTAAAAACGTCAGAGATCGGGGTAAGGGGGTTGGTTATGCAATGGGAAGGTTTTAAGCACCCAAAACATCCTAGGTACTCCTATTCCAGGCTTCTTGTTGGTGTAAGCCCTAGAGGCCAATACTTTTGGTACTTGTATCGAATAATAAAAAGGCTTTTTCTTTATTATGGTTGATTAATAAAGTCCTTGGAATAGATAGTCCGTTTAATGTATTAAGTGTGACTTAATCATGAGAACACATTAAACATAAGGACATTATTCTTAAAGTATCCGTAGTCGAGCTTTAGTGTGAAGTGGGATAACATTAAAGCATTAAGACTATTATGTTTGTAGGCTGATGATCACATCTCATGGATCATGGATAAAGAGTTATCAAGTCTTAAACATAGGTATGAATATTAGGAGTAATATTTATACCGGATTGACCCGCTATGAGAATACTATATAGAAAGTTATGCAAAGTGTCATAAGTTATTCTCATGGTGATAATGGTGTATACCACTCTTCGACCTGAAACCACTATGGATCTTAGATGTAGAGTCGAGTGCTTTATTGCTGATCCAACGTTGTCCGTAACTGGATAACCATAAAGATTGTTGATGGGTACTCCACGAAGCATGCTGAGGGACATGAGTGACCTAGATGGAATTTTCCCATCCTGCATAACAGGATAAATGTCTATGGGCCCAATATTGAACTGGACAAGGATGACACGGTCTATGCCTTGTGTTCAATATAGACATAAGGGCAAAAGGGTAATTATACACATAAGTATTATCACAGATGGTTTTGTCAGATCACATGACATTTTCGTGTCTTGGGTAGCAGTGATGTGTTGCTAGATACCGCTCACTGTTTATTATGTTAAATGCATGATTTAATATAATTGCCAACGTCACGAAAACCTACAGGGTCACACACAAAGGACGGATTGATGAGAGATAGAGTAACTAAGGAATACCGTAAGGTACGGTGCCCTTAAGTGAATTATAGAACATCGTAAGGTACGGTGTACTTGAGTAGAATATGAAATATGGTAAGGTACCATGGGCTTAAGTGATTTTGGGCATATTATAAGATATGGGCCAAAATACACTTAAGTGGGCTTTTTAGCTTGAAGCCCACACAAGTGGTTCTATAAATAGAACCCTTGTGCAGAAGCATTGATTGCGGTTGCATTATTTTCGTTTTCTCTCTCTCTCTCTCTCACTCAAAGCCTTCATTCGTACCAGCTAGCACTGAGATTGAAGGAATCCGTTCGTGTGGACTGAGTAGAGACGTGGTCATCGTTCAACGTTCGTGATCGCTTCGTGGATCTGCGTCAAAGGTTTTGATCGTCACAAGAGATCTGCAGCAAAGGTTTCAATCATCACAAGAGGTAAATATTCTATCACTGATCATGACCATTCGTAAGGATCTCTAAAGGAGAAATTTTAATTTCCGCTGCGTTTTGGACCGCAATTCTCCTTCAATATTGACTAAATCCAAGGTAAATCATACAAGTCGAGTCGCCACCACACTTCTATTTATCCAAAGGAATGGTTAAAAAGCGAACAAAAACCTAAAAGTTTTATCGAATCAAAAACTAGTAAAAACGTTAGAGATCGGGGTAAGGGGGTTGGTTATGCAATGGGAAGGTTTTAAGCACCCAAAACATCCTAGGTACTCCTAGGGAGCCCTTTCACATTTGTTGTAAGGTTGGTATTTTATGAAAATTTGTTTGTGCAAACATGATTGAAGAGATGAGAAGAGAATATACAAGTTATTTACATTTTGTGTTTGAATGGATAAACCCATTGCCTACGTACCATCTTAAAAAGATTAGGATCAAAACCTCGTAGTTCGCGGTAAAAATATAAAAATGAGTTGGTGAATTGATTGGTCCAAAAGCCGTAAGGTCTTTTGTTCTCCTAGGGAGAAAACTCAACCTAAAACCACAAATCCACCATGCTAGGATAGCTTTAACATGCTAGTGAGGGGTTAACCCTATAATAAGCATGGAAGACTCATTGTCCGTCACTAAGGATATAGGTGAGTATTACATCTACCTCAAGGATAACTCAAACTTAATAACTAAAGGTTATAAAAAATTTTGATTAAGGAAGTGGCCATTGAAACCCCAAAAGCATTTGAATGAGTTATATTTACCAATGAAAAGTATTTTCAAAATATGGTCAAAGTAGATTTAAGGATTCAATTCAAAATAAGTGTTATGAAAAGGTTGGAAAATCAAAAGTATAAGGCTTAGGTTTCTAATGTTTGAAAACAAGTGTTAAATGTTTGAACAAAAGTTTTGGCTTGGGTTAGAGTGGAGGGAAGAAGAAGAATGGCTAAAGTCCTAATCATACAAGAGATGAGGGAGAAGAAATAAGACCACAAATGGAGTTCCTCTCTTGAGATCATATTGATGATCCAAGTAGCTCCCATCCTTTGGAGTAAGCAATCACATAAAGCATAAACTCAAGCAATCAATCAATTAACCAAGCTCTTGGAAAGTTTCTCAATGGCTCTTAGATCTCTCTCTCTTAGAAGCTCACGGCAATGGTTCCTCACTTAGGCTCAATGTTGGAATCCCTAGCACAAGAACACACATATTAAAAAGTTCTATCAAACAAACCAAGAATGAATAAGAAGGAGTTTAGAAAGTGGTCTTTTCAAAGTTCTCTTTAGCATTTATAGCATTCTAAAGGCCCAATGCCAAGTTGTTCTTTGACTTTTATAGCACTCTAAAGGCTCAATGCCTAGTTGCTCTTTAACTCCAATTTTGCATAGGGAATGTCCTAAAGTCTAAGTCCATTTGTTCACTTTGCATTTGGCTCACATCAATCAAACAAAACACAAGTACAAAAGTATATACACAATTATGTGCTCAAGTGAGCAAAAGGCAAATTGCATTAACATAAACATGTACTCAAATGAGCAATGGAAAAAGAAAATGAATAATATGTACAAGAATAGTAAATTGCATAAATGTAAAGTGCAAGAATTAAATGTTAATAGTTAATAGTTAGTGTTAATAGTTAGTGTGCCCTAAGGCAATTTAGCGCTATGTTAAGCAATCGTAATTGGACTTATGTAGAAGTCACAACTATTTGAGGTCGGTCAATAATAATGTAGGCAACAACACAAGTTAGAGGTCTTGATTAGTGAATCAAACTCCAACAACTTGCCATGCCCAAAAGAAGATGAGAAATGATCTTGTATTGATTTAGGTTCTTTAGATGATTTACGAAGCAATCTATCCTTAATGCAAAGCCATTCACTTGATCCATGATCAAGATGAATTAGATTTGAATCAAGGAAGATTAAACATCCATGTATCAATGCTAACCATCAACCGTTAACTCATTGATCAAAAAAAGAAAAGAAGAAGAAGAAGATGAAAAATTAAAGTGCATTAATGGAAATGGTATGTATTAATCAACAAGTGTTGGCCAAAGATAACGGAGATCAAGGTCAAACAATAGAAAACAGAAGCAAAATGAGAATTAGAAGTCAAGAAACAAATAAAATAGTTTTGGTATTTTTTAATATTTAAAATAAAACTTGAATTAAAATAATAAAGAAAGGTCAAACTTCAAATTCACTTCAAATCAACTTTGAAAAGTCCGAGTGAATTATCCCAAGTTCAACATGGTCAAACAAAGTTTGACAAAAATTTTCAGCATTTTTAGAAGTCAGAAACAATTTTAAATCAATTAAAAATGCATAAAAATAACCTAATTGAACTAAAATCTCATATAAATCTCAAATCAATTAATAAATTGATGAGAATATTTTTCATAGATCTATCATCATTCAAAGAGGTTGGAAAAATATTTTTGTATTTTTTGGATATCAAAAACTATTTTAAATGAACTAAAAATAAGCAGAAAAGAGAAAATTACTAAAAAATAGCAAATGATAAAATTAAAAAATTAAAAATCATTTTTAGAAACTAGAAATTAAAAGAGAAATAATGCAATTGGTCTCACATTTTTTGGACCAATAATGAGAGAGATATGAATTTTAGAAATAAAATGGAATTAAAAGAAATAAAAGAAAATAAAATCAGAAATTAGAAAATTGGAAAAAGCGTGAGCCATTGGATCTGAGCTCATTAATTGAGCTGGCAGATCAGAGAGTCCACACGCGCGCGCTCACCAAACACCAAGGTCAATGAGTCACATGGAAACTCAAAAAAAGTCATAACAAGGCATGATTGAGATTCAATCTGGAAAAGGAGATGGACGCTCCTGATTGAATCTGGAGACCAGACGGTGGCCAGCGCCACCGTCTTCTCCGGCCAGCTCCAACAGAGTCCAAAATTTGCAGAGATTCAAAAGGCAACCAAAATGCACGATCCAGGCATCATTCAAAAGTTGGGGTGATGTACATCACCCCTGAGCCACTCAATTCCACTCTAGATCTCTAGATTGAGAGAAATCAGAGGTGGAATTTCTGTGGTGTTCAAGAGATCTCAATGATTTTCAAAAATTAAAAGCACAATAATGTTGCCTCTATGCAGAGGACTTCAGATCACACAATAACAAAGCAAATGGAACAATATACAAGCTGGTCCGGAGCAAAATTCAGTAGAAGAAAACCTTTGAATTGTGAGGATTTGAGTCAAGATCTTTGGATTCTTTTGCAAACAGTAAGCACTATGGATCAAGTAGAGAAAGTTTAGGAACTTTAAGATCTGAAGATTAATCAATGAAATCAAAATTCAGATCTGAAAAATTTGAAGAGAAATGCAATAGTTCCTTTAGTGAGGGTTGCGTTTTTAGTTGAGCAGCAATTGGGGCGCCTTTAGGTTGAGAAATTATGAAGCCAAGGCCTTGTATTTATAGATGAAGGAAGCTGCAAGCATGAGCAAAGTGTGTGCATGGGTGAAGAGGGCCTCCATGCATGGGCCTGTACAGCCGCATGGAGGGCCCAATTCTGATTGGAATGGCAAGCTAAACATCACCAAATATGTTTTGGACGTGCAGATGCGGTGTATTGGGATCATGCATGGCAATTGAAATGATTTTCACAAAATGCACTATTACATTGAAGTCTTCGAAAATGCCATGTCCAAAATTAAAATGCAACCTTATGAGTAATGGTTGGAAAGCTTGTTGCATAAGGAACAAATGTCATGTTGAACAAAACTCCATTTGGGCCTTGGAAATTAATGAAAATTTAACTTGAAGTGTAGGGTGCAAAACATGCATATGTGGAATTTTCAAAATTGGCCAAAGTTCAAGCCCTTATGTCTCAATGATGCAAGCTCCAAATGATAAAACCTTTAACATGAAAGTTGTATATCGTTTCCAGACAATCAATTTGGACTTAAATGTTGCATCATTTGGATTTTTGATGAAGAAGTTATGGGCACTTGAAGTATGACTTTTTCACATTTCAATGCATTTGGTCCAAAGTGACCTATAATGTCCTGCACTATCACATGTATTTCTTTTGAGATTTTGAAATTTTTCTCAACATAACATTTGAAGTAGACATCGTAAGCTTTCCAATGCATTAAGTCTCACCTCAAAATCATGAAAAATGAAGGAGTTATGTCCTTGGGAAGTTGACCCAAAATTAGGGTTTCAGTCAAAATGACCTATAATGTCTTGGAATGGATGATGACCTCCAAGCTTCAAATAAAATATTGATGAACATGAAAGTTGTTCATATGGTCCTTAAGAACATTTTTGCTCTTGGGGTCATCTCCATTTGACCAACACATAAAAAGTTAGGTCTCAGTGTATTTCCAAATAGTCAGATGAATTGACTGATCAACTTCTCAAGTCCAAAACTCATATCTTGATGAATAGATGATTGAGGGTACTAAATAAGTTCAAATATGCATGAAATGATGAATTAAAGAACTTCCCTTGATTGTATTTGACCATGGGTTGAGGTTGCTTCATGAGCAAGGCACAATTGATGAATAGATGAATTAGGGTTTCCTTGGGAAACAAGCCTCAAACCCTTTGATTTTCTTTGATCAAAATGATGAATTAAGTTACTTGGGAGGCATATTTGATGGATGAGAGCTTTGAGAACCATAGCCATGCTTGCTTTCATCTTCTCTTGGCCATATCAATGCATATAGGATCTCCTAGAAGCTTTTGACCTTGTGACTGCTCAAGCTACAAACAAGAGATGTTAGTGACATATTTTTGTGCTTTTGGTTAGTGAATAAAAGTGAGAAAAGCAATGATATATAATTCAAGCATGCTTGGTGGTCTCAAACCAATTCACAAGAGACCCCACCCCAAAGGGTAAGGAGCCAAGATGCTTGTGATCCTTGAGGCAATGTAAATGCCATGTTATCATGCCATGAGGGATCTTAGGGTCAAAATTAGGGTCTTACAATAACAATTTAAAATATGCCACCGCATGCTCAACTTCACTTAGGGTATCATTGCATGCAAATCATTATTAAATCAAATAAACACAATATTGCAACTCATTCCATTTAGCCTCATAAACTTCAAATTTCATAACGTAACAAAAGAAGTTGTATTATTCAACTCACCACAACTTTGAAATCTCAACAAAACATAACTAGTAACTTTAACAAAATAAAACAAGTGAAAATAAACATTCTCAGCTCGATGTTACATGACCATAATAAGACTCTACTAATAAAACGAAAAACTAAAGGAAGTCACTCTAGGAGCTATCTTTCACTTACTTCAACAATGCTACTCCTGAGTATTTGCACGACGCTCATGTCAAGGAAACATTCAGACAGAAGGGGTGAGAAACAACGAACCAATATAAACAGTGTAAAGAATGCCAGGATAGAAAGTACACATTAAGCACAGATTTATTACACAACCATCAAAAACATATTCTCACATCCAATTCATGACAATAATTACATAATCATTTCCAATCATTAATAGCATGAACAATAAACAACATATGCAATCTGTAAGACCCCAATTTTGACCCTAAGATCCCTCATGGCATCATAACATGGCATTTGCATCTTGCCTCAAGGATCATAGCATCTTGACTCTTACCTTTGGGTGGGATATCTTTAGAGTTGGTTTGGGATCACCAAGCATGATTGAATTGTATATTATTGCTTTTATCATTTTTATTCACTAACCAAAAGCACAAAAATATGTCCCTAACATCTTTTGTTAGTAGCTTGAGCAGTCACAAGATCCAAAGCTTCTAGGAGATCCTATGTGCATTGATATGGCCAAGAGAAGATGAAAGCAAGCATTGCAATGGTTCCCAAAGCTTTTATCCATCAAATATTCCTCCCAAGTGTCTCAACTCTTCATTTTGATCAAAGTAAATCAAAGGGTTTGAGGCTTGTTTCCCAAGGAAACCCTAATTCATCTATGTATCAACTGTGCCTTGCTCATGAAGCAACCTCAACCTATGATCAAATGCAATCAAGGGAAGTTCTTTAATTCATAATTTCATGCATATTTGAGCTCATGGGAGTGTCCTAAATCATCAATTCATCAAGATATGAGGTTTGGACTTGAGAAGTTGATAAGTCAATTCATCTGACTATTTTGAAGTACACTGAGACCTAACTTTTAATGTGTTTGTCAAATGGAGATGACCCCAAGAGAAAACATGTTCTTAAGAATCATATTAGAAACTTTCATGTTCATCAAAAATTGATTTTAATCTTGGAAGATCATCATCCATATCAAAACATTATAGGTCATTTTGATTGAAACCCTAATTTTGGGTCAACCTCCCAAGGATATAACTCATTCATTTTTCATGATTTTGAGGTGGGATCAAATGAATTGGAAATATTAAGATGTCTAATTCAAATTTTATGTTGATCAAAATTTAAAAATCCTAAATGAAATACATGTGATAATGCAAAACATTATAGGTCACTTTGGACCAAATGCATTGAAATCTGAAAAAGTCCAACTTCAAGTGCCCATAACTTCTTCATCAAAAATCAAAACGATGCAAAATTTAAGTCTAAATTGATTGTATTGAAAAGATATACAACTTTTATGTTTAAGCTTTTGTCATTTCTAGCTTGTATCATTGAAACAGAAGGGCTTGAACTTTGGCCATTTTTGAAATTCTCACATGTACATGTTTTGCACCCTACACTTCATGACCATTTTTCATCAATTTCCAAGTTTCAAATGAAGTTTTGATCAACATAACAAATGATCCTCATGCAAAACTCTTTCCAACCATTACTCATAAGGTTGTGTTTCAAGTTTGGACATGGCATTTTCGAAGGCATGAACACATTGGTGCAATTTTGGAAAATCAACTAATTTGCATTGCATGAGCTAAGCCTGTACCATTTGCACATCCAATTTGCATCTATTATTGTTCAGCTGCCAAATCCAAGTGGAATTGGGCCTTCCATGCGCCTGCACAGGCCCATGCATGGAGGCCCTTTCCATTCATGCAATGGAATGTTCATGCATATCAGTTGCTTTCTCCTATAAATACATTGCTCATGCCTCTCATTTCAGCAACCTAAAGGCGCCCCAAATGCTGCACAACTGATCCCTCAACCTCACTCAAAAGGAACTCACCATTTTCATTCTCAATTTTCAGATCTGAATTTTAATTTCCTCAATTGATTTTCAGATCTAAAAGTTCCTAAACCTCTTCACCGTGATCCCTAGAGCAAACTACAAGCATCAACACCAAGGAATTGTGACTCCAAGCTCTGCAAATCAGAGGTTTACTTCTAATTTTAATTTCTTCGAATCAACTCATATTGTGCTTGTTTCTTGCTGTTGTTGTGTGATCTGAAGTCCTCTGCATAGAGGTAACATTTTAGAGCTTTTTTGAATTTTTAAATTCCATTAAGTTCAGTTGAACACCACAGAAATTCCATCTCTGATTTCTCTCAATGTAGAAACCTAGAGTGGATTTGGTTGGTACAGGGGTGATGTACATCACCCCAGCTCTCGATTGGTCCCAAGATCGTGGCATTTGGTTAACTTTTTTTTCTCTGTAAATTTTGAGCCTCGCCGGAGCTGGCCGAAGAAGACGGTGGCGCAGGTCACCGTCCCATCTCCAGATTCAATCTGGACCGTGCATGTGTGTTTCCAGATCAGATCCCATCCACTCATTGTTATGACTTTTCCATAGGCCATGTGTTATTCAGTTGACTAGTGTGCATGGTGAGCGCGCGCCTCTTGGCCACATGATGATCCACGTCAATTAATGAAAGTGCATCAGACGCTCCACGTTTTTCCATCATTTTAATTTCTGATTTAAATTTCCTTTTATTTCTTTTAATTCCATTTCATTTTAAAAATTCATATCTCCTTCATTATTGGTCCAAAAAATGTGAGACCAATTGCATTTTTCTCCTTTTAATTTCTAGTTTCTAAAAATGATTTTTAATATTTTTTATGAATTTTCTCTTTTCTGCTTATTTTTAATTCATTTAAAATAGTTTTTGATATTCAAAAAATACAAAAATATTTTTCCAAACTCTTTGAATGATGATAGATCTATTAAAAATATTCTCATCCATTTATTAATTGATTCGAGATTTATTTGAGATTTTAATTCAATTAGGTTATTTTTATGCATTCTTAATTGATTAAAAATAGTTTCTAACTTCTAAAAATGCTGAAATTTTTTGTCAGATTTTGTTTGACCTTGTTGAACTTAGGATAATTCACTTGGACTTTTCAAAGTTGATTTGAAGTGAATTTGAAGTTTGACCTTTCTTTAATATTTTAATTCAAGTAATATTTTAATTTTGAAAAATACCAAAAATGTTTTATTTGTTTCTTGACTTCTAATCTTTATTTTGCTTCTGTTTACTATTGTTTGTCCTTGATCTTCTCTATCTTTGGTCAATGCTTGTTGATTATCTCATTCCATTTCCATTAATGTAATTTAATATTCATCTTCTTCTTCTCCTTCTACTTTTTCTTTTTGATCAATGAGTTAAAGATTGGTGGTTAGCCTTGATACATGGGAGGTTTAACCTTCCTTGATTCAAATTTAATTCATCTTGATCATGGATCAAGTGAATGGCTTTGCATTAAGGATAGGTTGCTTCCTAATCAAGCAAAGAACCTAAATCAATACAAGATCATTTCTCTTCTTCTTTTTGGCATGGCAAGTTGTAGGAGCTTGATTCACTAATAAAGATCTCTAACTTGTATTGTTGCCTACATTATTATTGACCGACCTCAGATAGTTGTGACTTCTACATAAGTCCAATTACGATTGTTTAACATAACGCTAAATTTCCTTATGGCTCACTAACAATAACCATTAACCATTAACATTTAATTCTTGCACTTTAAATTTATGCAATTTATTATTCTTGTACATATTATTCATTTGCTTTTTCCCTTTGCTCATTTGAGCACATGTTTATGTTAATGCTATTTGCCTTTTGCTCACTTGAGCACATAATTGTGTATATATTATTGTGCTTGTGTTTTATTTTGATTGTTGTGGACCAAATGAAAAAAATGGACAAATGGACTTAGACTTTAGGACTTTCCCTATGCAAACTTGGAGTCAAATAGCAACTAGGCATTGGGCCTTTAGAGTGCTATAAAAGTCAAAGAGCAACTAGGCATTGGGTCTTTAGAGTGCTATAAATGTTGAAGAGAACTTTGAAAGGACCAATTTCTAAACTCCTTCTTGTTCATTCTTTGTTTTCTTGATATAATTTTTTTTATGTGTGTGTTCTTGTGCTAGGGATTCCAACATTGAGCCTAAGTGAAGAACCATTGTCATGAGCTTCTAAAGAGAGAGATTTAAGAGCCATTAGGGATCTTCTAAGAGCTTGATTTATTTATTGATTGCTTGAGTTTATGCTTATATGATTGCTTATTCCAAAGGATGGGAGCTACTTGGATCATCAATATGATCTCAAGAAGGGAACTCCATTTGTGGTCTTATTTCTTCCCCTTCATCTCTTGTATGCTTAGGACTTTAGCCATTCTTCTTCTTCCCTCCACTCTAACCCAAGCCAAAACTTTTGTGCAAACATTTAACATTTGTTTTCAAAACATTAGAAACCTAAGCCTTATGCTTTTGATTTTCAAACTTTCTCTTCATAACACTTATTTTGAATTGAATCTTTAAGTCAACTTTGACCATATTTTGTAAATACTTTTCATTGGTAAATATAACTCATCCAAATACTTTTGTGGTTTCAATGGCCATTTCTTATCAAAAACTTTTCATAACCTTTATCTATTAGGTTTGAGTTATCCTTGAGGTAGATGTAATACTCACCTATATCCTTAGTGATGGACAATGAGTCTTCCATGCTTATTATAGGGTTAACCCCTCACTAGCACGTTGAAGCTATCCTCACATGGTGGATTTGTGGTTTTTAGGTTGATTTTTTTCCCTTGGATAACAAAAGATCTTAAGGCTTTTGGACCAATCAATTCACCAACTTCTTTTGAGATTTTTACCCCGAACTACGAGGTTTTAATCCTAATCTTTTTTAAGATGGTACGTAGGCAATGTGTTTATCCATTCAAACACAAAATTGTAAATAACTTGTATATTCTCTTATCATCTCTTCAATCATGTTTGCACAAACAAATTTTTCACAAAATACCAACCTTACAACAAATGTGAAAAGGGCTCCCTAGGAGTACCTAGGATGTTTTGGGTGCTTAAAACCTTCCCATTGCATAACCAACCCCCTTACCCAGATCTCTGACATTTTTATTAGTTTTTGATTCGATAAAAATTCTCGGTTTTTGTTCGCTTTCTAACCTTTCCTTTGGATAAATAGAAGTGCGGTGGCGACTCGAATTGTATGATTTACTTTTGATTTAGTCAATAAATCTAAAGTTAACGAATACCCCGCTACACAATCATATATGTGAATGTACTCTCCAACTGACTCATTATGCATGAGGTATCATTCATGAAAACTCATGTTCATCTCGCTGTCATTCACTTCACCAAGCACTACCATGAGGTAGTTATGCATCTTAGCTTTCTAAATATTCAAACGACACGTAATTTGGACCTAAGGATCAAAATATATGGGAAAAACCGTCGGGCAACACAACAACAAAAAAAAGAATTATTTTTCACTATTTGAAATCGATTGCACTTGCACAAAATCACTTTTCGCTACAAACTTTGTAAAAATCACACTTCCAGGCATTACAATCGATTGCACTAAATTATGTTTTGCTAGTAACTTTGAAAAAATCACACTTCCAGGCATTGCAATTGATTTCCATCCCCTTGCAATCGATTACACAACTTAATTTTCAAATTTTTGATGGCATGCAATCAATTGCAATTCTGGTGCAATCGTTTCACACTATATTTTTTCTCAAAAATTCTAGTTTCTCTCCTACGATATTCATCCATCTCATTTCAAAACCCTCATGCATCATTCCAAATTATTTCCCCCAAATTTAACAGACCCAAACATGATTTTTAATAGTGAATCATACTAGCATAGTTATTAATATATAAATCACTTATTTCACCATAATTTATAGAAATTTCACCAATAAGCTTAACATTAAATTCATCATCAATCATGAACAAAATCAAGTTTTCACATCTTCATGAATGACATAACCTCATACATACATAATTATGATCATTCAAACATGGATTCAAGTATAACAGCACATATAAACACCAATCGACCAACACATCTTCTGAATTCTACTATATAACACATTAGCAAACAAAAACCTAGAACCCTAATGAGATTAAAGACTTATTATCTTTATCCCAAAATGCAATACACCTAAACTGAATGCCCTTTCACCCCTCTCCCCTGCCTTAGATTTCCAGCAATTGATAAAGAATCAAGCAATCTCTATGGTTCCTTCCTCAAAATCCTAGCTTTTTCTCTTTCTCCGTTTTCTCTTTTTTCTACGTATATGATGTTTCTCTAAAAACCTAACTCTTTCCCTACTTTTATAATATATACTTCATCACCATTTTGTCTAATTATAAAATTTGCCAAATTCATTAATAGCTTCTCTATTTTTACCCCTTATTTCCTTCAATTCTCACAAATATCCCAATTTTATTATTTTATTATTTTATTATTTATTTAATAAATTCCCATAAAAATATTATTTATTCTAATAATTAATTAAAATTCCAATTAATTCTAAACGAAACTTTTACTGTCTCTATACCTCTACTTCAAGGATACTTACCTCCACAACCACACAACAAATAATTTAAAATACCAATTAACCAAATAAAATTCTAAATAATTCAATTAAATTGATTAGTAGAATTTGGGGTGTTACATACACCCTTAACAAAGTAATAAAAAATTATGAATTCTTATTCTATTATACTGATCTATATATTATTCTCTTAATATCAAGAAATATAATAATTTGATGTTTAGATCAATATTGAAAAGACATAATAATTTTGTAGCCTTAAATAATATTGTATTATTATTTCTTCAAAATTCATACTTCTGAGGTCATAAATACATAATTACAAGCCTAATATCAATACACATATCGAGTATAATCACTAACTATTGACTTGTACACATGATAAAGTCTTTGATATTTCCGATTTGTGTGAGTTTATAATTAATGGCATATCACAATTTTGCCCATAAATAAATAAACTAATTCACTCATCATGACATTCGCATCATATGCACATTATGGCATGCATTTCTTTCAACATAATGCCTAAATAGTTTACCAAAATAAAATTTTGGTTTTACAGACAGACCGGTTGAATCGATTTTCAATTGCGCGTAAAAGTTGTGGATAAGAAAGTTGAGCTTCTTCGTGTGTAGTCCACCAACTAAAACTCTTTCACCCCATTTGTCCTCAACTCACTCTCATTTTTTATACCACTTCATCTTCCTTTCAATAATGTATTTCCTGGGTTTTTTCATAATCCTTCCCCCATTCTACAAGCTACATTTTCCTCTCAAGTAGTCATCTTTCACAAACCAAACCACAACAATATATACCTCTTCTTCAAAGAAAAACGTTAACCAATTATTCTACTCATTTTTGTCACACTATTCACCTTCCACCTACACACTTATTCAAACCACGAAAACTTCTTTCCATCTCTCTCCTTATATCACCTTCTCAAAAACTGCACAAAAATGTATACTCACTTTCTCTTTCTCTCAACATATATTTCACACCAACATGCCATAAACACCATCTCCAACACAAAAGTTATCTTCTAAACTTATCATTATTCACTTTCTGTATGCACACTTCTCTTTGTCCTAACACACGTACAAATATCTCACTGTTTTTTTTTCATTTATTCTAAAAGCCGCCATTAAACACCATGCAACCTTCATGCTACCTCCACCAAGTCGTTATCCTTCTCACTAACAAGTTAATTATGTTGCATCTCGAAAAATACGATCATTCGCGAAGTCGCAGAAAAAATTGATTCGAATAGAGTCGCCGCCAAACTTTATTTATTCCAATGAAGCAAAAGGAAAATATTGATAAAACCTTTTAATAAAAGGAAACTGGTTGTTACAACTATATTCATGTTCGAGAGTCGATTATGCAATGGGAAGGTATTAGCACCCCTCACATCTATTGTACTCAATGGGAACCTTTTAGTTAAACTTATGATTGAATGCTAGCTTATGTTAATTGTTTTCTTCGGGTAGTAAAAGGTGAGAAAAGAAAAGGGGTCACAATTTTTTTTTGACTAATGCTTGACGAGATTCCGGATCTCACTCCTACGTATCCTAGGGTATAATAAGGAACTCAAAGCTTCGTAGTTCGGGGAATGTATATTGTTTTCTTTAATGAACAAGTAAGTAGATCGCATTCTAAGGGTTAAATGTTCACTTGCATGCTCGCGAGGGAGACTTAAGCGCTAGTTTGTATATGCATTAGATAGAATTAAGCAATGTTCTTTTTTAAAAGTTTGTAATTAGTTAAAGTATTTTATGCTGAGCACAAGTTTAGATCGCGTTCTAATGGTTAAATGTTGGCTTGCATGCTGTCGCAACCTGAAAAATACAGTGCGAAAAAAAAACAACCGGCGAAAGAAAAAGACAGAAGAGTCGCCACCGTACGTTATTCATCCCAAAGGAGGGAAAGGAAACGCTCGAAGTAAACCTGAAAAAGGAAAGGACAAGACGGGGTCTCGCAACCAAATCTTGGGTTCGGGAGTCGGTTATGCGAAGGGAAGGTATTAGCACCCCTACGCATCCGTAGTACTCTACGTGATCCACTTTTGTAGTTCTTGTCTAAAGGGTGTGGGTTTATCTTGTGTTGTTTACCAAAAAAAAGGGTTAAATGAAAATGACTCGTGCGGATGTCGCATCCACTACATACGTATCTCATCTGAATATGAGAATCAGAGTCTTCGTAGCTCGGCTGACCTATGGGTTGGGATGTGTGCTCGCTAAGACATCGCGTCTTATGCCTACGTATCTCATTTGGCCTGAGAATCAGAGCAAAACATAGTTCGGCTAACTACGGGGTTATGGATTGGGTTTTGGAAGAACGACGTCACTACGCAATCTATCGGATGCTCGACCTTTGGAGACTTACTCGCCTGTAGTAGAAGGAGTTAACGTGTTGCTTTGGGTTTTAGGGTTTGGGATGCTCGTGGGCAAAAAGGCAGTCCTTGATGAAGGAACTGCGCTACCTGCAGGGATATGAATACAAAACACAAAACATGTATCTCAAAGTAAAATGCCACCAAGGGGCTCAAACGTTGCCTCCTATCGAGGTCTTCCAGCTAGAAAAGCAGTAAAATGCGGGAAAAATGTAAAAGTACCACGCAGATAAAGATCCGAAGTAACATCAATTAGAGGAATGGGAAACCCTAAGATCCTTCCAAGCTAATGCCATCAAAGAAAAGTGAGTCAGTACAGGTAATCGGAATGAACCTCCAGTGGTTATCCCACAAATAAAGTGGGAAACCATGCAAGTTATCCCTGCAAAAGTCATGTGAGCCCTCACAAAAACTCAACAAAAGGGTTAGTGAAACACCATAAGCATTTTTTTCATGAATAACAGTATGGTTTCAGAAACCTCAAACCCTGTGACATACACTCAAAAATTAAACGGTTAAACATTCAAGGCATTGTTTATACATTCATATACATATTAAACCCATGGGCGAAAAACCTAATGAAATTCATCCATCATACCTCATACATTCAGAGTATTCAACTTCAAAGCAAAAGGTAATGGGAATAAAGGCAAACCTGATTGGAGAGCTTGATTGAAATTGAGTTGCACCCGTGAGGTTTACAAAACAATCTTCAGGGTTTATGTGAGGCAGAGGTGATTCTGTGTAGTTGAGTTCCCTTTGGGGTTTGGAGGCTGCTCTGAACTCCGTTAGGTCTTCTCTCACTATCTTTTTCCTCAGGGTTTTGTTCCAAGGAAACCTCAGAGTATTTTGCTTCTCTTCCTTCTTCTCCTCTTCTGTGTGGCTTTTGTTTCAATGAAACTCTAGTATTTATAGGCTAATATTGGTAGCTTAGTGGGCTTTTGAGAAAGGTCCAAGTCCAAAAAATTTTATTATATTTTATTCATTCATTTATTTATTATTATTATTATTATTATTATTTTTTTTTTTTTTGTAAAAAATTATTATTATTATTTTTTTTTGTAACTTTTTTTTTTTGTTTCGTTTTTTTTATTTATTTATTTATTTTTCGCTTTTTTTTTTCTTTTTATTTTTCGTTTTTTTTTTTTTTTTGTTTCGGATCTAATTCTGATTGACATGATGAAATGCAATATGAAATGCTAAATGAATGCATGAATGAGGAGGGCAATTTTTGGGGTGTTACAGCTGCCCCTATTCAATCATCAGCTAACCCGAGTAGGATGAAAGCGAACAACTTATCAGACAAACGGGGTGAGCTGTGATTGAATACCAAAGATAGACCGGAAATTTGCGCTCCGAGAACACCACAAAAACACGGAAATACACCGCACTGTTTATTTTCATTCCGATCCTCTGGCTTAATCTGGAGTTTCGATCCTCTGGCTGAACCTATACTCAATTTAGTCCTCTGGATGGATATTAATTTTGATCCTCGGGTTGGATACGATTTTGATCTTCTGGCTAGATCTTCTTCGATCTTCTGGCTAGATCTCCTCCGTTTCGATTCTCTGGCTGAATCTATTTCCTTTGATTCTCTGGCTGAATCTACTTCGATCTTCTGGCTAGATCTAAATTGTTTCGATTCTCTGGCTGAATCTATTTCCGGTCTTCGGGCTAGACCTGACTTCGATCTTCTGGCTAGATCTCCTTTGTTTCGATTCTCTGGCTGAATCTACTTCGATCTTCTGGCTAGATCTGGATTGTTTTGATGATAAATTCTCATCACTAGGATCCCGCATCTGAGGCATGCGCTGGTTGACCCTCTTTTGAAATCTACACCCAACCTTCATATTAGATATGCAGCTTCGAGCATATTCCACTTTTGGGCTTCGTACATATTCTTCGGGCTAGAACATGTTGTAACGACTCCTCAATTAGACTTAGGCTTGCTGGGGAAATAAAGCTTGTAGGCGACTTCACTGGGGAATCTTCAAATTGAGCCTCAGGCTGACTCTTGGGAAAACGATTCTCAGGCTGAATCTTCAAAAATGACCCTCATGCTGGATCACGGGAAAACGATTCTCAGGCTGAATCTTCGAAATGACCCTCAGGCTGGATCACTGGAACACGATTCTCAGGCTGAATCTTCAAAATGACCCTCAGGCTGGATCACTGGAAAACGATTCTCAGGCTGAATCTTCAAAATGACCCTCAAGCTGGATCGCTCACGCTTGATCCTCTGGCTGGATCTCATGACCTTGGTTGTAAAGTAATTCTTCGGTCTGCTTGGAAGAACCTGTTTATCAGCTTATGTGTATGCTTGATATGATATGCATGCAAATGCAAATGTTATGCATGGTGTAAAAAGAAATCTGCTTGGGGAAGCAAACTCCGGTAGGGAACAGATCGCTGTATCAATCCTTGAATGCTCTGTGGGGAATGATCCGTCTGCCGGGACCAATGAGCCACCAAAAATAAATTGGCTGCTTGAAAAGTTGACCTTGCGGGGGGAGTATCAACTATGGAACCTTTGTTCGGCGAGGCTCTGTGAGGAGAGTCTGTGGGGAAAACACTTCCTGGGGAAATGTCGTAGGAAACGACCTTTGCTGGGGATATGAACTTGCTAATCGCCCTCAAGCTGGGGATTAGAACAAATCTGTTAGAAATAATCTGTTGGGGATGAGATGAACACTGGGAACACCACCCTCTTGTCCGTTGGGTATGCAACCACTCCGCTGTTGCTAGGAAGATACAGTCTGACACTGTCAACTCCGCTGGGGATATATAGTCTGGATACTGTCAACTCTACTGGGGATAGACAGTCTGGATACTGTCAACACTGTTGGGGAACATGCTCTGCTGTGGAGAGACTTTGTCAACCGGTTGGGGATGAGGATTCATGACATGGCATCCGGTTCCTGTGACCTGCAACCAAAAATACACGTATGCCTCGGGGGAATTACTCGGTTTGAATTCACCGTTCGGGATTAAGCACATTCAAAGCAATTTTAAATGTTTTCCTGTGCAAATCATCTGCAAAAGCCACCATTATGTTCATATGCAATATGTTTTATCAAAAATTCGGACATTTTTGCAAACAAACTGATAAATGAAAAATAAAGAGGCTCTTTAACTGAATTATTCGAATCTTAATGGGGAGAAAATTTGTGCCAGGAATAGGCGAGGGTATCAGGAAGCTGATCCCTGAAAAGAGGTGATCGCTATAAAAAAGAGAACTATCCTAATGGCAATGGGGATACGGGGTCCCACCGAGTTTCGACTCTGCTATGGCTCATATGTCCTCAAGACGCTCTGCTCATCTTGCTTTCTGAAGTGGATGGTTAGACGATCTTTAACCTTCGAAGATTGCCGGATTGAATGAAACGGTGATGTAACACAGGTGAACTCAGATTGCAGTCATTCGCTTATTCCCTAACTTTTGCGTGGACCGCCCTTTTGGGTTTTCAATCCACCGGGATACCCTTTTTTTGCCTGAGTCGCCCTTTCCGGTTTTCGACTCACCGGGTGTACTCTTTTTTTATATCCCTAATTTTTGCCCGAACCTCTTTATTCTCTTTTTTTTTTGGTTCGTCGGGATGCCCTTTTTTTGCCTGGACTATTCTTTTTATCGTCCAACGGGTCTATTTTATGCGAAGTATTTTTTAACTGCGTCTGAGTTGACAGGGGACGAGAATTCTTCGCCATTCTTGGTTGTTAGCATCAAAGCTCCGTCAGAGAAAAACTCTTTTTAACCACGTACGGACCCTCATAGTTCGGTGTCCATTTGCCCCTGTGATCTGTGTTGGGAGGAAGAAATCTTTTGAGTACCAATTCACCGACTCGATACTCCCGAGGGCGCACTTTCTGACCAAATGCTTTCTTCATTCGTCTCTGACCGAGATACGTCAATTCTGGGTACATAGTTCCAGCATAGCACCATTTCCCGTTGGTTTGATTGATGACCAAAGCTGAGTCCCCGTATACATCCAGGGCTTTAATCTGTATATTGACGGCTTCCTCAAGTCTTAGGATACAAGTTTCGTATTCGGCTTCATTGTTGGTGCAGAGAAAAGTTATTCTGGCACCAAATGGCATATGAACCCCCTTCCGGTGTGATCAACACTATACCAATTCCGCGACCATTGACGTGGACCGCCCCATCAAACATCATAACCCATTTGGATTCAGGGTCAGGCCCCTCCTCCGGGAGTGGTTCCTCTCAATCTTTCGATTTGAGAAACATGATGTCCTCATCAGGAAAGTCAAACCTCATAGGTTGGTAATCATCAATCGGTTGCTCTGCAAGATAGTCTGACAAGACACTTCCCTTGATGGCTTTTTGTGAAGTGTATTGGATGTCATACTCTGTCAGTATCATTTGTCACCTAGTAACCTTTCCGGTAAGTGATGGCTTTTCAAAAATATACTTGACTGGATCCATTTTTGATATCAATAGAGTCGTGTGAGTCAACATATACTGTCTTAGTCGGCAAGCAGCCCATGCCAAAGCGCAGCAAGTTTTCTCGAGCAATGAGTATCTTTGTTCACAGTCGGTAAACTTTTGCTAAGGTAGTATATTGCATGCTCTTTTCGACCTGACTCGTCATGCTGACCGAGCACACAACCCATTGACCTTTCTAACACAGTCAAGTACATGATCAACGGTTTTTTTCTCTCGGCCTGTAGACTGGCCCCGATCTTGATCTCTTTCTTGTCGTCTTCGGTACCGATGTTGACGGTCTCAATCACCTCCTGATAAGGTGTAATAGCTCGGTCCTCCTGTTTCAACAATCTGGCTAACCCTTCAGGCAATCCACAAACTTCCTCAACCCCTTCTTCGACTTGATAGATAGGATTGTCGATGTCATACTTGGCCATAGCAGTGTCGTTAGCAGTGAGATCCGAGTGGTCGGCTCTGCATGATGGAGGATCATGCTTTACCTTAGAATGAGAGATTTTTTTTTTTGGAAAGAAAGAAAAAACGAAAAAAGAAACATTGCCATTTTTTTTATAAAAAGTAAAAAAACTGAAAGAAAGAGAACACAAAATTGTTTGCAAAAGCCGTTCTTTATTGATGATAAAAATATTTGCGAAACGTAACTAAATGGATGACCCTACAAATGAGCCGTTACACCTTGGGCAAAGTGTAAGACTTTATTATGCATGTAATAAAGGAAAACAATAAAAATCACTCTTTCAATAGAGTAACCCGAACGGTTTTTTCAGACGACCAATTGTCGAGCTTTTCTCCCGAGACACACGGGCGAATCCAGCTATCTAAGTCACAGTCGTTGTCAGCCTTGTCTTCATCTGCAGCATTGACGGTGTGGGGAGAAACCAAACCCCCGCTGGAGAGAGTACCGGCTTCATTCTTCTGAGATCCCGGAGCATACCCCAATCCAAACTTGTCTTCTTTGATGACTGGCTCCACAAATTTGCCCCAGCCTTGGGCATTACTAGCTTCAACCACTTCGACAGCATTAATCCCCTGCCCGCCGTGAGCCGGCATCGGGTTCTGGATAACATTAGGCACCGGAGCAAAATTGATAGCCTGGGCATCTCTCAAATCTTGTACCTTTAACTGGAGAGCCTTGCAATTATCCGTAGTATGGCCAGGTGCGTTGGAGTGAAAAGCACATCTGGCGTTGACATCATAACCTCTAGGCAAATTATTGGGATTGATTGGTGGGGCCAGAGTTCTCAGCGTAACCAGATTCATGTCAATCAGCTTGGGAAGTAATACTGAATAAGGCATTGGGATTTGCTCGATGACCCGGTCCGTCTACCTTGGACGTTGTTGATAGTGTCTCTGCTGACCCGGATTACCTCCTTGTTGTTGATTGTTGTACCTGGGTTGTTGTTGCGGATGATATTGCGGTTGAGGAACAGGTGTTGGAATAGTGACTGCGGCCACTTGATCTTGATAATAATTAGGGCGTCCTCTACCCCTGCCTCTGCCGGCATACACAACGCTTGCCTCACCTTCTTTTCTTCGCTGACCGTTACCAGTAAACGGTCTCTTGGGACCGGATGAGTTGGAAGCACTATTGTCTTGAATTCGGCCCATCTTCCACAAACTCTCGATTCTTTCTCCAGCAATTACTATCTCTGCAAAGCTGATTGACGGGAAAGCAGCCAATCTCTCAATATAATTTCCTTGAAGAGTGTTCATGAACATGTCCGCCATCTCCCTTTCAGACATAGGGGGTTGGACGGATGCAACAATCTGTCTCCAATGCTGAGCATACTCTCTAAAGGTTTCCTTGACAGTCTGGGACATACCTTGCAACAAGGTCCGATTTGGAGCCATGTCCAAGTTGTATTGATATTGCTTGACAAAAGCCTCTGCCAAGTCTTTCCAGCTCTTGATGGTAGTACGAGACAAATGAGAATACCATTCACGAGAAGCTCCAGTTAGACTGTCTTCAAAATAGTACATCCACAGCTTTTCATCTTCCGTGTGAGCTCCCAACCTTCCCAAATAAGATTGGAGATGAGTGCGTGGGCAAGAAGCCCCGTTGTATTTCTCAAAAGTAGGGGGTTTGAACTTGTGAGGAATCCTTACTCCCTGAACCAGACCAAGATTTGGGACATCAAAGCCTAAGGAATTTTGAGACTCCAAAGATTTGAGCTTCTCAGCAAGCTCATCCATACGGCGAGTGGTCTCGAGGGCCTCATCGTGCAAAGAAAATTGATCACACTGATAATCTTCAGTAACGGGGTGCCCGTTAATCCGAATTCCTTGATTCACATTGTACCTTCCGCCAATACCATTTCCAACATTCCCTGTGTTGCCAACATTACCCGGGTTTCCATCAGCATTTGCGTTACCCGCGTTACCAGTGTTCACAGGGTTATCAGCGTTCCCAGGGTTACCAGGGTTTCCCTTAGCATTTGGTATCTCCACCTCCGGATCGGGTCTCGGTTGCTCAACCAATTCCCTCAGCTTCGCTTGGCCTTCTGCCATACCAGTCATCAATGTCATGAACTGATCCATCCTTTCACGCATATCAGCCAGCTCTTTCTGTACTTGGTCCATCGCTAGTCGTGGACGGTTTTCCTTTGTCGGGTATCTGTGAACTCGCTTGGGACCAATAATTGCCTGATACAGGGAACAAACATTAGACACTGCGGTGACACCTGCAAAACAGACAAGGGTTAATATGCATGGTATGCGATGCACTACTTGTTCAGTTTTAAGGCACCCCCGTTTTGAAAGGGAATACCCTGCAAATGAATAAGCATGAGATGTTGGATGCAAATATGCAGATGATGTTATGCAATGCAAAGGCATGTCAATCAGAATTGATGGACCCGCTTGAACATCTGTCAGGTTGCACTGCCTGGAGAGAAATTAAGAGCACACCAAACAAAGGTCATGGGATGGATCATGTTATCCTTAATATCAACCACCCATTTTGGTGGATTATGGTTTACACCTTATCAACACCCGAGTTTCATTGATATTAAGGATACCTGATCGGATTAACCATGAATCAAGGGTTTGTTGCAAGTCACGAGCATGGAGTTTAGGTTAAGAACCACCCAAAAGGAGTGTACTAAGGTTTAAACCTGCCAAACATGTTCTACAAAAGGTTCCCATAGTCATAATCTCATCTTTCGGATATTATCAGAGGAACGACTACTCGTATTCCAACAATATTCTCAAGAGAGACTCTTATGAGTGTAGTATCGCGTAACAATCGTATCAAATCTCACACTTGAACGACTTTCGCACTACGTCCTACGAATAGGCCAAGATGGGTTAGGTAAACTAAGGTCCTTGGCTTCTTAGGTCTATATTGGAACAAGTAATGTCTAACCACAACTTACTTATGTGACATTATTGATCTCAACATGACCTCCACCAAGTGAATGGGCTTGCAAGTCAACTCGCTAAGGAATACTCCACACAAGTTGACAGGACTATGCCATTCTCCTATCCTAAGTGCACTCGAGTTCGGGTATAGAACTCATCTCACAAAGATCACCAAGCAGCCATAGCCAACAGAAACAGCAATGATATATACACAATGCAATAAGGTAAAGCAGGTAAATAAATAACTGTACAAAAGCATGAACACCCAATAAACAAACAAACTACAAAAGCTAGGAGGGACTCGCTTAGGGCAGATGGACCAGCAAGAGGTCAACTTCAATCATCTCCCCAGCAGAGTCGCCAGCTGTCGGAACCTGAAAAATACAGTGCGAAAAAAAAACAACCGGCGAAAGAAAAAGACAGAAGAGTCGCCACCGTGCGTTATTCATCCCAAAGGAGGGAAAGGAAACGCTCGAAGTAAACCTGAAAAAGGAAAGGACAAGACGGGGTCTCGCAACCAAATCTTGGGTTCGGGAGTCGGTTATGCGAAGGGAAGGTATTAGCACCCCTACGCATCCGTAGTACTCTACGGGATCCACTTTTGTAGTTCTTGTCTAAAGGGTGTGGGTTTATCTTGTGCTGTTTACCAAAAAAAAGGGTTAAATGAAAATGACTCGCGCGGATGTCGCATCCACTGCATACATATCTCATCTGAATATGAGAATCAGAGTCTTCGTAGCTCGACTGACCTATGGGTTGGGATGTGTGCTCGCTAAGACATCGCGTCTTATGCCTACGTATCTCATCTGGCCTGAGAATCAGAGCAAAACGTAGTTCGGCTAACTACGGGGTTATGGATTGGGTTTTGGAAGAACGACGTCACTACGCAATCTACCGGATGCTCGACCTTTGGAGACTTACTCACCTGTAGTAGAAGGAGTTAACGTGTTGCTTTGGGTTTTAGGGTTTGGGATGCTCGAGGGCAAAAAGGCAGTCCTTGATGAAGGAACCGCGCTACCTGCAGGGATATGAATACAAAACACAAAACATGTATCTCAAAGTAAAATGCCACCAAGGGGCTCAAACGTTGCCTCCTATCGAGGTCTTCCAGCTAGAAAAGCAGTAAAATGCGGGAAAAATGTAAAAGTACCACGCAGATAAAGATCCGAAGTAACAGCAATTAGAGGAATGGGAAACCCTGAGATCCTTCCAAGCTAATGCCATCAAAGAAAAGTGAGTCAGTACAGGTAATCGGAATGAACCTCCAGGGGTTATCCCACAAATAAAGTGGGAAACCATGCAAGTTATCCCTGCAAAAGTCATGTGAGCCCTCACAAAAACTCAACAAAAGGGTTAGTGAAACACCATAAACATTTTTTTCATGAATAACAGTATGGTTTCAGAAACCTCAAACCCTGTGGCATACACTCAAAAATTAAACGGTTAAACATTCAAGGCATTGTTTATACATTCATATACATATTAAACCCATGGGCGAAAAACCTAATGAAATTCATCCATCATACCTCATACATTCAGAGTATTCAACTTCAAAGCAAAAGGTAATGGAAATAAAGGCAAACCTGATTGGAGAGCTTGATTGAAATTGAGTTGCACCCGTGAGGTTTACAAAACAATCTTCAGGGTTTATGTGAGGCAGAGGTGATTCTGTGTAGTTGAGTTCCCTTCGGGGTTTGGAGGCTGCTCTGAACTCCGTTAGGTCTTCTCTCATTATCTTTTTCCTCAGGGTTTTGTTCCAAGGAAACCTCAGAGTATTTTGCTTCTCTTCCTTCTTCTCCTCTTCTGTGTGGCTTTTGTTTCAATGAAACTCTAGTATTTATAGGCTAATATTGGTAGCTTAGTGGGCTTTTGAGAAAGGTCCAAGTCCAAAAAAATTTATTATATTTTATTTATTTATTTATTATTATTTTTATTTATTTATTTTTTTGTAAAAAATTATTATTATTATTATTATTTTTTGTAAATTTTTTTTTTGTTTTTTTTTTTTGTTTTTTTTTTATAATTTTTTTTTTTATCGGATCTAATTCTGATTGACATGATGAAATGCAATATGAAATGCTAAATGAATGCATGAATGAGGAGGGCAAATTTTGGGGTGTTACACATGCTAACGAGGGAGACTTAAGTGTTAGTTTGTCTACGCATTCGAAGGGATTGGACAAATGTTCTCTTGTTATAGTTTTGCAATCACACGGGGGCGAGAAAATAAATTTGATATGTTTGAGTGTTTTTTAAAGGTGAATGAATAATACTCTATGAGAATGAGATGTGAGCCATGAGACCAATTAATCGGGGTATTACCGGAATGTTGGACCCCAATGATACATTTTTCATTCAATGTATTACACAATTTGTTTGATGGAAAATGAACTCTGAACAAGAACAAGATGAATATAATAGAGTTAATTTTTCCAAGGTTCCACGAGAATGCTAGACTCCAATCGTCCTTTTTTTCGTCCAAGTTCTTATGTTAAGTGTTTTAGAAATGAAATGAGTGAATGAAACATTAACCCAAGACGTGTGCCTCGAGAGCATTTAATCGAATATTCAAGGAATACGAGACTCAAAAAACCCTCTTCTTTGGTGTTTGTTTAGCAAAATATTTTAGAGTTAAACTTAATTTGGGAAAATATTTGAATTGAATTGAAAATGATTTAATTTGGCTAAGAAAGAAATACTTGGTGTTGGACCAAGATTTTAGAATAAGTCATAATCATTTATTCATTTATTTAATCAATATACCATATATATATATATGTATGTATATATATATATATATATATATATATATATATATATATATATATATATATATATATATATATATATATATATATATATATATATATATATATATATATATATATATATATATATATATATATATATATATATATATATATATATATAGATAGAGAGAGAGAGAGAGAGAGAGAGAGAGAGAGAGAGAGAGAGAGAGAGAGAGAGAGAGAGAGAGAGAGAGAGAGAGAGAGAGATATTTAGTTATTTATTTTTACAACAAATATATAAATGACCAATTAAATATTAGAATAAATGATAAAAAAAAGTTGTAGATTTAGGATTAATTATGCACTTATTCATTTAATAATAATAAGTATTTACTTAATTGATTAGGAATAACCAAATAAATAAATATCTAAAAATCAATTATATAAACAAAAAAGAAAACGAAAGAATGAAAGAATTTTTTTAGAATTATGTTTTTAAATTTCATTTAATCAATTTTTAAAAAAATAATTTCAATTATTGAAATATTTAAATAAATAAAAGATCCATTAAAACAAACAAAAAAGAGTACATTGGACGAACATCAAAATAGGCCCAAGAACATCAAAACAAGCACAAGGCAGGGAAGACATATCCAACAGAATATGGGGTGCAGTAAGTAATTTGGTCTAGGCCCAAACTAACAGCCCAAGGAGAGTTTGTCAATGGTCAATTAAAAGGAAGGGAGAGTCAACCTGCTGACTCCATCCCTCGCCCTTTGATTAAGTGAGCAAGAGATCCTAAGGGAGTAAGGGCGCGCGTGTTGCATTATTATGGTGGGGTATCCACGTGGGATACCTAGTTAACCAGAAGTCAACAATTTGTGGCAGTGTCTCGAATGGCCATTTGGCCAAAAGGAAACACACATGACACACATCCAAGTAAAGGGAAGGGTTGTTAACAAATGAATCAGAAGATAGGAAGTTCATTTGGAAACTTCTACTCTCTCTCCCTCTCTCTCTCTTCAAAGAAACGTTGAACCCTCTCTCCTTTCAATCATTTCGATCATCTTCTTCATTCAACCTTGTCGGAGAGACGTGGCGGCCGGCGGCAGCACCACCATCCTCTCTGGCGGTCAACCACCCCGAATCAAAAAAACTAAATTACAAATCCCCCTTATTTTATCTCCTCTATCAAAATCGAACCCTATTTTATCCCAAAACCAAACTAATTGAACTGATTGGCCAACCCAAAACCTTAATCAAATAAAACTCAAACAAAGCCTTAATTCAATTTTTAAACCATATGAAGCTCCGACACGCCATTCACACGGTGTGTCACCATGTCGGACACGTGTCGGTGTCAGACACGTTTTTGAAGTGTTCAACGAAAAAAACTAATTGCTACGGACACGGATACGACACCTTATTTCAAATAAAGGACACAACTCAATTCAGAAAATTCCAGAATTTTTTTTAAAATAAAAACTCAGTTAAATTTTTTTCAAACTTTAAAAAATAAATAGGTTTTTTAGCTTTCATATTTCACTTCTTTAAAAACAATACAATTAGGATTCTTTTTATTTATTTATATTTCATTGTTTTTGTCACCACAAAATTCTTTTATCGCCTCTGATTATTTTCATCTTTGTACACCATTGCTTCGGTTTTCACAAGGTGTCTATGAATATCAATCATCATGTTCGAAATTTGTTTAAAACTGCTGAAAGAATTTTTTATTGTTTTATCTTAAATAAACATGGATTTTAAATTCTTTCCAAAATTTGTCCATAAATTGTATTATTATATTAATATATAAAATATATATAGTCGTGTCCGTGTCCTATATTTTTTGTATTAGCGAGGTCCTCCTGTCCGTGTTTGTATCCGTGTCATATCCCGTTTTTATGTCTGAGTCCAGGGTTTATAGTTTAAACCTCCCGCGCTACCAACCATTCAAACATGAACATTCAGCAAACAAACAACATGATTAAGGAACGAAAATGACGGATGAAACCTAGTTAAGCAATGTGTAAATCAAAGGTTTATGGTTGAATACATAAGGCAAGGCAATTCATTTAACAAGCGTTGAAATAGGCTAAATAAGGAGGAAAAGTTACCGAAGATTCCCAGGTTCTTATTTTTGTATCCTTGCTCTCGTACTTTTTGTTGTGATGTTTTGTTCCTTCTACTCCTTCTAACTTCTTGTTGTTGTGTATTGTTGTTTGTGCTGATATGTTCAAGCTTAGCTCTTTTGACTCTGAATTTCAGTGTGAAATTCAAATTAGAATGAATATGTGAATAGATCTTTAGGTATAGGGTTCAACGCTGAGTAAAAATAAGGAACTAACTTAGAAAAAAATATCACCATGATACTCACGTAGATTAGTTAATGTAGGAACTAATCTATAAGCAAATCAGGTCAAGCTAAGATTTCTACATAGTTTTGGACCTGGAAATTGTTAAGTTCATCTTTATTTGAAATGAAATAAATTAGTCAATTTATAGGGTGAAAATGTGACTAATACGTGTGATTTCTTGTTAGGAATTTGCTTGGCTCGTGTGAAGGATTTTTCAGGAAATTGGTGAAAGGATTAAATCGTTATACACTCTTGCACAATCCCTTATTCTGTAGAGATTTTGTGATTCATTTTGTGCGTGTGAGTCACCTTCCATGTGACTGATATGGCATCTTTATGTGCTCCCAAAGTTTACTATGTAATGCTTATGTATGGATGGTGATGCTTCTGATTTTTAATTTTGAATGTATGATAATGATACTCTTTCGTGTTTTTGCAATTTCAATATGTATCTATGTTGCTACTATTTGAAGTGTCCCTGTAAGACCCTAATTTTTACCCTAAGATCCCTCATGGCATCATGTTATTGCACAAGTGCATTGCCTTAAGGATCATAACATGTTTGGCTCCTAAACCCTAGGGTTGGAACTTGTGTGAGTGGTTTGCGACCACCAAGCATGCTTGCATTGTATATTATTGCTTTTCTTATTTTGATTACTAACCAAAAGAACAAAAATATGTCACTAACTCTTTTTGTTTTGAAGCTCAAGTGATCATGTAATCCCATGCTCCTAGGAGGCTCATAAGCCCAATGAATTGGCCAGACAAAGATGAGGAAAAGCATGACAATGGTCCACAAAGCTCCTAATCACCATATATGTCTTCCAAGCATCTCAATTTGCCAATTTGATCAAGATTGCCCATGAAGCAATCTCAAACTCTGATCAAAATTTAACCAAGGGAAGTTCTTTCATTCATCATTTTATGCATATATGAGCCTATTTGAAGATCCTCAATCATTTACTCATCAAGATTGGAAGTTTGGCCTTGAAAAGTTGACCAGTCAAGTCATCTGGCTAAGCTGAGCACCATTGAGATATAACTTTTGATGTGTTTGTCAAATAGAAATGACCCCAAAATCAAAAGTGTTCTTAAGAACCATATGAAAAACTTTCATGTTCATCAAAATTCCATATGAAACTTTTAAGGTCATCATTCATTTCAAAACACTATAGGTCATTTTGACTGAAACCCTAATTTTGGGTCAATTTACCAAGGGAATAACTTCCTTATTTTTTATGATTTTGAGGTGAGACCAAATGAATTGGAAATATTGAGATGTATAATTAAAATGTTATGTTGTAAAAAATTTCATAATCCTAAAATAAATACATGTGATAATACAAAACATTATAGGTCATCTTGGACCTAATTCATTGAATTTGAAAAAGTACCCAACTTCAAATGCCCATAACTTTGTCATATAAAATCCAAATGATGCAAACTTTGAGTCTAAATTGATCACCTTGAAAATATCTACAACTTTTATGTTAGAGATTTTTCTATTTGAAGCATGCATCATGAAAACAGAGGGGTTTGATTAGGCTTACTTTTGGTGAAAATTTTCAAGGTGACTTAAACATGTTTTGTACTTGGATTTTCACAGCCAATTTTCATTAATTTCCAAATGCCAAATGATTTTTTGCCCAACATGACTTTTGTTCCTTATTTCAAGGGATTTCCAACCATGACTCACATTACTTTTTTAGACTTACTGTAGCGGGGTATTCGTTACCATTGGAGATATTGACTAAATCCAAGGTAAATCATACAAGTCGAGTCGCCACCGCACTTCTATTTATCCAAAGGAATGGTTAGAAAGCGAACAAAAACCTAAAAGTTTTAACAAAAACTAGTAAAAGAGAACAGAGATCTGGGTAAGGGGGTTGGTTATGCAATAGGAAGGTGTTAGGCACCCAAAATATCCTAGGTACTCCTAGGGAGCCCTTTTCACATTTGTTGCAAGGTTGGTATTTTTTGAAAGTTTATTTGTGCAAACATGATTGAAGAGGTGAGAAAAGAATATACAAGTTTATTTACATTTTTTGTTTGAATGGATGAACCCATTGCCTACGTACCATCTTAAAAGAGATTAGGATCAAAACCTCGTAGTTCGGGGTAAAAATCTCAAAACAAATTGGTGAATTGATTGGTCCAAAAGCCCTAAGGTCTTTTGTTATCCAAGGGAGAAAACTCAACCTAAAAACCACAAATCCACCATGTGAGGATAGCTTCAACATGCTAGTGAGGGGTTAACCCTATAATAAGCATGGAAGACTCATTGTCCATCACTAAGGATATAGGTGAGTTTTACATCTACCTCAAGGATAACTCAAACCTAATAGCTAAATTTTATGAAAAGATTTTGATTAGGAAGTGGCCATTGAAACCACAAAAGAGTATTTGAATAGGTTGTATTTACCAATGAAGAGTATTTACATAATGGTCAAAGTTGACTTAAAGATTCAATTCAAAATAAGTGTTATGAAAAGAAAGTTTGAAAATCAAAAGCCTAAGGCTTAGGTTTCTAATGTTGAAAACAAATGTTAAATGTTTGCACAAAAGTTTTGGCTTGGGTTAGAGTGGAGAGAAGAAGAAGAATGGATAAGATCCTAAGCAAAACAAAAAGGTAAGGGATAAAGAAACAAAACCACACAAGGAGTTCCTCTCTTGAGATCATATTGATGATCCAAGTAGCTCCCATCCTTTGGAATAAGCAATCACAAGCATAAACTCAAGCAATCAACAATCAATGAATTTTTGGATAAGGCTCCTCAAGGTCTCTTGGATCTTTCTCTTAGAAGCTCATGGTAATGGTTCCTCAATTAGGCTCAAGTTGGAATCCCTAGCACAAAGAAAACACACATCAAAAAGTTCTACAATACAAATAAATAATGGACAAGAGGGAGTTTAGAATGTGGTCCTTTCAATGTTTATCCTTAAGCTTTAAGCATTCTAAAGGCAGGAGGCCTAGTTGCTCTTTGATATTTAAGCACTCTAAAGGCATGAGGACTAGTTGCTCTTCAAATTCCATTTGCTTGGGTAAGGTCCTAAATTCTAAGTCCATATTGTCCAATTCTTGGTTATTGATCCACAACAAACAGACAAACACAAGCACAAGAGATATATATACAATTATGTACCCAAGTGGGCAAAAGGCAAATGACTTTAACATAAACATGTACTCCAATGAGCAAATGAAAAAGCAAATGAATAATATGTGCAAGAATTGTAAATTGCATAAAAGTAAATTGCATAAAGTAAAAGTTAATTGTTAGTGGTTAATGGTTAGTATGCCATAAGGCAAAATTTAGCGCTATGTTAAGTAGTCGTAATTGGACTTATGTAGAAGTCACAACTATCCGAGGCCGGTCAATAATAATGTAGGCAACAAACACAAGTTAGGAGTCTTGATTAGTGAACCAAGTCCCAACAACTTGCCATGCCAAAAAGAAGAAGAGAATTGATCTTGTATTGGTTTAAGCCTTTTGCATGATTTAGGTAACAACCTATCCTTAATGCAAAGCCATTCACTTGATCAATTGATCAAGATGAATTAGATTTGGATCAAGGAAGGTTAAGTCTCCCTAATCAATGCTAACTTATCAACCTTCAACTCATTGATCAAAAGGAAAAAAAACAAAGAAGAAGAAGATGGAGGAGATGAAGGAGATGAATAAGAGAAATGAAAATGACAAAATTAAAGTACATTAAATGAAATAACATGTACCAATCCACATATGTTGACCAATGACATTGAAAGTCAAGGTCAAACAATCAAAATCAGAAGTGAGATGAAGATTGAAAGTCAAGAAATGAACAAAATATTTTTGGCATTTTTTTTATATTTAAAAATAAACTTGAATTAAAAATAAAAGAAAGGTCAAACTTCAAAATCACTTCAAATCAACTTTGAAAAGTCCAAGTGATTTATCCAAAGTTCAACAAGGTCAAACAAAGTTTGACAAAATATTTCAGCATTTTTAAAAGTCAGAAACTATTTTTAATCAATTAAAAATGAATAAAAAATGACCTAATTGAACTAAAATCTCAAATAAATCTCAAATCAATTAAAAAATTGATGAGAATATTTTTCATAGATCCATCATCATTCAAAGAGGTTGGGAAAATATTTTCGTATTTTTTGAATATCAAAAACTATTTAAAATGAATTAAAAATAACCAGAAAAGAGAAAATTCATGAAAAATATCAAATGATGAAATAAAAAATATTAAAAATCATTTTCAGAAACTAGAATTTATTTGGAGACTAATGCAATTGGTCCCATAATTTTTGGATTAAAAATGAAAGAGATATTGATTTTTGAAATAAAATGGAATTATAGAAAATAAAAACAGAAATTAGAAATTGGAAAAAACGAGAGCCCTTGGATCTGAGCTCATTAATTGAGCTGGTAGATCTAAGGATCCAGAGGCGCGCGCTCATGGAACACCAAAGTCAATGAATCACATGGAATCCTAAAAGAAAGTCATAATAAGCAATGGTCAGGATTCGATCTGGGAAACACATCCAATGGCCAGAATTCAAACTGGCAACAGGCGGCCACCGAAGCCACCTTCTTCTCCGGTGAGCCTCCAGATTCCGGTCAATTTTGCAGGTTTTCAAACCTTAATGAAAATGCACGATCCTTATACCAAAATGAAGTTGGGGTGATGTACATCACCCCTGTAACCTTGAATCACACTCAAGATTCCTATAAATGGAGAAATCTGAGGTGGAAGATTCAGGTATGCAAAATGCAGATCGAGGAAAAGCAAAATTGAAGCTACCATTAGCTTGCCTCTCAAGTGAGGACTTCAGAAAACATTTTGGCCAAGCAAATAGATCACATAAATGAGAGATTCGAAGAAAATACCAGTTGAAGAGTAAGCTTGATTTTTGGAGAATTGGACTTGATTCTTTGCTTGCTTTGCCAAAACAGAAGATCAGTGAGATGAATGATGAAGGTTTAGAAGCTTTAGATCCAAGGATCCAACCAGATGTAGTTGAATTTTGGATCTGAAAAAATTAGAGAGAAATGAACTAGCTTCTTTAGTGATGGCTATGGAGAGAATTCTACAGCATTTCAGGTTGAATCAGGTGTCTAAAATGAATGGAATGAGGTCTCTATTTATAGAGGAAGTGGCAAGGAGAATGTGATCAATCCGTGTGCATGGCATGTGGAGCTTCATTGCATGGGCTTGCATGATCATGCACAAGACCCAAAAACAATGCCAAATAAATTCTGAGCATCAACCAAATGAAATTGGACGTGTGACTTGCAAGGCAATTGCTTATGTACCAAGATTTCAAGTGAATTCCTCATTTGCACCTAAACATCCATCTCTTCGAAAGTCCCAATTAAAAAATCCAAACATGATCATGTGAGTAATGGTTGGAAAGGTCTTGATGTAAGGAACAATTGTTATGTTGGGCAAAAATCCATTTGAAGTGTGGAAATTTATGAAATTTGAGTTTAAAGTGCAAGGTGCATGACATGTCAAGGCAAGGTTTCTAAAATTGGCCAATTTTCAAGCCCCTCTGTTTTGATGATGCAAGCCTCAAATGGAAAAACCACCAACATCAAAGTTGTAGATATTTTATGAAAGAGTTATGGGCACTTGAAGTTGGACTTTTTTGCCTTTTAATGCCTTTGGTCAAAAAGGAGCTATAATGTTTTGCATTATCACATGTATTTCCTTTGAGATTTTGGAATTTTTCTCAACATAACATTTGAAGTAGACATCTTAATCTTTCCAATTCATTTGATCCCACCTCAAAATCATAAAAAATGAATGAGTTATGTCCTTGGGAAGTTGACCTAAGATTAGGGTTTCAGTCAAAATGACCTATAATGTCTTGGAATGGATGATAATCTTCCCAGATTCAAATCAATTTTTGATGAACATGAAAGTTGTTCATATTGTCCTTAAGAACATTGTTTATATTGGAATCATCTCCATTTGACCAACACATCAAAAGTTAGGTCTCAGTGCATTTCAAAATAGTCAGATGAGTTGACTGATCAACTTCTCAAGTCTACAACCCATATCTTGATGAATTGATGATTGAGGACACTAAAATAAGTTCAAATATGCATGAAATAATGAGTTAAAGAACTTCCTTTGATTGTATTTGGTCATGGGCTGAGGTTGCTTCATGAGCAAGGCATTGTGGTGCATAGATGAATTAGGGTTTCTCTGGGGAACAAACCCTCAAACCCTTTGACTTGTGTTAATCAAAAATATTGAATTGAGATACTGGGGAGGCATATTTGATGGATGAGAGCTTTGGTAACCATTACCATGCTTGCTTTCATCTTCTCTTGGCCATGTTATTGCACAAAGGATCTCCTAGAAGCTTTTGAACTTGTGACTGCTCAAGCTACAAACAAGAAATGTCAGTGACATATTTTTGTGCTTTTGGTTAGTAAACAAAATGAGAAAAGCAATAATATAATTCAAGCATGCTTGGTGATCTCAAACGTAACTACTCACAAAGAGTCCCACCCAAAGACAAGGGGAACCAAGATGCTTATGATCCTTGAGGCTATGCAAATGCAATTTTATGATGCCATGAGGGATCTTAGGGACAAAATTGGGGTCTTACACTTACCATTTGGGAGTTGAGAAGAACTCTTCATTTATGTTCATTTTGGCATTTCATGTTATAACTTGGTATCCAAGCTAATTCCACTTCATGTACACGTCCAAATCCATTCCAAATAAACTCAACATGGTTTTGCACCCATCATTGGGCCTTCCATACGCCTGTACAGGCCCATGCATATCCAATTTCAAATGCCATGCACACGAGGGAAGCATGATGCACAACCAATTTCAGCTATACATAAACACTCCTTCTCATTCATTCATCAACCTTTTGGAGATCTGAATTGCTACAGCATTGAAACCATAGCCATACCAAAGGATTTTTTCAGAATTTTTTCTCACTTTCGAGCTTGAAATTCAACATCATTAGTTGATCTTCAAAGCTTAATTCCTTAGCCTATCATGTCCACTGCAACCCTAGAGCAAGGAGGAGCTAAGATCTTGAAGGTTTCGTGGCTTGAAGAGCTTCAATTCAAAGGTATACCTTCAAACTTTTTGGATCTAGAACTTGCAATTTAATGTAGTATTCTTGTGTTTGTGTGGTTTTCTGAAGTTCTCACACTTGAGGCAAGCCAATGGTGGTTTCAATTTTTTCATTTCGTGCACTTACAGTTGGTACACCATGATCTTCCACTTCACATTTCTCTCAATATAGGAAGAGTGAGGAAGATCCATGGATATAGTGTTGATCTCCATCACACGAGCTTCAATTTCATGTCCTTACTTTCCATTTTTGTTAAGCTTTTCTTTCTCTGCAACTGGTGGCCGGAGGTTGTTGTTCCGCCAGAGAAGATGGTGGTTTCCACCACCATCACCACGTGTACACCTTCATGGCCTTTGGATTATGTTTCCACGTTCTAATCTGGATCCTCCATTGTGTTTACTTATTATAATTCAAAATGTTGCGCGCTTGACTTTGTTGTACCGTGTTCTCCATGATCTGAGTCATCCAACCTTGCCACTTCAATTAATCAATCCATCCTGTGGCGCTGGATTTTTCTAGTTATTTTATTTTCTTTTAATTTCAGTTAATTCCTTTTATTTTCAAAAACTCATAAAAAATTTATTTGATGTCATAAAAATATGAGACCAATTCCAAAAAATTTCTTGAAAAATCTAGTTTCATATTTTTATTTTTAATTATTTTTGTGACTTCATTTAATTTTTTGTGTGAATTATTTGGTTTTATTAGTTTTAATTCATTTTAAAATACTTTATGACTTTTGAAAAATCCAAAAATATTTTCCTAGCATTTATGGATAATGATAAATTAATGAAAATAGTCTCATCAATTTCTTATTTAATTTGAGATTTATTTGAGATATTAATCTAGTTTGTGCTATTTTAAATTGTTTTAAATTGTTTTTAAATACTTTCTGATTTCCAAAATTGTTGAGAAAATTAGTCAAAGCTTGTTTGACCATGTTGAACCTATGAGAATTTAATTGGACTTGTTGAAGTGGATTTGAATTGAATTTGAGGTTTGACCTTATTTGTTGATTTTTTATTTGCATTCTATTTTAATTCAAAAAATACCAAAAAATTATTGTTGACTTATTGACTTGTAATCTTCATTTCTTTTCTGTTTGGTGTTGATTGATGTTGGTTTGATCCACATTTGATCAATTAGATTTGATACTTGTCTTTTTTTTTTCCCTCCCTTTCATCTTCATCCCATTCTCTCCATCAATGGCCAATGAGTTAAGTTCTTATGGTTGGTCTTGACAAGTGAGAGGTTTAACCTTCTTTGATCTAAACCAAACCCAACTTGATCCATGATCAAGTGAGTTGTTTTGTGTCCAAGATAGGTTGCTTCTTGGTCAAGCAAATAACCTAAAGACAATACAAGGCCCTTCCCCTTTTGTTTTGGCATGGCAAGTTTATGGAGCTTGGCTTACTAGTCATGATCCCTAACTTGTGTTCTTTGCCTATATTTTTATTGACCGGCCTTAGATAGGTGTGACTACTACATTAATCCACTTACGATTGCTTAACATAGCGCTACATTGTCTTATGACAAGCTAACATAACCTTTACTAATTACTAACTTTAATTTGAGCATTTAATTTTCTTGTCATTTACTTTTAATGTCATTTATTTCTTGCTCATTATTCATATTGATTTTCCTTTTGCTCATTTGAGCACATATTTTATGTTTGTATGATTTTTCCTTTTGCTCATTTGAGCCCATTATTGTATATAGATATATTGTTATATTGTGTTTGCTTTGTGTTTGTTTTGTGGGAACCAAATGCAAAAAGGGAGAAAGGACTTAGAATTAGGACTTACCTATGCTTAAAGGAGTTCAAATGCAACTAGGCCTCATGTCTTTAGAATGCAAAACTTGTTGAAGAGCAACTAGGCCTCATGCCTTTAGAATGCTAAATTTCAAAATTGATCTTCAAGGACTTCGCATCCAAACTTATTCTTTATCCATTCCCCTTATTGTGTTTTGTGAAATTTTTGATGCTTGCTTTTGTGTGATAGGGATCCTACCTTGAAATTATGAAAAAAGGACCATTGTCATGAGTAGCCAAGTTCAGAGACAAGCCAAATTGAGATCCTAGAAGCTTGAATCCAAATTGTGTGATTGCTTATTTGTGTGCTAAGTCTAAAGGAAAGGAGTATCTTGAGTCATCTATATGACTTCAAGAAAAGGAACTCCAAGGGTTTATCTTTTCTCTCTTATCTTTGTATGCTTTAGGAATAGCCCTTCTCTTATTCTCCCCACTCTAACCCAAGCTAAAAAATAGTTTTCTAAACTTTGACTTTATTTCAAATTGGAAACCTAGGATTTATGCCTTTGACTTTTCAAAACTATTTTCATCAATACTCATTGTGAATAAACTTTAATCTCCACTTTGACTTCATTTTGTAAATAAATCTAACTTGTAAATATAACTCACTTCAAGTTGTTTTTGTGGTTCCAATGGCCACCTTATTAAAACCTTTTCAGAAAACATTAGTCATAGGTTTGAGTTATCATAGTGGTTGATGTAAATCTGACCTCATCCTTAGTGATTGGATTATAAGTCTTCCATGCTTATTATAGGGTTAACCCCTCACTAGCATGTTGAAGCCCTCCTCACATGGTGGATTGTTGGTTTATGTTGAGTTTTCTCCCTTTGATAACGAAAGACCTTAAGGATTTTGGTCAAATGAATTCACCAATCTTTGAGATTTTTACCCCGAAATACGAGGTTTTGATCCTCCTTTGAGATGGTACGTAGGCAATGGATTCATCCATTTAAACAACAAAATTTGTAAATATAATCTATTCTTCTCTCATCCCTCCAATCTTTTTGCACAAATCTTTTCACAAATACCAACCTACAACACATATTTGAAAAAAGGGTCCCCTTAGAGTACTAAGGATGTTTTGGGTGCGTAAAACCTACCCATTTCATAACCAACCCCCTTACCTAGATCTCTGACATTTCTATTAGTTTTTGATTTGAAAAAATTCTTACCTTGGATTTTGTTTGCTTTCTAGCCTTTCCTTTGGACAAATAAAAGTGTGGTGGCGACTCGAATTGTATGTTGACTTTTGGTTTAGTCAATAAACCTAAAGGTAACGAAAACCCCGCTACAAAAAAGTGGCGACTCTGCTGTAAGACCCCAATTTTGTCGCTAAGATCCCTCATGGCATCATGACATTGCATTGGCAAAGCCTCAAGTATCATGAGCATCTTGGTTCCCCTTGCCTTTGGGTGGGTCTCCTTGAGAGTGGTTTGAGATCACGAAGCATTCTTGAATTGTATATTATTGCTTTTCTTATCTTGTTTACTAACCAAAAGCACAAAAATATGTCACTAACATCTTTTGTTTGTAGCTTGGGCAATCACAAGGTCAAGAGCTTCTAAGGTGATCATTGGTACAATGATGTGGTCAAGAGGAGATGAAAGCAAGCATGGTAATGGTTCCCAAAGCTCTCATCCATCAATTATGCCTCCCTAGCATCTCAATTTATCATTTTGATCAAAGAAAGTCAAAGAGTTTGAGGTGTGTTCCCCAGAGAAACCCTAATCCATCTGTGTACCAAGTGTGCCTTGCTCATGAAGCAACCTCAGCCCATGGTCAAATAAATTAAAGGGGAGGTATTTAATTCATCATTTCATGCATATTTGAACTTATTTGAGTGTCCTCAATCATCAATTCATCAAGATATGGGTTGTGGACTTGAGAAGTTGATCAGTCAATTCATCTGACTATTTTGAAATGCACTAAGACCTAACGTTTTATGTGTTGGTCAAATGGAGATGATCCCAAAAGAAAACATGTTCTTAAGGACAATATGAAAAACTTTCATGTTCATAAAAAATTGATTTGGAGCTTGGAATGTCATCATCCATTCCAAGACATTATAGGTCATTTTGACTGAAACCCTAATTTTGGGTTAAGTTCCCAAAGACATAACTCATTCATTTTTTTATGATTGATTTTGAGGTGGGATAAAATGAATTGAAAAGCTTATGATGTCTAATTCAAATGTTATGTTGAGAAAAATTTCAAAATCTCAAAATAAGTACAAGTGATAATGCAAAACATTATAGGTCACTTTGGACCAAATGCATTGAAAGGCAAAAAAGTCCAACTTCATGTGCCCATAACTCTTTCATTAAAAATCCAAATGATGCAAAATTTAAGTCCATTTTGAGTGTAGTGAAAATATATACAACTTTGATGTTGAAGGGTTTTCCATTTGGAGCTTGCAGCATTAAAAGAAAAGGGCTTGAACATTGGCCAAATTTAGAAACTTTGCCTTTGCATGTTTTGCACTTGTTACTTTAAACTCAAATTTCATTAATTTCCACACTTCAAATGGATTTTTGTCAAACATAACAATTGTTCCTTACATCAAAAACTTTCCAACCATTACCCACATGCTTATGTTTGGACTTTCTAATTGACATTTTCGAATAAGGGAACATTTAGGTCCAAATATGGAATTCACATGAAATCTTGATACACAAGCAAATGCCCTTCAAATTACACGTCCAATTCAACTTGGTTTGTGTTTAGCATGCATTTGCATCAGCTTTTGGGCCTCACATGCGCCTGTACAGGCCGATGCATGGAGGACCCAATTCTCATGCACACGGGTATTGCCTTGCATTGCTTCAAGCTCAACTATAAATACATGCTCCTCTTCATTCAATTCTCAACCTAATGGCGCCAGAAATGCTGCACAACTGAATCCAAACCTTACCAAAGAAGCTATTTCAATTTTCCTTCAAATTTTTCAGATCCAAAATTCAACTACATCTGGTTGAATCCTTGGATCTAAAGCTTCTAAACCTTCATCCTTCAACTCATTGATCTTCTGTTTTGGAAAAGAAAGCAAGGAATCGAGCTCAAGTTTCCAGAAATCAAGTTTACTCTTCAACTGGTATTTCCTTCGAAACTCATCACATATTGACTTATTTGCTTGGATCTTGTGTTGGCTGAAGTCCTCTCAATTGAGGCATCATGATTGTGCATTTAATTTTTAAAATCCATCAAGTTCATGATGAACACCAGATTCTTCCATCTCTAATTTCTCTTAACATAGAGATCTAGAGTGGAAATGGATGGTACAGGGATGATGTACATCATCCCAGCTTTCTAAAGATGTATAGATCGTGCATTTTGGTTGCCTTTTGAATCTCGGCAATTTTGGCCGGAAAACGCAAGCTCACCGGAGAAGAAGGTGGCTCCGGTTGCCGTCCCATTGCCAGATGCATTGTGGACCCTTGGATTCGTTTTCCAGATTTAATCAGAGCCTCTCATTGTTATGACTTATTTAATGGTAGCGTGTTGATCAGTTGACTCACGTGTTTGGTAGGCGCGCGCTGTGATCCACATGATGTGCCAGCTCAATTAATGAGACTGGATCCAACGCTCCCTGATTTTCCATATTATTTCAATTTCTGATTTTATTTTGGTTATTCCATTTTATTTCAAAAAATCACATCTCTTTCATTTTTAATCCAAAAAATATGGGACCAATTGCATTATTTCCCAAATAATTTCTAGTTTCTTAAAATGATTTTTAATATTTTTTATTTTACCAGTTGATATTTTTTTGTGAATTTTCTATTTTCTGGTTATTTTTAATTCATTTTAAATAGTTTTTGATATTCAAAAAATACAAAATCATTTTCTCAACCTATTTGAATAATGATGAATCAATGAAAAATATTCTCATCAATTTTTTAATTGATTTGAGATTTATTTGAGATTTTAGTTCAATTAGGTTATTTTCATCCATTTTTAATTGATTAAAAATAGTTTCTGACTTTTAAAAATGCTGAAATTTTTGTCAAACTTTGTTTGACCATGTTGAACTTAGGATAAACCACTTGGACTTTTCAAAGTTGATTTGAAGTTATTTTGAAGTTTGACCTTTCTTTTTACTTTTAATTCAAGTTTAATTTTAAATATTAAAAATACCAAAAATATTTTGTTTATTTCTTGACTTCCAATCTTCATCTCACTTCTGTTTTTGATTGTTTGACTTTGACTTTCAATGCCATTGGTCAACATATGATGGTTGGTACATTTTATTTCATTTAATGCACTTTAATTTTGTCATTTTTATTTCCATTATCCATCTTCTTCTTCTTCTTCTTTCTTTTTCTTTTTTTGATCAATGAGTTGAAGGTTGATAAGTTAGCATTGATTAAGGAGACTTAATCTTCTTTGATCCAAATCTAATTCATCTTGATCAATTGATCAAGTGAATGGCTTTGCATGAAAGATAGGTTGTTTCCTAAATCATGCAAATGGCTTAAACCAATACAAGATCAATCCTCCTTTTCTTTTGGCATGGCAAGTTGTTGGAACTTGGTTCACTAATCAAGACTTCTAACTTGTGTTTGTTGCCTACATTATTATTGACTAGCCTCAGATAGTTGTGACTTCTACATAAGTCCAATTACGATTGCTTAACATAGCGCTAAATTTGCCTTATGGCACACTAACTACTAACCATTAACAATTAAGATCTACTTTATGCACTTTACTTTATTGCAATTTACTATTCTTGCACATATTATTCATTTGCTTTTCCCTTTGCTCACTTGAGCACATGTTTATGATAATGCCAGTTGCCTTTTGCCCACTTGAGCACATAATTGTAAATATATCTTTTGTGCTTGTGTTTGTCTGTTTGTTTTGAACCAAAAGAAATGGACAATTGGACTTAGACTTTAGGACCTTTACCTTTGCAAATGGATGTTGAAGAGTAACTAGGCCTCATGCCTTTAGAATGCTTAAATTTGAAGTTTAACATGGAAAGGACCATATTCTAAACTCCCTCTTGTCCAATCCTTGTTTGTATGTTTGAACTTTTTGATGTGTGTTCTCTTGTGTTAGGATTTCCAATATGAGCCAAATTGAGGAACCATTACCATGAGCATCCAAAGTGAGAGATACAAAAGCCATTGGAATATTCCTAGAAGCTTGATTTGTGTGCTTGATTGCTTGAGATATTTGCTTGTGATTTCTTATTCCAAAGGATGAGAGCTACTTGGATAATCAATATGATCTCAAGAGAGGAACTCCTAGTGTGGTTTTATCTTCTTTTCCCTTACCTCTTGTATGTTAGGACTTTAGCCCTTCTTCTTCTTCTCTCCACTCTAAACCAAGCCAAAACTTTGGTACAAACATTTAACACTTGTTTTCAACATTAAAAAACCTAAGCATTATGCTTTTGATTTTCAAACTCTCTTTTCATAATACTCATTTTGAATTGAATCTTTTAATCCACTTTAACCATTTTGTAAATACTTTTCATTGGTAAATATAACCCATTCAAATGCCTTTTTGTGGTTTCAATGGCCATTTTCTTAATCAAACCTTTTCCATAACCTTTAGCTATTAGGTTTGAGTTATCCTTGAGGAAGATGTAATACTCACCAATATCCTTAGTGATGGACAATGAGTCTTCCATGCTTATTATAGGGTTAACCCCTCACTAGCATGTTGAAGCTATCCTCACATGGTGGATTTGTGGTTTTAGGTTGAGTTTTCTCCCTTGGATAACAAAAGGCCTTAAGGCTTTTGGACCAATCAATTCATCAACTTATTTTGAATTTTTCTACCCGAACTACGAGGTTTTGATCCTAATCTTTTCTAAGATGGTACGTAGGCAATGGGTTCATCCATTCAAACACAAAATGTAAATAAACTTGTATATTATTTTCTCATCCCTTCAATCATGTTTGCACAAATAAATTTTCACAAGATAACAACCTTTACAACAAATATGAAAAGGGCTCCCTAGGAGTACCTAGGATGTTTTGGGTGCCTAACACCTTCCCATTGCATAACCAACCCCCTTACCCAGATGTCTGACATTTTTTACTAGTTTTTGTTTCGATAAAACTTTTAGGTTTTTGTTCGCTTTCTAACCATTCCTTTGGATAAATAGAAGTGAGGTGGCGACTCGACTTGTATGATTTACCTTGGATTTAGTCAATATCTCTAATGGTAACGAATACCCCGCTACAGAAAAGTGGCGACTCTGCTGGGGACAAGATCATTTGCCTAGTGGGTTTTGCCTACTTTTCATATTTGTTGTATTGTATTGTATATTTGTTTTGTGACATATTTTTGTGCAATTTGGGATTACTGTATTGTATGTAATGATTGAATTGCTTGATATATTAAATACTTGTATGCTTGGTGATCTTTGTGAGATGAGTTCTATACCCGAGCTCGAGTGCACTTAGGATAGGAGAATGGCATAGTCTTGTTGACTTGTGTGGAGTTATTCCTTAGCAAGTTGATTTGCAAGTCCATTCACTTGGTGGAGGTCATGTTGGGATCAATAATGTCACACAAGTAGTTGTGGTTAGACATTACTCTTTCCAACATAGACCTTAGAAGACAAGGACCTTAGTTTACCAAGCCCATCTTGGCCTATTATTAGGATGTAGTGCGAAAGTCGTTCAAGTGTAAGATTTGATACGATTGTTACGCGATACTACGCTCATAAGAGTCTCTCTTAAGAATATTTTTGGAATACGAGTAGTCGTTTCTCCGATAATATCCGAAAGATGGGATGATGACTATGGGAACCTCTTGTAGAACATGTTTGGCAGGTTTAAACCCTAGTACACTCCCTTTGGGTGGTTCTTAACCAAGACTCCATGCTTGTGACTTGCAACAAACCCTTGATTCATGGTCGATCCGTTCATGTATCCTTAATATCAATGGAACTTGGGTGTTGATCAGGTGTAAACCATAATCCACCAAAATGGATGATTGATATTAAGGATGACATGATCCATCCCATGACCTTTGTTTGGTGTGCTTTGCTTGATCCTTGAGTGTGATTGTTGCATCCATGCATTCATGCACCCATTTGCATCCATATCATCAAAATAATAAGAAAATTTTCAAGGAACTTAAGAGGTCTATTTGCAAAGTTTTCAGACATGGAAAGACAAAGAAGAAACACAAAGAAGTACAGCTTCAAACAACCAGATTTGAAAGAGTTAAGGAATCTGACATCCTATGTACTAGATCCCTTGGGTGTCAAAGCTCGTTTTGGGAAGCTTCTCCCTCTTTTGACAACTCAGGTGGACGAAGGTTTGATGAGCGTATTGGTGCAGTTTTATGATCCTCTCTACCGTTGCTTCACGTTTTCGGATTTCCAGCTGTTGCCTATGCTTAAGGAGTATGCTTATCTTGTGGGTATACCTATTCTGGTTCAGCTGCCATTCAGTGGCTTGGAGATGATTCCTACTTCTCAAGAGATAGCTGATATGTTACACATAGATGAATCTCTGGTTGGTGCTCATATGACTACCAAAGGTGGAATTCTAGGTCTCCCTTCTGAGTTCCTTATTTCTAAAGCTACTATGTATGGGAAGGCCATGAGTGAGGATGCTTTTGAAGCCATGTTTGTACTTCTCATTTATGGATTAGTGTTGTTCCCCAACATCGACAAGTTTGTGGATATGAACGCTATTAGGATCTTCTCTACTCTTAATCCCGTTCTAACTCTGTTGGGTGACACTTACTTTTCTTTGCATATGAGGAATGCAAAGGGTGGTGGTACCATTGTGTGCTGTTCACCTCTGTTGTATAAGTGGTTTATTTCGCACTTACCTCAGACGGTCGCTTTCAAGGAGAACAAGGGATGTCTATGGTGGTCCACGAGACTTATGTCTCTCACTAATGATGATATCTTTCGGTACAACCGCGCGTATGATGGGGTGCAAATTATTGACTCTTGTGGTGAATTCTCCAACGTGCCTCTTCTTGGTACGTGTGGTGGGATTAACTACAACCCTGTTTTGGCACGTCGTCAGCTTGGGTTCCCCCTAAAGGATAAACCTAATAACATTCTGTTAGAAGGTGTGTTCTTTCAGGAGGGTAAAGATCCCCAAGGCCTGAAAGCTAGGATGGTCCGCGCTTGGCGCAAGATTCAAATGAAAGGAAGGAAGGAGTTGGGTCCTAAGAATTGCATCGCTTTGGAACCTTACACTATTTGGGTTAGGAAGAGAGCGTCTGAGTATCTCATGCCTTACGAGTATCCGATACCTACACCTATGATTATGGATGGGCCTTCAACCCTCTCTAATCAAGGAGTAGAGGAGTTGAGAGACGAAGACCGTTCACGTGCCTGGATCCGTGAGCGAGAAGAGTTGCTTCAGCAGATTAAGGAGAAAGATGCTTTGATAGAGTTCCTTGAGCACAAGGTTATTGATGATCCTGACGATGAGTGGACTTCTCTACTTCCTCAGTCTTCTAAGTTCTGGAAGAGGAAGTATGATCGACTCGCCAAAGAGCAGACATGGAAGTAGCCTATGAGAAGGAGGTGAAGAGGCTTCGCGCATCTTATTTTGCTGTGTCCAGAGCTTTGGACGATTGTTTCTAGGGATCCATAGGATGATTATTTTCCTTTTCTCTTGTATCTTGGTTACCAATGTTGTACTTTCTTTGGTGTAAAAGTATTTCCCCGATATTATTGATGAGATGTTTTCATCTGTGATAAAAATATAATATTTCCAAAATTTTGCAAATAGGACTCTAAAAGTTCCTTTGAAATAAAACAAATCATGTGCACAAGCATTACATGCATCATGTGCATAAGAAGGTTTTGTTCTCGGCTTCTTGTCCCGTGGTCTAACTCTGTGTTCTTCATTTATTTTGAAGACAAACTGACTCACCGGTACTACACCAGAGCCAACATTTCCAGATTGATGGACAACCTAGAACAAGAGAACCGCGAGTTGAAGGAGGAAGTGGCAAGATTGAGTGCTTTGATGGAGTCCTTCTTGACCGCCCAAAGCCAGTCTTCTCCGACACCTTCAACTCCTCCCCAGAGGACAGTTATCTCTAAGATTGTCTTCTCAACTGTGCCTGCAGCCAGTGCACACTTTGCTCCGACAACCATGCCAACCGGGTTCCCGTGGGGGATGCCTCCCAATTTCATGCCCGAGGGTCCTGCTCCCACCTTTGCTTCTATGCCGGCATCTAGCCCGGTCCTTGCTGTTCCTCCTCCTGTCGTGCATACTCTGCCCAGAGTAGACGACACCATCTATCATTCTAAGCCGTCTGAGGGTCCAGATGTTTATGAGAAGATGGACGCCATGAATGATCAATTTCTTGAGCTTCGCAAGGAATTGAAAACTCTCAGAGGAAATGATCTTTTCGGCAAGTCTGCTGCCGAACTCTGCTTGGTTCCTAACGTAAAGATCCCTGTGAAATTCAAGGTCCTAGAATTTTAAAAATACAAGGGAAATACCTGCCCTCTCAGTCACTTAGTCACGTATGCCAGGAAGATGTCGACTCAAACCGACAACGACCAATTCTCATCCACTACTTTCAGAATAGTTTGTCCGGTGCTGCCCTGCGTTGGTACATGGGTTTCGACAGTGCGAACATCCGATCCTTCAACGACCTTGGCGAGGCCTTCGTCAAGCAGTACAAATACAATGTGGATATGGCTCCCGATAGGGATCAATTGAGGGCCATGTCCCAGAAGGACAAGGAAACATTCAAAGAGTACGCCCAGAGGTGGCGACAGGTAGCAGCACAGATCGTGCCCCCGCTAGAAGAGAAAGAAATGACTAAGATCTTTTTGAAGACCTTAAGCTCTTTTTATTATGAGCGGATGATTGCTAGCACTCCTTCTGACTTCACCGAAATGCTGAACATGGGGATGCGTCTAGAGGAAGGGGTCAGAGAAGGACGTCTGACAAGAGAGGAAGGCTCTTCTGCCAAACGTTATGGGGAGTTTGTGAAGAAGAGAGATGGAGAGGCACATGTTGTGACCTCCCATATGAAACCAAGAAGACCCTCTGTGAGGAGGAAGACTGTGCGTCCCGCCAGTAAGCAGCACCAGGTGGCTCATATAGCACCTGTCTTCAGAGATAATCAGCAGTATCAACAACATAACAACAATCAGCAACCACATCTACAATATCAACAACAACATCGTCCACAGCAACAGGCCTACCAGCCTCGCAACAACAACAACAATGCCAGCACCAGTTACAAGAGGAAGAGGGTCACCTTTGATCCGATTCCGATGACCTACGCCGAACTCTATCCATCATTGATTGATAGAAAATTGATCATTCCGCGAGACCCTCCCACTGTACCTGTTAACCCCCAGTGGTGGTACAAGCCAAATTTGCATTGTATATATCATTCCGGTGCTCCCGGACATGATGTGGAGAATTGTTATCCGTTGAAGACCAAGGTTCAAGACCTTGTGAGGTGTGGCATCCTGAGTTTTGAGGACGTATGTCTTAATGTGAAGAAGAACCCTTTGCCCGAGCATGGGAAGACTGTCAATATGGTCCAGGGTTGCCCTGGCAAATACAAGGTCAAATATGTCAGTCATATTCAACAGTCTTTGGTCGAGATGCATCATTTGCTATGCGATTATAGTCATTATGAGCATGACCATGATAGATGCCGAGTCTGTTCCGTCAATTAGAGAGGTTGTCGCCAGGTGCGCAAAGATGTACAAGAAATGCTGGATGAAGGAGTCATTGAAATCCTTCAGAATAGGAATGTTGATGAAGATGAGCCCGAAGTCAATGTGATTTCTGTAACACCCTTCTAAATACCCCAAAATATTTATTTAAATTATATAACATATCAAATCAGAGTAATTATGCCCCGAAGGGTGTCACACAATCATTTCACCACAATTATCAAAATGTCCTGTCATGCTCATTTATTAAATCAAAATAAGGTTCTTTTGCATAATTCGCAGCGGAATAAAAATCTAGCATCGAGGTAAAGCATGTAACACGATACATGTAAATCATTCAACAACCAATATCAATTAATTAAAACATCCCCTCCCGATGTTACATCTATCAGAGCACGACCCACTAAGGAGACTACACTAGACTCCAAGCATTCGCTTCTACTCAACTCATTTCTCGTTACCTGAAAAATAGTTGTAAGGGTGAGTTCCTCAATCGATAAATAGGCATTATAAAATATTATGTAATGTTAAGTAAATAACGCAACAATTCACCCTAACCAGACTACACCCTCAATAACGGCAATGTTAACTCCAACATCATATTCAACAATAATATATATCATATGTATAATTTTCAAACCATATTCAACATCACAACACAACACAACGATATACTCACTAATTCCTCACAATGGGAATTAGCTACAGCCCCACAGGCTATGCCATGCATTCACTATGTAATGAGACTCCATGAAATGCGGTACCGACTCTTCTTGAACATACAGTTCAAGCTCACCGATCCCTCCGGATACGGCTACTAAGCTCACTAGTCCCACTCATTGAGATCTAATGACTCACTCACTAATTCCTCACAATGGAAATTAGCTACAGCCCCGAAGGCTAGACTATGCAAGCTAATCATCTAGCATGCAAACATCAACAACACTTACCACAACAATTCACTCACTAATTCCTCACAATGGGAATTAGCTACAGCCCCGAAGGCTATGCTATACACGCTAATCACCTAGCAATGCAGCATCAACAATAATTCACAACGGACATAAGCTTACACTCTAAGCCATACAACAGTCCATTCACAACACAGGCAATATATATACATTCACATCATTAGGCATGCCATCATACATCAATCAACACATCATTATCATGTAAGTCAATTAAACACCGTATTAGCACTCTCTACTAATACCTATACGGCTCACAACAGCGGAATACAATCCCTATTACATCACGTGCCGACATAGGCCAGCTCTCAATTATGTACACAACATTAACATATCCATCTTTCCACTCTGCAACATACGATATCCAGTTTCGATGATGACAAAACCATTATGCACGTCCATGAACAAAGAATGAAGGCTTTTCGTCGACTATAGGGGTCAGCTCAAAGCTCGCTGGTCGGCGCAAAGGCTCTGCTCAACTGGAGGGAGTCAGTGCAAACACCCTTTGCGTCGACGCATAGGGTCGACGTTTAAGTCACGGGTCGGCGAAAAATGCCTTGCGTCGACGCATACAGTCGGCGCTTGCCCCACGGGTCAGCGCACGCCGACTCTATGGTCGACCGTTCGCGCGCAGACTCAGATTTTTCTGAGTTATTCCAAGTTCCGTCAGCTTAATACATATTAGGGTTAAATCGACGGCTTATCACTACCCATTACATATTATCCCATAATACCCATTAATCGACGACAAACCCCCCTTACCTGAGATAATCCGGCAATTCTTTGAGTTCAAGCTCTTCCTCTTCTCCAACTTTCTTCCTCTTGCTCTGCCTCTTCCCTTTTCCTCTTCTCTGCAGTTTCTCTGTTTTCACGTGAAAACACTTCTTTACCAAATGGGATTCTCTTTCCTCATTTCACACTTATATATTTTCCAATAATAATTAAAATAATCCAATAATAATAATAATCTAATTATTTAATTAAATTAATAATATACTATTAATTCAATTTTTAATAATTATTTTATTTTATTGGAGTGTTACAACTCTCCCCCACTAAAAGAGTTTTCATCCTCGAAAACATACCTCAAGCGAACAACTCTGGATAAGACTCCTTCATCTTACTCTCCAGTTCCCAAGTAGCGTTGCCACCTGCTGGTCCTCCCCAAGCTACCTTCACCAAGGCAATCTCTTTACCCCGCAATTGCTTCAACTCTCGATCCTCGATCCTCATAGGTGATGTTTCAACAGTCAGGTTATCTCTCACCTGTACATCATCAACTTGGACTACATGCGACGGATCATGAATGTATCTCCTCAACTGAGACACATGAAAAACCTCATGTAAATTCGCAAGCGACGGCGGTAAAGCGATACGATGGGCTACCTCTCCTATCCTCTCCAAAATCTGATAAGGACCAATAAAACGAGGTGTCAACTTCTTCGACTTCAAAGCTCGACCAACACCAGTTATCGGAGTAACACGAAGAAACACATGGTCTCCCTCTTGGAACTCAAGTGACTTCCTCCTCTTGTCATGATAACTCTTCTGACGACTCTGAGCAATTCTCATCTTCTCCTGAATCATCTTAATCTTTTCTGTAGTCTGTTGAACAATCTCTGGTCCAACTACAACACTCTCACCGGACTCATACCAACATAAAGGTGTCCGACATCTCCTACCATACAAAGCTTCAAACGGTGCCATACCAATGCTCGAATGAAAACTATTGTTGTAGGTAAACTCAATCAAAGGTAAATAACTATCCCAAGCACCTCCTTTTTCCAAAACACAAGCTCTCAAAAGATCCTCCAATGACTGAATCGTCCTCTCAGTCTGACCATCAGTCTGCGGATGATATGCAGAACTCAACCTCAGCTTAGTTCCCAAAGCCCTCTGCAAACCTTCCCAAAATTTCGATGTAAATCTAGGATCTCTGTCCGAAACAATACTCGACGGAATACCATGCAAACTTACAATCTTCTCAATATACAACTCGGCTAATTTCTCTAACGGATAATCCATTCTGATCGGAATGAAATGAGCCGACTTCGTCAATCTATCCACAATCACCCAAATAGCTTCAAAATTCTTATTTGTCCTCGGCAAACCAGAAACAAAATCCATACTGATACTATCCCACTTCCACTCTGGAATAGCCAACGGTTGCATTAGCCCAAACGGCTTCTGATGCTCAATCTTTGACTTCTGACAAGTCAAACAGGAATAAACAAAACTCGCAATTTCTTTCTTCATTCCCGGCCACCAAAATAACTTTTTCAAATCATGATACATCTTCGTAGCTCCAGGATGAATACTCAAACCACTACGATGTCCTTCCTCAAGAATGCTCTTCTTAAGCTCAGTAACATCCGGAATACACACCCGATCACCAAATCTCAAAACACCATTCTCATCAACTCTGAATTCACCACCTTGCCCTTGATTCACTAGAGTCAACTTGTCAACCAAAAGCATATCGGATTTCTGACCCTCTCTGATCTCATCCAGAATACCACTCGTTAACTTCAACATTCCCAATTTAACACTATTGTGAGTACTCTCACACACCAAACTCAAGTCTCTAAACTGTTCAATCAAATCCAATTCCTTAACCATTAACATAGACATATGTAATGATTTCCGACTCAACGCATCAGCTACTACGTTTGCTTTACCCGGATTGTAATTCAAACCAAAGTCATAATCCTTCAGAAACTCTAACCATCTCCTTTGTCTCATATTCAGCTCTTTCTGATCAAACAAATACTTTAAACTTTTATGGTCACTGAAAACCTCAAATCTTGACCCGTATAAATAATGTCTCCATAATTTCAGAACAAATACCACAGCTGCCAACTCTAAATCATGCGTCGGATAGTTTCTCTCATGAACCCTTAGCTGTCTCGAAGCATAAGCTATAACTTGCTTATTCTGCATCAACACACCACCCAAACCCAACAACGAAGCATCACAGTAAACTTCAAACGGTTCCGACGAACTCGGTAACGTCAAAATAGGAGCAGTAGTCAACCTTCTCTTTAACTCTTGGAAACCTCCTTCACATTTTGAGTCCCACACAAACGCTTGCCCCTTTCTGGTCAACATCGTCAACGGTAATGCCAACTTAGAAAATCCCTCAATGAACTTCCTATAATAACCAGCCAAACCAAGAAAACTTCGAATCTCAGCAACAGACTTAGGAGCTTCCCACTTAGATACCGCTTCTATCTTAGAAGGATCAACAGCAACACCACCTCTTGAAATCACATGACCAAGAAAACTAACCTCTTCTAACCAAAATTCACATTTAGAGAGTTTAGCAAACAACTTCTTTTCTCGTAGAACTCCTAAAACCACTCTCAAATGCTCAGCATGCTCTTCTTCAGATTTCGAATACACCAAAATATCGTCAATAAACACCACAACAAACTCGTCCAGGTACGGATGGAAAATCCTATTCATATACTCCATAAATACTCCAGGCGCATTAGTCACGCCAAAAGGCATTACAGAATACTCATAATGTCCATACCTTGTTCTGAAAGCAGTCTTCTGAATATCCTCAGTCTTCACACGTATCTGATGATACCCAGATCTCAAATCTATCTTGCTGAACACACTCGCACCAACCAACTGATCCATCAAATCATCAATCCTCGGCAAGGGATACCGATTCTTGATCGTCACTTTATTTAGTTGCCTGTAGTCCACACACAACCTCATAGTACCTTCTTTCTTCTTAACCAACAACACTGGTGCACCCCACGGTGACACACTTGGACGAATAAACTTCTTATCCAACAAATCTTCCAACTGACTTTTCAATTCAGCTAACTCAACAGTAGACATACGGTACGGCGCCATCGATATCGGTCTAGTACCAGGTACTAAATCAATCGAGAACTCAACTTCACGCTCTGGCGGCAATTCATTCACCTATTCTGGGAACACATCAGGAAAATCACACACCACAGCTAGATCGCCAATCACCAGTTTATCTTTAGCCTCCAAAGTCGCTAACAGCATAAACAACTCTGCCCCATCTGCTACTTCCTCACTCACCTGCCTCGCTGATAGAAACATACTCCTTCCTTCCTTCTTCTCAGGAAATATCACAGTCTTATCAAAACAATTGATAGAAACTCGGTTAAACACCAACCAGTTCATACCCAAGATAACGTCAATCTGCACTAATGGAAGACACACAAGGTCTATCCCAAAGTCTCTACCAAAAATACTCAAAGAACAATTCAAACAAACAGAAGTAGTAGTCACTGAACCCTTCGCAGGAGTATCAATCACCATACTACTACGCATCTCAGATATCTCTAACTTAAGTTTCACAGCACAATCCAAGGATATAAAAGAATGAGTAGCACCGGTGTCAATAATAGCTACAAGAGGAAAGCCATTAATATAACACGTACCTCTGATCAAACGATCATCTGCAGAAGTCTCAGAACCTGATAGAGCAAAAACCTTGCCTCCTGACTGATTCTCTTTCTTCGGCTTAGGACACTGTGGGCTGATATGACCCACTTCTCCACAGTTGAAACAAGTCACAGTCTTCAACCTACACTCTGCAGCCAAATGACCACCTTTCCCACACTTGAAACACTTCATCTCAGTACTGGTACACTCATGAACACGATGTCCAGCCCGACCACATCTATAACACTTAGCAGGAGCACTAGAGTCTCCCCCACTAGGCCTCTTCATCCCACTCTGCTTCTGGAAACCTTTGCCAGCTGCATACGGTTTCCCACGATCAATCTGATTCTTACCCCTCCTATCAACCCTTTGCTGATAGCTCTCTGCTCTAGCCTTGGAATCCTGTTCAAAAATCCTGCAACAGTCAACCAAATCAGAAAACACCCTGATTCGCTGATATCCAATCGCCTGCTTGATCTCGGGACGCAACCCGTTCTCAAACTTCACACATTTCGAAAATTCTCCAGCAGCCTCATTATAGGGAGTATAGTACTTTGACAGCTCGGTGAACTTAGCAGCATACTCAGTAACAGACCGGTTACCCTGCTTCAATTCCAAGAACTCTATCTCTTTCTTTCCTCTGACATCCTCTGGAAAGTACTTCCTCAGAAATCTCTCTCTGAACACAGCCCAAGTAATCTCAGCATTCCCAGCAGTTTCCAACTCAGTGCGGGTAGCAACCCACCAATCATCAGCTTCTTCTGACAGCATATGCGTACCGAACCTGACCTTCTGGTTCTCGGCACACTCAGTTACTCGGAAGATTCTCTCGATCTCCTTCAACCACTTCTGAGCGCCATCTGGATCGCATGCTCCCTTAAACACTGGAGGATTGTTCTTCTGGAACTCACTCAGTTGACGAGCAGCTCCCATTCCCGCAACATTCGGATTCCCTCCAAGTACTCCAGCTAGCATACCCAGAGCCTCAGCAATTGCAGCATCGTCTCTACCTCTTCCAGCCATCTCTATTCTGAAAACCCAACAAGCTAAAACAATAAGTACTGATAGGGTTACACAACACCTATCCCGTACAGGGGAAACAGAATAATTACGACTCGACTCGACCGACTATGCTCTGATACCACTAATGTAACACCCTTCTAAATACCCCAAAATATTTAATTAAATTATATAACATATCAAATCAGAGTAATTATGCCCCGAAGGGTGTCACACAATCATTTCACCACAATTATCAAAATGTCCTGTCATGCTCATTTATTAAATCAAAATAAGGTTCTTTTGCATAATTCGCAGCGGAATAAAAATCTAGCATCGAGGTAAAGCATGTAACACGATACATGTAAATCATTCAACAACCAATATCAATTAATTAAAACATCCCCTCCCGATGTTACATCTATCAGAGCACGACCCACTAAGGAGACTACACTAGACTCCAAGCATTCGCTTCTACTCAACTCATTTCTCGTTACCTGAAAAATAGTTGTAAGGGTGAGTTCCTCAATCGATAAATAGGCATTATAAAATATTATGTAATGTTAAGTAAATAACGCAACAATTCACCCTAACCAGACTACACCCTCAATAACGGCAATGTTAACTCCAACATCATATTCAACAATAATATATATCATATGTATAATTTTCAAACCATATTCAACATCACAACACAACACAACGATTTACTCACTAATTCCTCACAATGGGAATTAGCTACAGCCCCACAGGCTATGCCATGCATTCACTATGTAATGAGACTCCATGAAATGCGGTACCGACTCTTCTTGAACATACAGTTCAAGCTCACCGATCCCTCCGGATACGGCTACTAAGCTCACTAGTCCCACTCATTGAGATCTAATGACTCACTCACTAATTCCTCACAATGGAAATTAGCTACAGCCCCGAAGGCTAGACTATGCAAGCTAATCATCTAGCATGCAAACATCAACAACACTTACCACAACAATTCACTCACTAATTCCTCACAATGGGAATTAGCTACAGCCCCGAAGGCTATGCTATACACGCTAATCACCTAGCAATGCAGCATCAACAATAATTCACAACGGACATAAGCTTACACTCTAAGCCATACAACAGTCCATTCACAACACAGGCAATATATATACATTCACATCATTAGGCATGCCATCATACATCAATCAACACATCATTATCATGTAAGTCAATTAAACACCGTATTAGCACTCTCTACTAATACCTATACGGCTCACAACAGCGGAATACAATCCCTATTACATCACGTGCCGACATAGGCCAGCTCTCAATTATGTACACAAAATTAACATATCCATCTTTCCACTCTGCAACATACGATATCCAGTTTCGATGATGACAAAACCATTATGCACGTCCATGAACAAAGAATGAAGGCTTTTCGTCGACTATAGGGGTCAGCTCAAAGCTCGCTGGTCGGCGCAAAGGCTCTGCTCAACTGGAGGGAGTCAGCGCAAACACCCTTTGCGTCGACGCATAGGGTCGACGTTTAAGTCACGGGTCGGCGAAAAATGCCTTGCGTCGACGCATACAGTCGGCGCTTGCCCCACGGGTCAGCGCACGCCGACTCTATGGTCGACCGTTCGCGCGCAGACTCAGATTTTTCTGAGTTATTCCAAGTTCCGTCAGCTTAATGCATATCAGGTTTTCCGGCCGCTCCCGCATCTAAAACCCTTTCTACAAAAACCCAATTTGTCTCATAAGTTGGTAGTGCCGATTCAAGTTTTTAATTGGGATCCGTGCCATAGTCTAACATTTACGACTCGCACAACTATCGATTCAATTTACAGTTTTTAACACAGTTTATCCGACATCAATTTCAGCATATACAGTCCCAATTAGGGTTAAATCGACGGCTTATCACTACCCATTACATATTATCCCATAATACCCATTAATCGACGACAAACCCCCCTTACCTGAGATAATCCGGCAATTCTTTGAGTTCAAGCTCTTCCTCTTCTCCAACTTTCTTCCTCTTGCTCTGCCTCTTCCCTTTTCCTCTTCTCTGCAGTTTCTCTGTTTTCACGTGAAAACACTTCTTTACCAAATGGGATTCTCTTTCCTCATTTCACACTTATATATTTTCCAATAATAATTAAAATAATCCAATAATAATAATCTAATTATTTAATTAAATTAATAATATACTATTAATTCAATTTTTAATAATTATTTTATTTTATTGGAGTGTTACAATTTCTCCGGTTTTTCGGAAACCTGAGTCTGTTATCATCAAATATGATAGTAGCAAGCAGAAGGTTTCTCCTACTCTTGTCATCAAGCCTGCCGGACCTATACCCTACTCTTCTGAGAAGACAATTCCCTATCGTTACAATGTTGTAGCAATGGAGAATGGGAAAGAGGTATCCTTTCCTTCTTCGTCTGTTGTGAATATTGTTGATGTTAGTGGGTTGACCCATAATGGTCGTGTGTTTTCGGCTCCGTTGAAGCCTCAAGCTGATAATGTTGATACTAGTTTTGTTGAACGCCCGATTGGGAATGCTGTGAGCTCCCCGAATCCGGAACTTGTTGCTAAACCCTCTTCTATATTGAAAACTCCTACTTCTGTTGGCCCGAGTGGCAATATGAAAGAAGACTATGATGAGATGTTGAGACTCATCAAAAGGAGCGAGTATAATGTTGTAGACCAACTTCTACAAACACCATCCAAGATATCGGTGTTATCCTTACTTTTGAATTCAGAACCACATCGAGAGGCTCTGCAGAAGGTTTTGGATGTGGCATATGTGGATCACGATGTCACGATAGAGTAATTCAACAACATTGTTGCAAACATTACTGCTTGTAACAACTTGAGTTTTTGTGACTCTGATCTCCCCGAGGAGGGAAGAGACCACAACTTGGAATTGCATATATCTATGGGTTGCAAAGACGACGCCATGTCCAATGTGTTGGTGGACACTTGGTCATCACTGAATGTATTGCCGAAGAACACTCTTTCAAATTGTCATATCAAGGGCCTCCCATGAGGCAGAGTGGAGTAGTTGTGAAGGCTTTCGATGGGTCTCGCAAAATTGTGATTGGCGAGGTTGATCTCCCAATCAAAATTGGACCAAGTGACTTCCAGATTACCTTCCAAGTTATTGACATTCACCCATCATATAGCTGTATCTTAGGCAGACCATGGATTCACGAGGCAGGCGCCGTGACATCCACCCTACACCAAAAATTGAAGTTTGTTAAAAATAAGAAGCTGGTGGTGGTAGGGGAGAAAAGGCTCTCCTGGTTAGCCATTTGTCTTCTTTCTCCTATATTGATGTTGAGGACGAAGTTGGGACTCCGTTCCAAGCTTTATCTGTTGTTGAATGTATTGAGAAGAGAACTCCTTCATTTGCTTCCTACAAAGATGCAAAGTTGGCCATTGAGCATGGTGCAACTACTGGTTTGGGGAAAATGATTGAGCTAGAAGACAACAAGTCCCGGGCTGGCATAGGCTTTTCTTCTGGTGCTTTCAACAAGCAAGGGTTGTTCAAGAGTGGTGGATTTATCCACACCGGTCAAGACGAAGAGGCTGCTGCCATCATGGAAGAGGATACAGAGGATTCTGGCAATTTTGTCATCCCTGGAGGGGTCTGCAACAATTGGGTCGTTGTGGACGTTCCAACAGTTATTCATAAGTCGAAGTAATGTTCATTGTGTTTAAAAACCCTTCTCCCATGCCAAAAGAAGGAGTGATGACATTGTTAGCGCATAAATTCAATGATATTTTCATTCAATAAATTCATGTTAAATGTTTGTTTTTCCAATTATTTTCCCTTTTTGCTTTTGCCTGAAATTGGTGATCACATAAAACCCTAAAAAATAAGAATAAGATCAATCTTTTTATCTGCATAATGATTTGCTTTGCTTAAATTCTAAATGCTTTTATATCCAAAATCATTATGCAGGTTGATCAAACCCATTGAACATAATGATCCGACACCATCTCCCAATTTTGAATTCCCTGTATTTAAGGCCGAAGAAGATGATGTTGAAGACATTCCTGACGAGATTACCCGTTTACTTGAGCATGAAGAGAAAGTCATTCAGCCGCATCTTGAGAATCTGGAAACAATCAACTTAGGGTCTGAGGATCGTGTTCGTGAAGTGAAGATCGGGGCACTCCTGGAAGAGTCTGTTAAGAAGGGATTGATTGAATTGCTACAAGAATACGTTGATGTCTTCGCCTGGTCGTATGAAGATATGCCTGGTCTAGATACTGATATTGTGCAACATTTCTTGCCTTTGAAGCCTGAATGCGTGCCTGTGAAGCAGAAGCTCAGAAGAACTCATCCTGATATGGCAGTGAAGATCAAAGAGGAAGTTCAGAAGCAAATTGATGCGGGGTTTCTGGTGACTTCTACATATCCTCAATGGGTGGCAAATATTGTGCTCGTGCCTAAGAAAGATGGAAAAGTCCGAATGTGTGTGGAATATAGAGACTTGAATAAAGCTAGTTTGAAAGATGATTTCCCTCTACCACACATTGATATGTTGGTAGATAATACGGCTAAATTCAACGTCTTCTCGTTTATGGACAGATTTTCCGGATATAATCAGATTAAAATGGCACCCGAGGATATGGAGAGGACAACATTCATCACACCTTGGGGAACATTCTGTTATCGAGTGATGCCCTTCGGTTTGAAGAACGTCGGAGCCACGTATCAACGAGCTATGACTACCTTGTTTCATGATATGATGCACAAGGAGATTGAGGTTTATGTTGATGATATGATTGCTAAGTCGAGAACGGAAGTTGAGCATGTAGAACACCTGTTGAAGCTATTTCAACGTTTGAGAAAGTACAAGCTCCGTCTGAATCCCAACAAGTGTACATTTGGAGTCCGTTCTGGCAAGTTATTGGGCTTTATTGTTAGTGAAAGAGGTATTGAGGTTGATCCTGCAAAGGTCAAAGCAATACAAGAGATGCCTGCGCCCAAAACTGAGAAGCAAGTCGAAGGTTTTCTTGGCCGCTTGAATTATATTTCCAGATTCATATCCCACATAACTGCCACACGTGCACCAATATTCAAGCTCCTCCGGAAAGATCAGTCTCACGATTGGACCGAGGATTGCCAGAAAGCTTTTGATAGTATTAAAGAGTATTTGTCTGAGCCTCCGATTCTGTCTCCGCCTGTGGAAGGGAGACCATTGATTATGTATCTGACTGTTCTTGAAGACTCAATGGGTTGTGTTCTTGGTCAGCAAGACGAGTCAGGGAAGAAGGAATTTGCTATTTACTACTTGAGCAAGAAGTTTACTGACTGTGAGTCTCGATACTCAATGCTTGAGAAAACATGTTATGCTTTGGCTTGGGCTGCTAAGCGCTTACGCCAGTATATGTTGAATCATACAACTTGGTTGATATCCAGAATGGATCCAATCAAGTATATCTTTGAGAAGCCTGCTTTAACAGGGAGAATTGCCCGTTGGCAGATGTTGTTATCTGAGTATGATATTGAGTACCGAGCTCAGAAGGCTATTAAAGGAAGTATCTTGGCTGATCACTTAGCACATCAGCCGATTAAAGATTATCAGTCTGTTCAATATGACTTCCCGGATAAGGAGATCCTGTATTTGAAAATGAAAGATTGTGATGAGCCTACACTCGATGAGGGGCCAGAACCTGGTTCCAGATGGAGCATCGTGTTTGATGGCGCTGTAAATCAATATGGAAATGGTATTGGGGCAGTGATTATTACTCCTCAGGGCAGGCACATTCCTTTTACAACAAGGCTAACTTTCAAATGCACGAATAATATGGCTGAGTATGAGGCCTGCATTATGGGATTGGAGGAGTGCATTGATCTTAGGATCAAGCACCTTGATGTTTATGGTGATTCGGCTCTCGTTGTTAATCAAATTAAGGGAGAATGGGAAACGAATCATCCTGGCCTCATCCCATACAGAGATTATGCGAGGAGGATTTCAACGTTCTTTACTGAGGTTGATTTCCATCATATTCCTCGAGATGAGAATCGGATGGCAGACGCTCTTGCTACGCTTGCTTCTATGATTGTGGTTAGGCTTTCGAATGAAGTTCCCAATATCACTGTGATGCGCTTGGACAGACCAGCTCATGTGTTTGCGGTTGAAGAAGTAAAAGATGATAAGCCGTGGTATTATGATATCAAGTGTTTCCTTCAGAATCAGACTTACCCGCCTGGGGCATCTGTGAAAGATAGGAAGACTTTGAGGAGATTGTCAGGCAGTTTCTACCTCAATGGTGATGTGCTTTATAAGAGAAATTTTGACATGGTTCTGCTCAGATGCGTGGATAGACACGAGGCAGACTTGTTGATGACAGAGGTCCATGAGGGTTCATTTGGTACACATTCCAATGGACATGCCATGGCTAGAAAGATGTTGAGAGCAGGCTACTATTGGCTGACAATGAAGTCTGATTATTGCAAATATGTGAAGAAATGCCATAAATGTCAGATTTATGCAGATAAGATTCATATTCCTCCGACACTTCTGAATGTGATTTCATCGCCATGGCCTTTCTCCATGTGGGGAATTGACATGATTGGCATGATAGAGCCAAAGGCATTTAATGGGCACAGATTTATTTCACCAAATGGGTTGAAGCGGCATCATATGCAAATGTGACCAGGCAGGTGGTCGTGAAGTTTATCAAGAATCAACTCATATGCCGCTATGGTGTGCCAGATAGGATCATTACTGATAATGGATCTAACTTGAACAACAAAATGATGAAAGAGCTATGTAGTGAGTTCAAGATAGCACATCATAATTCTTCTCCTTATAGACCTAAGATGAATGAGGTTGTTGAAGCTGCTAATAAGAATATGAAGAAGATTATCCAGAAGATGGTTGTTACGTATAAGGATTGGCATGAGATGCTGCCATTTGCTTTACATGGATATCGTACATCTGCCCGCACTTCAACAGGGGCAACCCCTTTCTCTCTTGTTTATGGAATGGAGGCTATACTCCCAGTAGAGGTGGAGATCCCATCAATGAGAGTCTTGATGGAAGCCAAGTTGACTGATGCTGAATGGGTTCAGGGTTGTTATGACCAATTGAATTTGATTGAAGAGAAAAGATTGACTGCCATGTGCCATGGTCAGTTATATCAACAGAGAATGAAGAAAGCTTTTGATAAGAAAGTCAAGCCTCGTGTGTTCCGAGAAGGTGACCTTGTGCTCAAGAAAGTCTTATCTTTCGCGCCCGATTCCAGGGGCAAGTGGACTCCAAACTATGAAGGTCCATATGTTGTTAAGAGAGCCTTTTCAGGCAGTGCATTGATACTTACAACTATAGATGGGGAGGATTTCGCTCGTCCTGTGAATTCATATGCATGCAAGAAATACTTCGCCTAAAAATAATAAAAACAGAATAGCTCGCTAAGTTGAAAACCCGAAATGGCGACTTAGGCAAAAATGAGCGTCTCGGTGGATTGAAAACCCGAAAGGGCGATTCAGGAAAAAGTTAGAGACATAAAAATGAGTATGTATCCCGCTAGATTGAGTACCTCATTCTAGGGCAATCTAGGCAAAAATTAGGGATTTGGCAAGTAATTGCATCCAGACAAGACTTTGTTCTACAACCATCCTCCGTCAGAGATTCTCGCTCATTCATCATCAACCAAAGCTTCAAATACATCAGATTCAGAATTGGTGGAGAAATGGTCATTATGTTCAATGTAGTCCTTTTCCAATATATATCACCAATTTCAAATTTGTAAAGATCTATGGAGTCTTTCCATTCACCGACTACCATTCCATCAAATAAATTTGAGCCTTTTATCCAAATTATTTGCACTCTTATTTGCTTCTATTCAACAAATGTCTGGCATATTTTTATTGAGAAAATATCATTGTTAAATTTTTCATAATTTGGTTTTAAAAACAAATTGAACATTCACAATGACGAAAGGATACTTAGGAGATCTTCAGTGCTCTCCCAAGGGTGGCATGGTCCCCAACAGGGTAAGACTTTTGTCCATATTCCTGGCTTGTTTATATCTTATTCTATCCGATTATTTCGTGGCAGGGTGTGTGGCAGAACATTCGTCCGCTTCCCTGCCTCAACAGATGTGATCTCTTTGTTAAAACGGTTTCTGGTGGTTGATCCCCAGAATTCCTTTATCTCTTCGGATAAATTCCCCAGAAGAGTTGCTTGTGCGGCATTTTTTCCCCTACAAAGAACTTTGCTTCTTGGTATCCTTGCCCTCATCGATTGGATACTCTCTGGTGAACCCTGGCTTTCTCTCTCTTGAGATGTAGTACCGGATGTTGGTGTGCCTATCCTTTGGAGCTGGTTGTGTTAGAAATGTATGTTTGTCAGCATTCATCATACATAAACCATGCATGTGTGCATATAATATTTCAAACATTTAGATATTCATGATTGCATTCTTTGCCATATATCTTTGTTTGTTATTCCCTGCAAGTGGGTAATACGTTCCCCAAGCAGATGTCAGTGTTTGATCTCCCCATATAGAGTCAACCCCTTAAGTAGAAAGTGTTTACCTTTCCTTCCATACTCCCCACCGAGTTATATTCTCGTGGATGATGGTTGTTTTTGTTCCTTCCCAACGTATTGGGATAGGCTTCCCTATTGAGTTATATCCTCACTAGGACGAGTATTGCTTCAGTTTGCCTTTCTGGTTTGATCCTAGACTGGCCTTGTATGACTTTTTTCCTGCGCTTCCTTGTAGATTAGATGAATGATTACTCAGTGAACAGTAACCACCCATATTTTCCCCAGCGGAGCCTGGTGTTCTACCCTCATACCGGTAGTTGTAAACCCTATTTGTTTCCCCTTTGCAGAGTTAACCTTTTGTTCATCCTAATCGATAACGGTTACTTTTCTATGGTTTTCTACCCAGTATTCGGTAGATGTAATCCCCTCCTTGACGGTTATCTTTACTCAATATTCAGTATTGATATTCCTTTGTCTTTCAGATAATTGCTCTGATCCAGCAATTCATCCACAGCGAGTCGTCTCTCGTTTACACTTTTATTGTTGGTAACGTTTGCTTCCCCCCTGGATTGGTCATCATTATATACCTAATTTCGGTATCCCGATGCCCTCCTTTGTCGGTCGATTTATCCTTCATTAACCCAGTAACCGGTTGTGGATAATATACCATGCGAGTATATTATCTATGTTCTGATGGTAATAGATAATATATCTCATGCACTCTTTGGTCGAAGCCTTGTGTCTTTCCCCCAGTCGAGTAAGATTCGTACCCCTTTTGTAGAATCGAATGTCCATCCTATAATCGAGTTTGCTTATAGCCCTCTGTTGGATGATGAGTGTCTTGGGAACATTCCCCGATTCACATTTTGGTTGGTCACCTATTATATGCCCAGTAACCGGCATCCCTGGTGTTCCCTCCTTCTGCTCCCTATTATCACTTTTTGTCCCCTGTGGAGTCAGAATCCCTGAGTTGAAATATAACTTTTAGGTCTTCCTCAGGCGTTTTGGAGTTTTGGTATCTCTCACCCTTATACCGGTCTTAGATATTCATTCTCCCCGAGCGTGTTGTTCTCTCACCCTCATACCGGTGTATTGATCACATGTCTCTTTGAGCTTATTACCCAGTAACCGGTAATACCTCATCCCGCTGCTTCCCCAGGAGAGTCCTTTTGGATATCCCCCAGCAGGGTTCCTTTAGTGGATTGTCCCCACCTGAGTCCGGATTTTTATCCGAACTATCCGTTATGGATAGTTTTGCTGTATTGGCATATTCCCCAATACCTGCATTTTGAGTCAGCTCGAGTTCTTCCATTGATTTATGTCATGGATTCTCTCTGCGTCTCTCCCCTAATTTTGAGTCGTGACCTGCTCACGCATTTTCAGTCCTTTACTCCCCGGTAGAGTATCTTCCCCTTAGAAGGGATTATTCTTGGGAATTGTCAATTTTCCCTCCTGATCTTTGCCTTTGTGAACGCACATTCCCCACAAAGTGTTACCATTTTTTTGCATACATACATTTGCATCATGAGGTCTCTTAGGGACCAAAATTTGTCTCTCTGTTATTATTTAAGCCTATTCTACCTCGTCGAGACGAAGTTTTTAACCTTCACTTCTCCGGCTAGAATGACCTTAAATAGGGGCATCTGTAAGACCCCAATTTTGTCCCTAAGTTCCCTCATGGCATCATGACATTGCATTGACAAAGCCTCAAGGATCATGAGCATCTTGGTTCCCCTTACCTTTGGGTGGGTCTCCTTGAGAGTGGTTTGAGATCACCAAGCGTGCTTGAATTGTATATTATTGCTTTTCTTATCTTGTTTACTAACCAAAAGCACAAAAATATGTCACTAACATCTTTTGTTTGTAGCTTGGGCAATCACAAAGTCAAGAGCTTCTAAGGTGATCATTGGTACAATGATGTGGTCAAGAGGAGATGAAAGCAAGCATGGTAATGGTTCCCAAAGCTCCCATCCATCAAATATTCCTCCCTAGCATCTCAATTCATCATTTTTATCAAAGCAAGTCAAAGAGTTTGAGGTGTGTTCCCCAGAGAAACCCTAATCCATCTGTGTACCAAGTGTGCCTTGCTCATGAAGCAACCTCAGCCCATGGTCAAATACAATCAAGGGGAGGTCTTTAATTCATCATTTACTGCATATTTGAACTTATTTGAGTGTCCTCAATCATCAATTCATCAAGATATGGGTTGTGGACTTGAGAAGTTGATCAGTCAATTCATCTGACTATTTTGAAATGCACTAAGACCTAACTTTTTATGTGTTGGTCAAATGGAGATGATCCCAAAAGCAAAAATGTTCTTCAGGACAATATGAAAAACTTTCATGTTCATCAAAAATTGATTTGGAGCTTGGAAGCTCATTATCCATTCCAAGACATTATAGGTCATTTTGATTGAAACCCTAAATTTGGGTCAACTTCCCAAAGACATAACTCATTCATTTTTTATGATTTTGAGGTGGGATCAAATGCATTGAAAATATTATGATGTCTAATTAAAATGTTATGTTGATAAAAATTTCAAAATCTCAAAATAAGTACATGTGATAATGCAAAACATTATAGGTCACTTTGGACCAAATGCATTGAAAGGCAAAAAAGTCCAAGTTCAAGTGCCCATAACTCTTTCATTAAAAATCCAAATGATTCAAAATTTAAGTCCATTTTGAGTGTCTTGAAAATATCTACAACGTTTATGTTGAAGGGTTTTCCATTTGGAGCTTGCATCATTAAAACAGAAGGGCTTGAACATTGGCCAAATTTAGAAACTTTGCCTTTGCATGTTTTGCACTTGTTACTTTAAACTCAAATTTCATTAATTTCCACACTTCAAATGGATTTTTTTCCAACATAACAATTGTTCCTTACATCAAAACCATTCCAACCATTACCCACATGCTTATGTTTGGACTTTCTAATTGGCATTTTCGAAGAAGGGAACATTTAGGTCCAAATATGGAATTCACATGAAATCTTGATACACAAGCAAATGCCCTTCAAATTACACGTCCAATTCAACTTGGTTTGTGTTCAACATTCATTTGCATCAGCTTTTGGGCCTCACATGCGCCTGTACAGGCCCATGAATGGAGGACCCAATTCTCATGCACACGGGTATTGCCTTGCATTGCTTCAAGCTCAGCTATAAATACATGCTCTTCTTCATTCAATTCTCAACCTAATGGCGCCAGAAATGCTGCACAACTGAATCCAAACCTTACCAAAGAAGCTATTTCAATTTTTCTTCAAATTTTTCAGATCCAAAATTCAACTACATCTGGTTGAATCCTTGGATCTAAAGCTTCTAAACCTTCATCCTTCAACTCATTGATCTTCTGTTTTGACAAAGAAAGCAAGGAATCAAGCTTAAGTTTCCAGAAATCAAGTTTGCTCTTCAACTGGTATTTCCTTCGAAACTCATCACATATTGACTTATTTGCTTGGATCTTGTGTTGGCTGAAGTCCTCTCAATGGAGGCATCATGATTGTGAATTTAATTTTTAAAATCCATCAAGTTCATGATGAACACCAGATTCTTCCATCTCTGATTTCTCTTAACATAGAGATCTAGAGTGGAAATGGATGGTACAGGGATGATGTACATCATCCCAACTTTCTAAAGATGCATAGATCGTGCATTTTGGTTGCATTTTGAATCTCTGTAATTTTGGCCGGAAAACGCAGGCTCACCGGAGAAGAAGGTGGCTCTGGTGGCCGTCCCATTGCCAGATGCATTGTGGACCCGTAGATTCGTTTTCCAGATTTAAGCAGAGTCTCTCATTGTTATGACTTATTTAATGGTAGCGTGTTCATCAGTTGACTCACGTGTTTGGTAGGCGCGCGCTGTGATCCACATGATGTGCCAGCTCAATTAATAAGACTGGATCCAACGCTCCCTGATTTTCCATATTATTTCAATTTCTGATTTTATTTTGTTTATTCCATTTTATTTCAAAAAATCATATCTCTTTCATTTTTAATCCAAAAAATATGGGACCAATTGCATTATTTCCCAAATAATTTCTAGTTTCTTAAAATGATTTTTAAAATTTTTTATTTTACCATTTGATATTTTTTGTGAATTTTCTCTTTTCTGGTTATTTTTAATTCATTTTAAATAGTTTTTGATATTCAAAAAATACAAAAATATTTTCTCAACCTATTTGAATAATGATGAATCAATGAAAAATATTCTTATCAATTTTTTAATTGATTTGAGATTTATTTGAGATTTTAGTTCAATTAGGTTATTTTCATCCATTTTTAATTGATTAAAAATAGTTTTTGACTTTTAAAAATGCTGAAATTTTTTGTCAAACTTTGTTTGACCATGTTGAACTTAGGATAAATCACTTGGACTTTTCAAAGTTGATTTGAAGTGATTTTGAAGTTTGGCCTTTCTTTTTACTTTTAATTCAAGTTTAATTTTAAATATTAAAAATACCAAAAATATTTTGTTTATTTCTTGACTTCCAATCTTCATCTCACTTCTGTTTTTGATTGTTTGACTTTGACTTTCAATGTCATTGGTCAACATATGATGGTTGGTACATTTTATTTCATTTAATGCACTTTAATTTTGTCATTTTTATTTCCATTATCCATCTTCTTCTTCTTCTTTCTTTTTCTTTTTTTGATCAATGAGTTGAAGGTTGATAAGTTAGCATTGAAGGAGACTTAATCTTCTTTGATCCAAATCTAATTCATCTTGATCAATTGATCAAGTGAATGGCTTTGCATGAAAGATAGGTTGTTTCCTAAATCATGCAAATGGCTTAAACCAATACAAGATCAATCCTCCTTTTCTTTTGGCATGGCAAGTTGTTGGAACTTGGTTCACTAATCAAGACTTCTAACTTGTTTTTGTTGCCTACATTATTATTGACCGGCCTCAGATAGTTGTGATTTCTACATAAGTCCAATTACGATTGCTTAACATAGCGCTAATTTTGCCCTATGGCACACTAACTACTAACCATTAACAATTAACATCTACTTTATGCACTTTACTTTATTGCAATTTACTATTCTTGCACATATTATTCATTTGATTTTCCCTTTGCTCACTTGAGCACATGTTTATGATAATGCCATTTTCCTTTTGAGCCCACTTGAGCACATAATTGTAAATATATCTTTTGTGCTTGTGTTTGTTTGTTTGTTTTTAACCAAAAGAAATGGACAATTGGACTTAGACTTTAGGACCTTTACCTATGCAAATGGATGTTGAAGAGCAACTAGGCCTCATGCCTTTAGAATGCTTAAAAGTCAAAGAGCAACTAGGCCTCATGCCTTTAGAATGCTTAAAAGTCAAAGAGCAACTAGGCCTCATGCCTTTAGAATGCTTAAAAGTCAAAGAGCAACTAGGCCTCATGCCTTTAGAATGTTTAAATTTGAAGTTGAACATGGAAATGACCATATTCTAAACTCCCTCTTGTCCATTCCTTGTTTGTATGTTTGAACTTTTTGATGTGTGTTCTCTTGTGTTAGGATTTCCAATATGAGCCAAATTGAGGAACCATTACCATGAGCATCCAAAGTGAGAGATACAAAAGCCATTGGAAGATTCCTAGAAGCTTGATTTGTGTGCTTGATTGCTTGAGATATTTGCTTGTGATTGCTTATTCCAAAGGATGAGAGCTACTTGGATCATCAATATGATCTCAAGAGAGGAACTCCTAGTGTGGTTTTATCTTCTTTTCCCTTACCTCTTGTATGTTAGGACTTTAGCCCTTCTTCTTCTTCTCTCCACTCTAACCCAAGCCAAAACTTTTGTGCAAACATTTAACACTTGTTTTCAACATTAGAAACCTAAGCATTATGCTTTTGATTTTCAAAGTCTCTTTTCATAATACTCATTTTGAATTGAATCTTTTAATCCACTTTAACCATTTTGTAAATACTTTTCATTGGTAAATATAACCCATTCAAATGTCTTTTTGTGGTTTCAATGGCCATTTTCTTAATCAAACCTTTTCCATAACCTTTAGCTATTAGGTTTGAGTTATCCTTGAGGAAGATGTAATACTCACCAATATCCTTAGTGATGGACAATGAGTCTTCCATGCTTATTATAGGGTTAACCCCTCACTAGCATGTTGAAGCTATCCTCACATGATGGATTTGTGGTTTTAGGTTGAGTTTTCTCCCTTGGATAACAAAAGGCCTTAAGGCTTTTGGACCAATCAATTCATCAACTTATTTTGAATTTTTCTACCCGAACTACGAGGTTTTGATCCTAATCTTTTCTAAGATGGTACGTAGGCAATGGGTTCATCCATTCAAACACAAAATGTAAATAAACTTGTATATTCTTTTCTCATCCCTTCAATCATGTTTGCACAAATAAATTTTCACAAGACAACAACCTTTACAACAAATATGAAAAGGGCTCCCTAGGAGTACCTAGGATGTTTTGGGTGGCTAACACCTTCCCATTGCATAACCAACGCCCTTACCCAGATCTCTGACAGTTTTTACTAGTTTTTGTTTCGATAAAACTTTTAGGTTTTTGTTCGCTTTCTAACCATTCCTTTAGATAAATAGAAGTGCGGTGGCGACTCGACTTGTATGATTTACCTTAGATTTAGTCAATATCTCTAATGGTAACGAATACCCCGCTACATCTGCTAGGGAACACAATCCCCGTGGGTTTAGCCTACTTTTTGCTTATGTGTGTTGTATGTTTATATTTATTTGTGACATATTTTTTGTGCAAATTTTGGATGAATGTATTGTTTGTAATGTATGAATTGCTTGATATTAATTGCTTGTATACTTGGTGGTCTCTTATGAGATGAGTTCTATACCCGAACTCGAGTGCACTTATGATAGAAGAATGGCATAGTCTTGTTGACTTGTGTGGAGTTATTCCTTAACAAGTTAACTTACATGTCCATTCACTTGGTGGAGGTTTTTATTAGGATCAATAATGTCACACGAGTAGTCGTGGTTAGGTATTACTCTTTCCAATAGGAACCCTAGAAGCCAAGGACATTAGATACCTAGCCCCTCTTGGCCTATTTTAGGACGTAGTGTGAAGGTCGTTCAAGTGTAATACTTGAGGCGATTGTTATGCGATACTACACTCATAAGAGTTTCTCTTGAGAATATTTTTGGACGACGAGTAGTCGTTTTATCCGATAATATCTGAAAGATGGGATGATGACTGTGGGAACCTTTTTAGAACATGATCATCAGGTTTAACCATAGTACACTCCCTCTGGGTGGTTCTTAACCAAGACTCCATGCTCGTGACTTACAACAAACCCTTGATTCACGGTTGATCCATTCTCGTATATCATCAATATCAATGGAACTTGGGTGTTGATAAGGTGTAAACCACAATCCACCAAAATGGATGATTGATATTGATAATGACTTGAGCCATCCCGTGAACTTTGTGTGGTGTGACTTGCTTGATCCTTGAGTATGATTGTTGCATCCATGCATTCATGCATTCATCCGCATTCATATCATCAACAATAAAGATTTTACAAGGAACTTAAGAGGTCTATTTGCAAATTTTTAGACATGGATAAGCAAAGAAGGAATACAAAGAAGTACAGTTTCAGACAACCTGACTTGAAAAAGTTAAGGAGTTTGACATCTTATGTATTAGAGCCTTTGGAGTTCAAAGCTCGCCATGGGAAGCTTTTGTCTATTCTTTCTACTAAGGTGGATGAGGGTCTGATGAGTGTGTTGGTGCAGTTCTACGATCCTCTGTATCGGTGCTTCACTTTTTTCGGATTTCCAACTTTTGCCTACATTAGAGGAGTATGCCTATCATGTGGGTATACCTATTCTGGACCAGTTATCGTTCAGTGTCTTGGAGAAGATTTCATCTTCTCAATAGATTGTTGATATGCTTCATGTGGATGTATCTGAAATTGTTGCTAATATGACTACCAAGGGTGGAATTCAAGGTCTCCCGTCTGATTTTCTGATTGCCAAAGCTACTTTGTTTGGGAAGGCCATGAGTAAGGAAGCTTTTGAATCCATATTCATACTCCTCATCTATGGGCTAGTGTTATTTCCCAACATTGACAACTTCGTGGATGTGAACGCTATTAGGATTTTCTCTTCTCTTAATCCCGTTCCTACTCTGTTGGGTGACACTTACTTCCCTTTTCATATGAAGAATGCAAAGGGTGGTGGTTCCATTGTGTGTTGTCTGCCTCTGTTGTACAAGTGGTTTATTTCGCACTTGCCTCAGACGTTTGTCTTCAAGGAAAATAAGGGATGTCTACGGTGGTCCACGAGACTTATGTCTCTCACTAATGATGATATCTCTTGGTATAATCGTGTTTATGATAGCGTTCAGATTATTGACTCTTGTGGTGAGTTCTCCAATGTACCTCTTCTTGGTACGTGTGGTGGAATTAACTACAACCCTGCTTTGGCTCGCCGTCAGCTTGGGTTCCCCTTAAAGGATAAACCTAACAATATTTCGTTGGAAGGCTTATTCTTTCAAGAGGGTAAAGATCCCCAAAACTTGAAGGACAGGATGGTCCGCGCCTGGCGCAAGGTTCATAGGAAAGGAAGGAATGAGCTTGGTCCAAAGAATTGTGTTGCTTTGGAACCTTACACCTCTCGGGTAAGGAAGAGTGATATTGAGTACCGCATGCCATACGAGTATCCAAGACCTACCCCTATGATTATGGTTGGGCCTTCAACCCTCCCTAATCAAGGAGTAGAGGAGTTGAGAGACGAAGATCGGTCGTGTGCATGGGTTTGTGAGCGTGAGGAACTTCTTCAGTTGCTCAAAGATAAGTATGCAATAATTGATTTTCTAGAGCATCAGGTTATCGATGAGCCTGATGATGTGGTTACTTCTCTCCTTCCTCACTCATCTAGGTTTTGGAAGAGGAAGTATGATCAACTCGCCAAAGAGAAGGCCGACATGGAAGCAGCGTATGAGAGAGAGGTGAAGAGGCTTCGTGCGACTTATCTTCCAATCTCGAAGGCTTTGGACAATTGCTTTTAGGGCTCCATAGGATGTTTATTCTCCTTTTCTCTTGTTTTGTACTTGGTTACCAAAACTGTACTACTTCTTTGGTGTAAAAAGTCTCCAATATTATTGCTATGAGTATTCCATATATGTCTTAAACGTTCAATATTTTCAAAATGTTTGCAAATAGATCTCTATAAAGTTCCTCTGATAAAAACAAATCATATGCACAAGCATTGCATGCATCATATGCATAAGCAGGTTTTGTTCCGAGCTCTTGATCAGTGGTCTAACTCTTTGCTCTTCATTTATTTTGAAGACAAGCTGACGCATCGGTATAACACCAGAGCAAATCATCCGAAGATAATGGAACACCTCGAGCAAGAGAACAGGGACCTAAAGGAAGAGATCTCTAGACCGACTTCCATGATGGAGTCAGTTCTGGCCACACAAAGTTAAGCTTCACCAACTCCTGCAACTCCTCCCGCGAGGACTGTTATCTCCGAGGTAGCTGCTTCAACCGTGCCTGCCACCACATCCCACTTCGCTCCTACTATGCCAGCTGGATTCCCTTGGGGAATGCCATCTAATTTTGTTCCAGAGGGTTTTGCTCCCCCTCTTGCTTCTATGCCGGCATCTAGCCCAGTCCTGTCTGTGCCACGTCCCGTTGTGCACACCTTACCGCGTGTAGAAGACTCCATTTATCATTCCGAACCATCTGAGGGCCCGGACGTATATGACAAAATGGACGAAATGAAAGATCAATTCCTTGAGCTGCGCAAGGAACTGAAGACTTTGAGGGGTAAGGACCTCTTTGGGAAAAGTGCTGCTGAGTTGTGCTTGGTGCCCAACGTTAAGATCCCTATTAAATTCAAAGTGCTTGACTTTGAGAAGTACAAGGGAAATACTAGTCCTCTCATCCATCTTGTGATGTATGCTCGCAAGATGTCAACACAAACTGACAACGATCAACTGCTGATTCACTACTTTCAGGATAGTCTGACAGGTGTTGCGCTCCGGTGGTATATGGGGCTAGAGAGTGCAAGCATCCGCACTTTCAACGATCTAGGTGAGGCCTTTGTGAAGTAGTATAAATATAATGTAGATATGGATCCAGATAGGGACCAGTTGAGGGCGATGTCCCAGAAAGACAAGGAGACCTTCAAGGAATACGCCCAGAGGTGGCGAGAATTGGCAACTCAGATAGTGTCACCCCTTGAGGAGAAGGAGATAATAAAGATCTTCCTGAAGACTTTGAGCTCTTTCTATTACGAGCGCATGATTGCTAGTGCTCCGTCGGACTTCACCGAAATGGTGAGTATGGGAATGAGGCTAGAAGAGGGGGTCCGTGAAGGACGCTTATCCCGTGATGATGGTTCCTCAGTAAAGAAATATGGAGGATTCGCTAGGAAGAAGAAGGGGAAGACTCATGTTGTGTCTTCCCATGTAAAAAGAAGGCCCTCTGTGAAGAGGAGAGAAGTCCGTCCAACTGTTAAACAACACCAGGTGGCTCATATAGCACCTGCTTTCATATAAGTTCAACAACAACCACAACAACAACATCGTCAACAACAACAGGCTTACCAGCCTCGCAATAATAACAACACCAGCACCAACAACTATGAGAAGAAGAGGGTGGCTTTTGACCCAATTCTGATGACTTATGCTGAGCTTTATCCTTCCTTAACCGATAGGAAGCTGATAACTCCTCGTGATCCTCCTGTTGTACCAGTCAATCCTCAATGGTGGTACAAGCCCGAACTTTACTATGTGTATCATTCTGGCGCTCCCGGACATGATGTGGATAATTGTTTTCCTTTGAAGACCAAGGTGCAAGACCTTGTGAGGAGTGGGATACTGTTCTTTGAGGATGTAGGCCCAAATGTAAAGAAGAACCCATTGCCCGAGCATGGGAAAGCAGCTGTTAATATGGTTCAGGGGTGCCCTGGAAGGTACAAAGTCCTTTATATGAATGACATAAGGTAGTCTTTAGTAGAGATGCATAAGCTATTGTGCGAACACAGCCATTATGAGCATGATCATGATAGGTGCCAGGTGTGCACTATGAATGATAGAGGATGCCGTCAAGTGAGAAAGGACATCCAAGAGATGATAGATCAGGGGATGATTGAGATACTTCAGAAACATAATGAGGATGAAGTCGATGTTATTATCCCCGTATTCAAAATTCCTGATCCTGTTGTTATTAAGTATGATGGTAGCAAGAAGAATGTATCGTTGGCTCTTGTGATTAAGCCATCGGGCCCTGTCCCGTATGTATCAGATAAAGCGGTTCCCTACCGTTATAACGCTGTTATGCTGGAAGATGGAAAGGAGGTGTTGTTACCCTTAACTTCTATAGTAAGCATTTCAGATATCAGTGGAGTGACCCGTAGTGGTCGTGTTTTCTCGGCTCAGCTGAAATCCCAAGAAAATGTTGTGAGGAAAGATGTTGTCAGTCCTGCCGGTCCCATGGGGACTTCTTCTTCGAATCAGATTGTTCCTGTTGTGAAGGGTGTTTACCCTGTTATTGTTAAATCCAATAAAGCTCCTATCCTAGTTGGCCAGTCTGGCATTTTGAAAGAGGATGGTGATGAGATGCTGAGGCTCATCAAGAGGAGTGAGTATAAAGTTGTGGATCAGTTGCTACAAACTCCATCAAAGATATTTGTCCTATCTTTGTTGATGAATTCAGAGCCACACCGTGAAGCGTTGTAAAGGGTGTTGGACGTGGCATACGTGGATCATGATGTCACGATTGAGCAGTTTGATAGCATTGTTGCATATATAATTGCCTGCAACAATTTGAGCTTCTGTGATGATGATCTTCCTGAGGAGGGAAAAGACCACAATTTGGCTTTACATATATCTATGAACTGTAAAGACGATGCCTTATCCAATGTGTTGGTGGACACAGGGTCACCACTCAATGTATTGCCAAAATTCACTCTTTCCAAACTTTCATATCAGGGACCTCCTATGAGGCAGAGTGGAGTGGTAGTGAAAGCTTTCGATTGATCACGCAAAACTGTGATCGGCGAATTAGAACTCCCGATCAAGATTGGACCTAGTGATTTCCATATCACTTTCCAAGTCATGGATATTCATCCGTCATATAGCTGTTTGCTCGGTAGACCATGGATTCACGAGGCAGGCGCCGTGACATCCACCCTGCACCAAAAGTTGAAGTTCGTAAAGAACAAGAAGTTGGTGGTGATAGGGGGAGAAAAGGATTTCTTGGTCAGCCATTTATCTTTCTTCTCCTATATTAATGCTGAGGATGAGGTTGGAACGCTGTTCCAAGCCTTGTATATTGCCGAGCCTTCTAGGAAAGGACTTTCTTCATTTGTCTCCTATAATGATACGAAGTTGGCCATTAAGCATGGTGCAACTACTGGTTTGGGGAAAATGATCAAGTTGGAAGATAACAAGTCTCGCGCTGGCATAGGGTACTCTTTTGGTGTTTCCAATGATCTTGGGTTGTTCCAGAGTGGGGGTTTCTCCCACACTGTTGAAGATCAGGAAGTTGCTGCCATCGTTGAAGAAGATGAAGAGGAAGATCTTGGAAACTTTGTCATACCCGAAGGAATCTGCAATAATTGGGTCAATGTTGATGTTCCAATAGTTATCCATAAGTCAACGTAATGCGTTCTTTTTGTTTAAAAACCCTTCTCCCATGCCAAAAGGAGAAGTGAAGACATTGTTGGCATAACTGATTAATACAATGATATTCATTCAATAATCGCATGTTAAATGTTTGTTTTCTCAAATTACTTTTCCTTTTTTCTTTTTGCATGAAATTGGTGATCACCATAAAACCTTAAAAAGAGAATAAAATCAATCTTTTCATCTGCATAATGATTTGCCTTGTTTGAATTCTAAAACCTCTTTTATACTCAAAATCATTATGCAGGTTAATCAAACCCATTGAACATAATGATCCAACACCATCTCCCAACTTCGAGTTCCTTGTATTTGAGGAAGAAGAAGATGATGTTGAAGAGATTCCTGATGAGATTACCTATCTGCTTGAGCATGAGGAGAAGATCATTTAACCACATCTTGAGAATCTGGAGACAGTCAACTTGGGGTCTGAAGACTGCATTCGTGAAGTGAAGATTGGGGCACTCCTTGAAGAGTCTGTTAAGAAGGGGTTGATTGAGTTGCTATGAGAATATGTCGATGTCTTTGCCTTGTCATATGAAAACATGCCTGGTCTAGATACTGATATCGTGCAACATTTCTTGCCATTAAAGCCTGAGTGTGTGCCTGTGAAGCAGAAGCTCAGAAGAATTCATCCTGACATGGCAGTGTGTAGCGGTGTATTCGTCACCCTATGATTTATTGACTAAATCAAAAGCAAAGCATACAAATATAGAGTCGCCACCGCACTTCTATTTATCCAAAGGAATGGCTAGAAAGCGAACAAAAGCCTAAGAAGTTTTACGCGAAGAAAACTAATAAAAGGTCAGAGATCTGGGTAAGGGGGTAATTATGTTGTGGGAAGGTGTTAGGCACCCACAACATCCTAGGTACTCCTAGGGAACCTCTTTTCACAACTTGTTGTAAAATATTGTTTATGACACTTTTTATTGTGCAAACATGATTGAAGAGATGAGAAAAGAATGTACAAATTAGTTATTTTTGTGTTTGGATGGATGAAACCCATTGCCTACGTACCTTTCATGAAAGATAAGGATCAAAACGCCGTAGTTCGGCTAAAAGATTTCAAAAAGGTAAGTGGATTGATTTTAAACAAAAGCCCTAAGGTCTTTTGTAACACCCCAATTAAACTAAGCTAATTATTTAATTTAAATTAATATTTTATTTATTAATTTAATCGAATAATTGGGAGTTTGGATTATTATTATTATTTTGAAATAATAATTATTGGGATAATTATTTATTGGAATAATATATAAGTTGGAATTTAGAAAATCCCATTTTTTGGTAAAAAGGTTAATTTCACGTGAAAAGGGAAAAGAGGCAGAAAGGGCAAAAAGCCAGAGAACGAAGGTTGAAGGAAGGAGAAACTTGGAGCTCGGAAGCTGCCGGATTAACTCAGGTAAGGGGGGTTTATCATCAATTAACAGGTATTATGGGATGATATGTACTGGGTAGTAATAGACCATTGTTTTACCTCTGATTGGATGATATATGTTGAATTTGTGAACTTTTGAGATGAACGAAAATTTGGATTATAATTGACGAAATTCGTAGGAATTAGAGGTAGAAAGGTTAGAAATTTGTGAAATCGAAAGTGTATGATTCGTGTAGATGATATGGACGATTATTTTGTGTAATTTGGACTGTGGAAGGTTGGATCGGATAGGTTTCGTAACAGAGAAAGCCATAGCAGATCTGAGAGTTCTGGTTTCTGGTCATACGCGTATGGCACTAGGCAATACGCGTATGAGCTGTCTGGTACGCGTATGGAGGGGCCTTACGCGTATGGGAGAAAAAGATGATATTTTGAACGTAAATTGGTCTCTGTTGGTACGCGTAAGGGGAGTTGTTACGCGTAGCGTACGCGTATGGGATAGGTGGTACGCGTATGAGTTGGGCGAGGAAATGCGCAATACGCGTAAGAGAGTAGGCATTACGCGTATGGAGTTGGCCAGTTTGGGCAATACGCGTATGGCATGGGCAGTACGCGTATGGGCAGAGTTGGGATTTTCCTGAACTGTTGTTGTGCAGTTTTTGGTTGTTTAGGCTGAGTGATGTACTTAGCTGAGATATGATGTTGTAGGGATCGTTTCCCGTTGTTTTGAGTGGTATAGGTATTAGTAGAGCGGGCTAGTACTGTGTTTGATTATGTGGCATGATATGATATGCTTTTGTGATTAATTATGTTGATAATGTGTGATGGTATACATGATGAGGTGAATGTATACGTTTGTGAATAGACTGTATTATGGCTTAGAGTGTGAGCATGTGTCTATTCTTGATTGTTGTTAATGTTGCATTGCTAGGTGATTAGCATGCATGTTGTGGCCCATTTGGGGTGGTAGCTAATTCCCATGGTGAGGAATTAGTGAGTATATAATTTGATTGTTGTTGTTGATGTTTGCATGCTAGGTGATTAGCGTGCATTTCATGGCCCATTTGGGGTGGTAGCTAATTCCCATGGTGAGGAATTAGTGAGTGAGTCACTATGTCTCAAATGAGTGGGACTAGTGAGCTTGGTAGCCGTGCCTGGATTTGGACGGTGAGGTTGAACTATATGTTCACAAATAGTCGGTACCGCATGCATAGAGTCTCATTGCATAATGAATGTATGGCATATGATATGAATGGATGTATTCCAGTATCATATGTGTGTTGTGTGTTGTGTTGTTAATGATTGAATATGATGGAGAATTGTACTGTTGAGTATAATGTTTGAATGGATATTACTGTTGCTGAATGCGTAGTCTAATTAGGGTGAATTAATGTGTTAATTACTTGGCATTACATGTTGTTCTATAATGCTTATTATATTGATTGAGGAACTCACCCTTACGCCTATTTTTCAGGTAACGAGAAATAAGTTGAGTAGAAGCTTATGCTTGGAGTCTAGAGTAGTTCTTGTGGGTCATGCTCTGATAGATGTAACATCGGGAGGGAATGTTTTAATTAATTTGATATTGGTTGTTGGATGATTTACATGTATAGTGTTACATGTTTTACATTGATGTTGAATTTGATTCCGCTGCGAATTATGCAAAAGACCTTATTTTGATTTAAATAAATGAGCATGACAGGATATTTGACGAATGTAGTGAAATGATTGTGTGACACCCTTCGGGGCATAATTACTCTGATGAATATATGTGTATTTTAATTATAATAATTTGGGGTATTTAGAAGGGTGTTACATTAGTGGTATCAGAGCATAGTCGGTCGTGTCGAGTCGTAGTTATTCTGTTTCCCCTGTACGGGATAGGTGTTGTGTAACCCTATCAGTACTTATTTATTTAGCTTGTTTGGGTTTTCAGAATAGAGATGGCTGGAAGAGGTAGAGATGATGCTGCAATTGCTGAGGCTCTGGGTATGCTAGCGGGAGTACTTGGAGGAAATCCGAATGTTATGGGAATGGGAGCTGCTCGTCAGTTGAGTGAGTTCCAGAAGAACAATGCTCCAATGTTTAAGGGAGCATACGATCCAGATGGCGCTCAGAAGTGGTTAAAGGAGATAGAGAGGATCTTCAGAGTAACTGAGTGTGCTGATAACCAGAAGGTCAGGTTCGGTACACATATGCTGTCAGAGGAAGCTGATGATTGGTGGGTTGCTACTCGCACTGAGTTGGAAGCTGCTGGTGATGCTGAGATTACTTGGACTGTGTTCAGAGAGAGATTTCTGAGGAAGTATTTTCCCGAGGATGTCAGAGGAAAGAAAGAGATAGAGTTCTTGGAATTGAAGCAGGGTAACCGGTCTGTTACGGAGTATGCTGCTAAGTTCACAGAGTTGTCTAAGTATTATACTCCCTATGCTGAGGCTGCTGGGGAATTTTCCAAGTGTGTGAAGTTTGAGAACGGGTTGCGTCCCGAGATCAAGCAGGCGATTGGATATCAGAGGATTAGAGTGTTTTCTGATTTGGTTGACTGTTGCAGGATTTTCGAACAGGATTCCAAGGCTAGAGCTGAGAGTTATCAGCAGAGGGTTGATAGGAAGGGCAAGAATCAGATTGATCGTGGAAAACCATATGCTGCTGGCAAAGGTTTTCAGAGACAGAGTGGGATGAAGAGGCCTAGTGGGGGAGACTCTAGTGCTCCTGCCAAATGTTACAGATGTGGGCAGGCTGGACATCGTATCCATGAGTGTACCAGTAATGAGAAGAAGTGTTTCAAGTGTGGAAAAGGTGGTCATTTAGCTGCAGATTGCCGGTTGAAGACTGTGACTTGTTTTAACTGTGGAGAGTTGGGTCATATCAGTCCGCAGTGTCCTAAGCCAAAGAAAGAGAATCAGTCAGGAGGCAAGGTTTTTGCTTTATCAGGTTCTGAGACTTTTGCAGATGATCGGTTGATCCGAGGTACGTGTTATATTAATGGCTTTCCTCTTATAGCTATTATTGACACAGGTGCTACTCATTCTTTTATATCTGTGGATTGTGCTGTGAAGCTTAAGTTAGAGATATCTGAGATGCGTGGCAGTATGGTGATTGATACTCCTGCAAAGGGTTCAGTGACTACTACTTCGGTTTGTTTGAGTTGTCCTTTGAATATTTTTGGTAGAGATTTTGGGATAGACCTTGTGTGTCTTCCATTAGTGCAGATTGACGTTATCTTGGGTATGAACTGGTTGGTGTTTAACCGAGTTTATATCAACTGTTTTGATAAGACTGTGATTTTTCCTGAGGTTGAGGAAGGAAAGAATTTGTTTCTATCTGCAAGGCAGGTGAATGAGGCAGTAGTAGATGGGGCAGAGTTGTTTATGCTGTTAGCGACTATGGAAGCTAAAGATAAACTGGTGATTGGTGATCTAGCTGTGGTGTGTGATTTTCCTGATGTGTTTCCGGAAGAGGTTAATGAATTGCCGCCAGAGCGTGAAGTTGAGTTCTCGATTGATTTGGTACCTGGTACTAGACCGATATCGATGGCTCCTTATCGTATGTCTGCTGTTGAGCTAGCTGAATTGAAGAGTCAATTGGAAGATTTGTTGGATAAGAAATTTATTCGTCCGAGTGTGTCACCGTGGGGTGCACCAGTGTTATTGGTTAAGAAGAAAGAAGGTACTATGAGGTTGTGTGTGGACTACAGGCAACTGAATAAAGTGACGATCAAGAATCGGTATCCTTTGCCGAGGATTGATGATTTGATGGATCAATTGGTTGGTGCGAGTGTGTTCAGCAAAATAGATTTGAGATCTGGGTATCATCAGATACGTGTGAGAACTGAAAATATTCAGAAGACTGCTTTCAGAACAAGGTATGGACATTATGAGTATTCTGTAATGCCTTTTGGTGTGACTAATGCGCCTGGAGTATTTATGGAGTATATGAATAGGATTTTCCATCCGTACCTAGATCAGTTTGTGGTGGTGTTTATTGATGACATTTTGGTGTATTCGAAATCTGAAGAAGAGCATGCTGAGCATTTGAGAGTGGTTTTGGGAGTTCTACGAGAAAAGAAGTTATTTGCTAAACTGTCGAAGTGTGAATTTTGGTTAGAAGAAGTTAGTTTTCTTGGCCATGTGATTTCCAGAGGTGGTGTTGCCGTTGATCCTTCTAAGATAGAAGCGGTGTCTAAGTGGGAAGCTCCGAAGTCAGTTTCTGAGATAAGAAGTTTTCTTGGACTTGCAGGTTACTATAGGAAGTTTATTGAGGGATTCTCTAAGTTGGCGTTACCGTTGACAATGTTGACCAGAAAGGGGCAAGCGTTTGTTTGGGACTCAAAATGTGAAGAAGGTTTCCAAGAGTTAAAGAGAAGGTTAACTACTGCTCCTATTCTGATATTACCGAGTTCGTCGGAATTATTTGAGGTTTATTGTGATGCTTCATTGTTGGGTTTAGGTGGTGTGTTGATGCAGAATAAGCAGGTTATAGCTTATGCTTCGAGACAGCTAAGGGTTCATGAGAGGAACTATCCGACACGCGATTTAGAGTTGGCAGCTGTGGTATTTGTTCTGAAGTTGTGGAGGCATTATTTGTATGGATCAAGATTTGAGGTTTTCAGTGACCATAAGAGTTTAAAGTATTTGTTTGATCAGAAAGAGCTGAATATGAGACAGAGGAGATGGTTAGAGTTTCTGAAGGATTATGATTTTGGTTTGAATTATCATCCGGGTAAAGCAAATGTAGTAGCTGATGCATTGAGTCGGAAATCATTGCATATGTCTATGTTAATGGTTAAGGAATTGGATTTAATTGAGCAGTTTAGAGACTTGAGTTTGGTGTGTGAGAGTACTCACAATAGTGTTAAATTGGGAATGCTGAAGTTAACAAGTGGTATTCTGGATGAGATCAGAGGGGGTCAGAAATCCGATATGCTTTTGGTTGATAAGTTGACTTTAGTGAATCAAGGTCAAGGTGGTGAATTCAGAGTTGATGAGAATGGTGTTTTGAAATTTGGTAGTCGGGTGTGTATTCCGGATGTTACTGAGCTTAAGAAGAGTATTCTTGAAGAAGGACACCGTAGTGGCCTGAGTATCCATCCTGGAGCTACGAAGATGTACCATGATTTGAAGAAGTTATTTTGGTGGCCGGGAATGAAGAAAGAAATCGCGAGCTTTGTTTATTCCTGTTTGACTTGTCAGAAGTCAAAGATTGAGCATCAGAAGCCGTCTGGGCTAATGCAACCGTTGGCTATTCCTGAGTGGAAGTGGGATAGTATCAGTATGGATTTTGTTTCTGGTTTGCCGAGGACAAGTAAGAATTTTGAAGCCATTTGGGTGATTGTTGACAGGTTGACAAAATCGGCTCATTTCATTCCGATCAGAATGGATTATCCGTTAGAGAGGCTAGCCGAGTTGTATATTGAGAAGATTGTAAGGTTGCATGGTATTCCGTCGAGTATTGTTTCGGACAGAGATCCTAGATTTACATCGAAGTTCTGGGAAGGTTTGCAGAGAGCTTTGGGAACTAAGCTGAGATTGAGTTCTGCATATCATCCGCAGACTGATGGTCAGACTGAGAGGACGATTCAGTCATTAGAGGATCTTTTGAGAGCTTGTGTTTTGGAAAAGGGAGGTGCTTGGGATTGTTATTTGCCTTTGATTGAGTTTACCTACAACAATAGTTTTCATTCGAGCATTGGTATGGCGCCGTTTGAAGCTTTGTATGGTAGGAGATGTCGGACACCGTTATGTTGGTATGAGTCCGGTGAGAGTGCTGTGGTTGGACCGGAGATTGTTCAACAGACTACGGAAAAGATTAAGATGATTAAGGAGAAGATGAGAATTGCTCAGAGTCGTCAGAAGAGTTATCATGATAAGAGGAGGAAGTCACTTGAGTTCCAAGAGGGAGATCATGTGTTTCTTCGTGTTACTCCGATAACTGGTGTTGGTCGAGCCTTGAAGTCGAAGAAGTTGACACCTCGATTTATTGGTCCTTATCAGATTTTGGAGAGGATAGGGGAAGTAGCCTATCGTATCGCTTTACCGCCGTCGCTTGCGAATTTGCATGACGTTTTTCATGTGTCTCAGTTGAGGAGGTACATTCATGATCCGTCGCATGTAGTCCAAATAGATGATGTACAGGTGAGAGATAACCTGACTGTTGAGACATCACCTATGAGGATCGAGGATCGAGAGTTGAAGCAGTTGCGGGGTAAAAAGATTGCCTTGGTGAAGGTAGCTTGGGGAGGACCAGCAGGTGGCAATGTGACTTGGGAACTGGAGAGTATGATGAAGGAGTCTTATCCGGAGTTGTTCGCTTGAGGTATGTTTTCGAGGACGAAAACTCTTTTAGTGGGGGAGAGTTGTAACACCCCAATTAAACTAAGCTAATTATTTAATTTAAATTAATATTTTATTTATTAATTTAATCGAATAATTGGGAGTTTGGATTATTATTATTATTTTGAAATAATAATTATTGGGATAATTATTTATTGGAATAATATATAAGTTGGAATTTAGAAAATCCCATTTTTTGGTAAAAAGGTTAATTTCACGTGAAAAGGGAAAAGAGGCAGAAAGGGCAAAAAGCCAGAGAACGAAGGTTGAAGGAAGGAGAAACTTGGAGCTCGGAAGCTGCCGGATTAACTCAGGTAAGGGGGGTTTATCATCAATTAACGGGTATTATGGGATGATATGTACTGGGTAGTAATAGACCATTGTTTTACCTCTGATTGGATGATATATGTTGAATTTGTGAACTTTTGAGATGAACGAAAATTTGGATTATAATTGACGAAATTCGTAGGAATTAGAGGTAGAAAGGTTAGAAATTTGTGAAATCGAAAGTGTATGATTCGTGTAGATGATATGGACGATTATTTTGTGTAATTTGGACTGTGGAAGGTTGGATCGGATAGGTTTCGTAACAGAGAAAGCCATAGCAGATCTGAGAGTTCTGGTTTCTGGTCATACGCGTATGGCACTAGGCAATACGCGTATGAGCTGTCTGGTACGCGTATGGAGGGGCCTTACGCGTATGGGAGAAAAAGATGATATTTTGAACGTAAATTGGTCTCTGTTGGTACGCGTAAGGGGAGTTGTTACGCGTAGCGTACGCGTATGGGATAGGTGGTACGCGTATGAGTTGGGCGAGGAAATGCGCAATACGCGTAAGAGAGTAGGCATTACGCGTATGGAGTTGGCCAGGTTTGGGCAATACGCGTATGGCATGGGCAGTACGCGTATGGGCAGAGTTGGGATTTTCCTGAACTGTTGTTGTGCAGTTTTTGGTTGTTTAGGCTGAGTGATGTACTTAGCTGAGATATGATGTTGTAGGGATCGTTTCCCGTTGTTTTGAGTGGTATAGGTATTAGTAGAGCGGGCTAGTACTGTGTTTGATTATGTGGCATGATATGATATGCTTTTGTGATTAATTATGTTGATAATGTGTGATGGTATACATGATGAGGTGAATGTATACGTTTGTGAATAGACTGTATTATGGCTTAGAGTGTGAGCATGTGTCTATTCTTGATTGTTGTTAATGTTGCATTGCTAGGTGATTAGCATGCATGTTGTGGCCCATTTGGGGTGGTAGCTAATTCCCATGGTGAGGAATTAGTGAGTATATCATTTGATTGTTGTTGTTGATGTTTGCATGCTAAGTGATTAGCGTGCATTTCATGGCCCATTTGGGGTGGTAGCTAATTCCCATGGTGAGGAATTAGTGAGTGAGTCACTATGTCTCAAATGAGTGGGACTAGTGAGCTTGGTAGCCGTGCCTGGATTTGGACGGTGAGGTTGAACTATATGTTCACAAATAGTCGGTACCGCATGCATAGAGTCTCATTGCATAATGAATGTATGGCATATGATATGAATGGATGTATTCCAGTATCATATGTGTGTTGTGTGTTGTGTTGTTAATGATTGAATATGATGGAGAATTGTACTGTTGAGTATAATGTTTGAATGGATATTACTGTTGCTGAATGCGTAGTCTAATTAGGGTGAATTAATGTGTTAATTACTTGGCATTACATGTTGTTCTATAATGCTTATTATATTGATTGAGGAACTCACCCTTACGCCTATTTTTCAGGTAACGAGAAATAAGTTGAGTAGAAGCTTATGCTTGGAGTCTAGAGTAGTTCTTGTGGGTCATGCTCTGATAGATGTAACATCGGGAGGGAATGTTTTAATTAATTTGATATTGGTTGTTGGATGATTTACATGTATAGTGTTACATGTTTTACATTGATGTTGAATTTGATTCCGCTGCGAATTATGCAAAAGACCTTATTTTGATTTAAATAAATGAGCATGACAGGATATTTGACGAATGTAGTGAAATGATTGTGTGACACCCTTCGGGGCATAATTACTCTGATGAATATATGTGTATTTTAATTATAATAATTTGGGGTATTTAGAAGGGTGTTACATCTTTCATTATCCACGAGAGAAAACTCAACCTAAATCAACAACAAGTCCACCATGTGAGAACAGCTTCAACGTGCTAGTGAGGGATTATGCCCTATAATAAGCAAGGAAGTCTTACAATTCAATCACTAAGGACAAAAGGTGAGATTCACATCAACCACTAAGATAATTGAGATCTATGGCTAATGTATGAAAACTTATCAAGAAGTGGGCAAGGGCCACAAAAAGCAATTGAGTGAGTGAAATTAACCAATTAGAAGTATTCACAAAATGAAGTCAAAGTTGACATTAGATTCAATTCAGAAGAAGTATTGTGAAAATGAAATTTGAAAATCAGAGGCTTAAGGCCTAGGTTTCTAGTTTTGAAAACAAGTGAAAATGTTTGCACAAATGTTTTCTGGTTTGGGTTAAGGATGAAGACAAGGTTCAAAGTTATGCACGAAAGGGTTAGGGTTAAGGGACAAAGCCACAGGCAGGTTTGCTTTCTCAAGATCATAGAAATGATCCAAGTAAGTTCCTTTGGAATAAGGCAACACAAAGCAGTAAGCAAGTAAAACATGGTATCAGAGATAGCCAAAATAAATGGAAACCAGATGCCAATCAATGGACTTATACCAGACTCACAAAACAAAGATGGATACCAGATGCCAATCAATGGACTTACACTAGCCTCACAAAATAAAGATGGATACCAGATGCCAATCTATGGACTTACACTAGTCTCACAAAGCAAATAAAACAAATGCAATAAGCAAGAGGAAACAATTTGCCAATAAATGGTCTTACACTCGACTCCAAGGAAATGGAATGCCACTCAATGGTCTTAGTTCCAACTCCTACCAGATCACAGGAAATAAATGCCAATAGCTGGACTTACAATTGACTCCTCAATGGACAAAACAAAATGTCACAAAGTATGGACAATGATCATGAAATTATATACAATTAATGAAGACAAATGCACAAAGGCACACACAAACAAATATGCACAGATGAACAAACAAGCATGCACTATACACAAACAATGGGGCTTCACACAAAGGGTAGACTTTAGTCAAGGGGTCATATCAACCTCGACAAACAAGCCATTGTATCAGTGTAAACAGAGGCTCTTAACCTCTAACATTGAGAGTTAGGGTGAGCAGATGAAATGGGAAATGAGGATTAGACCTCATAGCTCTTAACCCTGGCCTGGGTGAGCTTAAGACAATGAAAGTGTGGGAGTCCAGAATGGGGAACTCTATTCCACAATGACTGACACAACAAGATTTTGAGGTGTTTATTCAAAATGCATCAACACTTGGTGTGAGCTAGATGAATGACTCAACTGAATAGCAGGGGATGGATTGCACATCCCTTTTATCTGCCAATGCCTCTTCACTTAGGAGGTCTTTGAAGTACAAGGCACAAATATAAACAAACAAAAACATGGCCTCTTAAGGAGGGCTTCAGACAGGTGCCTACCAAATGGTAGGTCTTCCAGACTACATGAAGTTCAGAAATTTACCTAAGTGGTATGCCAACCACAAGCAAAGCAAAACAACTCAAATAATGAGTTAAAGCTACTAAAGTACCTGTAAGAAAAGCTAAACCAGTCAATATTTACATTCAGACAAATCAAACAATCAACAACAGTTAGACAACCAATCATCAGACAACAATGGTGCAAGGCATAAGATGCAAGCAAACTAAATTGATTCACCATCCAAAAGACCTACAAAACAGCAAGGTTAGTCAACCAAAATAACTTGTATCTCAAGTGATGAGATCATATCAACCAATGTGGCTAATTGCTTGAAACCTGAAATGCACAGCTCAAATTGTGAGTTCAAACCCCTAGGGCAAAGCCTAGGGTCAAAAGTGAATCAAAAAGCCAAAACAGAAGCTAAAATTCAACAGGAATCACATTTAAACAATCATGAACATGTTCTAAAAAGGACCAAATCAAAATTATCAAGCAACATCATTTCATGAGCATGAGAAGGCAAGGCAAGCAAGAGGTGCATACAATTGATCATCAAGAATGAAAACTCCACATCAAAACAGAAATGATTCAAATGAACATGAAAATTTTTATGAGCATTCAACACATCACACACAATTATCATACAAAAAATCAGAATCATCAGAATTCAAATGACATGGATACAAAAATGCACAAACTAGACATCCAATTGTGTGACACAAATTGTCACACCTAAAGTACATGTGTCCCAAACAGAGAAGGAAATAGCAAAAAATGCCAAATAAAATCAAAAAAATCCATCAACATGTTAAGAATCATCATGCAAAATTTCATGGAAATTGGATCAATATCAAGAATTTCACAATGGAAAGAACAAGGCAATGTCACAAAAGCACACATGTTTACATAGTCTAACACAATTCAAAATCCAGCCAGGCACAATTCCAGAAATTTGCATCAAAAAATAGAAGATAATCACATGATCATGTAGCAAAAACCTGGAATTATTTGGATCGTTTTCAATTTATTATGAATTTTCAAAGTTGGCAAAAATATATGAAACAAAAAATGATCATGCACATAATATTTGGAGGGAAATGAAGAAATGAAAATTAATTTGAAAAAATGCTTCAGGCTGGAATCGAAGCAGGTATAAGCGCCAATCAAAACGGCGTCGTTTCATGGCTTGGAAATTAAAATGAAAAAAAAGACACAAACACGCTCCATAGGAATCGAAGTGAGAAACACGGATCAAACATGTTCTTCGCGCCTGAACCAGAGCCAAACCCTAGTACTGTAGCGCGCGGTGGAGCAGGGAGGAAACAACCGTCTTCCTCGCGAAGACGGCGGTTGCACAGTGTGAAGCTCAAAAATATTTTCCAGAATCATGAAATTTTTACATCATTTTAAAGCTCATATCATGTAGGTCATAGATCAATCCATAACTAAGCCTAATTCATCATCAAACAAGAGAATCGAGCAAAATAATTTTTGACATGTCAAACTTGAATCAAGCATATCTCAGTCAATAATACAACATTTCACATGAAATTTCCATCAGATTTATCAGCAACACAAGATCTACGCTATCATGTCAATGGATTTAAGAATTATGAGATTCGAAAACTTGACCTCTTGAAGAGCAATTCTTGAAAACGCACGAATCAAGGCCTTGTAAACTGCAGATCCAATCCTATATTGATGTTATGAAGCTTGAGGTGTGAATTGAAGCTTGAAATTGCTCAGATCCAGCTCAGGTTTGAACTTCCATGTTTGTGTTCTTGAACTTGCACAGCACGATTCTGGTCCACATTTGATGATCCAATGCTTGATCTATACTAAATCAACACCATAGAACAAGAATATGGAAGAAAATTGCAAGGTTATGTGAAGAAAATTTGAATTATGATTGAGAGAAAATTTTGGAGGGAGATGAAAACTAGATCTAAAAATGGTGAATCCCCCAAATTCTGTTAGGATTATGGTATATATACTCTGTGCTAATCCACTCTTAATCAAAATTAAACATGTTTAGTTGGAATTAAGCAAGATAAGGTGCATGGCAAAAAATTACAATTTGCAAGGTGCATGGCAAATGCATGCGTGAACAGTACCCAATGTAAGCTCAAATGCACTTAAAATCATTTTTCCAACACAATGGCAATGGTAAATAGTTCCCATGATACACCAATTTCAAATTTTCAAAATTCCCTCCAAAATGGGCATGGAATAGCAAATGATTATATAATGGAAATTCATGCAATGTGATGAATGTTTTGAAAAGTTCATGTCATGAGAAGCATTCTAGAAAAAGAGGCACCAAATTTGGAGTTATGAATCAAAAGTTATGGTCATTTGAAATCCCATGCACACTTGGCAATGATTTGATCATATCTCCTCAACCACACATCAAATGCTCATGATCTTGGACTTTTTGGAAATGGGAGAGAGAGATATTCAACTTTCATGTTAGGCAAAATTTCATTTGAAACCTCCTTGATGATGTAAGATTGAGTTGAAAGTGAACCAAAAACTTGCTATTTTTGGAAACTTGAAATTATAGGTCACTTTCCATTTTGGGAAACTTTTGATTTGACCTCAAAATCTTCAATATGGATGTTTGACACGATGAATAAGCCTTGTTTGAACATGAATGAGATGAAGAAACTCAATTCTCACACTCCAAAGCCCTCAATTGACTTTCAATTGACTGCATTGGTTCTTAGATGACCTGAAAATATTCTGATGAACTTGAGCTTCAACCACTTGGGAAATTTGCTCCAAGATGAACCTATAGCTAATATAAGCTCAATATAATGATCATATGATCCACATCTTAATGGAAAACCTCATCTCTTGATCAAAGGATTCACTTGACTGACCTTGACCTGTTGACTGCTTAAGCTGCAAGACAAATGTTAGATGACATATTTTTGTACATTTTGGTCAGTGATTAAAAGAAAAGCAATGATACACAAATGCAAGCAATGCTTGGTGATCAAGAATCACTCTCAATAAAGATCCCACCCATAGGGAAGGAAGCAAGGTGTCCAATGATCCTTGAGGCAATGCAATGTTATGATATGATGCCATGAGGGATCTTAGGGACAAAATTGAGGTCTTACACAGTGAAGATTAAAGAAGAAGTTCATAAGCAAATCGATGTGAGGTTTATGGTGACTTCTACATATCCTCAATGGGTGGCCAATATTGTGCTTGTGCCTAAGAAAGATGTAAAAGTCCGAATGTGCGTGGATTACCGTGACTTGAATAAAGCTAGTCCAAAAGATGATATGACTAAATTCAATGTCTTTTTGTTTATGGACGGATTTTTCGGTTATAACCAGATTAAAATGGCACCCGAGGATATGGAGAAGACAATATTCATCACACCTTGGGGAACATTCTATTATCGAGTGATGCCCTTCGGTTTGAAGAACGCTGGAGCCACATATCAACGAGCTATGACTACCTTGTTTCATGATGTGATGCACAAGGAGATCGGGGTATATGTTAATGATATGATTGCGAAGTCGAAAACGAAAGATGATTATGTAGAGCACTTGTTGAAGCTTTTCCAGCGTTTGAGGAAGTACAAACTCCGCTTGAATCCAAACAAGTGTACATTTGGAGTCTGTTCCAGCAAGTTATTGGGCTTTATTGTCAGCGAGAGAGGTATTGAAGTTGATCCTGCCAAGGTCAAAGCAATACAAGAGATGCCTGCGCCAAAAACTGAGAAGCAAGTCCGAGGTTTTTTTGGCCGCTTGAATTACATTTCGAGATTTATATCCCACATGACTGCCACATGTGTGCCTATATTCAAGCTCCTCCGGAAAGATCAGCGTCATGATTGGACCAAGGATTGCCAAAAAGCCTTTGACAGTATCAAAGAGTATTTGTCTGAGCCTCCGATTCTGTCTCCGCCTGTTGAAGGGAGACCGTTGATTATGTAATTGACTGTGCTTGATGATTCCATGGGGTGTGTCCTGGGTCAGCAAGATGAATCAGGAAAGAAAGAATATGCAATATACTACTTGAGTAAAAAGTTCACCGACTGTGAGTCTCGGTACTCAATGCTTGAGAAGACATACTGGGCTTTGGCTTGGGCTGCTAAGCGCTTACGCCAGTATATGTTGAATCATACAACTTGGTTGATATCAAAAATGGATCCAATCAAGTATATCTTTGAGAAGCCTGCTTTAACTGGGAGGATTGCCCGTTGGCAGATGTTGTTATCTGAGTATGATATTGAGTATCGAGCTCAAAAGTCTATTAAAGGTAGTATCTTGGCTGACCATTTGGCGCATCAACCAATTAAAGATTATCAGCCTGTGCAATACGACTTCCCTGATGAGTAGATTCTGTATTTGAAGATGAAAGATTGTGATGAGCTCACGCATGACGAAGGGCCAGAGCCTGGTTCCCGATGGGGTATGGTGTTCGATGGCGCTGTCAATCAGTATGGAAATGGTATTGGGGAAGTGATTATTACTCCTCAAGGAACACATTTTCCTTTTACAGCAAGGCTAAGTTTCAAATGCACGAATAATATGGCGGAGTATGAGGCTTTTATTATGGGTTTGGAGGAATGTATTGATTTTAGGATCAAACATCTTGACGTTTTTGGTGATTCGGCCCTTGTTGTTAATCAGATTAAGTGTGAATGGGAGACGAATCAGCCGGGCCTCATCCAATTTAGACATTATGCGAGGAAAATTTCAACTTTCTTTACTAAGGTTGATTTTCATCATATTCCTCGAGACGAGAATCGGATGGCGGATGCTCTCGCTGCGCTTGCTTCAATGATTGTTGTCAATTATTGGAATGAAGTCCTGAATATTACTGTGATGTGCTTGGATAGACCAGCTCATGTGTTTGCTGTTGAGGAGGTAAAAGATGATAAGCCAGGTTATTATGATATCAAGGGTTTTCTTCAATGTTAGACTTACCCGCCTGGGGCATCTGCTAAAGATAAGAAGACTTTAAGGAGATTATCTGGCAGTTTCTACCTTAATGGTGATGTGCTTTACAAGAGGAATTTTGACATGGTTCTGCTCAGATGCGTGGATAGACACGAAGCAAACCTGTTGATGACTGAAGTCCATGAAGGTTCATTTGGTACTCATTCCAATGGACATGCTATGGCGAAGAAGATGTTGAGAGCAGGCTATTATTGGCTGACAATAAAGTCTGACTACTGCAAGTATGTGAAGAAATGCCACAAGTGTCAGATTTATGCGGATAAGATTCATGTTCCCCCGACACTTCTGAATGTTATTTCCTCACCATGGCATTTCTCCATGTGGGGAATTGACATTATTGGCATGATTGATCCTAAGGCGTCGAAAGATCACCATTTTATTCTCAGCCATTGATTACTTCACCAAGTGGGTTGAAGCATCGTATGCAAGTGTGACCAGGCAGGTAGTTGTGAAGTTTATCAAGAACCAACTCATATGCCGATATGGTTTGCCAGACAAGATCATTACTGATAATGGATCTAACTTGAACAACAAGATGATGAAAGAGCTGTGTAGTGAGTTTAAGATTGCACACCATAATTCTTCTCCCTAAGAGCTGCTAACAAGAACACCAAGAAGATTATTCAGAAGATGGTTGTTACGTACAAAGATTGGCATGAGATGATGCCATTTGCTTTACATGGCTATCGTACATCTGTCCTCACTTCAACAGGGGCAACCCCTTTCTCCCTTTTATATGGCATGGAGGTTGTGCTCCCGGTAGAGGTCGAGATCCCATCAATGAGAGTCTTGATGGAAGCCAAATTAATTGAGGCTGAATGGGTTCAAAGTCGTTATGACCAACTGAATTTAATTGAAGAGAGGAGATTAACTGCCATGTGTCATGGTCAGTTATTTCAGCAGAGGATGAAGAAAGCTTTTGATAAGAAGGTCAAGCCTCGTGTGTTCCGAGAAGGTGACCTCGTGCTCAAGAAAGTCTTGTCTTTCGTGCCCGATTCCAAGGGCAAGTGGACTCCAAAGTATGAAGGTCCATACGTTGTTAAGTGAGCCTTTTCAGGCGGCGCTTTGTTGCTTACAACTATGGATGAGGAGGATTTCACTCGTCCTGTGAATTCAGATGCAGTCAAGAAATACTTCGCCTAAAAATAAAAACAGAATAGCTCGCTAAGTTGAAAACTCGAAAGGGCGGCTTAGGAAAAAGTGAGCGTCTCGATGGATTGAAAACCCGAAAGGGCGATCCAGGAAAAAGTTAGAGACATGAAAAATGATGAACGTATATCCCGCTAGATTGAGCACCTCACCCTGGGGCAATCTAGGCAAAAATTAGGGATTTGGCAAGTAACTGCATCCTGACAAGACCTTGTTCTACAACTATCATCTGTCAAGAATTCTCGCTCAGTCATTGTCAACTGAAGCTTCGAATACAGTGGATTCAGAGTTGGTAGAGAAATGGTCATTATGTTCAATGCAGCCCTTTTTTCCATGTATATCACCAATTTCAAATTTGTAAAGATCCATGGAGTCTCGCCATTTGCAGACTACCATTCTATTAAATGAATTTGAGCCTTTATCCAATTCTTTGCACTCTTATTTGTTTCTGTTTAACAAATGTTTACATGTTTTTAATTGATGAATATCATTGTTTTAAACAAATAAAGTTTTTATAAACTATTTTAAACAAAATTAACATTCACAATGACTGGAAGGATAAGTGGAATGTCCTCAGTGCTTTCCCAAGGATAGTATGATCACCAAAAGGTATGTCATTTGTTCATATTCTGGCATTCTTATCCTCTTCATCAGCTTTCAGTTGTCTCCCCAGTGAGCGCGGAAAAATAGCACTGAAAGGGTCATCAGCTTCCCAGAGGGTCTAGTCTGAAGAAGTTCTCCTTGATGGCAGGGATTGATCTATCTTATTAGATTGCTTTCTCCTAGCAGAGTTTGTGGAGGTTCATCCAACGCATTCCCGGATGGTTTATTTGTGCATACATGTTTGTTTCCCCCGCGGAGTCTCAGCAATTCGTGATTGGTTTAGTGGTTGATCTGTGGATGATCCCTTCGGTTCCAGTTCTTTCCTTGATCTTTTAGAGACGTGTATCCCTCTATATCAGGCATTAGAATTTGTGTTTTATCAATTATATGGTTGTCATTCCTTGTGTGTACTGACCTAAAATCCCTTATAGATTTGATAAAAGTTGATATACTGTTCTACTCACGAGGAGGTTTTTTTTTCATCCCTAGCATGAGTAGAAGTCCCCAGCGGAGTGAGCATGTGTTCCCTGCAGAGATATATTTCCAGATAATTGTCTCCTCGGTAGGAAGTTTCCTAGAGAAAGAAGGGCTTATCTCCCATTTTCATCTGCAACATGTTGTTTGTTGACGAAGGATTCATTTCCGAGTTTTCTCCGCCAGGATAGTTCCTTTGAGAACATTTGCAGCTTGTCCCCAATAGGGTTTCTGATCTGAGTTTGATATCTGTGTCTCCTCCGGATATGAAGATTTCTTCTAGCATTGAGAGCTGGTGTGGAAGATGTTTATTTCCTTCCCCAGTAGAGCAAAGTGTTATTTCTCCTCTTAGCAGAGTTTCCTCTCCAGCAGTTAGAAGGGAGTGTTTTAATTGATGTATATCCGATTGGTGGTTGTTCCCCATGGAGTTTCACATCATTCTTTGATAAGTTCCCCAGTAGAGTTTCCTCTCTGGCGGATCTTATTGCCTGTCCCCAGTTGTGGTTGATGTCTTCCCGTGATTCTTCTTCTTCCAGAGATCTTCCTCACCAGAGTTTGAGTTCTCTGTTTGATCATTCTATTTCGCTACTCCTAAATGCATCTTCTTTGTATCCTCAGCGAGTGTAGCTTTTGGGATAGGGTTTGATATCCCCGATGACTTATTTTCATCCTGCTCGGGTTGTTCCCAAATTGAGCTCTCCAGTAGGCTTTGCCCTCCTTGTTGAGATGTTGTGTCGGGTGTCCGTTCGTGATTCTTGGACTTGTTTGGGTTAGATATGTCTGTTTGTCAGCATTAATCAAACATAAATCATGCATATACATGCGTAATCATAACATTCAGATATTCATGATTGCATTCTTTGCCATATATCTTTGCTAGTTAGCCGCTGCTATTGGTGAAATGTTCTTCCCCAAGAAGATGTTTGTGTCTGATCTCTCCATATAGAGTCAGCCTCATAGGCAGAAAGTGTTTATCTTTCCTTCTTTCGTCCCCACCGAGTTAGATCCTCATGGAGGATTGTTGTTTCAGTTTCCTCCCCAGTTATGTATCGGGATGGAATTACTCCCCTGAGTTATATCCTCATCGGTTTGAGTCTTGTTTGATCGTGTCTTTCTAGTTTGTTCCTAGATTGATTCTTTCCTTGTTATTCCCCTACAGTTTCATGTGGTTCAGTTGTTCAATTGCTCAGTAACCAGTAAGTGTTCATCTTCTTCCCCAGTGGATTTTATGGCCTTCTACCCAGTAACCGGTAGTTGTAAGTCCTATTTCTGTGGTTTTCTACCCAGTAACCGGTAGATGTAATCCCCTCTTTGTTGGTTATCTTTACCCAGTAACCGGTATTGATATTCCTTCGCTTTTGAGTATACCACCCAGTAAACGATGATATATCTCTTGGATAATTGCTTTTGACAAGAAGTTTCTCCCTTTCGAGTCATTTTTCATTTACCCTTGTTTGGTAATGATTGTTTCTCCATCCTGATTGGTCATCATTTTATACCCAGTAATCGATATCCCGATGTCCTTTCTTTTCGGTCGATTTATCCTTTATTGAACCAGTAACCGGTTGTGGATAATCTTCCATGCGAGCATATTATCTACGTTATGACGGTAATAGATAATATATCTCATGCACTCTTCAGTCGAAGTCTTTTTCTTCCCTAGTCGAGTAAGATTCGCATTTCCTTATGGAATCGAATGCCCATCCTATAAGTCGAGTTTGCTCTTTTAGCCCTCCTTTCGGATGATGAGTGTCTTGGATATGTTCCCAATTCACGCCTGGTTGGTCACCTATTATATGCCCAGTAACCGGTATCCCTGGTGTTCCTTCCTTCTGCTCCCTATTATGACTTTTTGTCCCCTATGGAGTCAGATTTTCCTGAGTCGAGATGTGCCTTTTGGGTCCTCATCAGATGCTTCGGATGATTGATATCTCTCACCCTTATACCGGTCTAAGATATTCTTTCTCCATGAGCGTGTTGTTCTCTAACCCAGTAACCGGTGTTTTAACAACATGTCCCTCATTGAGGTTATTACCCAGTACCCGATAATCTCTCGTTGTTTCTTCCTCAACTGAGTCCTTTGTGGACATCCTCGTCTGAGCCCGGATTTTTATCCGATGTGTCCTTTTATGGATACTTTTGTTGTATTGGCATATTCCCCAATACATGCATCTTTGCATCAGCTCGAGTCTTTCCATCGATTTATTTTCGTGGAATCCCTTCATGTCTCCCAGCAAGTTTTCAAGTCCTGACCTGCTCACGTATTTTCACCTTATTTCCCCCCAGAGTCTCTGTCTCCCTAGTGAGTGTGTTACTCCTATGGACCTTCAGTTTATCTTGATTTCTTTCCTTCGTGGCAATTATTCACCATGAAGACTTTATTTTGCATGCATACATTTGCAACATGAGGTCTCTTAGGGACCAAAATTTGTCTCTTTGTTACTATTTAAGCCCATTATATCTCGTCGAGACAAAGATTTTAACCTTCATATCTCCGACTAGAATGACCTTAAATAGGGGCATCTGTAAGAACCTAATTTTGACCTTAAGATCCCTCATGGCATCATGTTATTGCACAAGTGCATTGCCTCAAGGATCATAGCATGTTTGGCTCCTTAACCCTAGGGTTAGGGCTTGTGTGAGTGGTTTGAGACCACTAAGAATGCTTGCATTGTATATTATTCCTTTTCTTATTTTGATTACTAACCAAAAGCACAAAAATATGTCACTAACTCTTTTTTTTTTGAAGCTCAAGTGATCATGTGTTCCCATGCTCCTAGGAAGCTCCTAAGCCCAATGAAATGACCAGACAAAGATGAGGAAAAGCATGACAATGGTCCACAAATCTCCTAATCACCATATATGTCTCCCAAGCATCTCAATTTTCCAATTTGATCAAGATAACCCAAAGGGCTTGAGGATTGTTTTCCAAGGAAACCCTAATTCCACTATGCTTTGACTGTGCCTTGCCCATGAAGCAATCTCAACCTCTGATCAAATTTAATCAAGGGAAGTTCTTTCATTCATCATTTTATGGGTATATGAGCCTATTTGAGTATCCTCAATCATTTATTGATCAAGATTGGAAGTTTGGCCTTGAAAAGTTGACCAGTCAAGTCATCTGACTAAGCTGAGCACCATTGAGATGTAACTTTTGATGTGTTTGTCAAATGAAAATGACCCCAAAAGAAAAAGTGTTATAAAGAACCATATGAACACCTTTCATGTTCATCAAAATTCCATTTGAAATTTTTAAGATCATCATTAATTTCAAAACATTATAGGTCATTTTGACTAAAACCCTAATTTTGGGTCAATTTACCAAGGGCATAACTTCCTTATTTTTTATGATTTTGATGTGAGACCAACTGAATTGCAAATATTGAGATGTATAATTCAAATTTTATGTTGGAAAAAATTTCATAAACCTAAAATAAATACATGTGATAATACAAAACATTATAGGTCATCTTGGACCTAATTCATTGAATTTGAAAAAGTACCCAACTTCAAATGCCCATAACTTTGTCATAGAAAATCCAAATGATGAAACCTTTGAGTCTAAATTGATCATCTTGAAATTATATACAACTTTTATGTTAAAGGTTTTTCCATTTGAATCTTCAATAATGAAAACAGAGGGGTTTGATTAGGCTTACTTTTGGTGAAAATTTTCAAAGGTGACTTAAACATGTTTTGTACTTGGATTTTCACAGCCAGTTTTCATTAATTTGCAAATTCCAAATGAATTTTTGCCCAACATGACTTTTGTTCCTTATTTCAAGGGCTTTCCAACCATTACTAACATTAATTTTTTGGACTTGCCATTTGGGAGTTTCGAAGAACTCTTCATTTATGTGCATTTTGGCATTTCATGTTATAACTTGGTATGCAAGCTAAGTCCACTTCATGTACACATCCAATCCATTCCAAATGAACTCAACATGGTTTTGCATCCATCATTGGGCCTTCCATACGCCTGTACAGGCCCATACATATCCAATTTCAAATGCCATGCACACGAGGGAAGCATGATGCACGACCAATTTCAGCTATAAATAAAAACTCCTTCTCATTCATTCATCAACCTTTTGGAGATCTGAAGTACTGCAGCATTGAAACCATAGCCATACCAAAGGAATTTTTCAGATTTTTTTCTCACTTTCGAGCTTGAAATTCAACATCATTAGTTATTCTTCAAAGCTTAATTCCTTATCCTATCATCTCCACTGCATCCCTAGAGCAAGGAGGAGCCAAGATCTTGAAGGTTTCTTGGCTTGAAGAGCTTCAATTCAAAGGTATACCTTCAATCTTTTTGGATCTAGAACTTGCAATTCAATGTAGTATTCTTGTGTTTGTGTGGTTTTATGAAGTCCTCACACTTGAGGCAAGCCAATGGTGGTTTCAGATTTTCATTTCGTGCACTTACAGTTGGTACACCATGATCTTCCACTTCACATTTCTCTCAATATAGGAAGAGTGAGGAATATCCATGGATATAGTGTTGATCTCCATCACACGAGCTTCAATTTCATGTCCTTACTTTCCATTTTTGTTAAGCTTTTTTTTCTCTGCAACTGGTGGCCGGAGGTTGTTGTTCCACCGGAGAAGATGGTGGTTTCCACCACCATCACCACGTGTACACCTTTATGGCCTTTGGATTATGTTTCCACGTTCTAATTTGGATCCTCCATTGTGTTTACTTATTTTAATTCAAAATGTTGTGCGCTTGACTTGGTTGTACCGTGTTCTCCATGATCTGAGCCATCCAGCCTTGCCACGTCAATTAATGAATCCATCCTGTGGCGCTGGATTTTTCTAGTTATTTTATTTTATTTTAATTTTAGTTAATTCCTTTTATTTTCAAAAATTCATAAAAAATTTATTTGAAGTCATAAAAATATGAGACACTTTCCAAAAAAATTCTTGAAATATCTAGTTTCATATTTTGGTTTCTAATTATTTTTGTGTTTTCATTAATATTTTTTGTGAATTATTTGGTTTTATTAGTTTTAATTCATTTTAAAATACTTTCTAACTTTTGAAAAATCCAAAAATATTTTCCTAGCATTTATGGATCATGAAAAATCAATGAAAAATAGTCTCATCAATTTCTTATTTGATTTGAGATTTATTTGAGATTTTAATCCAGTTTGTGCTATTTTTATTTGTTTTTAATTGTTTTTAAATACTTTCTGATTTCCAAAATTGTTGAGAAAATTAGTCAAAGCTTATTTGACCATGTTGAACCTATGAGAATTTAATTGGACTTGTTGAAGTTGATTTGAATTGAATTTGAGGTTTGACCTTATTTGTTGATTTTTTATTTGCATTTTATTTTAATTCAAAAAATACCAAAAAATTATTTTTGACTTGTTGACTTGAAATCTTCATTTCTTTTCTATTTGGTGTTGATTGATGTTGGTTTGATCCACATTTGATCAATTGGATTTGATACTTGTCTTCTTTTTTTTCCCTCCCTTTCATCTTCATCTCATTCTCTCCATCAATGGCCAATGAGTTAAGTTCTTATGGTTTGTCTTGACAAGTGAGAGGTTTAACCTTCTTTGATCCAAACCAAACTCAACTTGATCCATGATCAAGTGAGTTGTTTTGTGTCCAAGATAGGTTGCTTCTTGGTCAAGCAAATAACCTAAAGACAATACAAGGCCCTTCCCCTTTTGTTTTGGCATGGCAAGTTTATGGAGCTTGGCTTACTAGTCATGATCCCTAACTTGTGTTCTTTGCCTATATTTTTATTGACCGGCCTCATGTAGGTGTGACTACTACATTAGTCCACTTACGATTGCTTAACATAGCGCTACATTGTCTTATGACAAGCTAACATAACCTTTACTAATTACTAACTTTAATTTGAGCATTTAATTTTCTTGTCATTTACTTTTAATGTCATTTATTTCTTGCTCATTATTCATATTGATTTTCCTTTTGCTCATTTGAGCACATATTTTATGTTTGTGTCATTTTTCCTTTTGATCATTTGAGCCCATTATTGTATATAAATATATTTTTATATTGTGTTTGCTTTATGTTTGTTTTGTGTGAACCAAATGCAAAAAGGGAGAAAGGACTTAGAATTTGGACTTACCTATGCTTAAAGGAGTTCAAGAGCAACTAGGCCTCATGCCTTTAGAAGGCTAAATTTCTAAATTGATCTTCAAGGACTTCTCATCCAAACTTATTCTTTGTACATTCCCCTTATTGTGTTTTGTGAACTTTTTGATGTTTGCTTTTGTGTGATAGGGATCCTACCTCGAGATTGTGAAAAGAGGACCATTGTCATGAGTAGCCAAGTTAAGAGGCAAGCCAAATGGAGATCCTAGAAACTTGAATCCAAATTGTGTGATTGCTTGTTTGTGTGCTAAGTCAAAAGGAAAGGAGCATCTTGAGTCATCTATATGACTTCAAGAAAAGGAACTCCAAGGGTTTATCTTTTCTCTCTTATCTTTATATGCTTTAGGAATATCCCTTCTCTTCCTCTCCCCACTCTAACCCAAGCTAAAAAATAATTTTCTAAACTTTGACTTTGTTTCAAATTAGAAACCTAGGCCTTATGCCTTTGACTTTTCAAAACTATTTTCATCAATACTCATTGTGAATAAACTTTAATCCCCACTTTGACTTCATTTTGTAAATAAATCTAACTTGTAAATATAACTCACTTCAAGTTGTTTTTGTGGTTCCAATGGCCACCTTATTAAAACCTTTTCAGAAAACATTAGTCATAGGTTTGAGTTATCATAGTGGTTGATGTAAATCTCACCTTATCCTTAGTGGTTGGATTATAAGTCTTCCATGCTTATTATAGGGTTAACCCCTCACTAGCATGTTAAATCCCTCCTCACATGGTGGATTGTTGGTTTAGGTTGAGTTTTCTCCCTTTGATAACAAAAGACCTTAAGGCTTTTGGTAAAATCAATTCACCAATCTTTGAGATTTTTACCCCAAACTATGAGGTTTTGATCCTCCTTTGTGATGGTACGTAGGCAATGGGTTCATCCATTCAAACAACAAAATTTGTAAATATAATCTATTCTTCTCTCATCCCTCCAATCTTTTGCATAACTCTTTTCACAAATATCAACCTACAACACATATTTGCAAAAAGGGTTCCCTTAGAGTACTAAGGATGTTTTGGGTGCGTAAAACCTTCCCATTTCATAACCAACCCCCTTACCTAGATCTCTAACATTTTTATTAGTTTTTGATTTGAAAAACTACTTACCTTGGTTTTTGTTCGCTTTTTAGCCTTTCCTTTGGACAAATAAAAGTGCGGTGGTGACTCGAATTGTATGTTGACTTTTGGTTTAGTCAATAAACCTAAAGGTAACGAAAACCCCGCTATAGTCCCATTTGGTTCCTCTTTTTTTATGTCATGCTTGGATAGTATGAGCAATGTTACAACTGAATTTATGTTCATGTTATGTGTATTATAATGCTTATGATATGGTTGTTGATTTTTCAAGGCGAGGATGAATTGTTGAGCTCATGGAAGGGACATGAAGAAGCTGCACAATGGATGGAAGAACTTAGTCATACCACATTTTCACTTTAATTTTTATTTTCCCACAAACCTATATGTACCATAAACCCCTTTTTTATTTATAAAGACTTTAGTGGTTAAATGTACTTAAATATAAATGTATAATATATTGCAAATTTCCATATAGATTGTTTCAAAGACTTCTTTTTAGTATGTACTCTATTACTATGTTATATTAGAATCAAATGAAAAAGTTGTAGACTTAATGTATTTTAACAATGCAAAAACTAAAGATAATATGTAAACATACTCCTAAGTGATTATAAAATAAAAGATGTGCTAAAATAGTATTAAAATTATCTAATTTGATTATGGTAACAATGCTATTTACTTGAAAATTCCTTCCTTTTTTTCTCCAAACATGACACGATGACTTAAATGTATTAAGATCAATAAAAGAGAATATGAGGGAAAAGAAATACGAGGACCAAATTTACAATGAAGAGCTAAATGACCCAAAGCTAAAACTCAAACCAAGATTTTGACTTTAAATGCAATAGATGAAGGAAATAGTTAAAATCAAAAAGTTAAACCCTCTACTTTTAACTTTATGGATCATATACATATGAACTTGTAATTGAAAAAGAAAAAAGGGAATTACCAAATGCAATGATCATGATAGTGTAGATAAAAATGAATTATGTAATGGAATGAATTGATAGGACAATATTGGGGTATGACACCTGCCCCTATCTAATTACCTTGAAATCGGGAAAATGAATTGCCATGGTGTTCATTCTTTCAGGGTAGAAGTCAATTAGATACAAAAAGATCCCAAAATTTTGTCCTTCAAAGTATAGAGATTTAATGCAAAGGTGAAATGCAGTGAGATAGTCATTAGAAGCAAATGAAATAAGCAAGAGTCCTTGAGAATCATCAGGAGAATATCTTTTGTGACATACTTGAAACTTTCTGAGAATGGAACAATCCTTCCAATTATAAGGATAAGATTCTCTAACAATTAGCATAGTAGTGTCTTGAACATAATACAAGAGACTCCTAGAAAATCAACGAAGCAACATCTTATATGATATTATTGAAACTTTCCAAAGATGGAACAATATCCCAATCGTATCTAAGATTCTCCGTGGATACCAGAGCAGTATCTCAATGAAACAAGTGAGATTCTCTGAGGATCAAAGAAGCAGTATCATATATGATATTTGAAACTTCCCATATATGGAATAATATCACAATTGTATCTAATATTCTCCGAGGATACTAGATAAGTATCTCAAACAAAGCACGTGAGACTCCCTGAGGACCAATGAATCATCATCTTATATGATACAAGTAAAAATTTCCAAAGATGGAACATCACCCCAATCTATCTAAGACTCTTCGAGGATACTAGAGAAATATCTTAAATGTTTATATGTTGGGGAAAATATTTCAAAAAAGACTCCTCTTGGAGGAAGCTTACTGGCAAAGCTCTGCAGAGGAAAAGCTCATAAGAATTTTTTTAGGGTAACCTCTCCTTTGGGAGCTTGGGGAATATTATTATTAACCATAAAGTTGAAGAATGACTTGTTGGGAAACAATTCAATGAGGACGTGCGGGTAAGAACTCTATTCATAGAAATACGACCGACTTGAAAAAGGACTAACTTGGTACTTATGATTGACATTGGATCTTGAATTATGTTATGTTTGATTTTGTATGTCGTTCCATTTTGGGTGGAAACACCGTGCATGTAATGATATATGGTGATAATTGCAAGGATGTAATTACTGGGAATTTTTAGTTATGAATAATTTGTTCATTTTAATAAAACTTCCTGTTTCTGCAAGAATGTTATGCATATGTATGCTAAAAATTGTTATAATTATGTTTGATGACATTCTTGTTTCGGAATGAATGTTATGCATGCATGTGATACATGATCACTTTTGTTTTTGATGCAATTTCTCGTTTCGACGAGAAAGTTTTGGATGAGATTTCCTGTTTCGGTTGGAACACTATGCATGTTGTAAAGGAGAAGGGCGATCCAAAATGCAGCAAAATTTAAAAAAAAAAATCCTTTAGTGATCCTTACGAATGGGCATGATCAGTGATAGAATCGTTACCTCTTATGGCGATTGAAACCTTTGATGCAGATCTATGGAGCGATCACGAATGTTGAACGGTGATAATGCCTCTACTCAGTCCACACGAACGGATTCCTTCAATCACAATGCTAGCTGCTACGAATGAAGGCTTTGAGAGAGAGAGAGAGAGAGAGAGAGAGAGAAACGAAATTGCAACTGCTCAAATGCTTCTGCACAAGGGTTCTATATACAGAACCACTTGTATGGGATGCAAGCTAAAAAATCCCACTTAAGTGTATGTGGCCCATATCTTATAATAAGCCAAAATCACTTAAGCGCGTGGTACCTTACCATATTTCGTATTCTACTTAAGTACATCGTACCTTACGATGTTCTACAATTCACTTAAGTGCACTGTATCTTATGGTGATCCTTAGTTACTCTATTCCTCATCAATCCGTCCTTTTGTGTGTGACCCTATAGGTTTTCGCGGCATTGGCAATCATATTAAATCACGTATTTAACATAATAAACAGTGAGCGGTGTCTAGCAACACACCACTGCTACCCAAGACACGAAAATGTAATGTGATCTGACAAATCCTTTTGTGATAATACTTATATGTACAATTACCCTTTTGCCCTTATGTCTATATCGAACACAAGGCATAGACAGTGTCATCCTTGTCCAGTTCAATATTGGGCCAATAGACATTTATCCTATTATGGAGGATGGGAAAATTCCATCTAGGTCACTCATGTCCCTTAGCATGCTTCGCGGAGTACCCATCAACTGTCTTTATGGTCATCCAGTTACGGACAATGTTTGATCAACAATAAGGCACTCGACTCTACATCTAGGGTCCATAGTGGTTTCAGGTCGAAGGGTGGTATACACCATTATCACCATGAGAATAACTTATGAAACTTTGCATAACATTCTATATAGTATTCTCATAGCGGGTCAATCCAGTATAAATATTACTCTTAATATTCATACCTATGTTTAAGACTGGATAACTCCTTATCCATGATCCATGAGATGTGATCATCAGTCTATATATACATAATAGTCTTAATGCTTTAATGTTATCCCACTTCACAATAAAGCTCGACTACGGATACTTTAAGAATAGTGTCCATACGTTTAATGTGATCTCATGATCAAGTCACACTTGATACATTAAACGGACTAGCTATTCTAGGGACTTTATTAAACAAACATAATAAAGAAAAAGCCTTTTATTATTAATAAATAATTCAATACAAGTACCAAAAGTATTGGCCTCTAGGGCTTACACCAACAATCTCCCACTAGCACTAGAGCAAATCAGGCATACCCCTAATGCCCATAGATCTAGTATGGCCGTCATGCTTCTGCTGCGCAAGAGGCTTTGTCAGTGGGTCAGTAATATTGTCAAGTGTAGGTACTCTGCATATTTTCATATCTCCTTTATCTATTACCTCTCGAATGAGGTGATAACGCCTAAGTATGTGTTGTGGATTGTTAGTGAGGTCTAGGTTCGTTAGCTTGTGTGATAGCACCATTGTTATCACAATAGAGACCAATGAGATCCACAATGCTAGGAACTATGCCAAGTTCACTAACGAAATTTTTGATCCAAACAAATTCCTTTGATGCACTTGAGGTAGCAATATATTTAGCCTCGGTTGTAGAATCAGCAACTGTATCTTGCTTTGAACTTTTCCAGCTCACAGCGCCACCGTTTAAGCAAAACACATAACCATATTGCGATCTAAAGTCACCCTTATCTGACTGGAAGGTAGCATCGGTGTATCCAATTACAACCAACTCTTCCTAACCTCCATATATCAAGAATGAGTCCTTAGTCCTTCTCAAATACTTAAGGATATTCTTGACAGCTACCCAATGGGCATCACTAGGATCAGATTGGTACCTACTCGTTGCACTTAAAGCATACGAGACATCTGGTCGAGTACATAACATGGCATACATGATAGATCCTATTGCATATGGAATCTTATTCATGTGATCCCTTTCTTCCTTAGTTGAAGGGGATTGTGTTTTTGATAGACACATGTCATGTTGCATAAGTATGAATCCTTTCTTGGAATCGTGCATATTAAAGCGTCTCAACACTTTGTCTATGTATGTACTATGACTTAGGCTAAGCACTTTTTGTGATCTATCTCTATAGATTCTGATTCCTAATATATAAGTTGCTTCACCTAGGTCCTTCATAGAAAAGCATTTCCCCAACCAAGACATTACTTATTGTAGGGTAGGGACATCGTTTCTAATGAGTAATATGTCATCTACATATAATACCAGGAAAATGATTATGCTCCCACTAACCTTCTTGTAGACATAAGGCTCATTTTCGTTCTTGATGAATCCATATTGTTTTACTGTTTCATCAAAAGGAAGATTCCAGCTTCCGGAAGCTTGCTTCATCTATAAATTGATCTTTGTAACTTACATATCTTTTGGGCTTCTTCTGGTATGTCAAATCCTTTAGGATATGTCATTTACACATCCTCAAGAAGATTCCCATTAAGGAAAGCAGTTTTGACATCCATCTTCCATATTTCATAATCATAATATGCAACGATAGTAAGTAAAATCCAAACAGATTTAAGCATTGCAACTAGTGAAAAGGTTTCATGATAGTCAACCCCATGAATTTGTTTATATCCTTTTGGAACCAGTCTTGCCTTATAGGTATGTACCTTACCATCCATGTCAGTATTCTTTTTGAAGACCCACTTGCATCCTATAGGGTTAACTCCTACAGGAGGCTCTACCAAGGTCCAAACTTGGTTTGTGTACATGGAATCCATTTCAGATTTCATGGCTTCTAGCCACTTCTCAGACTCGGGACCAGTTATGGCCTCTTGGTTGGTCACATGCTCATCTTGATCAATGAGTAATACATCACCTTGACCAGTTATGAGGTATCCATATCTCTCAGGTAGGTGACGTATCCTGCTTGACCTACGTTGGTCTTGTTCTACTTGAGCAAGTTGCTCTTCCACAACTACTTGTGTTTCCTGCTCTAATTCCTCCATAGGTGTATCAATGCTTTGTGGTTCTTGAATTTCTTGAAGCTCTACTTTCCTCCCACTGATTCCTTTGGAAATAAAATCCTTTTCTACGAAAACTCCAGTTCGAGTGACAAACACTTTTCCCTTAGAAGGATTGAAGAAGTAATACCCTATTGTTTCTTTAGGATACCCCACAAATAAGCATTTGTCAGATTTGGGCTCAAGCTTAGTTGAAATTTGTCGTTTCACATAAACTCCACAACCCCAAATCTTCATGTAAGACATATGTGGTTTCTTACCACTCCATATCTCATACGGTGTCTTCTCAACCTTTTTGGATGGAACACGGTTAAGTGTGTAAGTTGTTGTCAATAGTGCATGTCCCCAAAATGAGTTTGGAAGATCGGCGTGACTCATCATGGATCGGACCATGTCTAATAGGGTTCGATTTCTTCTCTCAAATACACGGTTCCATTGAGGTGTTCTAGGAGGAGTAAGTTGGAATAGGATCCCACACTCTTTCAGATGGTCATCAAACTCTAGGCTTAAATACTCACCACCTCGATATGATCAAAGAGTTTTAATATCCTTACCTAGTTGGTTTTGTACTTCATTCTTGAATTCCTTGAACTTTTCAAAGGACTTTGATTTGTGTTTCATTAAATACACATAACCATATCTATTGAAATCATTAGTAAATGTGATGAAGTACTGAAAACTTCCTCTGGCTGGTATGTTCAGTGGTCCACATACATCAGTATGTATGAGGGCCAAAAGATCATTAGCTCTTTCACCTTTTCCTGTGAATGGAGACTTTGTCATCTTTCCAATTAAACAAGATTTGCATGTCTCATATGATTCATAATCAAAAGAGTCAAAGAGTCCATCTTTATGGAGTTTGGAAATGTGTTTCTCATTTATGTGGCCTAATCGACAATGCCAAAGGTAAGTTGGATTTAACTCATTAGATTTCATCATTTTAGTATTAATGTTATAAATAGGAATTTCAAGATCAAGGACATATAGTCCATTGTTCATTTATGTAGTAGCATAGAATATATCGTTCAAATAAATTGAGCAACAATTGTTCTTTATTATAAATGAAAAATCAAACTTGTCCAAACAAGAAACGAAAATAATATTCCTGCTAATTGCAGGTACATAATAACAATTCTCTAACTGAATTATTAAACCACTAGGTAAAGTCAATACATAAGTTCCTACGGCTAAAGCAGTAACCTTTCCTCCTTTGCCAACTCGTAGGTCAACTTCACCTTTTGCCAAATCTCTACTCATTTTTAGCCCATGCACATTGGTACAAATGTGAGAACCGCATCCAGTATCTCATACCCATGATGCAGAAGTAGATAAATTGATTTCAATAACAAAAATACCTGAAGTTGAAGTCTCTACTCCATTCTTCTTATCTTCCAGGTACTTTGTGCAGTTTCTCTTCCAGTGTCCGGTCTTACCGCAATAGAAGCAGGTGCCTTCCTTTGTTATGCCTCCACTAGGCTTCAAAGCAGCAACAATGGGTTTGGGTTTAGCAACTTCCTTGCCTTTCCCTTTATCACCCTGCTTGGTGGGTCTTTTGTTTTGTCTCTTTCCATTTCCGATCATCAGAATGGACTTCCCTTTTAACTTCAGATTCTGCTCAGCAGTTCTTAACATGGCTAGCAGTTCAAGAAGAGATTTGTCCATATCATTCATATTGAAATTAAGGACAAATTAACTGAATCTATCTGGCAACGATTGCAAGATCAGATCAGTCGCAAGTTCCTTTCCGAGGGGAAAACCTAACCTCTCAAGGTTCTCCACATACCCAATCATCTTGAGCACATGGGGACCTACAGGGGCTCCCTCGGCTAACTTTCCTAGAAAAATAGATTTTAAAACTTCAAACCTTTCATGCCTTGCTTGCTCTTGATAGAGCATCTTCAGGTGTTCGATCATATAGAACACTTCCATATTCTCATGTTGCTTTTGCAACTCTGAGTTCATGGTAGCTAGCATGAGGCAAGCAGTTTCATTGGCATCATCGACATGCTTCTTATAAGCATCTCTTTATGCCTTAGGTGCAGAACTAGGAGGTTCCTCTTCAGGAACAGGTTTCTCCAAGACATACAACTTTCTATCATGTTTGAGGACAATCCTTAGATTTCGGTGCCAATCCAAAAAAATTGTCCCAGACAATTTTTCCTTGTCAAGGATTGATCGCAAAATGTTGTTATAGGTGTTTCTTGTCATGGTAATCTACATGAAAATAATGAAAATACAAGTATCAATAACATATTTAATTAGGCCTTTAATTAATTATGCTCCCACTATTTTACTTAAAACAAATGACCCTCACCATTTGATTTGAAAAATCCCGTTGGAAGATTTTCTAGTGGATCGAGATCCATATTTCACTTTGTTTTAAGTCCGCGTAGGTGGATTACACAAAACTAGGTTATTTAGGTAGGAACTCATTCCAATTGTATCTAATACAACTCTCGAATATTTTAGTTGGGTGAATAACTCCTTATTCCAATCCATCACATGGATCATTTCCAACTCTTGCTTCTAAACATATATAATCTTATTATAATTTGTTTAGTTAAGTTTGACCCATTGTTTTAGCCATTGGATATTACAATTATCCCATCGCACCTTACTAATATAGAACATGCACCTCGCTTAGGCGAAACCTACATTATTCGATACTAGTCTTGATGAGTGCTAAAACTTGGAAAGCATAAACTTAATATTTAATTTGATGGAATTTGCAATTATTCTAATCTCACCTGCTTATTTATCATATAAATCGTCTCTCACATGCATCAGCATACATTCACATGCATTAACATACATAATGAAATAGTTATTGCCCCTAGCTCAATTGTTCTCCCAAGCCAATGAGAGAACCTAAGCTAACCTAATAATGATCTAAGCTTCTCCAAGCAAGATCTTCAAGGTTGTCCTCCTTTGATATTTAATTCTTATCTTTATTCATAACATTACATTACATAAAAGAAACTCGTTTTACATACGAGGGAGTGAGATGAGAAAAGAAGTTACATTAAGAGATTAAAAGAGAGACACGACACGCAAGTCATATTTTAAAATCCCAAAACAAAATAAAGGAAAACTAAGGCCATAACCGATCACCACAAAACAATTATAATAAACATATTATTATTAATTTAAATTCTGTTAATTAATTAAAACCAAATTAAATTTCGGCGACCGATCACACTCCGCAGAGTTAGCCAGGGGTTCCGCTGACCATTCAGCGGACGGGGGACAAGGGGGCAGCGCCCCCTGCGAGGTTGCAGGGGCAGCGTCCTGACTCAAAATTTTAATGAACAATTCATTTGAAATCGACGTCGTTTTTCACATCAACACTTGATACTTTAAATCACAACCCTAATTACATAACTCTTTGACAGCAGAACCCTTGTGCCATCATTAACCCTAATGTACCAATTTCAGACCGTCAAACACACCTTGATTTTTAATTCAGTATGATTGATTAACACGTCATTGCTTCACCATACTAATGTCGGTTCAAGAAGCATCGCTCAAAGGAAAATAACCATTAAGTGTTTGAATGAACGAAACAGAAACAGTATATCATATATACCGTATTTTGCATCAGGATTACTTATGTCATATATATAACTTGATCGATCTCAATTGTGTAACCTATGAATGATCGATGTATCGCTGCTTCACCATATTAACATCGGATTCCGAAGCATAGTCAACATCGATCATCCAAATCGTACACACATGATGCCAAAATTAATTACTCATTTTTTCTTTGATTAATTCTGTCTTTTAATCGCATTAATACAGAAAATCAAGAAAATAAACAACTATCAGATGCATGGTTTTGTAAGTGGATCTGATACCACTAAAGGAGAAGGGCGATCCAAAATGCAGCGGAATTTAAAAAAAAATCTCCTTTAGTGATCCTTACGAAAGAGCATGATCAGTGATAGAATCATTACCTCTTATGGCGATTGAAACCATTAATGCAGATCTACAGAGCGATCACGAACGTTGAACAGTGACAACGCCTCTACTCAGTCCACACGAACGGATTCCTTCAATCCCAGTGCTAGCTGCTACGAATGAAGGCTTTGAGTGAGAGAGAGAGAGAGAGACAGAGAGAAAAACGAAATTGCAACTGCTCAAATGCTTCTGCACAAGGGTTCTATTTATAGAATCACTTGTGTGGGCTGCAAGCTAAAAAAGCCCACTTAAGTGTGTCGCTCCCCAGGATTTCCCGAATCCAGGTACAAACGCGAAAAAGAGTGGCGAAGAAAAGAAAGAATAGAGTCGCCAGCTATGTACTTTTATCCCAAGAGGAGGGAAAGGTAGTACTGCATAACGGACCGCCCTTTAGGGTTTTTAGTCCACCGGGATACCCTTTTTTGCCTAAGCCGCCCTTGTGGGGTTTTCGACTTGCCGGGTGTACAATTTTTCATTTTATCCCTAATTTTTGCCCGAACCTTTTTCATTTTTATTTGGTTCACCGGGATGCCCATTTTTGCCTGGACTATTTTATTCTTTTCGTCCAGCGGGTCTCTTATACGAAGTATTTTTTAACTGCGTCCGCATTCACAGGGGATGGAAAATCCTCGCCATCCATGGTCGTCAACAACAAGGCTCCGCCAGAGAAAACCTTCTTGACCACGAATGGACCTTCATAATTGGGTGTCCACTTGCCCCGACGATCGTTCTGAGGAGGAAGGATCCTTTTCAACACCAGATCTCCCACACGATACACACGAGGTCGCACCTTTCAGTCAAAAGTACGCTTCATCCACTGCTGGTATAGCTGCCCATGACAAATGGCTGCCAGCCTCTTTTCCTCAATCAGGCTCAACTCTTCATACCGAGTCCTTATCCATTCAACCTCTTCCAATTTCACATCCATCAGGACTCTCAATGATGGGATCTGGACCTCAATTGGTAACACGGCTTCCATCTCATACACAAACGAGAATGTCGTTGCCCTAGTAGATGTACGCACCGAGGTTCAATACCCATGCAACAAGCTTCGTATTCAGCCACATTGTTGGTGCATTCAAATGTTAGCCAGGCAGCAAAAGGAATGTGGGATCCTTTCGGCGTAACCAAAACAGCACCAACTCCACTACCATTCACGTTAACGGCCCCATCAAACATCAGAATCCATTCGGATTCGGGGTCAGGCCCCTCCTCCGGGATAGGTTCCTCACAATCTTTCGATTTGAGAAACATGATGTCCTCATCAGGGAATTCAAATTTCATCGGTTGATAATCCTCAATGGGTTGTTGGGCGAGGTAATTAGACAATACACTCCCCTTTATTGCTTTCTGAGAAGTATACTGAATACCGTACTCAGTCAAAATCATTTTCCATCTCGCAACCCGTCCGGTCAATGCTGGCTTATCAAATATATACTTGATTGGATCCATCTTGGAAATCAACAAAGTGGTATGAACCAGCATATACTGTCTCAGTCGGCGAGCAGCCCATGCCAAAGCACAGGAAGTTTTCTCGAGCAGTGAATATCTTGTTTCACAGTCGGTAAACTTTTTACTAAGGTAGTAAATTGCATGCTCTTTTCGACCAGACTCGTCATGCTGCCCCAGTACACACCCCATAGACCCCTCGAGGACCGTCAAGTACAGGATTAACGGTCGACCCTCCACAGGAGGCATCAGAATCGGAGGCTCCTGCAAATATTCTTTTATTTTTTCAAATTCCACTTGGCAATCATCATTCCACCTGACCGTTTGATCTTTTTTCAATAATTTGAATATGGGTTCACACGTGGCTGTTAGATGAGATATGAACCGTGAAATGTAGTTCAATCTACCTAAGAAACCACGAACCTCTTTTTCTGTTCTCGGTTCAGGCATTTCTTGTATTGCTTTTGCTTTAGCAGGATCAACCTCGATTCCTCTTTCGCTCACAATAAACCCCAGCAACTTACCGGACCGCACTCCAAAAGTGCGCTTATTCGGATTCAACCTCAATTTGAATTATCTCAACCAGCCTAAAAATTTGGCCAAGTCTACCAGATGCCCCTTTTCTGTTTGGGACTTTGCTATCATGTCATCAACATAGCATTCAATTTCATGATGAATCATATCATGAAACAAAGTCACCATGGCTCTTTGATACGTGGCACCGGCGTTCTTGAGACCGAATGGCATCACCTTAAAAAAAAAAGTGTCCCACGGTGTAATGAACGTTGTTTTCTCCATATCATCTGGCGACATTTTAATTTGATTATAGCCAGAAAAGCCATCCATGAAGGAAAACACCGAGAATTGAGTTGTATTATCTACCAACACATCAATGTGAGGTAATGGGAAATCATCTTTCGGGCTAGCTCTGTTCAAATTCCGGTATTCCACACACATTCTCACCTTTCCATCCTTCTTCGGCACCGACACAATGTTCGCGACCCAAGGCGGATAATTAGTGACAGCTAGGAAACCAGCATCCAACTGCTTTTGCACCTCTTCTTTGATTTTCATGGCCATCTCGGGTCGAGTTCTGCGAAACTTCTGCTTCACTGGAGGACAATCTGCTCTCAATGGCAACCTGTGCACAACGATATCGGTATCCAACCCTGGCATATCCTGATAAGACCACGCGAAGATATCAACATACTTTTTCAACAGCGCTACCATTCTGCTCTTGACATTCACCTCCAAAACGGCCCCGATTTTCACTTCTTTTCTGACCTCCTCGGTGCCCAGATTGACAACCTCAACTTGCTCCTCGTGCGGTTGAATCACCTTCTCCTCTTGTTTCAACAACCTGGCTAATTCTTCTGGCAGTTCACAATCTTCTTCGCCTTCTTCTTCGGCATGATAGATCGGATCGTCGAAGTCATATGAGGGTGTAACAGGATTGTTATCAATGAGATCCGGAGAATGATCGCATCTGCATGAATGTTGATTCATGCATTGCTTTGGAGCCGGAACGAGACAGATCAAAAGGAAAAATGAAAATAAACATTGCCATTTTTATTTTGTTTTTTAAACTGCAAAAATAAATGAAAAATAGAGAACACCGCTTTTAATGCGAAAAACGTCCGTTTATTAATGATGCAAACAATGCAAAATGAAACACATGAGGTGGCCCTTACAATGAACCATTATGTTTTGGGCAAAACGTATGGCTTTCATGCAAACAGAATTGAAAAACAGAAATATTACTCTTCACGTAGAGTGACAGTGATGATCTTTTCGGCCTTCCAGTTCTGGATCTCCATCCCTGGTACGCACGGTTTTATCCATGAGTCAAGTTCGCAGTCACTGTCAATCTCTTCACCCACCGCACAGACGCGATATGGATCCAGCATTCCAGCACTGGTGAACGTGAACGGTTGACGACGTCCTTTATTCTGCCCCGACGAGCCTTGGCCTGATTGATAGCCAATCCCAAACCTATCTCCTTTCACCGCAATGTCTATCATTCTTCCCCAACCTAGGGCTTCTCCACTTCTCACCACCTCCACGGCCTGTTTATAAGAAGCAATGGACGGCTTTTTCTCTTTCTCAGCAAAAATGGCATTCTCCACCTTGACTGTTTCAAATGCCTAACATGATGTTTCACACATTTCAACGTCCATTTCCACATATTTGAATGATGACAATGGGCTGACAAAAATATCCTCCTCCCCCCAATCAACTTTCTCAAATCGGAGACGTCCTCCATCCATCATTCTCTGAATCGTCTCCCTCAACATTTCACACCCATTCGTAGTGATAGTGCAAGCAGCACAACAACTATCACAACCAGGGAAAACTCCACTTTTCATCACATGTCTCTTGACCACAGACATTGGAGTCCTCAAATGATCCACATCCGTCACCTCTATTCTTCTCTTATCCTCTAACATCACGTTCACCCCCATAGGACCATGCATCGGCATGGGGTTAACATTAACATTCAGCGTCGGTGCAAAATTGATGGCTTTAGAATCCACCAAATCTTGAACGGCATGCTTAAAAGCTCTACAACCCTCAATGTCATGCCCGGGTGCACCAGAATGGAACTCGCACTTGACGTTCTCATCGTGACTTGCAGGCCTCTGATCTAGTCCTACCGGAGCCAACGTCCTCGGCTGGACTAGCTCAAGATCCTTCAACCTCTTAAACAGAAAGGTTTACGTCATGGGTGGCCTATCCAACTGACGATCTGTCGTCCCTCTCTTCTCACTTGGCACCCAGCTCTCTGTTGAGGTGGCTGCTGTTGATGTTGTACAGATTGATTACCAGTAGGAATTGTTACTGTAGCAGCATACGGGTGGTAACGATCCCTACCGTGTCCCCTTTGGGCATAAACATCACTCGATTCACCCTCCTTCTTGCGCTGACCATTACCAAAGGGCTTCTTTACTCCAGACGACGGAGCGTTTCCCTGTATTTTCCCCATTCTCAGCCAGCTTTCAATCCTCTCCACCTTCTCGGCGATTGCTTTCTGCCCTAGGGCGAACCCTTGCATGACGTTGATCAACTCACTCATCTTCTCTTTCAGCTCGAGAATGTCAGCGTTGGGTGGATCCATCATTCTGGGTTTATTGCGTCTGGTAGGGTATCCGTGTGGACGAGCTATGTGCAGAGGGATGATTCTGCATGCGCAGGCAGTGATTCCTCAGTCAATCAAACATGTTAGAAACTGACACCTGCAAAATAGCAGTCAGGTTAATATGCATGAATGCAATGTCTATCCATATGAGGAACATTTCGACGGGTAATAATTCGACGGCAACATTTCGACATCAATCATTTTTTTTAAGTCGGTCCTTATTCCCGAAACCTGGATGTCTCTTAACCAAAATCTCAATCAAGAATGTACCCTTCATATGAATAAACATGAGTTAGATGCAGATGAATGCGAAATGAGAATGATGCAGATGCATGAATGCAATTCACAGTGCCATCCTCCAAGTCATCTGAACATCAACTGTACTGGATCCCGATCTCAGAACTGATCACAACCATCTGAGGGACTAAGTAATCACAAATCCAACTTGGGGGGTTCCGAAATAAACGGAACCGGAGGATATATCACCATCATCACAGGAAAGCCCTTGAACGGATGACAACAAGATCCTCTGAACAAGTACCCTCAAATTCAACCCGGGGATCCGAAATAAACGGAACCCGCTGATAAACCACGGACAAAACTCCGACTTGTCAGAAATAAATCCATAAATCCAACTTATCAATAGGACCCAGATCAAGAACTGAACCAATAGTCACCATCAAAGAGTCACCAACAGAACCTGTGTTGTAAGAATCAAACCCCTCCCCTCACAGGTGAATTCTAATAAGGTCATCCTAAGGCGGATAATGGTCTCGACAATCGGACAAGATACTCAACGGGTTTGCCCTTTCGGGTGTGCCGTTGCAGCTCTCGTAAGATCATCTAAACCAAAGATCCGGGAAAGAAAGGTCACCGAAGTCAATAACTCAAAAGAGGTAACCCAACCAAAGTGGAGTACTCCACCCAGAAGAGCTCTCTCAGAAGAACCTCGTCCGACTGTGGTATGTCACGTCTCCCCATCATGTTAATACCACATGTGAGGAAACATGAGACCACGCTAATCCTAGGTGTATACTCGGGCCTGTGTTTTAGCCCCACTCAGAACACCCACCCCAAATCAAAGGAACCACACCTGTCCAGAATCCAACACAATGATAATATGATGCATGCAAACATATATGCAAAAATATACAATCACAGTGGCATACAATAGACTATAAACAAACAAACGCTAGGAAAGGCCCGCTAGGGAAAGATGTACCAGCAAGAGGTCAACTTCTATATTCCCCAGCAGAGTCGCCAGCTGGTCGCTCCCCAGGATTTCCCGAAACCAGCTATGTACTTTTATCCCAAGAGGGGGGAAAGGTAGTACTGCATAACCAAGAGGGAACGGATAAAACAAAGTCTCGAACCAAAGAAACCTGAGTAAGGGGGCCGGTTACGTGAAGGGAAGGTTATCGCACCCCTTCACGTCTGTGGTACTCCACAGGATCCACCTTTGTTATCTATGTCTAAAGTGTGTATAAAAAGTCCTACATGCAATGCAAAAGAGAGAAAATCAAAGTAGGGAAAATAAAGAGTTATTGCTCGCACAGGCCCTACCCTGCTGCATACGTATCTCAAGAAGGATTGAGAATCAGAGCACCGTAGCTCGGCTAACCTATTTCTGTTTGTTTTGTGTTTTTTAGATGAACGACGTTACTACGCAATCTACCGGATGCTCGACCTTTGGAGACTTACTCACCTGTAGTAGAAGGATTTAACGTGTCCTGAAGAAAAGAAAATCAAAGAGTTTGTTTGTGTTTTAGGAATGCTCATGCAAAAAGGAAGTCCTAGACGAAGGAACCGTGCTACCTTAATTGACATGCAAACGAGAGACTATACGAAGTCTAGCAATCCTATGGGGAGACAATCACACCACAAAAAAACATAAGGCATAGAATAAACACACCAACAAGGGGGCTCAAACATACAAGGGTAAGGCTTTAGTCAAGAGGGGTCATATCAACCTCGACAAACAAGCCAGAATGCAAAGGTAAACAGGAGCTCTTAACCACTGACATTGAACGTCAGGGTGAGCAGATCAAAATGGTACTGAGGATGAGACCTCATGCTCTTAACCCTGGCCAGGGTGAGCTCAAATCAATGAAAGCATGGGGATCCAGAAAGAGGGACCCAATTCCACTGTACTGACTCTATACAAAGATCTTGGGTATGTGTTCTAGAGCATCAGCACGTAGTGCGAGCATAATGAACGACTCACAGAATAACAGGGGATTGATTGCTAATCCCTTCTATCTGTCAATTGCCTCTTCACTTAGGAGGACTTAACAAGTAACATGCCTCACTTGGAGGTCTTTGGCACAAATGTAAACAAACACACAAAGAGCCTCATAAGGAGGACTTCAGCCAAATGCCTGCCAAAAAGATGACAGGACTTCCAGACTACATGGAGAAAGAGGCTACCTACCTCAGTGGTGTATCAACCACACTCCAAAGCTAAAGCAAAGCAAGCAAGCATAGCAAAGCGACTAATGTACCTGTACAAAAGCTAATCAATTAGTATTCCCGACAATCAATCATAAAACAGACAGATAAACAGTGAAACCCAACAACTGTACACAACTCAATGAATAAATGCTCAAAGACTCAAATGAGCTCAAGCCTCACTTAAAATCCTACAAAACAATCAAAGGTTAGAATTCAAATCATTTTCATCTCACAAAGTGAGACCAAACCAAACATCAATGCTAAATGTCCACACCTGAAACACAAAGCACAGTTAGATATGTACAAAGACACTAGTGTAAAGGCAAGGCTCAAAGTCAAACCAAATGATCAAAACAGAAGTTGATATTTTGCATAATGCACATTCAAACAATCAACAAAGTGTCCTTAAAAGGACCAAGATCAATCCATAAGGCAAAGGCATCACATGATCATGCTAAAGCAAAGGCAAGCAAAGGTGCACAAAATGGACAATCAAATTAGAAAATCCAAAACAAATCAGAAAAGCACCAAATGGCTATGAAATGTTTTATGAACATTCCACATGTTATGAACAAACATCATGTAAAAAATCAAATCCAGAAGAGTTCAATTGGTAGGTGATCAAAAATGCACAAATGCAACATCCAAAAGGTGACACAAATTGTCACAACATATCATCATGTATCAAAAATAATGATAGAATATGATAAAAAATTCAAACCAGGGATGAAACATTCATATAATGAGTAAAGATCAATCATGCAAAAATTCAAGTCAATTGGATCATCACATGGCATTTCACAAGGCATTGATCACAACATGTCAATATAGCACAGAGTTCAAACAAAAATGCACAATTAAAAATCCAGAACTCAACAAATCATGAAAATCACATGAAAAAATACTAGATATTAAAACAAACATGTGGAAAAAAAATTGGAATCAAATTGGACATGTCTACTATTTTTTGTGATTTTTGAAAGATGCATGAAAATATTTGAAATAATATGAAAATAATGTGGAAAATGAAATTTGAAGTAAATCAGCAAATGCACACAGCCAGATTCGAACACATGCATCCAAGGATCAAGCGAAAATTCAATTGGAATTTCAGAAAATGCATGGCGAAGGAGTCGAACTCACGCAAGCCATCTCAAGAGCGCTCAAAGGAAATTCAGAAAAAAAACACATGAGCGGAGAATCGAACTTGCGCTAGGGCGGTCAATGGCGCCTTCATCAAAACACAGCGTTTCAAAGCAGAAACCCTAGGTGATAACCAGACGATGGCGCACAGTGTTTTCCACCGTCTTCTCCGACCGTGTACACGGCGGAGCTCATGAACAAATTTCCAGAAATGGATGTAATATATATGGTTGGAAAGGTCTCAACAAGTAGATCATGAATATCATGTTCATTTAACCTAAATCTCAATAACACGCACGGATCGAAGGAAAACATTATGGATCTTCAAACTTTAATCTCAACATATCATGATCAATATCCAGCCAAATCAAAATCTAATTACATCAGCATACTCAGTGCAACAGGATCTACCTAATCATGTACATGAAACAGCAAATGGTGAAGATCGAATTTCAACTTACTTAAGATGCAGTGTTCAAAACTCGTGTGTTCAAGCCTCCAAAACGTCCAGATCTACTTCCTCATCCTCGTTGTGAAGCTTTATGCACGAATTGGCAATGGAAACAACCTAGATCCAGCTCAATTTGAAGCTTCCATGTTCATGTTCATGCATATGTGTAGCTCGAATCTGGGTAGAATTCTCCAAATCAAAGGTTTATTCCTACTCAATGATGCTCCATGATCATGATTAAACAAAGAAATTGATGGATTATGTGAAGAGTTTTGAAGTTTGAGATGAGAGAAAAAATGGAGGGAAAAAAATCTAGATCTGAAAATGTGTTGTTCCCCTGCAAAAACAGTTATGATTAGGCTTATATACTCCTTGTTAATCACTTTGCTAATCACACTTTCCATGTACTAATCAAGATTAGGGAAATAAGAGGTGTTTTTTTGCAAAATTGCAAGTGTGCTTAGCATGTACATGCCACACGTGAACAATGCCCATGCAAGGTCCAAATTCACTTAAAATCAGCTAATGGTCATCATGGAAGTGTTAATTTGTTTATATGATCAACCAAATTTGAATTTTCAAAATTCCCTCCAAAATGCACATGTATGAACCAATGATCATGTGAGCTTCTTTCATGCAAGGCAAGGCTTGATTTGAAAAATACTGGTCATAAGGAGCATGTTGCAAAAAGAGTGGACCAAAATGGAGCTTTGGATCAAAAGATATGTCACTTTGAACTTCCATGCACACTTTGTGATCATTTGTCCATAACTTCTCAACCATTCTTCAGATGATCATGATCTTGGACTTTTTGGAAGTGGGAGAGAAAGATCTACAACTTTCATGTTCATCAAAAATTCATTTGAAGCTTCTTTGATGTTGATAAGTCAAGTTGAATGTGGACCAGAAACTTGCCATTTTTGGAAACTTGAAATTACAGGTCACTTTCTATTTTTGGAAACTTTTGATAAGACTTCAAAATATTCGAGATAGATGTTTGAAATGACAAATGGACCTTGTTTGAACATGAATGAGGTGTTTCAATTCATCTCCCCAATCTCAAAGTCCTCAGTTGACTGCACAGTTGACTTTTGGCTTCATGGTTGAATTTTGAACTACACTGAGCCCATTAAGCTTGATCCTTCAGATAGAACCCATAAAATGATTTGAATGACATCCTCTTGGAGCTAAATGATTGACATGATGTATGAAATGTTAAATGACCTAAAAAAAATGAATGCATGAATGAGGAGGGCAAATTTGAGGTACTACAAAGTGTTTCTTATTCTACTTAAGTAAACCGTACCTTACGATGTTCTACAATTCACTTAAGTGCACAATACCTTATGGTGTTCCTTAGTTACTCTATCTCTCATCAATCTGTTATTTTGTGTGTGACCCTGTAGGTTTTCGCGGCATTGGCAATCATATTAAATCACGTATATACATAATAAATAGTGAGCAATATCTAGCAAACACATCACTGCTACCCAAGACACGAAAATGTCATGTGATCTAAAAAATCCTTTTGTGATAATACTTATGTGTACAATTACCCTTTTGCCCTTATGTCTATATTGAACACAAGACGTAGACCGTGTCATCCTTGTCCATGTCAATATTCGGCCCATAGGCATTTATCCTGTTATGCAGGATGGCCAAATTCCATCTAGGTCACTCATGTCCCTTAGCATGCTTCGTGGAGTACCCATCAACTGTCTTTATGGTCATCCAGTTACAGACAATGTTTGATCAACAATAAGGTACTCGACTCTACATCTAGGGTGCATAGTGGTTTCAGGTCGAAGGGTGGTATACACCATTATCACCATGAGAATAACTTATGACACTTTGCATAATATTTTATATAGTATTCCCATAGCGGGTCAATCCAGTATAAATATTACTCTTAATATTCATATCTATGTTTAAGACTTGATAACTCCTTATCCATGATCCATGAGATGTGATCATCAGTCTATATATACATAATAGTCTTAATGCTTTAATGTTATCCCACTTCACAATAAAGCTCGACTACGGATACTTTAAGAATAGTATCCTTATGTTTAGTGTGATCTCATAATTAAGTCACACTTGATACATTAAATGGACTAGCTATTCTAGGGACTTTATTAAACAACCATAATTAAGAAAAAGCCTTTTATTATTAATAAATAATTCGATACAAGTACCAAAAGTATTGGCCTCTATGGCTTACACCAACATATTGTGCATGTCATGGACGTGAGAATGGAAAGGATTGAATATGTTTGGAATTGGTCTCCATTTTTTAGGGTGAGGTCTTTTCTAGGTACCAATGTTGATTAGATTTGATTTTATGATGGTGACAGCAGGGTGGACTTTGGTTTTTCTAGTTGCCAATATGGATTGGACTTTGCTTTTATGTTGGTTCCAACATGGAGGACTTTTGTTTTGAAAGGCCAATGAAGATTTGTGAGTTAGACGATTCTGACTTCTCGACACGCGAAACTTAATGATGCTATGAGCGACAAGAAAATGTGAATGCCCCTGGTAACCTTTCAAGGGGTTCATTGTTGTTGACATGTATATGAGAAATTTTCTGGGAGGACTACATTGCTTGTACTGAAAGGGTTATGGCGTTATGCAAATGATTTGATGTCTTTATACGATGAAGCATCATTGGGGACTGTCAATTTCCCTTTAGACATATCCAAAATCAAAAATAATTTTACTGTACTTTTCAAAGGTTTTTGTTATTGACCAAAGTTTTTTAATGTAATGTTTATAAAAAATAAAGACATTTTGCAAACAAGCAGATAAAGTAAAAACAATTGGGCACAATTTGATGAGGAATTTCTCTTTTTATTGATTTGACCCGTAAATGGGAAATTGTACATAAATATGCAATTCCTTAAATAGGTAATTGTTGTGCAAGAAAGAGAAAAATAATGGAAATTGTTGAGTTTCCATTGAGTTTAAATACTACTATATTCCACATGTCTCTAAAGATGTCAACACCTTGCTTCAAAGGAAGATGACTAGATTGATTCTTCTCTTTTGTATCTCATCAAAGTAAAGTGGATTCTTAAACTGCAGTCTTTGCCTTGGAATTGTCCCTAAATTGTTCCTAGATCTCTAATGACAGCCATCATTGCATATATTTAGTCGAAGAATTGGAGAAAACAATCGAAAGTTGAGCTAAAATGAAGAAGAATGACAAAAGAATGAGGAAAAATTAGTTAAGTGTGAAAATTTGTGAAAATTTTAGTGAAAAGGGGAGAAAAAACTTGCACCCACTGGAATAGTCATGCACACCATCGCACACACGATAGGATCTTTAAGTAATCACACATGCGATAGGTAATTTTTCTGGGCTTTTTTAATGTGTTCTGGTCTATTCTAACTCCTCTAAAAGAGGATTTTCTTCACTTTCACAAGGGTTATAATTTTGGAAGATTGAAGCGCGAATTTGAGAGCATAAGTGGAGATTTTTTAAGTAATTGAAGCCATTGGAGGCCATCTCTTCAAGGCATTTCTTATGTTATTTTCATCTATCAATTGTTGTATTTTTAATTGCGCTATGAGTCGTTAAACTTCTCTAGGTTAGATTGTGTTATGATGAACCAAATTATATATTGTTGGATTCTATGTTGATTTGAACAGTGTATGAACCTATTGATCTATAACCTTATTCAATTGCTTCTTGCTCGTAATGCTTTTTATGTTAGATACTTTTGTAATTTGATTTTGGGCACATAGGGAATACTGACCATTATATTATGTGTTGTACCTATGAAAAGTGTTGTACTTACGATGGTTGAATAGGGATAGGGGACCCCGAGTAGTGGCATAGAGAATTAACGTTTTATACAGCGCCTACTCTGCTTACGTTGGCGGCCTAGGGTTAAAAAGATCTGAGTAGTGGTTAGTGAGTTATTTCATGAGGGATCTACTATAACAGTTTTGTTAATTTATGTGGGATTATAGTGATTAGATCATTCATGCATGACATCAAACATCAACAATAGAGTAACTCGCAAATTTCAATCTTTGAATAATGCAATAAAAAATATTAATTTATGAATATTTCAATGATGTATTTAAAGGAACTCACAATAATTATTTACATCATAAAAGTAAAAATACGCGTAACCACAATTGTAACATGCGCAACTATAATTGCACCCACAACTGCAAACTATAATTTAAAACCACAATGAAATCTGATATTTTGTTTTTCAAAAAATGATATCCTAAAAAAAGTGTAGATAAGCATGGCTAAGTACATCATTTTAACAATAAGTATTATTCTGAATAAAAATTCATTGACATTTATTGGTACAAACAAAAGAAACATACATATTTATCAGTATATAAGCACATAAATATTTATCTCTTATAGTGACACAAAAAAAAGAAACAATACATGTTATTTTTTTCCTATACTACTCGAAGGTTTAAGACCTTGATCAAATACATTCGGCACGTGATGCTAAATAAAGTAAGGGGTAATGTGAAATGTTTCTCAAGGGCTTTATAGTCGATGATGATGGAAGGAAAAGGAGTATGTATAATAAAACCCCGACTATAATAAATATCACAGTCAGAACTAGAAATACATTCGCCAACCAAGTAAGTTTACTGATGACAATGTAGAGACCAGCCATGAAAGCTAGAGATAATGAAAACAGAACGATTCCAAGAACTGGCATCACAATTTTGTCAGCTAAAGTCACAAACTCAGTTAATCCAAGTGTTGCCCAAAAAAGTATGAGAGTAGCACTAATGGAACTGAAGAATGATATTGTGATGAGAATAACGAAAAATTGAAACATTGCATGATTTAAGTTATTTGCATTTCCATCTGCTCCTCCCGGAACGCCTAAACAAGCTGCTACTGAAGTTGTGACTATAAGCGTTGAAACAATTGTGAGGTTTTCTAATCTGTTCTTATATCTTTTTGAAACATTTTCTCTTTCGTTACTTTGTTGGGATTCTTCAACATCACTTGGTTTACATTCAATATGAATTCTTACTTTTCCAGGACTTTGCTTTGCACCAGCAGATTTCAATGCAGTCCATGTAAGATGCTGTAAATATTGCAAACATTGTTAAAAATAGCTAAATGAATATTTGTTGGTGTTAGAGCTAATTAAATCATTGATTTGACATTGTTGTGAGCTTGTAAGAAGATAGAATTACTTGCCTGTCTCAAAGATGATTTTCCAACCTCGTAAAGTGCATTAACAATGTCAAGAGCTGTTTCATTGTTTTTGTTAACCAAATCAAGATTCACTCTTTTGTTTTTATCATTAACTAAGTAGTACACAGTACTGGGATGACATGATCTTGCAGCCAAATGCAAAGGAGTTTCTCCTTTATTATCCTTTTGGTTTATCAGTTTATGATGTTCAGGAATTTCACTTTGTAATATATAGCATATCACATCATTTTTTCCATGTTTTGCTGCAATGTGAAGAATATTACGCTCATAACAACTGTCAAGCATCTCAGATGGTTCTGGATAATATTGTAATAACTTCTTCACAACTTCCACATGTCCTCCATAAGATGCTAGATGAATTGGGAAATAACCATATCTGTCCCTTTGAATGATGCAATATTTACATAATCCATGTAATAAATCAACACATTCAAAGCTACCTATAGATGCAGCATAATGAAGAGGAAGTCTATTATCTTTGTCCAATGAATGGGTCCATCTTGGCTGATGTTTTAGGATGATTCTCAACATTTCTGATACAAAAACATAAATGTTATAGCCAATAATCTCTAATAATTTCTATCACTTAAGTATGTAAATATGTAATGACATACCTTGATTATGCATAATGATTGCCGCTACTAAGGGTGAGAATCCTTCTATCCACTCACCATCCCGTTCACTCTTCTCCAATATTAACTTGACTGCATCCATATTTCCATTTTCAACTGCAAGGTAAAGTATTGTTTTCTTTGCATGATTAAGAGCATATATTGCATAATCATAACAACTAATTGATGATGTTTCCTCGTCCCAATATTCATATATATATTCTTCACAAACTTTGAAAATCATATCCCCACCATTTTTGTTCTCGTCACATAACATTGCTTCATGAATCATAGTGTTGCCTTGATTATTTCTCAATTGAACAAAATTTAATAGTTTCTCCATATATGTCTTCTCAAATCCGTCGGCTTCTATATCATTTTTAGGCTTTATTAAACTAATATGAGCATTTAATGGCTTTTGAACGATGGAGGTGTTTCCAGCTCTTGCAGCAACGTGTAAGACACTGTCATTGTTTTGGATTAAAATATACAAAAGTTTTGGAGCACGTTCAATTAAAAGAGTAACAATCTCATCATTACCATTCCAAGCTGCAATATGTAGCACACTGTTTTTCATAGGGGTTTCAATTTCAGTTAGATTAAAAGATTCATCAAACAAATTCTTTGAACCTCCATATACCAAATGATATGCTTCACTAATCAAATTTATTTGGTTGTCAAATTTGCAACATTTTGCAATGATCCGATCGACTTCTGAGGGTTCAGTTTCAAGTTCATAATCCTTTTCACTATTATTCACCTTCCATGATAAGGCTTCTTCATTTAGCCATGGATTAGCCAAACCAATGTTGTTCCTCATTATCTCGCGTGTGGTATTGAATTCTCAACCGATTATGAGAAGATTGTGTCTTGAATATTTGCAAGCCAAAAGATAAAATGTTAATGAATGTTTCGATAAACGTTCAACTTTATGTATTGTATGATTAGAACTGTATACCCTAAACAAATATATATCAACACACTTGTTAGCACACACATTCCTAATAAAAAATTAATATTTAAACATCGTATGAATTCAGTCAAACAAGTATGCAAAAGAAATGTAAAATAATAATATGTAAGAGAAATGACAGAATATTAAAATGCAGAAAATGTAGAGTTGTGATTATGGATTAAAATATAATAACAAACCAAAGTTGCCTGAGCTCCTTCAAGATCGACAATTCTTTTCTCTTGGCGTATTGAATGCTAGTGATGACTCTGCAAAATACATCTAACTATATATATATATATATATATATATATATATATATATATATATATATATATATATATGGTATTGTAATTGATTCTTTAATGTTCTTAACGTGTGATTGCCCATTTTCTACTCTCTTTTGGTTCTATTTAACCTTTTCTTCTCCAATTAAAGAACAATTCTTTACTCTGTTAGCAATAAAAGATATATATCCTCCCTTTCTTCATTAGGAAGGACAATGAAACTATTTTTCTAAACAAAAAAATTATTATTATTATCATCTGTACTTAAACTTGCATAAATTATTCGATGATTTTGTTAGATTCTCTCAATAGTGATTTGCTTTTTCTTGAAGTGATTAAGTTAAAGTACAAAATTATTTTTCTACCATTAAATCATTCAAAGATTTTTAAATAAATACTGTTGAGTTTATTAAAGTTTCTGACTAATAAAAATATAACTTAAACACAAAAATTAAGGTTTAATAGTTTTATTAATTGAGAATGTAAAACGAGATTCATCAGACCATATAATTTTAAGGAATGAAGTCGTAAATGAGCTCCCTATTAAGGAATGAAGATTCCGAGCGCACACTTGTTAAACTCATGATTTGTCAATACTGTCCATCGTTTCACGCTACTCCTTGCACGAAACACCTAGTTCCAAGGTTTTCACTCGATCGAATTTGAATTACACAATCTTGTCTCAAACCTTCACACCCTAAAGATCTTGAAGGAAAACTCCACCTTGGTTTTCTGATTTGAATCCCTCAAAGATCTCAACTCAATATTCTAGGTATAACAAACCTAATTGAACGTTATCAATCATAACCAAGATGACACCCAATCAAAAAATGATTATGTGTAGTTTGATTGTGTATATGCATAGATTGAGTTAAAGATGATGAGATGCTTTGATATCCTGGATTCATGTAGGTTTTACTCACTCTAGAAACCTTACTAGAGAATGATGCATGTATGAAGTATCTATATGCATAGGTGAATGAAGGAAAAATGAAATGCACAAAATTTTGGAAAAATATGAATTTAAATTTTTTATCGTATAAGTCGACCTATTAAATTCATGTATCGACCTGATGAGTCAGCACATGAAACATAAGCTACAGGCTTTAATATTACAACACATGTGTCGACCTAAAAATCGCATAGGCCGGCCTATAAAGGTCATGTGCCAGCTGATCGGGAAAATAACAAGTGTATTATTTTGTCGATGTAGTAATAATAGGGAAATCTCTCAAATATCGATCTCGAGGACTGCGTAGTAATATTAGTTTAAATCGTGAGTCAATTGAACAAAAATATGAGTTTTTGGTTTGGAATAAATCCGCACTATAATTAATTTAAGCAGAATGTAAAATATGGCTTTTACACAAATATGAGAGTTATGCCAGGTACGGTGTGCGATTTTTCCCTGAAATGACCTTGAATGTAAATCTCCATAACTTGTTTAAATATTCAATTACCAAATCTTAATATTGTTTCCTCCTAAAACCTTAGAGGGAAACCTTTGGTCATTCATCCTAATATTTATGTCCTTAGGGAATTATGATAAAACCAAGCTTTTGAATTACCAAGAAATATCCAGTAACTATAGGGTATCCCTAGCCCTAGGTGATATCTACTAAAGTTTAATCGTGCAAAAACCTTAACAGTTGTGATCCCACAATTATGATATCACCTGGGGCTAGGGATACCCTATAGTTATTGGATATTTCTTGGTAATTCAAAATCTTGGTTTTTGCAAAAACCTTAACAATTGTGATCCCATAAATTGTTAACCGTATAACAATCATTATTTGTCTAATAACGAAAGCATTAAAAACATTGCAAAGTTAAATTGAATAACAAACATAAAATTGAGGGAATTAGGAATTCAAAGTCATTACATGATCAAATCAAGGATACCCCCTGGCATTGGGGGGTTTAGCCGCTCATACAATTCAAAGAAAATACAATATTCAAATTAGACATTACATAATATGGGGATCCGTTGATCTTCAATCGCGACCACTCTTGAAGGACCTCCGTTCTTCAAAACTCTTAACAGTACCAATCTTCAATCGTCCAATTATTTTGTCGTGCAAAAAAACGCCCCTTCTCTTTTCCTCAAAAAGTCCTCTAAATATTCACTAATCAATTAACAGATGTAGCAAATACCCAAAACACCCTCAGGAGTCAGAAACTCTAAAAATCAAATAAAATCAGAAGATGGGGTGTCCAAGGTAACACGGGCCGTGTTGGCTTACTGTTTCTCTGCTTCACCAATACAAATGTCAGACTTGCTGACACGAGTCGTGTCAGTTGAGATGGCACCCACGCCATCCCATTGTTTTTATGTCAAACCTCTGCTTTTATGCTTCTCCTGACATGGGTTGTCTCAAGCGACACGGGTGGCCGTGTCAGGATCACTGTATCAGACTTTGGATGTCACACTGGTTGTTATGACATCCAATTCTGCACAGACAGGGATTATGCAGAACTTAATAGTAAGTACAGTAAATAACACAAGTAATTGTTCACCCAGTTCAGTCCAACATGACCTACATCTGGGGGCTACCAAGCCAGGGAGGAAATCCACTATTAGTAGTATCAATTCAAAGCTAAACTCACCCGTTTACAACTTATCACTTAATCCCTACCCAATGCAATTTCAATCTTAACCTAAGATCAGAGTTCCTACTCACTCCCCCTCAATCACCTCAGTGATATTAAAGACACTTTGAAGTCACACTTCAAAAACAACTCTTGATTATGCTTCACAGCTTAAATCAAGATACACAGCACTCACGCTTAAAAGCTTTGAGTGACACAACACTTACAACTCAATGAACACCCTATGCCAAAGCAATCATCTACTTGATAATGGCTTGGCTTACAAGATACGTCTAATACAAGACACACAAAATACAGCAGTGAAGTATGATGGACACACTGACTCTTCACGCTTCAAAATCCCCGAAACTGAATGAAGGAATGCCTTCCTTTTTATATTGCAGCACCTGGGCTTTTGCACCTGTATTTTCCTGAATTTTAGGTCACACAAGTTCCCTCAAATTCAACATTTAGGTTGCTAACAAATAGGCTATTTGTTAGGTTCATTGAATGTAGCTTGGTTGTTGATTTCCTGGATTTTCTCTCAGCTGTTGAATCCCTAAAGAATAGCCTGAGAAAAAGCTGAAACAGAAAACTAAACAACCTACAATTTAGCATATGCTGTCAGGCACGAATGTCACGACATTCAGCTTGACATCAAGGTCCATATGCTGAGTCTGTTTTTCCAGAAAACAGACTGTACAATTTGCTGACCTGTACATGATCAAAATGACCATACTACAGTAATAGCTTACATTAGTAAATGTCAAAGTGTCCAACTTAACATTTACACATTTGGCCTTAAGTTAGTTCTGTTATTCTTTTGAAGAACAAACTAAGTTATATGCTGAAGTATAGCAGAACACCACTCTGCCTAATCTTCACCAGCTGCTGTTAATGATGAATGTCACAACATCCAGTTTGACATTCAGTCAGTAGGCCTTATGCCAGGTCTGGTTCTTCCTTGATAACCAGACTGCAAATGAATACTAAGTTCTAACAGAACTTCTGTTCCTTAGTATCTGTTGACAGGTATGAATGTCACAGCATTCAATAGTCCTGTGTTAGCTAGTCCTGCAGTAACTACAATGTAGTCACATATACATGTCATGACATCAGTCAAGACATTAGTGTTTTACCATATAATGCAGCCAATTTAAACACCTACAAACTCCCCCTTGGCAAATTTTTGGCTAAAACACTTTGATCCCCATAACAGAGTTCATAGCAGCGGAATAATACTAGCTAATACACTCAGAGTGGCAGCACACTCACACACATGGAAGTTAAATAAAAACTTCACATAGCAGCACACACATATTAGAAGTTGCACCTAAACTTCAACATCAGCTGCAGGGGGGGGGGGGGGGGGGGAGGAAGTTAAATAAAAACTTCACACACATATCAGCATACACACAGAGGCATACAACATACAACAACATACACACAGAAGCTAAATACGCACTTCATCACACAGCAGCTGTAGTAGGGGAAAACTTCAATTTGTCATTAATGGGAACCTGTTTTAATAAAGTTTAACAATGTAAACTTCTGTTGTCCTGGGGTATCACTTGTCACTCCCCCTTTTTGTCAAAAATGTTGCCAAAGCAACACTTTAATTTACAGATCCACAAATAGTAATTTGAATTACACACATGACAGAAAAAAACACAAAAAAAGTGATTAATCCTCAGCCTCATCATCAGCCTCCTCATCATCCTGTTTTTCAGAGCTGGCCTCTTCCTCCTCCTCAGCCATTTGCCCTTCAGCTCCATCCGTGTCCTCAGCAGTAGACTCCAGCTGCAAGATGAGCTGTTCCAGTGCATGCTTTCTAGCTCCCAGCTCTTTGTAGGTCTCTTTGAGAACTGTAATAACATCAGCTTTGTCTGGTTGGTTGCCAGCTTTGGAAGTCTCTCCCGATGTCAAGACAATGTCAGGGACATGCTTGCCCAGGAACAGTTTGTAGCTGAAGGCCAATGGACTCTCTCTTCTTTTCACGAAGTCATTATCTGTCAGGATGTGTGGAAATTGATTCAGCACAATTCCACATATGAGAGATGGAAAGGCAATGGGTCCCTTCACACTAAAGCTCCCAGCATGCTTCATTGTCTGATCAAATATGTAGGCACCATAGTTCACCCTTGCCTTGGTTCCCACTGCATAGATGAACATCCCTAATGCCACAGACACAGTTGACTTGTGGTTAGTGGGGACCCAGTTGGCTGCTCCAACTTTGTGTAGCATTGCATACTTGACACTTAGTTGGCTGGCTACTAGCTTCCCTTTGAGAGGCCACATTCGGACTTGCTTGGCTGTGATGACTTGACAGACTGTATTGTCAGTCACTTCAAGCTCAAGTTGCTCTTCATCCGCTCTTCCCAGATACTGATTTATCACAGAGGGGGAAAAGGTCACACATTTTCCACGCACATAGACCTTTCGAAATTCCTTGGATCTCCCATCAGCACACTCCTCTGACAGATTTACAATAAACTCCTTCACTAAGGTCTCATAGCACTTAGGAAGTTGTGACACAGTTCTTATCAAACCTGCCTCCTTGATGAGATCCACAATCTCTTTACAGTCCAATGCATTCTGTGCCAGTTCTCTTTCCAATGCCAGCCTCTTGTGGTATACATACTTCCACCTGTTAACACTGGAGGCAAAGTGGAAGGACACATTGTCAATGGGAACTTCTGGGACACTGGTTGCCAACCTACTGGAAAAGGGTTTCTTCCTGGACATGGATGCTGTGACATCACATGGGGCATCAGATTCAGACTCAACCACCACAGCTTTGGTCTTCAACTTCTTAGGCACCTCTTTGCTCCAAGCTTTTGTAGGACCATAGCTTTTCCTCTTGTGTGTACTCTCTGACTCTGGTTGCTTTTGAGGATTTGTTACACCAACCTCCTTGGAGGGGGACTTCAGCTCCACAACCTTTTTCTCCCTTCTGGTCCTGACTCTCTTGGCTATCCTAGGGACAACTGTAGCCAGAAGTTCATTGTCTGAGAGCTCTTCCACGTTAATCGTCTCAGCCCTAGGATTGTCCTCAACACTTTGAGTAACATTAGCCTTCTCACTTCTCACCTTGCCTGAGGGTTTTTCAACCTTTGATCCCTCATGAGCATCTGGTTGCTCAACATTGTCAGTGACATTTTTCCTCAACACAACAGCTTTATCTTGACATGCAGCAATGTCAGGAATGATTGTGTTCAAGGGAACAGAAACCCCAGGAACATCTCGATTGCCAGATAGTATCTGAGTGACGATAGTTGCAATGGAGTTATGTACATACCTTGACCCTTCCCTTGTGTGTTCATCAAGAGCGATTTCTGATGAAAACCCGGTGACCGTTTCCTTAGGTCTTCTTGCATGGGACGAAGTTGCTGCGTCCACAACTGGATCCTCCCGGGTAGGGTGGTGAGACTCGGTGCTGTGAGAATCAGACATGGTGGTGTACGAGGAGGTGTCGGATTGACGAGCCATGCTGAATATTTGAGAGGGAAGATGAATCGTTTCTTTGGACGAGGGTTTGCACGAGTGGAGAATGAAACGACTGAATGTGAACCACTTTGTGCAAGAGTAAGGTCTATTAGATTTTGACCACTCAGCGCTCACCATTTGTTTAATAATTTGACTTATTAAACAGTAGCTAACTAACTTCATTAGTTGCTATAACTTTTCAGACGCACGCATTCCCTTTTTGTCCTTACTGTACAATGTAATGACATTCTGGGTGACATTGTACTCTGTCTGCATCAGGTTCCTCCAAACTAGAGGTGACCACCTGCCTCCATAAGCAAGGTACTGAGTTTCTGCAGACGTCAATAATACACACCTCTGTCTATCCCTTGTTGTCATATCAGTTGTATGATGGCCAAAGGGAACCAAGTGCTCATTACTTTTGAGCAGACAATTTCCATAGTCTGTCCTTTTATCTAAAGACAGATATGAGACTCTTCTCATAGTTCCCTTGGAAATGCTCTTCTTCACTCCTTTTACCTGAGGGGCATCAAGTTTTCCTTGTCCCACCTTCCCTTCCTGATCTCCCTTGGCCAACAGACACTTGGGAGGGTTGATAGAATCTCTAGATTTCCATAGATAGCAATTATCTTTGGATCTATCTCCTCTCATCACTTCTTGATTGCTCCCATTCAACACCACACATCCTCCCTTGGTAAATTCCACCTTATATCCTTGGTCACACAGCTGGCTTATGCTTATGAGGTTGACAGTTAGTCCTTTTACTAACAATACATCACTCAATTTTGGAGCTTCTGGACAGTCCAGCTTCCCAACACCCATGACTTCTCTTTTAGTTCCATCACTTAATGTCACAGACTTGGTGTTAGAGGGATGTAGATTCACCACTAGGTAGTTCATCCCAGTCATATGCCTTGAGCAACCACTATCAAGGTACCAATCTTGTCTGATATGTCCCCTTGAAGAGGTGTGAGCAAGGTTAGCAACACACTTTTGATTCTCAGGTGAGAAGTGCATCTTAGATGCCAGCTGCTTAGGATTGACCTGAGGTGTCTGCTTAGCCTCCCATGTTGGTCTCTTAATGGGGGCATTATGAGTAGACACCTTTTTCTTGGGCCTACCTTGAGAGGTCTGGTTTGGGTGACCATGCAGCCGGTAGCAGAATGGTTTTATGTGACCGAATCTACCACAGTAATGACATTTCCATCTCTTGAATTTCTTCTTCTGATGATTGTTCATTCTGGTTCCTCGATGTTGTGACTTTGGATGAGACTTCCCTTTGGATTTCTGAACTTTAGCCTTTGGGCGTTTGCGTTCAGTTGAGGATCTTTTCCCAAAGCCTAAACCAGATGTGTTTCCAGACTTCTGTCCTGTCTTCAGGATTTCTTCCAAGGTGTCAGATCCCTTATTCAACATCTTGATGGATTTGGTCATTTGGTCTAGCTTAGAGATCAGCAACGAAATCTCACCCTTCAGACCCTCTATGACTTTCAGCTGCTCTAGTTTTTCAGCTTCTAGTTCTTTGATGAGTTTCTTATGCTTTTCTCCTTGGATGCAAACTTCTGCACTTTTAACACATAATTCTTTATATGAGGCAGCAAGCTCATCCAATGTGAGTTCATCTCCACTTGAGTTATCCTCTGAGGCACAAACACTGGTTAGAGCAGTGACTTGTTTGGCCGATTCTCCTTCAGATTCACTCTCAGTGTCTTCTTCTGACCAGTTGACAGATAGCCCTTTCCTTTGCCTCATGAGAAGGATAGGGCAGTCAGCCTTACTATGACCATATCCTTCACATCCATGGCACTGGATTCCCTTGCCTTGGTTGGCCTTTTCTTCATGAGTTGATCTTTTCTTTATGTCCGACGGGATGTTCTTGACATTAGATCTACCCTGTTGATCAACTTTCTTTATGAGCTTGTTGAACTGTCTCCCAAGCATGGCTAAGGCTTCTGATATACTTTCATCACCTCCAATATATCCTTCTCCTATAAAGGCTATGCTTTTCTTCTTCTCAGCATACTCACCTAAGCCCATTTCAAAGGTTTGGAGAGAACCAATGAGCTCATCTACCTTCGTATTGCTGATGTCCTGAGCCTCCTCTATGGCAGTGACCTTCATAGCAAACCTCTTAGGCAAGGACCTGAGAATCTTTCTTACAAGTTTCTCTTCAGTCATTTTCTCACCTAGTCCACCAGAGGTGTTTGCAATTTCAAGAATATTCATGTGAAAGTCATGAATAGTCTCCTCCTCTTTCATCCTCAGATTTTCAAACTTGGTTGTCAACATCTGAAGTTTGGACATCTTCACCTTGGAAGTACCTTCATGAGTTACCTTGAGGGTATCCCAAACTTCCTTAGCTAGTTCACAATGGTGCACCAGCCTGAAGATGTTCTTAGTGATTCCATTGAACAGTGCATTCAAGGTTTTGGAGTTTCCAAGAGCTAATGCCTCTTGTTCCTTGTCCCAATCTTCTTCGGGAATCTGCACACTGACTCCATCTTCCCCAGTCCTCGTTGGATGTTCCCATCCCTTGTTGACGGCTCTCCAGACTTTGCTGTCTAGAGACCTTAAGAAGGCTATCATGCGAGGCTTCCAGTCATCATAATTAGATCCATCCAACATGGGTGGTCTGTTTGAGTGTCCTAAATCCTTGTCCATGGTACTAGAAAGTAACTTCCCTAGATCTCACCCAGAACTTCACAGGCAGGGTGCCTGCTCTGATGCCAATTGAAATTCTAGTTATCAGACTTTGGATGTCACACTGGTTGTTATGACATCCAATTCTGCACAGACAGGGATTATGCAGAACTTAATAGTAAGTGCAGTAAATAACACAAGTAATTGTTCACCCAGTTCAGTCCAACATGACCTACATCTGGGGGCTACCAAGCCAGGGAGGAAATCCACTATTAGTAGTATCAATTCAAAGCTAAACTCACCCGTTTACAACTTATCACTTAATCCCTACCCAATGCAATTTCAATCTTAACCTAAGATCAGAGTTCCTACTCACTCCCCCTCAATCACCTCAGTGATATTAAAGACACTTTGAAGTCACACTTCAAAAACAACTCTTGATTATGCTTCACAGCTTAAATCAAGATACACAGCACTCACGCTTAAAAGCTTTGAGTGACACAACACTTACAACTCAATGAACACCCTATGCCAAAGCAATCATCTACTTGATAATGGCTTGGCTTACAAGATACGTCTAATACAAGACACACAAAATACAGCAGTGAAGTATGATGGACACACTGACTCTTCACGCTTCAAAATCCCCGAAACTGAATGAAGGAATGCCTTCCTTTTTATATTGCAGCACCTGGGCTTTTGCACCTGTATTTTCCTGAATTTTAGGTCACACAAGTTCCCTCAAATTCAACATTTAGGTTGCTAACAAATAGGCTATTTGTTAGGTTCATTGAATGTAGCTTGGTTGTTGATTTCCTGGATTTTCTCTCAGCTGTTGAATCCCTAAAGAATAGCCTGAGAAAAAGCTGAAACAGAAAACTGAACAACCTACAATTTAGCATATGCTGTCAGGCACGAATGTCACGACATTCAGCTTGACATCAAGGTCCATATGCTGAGTCTGTTTTTCCAGAAAACAGACTGTACAATTTGTTGACCTGTACATGATCAAAATGACCATACTACAGTAATAGCTTACATTAGTAAATGTCAAAGTGTCCAACTTAACATTTACACATTTGGCCTTAAGTTAGTTCTGTTATTCTTTTGAAGAACAAACTAAGTTATATGCTGAAGTATAGTAGAACACCACTCTGCCTAATCTTCACCAGCTGCTGTTAATGATGAATGTCACAACATCCAGTTTGACATTCAGTCAGTAAGCCTTATGCCAGGTCTGGTTCTTCCTTGATAACCAGACTGCAAATGAATACTAAGTTCTAACAGAACTTCTGTTCCTTAGTATCTGTTGACAGGTATGAATGTCACAGCATTCAATAATCCTGTGTTAGCTAGTCCTGCAGTAACTACAATGTAGTCACATATACATGTCATGACATCAGTCAAGACATTAGTGTTTTACCATATAATGCAGCCAACTTAAACACCTACAACATACAACTTACATGACAAAATAATAAAAAGATAAAACAAAGTGTTACCGGTTTCACGAATTCATGTCGAATAAGTGTCAGAAAACTAGTAGAATTGGTGACCGATCACAACCCCAGACTTATATCTTTGCTTGTCCTTAAGTAATGCTTAGAACAGCAGGAAGGTCACCCCTAAATTCTTCCAATTCATCTTACCATAATACTGTCGCGATCTTTCGTGACCCCCTTTCCACTTTTCGTTCACTTTTTTCTTCTTCCCCGACTGTAAGACCCTAATTTTGCCCCTAAGATCCCTCATGGCATCATAACATTGCATTTGCATAGCCTCAAGGATCATTGAGCATCTTGGTTCCCTTTGTCTTTGGGTGGGACTCCTTGTGAGTGGTTTGAGATCACCAAGCATGCTTGAATTGTATATCATTGCTTTTCTCATTTTTGTTTACTAACCAAAAGCACAAAAATATGTCACTAACATCTTTTGGTTGTAGCTTGAGCAATCACAAGATCAAAAGCTTCAAGGAGGTCATTGGTACAAAGACATGGCCAAGAGAGGATGAAATCAAGCATGGTAATGGTTCCCAAAGCTCTCATCCATCAAGTATGCCTCCCTAGTATCTCAATTTATCATGTTTGATCAAGGCAAGTCAAAGGATTTGAGGTTGGTTCCTCAGAGAAACCCTAATTCATCTGTGCATCACAATGCCTTGCTCATGAAGCAACCTCAGCCCATGGTCAAATACAATCCAGGGAAGTTCTTTAATTCATCATTTCATGCATATTTGAACTTATTTGAGTATCCTCAATCATCAATTCATCAAGGTATGAGTCATGGACTTGAAAAGTTGATCAGTCAATTCATCTGACTATTTTGAAATACACTGAGACCTAACATTTTATGTGTTGGTCAAATGGAGATGGTTCCAAAGGCAAAAATGTTCTTAAGTATAATATGAACAACTTTCATGTTCATCAAAAATTGATTTGAAGCTTGGAAGACCATATGACATTCCAATACATTATAGGTCATTTTGACTGAAACCCTAATTTTGGGTCAACTTCCCAAAGACATAACTCATTCATTTTTTATGATTTTGAGGTGGGATCAAATGAATTGGAAATATTAAGATGTCTAATTCAAATGTTATGTTGGACAAAATTTCAAAATCCTAAAGAAAATACATGTGATAATGCAAGACATTATAGGTCCTTTTTGACCAAAGGCATTAAAAGTCAAAAATGTTCAACTTCAAGTGCCCATAACTCTTTCATCACAGATCCAAATGATGCAAAATATAAGTCCATTTTGATTGTCTTGAAAATATCTACAACTTTGATGTTTGAGGTTTTTCCATTTGGATCTTGCATCATCAAAACAGAAGGGCTTGAAAGTTGGCCAATTTTAGAAACCTTGCCTTGACATGTTTTGCACATCACCCTTCAAGCTCAAATTTCACTAATTTCCAAGGCCCAACTGAGTTTTTGTCCAACATGACATTTGTTCCTTATGTCAAGACCTTTCCAACCATTACCCACATGCCTATGTTTCCATTTTGCAAAAGGGATTTTCGAAGACTTGAAGTTTTGTGACCATTTATGTGTTTCATGATGAATCTTCATGCACAAGCCATTGCCTTTAAATTTACACGTCCAAAGTTGATTCATTTGAGTTCAGCATGCAAAACCATTTGATTTTGGGCCTCACATGCGCCTGTACAGGCCCATGCATGGAGGACCCAATTCTCATGCACACGGATTCATCACACTCTCCTTGCAGCTTCAGCTATAAATAGAATGCATTGCTCCACTTGAAAGGCAACCTGAAGGCGCCTGAAACTCTATTAAATTGAATCCACACCCTCACAACAAAGGAACTCTCTCTTTTCTTAAAAAAAAATCAGATCTAGAATTCAGTTTCCTCGACTGTTATCTTTGATCTAAAAGTTCCTAGACCTCTTCACCTTGATCCATTGCACTTCTGTTTTGATAAAGCAAGCAAGGTTTCCAGCTCAAATCACCAGAACTCAAACTTGAACATCAACTGGTATTTGCTTCGATTCTCTTCATCCTTTGACCTATTGGCTGTGATTTTGTGTTGGCTGAAGTCCTCTCAATAGAGGCATCATGTTTATGCTTTTGATTTTTGCAATTCATTGAGTTCATGATGAACACCAGAATTTTCCACTTCTGATTTCTCAAATTATAGAGATCTAGAAGAAAAATGTATGGTATAGAGATGATGTACATCATCTTAGCTTTCTATTGATGTATAGATCACCTCATTTGGTGGCCATTTGCGTTTCTGCATTTTTTTGAACATGGCCGGAATCTGGGAAGCTCGCCGGAGAAGATGAAGTTTCCGTTGGCTTCATCGTGTCCAGTTTGAATCTGGACCGCTTGATCTGATTTCCAGATTGAATCTCGTGCATCCATTGTTATGACTTCATTAAAGGCTGGGTGTATCTCGTTTGACTCACGTGTTTGGTGAACGCGCGCTTCTAAGCCGTGTGATGATCCACGTCAATTAATGAAGGATGATCCAATGGCTCACGCTTTTTCCAATTTTCTAATTTATGATTTTATTTTCTTTTATTTCTTTTAATTCCATTTCATTTCCAAAATTCATATCTCCTTCACTATTGGTCCAAAAATTATGGGACCAATTGCATTATTTCCCAAATAAATACCAGTTTCTGTTTCTGATTTTTACTTTTTTTTTCTTTTGTCATTTGATATTTTTTGTGAATTTTCTCTTTTCTGGTTATTTTTAATTCATTTTAAATAGTTTTTGATATTCAAAAAATACAAAAATATTTTCCTAACCTATTTGGATGATGATGGATCTATGAAAAATATTCTCATCAATTTTTGAATTGATTTGAGATTTATTTGAGATTTTAGTTCAATTAGGTTATTTTTATTCATTTTTAATTGATTAAAAATAGTTTCTGACTTTTAAAAATGCTGAAATTTTTTGTCAAACTTTGTTTGACCTTGTTAAACTTAGGATAAATCACTTGGATCTTTCAAGGTTGATTTGAAGTGATTTTGAAGTTTGACCTTTCCATTTTATTTTAATTCAAGTTTATTTTAATATTAAAAAATGCCAAAAATATTTTATTCATTTCTTGACTTCCAATCTTCATCCCACTTCTGTTTTTGGTTGTTTGACCTTGACTTTCAATGTTATTGGTCAACATATGAGGATTGGTACATGACCTTCCATTTAATGCATTTTATTTTGTCATTTCCATTTTCTCTCATCTATTTTTCTCCTTCTTCTTCTTCTACCTCTTTTCTCTTTGATCAATGAGTTGAAGGTTGATAAGTTAGCATTGATTAGGGAGATTTAACATTCCTTGATTCAAATCTAATTCATCTTGATCAATTGATCAAGTGAATGGCTTTGCATTAGAGATATGTTGTCTTCTAAATCATGCAAATGGCTTAAACCAATACAAGATCATTTTCTTCCTCTTTTTGGCATGGCAAGTTGTTGGGACTTGGTTTACTAATCAAGACTCCTAACTTGTGTTTGTTGCCTACATTATTATTGACCGGCCTCAGATAGTTGTGACTTCTAGATAAGTCCAATTACGGATGCTTAACATAGCGCTAAATTTGCCTTATGGCACACTAACTACTAACACTAACTATTGACAATTAACATTTACTTTATGCCATTTATTTTATGCAATTTACAATTCTTGTACATATTATCCACTTTGCTTTTTCCTTTGCTCATTGGAGCACATGTTTATGTTAATGTCATTTGCCTTTTGCCCATTTGGGTTTATAATTGTGTATATATCTTTTGTGCTTGTGTTTGTCTGTTTGTTGTGACCAAATGCCAAGAATTGGACAATAGGGACTTAGAATTTAGGACCCTACCCAAGCAATTGGAATTCAAAGAGCAACTAGGCATTGGGCCTTTAGAGTGCTATAAAATTGAAGAGAACTTTGAAAGGACCATATTCTAAACTCCCTCTTGTCCATTCTTTGATTTGTTTATAGAACTTTTTGATGTGTGTTTTCTTGTGTTAGGGGATTCCAACCTTGAGTAATTTTGAGGAACCATTACCATGCGCATCCAAAATGAAAGATACAAAACCCATTGGAGGATTCCTAGAAGCTTGATTTGTGTGTTTGATTGCTTGAAATATTTGCTTGTGATTGCTTATTCCAAAGAATGGGAGCTACTTGGATCATCAATATGATCTCAAGAGAGGAACTCCTAGTGTGGTTTCATTTTCTTATCCCTTGCCTTTTTATTTCACTTAGGACTAAGCCATTCTTCTTATTCTCTCCACTCTAACCCAAGCCAAAACTTTTTGTGCAAACAATTGTTTTCAACTTTAGAAACCTAAGCCTTATGCTTTTGATTTTCAAACTTTCTTTTCATAACACTTATTTTGAATTGAATCTTTAAGTCCACTTTGACCATACTTTGTATATACTTCTAATTGGTAAATATAACCCATTCAAATACTTTTGTGGTTTCAATGGCCACTTCTTAATCAAATTTTTTCCATAACCTTTAGCTATTAGGTTTGAGTTATCTTTGTGGTAGATGTAATACTCACCTTTGTCCTTAGTGATGGACAATGAGCCTTACATGCTTATTATAGGGTTAACCCCTCACTAGCATGTTGAAGCTATCCTCACATGGTGGACTTGTGGTTTTAGGTTGAGTTTTCTCCCTTTGATAACAAAAGACCTTAAGGCTTTTGGACCAATCAATCCACTCATTTGTTTTGAGATTTTTACCCCGAACTACGAGGTTTTGATCCTAATCTTTTTTTAAGATGGTACGTAGGCAATGGGTTCATCCATCCAAACAAAATGTAAATAAACTTGTATATTCTTCTCTCATCCCTTCAATCATGTTTGCACAAAACAAATTTTTTACAAATACCAACCTTACAACAAATGTGAAAAGGGCTCCCTAGGAGTACCTAGGATGTTTTGGGTGCCTAACACCTTCCCATTACATAACCAACCCCCTTACCTAGATCTCTGTTTCTTTTACTAGTTTTTGTTAAAACTATTAGGTTTTTGTTCACTTTCTAACCATTCCTTTGGATAAATAGAAGTGCGGTGGCGACTCGACTTGTATGGTTTACCTTGGATTTAATCAATATCTCTAATGGTAACGAATACCCCGCTACAAAAAAGTGGCGACTCTGCTGGGGATTATTTTCCTAGTGGGTTCTGCCTACTTTTCATATTTGTTGTATTGTATTGTATATTTGTTTTGTGACATATTTTTGTGCAATTTGGGATTACTGTATTGTATGTAATGATTGATTTGCTTGAATATTAATTCCTTGTATGCTTGGTGATCTTTGTGAGATGAGCTCTATACCCGAACTCGAGTGCACTTAGGATAGGAGAATGGCATAGTCTTGTTGACTTGTGTGGAGTTATTCCTTAGCAAGTTGACTTGCAAGTCCATTCACTTGGTGGAGGTCATGTTGGGATCAATAATGTCACACAAGTAAGTTGTGGTTAGACATTACTCTTTCCAATATAGACCTTAGTAGCCAAGAATCTTAGTTTACCAAGCCCATCTTGGCCTATGCTTAGGATGTAGTGCGAAGGTCGTTCAAGTGTAAGATGTGATACGATTGTTACGCGATACTACATTCATAAGAGTCTCTATTGAGAATATTTTTGGAATACGAGTATTCGTTTCTCTGATAATATCCAAAAGATGGGATGATGACTATGGGAACCTCTTGTAGAACATGCTTGGCAGGTTTAAACCCTAGTACACTCCTTTTGGGTGGTCCTTAACCAAGACTCCATGCTCGTGACTTGCAACAAACCCTTGATTCATGGTTGATCCGTTCATGTATCCTTAATATCAATGGAACTTGGGTGTTAATAAGGTGTAAACCACAATCCACCAAAATGGATGATTGATATTAAGGATGATATGATCCATCCCATGACCTTTGTTTGGTGTGCTTTGCTTGATCCTTGAGTGTGATTGTTGCATCCATGCATTCATGCACCCATTTGCATCCATATCATCAAAATAATAAGAAAACTTTCAAGGAACTTAAGGGGTTTATTTGCAAAATTTTCAGACATGGAAAGACAAAGAAGTACAGTTTCAGGCAACCAGATTTGAAAGAGTTAAGGAATCTGACATCCTATGTACTAGATCCCTTGGGTTTTAAAGCTCGTTTTGGGAAGCTTCTTCCTCTTCTGACTACTCAGGTGGATGAAGGATTGATGAGTGTGTTGGTGCAGTTTTATGATCCTTTGTATCGTTGCTTCACTTTTCCGGACTTTCAGCTTTTGCCTACCCTTGAGGAGTATGCTTATCTTGTGGGTATACCTATCCTGGACCAGTTGCCGTTCAGTGGCTTGGAGAGTATTCCTACTTCTCAAGAGATAGCAGACATGTTACACATATGTGAATCTCTGGTTGGTGCTCATATGACTACCAAAGGTGGAATTCAAGGTCTCCCTTCTGAGTTCCTCATTGCCCAAGCTACTATGTATGGGAAGGCCATGAGTGAGGACGCCTTTGAAGCTATATTTGTACTTCTCATCTATGGGTTAGTGTTATTCCCCAACATCGACAAGTTTGGGGATGTGAACGCTATTAGAATCTTCTCAACTCTTAATCTCGTTCCGACTCTGTTGGTTGTTGCTTATTTATCTTTGCATATGAGGAATGCAAAGGGTGGTGGTGCTATTGTGTCCTGTTTGCCTCTGTTGTATAAGTGGTTTATTTCTCACTTACCTCAGACAGTCGCTTTCAAAGAGAACAAGGGATGTCTACGGTGGTCCACGAGACTTATGTCTCTCACTAATGATGATATCTCTTGGGATAACCGTGTGTATGATGGTGTGCAGATTATCGACTCTTGTGGTGAATTCTCCAATGTGCCTCTTCTTGGTACATGTGAAGGGATTAACTACAACCCTGTTTTGGCACGTCGTCAGCTTGGGTTCCCCCTAAAGGATAAACCTAATAACATTCTGTTAGAAGGTGTGTTCTTTCAGGAGGGTAAAGATCCCAAAGGCTTGAAAGCTAGGATGGTCCGTGCTTGGCGCAAGATTCATAGGAAAGGAAGGAAGGAGTTGGGTCCTAAGAATTGCATCGCTTTGGAGCCTTACACTGCTTGGGTTAGGAAGAGAGCGTCTGAGTATCTCATGCCTTACGAGTATCCAAGACCTACACCTATGATTATGGCTGGGCCTTTAACCCTCCCTAATCAAGGAGTATAGGAGTTGAGGGATGAAGACCGTTCGCGTGCCTGGATCCGTGAACGTGAAGAGTTGCTTCAGCAGATTAAGGAGAAGGATGCTTTGATAGAGTTTCTCGAGCATCAGGTCATTGATGATCCTGATGATGCATGGACTTCTCTACTTCCTCAGTCTTCCCGATTCTGGAAGAGGAAGTACGATTGACTCGCCAAAGAGAAGGCAGATATGGAGGCAGCTTATGAAGAGGAGGTGAAGAGGCTTCGTGCATCTTATCTTCCTGTGTCCCGAGCATTAGATGATTGTTTCTAGGGATCCATAGGATGATTATTTTCCTTTACTCTTGTACATGATTGACAATGCTGTACTTCTTTTCCCTGATGTTATTTTATGAGATATTTCCATATGCGTTAAAATGCTTAATATTTCCAAAATTTGCAAATAAAACCCTAAAGTTCCTTTGAAATATAAAAACAAATCATGTGCACAAGCATTGCATGCATCATGTGCATAAGCAGGTTTTGTTTCCGGTATCTTGTCCTGTGGTCTAACTCTGTACTCTTCATTTATTTTGAAGATAAGCTGACTCACCGGTACTACACTAGAGCCAACTCTGCAAGACTAATGGATCATCTCGAGCAAGAGAACCTTGAACTCAAGGAAGAAGTAGCCAGATTGACTGCCCTGATGGAGTCTTTCATGGCTGCCCAGAGCCGGTCCTTTCCGACGCCTTCAACTCCTCCCTAGAGGACAGTTATTTCCGAGATTGTCTCTTCGACTGTGCCTGCTGCTAGTGCACATTTTGCTCCGACAGCCATGCCAACCGGGTTTCCGTGGGGGATGCCTCCTAACTTCATGCTTGAGGGTCCTGCTCCAACTTTTGCTTCTATGCCGGCATCTAGCCCGGTCCTTGCTGTTCCTCCTCCTGTCGTGCATACCATGCCCAGGGTAGACGACACCATCTATCATTCTGAGCCGTCTGAGGGCCCAGATGTCTATGAGAAGATGGATGCTATGAATGATCAATTTCTTGAGCTGCGCAAGGAATTGAAGACTCTTAGAGGAAAGGACCTTTTTGGCAAGTCTGTTGCCGATCTCTGTTTAGTTCCAAATGTGAAGATTCCTGTGAAATTCAAGGTCCCTGACTTTGAAAAGTACAAAGGAAATACTTGTCCTCTCAGCCACCTGGTCATGTATGCCAGGAAGATGTCAACTCAAACTGATAACGACCAATTGCTCATCCACTACTTTCAGGACAGTTTGTCCAGTGCTACTCTGCGTTGGTATATGGGTCTAGACAGCGCGAACATCCGATCCTTCAACGACCTTGGCGAGGCCTTCGTCAAGCAATACAAATTTAACATGGATATGGCTCCCGATAGGGATCAGTTGAGGGTCATGTCCCAGAAGGATAAGGAAACGTTTAAAGAGTATGCCCAGAGGTGGCGAGAGGTGGCAACACAGATCGTGACTCTGCTAGAAGAGAAGGAAATGACCAAGATCTTTCTGAAGACCTTGAGTTCATTCTATTATGAGCGGATGATTGCTAGCGCTCCTTCTGACTTCACCGAGATGGTGAATATGGGGATGCGTTTAGAAGAAGGGGTTAGAGAAGGACGTCTAACCAGAGATGAAGGCTCTTCTGCCAAACGTTATGGGGCGTTTGCGAAGAAGAAAGATGGAGAGGCACATGTTGTGACCTCCCATGTGAAACCTAGAAAACCCTCTGTGAGGAGGAAAACTGTGCGTCCCGACAGTAACCAGCACCAGGTGGCTCATATAGCACTTGTCTTCAGAGACAATCAACAGTATCAGCATCATAACAACAATCAGCAACCACCTCAGCAATATCAGCAACAACAACACCGACCGCAGCAGCAGGCCTACCAGCCTCACAATAGTAATCAAACCAACACGAGTTACAAGAGGAAAAGGGTCACCTTTGATCCCATTCCGATGACGTACGCAGAATTATATCCCTCTTTGATAGAGAGGAAGCTGATTACTCCGAGAGACCCACCGGCTATACCTGCTAACCCTCAGTGGTGGTATAAGCCTGAGTTGCATTGCTTCTACCATTCTGGTGCTCCCGGCCACGACGTAGAGAACTGTTACCCATTGAAGACCAAGGTTCAGGACCTTGTGAGGTGTGGTATTCTGTGCTTTGAGGACATGGGTCCTAATGTTAAGAAGAACCCATTGCCCGAGCATGGGAAATCGGTTAACATGGTCCAGGGTTGCCCTTGCAAATACAAGGTCAAATATGTCAGTCATATTTGACAGTCCCTCGTCGAGATGCATCGTTTGTTGTGTGACTACAGTCACTATGAGCACACCATGATAGATGCCGAGTCTGCTCTGTTAACCGATTGGGTTGTCGCCAGGTACGCAAAGATCTTCAGGAAATGCTAGACAAAGGAGTTATTGAGATTCTGCAGAATAGGAATGTTGACGAGGATGAGCCTGAGGTCAACGTGATCTCCCCAGTATTTCGGATACCCGAACCTATTATCATCAAATACGATGGTAGCAAGCAGAAGGTTTCTCCTTCCCTGATCATTAAACCTGCCGGCCCAATGCCTTATTCTTCCGAAAAAGCAATTCCCTTCCGTTACAATGCTGTTGCTATAGAAGGAGAGAAAGAAGTGCCTTTGCCATCCTCCTCTGTTGTAAATATTGTTGATGTAAGTGGGCTAACCCGCAATGGTCGTGTGTTTTCAGCACCTCCCAAGCCCCAGACTAATGCTGATTTTGTTGAACGCCCGATTGGGAATGCGGTGAATTCCCCGAATCCGGCATTTGCTGTTAAACCCTCCTCTACATTGATAACTCCTGCTTCTGTTGGCCCGAGGGGCAATATGAAAGAAGACTGTGATGAGATGTTGAGGCTCATCAAGAAGAGCAAGTACAATGTTGTAGACCAGCTTCTACAAACGCCATCCAAAATATCCGTGTTATCTTTGCTTCTGAATTCAGAACCCCAAAGAGAGGCTCTGCAGAAAGTTTTGGACGTGGCATATGTAGATCATGATGTCAAAATAGAACAATTCGATAGTATTGTTGCAAACATTACTGCTTGTAACAATTTGAGTTTTTGTGACTCTGATCTCCCTGAGGAGGGAAGAGACCACAACTTGGCATTACGCATCTCCATGAACTGTAAAGACGACGCCATGTCCAATGTACTGGTGGACACTCGGTCATCCTTGAATGTATTGCCAAAATCCACTCTCTCTAGACTGTCATATCAAGGGCCTCCCATGAGGCAGAGTGGAGTAGTTGTGAAAGGTTTTGATGGGTCGCGTAAGACTGTGATTGGGGAAGTTGATCTCCCAATCAAGATTGGACCAAGTGATTTCCAGATTACCTTCCAGGTTATGGATATCCACCCATCCTATAGCTGTCTCTTGGGCAGACCATGGATTCACGAGGCTGGTGCCGTGACATCCACCCTACACCAGAAGCTGAAATTTGTAAAAAATAAGAAACTAGTAGTGGTAGGGGGAGAAAAGGCTCTCCTAGTTAGCCACTTATCTTCCTTCTCCTACATAGATGCTGAGGATGAAGTTGGAACTCCTTTCCAAGCTTTATCTGTAGCTGAGCCTATTGAGAAGAGAACTCATTCATTTGCTTCCTATAGAGATGCAAAGTTGGCCATCGAGTGTGGTGCAACTGCTGGTTTAGGAAAAATGATTGAGCTAGAAGACAATAAGTCCCGGGCTGGCATTGGCTTTTCTTCTGGGGTCTTCAACGAGAAAGGATTATTCAAGAGTGGAGGTTTTATCCATACCGGTCAGGAGGAAGAAGCTGCTGCTGTCTTGGAAGAGGATGCAGAGGACTCTGGCAATTTTGCCATCCCTGGAGGGATCTGCAACAATTGGGTCGTTGTGGATGTCCCTACAGTTATCCACAAGTCAACATAATAATCACTTTGTTTAAAAACCCTTCTCCCATGCCAAAAGGAGGAGTGATGACATTGTTGGCAACATAAATACAATGATATTTTCATTCAATAAATTCATGTTAAATGTTTGTTTTTCCAATTTATTTTCCCTTTTTGCTTTTTGCATGAAATTGGTGATCACATAAAACCCTCAAAAATAGAATAAAATCAATCTTTTCATCTGCATAATGATTTGCCTTGTTTGAATTCTAAAGCTTTTCATATCCAAAATCATTATGCGGGTTGATTTCTAGACCCATTGAACATAATGACTCAACGCCATCTCCCAATTTTGAATTCCCTGTATTTGAGGCGGAGGAAGATGATGTTGAAGAGATTCCTGATGAGATCACCCGACTACTTGAGCATGAAGAGAAGATCATTCAGCCGCACCTTGAGAATCTGGAAACAGTCAACTTGGGATCTGAAGATTGTGTGCGAGAGGTCAAGACTGGGGCACTCCTAGAAGAATCTGTTAAGAAGGGGTTGATTGAGTTGCTATGAGAATATGTCGACGTCTTTGCCTTGTCATATGAAGACATGCCTGGTCTAGATACTGATATTGTGCAACATTTCCTGCCTTTGAAGCCTGAGTGCGTGCCTGTAAAGCAGAAGCTCAAAAGAACTCATCCTGATATGGCCGTGAAGATCAAAGAGGAAGTTCAAAAGCAAATTGATGCGGGGTTTCTGGTGACTTCTACATATCCTCAATGGGTGGACAATATTGTGCCCGTGCCTAAAAAAGATGGAAAAGTCCGAATGTGTGTGGACTATAGGGACTTGAATAAAGCTAGTCCAAAAGATGATTTTCCTCTACCACATATTGATATGCTGGTAGACAATACAACTAAGTTCAAAGGCTTCTCGTTCATGGACGGATATTCCGGATATAATCAGATTAAAATGGCACCCGAGGATATGGAGAAGACAACATTCATCACACCTTGGGGAACATTTTGTTATCGAGTGATGCCCTTCGGTTTGAAGAACGCCGGAGCCACTTATCAACGAGATATGACTATCTTGTTCCATGATATGATGCACAAGGAGATTGAGGTATATGTTGATGATATGATTGCTAAGTCAAGAATGGAAGTTGAACATGTAGAGCACTTGTTGAAGCTTTTTCAGCGTCTGAGGAAGTTTAAGCTTCATCTGAATCCCAACAAGTGTACATTTGGAGTCCGTTCTGGCAAGTTATTGGGCTTTATCGTCAGTGAGAGAGGTATTGAGGTTGATCCTGCAAAGGTCAAAGCAATACAAGAGATGCCTGTGCCCAAAACTGAGAAGCAAGTCTGGGGTTTTCTTGGTCGCTTGAATTACATTTCCAGATTTATATCCCACATGACTGCCACATGTGCGCCGATATTCAAGCTCCTCCGGAAAGCCTTTGACAGTATTAAAAAGTATCTGTCCGAACCTCCGATTCTGTCCCCGCCTGTGGAAGGGAGACCCTTGATTATGTATTTGACTGTTCTCGAAGACTCTATGGGTTGTGTCCTTGGTCAACAAGATGAATCAGGAAAGAAAGAGTATGCCATTTACTAATTGAGTAAGAAGTTTACTGATTGTGAGTCTCGATACTCAATGCTTGAGAAGACATGTTGTGCTTTGGTTTGGGCTGCTAAGCGCTGACGCCAGTATATGATAAATCATACGACTTAGTTGGTATCCAGAATGGATCCAATCAAGTACATATTTGAGAAGCCTGCTTTAACCGGGAGGATTGCCCGTTGGCAGATGTTGCTGTCTGAGTATGATATTGAGTATCGAGCTCAGAAAGCTATCAAAGGTAGTATCTTGGCTGACCACTTGGCACATCAGCCGATCGAAGATCATCAGCCAGTTCAGTATGACTTCCCGGATGAGGAGATTTTGTATTTGAAAATGAAAGATTGTGATGAGCCTACACTTGATGAAGGGCCAGAGCCTGGTTCCAGATGGAGTATGGTGTTTGATGGTGCTGTAAATCAGTATGGAAATGGTATTGGGGCAGTAATCATTACTCCTCAGGGCACACATATTCCTTTTACAGCAAGGCTAACTTTCAAATGCACGAATAATATGGCTGAGTATGAGGCCTGTATTATGGGATTGGAGGAATGCATTTATCTTAGGATCAAGCATATTGATGTTCATGGTGATTCGGCCCTCGTTGTTAATCAGATTAAGGGTGAGTGGGAAACGAATCAACCTGGTCTCATCCCCTATAGAGATTATGCGAGGAGGATTTCAACATTCTTTACTGAGGTTGACTTCCATCATATTCCTCGAGATGAGAATCGAATGGCAGATGCTCTTGCTACACTTGCCTCAATGATTATGGTCAAATTATGGAATGAAGTTCCCAATATCACTGTGATGCGCTTGGATAGACCAGCTCATGTATTTGCAGTTGAAGAAGTGAATGATGATAAGCCATGGTATTATGATATCAAGTGTTTCCTTCAGAGTCAGATTTACCCGCCTGGGGCATCTGTGAAAGATAGGAAAACTTTGAGGTGATTATCTGGCAGTTTCTACCTCAATGGCGATGTGCTTTATAAGAGAAATTTTGATATGGTTATGCTCAGATGCGTGGATAGACACGAAGCAGACCTGTTAATGGCTGAGGTCCATGAGGGTTCATTTGGTACTCATTCCAATGGACATGCCATGGCTAGAAAGATGTTAAGAGCAGGCTACTATTGGTTGACAATGGAGTCTGACTGCTGCAAATATGTGAAGAAATGCCATAAGTGTCAGATTTATGCGGATAAGATTCATATTCCTCGAACACTTCTGAACGTGATCTCATCACCATGGCCTTTCTCCATGTGGGGAATTGACTTGATTGGCATGATAGAGCCGAAAGCGTCCAACGAGCACAGATTCATTCTCGTAGTAATTGATTACTTCACCAAGTGGGTCGAAGCGTCGTCATATGCAAATGTGACCAGGAAGGTGGTCGTGAAGTTTAGCAAGAATCAACTCATATGCTGATATGGTGTGCCAAACAAGATCATTATTGATAATGGATCTAACTTGAACAACAAGATGATGAAAGAGCTGTGTAATGAGTTCAAGATAGCACACCATAATTCCTCTCCTTATACACCCAAGATGAATGGGGTTGTTGAAGCGGCTAACAAGAATATCAAGAAGATTATCTAGAAGATGGTTGTTACGTACAAACATTGGCATGAGATGCTGCCATTTGCTTTACATGGATATCGTACATCTGTCCCCACTTCAACAGGGGCAACCCCTTTCTCCCTTGTTTACGGCATGGAGGTTGTACTCCCAGTAGAGGTGGAGATCCCATCAATGAGAGTCCTGATGGAAGCCAAGTTGACTGATGCTGAATGGGTTCAGAGTCGTTATAACCAATTGAATTTGATAGAAGAGAAGTGATTGACTGCCATGTGCCATGGCCAGTTATATCAGCAGAGAATGAAGAAAGCTTTCGATAAGAAGGTCAAGCCTCGTGTGTTCAGAGAAGGTGACATAGTGCTTAAGAAAGTCTTGTCTTTCGCGCCCGATTCCAGGGGCAAGTGGACTCCAAACTATGAAGGTCCATATGTTGTTAAGAGAGCCTTTTCAGGCGGCGCTTTGATGCTTACAACTATGGATGGGGAGGATTTCACTCGTCCTGTGAATTCAGATGCAATCAAGAAATACTTCGCCTAAAAATAAAAACAGAATAGCTCGCTAAGTTGAAAACCCGAAAGGGCGACTTAGGCAAAAATGAGCGTCTCAGTGGATTGAAAACCCGAAAGGGAGATCCAGGCAAAAATTAGAGACATGATATATATATATATATATATATATATATATATATATATATATATATATATATATATATATATATATATATATATATATATATATATATATATATATATATATATATATATCCCGCTAGATTGAGCACCTCATCCTGAGGCAATCTAGGCAAAAATTAGGGATTTGGCAAGTAACTGCATCCTGACAAGACTTTTGTTCTACAACTGTCATCCATCAAAGATTCTCGCTCAGTCATCATCAACTGAAGCTTCAGATGCATCGGATTCAGAATTGGTGGAGAAATGGTCATTATGTTCAATGTAGCCCTTTTCCAATATATATCACCAATTTCAAATTTGTAAAGATCTATGGAGTCTTGCCATTTGCAGACTACCATTCCATCAAATAAATTTGAGCCTTTATCCAATTATTTGCACTCTTATTTGTTTCTATTCAACAAATGTTTTGCATGTTTTAGTTGAGAAAATATCATTGCTCTAAACAAATAAATTTTTCATAAAATTGTTTTTAAAACAAAGTGAACATTCACAATGATGAAAGGATACTTAAGAGATCCTCAGTGCTCTCCCAAGGGTGGTATGATCTCCAACAGGGTAAGACATTTGTTCATGTTCTTGGCATGACTGTATCCTCTTCCTCCAGAGTATCGTTGAGGTTATTCTCCTCCCTTCCTTTCAGCAGAGCAGTGGTCTTCCCTCCCCAGCAGATGTGTCCTCTCTGGAAGATTCGGTATTTGGTGGTTGATCCCTAGAATTCCTTCATTTCCTCGGATAAATCCCCAGTAGAGTTATGGATGTGATGAATTTTATTTGTGGTGATTCATCCCCTGGTGAGATATTTGTTGTCTCTGATCCCCGGCAGATTGGATATTCTCCGGTGATCCTGGCTTTCTCTCTTGAGATGTAGTACCGGGTGGTTGATTCCTGGACCTGTGTGTGTTAGATATGTCTGTTTGGCAACATTCATCAAACATAAATCACGCATATACATGCATAATTATAACATTCAGATATCCATGTTGCATTTTTTGCCATATATCGTTTTTTGTTGTCTCCTGCTATTTGTTGATATATATCTCCCCAAGCAGATTGTGTGTGTCTGATCTCTCCATATAGAGTCATCCCCATAAGCAGAAAGCATTTATCCTTTCTTCCATATTCCCCACTAAGATATATCCTCGTGGATGATGGTTGTTTCTTTTTCCTCCCAACATATATATTGGGATGGGTTTCCCTATTGAGTTATATCCTCATTAGGACGAGTTTTGATTCAGTTTGCCTCTTTGGTTTGACCCTAAATTGGCTCCTGTAACTGTTTCCTTTTGCTTTCCCGTGGTATAAATGAATAATTGTTCAGTAATTAATAGTTATTCATATTATCTTCGGCGGAGTCTGTGGTTTTCTACCCTTATACCGGTAGTTGCAAACCCTACTCTCTTTCCCCTTTGCAGAGTTAACCTTTGGTTCATTATAATCGATGACGGTTACTCTTCCGTGGTTTCCTACCCAGTATCCGGTAGGTGTAATCCCCTTCTTGACGGTTATCTTCATCCAATATTCGGTGTTGATATCCCCTCTTTTGCTCGGATAGTTGCCCTGATTATGCAATTTATCCCCCTAGCAAGTTATCTCTCGTCTACCCTGTTATTGGTAATGATTGTTGCTTTCCTGATTTGGTCATCATTATATACCTAGTTTCGGTATCTGTTGATTGTAATTTTAAGTGTCGGGTTTTTGTTATCGTATCCACAGGGATTGTAAGATATCACCGTCGTTCGATGGTTGTATTAATCTTAGCTTAAGTAACACAGGGGGTTTTGGTTTTAATCACGTTATCTTGCATAAAAAGGTAATACAATGCGGTAAAAGTTTGATTTGAATATTTGAGAAATATTGCCAAAGTTAGGGTTCAACGATCACTTTGCATGTATTTGTTCGGTCAACAATCTTATAAACTCCTTTAGATGATAAATTATTTCACAAAGTCCTCCCAATGTGTTTCTCTCGAACATACATTGTGAGTCTTCCCATTTTGATCGATTGTTTATCTCTAACACAACCTATCAAAATGACAACTTTTTGGTTCAACCTTATGGTGAACAAAATCATTCATTACTATCTCTAGCTAACAAACAAGATTGGATGAAAACCTAGGTTAAGAGTTGGTAAACATCTCTCGATCATAAACCAACACAAAGAGTTTTGAATAAGAACAAGGTTTTCATCATATATTCACCATTAAAGAGTTTACACATGAAGATCCTTACATTTACACACAAAGCTAATGATCATCTACATCTAACCTTGACAAATGGAGGACTTAGCTACTCATTTTCATGGTAGCTTGGTCGGCAAGTTTTGGAAGAAGGTTGATCAACATCCGAGTCGAATAATCGAGATTGGATGGGAATCCACCTTCTTTTTGTAAAAGATGGTTAAGAGATGAAGAGAAATGAAATTTAGGGCACAAAAGCTTCTAAGAACAATGCTGTAAAAATATCTAGAAAAAGTGCAAAAGTATGGAAAACTAGGTATCAAGGTATGGCTCCAAAAAGTGGCTCTTGCTATTTATAGTGTTGGTACTGGGCTGTCATGCTCGCTAGGCGAGCAGAATGGTTCGCCTAGCGAGCAACAAAATGAGGCACCTGGGGCACCTGTGCGCAGGGAAATATCTTCTGCTAGACTGTCATGTTCGCCTAGCGAACAAAAGCTTCGCCTAGCGAAGGCCACGCTTCAACCTTCGCCCCAGCGAGGTTGAAAGGTTTTGCTACTGGAATGCTCGTTGGGCACTCGCTAGAGCCTCGCCTAGCGAGTGAGTGCTGGCTGCGCTTTTCACCAAAACTGAACGAACTCGCTACCACCTTCGCTAGCAGCTCGCCTAGCGAATTTATTGACATTTTACTGGAGCTTTTCGCTGGGCGCTCGCCTAGCGAGTGCTTCGCCACAGACCTCGCCTAGCGAGCAGGCTGATGAATGCTTGTTTTACTTGATCCCTTTGCCAAATTTCTTGTGTCTTCACTTTCTATTATTTCATGCCTACTTCCTGCACAATAACACACAAATCAAAGGTACCATGATCGTTTATCGTTTAATTGCATTTCAGCCGAAACAAAGGTGCTTTTGAACACATTAGCAAGGAAATAGAGGGAAAGATGCCCATATTTGATAGCTCAAATAAGCACTTTTGGGCATCTAACAACTCTCCCCAACTAGATTCTTGCTTGTCCTCAAGCAAAGTATGCCCCTTGAAGGACAAGAGGATTTGCTTTAAGAAAATGGTTTCTCCGAAGTTGGATAAAACGGCTGAAACACAAGCGAATCAGCATATACAAGTTTCCAACGGTTCGAATAAAATAATACACAAGAACTAAAACTTAATAGCTGTGCGAAATATTTATCTATCTACAACAATATTATTCTGAATGAATCACCCTATCTCTCCTCTTCGAATAAGGAATGAAGAATTTACGCGTTTGCAACCGCGGGAATAATCTCACTCTCTAACAAATAATGAAGAAATCAATTCGATTCATACAATGTCTAACAATTATAAATGGTAATGTGGAAGCACGAAGATCACTAAGGGCTTTTCGGTTGAAGCTTGGTCAGGTTAACAAACAAGGGTCATTTCTAAGGCCATTGAAAACGAAATTGCCGATGCAAAAGAGACATTCACTGTACACATATTCACACATCTCGACTTCGTTCCATTTGTTTCTTATTTGAAACCTTCACAACTCTTATTTCACAACTCAATTTTTATTTTTCACTATTTTTCTTCCAAGCAAGCATTCATTTTCATTCTTTCTATTTTTGTTCTTTTCTTTCACATCATATTTACAAAACAGATGTTTCTTTTCTATATTTTTATTTTCAATGCTTGCTCGGTTTTTCTTTTTTTTCAAGAGTTGTGGTACTTACCGATTCTCCCCAACTTATTTCTTACTCACCCTAAGTGAATGCTCTTAACTTTTTATGGCAAAAGAACAATAATCAAGATTTTCCGGGCTGTAAAAAAAAGATTTTTGAAATCTCGCTTTATTTCAAGCCGAGATTCAACTGTTTAAGCTCAAAGGGGTTAACGAATACTCTCTCTACTCACAGGTAAGTTGTTTTTGGATGTAGTTGTGCTCGATAGAAAACAAGTGCCTTGATCATTTCTAATTGCTTCCACATATTCACAATAATAAAAGACAAAGCATGAATCAAATGAATCAACAAAACTTATTAGAATCCAGCATTTAAGTGTACAATGGAGGTTTCCTCACAATTTGTGGTTTTAAGTTCTAGATGAAACATTCATTCAATTATGTTGCAAAAAGACAATATTCAATTTACCAAAAAGAGTAAAGTTCCTAATGCATTCTAACATTCTAGCCAAAGGTAACCATGTACCTTAGCCTCATTCCCTTGTTTATTCTTATCATTGCCATCCAAGCTCGGATGCACCTTCATTGGGTACTTCTTTGAGGAGCAACCAATCTAGAAGGTTTGCCACTTAATCAACCAAAAATTTATTAAACAACAAAATTCAAAACATAAATAATAATAATACTTCAAAATATAAAATTGTTCATGGGGGACAAAACACCCCAATAGTACAAAACCAAAGTCAAAATACAGAATACGCAAATACAATAGAAATAAACATAAAAACTGAAAAATACAAAAACTTAACCCTCTAAGGGCTCAGAATCCTCCTCGCTACCGGCTTCAGAACCGGTAGCCTCCTCCTCATCATCATCATCAGCTGCACCACCAGAAGACGCACCAGCGCCCGCCCCCTCACCATACACAGGCCTGTCCACAGGCCAGTTGGCGTTAAGCAGAAATTGCTCACGCGTCATCAAGGCATGAGCACCACTTCCCTGCAGCTGTAACCGCTGCATAGAGTCGTGCATATCTATCATGGCACGCTGGGTGGCCGCCATCCATTCAAAACTGTAATCGCACACAACTTGCAGGTAGGGATCTGGTCCAGGAGTAGAAGTACCAGGACCATCAGATGCCCGGGTACTCTCTGCAGCTGCACTGCCTCTGGCATTCTTGGCCCTGCAATATTTGGCCACGTACCGGTCATCGATAGGCGACGGGATCCTTACCTGACCCCGAGACGGTAGTTTCACCTTTGCCTGAATGCACAAACTCATGATCAAGCACGGGAAAGCTAGGGGATAATTCACACGAGCCCCCGACTTTAGCCCGCTCTCGATCACGGACTTAAGCTCATTAGCGATGATCCTCGCCACATCGATCAGGACGTTGGAGAGGATACTGTGAACCAAATGTGCCACTGGGATCGGCACTGTAGAAGTGTGGGACTTTGGCTGGATGTTTGTCAGAACCAAAAGCAGTATCAGTTGAGCCATGGGAGTCATGTCCTCCCTATGATACCTCATTGGAACCCCAGATGGGTTCAGCTCAACAGATTTCCCTCTTAATAGCAGGGCGGCAAAAATGGCTTCAACATCTCGGTGAAGCCGTAAATCAGTGTGGTATGTGTCTCTTTCCTCAGCTCCCAGCTGGAGCGGCTCACCAAGTACTCGGTTAATGGCATCCCTATCAAATGCAACTGGACGGCCGACCACTCTAGATATCCAAGTAAAGGGCTCGTCGTCATCAGGCAGTGCGTTTGCATAAAACTCACGCACCGTTGCTATGTCATAATGCTCAAGTGGGGAAATTAACCGAACCCACTTCATAGTGTCTATCAACCCGGCAAATGCTTTGTTTGTGCCTTGGGGGTTGATGAGGAATCGCTTCTCCGGAAGAATTTTCCGTTTCTCCAAAGCAATGTACCTGGCGGCCTGCTTCGGGCCGACAAACTTGTCGTTATCAAATTGGATCGTTACTGGACGGGAAGTGCTCGTTCCTTTCCTCTTCTTTGAATTTCCAGACCTTGATTCCATCTGCAAAAGGTTTTGAAAAAGAACAAGGTTTTCATCATATATTCACCATTAAAGAGTTTACACATGAAGATCCTTACATTTACACACAAAGCTAATGATCATCTACATCTAACCTTGACAAATGGAGGACTTAGCTACTCATTTTCATGGTAGCTTGGTCGGCAAGTTTCGGAAGAAGGTTGATCAACATCCGAGTCGAATAATCGAGATTGGATGGGAATCCCCCTTCTTTTTGTAAAAGATGGTTAAGAGATGAAGATAAATGAAATTTAGGGCACAAAAGCTTCTAAGAACAATGCTGTAAAAATATCTAGAAAAAGTGCAAAAGTATGGAAAACTAGGTATCAAGGTATGGCTCCAAAAAGTGGCTCTTGCTATTTATAGTGTTGGTACTGGGCTGTCATGCTCGCTAGGTGAGCAGAATGGTTCGCCTAGCAAGCAACAAAATGAGGCACCTGGGGCACCTGTGCGCAGGGAAATATCTTCTGCTAGACTGTCATGTTCGCCTAGCGAACAAAAGCTTCGCCTAGCGAAGGCCACGCTTCAACCTTCGCCCCAGCGAGGTTGAAAGGTTTTGGTACTGGAATGCTCGCTGGGCACTCGCTAGAGCCTCGCCTAGCGAGTGAGTGCTGGCTGCGCTTTTCACCAAAACTGAACGAACTCGCTACCACCTTCGCTAGCAGCTCGCCTAGCGAATTTATTGACATTTTACTGGAGCTTTTCGCTGGGCGCTCGCCTAGCGAGTGCTTCGCCGCAACCCTCGCCTATCGAGCAGGCTGATGAATGCTTGTTTTACTTGATCCCTTTGCCAAATTTCTTGTGTCTTCACTTTCTATTATTTCATGCCTACTTCCTGCACAATAACACACAAATCAAAGGTACCAAGATCGTTTATCGTTTAATTGCATTTCATCCGAAACAAAGGTGGTTTTGAACACATTAGCAAGGAAATAGAGTGAAAGATGCCCATATTTGATAGCTCAAATAAGCACTTTTGGGCATCTAACAGTATCCCGATGCCTTTCTTTTCGGTTGATTTATCCTTTATTAACCCAGTGATCGGTTGTGGTAATCTTCCATGCGAGTATATTATCTACGTTCTGACGGTAATAGACAATATATCTCATGCACTCTTTGGTTGAAGCTTTTTGTTCTTCCTCAGTCGAGTAAGATTCGTATTCCCTTTGCGGAATCGAATATCCATCCTATAATCGAGTTTGCTTTTAGCCCTCTTTTGGATGATGAGTGTCTTGGAAATATTCCCCAATTCACGCGTTGGTTAGTCACCTATTATATGCCCAGTAACCGGTATCCCTGGTGTTCCTCCTTTTCTGCTCCCTATTATGACTTTTGTCCCCTGTGGAGTCAGATTTCCCTGAGTTGAAATATACCTTTTTAGGTCTTCCTCAGATGTTTTGAAGTTTTGATATCTCTCACCCTTATACCGGTCTTAGATATTCATTCTTCCCGAGCATATTGTATCTCTCACCCTTATACCGGTGTTCAGATCGCATGTCTCATTGAGCTTGATGCCCAGTAACCGGCAACACCTCATCTCGCTGCCTCCCCAGGAGGGTCTTTTTAGACATCCCCAGCGAAGTCCTCTAGTGGATTATCTTCGTCCGGATTTTTATCCGAAGAATCCATTGCGGAGAGTTTCGCTGTATTGGCATATTCCCCAATACATGCATCTTTGAGTCAGCTCGAGTCTTTCCAATAGATTTATTCTCGTTGGAGATTCTTTTCCCCGGTTTTGAGTCGTGACCTGCTCACGCATTTTTAGTCCTTTACTCCCCAGTAGAGTCTCTGCCCCATAGAATGAATTATTCATGGGAGTCATCACTTTCCTCTTAATCTTTACCGTTGTGGACGCATTCCCCACAGGGTTTTACCTTTTGCATACATACATCTGCATCATGAGGTCTCTTAGGGACCAAAATTCGTCTCTTTGTTATTATTTAAGCCCATTCTATCTCGTCGAGACGAAGATTTTAACCTTCCCTTCTCCGGCTAGAATGACCTTAAATAGGGGCATCTGTAAGACCCTAATTTTGCCCCTAAGATCCCTCATGGCATCATAACATTGCATTTGCATAGCCTCAAGGATCATTGAGAATCTTGGTTCCCTTTGCCTTTGGGTGGGACTCCTTGTGAGTGGTTTGAGATCACCAAGCATGCTTGAATTGTATATCATTGCTTTTCTCATTTTTGTTTACTAACCAAAAGCACAAAAATATGTCACTAACATCTTTTGGTTGTAGCTTGAGCAATCACAAGATCAAAAGCTTCAAGGAGGTCATTGGTACAAAGACATGGCCAAAAGAGGATGAAAGCAAGCATGGTAATGGTTCCCAAAGCTCTCATCCATCAAGTATTCCTCCCTAGTATCTCAATTCATCATGTTTGATCAAGGCAAGTCAAAGGATTTGAGGTTGGTTCCTCAGAGAAACCCTAATTCATCTGTGCATCACAATGCCTTGCTCATGAAGCAACCTCAGCCCATGGTCAAATACAATCTAGGGAAGTTCTTTAATTCATCATTTCATGCATATTTGAACTTATTTGAGTATCCTCAATCATCAATTCATCAAGGTATGAGTCATGGACTTGAAAAGTTGATCAGTCAATTCATCTGACTATTTTGAAATACATTGAGACCTAACTTTTTATGTGTTGGTCAAATGGAGATGGTGCCAAAGGCAAAAATGTTCTTAAGGACAATATGAACAACTTTCATGTTCATCAAAAATTGATTTGAAGCTTGGAAGACGATCTGCCATTCCAATACATTATAGGTCATTTGACTGAAACCCTAATTTTGGGTCAACTTCCCAAAGACATAACTCATTCATTTTTTATGATTTTGAGGTGGGATCAAATGCATTGGAAATATTAAGATGTCTAATTCAAATGTTATTTTGGACAAAATTTCAAAATCTCAAAGAAATTACATGTGATAATGCAAGACATTATAGGTCCTTTTTGACCAAAGGCATTAAAAGTCAAAAAAGTTCAACTTCAAGTGCCCATAACTCTTTCATCAAAAATCCAAATGAAAATATCTACAACTTTGATGTTAGAGGTTTTTCCATTTGGAGCTTGCATCATCAAAACAGAAGGGCTTGAAAGTTGGCCAATTTTAGAAACCTTGCCTTCAAGCTCAAATTTCACTAATTTCCAAGGCCCAAATGAGTTTTTGTCCAACATGACATTTGTTCCTTATGTCAATACCTTTCCAACCATTACCCACATGCCTATGTTTCCATTTTGCAAAAGGGATTTTCGAAGACTTGACGTTTTGTGACCATTTATGTGTTTCATGATGAATCTTCATGCACAAGCCATTGCCTTTCAATTTACACGTCCAAAGTTGATTCATTTGAGTTCAGCATGCAAAACCATTTGATTTTGGGCCTCACATGCGCCTGTATAGGCCCATGCATGGAGGACCCAATTCTCATGCACACGGATTCATCACACTCTCCTTGCAGCTTCAGCTATAAATAGAATGCATTGCTCCACTTGAAAGGCAACCTGAAGGCGCTTGAAACTCTGTTGAATTGAATCCACACCCTCACACCAAAGGAACTCTCTCTTTTCTTCAAAAAAATTCAGATCTAGAATTCAGTTTCCTCGACTGTTTTCTTTGATCTAAAAGTTCCTAGACCTCTTCACCTTGATCCATTGCACTTCTGTTTTGATAAAGCAAGCAAGGTTTCAGGCTCAAATCACCAGAACTCAAACTTGAACTTTAACTGGTATTTACTTCGATTCTCTTCATCCTTTGACCTATTGGTTGTGATTTTGTGTTGGCTGAAGTCCTCTCAATAGAGGCATCATGTTTATGTTTTTGATTTTTGCAATTCATTGAGTTCATGATGAACACCAGAATTTTCCACTTCTGATTTCTCAAATTATAGAGATCTAGAAGGAAAATGGATGGTATAGAGATGATGTACATCATCTTAGCTTTCTATTGATGTATAGATCGCCTCATTTGATGGCCATTTGCGTTTCTGCATTTTTTTGAACATGGCCGGAATCTGGGAAGCTCGTCGGAGAAGATGAAGTTTCCGTTGGCTTCATCGTGTCCAGTTTGAATCTGGACCGCTTGATCTGATTTCTAGATTGAATCTCGTACATCCATTGTTATGACTTCATTAAAGGCTGGGTGTATCTCGTTTGACTCACGTGTTTGGTGAATGCGCGCTTCTAAGCCGTGTGATGATCCACGTCAATTAATGAAGGATGATCCAATGGCTCGCTTTTTCCAATTTTCTAATTTCTGATTTTATTTTCTTTTATTTCTTTTAATTCCATTTCATTTCCAAAATTCATATCTCCTTCACTATTTGTCCAAAAATTATGGGACCAATTGCATTATTTCCGAAATAAATTCTAGTTTTCTATTTCTAATTTTTTTTTTATTTTGTCATTTGATATTTTTTATGAATTTTCTCTTTTCTGGTTATTTTTAATTCATTTTAAATAGTTTTTGATATTCAAAAAATACAAAAATATTTTCCTAACCTATTTGGATGATGATGGATCTATGAAAAATATTCTCATCAATTTTTGAATTGATTTGAGATTTATTTGAGATTTTAGTTCAATTAGGTTATTTTTATTCATTTTTAATTGATTAAAAATAGTTTCTAACTTTTAAAAATGCTGAAATTTTTTGTCAAACTTTGTTTGACCTTGTTAAACTTAGGATAAATCACTTGGACCTTTCAAGGTTGATTTGAAGTGATTTTGAAGTTTGACCTTTCCATTTTCAGATGGTTGTGATCAGTTCAGAGGCTGTAACTCAGTGCAGTGGATGTTCAGATGACTTGGAGGATTGGAGGATGGCACAGTGCATTGCATTCATGCATCAACATCATTCACATTTTGCATTTATCTGCATCTAACTCATGTTTATCCATATGTAGGGGACATTCTTGATCGAGATCCCGGTTGAGAGACTTCTTTGTTCCAGACATGAGGCCCGGCTTGAAAGATGACGTCGTCTACAGTTTCTTCAATCCAGAGATTGATGTGTTAAGGGATATGATAGTATTGATTACACCTGACCATGTGGGGTTGTTCCGTGAGTATTATGGTGGTATTCTGAAGTTAGTTTTCAGGCTCACGGACAGTGATAGGAGTGTCGTCCATACTCTTCTCCAGTTTTATGATCCGGGTTTGAGATGTTTTGTCTTCCCAGATTACTTGTTGGGACCTTTGATGGAGGACTACGCCAGCATCCTGGGTCTCCCGATCAGGGACCAGATTCCGTTCTACGTCACTAAGGAGGAACCTGATGTTGCCGAGATTTCTCGTGCTCTTTATTTGAGCCCAGAGGTGACCAAGGGGGGTTTGAAGGAGAAGGGGAAGTTGCCCGGTTTTCATCTGAGTTTCTTAGAGACTAAAGCCAAGGAGCATGCTGCTTTGGGTAATCGGAGGACCGTTTGTGCTTTGATTGCTGTGAGCATCTATGGGATCATCCTATTTCCTAATCAGAAGAACTTTGTGGACATTAATGCCATCCGGGTGTTTATGCAGAGGAATCCTATTCCTACCTTGGTTGGGGATGTTTATTACTCGGTCCATAATCGGAACGAGAAGAGGCGAGGGGGATTGATTAGATGTTGTGCTCAACTGTTGCACAAATGGTTTATGGGGTATCTGCCTTCCAGAGGTGCTTTTGTTTCTCTTGATCCTACGGTTAATTGGGCGACCAGGTTGATGGGTTTGTGGGCCAAGGACATAGCTTGGACTCACAATGGTATGGTTGGACGAAACTTCATTTATAGTTGTGGGAGCTTTCCCAACGTGCCTCTTATAGGAGTTCAGGGTTGCATTAATTATAACCCGACGCTTCTTAGGAGACAAATGGGGTTTGCTATGGAGGTTCCTCCTCTCGAGTGTGAGATTCAGGAGTCTTTCTACTTCCCAGCTGAGGGTAATCTGTTACAGTTGAGGCAGGTGTCCGGGGCATGGTGTAACATTCAGAGGAAGGGCAAGGTTTCTTTTGGTAAGGTTAATAGCAGGTCTCTTCCTCCATTTGATGATTGGCTTAGGAAGAGGATTGAGCTCACACATCTACCATTTCCTGGAGGTGATCTTTGGTGTCCATTGATTGAGGGGCCACGTTCTTCTGTCAGCATGGAAGAGTTCCTTGAGATGAAGAAAGCCAGAGATCAACTCCTAGCAGAAAAGACTGAGTTGGAGATGAGTGTTGCTAGGATTCAGATGGCTAATCAGGAAATCAAAGGGAGAATAGAAGACCAGGATAAGAGACATGCCATGGAAGTGAAGCGCTTTGAGATAGATACTGCCTATTACCGCAAGATCAGCCAAGCGTTGGAGTCGTCTACAAAGGAGCATGACCTTACCAAGGAGAAACTAGCTAGGGCCTTGAGGGTTATTGAAGATGAGAAGAGGAGACAAATCCTTGTGAAGAATCAGAGAGATGTCAGAGCTAAAGTCCTTGCCACAGAATGGGAAACTGATAAAGCGAAGATTATTGCTGAGAGAGATCACTACCTTGCTGAGAGGGATCATTATTTCCGACAGATGAAGATTCACCAGAAGGAGATAGGGAGATTGCAGCAGGAGAACACTGAGCTTAGGTTTGCTGTGAAGTTTACCAGGATGGTTGATGATGCGGAGCCTTCTGTGGGGCCTTCTTCAGCGTAGCCTTTTGTTATCATTTTTGTTGGATTACTGTCAGGCCTGTTGACAGAATTCACTTGTTTGTATTTTCTTCCTGTTTCTGGAGAATTGTATTTGATTTGTATCAGACTCGAAGTATGACTCTCGCACTTATTGTGAACTTTTGGTATGCAATGGTTGTTTTCATTCAGTGATCGGTCTTCAAGCTTTATTTGCTTTCCTGTATGCACTCACACAGCACACACATGGTTGGGTGGTATCTTTACTAAATCATAATTCTCTGCACTGTATGTCAAAATCAATCGATGAATGTCAGAATATTGTTGCCGGATTATTATCTGTCTCGATGAAGCCAGGATCGAAAGACAGAGTGGTCCTCATATGGATAGACATTGCATTCATGCATAATCATAATAACTTGTCTTCTATTTTGCAGGTGTCAGTTTCTAACGTGCTTGATTGTTTCAGGAATCATTGCTCGTGCGCGTAGAATCATTCCCTTGCACACAACCCGTCCACACAGATACTTTACCAGACGCAACACACCCAGGCTGATGGATCTACCCAACGCAGATTTTCTCGAGCTGAAGGATAAAATGAATGAATTGATCAATGTCATGCAAGGGTTTGCCGTGGGGCAAAAAGCACTTGCTGATAAAATGGAGAAGCTCGAGCGGGCTTCGGCTGCTAACAGTGGTATCAATTTAGAGGGGGTCTCCAACCATGGCCTTGGTGGTTCCAGGGATGGGGGAGATCTCGGAAAGAAGACAACTGCTGGCGTGGTGATCAACAATGGGGGTGGTTTTGGTGTTGCCACAAGCGGTAGACCAGGTCCGATGGGCAATAATCTGAAGGACAGTCTGTTTCCTCCTTTCTTTGGGGATGAGGAGGATAGAGAGGAGGACAGAGAAGCAGATCAGTTCTCCATGCTTAATGAACAATTTGGCCAATATGGTGTTCAACCGCCAAATAAAGAGATCCAGGTGCTGGCGGAGAAGATAAGGGCCTTGGAAAGTCATGCTACTCCGGGATTTGTTAATATGTCAAATATGGGGCTGGTCGAGGGGATTGTGATCCCACAAAAGTTCAAAGCGCCTGCGTTTGACAAATACAATGGGAGTTCTTGCCCGGAAACTCACCTCCAGGATTTCGTCCGTAAGATTTCTGCTTATACAATGGACCAGAAACTGTGGATGTACTTCTTCCAGGACAGTCTGTCTGGAGGGTCTTTGGAGTGGTACACCAAATTGAAATCTTTGGATATCAAAAGCTGGCAAGATCTTGGTGATGCATTCTTTAAACAGTACCAGTTTAATGCTGATATGGCTCCTAGCCGTACCCAACTGCAGGGTATGTCTCAGAAGTCTAACGAGGGGTTTAAAGAATATGCACAGAGGTGGAGGGAGCTGGTTGCCCGAGTCCAACCTCCATTGGTAGACCGAGAAATGTCAGATCTGTTTATGGGTACCCTGCAAGGGACCTTTGCTGAAAGAATGGTTGGATGCCCGGTTACTAACTTTGCTGATATTGTGGTGGCCGGAGAAAGAATTGAAAGTTGGTTGAAGCTGGGGAAGATACAGGGTAACGCTTCGTCGTCGGGATCGAATAAGCCCTTTGGGAATGGTCAGAGGAAGAAGGAGGGTGATACAAGCGCTGTGTATGCCAGAAAGGACAGAGTAGGGATCGTTATTACCAGCACACTGCTGCGGTAACCATTCCTGCTGATAATCAGCAACAGCATCAACAACCGCAACAACAACAACAGCCGTTTCAACAGAGACCGCAGAGGGCCGGGTATCAGGTGAGAGGACGAATGAATGATCGTCAATTTGATAGACCACCTGTGACCTATTCATTCCTGTTGAAGAAGTTGAGGGACTTGGGGTTGGTTCAGCTAAGAACGTTGGCTCCGTTGAGACCTGATCAGAGGCCGGCCAGTTTTGATGAGAACGCCAAGTGTGAATTTCACTCAGGTGCCCCTGGACACAACGTAGAAAATTGCAAAGCTTTTAAGCATGTGGTCCAGGACTTGGTGGATTCTAAGGCAATCAATTTTGCACCATCTCCAAATGTGAATGCTAATCCCATGCCCGCGCATGGTCAAATGGGGGTGAATGCAATTTCTTAGGATGAGGGCCGAATCGGGCTGTTAAGTGTGGATCAGTTGAGGACTCCGTTGGCTGAGGTCAAGCGTCAGTTGTTGAAGAATGGGGTCTTTCCAGGCTGTGATGACTGTTGTGCTGCGTGCACTGTTACTTCTGATGGGTGTGTGTTGCTGAGGGAGGCAGTCCAGAAGATGATGGATGAGGGAAGCCTCAGGTTTGAGAAAGTGGATTTGGGGAAGGAGGATGTTTCCACCATAACCATTTACTTCGACCCGGTTGATTTGTCAACGCTGGCAGATGCGGCTCCAGTTACCATCACGGTACCTGGGCCAATTCCTTATGACAAAGATGATGTCGTGTTATGGCATTATGGTGGAGAAGTATATTGTAATGGGGAGAAGTTGGAGGATTAGGCTGCAAGTGAAACCACCATTTCAAAGGTGGATAATGTCGGACTTAGTGGTTTCACTCGCAGTGGAAGGTTGTTTGCCCCTGATGCTTTGAGAAGTGGGGAAGGAGAAAAAGAAAAGAAAGAAAAGGCCGAGGCTTTAGCCAGGGAAAGAGGGAAGCAAGTGGTAAATGAGGGTACTCCCATGGTGACACCGGCGCCTGGTGGGTCGGAGAGAGAACTTGATGATGAAGCTGAAGAATTTTTGAGGATCATCAAGAAGTTTGAGTACAAGCTTGTTGACCATCTGCAGCAGACCCCATCCAAGATCTCAATCTTGTCATTGTTGCTGAGCTCCGAGGGGCATAGGGAGGCTTTGCTAAAAATACTGAAAAGAGCCTATGTTCCTCAGGAGATCACGATTAATCAGTTAGAGACGGTGGTGTCAAATGTCAATGCCAGCCATGGGCTGGGTTTCACCGATCTTGATTTAACCGTGGATGGGCGTAATCATAATCGGGCTTTACACATTGCTATGGAGTGTAAAGGAGCCGTGCTTTTGCACGTGTTGGTTGATACCGGCTCCTCTTTAAATGTGTTGCCAAAGAAAGCCCTGGCGAAGCTGGACTGTGAAGGGTTAATCTTGACGCCCACTGACCTGATAGTGAGAGCTTTTGACGGTTTGAAGCGGGCTGTGTTCGGGGAAGTGGAGCTCCCGGTGAAGATTGGGCCCGAGGTGTTCAAGTCGGTATTTTATGTCATGGATATTCAGCCGGCATACAGTTGCCTGTTGGGTCGCCCATGGATCCATGCTGCTGGGGCAGTGACTTCGACTTTGCACCAGAAGCTGAAGTATATCTGGGATGGGCAGGTCGTCACCGTTTGTGGGGAAGAAGACATCTTCGTCGGCCACCTATCATCGTTCAAGTATGTTGAAATGGACGGTGAGATATTTGAAACACCAAGTCAAGCATTTGAAACCGTCAAGGTGGAGAATGCTCTTTTTGCCAAAGAGGAGGAGAAGCCGTCCATTTCTTCATACAAACAGGCTGCTGAGGTGGTGAGAAGTGGAGAAGCTCCAGGATGGGGAAAGATGATGGACATCGCCGCCAAGAAAGACCGATTTGGAGTGGGTTATCAGCCGGGCCAAGTCTCGTCTGGACAAGGCAGAGGACGTCGTCCATCATTCACGTTCACCAGTGCTGGAATGCTGGATCCAGATCACATCTGTATGGTGGGTGAAGAGGTCGACAGTGACTGTGAGATTGATCAATGGATAAAACCGTGCGTACCAGGGATGGAAGTCCAGAACTGGAAGGCCGAAAAGATCATCATTGTCACTCTACTTGAAGAGTAATATTTTCTGTTTTCAATTTTATCTGCATGAAAACCATACGTTTTGCCCGAAACGTAATGGTTCATTGTAAGGGCCACCTCATGTTTCATTTTGTAATATTTGCATCATAAATAAAAGGATGTTTTTCAGTAAAAGTGGTGTTCCCTGTTTTTCATTTATTTTTGCAGTTTAAAAACAAAAATAAAAATGGCAATGTTTTCATTTTCCTTTTTAAATTGTCTCACTCCGGTTCTAAAGCAATGCATGAATCAATATTCATGCAGATGCGATCATTCTCCGAATCTCATTGATAACAATCCTGTTACACCCTCATATGACTTCGACAATCCGATCTATCATGCCGAAGAAGAAGGCGAAGAAGATTGTGAACTGCCGGAGGAATTAGCCAGGTTGTTGAAACAAGAGGAGAAGGTGATTCAGCCGCACGAGGAGCAAGTTGAGATTGTGAATCTGGGTACCGACGAGGTCAGAAAGGAAGTGAAAGTTGGGGCTGCTTTGGAGGGAAGTGTTAAGAGCAGAATGGTAGCATTGTTGAAAGAGTATGTTGATATCTTCGCCTGGTCTTATCAAGATATGCAAGGGTTGGATACCGATATTGTTGTGCATAAGTTACCGTTGAGAGCAGATTGTCCTCAAGTGAAGCAGAAGTTGCGCAGAACCCGACTTGAGATGGCCATGAAAATTAAAGAGGAAGTGCAGAAGCAGTGGGATGCTGGTTTCCTAGCTGTCACTAATTATCCGCCTTGGGTCGTGAATATTGTGTCGGTGCCGAAGAAAGATGGGAAGGTGAGAATGTGTATGGACTACCGGGATTTGAACAGAGCTAGCCCAAAGGATGATTTCCCATTACCTCACATTGGTGTGTTGGTAGATAATGCAGCTGAATTCTCGGTGTTTTCCTTCATGGATGGCTTTTCTGGCTATAATCAAATCAAAATGTCGCCAGATGATATGGAGAAAACGAAGTTCATCACACCATGGGGCACTTTTTGTTATAAGGTGATGCCATTCGGTCTCAAGAATGCCGGTGCTACTTATCAGAGAGCCATGGTGACTTTGTTTCATGATATGATTCATCATGAAATCGAATGCTATGTTGATGACATGATAGCAAAGTCCCAAACAGAAGAGGGGCATTTGGTGGATCTGGCCAAGTTGTTTGACTGGTTGAGACAGTTCAGACTGAGGTTGAATCCGAATAAGTGCACTTTCGGAGTGCGGTCTGGTAAATTGCTGGAGTTCATTGTAAGTGAAAGAGGAATCGAGGTTGATCCTGCTAAAGTAAAAGCAATACAAGAAATGCCTGAACCGAGGATAGAGAAGGAAGTTCGTGGTTTCTTAGGTAGATTGAACTACATTTCGCGGTTCATATCTCATCTAACAGCCACGTGTGAACCTATATTCAAGTTATTGAGAAAAGATCAAACGGTCAGGTGGAATAATGATTGCCAAGCGGCATTTGAAAAGATAAAAGAGTATTTGCAGGAGCCTCCGATTCTGGTGCCTTCTGTGGAGGGACGACCGTTAATCCTGTATTTGACTGTCCTCGAGGGGTCTATGGGGTGTGTATTGGGGCAGCATGACGAGTCTGGTCGAAAAGAGCATGCCATATACTACCTTAGCGAAAAGTTTACCGACTGTGAAACAAGATATTCACTGCTCGAGAAAACTTGTTGTGCTTTGGTCTGGGCTGCTCGCCGACTGAGGCAGTATATGCTGGTTCATACCACTTTATTAATTTCCAAGATGGATCCAACAAGTAAATTTTTTAGAAGCCAGCATTGACCAGACGGGTTGCGAGGTGGCAAATGATTTTGACTGAATATGATATCCAGTATACCTCTCAAAAAGCAATCAAGGGGAGTGTATTGTCTGATTACCTCGCCCAGCAACCCATTGAGGATTATCAACCGATGAAGTTTGAATTCCCTGATGAGGACATCATGTTTCTCAAATCGAAAGATTGCGAGGAACCGATCCCGGAGGAGGGGCCTGACCCTGAAACCGAATGGATTCTGATGTTTGATGGGGCCGTTAACGTGAATGGTAGTGGTGTTGGTGCTGTTTTGGTTACGCCGAAAGGATCCCATATTCCTTTTGCTGCCCGACTAACATTTGAGTGCACCAACAACGTGGCTGAATACGAAGCTTGTATCTTGGGGATTGAAGAGGCGATTGATTTGAGGATCAAGAACCTTGTTATATATGGAGATTCAGCTTTGGTTGTGAACCAGGTTAACGGGAAATGGTATACGCATCAATCTCATTTAATTCCATACCGGGATTATACGAGGAGATTGTTGACGTTTTTCACCAAGGTGAAATTGCATCATGTGCCGAGAGAAGAGAACCCTTTGGCAGATGCTTTGGCTACTCTGGCCGCCTTGATTAAGGTGCATTGGTGGAATCAATTCCCCAGTGTTGAGGTGGGACGTCTGGATAGACCGGCTTATGTGTTTGTTGTTGACACAACGCCTGACGATGAGAAGCCGTGGTATTACGATATCAAGCGCTATTTGGAAACCCAAGAGTATCCTGAGGGAGCATCCAAGAAGGACCGAAAGACTCTGCGGAGGTTGGCCATGGTGTTCTACTTAAATAAGGATGGGGTTTTGTACAAGCGTAATTTCGATTGGGTCTTGCTCAGATGCGTTGATGACAAAGAAGCAAGCCAGTTGATGAAAGAGGTTCACGAGGGGTCGTTCGGTACCCATGCCAGTGGGAATGCGATGGTGAAGAAGCTGCTAAGGGCAGGTTATTATTGGATGACAATGGAGGCTCAATGTTTCAATTTTGTGCGGAAGTGTCATAAATGCCAGATTTATGCTGACAAGGTGCACGTGCCTCCAAATCCGTTGAGCTTAATGCTGTCTCCGTGGCCGTTCGCTGTGTGGGGCATCGATATGATTGGGAAGATTGAGCCTACGACTTCGAATGGGCATCGGTTCATATTAGTGGCTATTGATTACTTCACCAAGTGGGTGGAAGCAGCCTCTTATGCAAACGTGACGAAACAGGTCGTTGCCAGATTCCTGAAGAGAGACATCATTTGCCGATATGGGGTTCCCGAGAGAATCATTACTGATAATGGTTCTAATTTGAACAACAAAATGATGGCAGAACTGTGCCGGGAATTCAAGATCGAGCATCACAATTCTTCTCCTTATCGTCCAAATATGAATGGGGCGGTGGAGGCAGCTAATAAGAATATAAAGAAGATTGTGCAGAAAATGGTCGTGACCTATAAAGATTGGCATGAGATGTCGCCATTTGCATTGCATGGGTACCGAACTTCAGTGCGTACATCTACTGGGGCAACGCCTTTCTCACTCGTGTATGGGATGGAAGCGGTGCTACCGGTTGAGGTTCAAGTTCCCTCTTTGAGAGTCCTGATGGATGTGAAATTGCAAGAGGCTGAATGGGTAAGGACTCGGTATGAAGAGTTGAGCCTGATTGAGGAAAAGAGGCTGGCGGCCATTTGTCATGGGCAGTTATACCAGCAGCGGATGAAGCGTGCTTTTGACCGAAAGGTGCGACCTCGTGTGTATCACGTAGGGGATCTGGTGCTGAAAAGGATCCTTCCTCCTCAAAACGATCGTAGGGGCAAGTGGACACCTAATTCTGAAGGTCCATTCGTGGTCAAAAAGGTTTTCTCTGGCGGAGCCTTGTTGTTGACGACCATGGATGGCGAGGATTTTCCATCCCATATGAATGCGGACGCAGTTAAAAAATACTTCGTATAAGAGACCCGCTGGACGAAAAGAATAAAATAGTCCAGGCAAAAATGGGCATCCCGGCGAACCGGAAAAAAATGAAAAAGGTTCGGGCAAAAAAATTAGGGATAAAACGAAAAAAAACTGTACACCCGGCAAGTCGAAAACCCCACAAGGGCGGCTTGGGCAAAAAAGGGTATCCCGGTGGACTGAAAACCCGAAAGGGCGGTCCAGGCAAAAGAGGGATTTAAACGAACAACTGCGTCTAGCATGATCGTTTGTGCTTTGGATATGACATGGATAATCCCCGGTAGGGATCAGTTGGAAACGTTTTGTTCAGAAGGCGGAAAGTGCGGAGAGTCTGAGGACATATGGGGTGTAACCGAGTTGGAACTCGATGAGATCGCGGGTTCACATTGCCATTAGGATAGATTTTCCTTTTGTGTGCAACTACCTCTTTTCAGGAATTGCTTCCTTTGTATTGCTCATTCATGAGCCACACCTTTTAATCAATAAAATGCATATTCAGTCAAATAATTTTGTTTTTGTTTTCATTACCGCTTTGATTGCAAAAACATCCAATTGTTTGTGATAAAGAATCTTTGCATTTTGAGATGTAGTGGTCCCTTCCAATGCATGTTTATAAGATTGAAAACTTGAAATCATATTTGGAAGGTTGAGTGACCTAGGTGTTGAAATCTTGGCACGCCTGGGGCACGTTTTTGTCTAACGATCTCTTTTGTTGGTGCTGTTAGATATTTTCACTCACTTGCAGGTTGTGATGAGAAGTTTTGAGCAAAAAGATCCCCACGGAGTCCAATCAGGGACCGAGGAATGGTGGAAAGACGGCGAGGGATGACGACGATCCTGAATATTAATCAAGAAGACTCTTCAAAGTCTGAGGACTGGAAAGTTTGTATGAATCCAGGGAGTTCAATCTCCGTGGAGTACGGAGAGGTCGGGAATACAAGGTGATGAATCAGAAAAGTCCAGACGAGTCTGGGAGCTCTCGAAAGTGGAAAGCTGACAATAGATTCGGATGTTGAATACCAGGGTTCGACGAGTCGGCGGGTGTTCTGTGCCAGACTTTCCTGATTTCCCCCAGCAGAGTTGGGATTGTTACTTCCTCAGCAGATTCAAGGTCTGTGTTTTCCCTAGCAGGGTCGGGATGGTTATCTCCCTAGCAGTTTTGAGATCGGTTTTTCCTCAGCAGCCAGGCCTGAAGATTGCTATTTCCCAGCGACGATGTCTGTTGGTAGTTGTTTCCCTAGCATGGCGGAGCGTGTTAGTTCCCCAGCAAGTCAAAGATTGTTGTTTTCCCCGCAGAATGCGTTGGTGGTTTCTTCCCCAGCGAAGTCCCCAAGTGGATCGGGTTCAGTGGAGGTCATCCTTGATAAGGGTGGTCCTTTCCCCAGCAGCGGTGCTATTCCCCAGCAGAGTCGCCAACTGTCGCATTACGCGAAAAACCGGCGGGAAAAAACAAAACAAATAGAGCCGCCACCGTGCGTTTCCTTTCCCTCTTTTGGGATAAATAACGCACGGTGGCGGCGCTGTTTGTTTTGTTTTTTCCCACCGGTTTTTCGCGTACTGCGACACATATATCAGACACAAATTAGTTGATAATGATCGAAATAAATAACTAAAGAACAGAAATTAAATTTTAGTTTCAGAGCAACAAAATTTCCATTGAACTAAATCTAAACTTTATATTTGGCAGTCCCCAACAACGGCGCCAAAAACTTGATCGGGAAAATAGCAAGTGTACTATTTTACCGATGTAGTAATAATAGCTGAATCTCCCAAATATCGATCTTGAGGACTGCGCAGTAATATTAGTTTAAATCGTGGTTCAATTGAACAAAAACAAGAGTTTTTGGTTTGGAATAAACCCACACTATAATTAATTTAAGCAGAATGTAAAGTATGACTTTTACACAAATATGAGAATTATGCCAGGGTACGGTGTGTGATTTTACCCTACAATGACCTTGAATGTAAATCTTCTCAACTCGTTCAAATATTCAATTACCAAATCTTAATATTATTTCCTCCTAAAGCTTTAGAGGGAAACCTTTGGTCATTAATCCTATTATCTAAGTCCTTAGGGAATTATGATGAAACCAAACTTTTGAATTACCAAGAAATATCCAGTAACTATAGAGTATCCCTAGCCCTAGGTGATATCTACTAAAGTTTAATCATGCAAAAACCTTAACAATTGTGATCCCACAAATTGTTAACCGTATAACAATCCTTATTTGTCTGATAACAAAAGCATTAAAAACATTGCACAGTTAAATTGAATAACAAACATAAAATTGAGGGAATTATGAATTCAAAGTCATTACATGATCAAATCAGGGACACCCCCTGGCATTGGGAGGTTTAGCTGCTCATAGTATTCAAAGAAAATACAATATTAAAATTATACATTACAAGATATGGGGATTCGTTGATCTTCAATTGCGATCGCTCTTGAAGGACCCCTGTTCTCCGAAACTCTTGACAGTACCAATCTTTAATCGCCCAATTCCTTTGTTGTGCAAAAAAACGTCCCTTCTCTTTTCCTCAAAAAGTCCTCTAAATAGTCACTGATCAATTAACAGATATTGCAAAAACCCAAAACGCTCTCCGGAGTCAGAAACTCTAAAAATAAAATAAAATCAGAAGATGATGCGTCCAAACCAACACGGGTCGTGTCAGGAAACACGACTGGTCGTGTTGGCTTACTATTTCTCTGCTTCACCACTGCAAATGCCAGACTTGCTGACATAGGTCGTGTCATCCCACTGTTTTTCTACCAAACCTCTACTTTTATCCTTCTCCTGACATGGGCCGTGTCAGGCGACACGGGTGGCCATGTCAGGCGACACGGGTGGCCATGTCAGGATAATTATATCTTCTGAAAATCTTTCTCCGTGAATCTGAAACGTCCTATTTCCTTGACGAGTCTTTGGGAATTCTTCCTTAAACCTGAAAACCAACCGAACTACCAAAAGAATGCATAAAATGTAATACATTGACATAAACTAAAGATAATAACCAAACTCGAATGGAAATGTGAACACACAACTTACTTGACAAAATAATAAAAAGGTAAAATAAAGTGTTACCTGTTTCGCGAATTCATGCCAAATAAGTGTCAGAAAACTAGTAGAATTGGTGACCGATCACCAGCCTATGCAATAAGCACATCAAACAAGCTTTAAAAGTGCAGTACATGTGTCAACCTGAAACCATGCAGACCAACTTGTAAAGGTCATGTGCTCGCCTATGCAGTCAGCACATAAAATAAGCTTTAAAAATGCAGTACATGTGTCGAGCTATACAGTCAGCACATAGGTTGTTTTGCCCATAAAAACTTGTTTTTAATGTATGAAACTCTTTCTAAATCATTTTTAATGCATGAGACCTTTTCTAAATTGTTTCCAAATACTTTTATGCATCCTAATGTTATTATGAACATAGAGAATCAGAGGATACCATCCAATATACATTAACGCTAAAGTATCTGTAGCGGGGTATTCGTTACCATTAGAGATATTGACTAAATCCAATGTAAATCATACAAGTCGAGTCGCCACCGCACTTCTATTTATCCAAAGGAATGGTTAGAAAGCGAACAAAAACCTAAAAGTTTTAACAAAAACTAGTAAAAGAGAAACAGAGATCTGGGTAAGGGGGTTGGTTATGTAATGGGAAGGTGTTAGGCACCCAAAACATCCTAGGTACTCCTAGGGAGCCCTTTTCACACTTGTTGTAAAGGTTGTTTGTTTTATGAAAGTTTATTTGTGCAAACATGATTGAAGGGATGAGAAGAGAATATACAAGTTTATTTACATTTTGTGTTTGGATGGATGAACCCATTGCCTACGTACCATCTTAAAAAAGATTAGGATCAAAACCTCGTAGTTCGGGGTATAAATCTCAAAATGAGTTGGTGAATTGATTGGTCCAAAAGCCTTAAGGTCTTTTGTTATCAAAGGGAGAAAACTCAACCTAAAACCAAAAATCCACCATGTGAGGATAACTTCAACATGCTAGTGAGGGGTTAACCCTATAATAAGCATGGAAGACTCATTATCCATCACTAAGGATATAGGTGAGTATTACATCTACCACCAAGGATAACTCAAACCTAATAGCTAAAGGTTATGGAAAATTTGATTAAGAAAATGGCCATTGGAACCACAAAAATACATTTGAATGGGTTATATTTACCAATTAGAAGTATATACAAAATGGTCAAAGTTGACTTAAAGAATCAATTCAAAATAAATGTTATGAAAAGAAAGTTTGAAAATCAAAAGCCTAAGGCTTAGGTTTCTAATGTTTGAAAACAAATGTTAAATGTTTGCACAAAAGTTTTGGCTTGGGTTAGAGTGAAGGGAAGAAGAAGAATGGCTAAGTCCTAAGTAAAGCAAAAAGGTGAGGGATAAAGAAAACAAAACCACAATGGAGTTCCTCTCTTGAAATCATATTGATGATCCAAGTAGCTCCCATCCTTTGGAATAAGCAAAAACACAAGCATAAACTCAAGCAATCAATAATCAAACAAGCTCCTTAGGATGTCCTCAAAATATCTTGTATCTTTCACTTTGGATGAACATGGCAATGGTTCTTCAATTTGAGCTCTCACAGGATTCCCTAGCACAAGAGCACACACATCAAAAGTTTTATGAAACAAATCAAGAATGAACAAGAGTGAGTTTAGAGGTTTGGTCCTTCTAATCCATCTTCATCATTAAAGTCCTTTTACTCCAATTTTTTGCATAGGGAATGTCCTATAAACTAAGTCCATTAGTCCATTTTTGCATAGGGAAAGTCCTAAGATCTAAGTCCACTTCTTTGCATTTGGTTCACAACAATCAAAACAAAACATAAGCAAAATAGTATATACACAATTATGTGCTCAAGTGAGCAAAAGGCAAATGACATTAACATAAACATGTGCTTAAGTGAGCAAAGGGGAAAGCAAATGGATAATATGTGCAAGAAAAAGTAAATGTTAATGGTTAATAGTTAGTGTTAGTAGTTAGTGTGCCATAAGGAAAATTTAGCGCTATGTTAAGCAATCGTAATTGGACTTATGTAGAAGTCACAACTATCTGAGGCCGGTCAATAATAATGTAGGCAACAACACAAGTTAGAAGTCTTGATTAGTGAACCAAGTTCCAACAACTTGCCATGCCAAAAAGAAAAAAAAGAGAATTGATCTTGTATTGGTTTAAGCCTTTTGCATGATTTAGAAAACAACCTATCCTTAATGCAAAGCCATTCATTTGATCAATTGATCAAGATGTATTAGATTTGAGTCAAGAAAGATTAAGTCTCCCTAATCAATGCTAACTTATCAACCTTCAACTCATTGATAAAAAAGAAAGAAGAAGAAGAAGGAGATGAAGAATGGATAAGGAAATGGAAAGATAAAAAATGAATAAGATGAAATAAGATGTACAAATCCATATGTATTGAATAAATGACATTGAAAGTCAAAGTCAAACAATGAGAAATCAGAAGTGAGATGAAGATTGGAGATCAAACAATAAGCATAATTTTTTTGGCATTTTTTTAATATTAAAATAAACTTGAATTAAAAATAAAAGAAAGGTCAAACTTCAAAATCACCTAAAATCAACCTTGAAAGGTCCAAGTGATTTATCCCAAGTTCAACAAGGTCAAACTAAGTTTGACAAAAAAATTCAGCATTTTTTAAAAATCAGAAACTATTTTTAATCAATTAAAAATGAGTAAAAATAACCTAATTGAACTAAAATCTCAAATAAATCTCAAATCAATTAAAAAATTGATGAGAATATTCTTCATAGATTCATCATCATCCAAATAGGTTAGGAAAATATTTTTGTATTTTTTTAATATCAAAAACTATTTAAAATGAATTAAAAATAACCAGAAAAGAGAAAATTCACAAAAAATATCAAATGATGAAATAAAAAAAATTAAAAATCAAAATTAGAAACTAGAAATTATTTGGAGAATAATGCAATTGGTCCCATATTTTTTGGATTAAAAATGAAGAAGATATTGATTTTTGAAAATAATGGAAATAAAAGAAATTAAATCAGAAAATAGGAAATTCAAAAAAACCAGGAGCGTTAGATCTGAGCTCATTAATTGAGCTGGCAGATCACACGCTCCAGAAGCGCGCTTCCACCATAAGTCCAAGTCCACGCGTAACACAATGAATAAATGAAAGTCATAACAAGCGAAGGCCAGGATTAGATCTGGGAAACTCAATCCAACGATCCAAATTCAAACTGGCAATGGGGCGGCCACCGGAGCCACCTTCTTCTCCGGTGAGCTTGTGTTTTCCGGCCAAAATTGCAGACAACCAAAACTTAACCAAAATACACGATCTATACACCATTGGAAAGCTGGGATGATGTACATCATCCCTGTATCAGTCAATTCCACTCTAGATCTCTATATTGAGAGAAATCAGAGATAGAAATTATGTGATGTTCAAGAGAACTTGATAGATTTCAACAATTAAGTACTCAAATCAATTGCCTCTATGAAGAGGACTTCAGCCAACACAAAATCCAAGCAAATAGATCAATAGATGATGAGTTTCGAAGAAAAAACCAGTTGAAGAATAACCTTGGATTCTGGAAATTTGAGCTTGATTCCTTGCTTCCTTTGCCAAAACAGAAGATCAATGGAGTAAAGGATGAAGGTCTAGAAGCTTTAGATCCAAAGATTCAACCAGATGTAGCTGAATTTTGGATCTGAAAAATTTGAAGAAAAGTGAAATAGCTTCTTTGGTGAGGTTAGGTTTTCAGTTCTGCAGCATTTCAGGTCGATTCATGGATGAACTTTGGATGGAATAGAGCTTCTATTTATAGAGGGAATGACAAGGAGAGGGTGATTCAATCCGTGTGCATGAAATTCGACATTCCTTGCATGGGCTTGCATGATCATGCACAAGGCCCAAAACCAAAGCCAAATGCAATCCGAAATCATACCAAAGTGAAATGGACGTGTAATTTGAATGGTAATTGCTTGTTGTCGCAACCTGAAAAATACAGTGCGCGAAAAAAACAACCGGCGAAAGAAAAAGACAGAAGAGTCGCCACCGTGCGTTATTCATCCCAAGGGAGGGAAAGGAAACGCTCGAAGTAAACCTGAAAAAAGGAAAGCACAAGACAGGGTCTCGCAACCAAATCTTGGGTTCAGGAGTCGGTTATGCGAAGGGAAGGTATTAGCACCCCTACGCATCCGTAGTACTCTACGGGATCCACTTTTGTAGTTTTCGTCTAAAGGGTGTGAGTTTATCTTGTGCTGTTTACCCAAAAAAAAAGGGTTAAATGAAAATGACTCGCGCGGATGTCGCATCCACTGCATACGTATCTCATCTGAATATGAGAATCAGAGTCTTCGTAGCTCGGCTGACCTATGGGTTGGGGGGATGTGTGCTCGCTAAGACATCGCGTCTTATGCCTACGTATCTCATCTGGAATGAGAATCAGAGCAAGCCGTAGTTCGGCTAACTACGGGGTTATGGATTGGGTTTTGGACGAACGACGTCACTACGCAATCTACCGGATGCTCGACCTTTGGAGACTTACTCGCCTGTAGTAGAAGGAGTAAACGTGTGTTATGGAGAAGAACAATCAATAAAGGGTATGGGTTTGGGATGCTCAAGGGCAAAAGGCAGTCCTTGACAAAGGAACCGCGCTACATGTGGGGATATGAATACAAAACACAAAACATGTATCTCAAAGTAAAATGCCACCAAGGGGCTCAAACATTGCCTCCTATCGAGGTCTTCCAGCTAAGAAAGCGATAAAGTATGAGAGAGGGAAAAAATTACCACACGGATAAAGATCTGAAGTTACAGCAATTAAAGGAATGGGAAACCCAGGGATCCTTCCAAGCTAAACACCATTAAAGAAAGTGAGTCAGTACAGGTAATCGGAATGAAACCTCCAGGGGGTATCCCACAAATAAAGTGGGAAACCACGCAAGTTATCCCTGCAAAAGTTAGGTGCCTTCACAAAAACTCAACAAAAGGGTTAGTGAAGCAAAATAGGGTAACCAAGAGTTGCCCTCAAATCAAAATGTAATCACATAAATCATGCCCTTTCAATTCACTAAAAGCTCATAAAAAGCAACCAAAGGTAGGAGGCCTAAACCTCTTGTCAAACACATGCATCAAAAGGGTATCAAATTCACCCATAATACCTCATATATTTAGAGCATTCAAATTAAAGGCATAAAGATGATGGATATAGGGCAAACCTGATTGGAGAAGAAAAATCAAATGGCAGGGTTTGCTTGAGTTGAAAGTCTGTGAGTCAGAATGAACCTTTCAGAGTTGCCTGGAGGTTGCTGCAGAGTAGCTTGTAGGTTTCCCTTCAGGTTTTGTCCAATGTTTTGTTCCAAGGAAACCTCAGAGTATTTTGCTTCTCTCCCTTTTTCTCAAGTGAATCTCCTAGTGTAACTCCAAGTGTCTTTTCCTCTACTGAAACCTCAGTATTTATAGACTGATTTTCGTGGGTAATGGGCTCAAATGAGGGAGACCCAAGTCCAAAATAATTTGTTATATTTTATTTATTTATTTTAATTATTTATTTAATTAATTAATTAATTTTTTTTCTTTTTCTTTTTTTTTTTTTTTTTTTTTTTTTTATTTTCGTTTTTTTTTTTTTTTTTTTTTTTTTTTTTTAGGAAAAATGAAGGGTAAATTTTGGGGTATTACAGCTGCCCCTATTCAATCAACTGGAGACCCGGAAGGAAGATGACAACTGCTTTCGTGCTTTCGAGGTATCAAGGGATTGAATACAATAAAAGCCCAAAAATTTGCACTGAAGTGAAGTGAAGTAACAATGTCTGTCAGAATCGGCAAAGAGGTGGTCTTGAAAGAAGAATCCGTTTGGTACGGTGAAAGTCAGTCTGAATATCGAAAAAAGAATGTTAAACTGGATACCAAAATAAATGGTAACACAGAAATAACCATGGCCAGAATGCCGCTCAGCAGTCTGAATACTGGAAAGGATTTCGATCTGAACATCGGAAAATTGGCCTGAATGCCACAAGTCGCATCGACCTGAACGTCGGAAACTTCTTCGATCTGAATATCGGAAAATTGGCCTGAATGCCACAAGGCGCATCGACCTGAACGTCGGAAACTTCTTCGATCTGAACATCGGAAAGACTTGGCCTGAATGCCACAAGTCGCATCGACCTGAACGTCGGAAACTTCTTCGATCTGAACATCGGAAAATTGGCCTGAATGCCGCAAGTCGCATCGACCTGAACGTCGGAAACTTCTTCGATCTGAACATCGGAAAGACTTGGCCTGAATGCCGCAAGTCGCATCGACCTGAACGTCGGAAACTTCTTCGATCTGAATATCGGAAAATTGGCCTGAATGCCACTTCGATCTGAATATCGGAAAATTGGCCTGAATGCCACTTCGATCTGAACATCGGAAAACTTCATGCCTGTCAGCATTGGCAGAAATAGGGAATGATAATAGAGGCGGCGCATGGGCCAATGACACTTGCTGGGGATAACCAAGGTAAGTCATGAACAATCTTCAGTCTGAGTACTGGAAACAACTTCTAGCTTATCACTTGGGATACCGAGAATGTTTTATGCTTACATGCGTATGTTTGAATTTTTCAATGGCGTAATGCTCCATGAAAATGGAAATGCTACGCGATTTGGAAGGATGTAATGCAATATGATTCTACATGCAGGGATGCGAAATGCTGGGTAGAATGCCAAGCCGGGGCAAGGGGATCTGCTGGGGAAATGATTACCATCCTCTGGGCTCTGGCCAGGCTGCTGGAGATACACACCACAATGAACTCTATGGGGAGATGACTAGCCATGCGGTGTTCTGGCCATACCGAGACTCTGATCGGGGAAAGAATGACATTGGAAGCCTGCTGCTGAGGAGAGCTACAATGATTCTGGCAACCACGGTTTGCGAGAGATGACTCAGGAGGGGGAGCAAACACTGATACGGTACCGAGGTTCTGCTTCAAGAAAAGAAACCATGGGTCTGGCATTGGGATTATCGATCTGGCATCGAACTCTAAGGAGCAGCCACTTCTGCTGGGAAGATACCGTCTGGCACTGTCAACTCCGCTGGGGAGTGTATGATCTGGCACTGTCAACTCTACTGGGGAGTGTATATTCTGAAACAATCGCTTGGGGAAGTACGGTGGTGAGAACCTACTGGGGATTGAAGAATCCAACACTCTGATCAGCTCTGCAGGGATAAGACACCGAATTTGTCTGTTGGCGACTTCACTGGGGAAGATATTCACGATCATCTGCAGGGAATTTTAAGGAAATGCCCCGAGGGTATCTGTTATGAATAGACGATCCAAAGCACTTAAAATTTACAGCAATTTTAAATGTTTATTAAGCATGTACCTGTAAAGCCCTTATGTGTCATGATGCAATGTTTATCAAAAATTCGGACGTCATTTTTGCAAACAAAACAGTAAAATGAAAATGAAAACAGAGATATACTGAATAACATGATTTTATTGATTGAACAACCTCTGAATAGGCATTTACATCAGGAAGCAATCCCTAGAAAGAGGTAATCGCACAAAAGATAAAAACAAAAATTAATCTAATGGCAATGTGAAATGGATTTCTATTGGGTTTCAATTCTGCTATGACTTGCCCGTCTTCAAGATCCTCCAGATGATCAGCTTTCTGAAAGAGTGATTGGACTGTTTCCTATCCTTCAAAAATTTCCAGTCATTGGCACGAGATGAGATTCAGAACTACTCAGAACGCAGTCATTCGCTTAATCCCTAACTGTTGCCTAGATCGCCCTTTTCGGGTTTTCAATCCACCGGGATACCCATTTTTGCCTAAGTTGCCTTTTCAGGTTTTCAACTTACCGGGTGTACAATCTTTTTTTTATTTTTGTCCCTAATTTTTGCCCGAACCTTTTCATCTTCTTGGTTCGTCGGGATGCCCATTTTTTGCCTGGACTATTCTTTTTACTGTCCAGCGGGTCTATTTTATGCGAAGTATTTTTTAACTGCGTCTGAGTTCACAGGGAAAGTGAAGTTTTCACCATCCATAGTTGCAAGCATTAAGGCCCCACCATCAAAAACCTTGGTGACAATATACGGTCCATCATAGTTAGGAGTCCACTTGCCCCTGTGATCTGTCTGAGGAGGAAGGATCCTTTTCAACATTAAATCTCCGACTTGGAAACAACGAGGACGCACCTTCTGATCAAAAGCTCTCTTCATCCGACTCTGATACAACTGCCCATGACAAATGGCTGCCATTCGCTTCTCTTCGATAAGACTCAACTCATTGTACCTTGTCTGAATCCATTCAGCTTCGTCTAGCTTGACATCCAACAGGACTCTTAGAGAAGGAATCTCCACTTCAACAGGTAGGACCGCTTCCATACCATACACCAGGGAGTAAGGGGTTGCCCCGGTCGATGTACGTACTGAAGTGTGGTACCCATGCAAGGCGAAGGGTAGCATCTCATGCCAATCTCTGTACGTGACGACCATCTTCTGCATAATCTTCTTTATGTTTTTATTTGCCGCCTCAACAACGTCGTTCATCTTAGGACGATAGGGGGAAGAATTGTGATGCTGAATGTTGAAGTTCTGACACAACTCCTTCATCATTTTGTTGTTGAGATTAGAACCATTATCAGTAATGATTCTTTCGGGAATCCCATAGCGACAAATGATTTCTTTCTTGATGAAACGGGCAACCACATGCCTGGTGACATTCGCGAACGACGCTGCTTCGACCCACTTGGTGAAATAGTCGATGGCAACAAGGATGAAGCGATGCCCATTGGAAGCAGTCGGCTCAATCTTTCCAATCATATCAATGCCCCACATGGCAAACGGCCACGGCGAAGACATCACATTCAGAGGATTCGGCGGTACATGCACCTTATCAGCATAAATCTGGCATTTATGACACTTCCGAGCATATTTGAAACAATCAGATTCCATGGTCATCCAGTAATAACCCGCTCTCAACAATTTCTTAGCCATTGCATGTCCACCGGCATGAGTACCGAAGGAACCTTCATGAACTTCCTGCATTAACATGTCCGCCTCGTGTCTGTCCACGCATCTGAGCAAAACCATGTCGAAGTTCCTCTTATACAACACATCGTCTTTGTTCAAGAAGAAACTGCCTGCCAATCTTCTCAAAGTCTTTCTGTCATTGTTGGATGCCCCTGCAGGGTACTCTTGATTCTTCAGAAAGCACTTGATATCGTGATACCAAGGCTTGTCATCGACTACCAGTTCAGCAGCAAACACATACGCGGCCCTGTCAAGGCGCATCACATCGATCCTGGGAGCATGGTTCCAACGAATTACCTTGATCATGGAGGATAGAGTAGCAAGTGTGTCTGCCATCTGGTTCTCATCACGAGGTATATGATACGCTTTTACTGTTATGAAGAAAGTCAACAGTCTTCTCGTGTAATCTCTGTAGGGGACCAGAGTGGGTTGGAGAGTATTCCAATCACCATTTACTTGATTGATCACCAGAGCTGAATCTCCGAAGATGTCCAGAGTCTTGATTCTCAGATCAATGGCTTGCTCAATACCCAAGATACAGGCCTCGTACTCAGCTTCGTTATTTGTGCACTCAAAAGTCAAACGAGCGGTGAAAGGTATGTGGGCACCTTTCGGAGTAGTAATAACAGCGCCAATTCCACTTCCTCTAGCATTGACAGCCCCATCAAACAACAAAGTCCACTTTTCGTTTGGATCAGGTCCCTCCTCAACAACTGGCTCTTCACAGTCTTTTATCTTGTGGAACATGATGTCTTCATCAGGGAATTCAAACTTCATCGGTTCATAATCATCAATCGGCTGCTGAGCAAGATAGTCTGACAGGATACTCCCTTTGATGGCCTTCTGTGACGTGTACTGAATATCATACTCTGTTAAAATCATCTGCCAACGGGCAACACGTCCGGTGAGAGCCGGCTTCTCAAAGATGTACTTCACTGGATCCATCTTAGAAATCAACAAGGTAGTATGGTTCAACATATACTGTCTCAGTCGGCGAGCAGCCCAGGCCAAAGCACAGCAAGTTTTCTCAAGCTGCGAATATTTGACTTCACAGTTGGTAAACTTTTTGCTAAGGTAGTATATGGCATGCTCTTTTCGACCAGACTCGTCATGCTGTCCCAATACACACCCCATCGAGTTCTCAGTCACTGATAGGTACATTTTCAGAGGTCTCCCAGGAACTGGAGGTATAAGGATCGGAGGTTTCTGTAGATACTCTTTTATCTTCTCGAAAGCCCTTTGACAATCTTCATTCCACCTGATAGCCTGATCTCTTTTCAGCAATTTGAAAATTGGCTCACACGTGGTTGTTAGGTGAGAGATGAACCTTGCAATGTAGTTCAACCTCCCTAAGAAACTACGGACTTGCTTCTCTGTTCTTGGCTCAGGCATTTCCTATATTGCTTTCACTTTGTCAGGATCCACCTCAATCCCTTTTCCGCTAACAATAAAACCCAGCAATTTTCCCGATCTCACCCCGAAAGTGCACTTATTCGGATTAAGTCTCAGTTTGAATTTCCTCAAACGCTCAAACAGTTTCTGCAAATTCAACAAATGTTCTTCTTCTGTCTGAGATTTGGCAATCATATCGTCCACATAAACCTCGATTTCATGATGAATCATATCATGGAACAGAGTCACCATTGCTCGCTGATATGTTGCTCCGGCATTTTTCAGACCAAACGGCATCACCTTGTAGCAGAAGGTGCCCCATGGGGTTATGAAAGTTGTCTTTTCCATGTCTTCTGGTGCCATCTTGATTTGGTTATAGCCAGAAAAGCCATCCATGAAGGAGAATACCGAGAACTGAGCTGTATTATCCACCAAAACGTCGATGTGAGGTAATGGGAAATCATCTTTAGGGCTAGCTCTGTTCAGATCCCGGTAGTCGACACACATCCGTACCTTTCCATCCTTCTTAGGTACTGGGACGATGTTTGCAACCCATGGCGGATAATTGGTGACTGCTAGAAACCCTGCATCCAACTGCTTTTGCACTTCTTCCTTTATCTTGACAGCCATCTCTGGTCTTGTTCTTCTGAGCTTCTGCTTGACCGGAGGACAACCTTCTTTGAGAGGCAAGCGGTGCACCACGATGTCTGTGTCCAGCCCAGGCATGTCCTGATAAGACCAGGCGAAGATGTCAACGTATTCTTGCAGCAATTCAATCAGCCCTTTCTTCACATTATCTTCCAAAGCAGCCCCTATTTTGATTTCTCTCTTGGCGTCTTCGGTGCCGAGATTAATCACTTCAACAGACTCTTGATGCGGTTGAATGACCCTTTCCTCTTGTTTTAATAACCTGGTAAGTTCTTCAGGGAGTTCACAGTCTTCATCACCCTCTTCTTCAGCTTGAAAGATTGGATTTTCAAAGTCGAAGCGAGCCATAGCAGAATCGTTATCAATAGGATCCGATGTTGTGCATCTGCATGAGTGATGGTATGTGCTTATGAGTGCGAAAAAAAAAGTGGAAACTAAACAAAACATTGCCATTTTTTTTTGAAAAACTGCAAAAATAGAAAGACAAGGAACGAAATATTTGAATGCAAAAAGACGTCCTTTATTTATGATAAAAAATGCAAGTGTCACATAGATGGGCCCTACAATGAGTCATTACGCCCTGGGCGGAACGTAAGACTTGGATATGCATGAATAAACAAAGAAAATTACTCTTCAAGAAGAGTGACTTGGATAATCTCTTCAGAAGACCCATTGTTGAGAACTTCACCCGGGATCCTCGGACGCACCCAATTGTCAATGTCACAATCACTATCCCCATCTTCATTATTGACCGCAGAGACTTGACCATACTGAATGATGCCAGCACTGGAGAAAGTGATCGGCCCCTGAAGTGTTGTAGAAGTCAAAACTGGCTGATACCCAATCCCGAACTTATCTTCTTTCACTGGTAATTCCAACAGACGCCCCCAACCGGGAGCAACACCCGAATCCACCACGGCCCGTGCCAGCTTAAAGGATGAGATAGAGGCACCTGCTTTAACCTCTTTCACAGACTCTTGGACAGACAAACCCTCAACCTGGAGGATACCTTTGTCGAGCAAGGCCTGGATACCCTGCTGTAGCTTCAAACAACCTCCACTCTGAGTAGCACAATCCAAACAACCCTTCCCACAACCGGGGAAAACGTCGGCCTTCAGCAAGCATCCTTTGATATCTAACAATGGAGTCTTCAATTTCAACACATCCTTAATGGACTTGGCTTCTCCCTCTACCAAATTAACGTTCGCACCACCATGCTGGGGCATGGGATTGTTAACGACATTCGGAGCCGGTGCAAGGTCGATAGCCTTTGAATCTATGAGGTCTTGAACTACGTGCTTAAAAGCTTTGCAGTTCTCAATGTCATGGCCAGGTGCCCCAGAGTGGAAGCTACACCTAGCGTTGGCGTCGTAACCCACCGGAAGTCTACCAACAAGAGGAGCCAGAGTGCGCAATTGCACAAGTTGTAGTTGTTGAAGACTAGAAAGCAACTGGGCGTACGACATTGGAAGGGTGTCGAAACGCCGGTCCATCATCCTTTGCCTCTGTTGATAAGCGGGTCTGTTACCTGGCTGCTGCTGCTGTTGATACTGAGCTGGTTGACGTTGTGATTGTTGTTATTGTAGTGGTGCTGCACCTGGAATGGTCACCCCTGCGGCAGTACCTGTTATGCAAGACATGCTAATGAATATGCAAATGCAATGACATGTTTATCAATTCCAAAGGTATTCTACCCCCTTGATTCCAGTCTCACATTTGATAAACAGTGTAAGAAAAAAACCCCGACTAGAATCAAGAAGAAAATTTAAACCCCCTTGAAAAGGATAAACATGTGTTAAATGATATGAATGCAAATGATGTGATGGTGTGAATGCAATGCAGTGGCATGTTAATCAGGATTGCTGTATCTGCTTGAACATCTGTCAGGTTGCACTGTCTGGAGAGAAATTAAGAGTACACCAAACAAAGGTCATGGGATGGATCATGTTATCCTTAATATCAACCACCCATTTTGGCGGATTATGGTTTACACCTTATCAACACCCGAGTTTCATTGATATTAAGGATACCTGATCGGATCAACCATGAATCAAGGGTTTGTCGCGAGTCACGAGCATGGAGTTTAGGTTAAGAACCACCCAAAAGGAGTGTACTAAGGTTTAAACCTGCCAAACATGTTCTACAAAAGGTTCCCATAGTCATAATCCCATCTTTCGGATATTATCAGAGGAACGACTACTCGTATTCCAACAATATTCTCAAGAGAGACTCTTATGAGTGTAGTATCGCGTAACAATCGTATCAAATCTTACATTTGAACGACTTTCGCACTACGTCCTACGAATAGGCCAAGATGGGTTAGGTAAACTAAGGTCCTTGGCTTCTTAGGTCTATATTGGAACAAGTAATGTCTAACCACAACTTACTTATGTGACATTATTGATCTCAACATGACCTCCACCAAGTGAATGGGCTTGCAAGTCAACTCGCTAAGGAATACTCCACACAAGTTGACAGGACTATGCCATTCTCCTATCTTAAGTGCACTCGAGTTCGGGTATAGAACTCATCTCACAAAAATCACCAAGCAGCCATAGCCAACCAACAGATACAGCAATGATATGTACACAATGAAATAAGGTAAAACAGGTAAATAAATAACTGTACAAAAGCATGAACACCCAATAAACAAACAAACTACAAAAGCTAGGAGGGACTCGCTTAGGGAAGATGGACCAGCAAGAGGTCAACTTCTTAAAGGTCCCCAGCAGAGTCGCCAGCTGTCGCAACCTGAAAAATACAGTGCGCGAAAAAAACAACCGGCGAAAGAAAAAGACAGAAGAGTCGCCACCGTGCGTTATTCATCCCAAGGGAGGGAAAGGAAACGCTCGAAGTAAACCTGAAAAAAGGAAAGGACAAGACAGGGTCTCGCAACCAAATCTTGGGTTCGGGAGTCGGTTATGCGAAGGGAAGGTATTAGCACCCCTACGCATCCGTAGTACTCTACGGGATCCACTTTTGTAGTTTTCGTCTAAAGGGTGTGAGTTTATCTTGTGCTGTTTACCCAAAAAAAAAGGGTTAAATGAAAATGACTCGCGCGGATGTCGCATCCACTGCATACGTATCTCATCTGAATATGAGAATCAGAGTCTTCGTAGCTCGGCTGACCTATGGGTTGGGGGGATGTGTGCTCGCTAAGACATCGCGTCTTATGCCTACGTATCTCATCTGGAATGAGAATCAGAGCAAGCCGTAGTTCGGCTAACTACGGGGTTATGGATTGGGTTTTGGACGAACGACGTCACTACGCAATCTACCGGATGCTCGACCTTTGGAGACTTACTCGCCTGTAGTAGAAGGAGTAAACGTGTGTTATGGAGAAGAACAATCAATAAAGGGTATGGGTTTGGGATGCTCAAGGGCAAAAGGCAGTCCTTGACGAAGGAACCGCGCTACATGTGGGGATATGAATACAAAACACAAAACATGTATCTCAAAGTAAAATGCCACCAAGGGGCTCAAACAATGCCTCCTATCGAGGTCTTCCAGCTAAGAAAGCGATAAAGTATGAGAGAGGGAAAAAATTACCACACGGATAAAGATCTGAAGTTACAGCAATTAAAGGAATGGGAAACCCAGGGATCCTTCCAAGCTAAACACCATTAAAGAAAGTGAGTCAGTACAGGTAATCGGAATGAAACCTCCAGGGGGTATCCCACAAATAAAGTGGGAAACCACGCAAGTTATCCCTGCAAAAGTTAGGTGCCTTCACAAAAACTCAACAAAAGGGTTAGTGAAGCAAAATAGGGTAACCAAGAGTTGCCCTCAAATCAAAATGTAATCACATAAATCATGCCCTTTCAATTCACTAAAAGCTCATAAAAAGCAACCAAAGGTAGGAGGCCTAAACCTCTTGTCAAACACATGCATCAAAAGGGTATCAAATTCACCCATAATACCTCATATATTTAGAGCATTCAAATTAAAGGCATAAAGATGATGGATATAGGGCAAACCTGATTGGAGAAGAAAAATCAAATGGCAGGGTTTGCTTGAGTTGAAAGTCTGTGAGTCAGAATGAACCTTTCAGAGTTGCCTGGAGGTTGCTGCAGAGTAGCTTGTAGGTTTCCCTTCAGGTTTTGTCCAATGTTTTGTTCCAAGGAAACCTCAGAGTATTTTGCTTCTCTCCCTTTTTCTCAAGTGAATCTCCCAGTGTAACTCCAAGTGTCTTTTCCTCTACTGAAACCTCAGTATTTATAGACTGATTTTCGTGGGTAATGGGCTCAAATGAGGGAGACCCAAGTCCAAAATAATTTGTTATATTTTATTTATTTCTTTTAATTATTTAATTAATTAATTAATTATTTAATTAATTAATTAATAAATTATTTTTTTTTTTTTTTTTTTTTTTCGTTTTCGTTTTTTTTTTTTTTTTTTTTTTTTTTTTTTTAGGAAAAATGAAGGGTAAATTTTGGGGTATTACACTTGTGCATGGAATTTTGAGATGTTATGCATAATTGAACCAAAAGCTTCTCCTCTTCGAAAATACCAATTGCCAAATCCAATCATGAGCATGTGAGTAATGGTTGGAAAGGTTTTGATGTAAGGAAAAATTGTTATGTTGGGCAAAAATCCATTTGAAGTGTGGAAATTGGTGAAATTTGAATTTAAAGGGCAAGGTGCAAAACATGTAAAGGCAAAGTTTCTAAATTTGGCCAATGTTCAAGCCCTTCTGTTTTGATGATGCAAGCCTTACATGAAAACGCCTTCAACATAAAAGTTGTAGATTTTTTCAAGACAATCAAAATGAACTTAAATTTTGCATCATTTGGATTTTTGGTGAAAGAGTTATGGGCACTTGAAGTTGGACTTTTTTGCCTTTTAATGCATTTGGCCCAAAAGGACGTATAATGTCTTGCATTATCACATGTATTTCCTTTGAGATTTTGAACTTTTGTTCAACATAACATTTGAAGTAGACATCTTAAGCTTTCCAATTCATTTGATCTCACCTCAAAATCATAAAAAATGAATGAGTTATGTTCTTGGGAAGTTGACCCAAAATTAGGGTTTCAGTCAAAATGACCTATAATGTATTGGAATGGGAGATGACCTTCCAAGAGTCAAATCAATTTTCGATGAACATGAAAGTTGTTCATATTGTCCTTTAGAACATATTTTATTTTGGGACCATCTCCATTTGACCAACACACAGAAAGTTAGGTCTCAGTGCATTTCAAAATAGTTAGATGAATTGATTGATCAACTTCTCAAATCCATAACTCATATCTTGATGAATTGATGATTGAGGACACTCAAATAAGTTCAAATATGCATGAAATGAATAATTAAAGAACTTCCCTTGATTGTATTTGACCATGGGCTGAGGTTGCTTCAAGAGGAAGGCATTGTGGTGCACAGATGAATTAGGGTTCCTTTGGGGGACAAGCCTTAAACCCTTTGACTAGCTTTGATCAAAATGATGAATTGAGATGCTAGGGAGGCATATTTGATGGAGGTGAGCTTTGGGAACCATTACCATGCTTGCTATCATCTTCTCTTGGCCATATCTCTGCACCAAGGATGTCTTTGAAGCTCTTGACCTTGTGATTGCTCAAGCTACAAGCACAAGATGTTAGTGACATATTTTTGTGCTTTTGGTTAGTAAACAAAATAAGAAAAGAAATAATATACAATTCAAGCATGCTTGGTGATCTCAAACCACTCACAAGAAGTCCCACCCAAAGGCCAACGGAACCAAGATGCTTATGATCCTTGAGGCTTTGCAAATGCAATGTTATGATGTCATGAGGGATCTTAGGGACAAAATTAGGGTCTTACAGATGCCCATATTTAAGGTTATTCTAGCCGGAGAAGTGAAGGTTAAAATCTTCGTCTCGACGGGGTAGAATGGGCTTAAATAATTACAAAGAGACGAATTTTGGCCCCCTAAGAGACCTCATGATGCAGATGCATGCATGCAAACGGTAATACTCTATGGGGGGATGTGTCCACAATGGAAAAGATCAGGAGGAAATCTGACAATCCCTATGAATTATCCACTCCATGGGGAAGAGACTCTACTGGGGAGTAAGGGACGAAAACGTGTGAGCAGGTCACGTCTTGAAACTTGCTAAGAGACACGGAGAGAATCCATGAAATAAATCAATGGAAGGACTCGAGCTGGCTCGAAGATGCATGTATTGGGGAATATGCCAATACAGCAAAAAAATTATCCGCAACGGATACTTCGGATAAAAATCCGGACTCAGGTAGAGATGTCCACTAAGGACTCAGCTGAGGAAACAACAGATGAGGTATTACCGGTTACTGGGTAATAAGCTCAAAAAGAGATCATGTAATCCCACCGGTATAAGGGTGAGATATATCAATCAACCAAATCATCTGAGGAAGACCTAAAAAGGTATATCTCAACTCAGGAAAATATGACTCCACAGGGGACAAAAAGTCATAATAGGGAGCAGAAGGAAGGAACACCAGGGATGCCGGTTACTGGGCATATAATAGGTGACCAACCAAAGCGTGAATTGGGGAATGTTCCCAAGACGCTCATCATCCAAAAAGAGGGCAAAAAGCAAACTCGATTATGGGATGGTCATTCGTTTCCAAAATAGGGATACGAATCTTACTCGACTGGGGAAGAACAAAAGGCTTCGACCAAAGAGTGCATGAGATATATTATCTATTACCGTCAGAACATAGATAATATACTCGCATGGAAGATTATCCACAACCGGTAGCTGGGTTAATAAAGGATAAATCGACCGAGAGAGAAAGGCATCAGGATACCGAAACTAGGTATATAACGATGACCATTCAAGGGGAGCAACAAACATTACCGGCAACCGGTATATGAAAGACGACTTGCTGGGGATAAACTGCCTAATCAGAGCAATTATCCAAGAGAATGAGGGAATATCAACACCGAATATTGGATAATGATAACCGTCAAGGAGGGGATTACATCTACTGGATACTGGGTAGAAAACCACGGAAGAGTAACCGTCATCGATTAGGATGAACAAAAAGGTTAACTCTGCAAAGGGGGAACAAATAGGGTTTATAACTACCGGTATAAGGGTAGCAAACCACAGACTCCGCCGAGGATAAGATGAATGATTACTGATTACTGAGCAATTATTCATTTATACCACAGGGAAGTGCAGGAAACAAATCACAAGAAGCTAATTCAGGATCAAACTAAAGAGGCAAACTGAATCAAGACTCGTCCTAGTGAGGATATAACTCAACAAGGACTCTCATCCCAATATATGTGTTGGGAGGAAGCAAAAAAAAAAACCGTCGTCCACGAGGATATAACTCAGTGGGGAATGCGGAAGGAAAGATAAACATTTTCTGCTTAATGGGCTGACTCTATATTGAGGGATCAGACGCCGACATCTGCTTGGGAAATGTATTACCAACTAGCAGGGAATAAAAAACAAAGATATATGGCAAAGAATGCAATATGAATATCCGAATGTTTGAAAATTATATGCACACATGCGTGGTTTATGTATGATGAATGCTGACAAACAGACATTTCTAACACAAACAGCTCCAAGGAATAGGTACACAAGCGTCCGGTACTACATCTCAAGATAGAAAGCCAGGTTCACCGGAGAGTATTCAATATGATGAGGGCAAGAGAAACTAGGAAACAAAGATCCCTGCAGGGGATGCACATCAGTCATTCCAGCTGGGGACAGGAGTTATTACACAGATAAAAATCTGCTGCATAAGCAACTCTACTGGGGAATCTATCCAAGGGATAAAGGGATTCTGGGGATCAAACACCAAGTACCGTACTCACCAAAGAGATCACATCTGCTGAGGAGGAAAGGTCACTACTCTGCTGAAGGGAAGAGTGGTGAATATCTCACCCAACACTCCACCCAGTAGGAAAACCACAAAAGGCTCTGGAGGAAGAAGATACAGTCATGCCAGGCATATGAACAAATGTCTTACCCTGCTAGGGATCATACCATCCTTGGGAGAGCACTGAGGATCTCCTAAGTAGCCTTTCGTCATTGTGAATGTTCACTTTGTTTAAAAACAAGTTATGAAAAATTTGATTATTCAAAACAATGATATTTTTTCAATTTAAACATGTAAAACATTTGTTGGATAGAAATAAATAAGAGGCCAAATAATTGGATAAAGGCTCAAATTGATTTGATGGAATGGTAGTCTGCAAATGGCAAGACTCCATAGATCTTTACAAGTTTGAAATTGGTGATATATATTGGAAAAGGGCTACATTGAATATAATGACCATTTCTCCACCAATTCTGAATCCGATGTATTTGAAGCTTCAGTTGATGACGAATGAGCAAGAATCTCTGACGGATGATAGTTGTAGAACAAAATCTTGTCAGGATGCAGTTACTTGCCAAATCCCTAAATTTTGCCTAGATTGCCCAAGGATGAGGTACTCAATCTAGCGGGATACATATATTCATTTTTTTTCATGTCTCTAACTTTTGCCTGGATCGCCCTTTCGGATTTTCAGTCCATCGAGACGCTCATTTTTGCCTAAGCCGCCCTTTCGGGTTTTCAACTTAGCGAGCTATTCTATTTTTATTTTTAGGCGAAGTATTTCTTGACTACATCTGAATTCACAGGACGAGTGAAATCCTCCCCATCCATAGTTGTCAGTGTCAAAGCACCGCCTAAAAAGGCTCTCTTAACAACATATGGACCTTCGTAGTTTGGAGTCCACTTGCCCCTGGAATCGGGCGCGAAAGACAAGACTTTCTTGAGCACAAGGTCATCTTCTCGGAACACACGAGGCTTGACCTTCTTATCAAAAGCTTTCTTCATTCTTTGCTGATACAATTGACCATGGCACATGGCAGTCAATCTCTTCTCTTCTATCAAGTTCAATTCGTCATACCGACTCTGAGCCCATTCAGCATCAGTCAACTTGGCTTCCATCAAGACTCTCATTGATGGGATCTCCACCTCTACTGGGAGTACAACCTCCATGCCATAAATAAGAGAGAAGGAGGTTGCCCCTATTGAAGTGCGGACAGATGTGCGATATCCATGTAAAGCAAATAGCAACGTCTCATGCCAATCCTTATACGTGACAACCATCTTTTGGATAATTTTCTTGATATTCTTATTAGCCGCTTCAACAGCCCCATTTATCTTGGGTCTGTAAGGAGAAGAATTATGGTGTGCAATCTTGAACTCACTACACAGCTCTTTCATCATTTTGTTGTTCAAGTTAGATCCATTATCAGTAATGATCTTACTTGGCACGCCATAACGGCATATGAGTTGATTCTTGATAAACTTCACAACCACCTGCCTGGTCACATTTGCATACGATGCCGCTTCGACCCACTTGGTAAAGTAATCAATTGCTACGAGAATAAATCTGTGTCCATTAGACGCTTTCGGTTCTATCATGCCAATCATGTCAATTCCCCACATAGAGAAAGGCCATGGTGATGAGATCACATTCAGAAGTGTCGGAGGAATATGAATTTTATCCGCATAGATCTGACACTTATGGCATTTCTTCACATATTTGCAGCAGTCAGACTCCATTGTCAGCCAATAGTAGCCTGCTCTCAACATCTTTCTAGCCATGGCATGTCCATTGGAATGAGTACCAAATGAACCCTCATGGACCTCAGTCATCAATAGGTCTGCTTCGTGTCTATCCATGCATCAAAGCATAACCATGTCAAAATTTCTCTTGTAAAACACATCACCATTGAGGTAGAAACTTCCTGATAATCTCCTCAGAGTCTTCCTGTCTTTCACAGATGCCCCAGCGAGTAAATCTGGTTCTGAAGGAAACACTTGATATCATGATACCACGTCTTATCATATCTCACTTCTTCAACCATAAACACATGAGCTGGTCTGTCCAAGCGTATCACAGTGATATTGGGGACTTCATTCCAAAGTTTAACCACAATCATCGAAGCAAGTGTAGCAAGAGCGTCTGCCATCCGATTCTCATCTCGAGGAATATGATGGAAGTCAACCTCAGTAAAGAACGTCGAAATCCTCCTCGCATAATCCTTATATGGAATGAGACCAGGCTGATTCGTTTCCCATTCACCCTTAATCTGATTAACAACGAGGGCCGAATCACCATATACATCAAGATGCTTGATCCTTAGATCAATGCACTCCTTCAATCCCATAATACAGGCCTCATACTCAGCCATATTATTCGTGCATTTGAAAGTTAACCTTGCTGTAAAAGGAATATGTGTGCCCTGAGGAGTAATAATCACTGCTCCAATATCATTTCCATACTGATTTACAGCGCCATCAAACACCATACTCCATCTGGAACCAGGCTCTGGCCCTTCATTGAGTGTAGGCTCATCACAATCTTTCATTTTCAAATACAGAATCTCCTCATCTGGGAAGTCATACTGAACTGACTGATAATCCTCAATCGGCTGATATGCCAAGTGGTCATCCAGGATACTACCTTTAATAGCCTTCCGAGCTCGATACTCAATATCATACTCAATATCATACTCAGATAACAACATTTACCAACGGGCAATCCTCCCTGTTAAAGCAGGCTTCTCGAAGATATACTTGATTGGATCCATTCTGGATATCAACCAAGTCGTATGATTTAACATATACTGGCGTAAGCGCTTAGCAGCCCAAGCCAAAGCACATCATGTCTTTTCAAGCATTGAATATCGAGACTCACAATCAGTGAACTTCTTGCTCAAGTAGTAAATAACATATTCTCTCTTTCCTGATTCGTCTTGATGACCAAGGACACAACCCATTGAGTCTTCAAGAACAGTCAGATACATAATCAAAGGTCTTCCTTCCACGGGCGGAGACAGAATCGGAGGCTCAGACAAATACTCTTTAATGCTATCAAAAGCTTTTTGGCAATCCTCGGTCCAATCATGGGACTGATCTTTCCGGAGGAGCTTGAACATCGGCGCACATGTGGCAGTCATGTGGGATATGAATCTGGAAATATAATTCAAGCGGCCAAGAAAACCTCGGACTTGCTTCTCAGTTTTGGGCGCAGGCATCTCTTGTATTGCTTTGACCTTTGCAGGATCAACCTCAATACCTCTCTTGCTAACAATAAAGCCCAATAACTTGCCGGAACGGACTCCAAATGTACACTTGTTGGGATTCAGACTGGAGCTTATACTTCCTCAAACGCTGAAAAAGCTTCGACAAGTGCTCTACATGTTCAACTTTCGTTCTTGACTTGGCGATCATATCATCAACATATACCTCGATTTCCTTGTGCATCATATCATGAAACAAGGTGGTCATAGCTCGTTGATACGTGGCTCCGGCGTTCTTCAAACCGAATGGCATCACTCGATAACAGAATGTTCCCCAAGGTGTGATGAATGTCGTCTTCTCCATATCCTCGGGTGCCATCTTGATCTGATTATATCCGGAAAATCCGTCCATAAATGAGAAGACATTGAATTTAGCTGTATTGTCTACCAACATATCAATATGTGGTAGAGGGAAATCATCTTTTAGACTAGCTTTATTCAAGTCCCTATAGTCCACACACATTCGGACTTTTCCGTCTTTCTTAGGCACGGGCACAATATTGGCCACCCATTGAGGATATGTAGAATTCACCAGAAACCCTGCATCAATTTGCTTCTGAACCTCCTCTTTGATCTTTACTGCCATATCAGGATGAGTTCTTCTGAGCTTCTGCTTCACAGGCATGCACTCAGGCCTCAAAGGCAGGAAATGCTGCACAATATCTGTATCTAGACCCGACATGTCTTCATATGACCAGGCAAAGACATCAACATATTCTCGTAGTAACTCAATCAACCCCTTCTTAACAGACTCCTCCAGGAGTGCCCCAATCTTCACTTCTCGCACACAATCTTCAGACCCTAAATTGACTGTCTCCAGGTTCTCAAGATGCGGCTGAATGATCTTCTCTTCATGCTCAAGTAGACGGGTGATCTCGTTAGGAATCTCTTCAACATCATCTTCTTCCGCCTCAAATATAGGGAATTCAAAGTTGGGAGATGGTGTTGGGTCATTATGTTCAATGGGTTTGATCAACCTGCATAATGATTTTGGATATGAAAAGTGTAGCACCTCAAATTTGCACCTACCTTTTGTACATACATTCTCATATTAGGTCATTAACATAACATAGTCCACTGCATAGCATTGCATTGTCCTTTGCCCAAGTGCAGGTCCATCAGACAAAATTAGATCAAGCTGGTCAGGAGATCAGTCAATCAAGCAAGCAAGTGCATTTCTCAAGGAGGCAAGGCCCTAGGGTTGGTCCCAACACGTCCACATGACCTAGGGGTCCTTTTGAAGTGGTTTGGTCAAGGATTGGATGCTCAGAAGTCATCAGTCATTGTTCAGTCTATCAGAAACCCTAGAAGGTCAACTATGGTCAACTGTGGTCAACTATACCTGATTTTTTGGATTTCAAGGTGGGAGATGGTTTGAAAGGGTTCATTCATGTCCATACAAGTCTCATTTGACATTTCAAAGATCAATATTGGAGAAAATAAAGTCAGACAAAAAGTTTCCTAAAATGGCAGGTGACCTGTAATTTTCAGCTGCCAAAAATAGAAAGTTTTTCTCCTCAAATTTACATCATCATACAAGCTTCAAATGAAATTTTGTCCAACATGAAAGTTAAAGATCTTGCTCTCACCTTTCCAAAAAGTCCAAGAACACTCATTTCTCATTTATGGTTGGCAAGTTATGATCAAATCATTTTCAGAAATTTTTGAACTTCAAAGAGGCATATCTTCCAAACCATTTGGCCAAATTGGGTGAGGTTTTTTGCTACAAGTCATATTTGATGTGCTCTATCCAAATCTTTCATCACAATTCACCAAAAATCTTTCATTCAAAATGGCCTTTTTCCAAGTGCATGAATTAAAAAAGAGGTGAGTTGAAAAATGGACTTTCAAATAAATCATTTCCAATATATTCTACCAATGGCAAATGTTCAGAAATCATATTTGGGGTTTGTTTAAGGCCCAATTTCGTGCATTAACATGCACCCCATGCAATTTGGGTGGTTTTTAGTAAATTGTCAAAAACACTTCATTTGAGCTAAAACCAATTACCACTTGATTAACCAAGCTTAGCAATGTTAATCCAAGTATATAGTGCATCATTTCTGGCTGAGAAACCTTAGCCACTATTCACCAAAACAGAAAACTTCATTTTCTCTCAAAACACTCTCATTCTTCATTTTTGGAATTTTGCTGAAAGTTGTCAAAGGATTCGTGCTTCTAAGCTTTGGTCCATCATTCACCAACCATTTTGAAGCCATTGCAAACATTATTTCTCAGCTGTAAAGCCTTTTTGCAGCACTGTTCCATTAAGCTTCTCACATGGCAGTTCCAATTTTGAGCTGAATCGTGCTAGCTGGGCTTCAAGTCTTGTCTCCATTCATCAACACAAACCTCATTGTGCTTCTGTTTCTACTAATCAAGGCCAAATAACCACTGTTTCATCACTGCATCTTCAACAAGGTTGGTTTTTGACTCTCTTGTTTTTTTAAAATCATGATATGCTTTAGAAAGGTCTTTCCATGCTGATTACATTGAGCTTTAAATCGTGGCAAATGGTTGAATATTGAGGAAGATACAAGGATTCAAAGTTTGGTTGTTAGATATGTTCTTGCTTATTTCTTTGTTGTTATTTCGAATTGTTGAAAACTAGGGTTAGATTTGGATTGTATGTGGTTAGATGGTTTGATTGGTGTGCTTGATTCCAATTTCTGGAAATTTTGTTCATCAACGATGATGAACATGTACTGTTGATCATGAACCCTAGCTTGTTGTGCCCAGATTTCGTTTTGATCGTGTTTTGGTGTTCTTTGCATGGGATTACTGTTAGTTGGGCCATGCACCAATCAGGGCGAGACATATCCTTAAGTGAAACGCAGAGTTTCACTTAAGGGATTGGATATTTACGTTTATGCCACTGCCAGTTTAATTATTTCATTAAATCAATTTCTTTTCCAATATTTATTTCATTTTGGCATGCCAATCTTCCAAAAACCATAAGTCACTCATTTTTAATCCAAATTTGGTGGGATTTTTTGTGAAATGCTCCTCATGATCTCTAGTGTTTTATGATGATTTTTTCAGATTTTTTGCACGTGTAGATTTTTAAATGTGCTAGGGTTTGTTCATGTATGTCCATTTGTGTATGTTTTGCCAAATTGTTTGTGAAATGATGATACATGATCCAATGCCTCTCAAATTTTTTGTGCTTAAACTAGACATGTTCATGGTGATTTTGGTGTAGAGTTTGTAATTTTATCATTGCTGGTTGTGGAGTTATGATTTTTTGAATAGGGGTGTGACAATTTGTGTCACACCATACATGTCCAACTTCATGATTTTAATTACCATGCTTAATAAACTCAAAATGGTTTGGATTTTTGCATGAATACACTTGTGCATGTTTAGAATGTGTGTGAATTTTTCTGGAATTGTTGAATGCATTTCCTATTTGATTGATAAATTCTCCCCTGTTTGACCAAATTGTTGACTTTTGTGACACATGATGCCATATGATTTTTGAAATTCTCATGCTTCATTGGATGGCCTTGAAATTTGACATGTGCATTGTGAACATCTTGAAGTACATCATGGCTTTGGCCCCATCTATTTATCATGTGTTGGTTCTGTTTTATGATTAATTGAAGTTGGTGCATGTTTTGATGCTTTGAATGAGTATGCTTGAACTTGCCTTGCCTTTCTGTATTTAATTTCCCTACTTCCTTTGATCCAAATGAGCTGAAATTTGGTATGCCTATCATGTTGTGGATGATGTTTGACCATGATTTATTTGAGGAATTTTTGAAATGTTTATGATTGGATTTGAGTTGAGTCATTCTGTTGACTTCTTTGAGGTTCTATTTGCCATGCTTTGACCTAATCTGTTTGTGAAATGATAATGATGAATGATATGAATGTGATACCACTTGGGTTTTCTTCTTGATTGATTTGTCTTGGCTTTGGGCACTTGTACCTTGCTGTTTTAAACTTTTTATCTCCTTTTGACCCTAGGCTTGTCCTAGTGGTCTTGTTGCTCATGTTTAAGCTTGTTGTTTCAGGTTAAGCAGCAAATACTTCAAAGAGATTAATACAAGTTGAATGAGTTTAATTATTTATCATGAACTAACTTGTTTGTTTTGTAGGTTGCTTAGATCACTTGCTTTGAGCTTATGCTTTGCACACATATTTGATGGTGTTGTCTGTTGGTTTATGCTGTTTGTTTTAACTTTGTGTCTGGTATACTAATTGTGTTCGACTGATTTCAGGTACATTAGTTGCTTTTAGTTCTTTGAGAACTTTGCTTTGCTTTGCTTGATAGCATTTTGCATTGAGGTATAATTTCCTTACTCCATGTAGTCTGGAAGACCTGGCCTGTTACTTGGCCAGGCACCTGTCTGAAGTCCTCCTTAAGAGGCAATGTTTGTGACTGTTTACCTTTGTCCTTGTATATATTCAAAGACCTCCTAAGTGAAGAGGCATTGACAGATACAAGGGATGTGCAACCCATCCCCTGCTATTCTGTGTGTCATCTGCTTTGCTCACACCACTGTGTTGATGCATTGCAGATATTAACCCAAGATCATTGTACAATGAGTCAGTGTCATATGTGTAGAAGGGTTCCGACTTTCTGAACCCACACATTCTTGTCTTAAGCTCTCCCAGGCCAGGGATAAGAGCTGTGAAGTCTCATCTTCACTCACCTCTCATCGGCTTCACCCTAACTCTCAATGTTAGGGTTAAGAGCTAACATTGCCCTGTTACAGTGGTTTGTTTGTTGAGGTTGATATGACCCCTCGACTAAAACCTAACCTTGATTGAGCCCATTGATTGCATATAGTGTGTGCTACTTGTGCTTGTGTGTTTGCTTTAGCTTGCTTCTTGTGCAAGTTAGGTTTAGTTTGGCTTGCTTCCTGTGCAAGTCATGTTTAGGATAGGCTTGCTTCCTGTGCAAGTTAGCTAGAAACCTTAACTTAGGGATGAATTTGCATGATAACATCTAGGCTCGAGTCGTAGTCTCCCTAGTTATGTCTCCCTCTGTTATCTGGTTAAGCTAGTCATGTGTCCCTTCGTAGGGGAACTACGTCGCCCTGATCCTCATACTAGATGAGGTACGTAGGCAGGAGATGAGCAGATCTCTCCGGGCGCCCTTTTTCTTTTGTAACCCCTTTGTGTGTGTTGGAGTCTGACGTAAGTCCAGCGATTGGTAGTTGGTTTCCTGTGTCTTGTTTGCTTGTTGGAGTCCAGTATAAGTCCATCAAGTGGCATCTGGTTTCCAGTGTGGGTTGTTTTGGTTCGAATGCTGATGTAAGTCCAGTGATTGGTATTCGGGCTCCACGTTTGCCTTTGCCTATGGTTGTTTGTGTGCGTGTCAGCCGAGCTACGAATGCTCTGATTCTCCTTCGTCCAAGGAGGTACGTATGCATAGGATGCGACATCCTAGCGAGCATGTTTCCCTAGTCCGAACTACTTTGACTCTGATGTCTATGCTTGATAGACTAAGTAGGCCCAGGATACGATATCCTGCCGAGTCAGTCTTGTTTGTTTTCTTGTGTCTCTTTCAGCCAGTGTGTGTGTGTTTGAGCAGTGTTTTAACAACCATTTTCCTTCCTATTGTGCGTGGATCCCGTCGAGTACGACGGATGCGTAGGGGTGCTAATACCTTCCCTTCGCATAACCGACTCCCGATCCCATTCTCTTTGGTCGCGAGACCAAGCTTTTCCCAGGTTTACTCTGAGCGTTTCCTTTCCCTCTTTTGGGATAAATAACGCACGGTGGCGGCTCTGTTGTCTTCGTTTCCCGCCGGTTTTTCGCGTAATGCGACAAAAAGCTTTAGAATTCAAACAAGGCAAATCATTATGCAGATGAAAAGATTGGTTTTATTCTATTTTTAGGTTTTATGTGATCACCAATTTCATGCAAAAAGCGAAAAGGGAAAATAATTGGAAAACAAAGATTTAACATGAATCTATTGAATGAAAATATCGTTGTATTTATGCGCCAACAATGTCATCACTCCTCCTTTTGGCATGGGAGGAGGGTTTTTAAACACAATGAACATTACTTCGACTTATGGATAACTGTTGGAATGTCCACAGCGACCCAATTATTGCAAATTCCCCCAGGGATGACGAAGTTGCCATAATCCTCTTCGTCCTCTTCCAAGATGGCAGCAACCTCCTCTCCTTGACTGGTGTGGATGAACCCTCCACTCTTGAACAACCCTTGCATATTGAAAACCCCAGATGAATAACCTATGCCAACCCGAGATTTGTTGTCTTCTAGCTCAATTATCTTCCCTAGACCAGCGATTGCACCACGCCAATGGCCAACTTTGCATCTTTGTAGGAAGCAAATGAAGGAGTTCTCTTCTCAATAGGTTCAGCAATAGATAAAGCTTGGAAAGGAGTTCCAACTTCATCTTCAGCATCTATATATGAGAAGGAAGACAAATGGCTAACCAGGAGAGCCTTTTCTCCCCCTACCACCACCAACTTCTTATTCTTCACAAATTTCAGTTTCTGGTGTAGGGTGGATGTCACGGCGCCCGCCTCGTGAATCCATGGTCTGCCTAAGAGACAGCTATATGATGGGTGAATGTCCATAACCTGAAAGGTAATCTGGAAATCACTTGGTCCAATCTTGATTGGGAGATCAACTTCCCCAATCACAGTTTTGTGAGACCCATCGAAAGCCTTCACAACTACTCCACTCTGCCTCATGGGAGGCCCTTTATATGACAGCTTCGAGAGAGTGGATTTTAGAAATACATTCAATGATGACCCAGTGTCCACAAGCACATTGGACATGGCGTCGTCTTTGCAACCCATAGATATATGTAATGCCAAGTTGTGGTCTCTTCCCTCCTCGGGGAGATCAGAGTCACAAAAACTCAAGTTGTTACAAGCAGTAATGTTTGCAACAATGCTATCGAATTGTTCTATCGTGACATCGTGATCCACATATGCCACATCCAAAACCTTCTGCAGAGCCTCTCGTTGTGGTTCTGAATTCAAAAGCAAGGATAACACCGATATCTTGGATGGCGTTTGTAGAAGCTGGTCTACAACATTATACTCGCTTCTCTTGATGAGCCTCAGCATCTCATCGCAGTCTTCTTTCATATTGCCGCTTGGGCCAACAGAAGTAGGAGTTATCAATGTAGAGGAGGACTTAACAACAAGTGCCGGATTCGGAGTGCTCACAGCATTCCCAATCGGGCGTTCAACAGAATCAGCATGAGTTTGATGCTTTGAGGGTGCTGAAAATACACAACCGTTACGTGTCAGACCGCTAACATCAGCAATGTTAACAACAGATGAAGATGGCAAGGACACCTCTTTCCCATTTTCTACTGCGACAGCATTATAGCGATAGGGGACCGCTTTTTCGGAAGAGTATGGTACTGGTCCGGCTGGCTTGATGGTTAATGCGGGAGAAACCTTTCGCTTGCTACCATCATACTTGATGATAACAGGCTCGGGGATCCGAAATACTGGAGAAATTACGTTGACCTCATCAGCATCTTCGTCAACATTTCTGTTTTGAAGGATCTCAATAACTCCTTCATCCAACATTTCTTGAACATCTTTGCGCACCTGGCGACAACCTCTTTGATTGACAGAACAGACTCGGCATCTATCGTGGTCATGCTCATAATGACTATAATCACATAGCAAACGATGCATCTCGACCAGAGATTGTCGAATATGACTGACATATTTGACTTTGTACTTGCCAGGGCAGTCCTGGACCATGTTAACAGACTTCCCATGCTCGGGCAATGGGTTCTTCTTTACGTTAGGACCTACGTCCTCGAAACACAGAATGCCACAGCTCACAAGCTCTTGAACCTTGGTCTTCAAAGGGTAACAATTCTCCATGTCGTGGCCGGGAGCACCAGAATGGTAAACACAGTGTAATTCGGGCTTATACCACCACTGGGGGTTAGCAGGTATAGCCGGTGGGTCTCGCGGAGTAATCAACTTCCTCTCTATCAAAGAGGGATATAACTCTGCATACGTCATCGAAATAGGATCTAAGGTGACCCTTTTCCTCTCGTAACTCGTGCTGGTTTGATTACTGTTTCGAGGCTGGTAGGCCTGCTGTTGCGGACGGTGCTGTTGATGTTGATATTGTGGATGTGATTGGTGATTGTTGTTATGTTGCTGGTACTGCTGATTATCTCTGAAGATAGGTGCTATATGAGCCACCTGGTGCTGGTTACCGGCGGGACGCACGGTCTTCCTCCTCATAGAGGGTCTTCTTGGTTACACATGGGAGGTCACAACATGTGCCTCTCCATCTTTCTTCTTCGCAAACGACCCATAACATTTGGCAGAAGAGCCTTCTTCTCTTGTTAGATGTCCTTCTCTAATCCCTTCTTCTAGACGCATCCCTATATTCACCATCTTGGTGAAGTCATAAGGAGCGCTTGCGATCATCCGCTCATAATAAAAAGAACTTAAGGTCTTCAAAAAGATCTTAGTCATCTCTTTCTCTTCTAGCGGAGGCACAATCTGTGTTGCTACCTCTCGCCACCTCTGGGCGTATTCTTTAAAGGTTTCCTTGTCCTTTTGGGACATGGCTCTCAATTGATCCCTATCGGGAGCCATATCCACATTGTACTTGTATTGCTTGACGAAGGCCTCGCCAAGATCGTTGAAGGATCGGATGTTCGCACTGTCTAAACCCATGTACCAACGCAGAGCAGCACCGACCAGGCTGTCCTGAAAGTAGTGGATGAGCAGTTGGTCATTGCCGGTCTGAGTTGACATTTTCCTGGCATAAATGACCAGGTGGCTGAGAGGGCAAGTATTCCCCTTGTATTTTTCAAAGTCAAGGACCTTGAATTTCACGGGGATCTTCACATTAGGAACCAAGCAGAGTTCGGCAGCAGACTTGCCGAAAAGATCTTTTCCTCTGAGAGTTTTCAATTCCTTACGAAGCTTAAGAAATTGATCGTTAATAGCATCCATCTTCTCATATACATCTGGGCTCTCAGACGGCTCAGAATGATAGATGGTGTCGTCTACTCTGGGCATAGTATGCACGACAGGAGGAGGAACAGCAAGGACCGGGCTAGATGCCGACATAGAAGCAAAGGTGGGAGCAGGACCCTCGGGCATGAAATTGGGAGGCATCCCCCACGAGAATCCGGATGGCATGGCCATTGGAGCAAAGTGTGCATTGGCTGCAGGCACAGTCGAGGAGACAATCCCAGAGATGACTGTCCTCTGGGGAGGAGTTGAAGGTGTCGGAGAAGACTGGCTCTGAGCAGCCAAGAATGACTCCATCAAGGCAGTCAACCTGGCTACTTCCTCCTTCAGCTCGCGGTTTTCTTGTTCCAGATGATCCATCAGTCTTGAAATGTTGGCTCTGGTGTAGTACCAGTGAGTCAGCTTGTCTTCAAAATAAATGAAGAACACAAAGTTAGACCACAGGACAAGAAGCGGGAACAAAACCTGCTTATGCACATGATGCATGCAATGTTTGTGCATATGTTTTATTTTTTATTTCAAAGGAACTTTAGGATTCTATTTGCAAATTTTTGGAAATATTAAACACTTTTATATGGAAACATAATATCTGGGAAATATTTTATACCAAAGAAGTACAACATTGGTAGCCATATACAAGAGAAAAGGAAACTAATCATCCTATGGATCCCTAGAAACAATCATCTAAAGCTCGGGATACAGGAAGATAGGAGGCACGAAGTCTCTTCACCTCCTTCTCGTAGGCTGCCTCCATATCTGCCTTCTCCTTGGCGAGTCGGTCGTACTTCCTCTTCCAAAATTTGGAAGACGGAGGAAGTAGGGAAGTCCATGCATCATCAGGATCGTCAATAACCTGGTGTTCGAGGAACTCTATCAAAGCGTCCTTCTCCTTGATCTGTTGAAGCAACTCCTCTCGTTCACGGATCCAAGCACGTGATCGGCCTTCGTCTCTCAACTCCTCTACTCCTTGGTCAAGGAGGGTTGAAGGCCCAGCCATAACCAAAGGTGTAGGTCTTGGATACTCGTAAGTCATGAGATAATTAGACGCTCTCTTCCTAACCCAAGTAGTGTAAGGCTCCATAGCAACACAATTCTTAGGACCCAATTCTTTCCTTCCTTTCCTATGAATCTTGTGCCAAGCGCGGACCATTCTTCCCTTCAAGCCTTGGGGATCTTTACCCTCCTGAAAGAACACTCCCTCTAACAGAATGTTATTAGGTTTATCCTTTAGGGGGAACCCAAGCTGACGACGTGCCAAAATAGGGTTGTAGTTAATCCCACCACATGTACCAAGAAGGGGTACATTGGAGAATTCACCACAAGAGTCGATAATTTGCACGCCATCATACACACGGTTATACCAAGAGATATCATCATTAGTGAGAGACATAAGTCTCGTAGACCACCATAGACATCCTTTGTTCTCCTTGAAGGCGACCGTCTGCAGTAAGTGAGAAATAAACCATTTATACAACAGAGGCAAACAACACACAATGACACCACCACCCTTTGCATTCCTCATATTGTAACACCTCAAAATTTGCCCTCCTCTTCTTGAGACTAGTTTGGGGCATTGCATTTCATGTTTTAGGGTATTAGGCATTGCATTTTGCATCTCATATGAAAATGAGAAGGTCATCCTCCAAAGTCTTGTCAAGAGATGGGGAAGTTAGGTGATTCAAGCCTGAGGGTCTCTGTGAATTGATCATCAACCATCTGAGGGTATGGGCTCCAATTAGGGTTTCTTGATTCTTCAAAAGTTTTGAGCAACATCTTATCTGCAAGGATATATCACCATCATCATGGTTCTATCATCATCAAGGGTTTCATAGTTCATCCTCAAGTTCCTCTGGATTAAGGTTGTGACCTCTGGTCAACCCTAATCAATGCAATTCTTCTAACTAGTGTTTCTCAAAGAGATGAGGTATTTTCTTGGTATGAGGATCACATAATTGTTATAAGGAGCTTACATGAGCTAGGGTTTCATTTTTGAAGCAATTTCACCAAGTGGTAGAGGTTCAAATTGATCAAGACATTTCAAGGTCATCTGAGGACCAAAAGTCAACTGAGGGCTATAAGGTGGGGAAATGAGTTGAGACACCTCAATCATGTTCAAATGGGGTCTATTCATCATTCTAAACATCCATCTTGAAGATTCAAATGTCATGGCAAAAGTTACTAAAAATGGAAAATGACCTATAATTCAAAGTTACCAAATTTGGCAAGTTTTTGGTCCACTTTCAACTTGACTTTTCAATATCAAAGGGATTTCAAATCGATTTTTGGTGAACATGAAAGTTGTAGAGTTTTGTCTCCCCTTTCCAAAAAGTCCTAATTCATGTCCATATGAGGGATGGTTGAGGAGTTATGATCATTTGATCACAAAGTGTGCATGGAAATTCAAAATGGCATAACTTTTGATATAGTGCTTCAAATTGGTTCATTCTTTTTGCAAAGTGCTTCTCATGTTCAAGGCATCACAAAATGACATCATGTGACTCAATTGTGCAAGCTAAGCCTCAAGGAATTATGGTCAAAAGTCACATTATTTCACATTTGTCCTAAGGATGATATCATGCTATAAATCAAAATTCACAAAGAACCAAAGCAAGGCTTCACTTCAGCCTTCTTCATAGACCATATTTGAGTAAAAATGAGCCCTTGCCATGCATGAGAGAGGTGTGTATGTTCCTTGTTTCACACATGTTCATTTTGAAGCCAATCTTCACCATTCATTCTTGGCTTAAGATGCAAGCTAAATAATCTTCAAATCCTGACCCTTGGTTGCTCTTGAGTAGATTAAAAACCTAGCATATGACTGAGCACGTGCATTATGGCCATGGGAACTCATTTTGCATTTTTGCAAGTTGCATAATAACTCACTAATCATGATTAGTACATGGTTAAAGTGATTATCAGTATCATTAGCAAGAAGTATAAATAGGGAAACCCTAATCATAACTGCCATAACAACCATTTTCAGATCTAGAATTTAAGAAAATTCTCTCAAAATCTCTCTCTTCGAATTTGCTTTTTCTTCACACAAACCTCAAAGATCATTGCATATTCTTGATCCTCATGCTTCACTGATCAAGAATCATCCATCGTTTGGTGTAATTCCTCAAGAAATCAAGCAGTTCAAGTGCATTATCATGGTGAACGGATTTGGAAATTGAGGCACATTCAAGAGGTTTCATCCACTACTTTTTGCATAAAGCTTCAAAGGAAGTTCATAGGAGTTGATCTAAAGCAGTTGAGCTTGTGAGATGACGATTTCAGAGATCTCCATTTCCAGGTGACTTCATTTTCACTCTCTCCTTTTGCTGATTTTAGGTTATAGGATTGAAGATCGTGTTGTGTAGGTTACGAATATATGGTTAGAATTGAGATTGAGTGAGAATTGAGGACATAGTGGTGACTGGAAGTTTGGATCTGAAAACCTCTCTTCCTCGATTTGCAAAACCTAGGGAGAATTAGGAGAATCTAGTAGGATATTTGGAATCAGCGTGGAAAAATGAGTGGAATGGTGGTGGTCTGGTGAATTTCTGGAAAAAATTTGGGTGGCGCCGCCGTGGGAGCCACCGGGGACTCGTCGGAGAAGACGACCGGAGCGGAGCTCCGGCGTCTGTGTTGGCTAGCGTTTTGGCTGAGTGTGTGCCATGTGGTGCACTGCGTGGACGAGTGATTGGGTGAGGTTCCTTTGACCAAGGCCACGCATGCGTTGAAAGATGACTGGGTGGATGACTGGGATTAATGAAACGGTGCGTTTCATCAGTTTGAATGAGGAGCGTTGATCTCATGAGTGCGCCAGATCCAATGGCTTGTGTTTTTTCCTGATTAATTCAAATATTTCATTTCCCTCCATTTTCCATTTTTATATTTCAATTATTTTGGTCATTTTGTTTAATTCATAAAAAATCCAAAAATTGTCCAATTGAGTCCCAATTTTTTTTCATAGTTTTGTATTTGTGTCTACTTTTTTATGGTGTTCAATTCAAGAATTTTTGATGTCTGGATTTTTATGTGTGAATTTTTGAATCAATGTTGTGCCAAATTGATCTAGTGCATTCAATGCATTGTGAAATCCTCAATTTTGAACCTTTTGATCCACTCTTTTGCATACATGACATTCATACATGACATGAATTATTGGTCACTGGTTTGGATTTTTTCTCACACGTTATCATCAATTTTGACACATAGAGAAAAATGTGACAATTTGTGTCACATTTTTGACATTGAATTGGTGCATTTTTGTTCACATAGCATTTGAATCATTTTTTACTTGATCTTTTGCATATTGAACATTCATGGCATAAGGAACTTATACAAAAAATCCCAAAGTCATTGCATGCATTTCTGGTTTGATATGAATTTTCTAAGTTGGAAGTTCATTTTGTGTATATTTTTTTGTCATTACATGGCATAGGCAAGTTGAGATACTTGATTATTGATTTGCTGCTGGTCCTTTTGAGGACATCGGAGGGAGTGTTTGAATGTGTGATGGGCAAAAGGATGGGTCCTGGATTGGTCATTTGGTTAGGTTTTGGATCTTGTCTTTGTACTAGGATTTTGACCCCACTTTAGGGTTTGCTCTTGGTCCATACTTCTGACTTGGAGTGCTTTTGATTCAATTCATCTCATGCCATTGTTTGTTTATGCTTTGTTGTGTTGATTGGATGTACATAAACTAACTTTGACTCTTATTTCAGGTTTGGATACTTATCATTGAGGATTGGGTTTGTTCTCACCTTATGAGATACAAAATGCATTGAATTCTGACCTATTTTTGTGTTGTAGGGTCTTAATTGATGTGGTGAGCTCATGAGCTCATTTGAGTGCTAGGGCACTTATGCATTGAATTGTGTAAACTGTTAGAGGGTTCCACTGCTTGTCTTCTGGTTTTATGACTGAAGTACTAACTGTTTAGTCTTTGTACAGGTACCTTAGTTGCTTACTTGCTTTAGCTCTTGCTTGAGCATTGGATTGTGGTTGACACACCACTCAGGTAGTTAGCTTCTTACTTCATGTAGTCTGGAGTCCTGTCACCTTTTTGGCAGGCATTTTGCTGGAAAGTCCTCCTTCAGAGGCTCTGTTTGTATTTGTTTAAAATTGTGCCCAAACACCTCCAAGAAGAGGCATGTGTTATATTTGATAAAACCTTCAAGAGTAGAGGCAATTGACGGATAAAAGGGATTAGTAGCCAATCCCCCGTTATTCAGTGTGTCGTTCTTTATGCTCGCACTACGTGCTGATGCTTCTGAACATGTGCCCCAGATCTTTTGTCCAGAGTCTGTCAAGTGGAAAAGGATCCCACTTTCTGGATCCCCACGCTTTCTGTGTCATGAGCTCACCCTGGCCAGGGTTAAGAGCATGAGGTCTCATCCTCATTTAGACTTTGATCAGCTTCACCCTGACGTTCAATGTTAGTGGTTAAGAGCTACGGACTACCCCTTACAGTTTGGCTTGTTTGTCGAGGTTGATATGACCCCTCTTGACTAAAGCCCACCCATTGTTTGAGCCTCTTTTATGGATATAGTGTGTGATGTTTGTTTACTTGTGTTGGTGTTTATTTGCTTTCCTCTTCTCATCTCCATTTCTGTAGGAGTCGTACGATTAACTTCTGAGGTAGTTGAACGTATGTAGAGTCTAGACTTGAGTTGACTCGCTTCCAGGATGAGTCAAGTTCTTGTTAGAGACTTCGACTTAGGGATATTGATTGCATGAAAACTTTTAGGCTCGAGTCTTAGTCTCCCTATTAGTTTGTTGTTTCCCCGGTCTCTGGTTAGGAGAGTGTTTTACCCCTGGTAAGGGGAACTACATCGCCCTGATTCTCATACCAGATGAGATACGTAGGCAGGAGGTTGAGGGAAATCTCTCCGGGCACCCTTTTCTTTATTTTCGCGTGTGTTCACCCTTTAGTTGCCTTCTTTTATATTAAGTGTGAGTACCCGTTTGTTCAGCGCGTGTGTGTGTTGCATGTTCATACCTTGGGGGATTTCTTCCGTTATCATTTGGGGTTCATATTGGGGTTCACCTGTATTGACTTGGGGTTCATATTGGGGTTCATTTGTGTTGATTGTTATTTATTTGGGGTTCATATTGGGGTTCATTTGTGTTGATTGTTATTCATTTGGGGTTCATCTCAGGGTTCATTTGTGACGATTGTCATTCATCTTTGGGGTTCATTCGTGTTGATGGTTATTCACTTGGGGTTCATATTGGGGTTCATATTGGGGTTCATCTTTGGGGTTCATTTGTGGTGACTGGTTATACATATCGGGAGTTTATTCTAGGTATTTGGTTACTTTGTTGGGGTTCGTTCTAATAACCTTTTTCTTTGGTGTCCGCTGGTTAGCGTTTGTTATTGTTGGGATTCGGATGTAAGTCCATGTATTGGCATTCTGTTTCCTGTTTGTTATTGTTGGGAGTCGGATGTAAATCCATGTATTGGCATTCTGTTTCCTGTTTGTTATTGTTGGGAGTCGGGTGTAAGTCCATGTATTGGCATTCTGTTTCCTTTTGGGTGTTTCTTTTGACGTCTCAGCGTCCCTTTTTGGTGTCTTGTTTCAGCGTGCGTTAGCCGAGCTACGAGTGCTCTGATTCTCCTCTGGATAGAGAAGATACGTAGGCATAGGATGTGATGTCCTAGCGAGCATGTCTCCTTTTCCCGAACTACGTTGACTCTGATGTTTGTTTCTGACAAACTACGTAGGCCCAGGATGCAACATCCTGCCGAGTCCACTTCCTCCGTCTTCTCTCTTCCCCCCTGTTTATTGTTCCAGTTTGTGCAGTTTCTTTGAGCAGTTTATTAGTAACCCTTTTCCTTTTCTTTGAGCTATCTTTTGAGCGTGGATCCCGTCGAGTACGGCGGACGTGAGGGGGGTGCTAATTCTTCTCCTTGCGTAACCGATTCCGTACCTTGTAATCTTTGGTCGTAAGACCGTTCCTTTCCCTTTCTTAGGTTAGTCCTGCGCTCCCTTTCCGTCATAGGATGAATAGCGTCGGTGGCGGCTCTGTATTTTCCCCGCCAGTTGTTTTGCCCGTTGCGACAGCTGGCGACTCTGCTGGGGACTGAAGTTGACCTCTTGCTGTTCCATCTTCCTTAAGCAAGTCAATCCTAGCGCTCTCTAGCGTAGTTTTTAGGGTAGTTTGGGTTGCTTTTACTGCTCTATTTATTGCATTTGTGATTATTATATTGTGATTATATGTATATCTGCATATATGTTTGCATGCATCATGTTATCACTGTGTTGGATTCTAGACAGGTGTGGTTCCTCTGATTTGGGGGTGGGTGTTCTGAGTGGGGCTAAAACCCAATCCCGAGTATACACCTAGGATTAGCGTGGTCTCAGGTTTCCTCACATGTTAGATCAACATGTTGTTGTGACGTGACATACCATAGCCGGACGAGGTTCTTTTGAGAGAGCTCTTCCTTGTGGAGTTTCCACTATGGTTGGGTTATCTCTTTTGAGCTGTGGACTTCGGTGACCGTTCCTTCCCGGATCTTTGGTTTAGGTGATCTTATGAGAGATGCACGGCACACCCGAAAGGGAAAACCCGTTGAGTATCTCGTCCGATTGTCGAGATCGATTATCCGCCTTAGGATGACCTTATTAGAATTCACCTGTGAGGGGAGGGTTTTGGTTCCTACGGGTACAGGGTCTGTTGGTGACTCTTTGATGGTGACTTTGGTTCGGTTCGTGATTTGTGTTCTATTTATAAGTTAGATTTATGGATATTCATTTCTGACACGCCGGAGTTCTGTCCGTGGTTTTTATTGGCGGGTTCCGTTTATTTCGGATCCCCCGGGTTAAAGGTGGGGTTACTTGTTTAGATGATCTTGTTGCTGTCCATTTCGTGATGTTCCTGTGATGATGGTGATGTATTCTCCGGTTCCGTTTATTTCAGATTCCCCGAGTTGGATTTGTGGTTACTTAGTCCCTTGGATGTTTGTGATCAGTTCTGAGCCCGGAATCCAGTACAGTTGACGTTCAGATGTCTTGGAGGATGGCACTAGGAATTGCATTCATGCATCTGCATCATTCCCATTTTGCATTTATCTGCATCTAACTCATGTTTATCCATATGCAGGGTACATTCTTGATTGAGATTCTGGTTGAGAGACATCTTTGTTCCAGGTATGAGGACCGACTTAAAAGATGATGTTGTCTACAGTTTCTTTGTTCCAGAGATTAGCGTGTTGAAGGGTATGATAACATTGATTACGCCTGACCATGTGGGGATGTTCCGTGAGGCTTATGGCAGTATTACGAAGATGGTTTTCAGGCTCACAGATGGGGATAGGAGTGCCATCCATACTCTCCTCCAGTTTTATGATCCGGGTTTGAGATGTTTTGTCTTCCCAGACTATTTGTTGGGACCTTTGATGGAGGATTGTGCTGGTATTCTAGGCATTCAGGTCAGAAACCAAATTCCTTTTTATGTTACTAAGGAAGAACCTGATATTGTTGAGATTTCTCGTGCTCTTTATTTGAGCCCGGAAGTAACTAAGAAAGGTTTGAAGGAGAAAGGAAAGTTTCCCGGTTTTCATCTGAGTTTCTTGGAGGCCAAAGCCAAGGAACATGTTGTTTTGGGTAATTGGAAGACTGTTTGTGCTTTGCTTGCCGTAAGCATTTATGGAATTATTCTGTTCCCTAATCAGAAGAATTTTGTGGATATTAATGTCATCCGGGTGTTTGCTTAGAAGAATCCCATTCCTACCTTGATTGGAGATGTTTATTATTCGGTCCATAATCGGAACGAGAAGCGGCGTGGAGGATTGGTTAGATGTTGTGCTCAATTGTTATATAAGTGGTTCATGGGATACTTGCCTTCCAAGGGTGCCTTTGTATTTCTTGACCATACTGTAAATTGGGCAACCAAGTTGATGGGTTTGCGAGCCAAGAAAGACAAAGGCACCCTTGGAAGGCAAGTATCCCATTATTGGGCGGACGAGATTTTATTTACAGTTGCGGGAGTTTTCCCAATGTGCCCCTTATAGGAGTTCAAGGGTGTATTAATTATAACCCAACGCTTCTTAAGAGACAAATGGGATTTGCTATGGAGGTTCCTCCCCTCGAGCGTGAGATTCAGGAGTCTTTTTACTTCCCGATTGAGGGTAATCAGTCATTGTTGGAGCAAATGTGTGAGGCATGACGCAACATTCAAAGGAAAGGCAAGATTCCTTTTGGTAGAGCTAATAACAGGTCTTTTCCTCCATTTGATGATTGGCTCAGAAAGAGGGTTGAGCTCACTCGTCTGCCATTTCCTGTGGGTGATCTTTGGTATCCGTTGATTGAGGAGCCACGCTCTTCTGTCAGTATGGAAGAATTTCTTGAGACGAGGAGAGCAAGAGATCAACTGCAAGCAGAGAAGACTGAGATAGAAATGAGTGTTGCTGGAATTCAACTGGCTAATCAGGAGATCAAGGGGAAAGCAGAAGACCAGGCTAAGAGATATGCTCAAGAGGTGAAGCGTTTTGAGAAAGACGCCTCCTATTACTGTAAGATCAGCCAAGCTTTAGAGTCATCTACGAAGGAGCATGACCGTACCAAAGAGCAGTTGGCTAGAGCTTTGAGGGTCATTGAAGATGAAAAGAAGAGACAAGTCCTTGTGAAGACTCAGAGGGAAGCTAGAGCCAAAGCCCTTACTACGGAGTGGGAAGCAAAGCTCAGGGTTAAGGAAGAAGAGAAAGCAAAGATCATGGCCGAGAGAGATCACTATCTTGCTGAGAGGGACCATTATTTCCGTCAGATGAAGATTCATCAGAAAGAGGTGGGAAGACTTCAGCAGGAGAACATTGAGCTCAGGTTCACTATGAAGTTTATCGGGATGGTTGATGATGCAGAGCCTTCTATGAGACCTTCTTCAGATTAGATTTTTTATTACAGTTGTTATCATGTGTTGGATTACCGTCAGGCATGTTGACGGAATTCACTTGCTCATATTTCTTTCCGATTCTGGAGGATTGTAAAGTTGATTTATAGCAGATATGATATATGACTCTCGCACGTGTTGCGCACTTTTGCTATACAATAGTTATTATCATTCAGTGATTAATCTCAAAGCTTTATTTTCTTTTCCGTGTCACACTTACTTAACACACACATGGTCGGGTGATATCTTTGCTAACGCATAACTTTCTGTTCTGTACGGCAAAGCCAGATGATTAATGTTAGAATGTTGCTGTCGAATTATTATCCGTCTCAATGACGCCAGGATCGAAGGACAGAATGTTCCTCATACGGATAGACATTGCATTCATGCATGAATCATAATACCTTGTTCTCTATTTTGCAGGTGTCGGTTTCTAACGTGTTTGATTGTTACAGGAATCATTGCTCGCGCACGCCGAGTCATTCCTCTGCACGTAGCTCGTCCGCACAGATACTTCACCAGACGCAATAAACCCAGACTGATGGATCCATCCAGCGCTGACATTCTCGAGCTGAAAGAGAAGATGAGTGAGTTGATTAACGCCATGCAAGGGTTCGCCCTGGAGCAGAAAGCGATTGCCGAGAAGGTGGAGAAGCTTGAGCTGGCTTCGTTTGCCAATAATGGCAATAGTCAAGAGGGTAACTCCAACCATGGTCCTGGTGGTTCTAGGGGTGGTGGCGATCCCAGAAGGAAGACAACTAATGGTGGTGTATTCATCAACAATGGTGGTGGTCTTGGTTTTGCGGCAGGCAGTGGCCCAGGTCATGTTGGAAACATTCTAAAGGAAACTCAATTTTCTCCTTTCTTTGGGGCTATGGAGGGTAAAGAAGAGGATCAATTCTCTATGCTGAATGAGTAGTTCGGTCAGTATGGTGTTCAACCGCCGAACAAAGAGATTCAGGTGCTAGCAGAAAAGATTAGGGCTCTGGAAAGCCATACCACTCCTGGGACTATTAACATGACAAATATGGGGCTGGTTGAGGGGATTGTGATCCCACAAAAGTTCAAGGTGCCCACGTTTGATAAGTACAATGGAAGTTCTTGCCCGGAAACTCATCTTCGGGCCTTTGTTCGAAAGATATCTGCTTACACCATGGATCAGAAGCTCTGGATGTACTTTTTCCAGGATAGCTTATCTGGCGGGTCTCTCGAGTGGTACACCAAGCTGAGATCGTCAGATATAAAGAGCTGGCAGGATTTGGGGGATGCTTTCTTCAAGCAATATCAATTTAACACTGATATGGCACCAAGCCGTACCCAGTTGCAGGGTATGTCTCAAAAGCCGAATGAGGGGTTTAAAGAGTATGCACAAAGGTGGAGAGAGTTGGCCGCCAGGGTTCAACCCCCATTAATAGATCGGGAGATGTCAGACTTGTTCATGGGTACTCTTCAGGGGACTTTTGCTGAGAGGATGGTGGGATGTCCAATTACTGGTTTTGCGGATATAGTAGTGGCTGGTGAGAGGATTGAAAGCTGGTTGAAAATGGGAAAAATACAAGGAATTGCTCCGTCGTCTGGATTGAAGAAGCCCTTCGGAAATGGTCAGCGCAAGAAAGAGGGTGACTCGAGTGCTGTGTATGCCCAAAGAGGACCCGGTAGGGATTGTTACTACCAGTATGCTGCTGCAGTAACAATTCCCGCTGGTAATCAACCCGCACAACAGCAACAACAACAGCAGCCACCTCAGCAGAGAATACAAAGGGTTGGGTACCAAGTTAGGGGAAGGATGGCAGATCGCCAGTTTGATAGGCCACCCATGACGTATGCCCTTTTGTTGAAAAAGTTGAAGGATCTTGGGTTGGTACAGTTGAGGACGTTAGCTCCGTTAAGACCAAATCAGAGGCCTGCAAGTTATGATGAGAACGTTAAGTGTGAGTTCCATTCTGGTGCTCCCGAGCACAATATTGAGGGTTGTAAAGCCTTTAAGCATGTTGTTCAAGACATGGTGGATTCCAAGGCCATCAATTTTGCACCATCGCCGAATGTTAATGCTAATCCCATGCCGACGCGTGGTCAAATGGGGGTGAATGTAATTTCTGAGGGTAAAGGTAAAATCGGGGTGTCATACCCCAAAATTTGCCCGTTAGTCTTTCAAGACATTCTTCAAGGCACTCCAACTCATTGTTCAAGACATTGATCTTAAAGGAACAAAGACCCAGCTCACAGGTGGCCAAATCCAGAAAATGACTCAAACTGGCATGCTCGCTAGGCAAGCAAATCCTTCGCCTAGCGAACTCTTCGCTGCACCATTCGCCTAGCGAACTCTTCGCTGCACCACTCGCCTAGCGAAGCTTGCGAATACCAGAAATTTTGGGCTTCATTCTGAGCCCATCAGGTCACAAAAACTATTATAAATATCAAGACCTCATTCAGAAAAAGGGGAGGACGAAAAACAGAGGAGAAAAGGAGAAACACAAACACACACAGAGAGCAAACCCTGGAGGCTAACCAAAAGAATTCCGAGCAACCCTAAAGGAAACCCTGAAGGAAACTCACTTGCACAAAGGTTACCTCCGCCCACTCGATCTGGTACAAACCCTAAGAGTGATCTGCCAATTCACTGGTGCAATTCAATTGTAAACAGGTTTGCACCATCACTACCGTTTTATACTTCCAATTTGTAATCTCTAAATACATGATGCATTATGATTGAATTTTGGATATGTAGTTAGATTTTGCATGTGGGTTTAAGTATGCATGAATATCCTGAATGTTTAACCGTGTAATTTTTGTAATGGATGCCATAGGGTTCGGAGTTCCGGAAATCGTACTGTTATCAAACTCAAAACCCGCAGCCGTTCGCTAGCACCTCGCTCAGCGAACATGTAACGAGTGTTCGCCAAGCCTTCGCTAGGCGAGGCAGTAGCGAACATGACAGTCGCTGATTTTGCTGTTCTGTTCTGTGCTTATCTGACATGTTTTATTATAACCGTGTATTATTGGCCTGACATTCTTACTACTGTGATTCTTTGGTTTGGTGCAACTCTCGATTGTACCCCGTTTTGGTATTTTAACCCGTTTGTTGACTTTTTGTGAGGGTTCACATACTCCCGAAGAAGGTAGCTTGCTAGGTATTCCACTTTATTTGTGGGATACCCTTGTGGAGATCTATTCTAATTATCTAACGGATTACAAATGTTGCCTTTGAATACATGTGATCTTGGTTCTCTCTTTGTTGCCTTACGGTATTACGGTCATGTCCCGCAAACGTGGAGATACACTTACCAAAGACCCTTCGATTAAATCATTATGTCCATATAAGATAAATCATAGTCCCTCGGATGTTGCCTTCGAATATATGATTTTGTCCCTCGATGGCCTGTCGTTGTAGCCTACGGTTAAATGATGATCGTCCCTTCGAATGCTAAGGTATCCTTACAAATGTTGCCTTCAATGACCAATCGATGATCCTACGATGTCCCTTTACATCCAAAGGATAAGACTACTTACTTCTCAATAGTAAGGACAGTCTTACCCTCAGAAGGATATGAAATGCCCATAAAGACCTTGGGTAGGTATAACTCTTAAATGCTTACTCACAACTTAAAATACTTTTCACACCTCACACTTTGCAAAACATCTATTAGAAAATCACCACTTGGTATACATTCGCACTAGAATCATTGCCAAGTTATATTTTTCTAAACAGCTTTCAAAATTAAACGAGATAAACACTTTGTATGCATTCGTACAAGAATCATTACAAAGTTAAACTCTCTTTTCAAACATTTTCTAAACATTTCTCAAACACTTTTTCAAACAAGAAAAACATAAGTGATTAAGCAATTAAGAGCCCATGGATAACCATGGATACAAAGGGTGCTAACACCTTCCCTTTGTATAATGTACCTCCCGAACCCAAAATCTAATCAAGGTCTTTCCTGTTCTTTTCCGCCTTTCCTCATTGGATAAAAGAAAAGTCGGTGGCGACTCTTGCTATCCGCGACATTTGCTTTCCAAAGCAAAAACACACAAAGTCAGTTCACCGTATGACAGAACTGGCGACTCTGCTGGGGACATTAAAAAGAGAGGTTACCTTAAAAAACAAGATCACTTATGTATTCGAATTGTCTGATTTACTTTTAAGGGATTGCTTGGGTATTTTATGCTTGAGTGAAAGATCCTACACCCGGATCTAGTGTACCTTAGGTAAGTAGCAAGAGATCATCGCGACTATCAAGCGTATACTAGAATGGTTAAAATGATGGCTACGGTTAACGTGACACTTTGGATGTCCTGATGTTCCTCATGTTTACTTGAGGAAAAATTTGGCGTCCGCGTGGTGTCATCAAAGCGTTAACCAGACCTTTAGAACCCTAATTGACTCATCCTAGCCATTAGAAAGTAGTGAGATAACTGACTTCGGTTCCGATTGGGGTTGGTTGAGACTCGATACTACACTCTTTGAGATTGGACTTTAGGGAAGCTTTGGTCAACCACTTGGTGTTGCACTGAAGTGGACTTAAGGAAAGGTCAATGATTTGAGATCCTTCTAGAACCCGGTTACTATTCTAGGACAGGTTGAACCAACCAAACTTCAGTGGGGAGGGTACTTACCTATGGAACTCATGCAGACCTTAAAACCTAGGAATGATTGTTGTGTGACTTGTTTGTGCTTGTTACTTATTTAACATCATAACATCATAACATCATAACATCATAACATCATGGCATTGTACTAACCATTTCAAGGACTTAGGGATTTAACGTTGCTCTGTTTTGTAAGGCTATGGCTCCCAGGAAGACCATCCGGATCAATTTTGTAGCCATCTCTCCTCAACTCAAGGATTTAGTGTCAGAACTTCCCGATCAGGCTCAGTTCATCAAGAAACATGGTTCTCTCCTCAATTTGGTTACCACTGGTTTCAAAGAAGATATGATGAGAGTCCTATTCCAGTTCTTCGATCCTAAACATCATTGCTTCACCTTCCCAGATTATCAGTTGGTACCCACATTAGAAGAGTTTTCCAGGCTGCTTGGGATACCTATCTTTGATCAAATACCTTTCAGTGGTTTAGAAAAGGTCCCGAAGTCTGAAGAAATTGCCACAGTTTTACACATGAGAAAGTCCGACATTGAAACCAATTGGGTAATAAGAAGTGGAGTTAAGGGTTTACTTGCCAAATTTCTGATAAATAAGGCCCGAGAATTCCTAAAAGTTATGAATGTCCATGCTTTCGAAGATGTTCTAGCACTACTAATCTATGGTTTGGTGCTATTTCCTAACCCGGACCAATTCATAGATATGAATGCTATTAAGATATTTCTCACTCATAACCCTGTGCCTACCTTTCTTGGAGACATTTTGCATTCCCTTCACACCCGTACTGTGAAAAGGCAAGGGACTCTCATGTGCTGCATACCTTTATTATCTAGGTGGTTTATTTCGCACCTCCCTCGATCAGTCTTGAAGAATGGGCAGAATTTGAAGTGGTCTCAAAGGATAATGTCACTTTCCCATTCAGACATCCGTTGGTGTCCTCATCCCAAAGAAAATGTTATCATCATCGACCATTGTGGAGAATTCTCTAACATACCACTCCTGGGGATGAGGGGAGGTATTACTTATAATCCTGCTTTAGCCCTACGTCAGTTTGGTTGTGCTCGAAGAGATGGTCCACATGAAATAATTATCGAAGGCACTGTGTTTGACTATGACAACGATTCCCAAGGTCTCCGTCAAAGATTTGTACGAGCTTGGGGCATGGTGAAAATAAGCACTTTAGGACAGAAAAACTCTATTCCTATGGAACCTTATCTCAGATGGGTACGCGCCAGAGCTCGTGAACTTGTCATGCCATATCTTGCAGTCGGACCACTGATTGTTGAACCAGAAGTTGAAGGAGGTACTCCTCAGATCATTCCTTATCCAGATATGCCTACCAATGTTGAAGAATTAAAGAAATCCTGGATCCAGTTGAGAGAGGAAAGGGATACTTTTGAAGCTCAGTTCTGTGCTGAAAGGAAGAAAGTGTTAGAGCTCACCAGCCAGCTTAATGAGGAACGAAGACTGAACGCATATCTTCGCCCAAAAAGAAGCCGCCCCTGGGAGACTTGAGCTTTTATTGTATTTTATTATTTATTTTAATGAATATTGATTTAAAATTATTAATAAAAGTTTCCTTTTTTTGGTGGTTTACACAAAGTTAAATACCAAAAGTCCTTGAAAACATTTCATACATTGCATAACATAACATAACATTGCATAACAGTATTCTAAAGGATCAATATTCTCACGGTCTTCCTATTAAACAGAAAAATGGCCCTCGAACTAACTGTCAAAGATCTCCAGGCTCAAAATGCTCAATTCCAGGAGATGATCTTGAGCTTATCCAAGGGGCAGGAGGAACTGAAGGCTCTCTTGCTCGAGAAGAAGAAAGACAAGAAACCTGTGAGTTACATTAACCCGGGAAGAAGGCTTAAAGGACAGGCTGCAGGAGTCAATATTAGAATTCCGAAGGATCAAGAAGAGGAGACAGAAAATGATTCGGAAGATGAGAATGCTGATCCTCTCAACCATGAGGACGACGATGAAGATTATGAAAATGAACAGTACTCTCCAAAAGATGATAAGTACAAGTTGCTGAAAGAACGTATGCTAGCTATGGAGGGTCAGAAGGCGCCCGGTCTGGATTTCGAAAGCTTGGGGCTGGTCTCTGATGTGGTCATTCCTCGGAAATTCAAGATCCCCGCTTTCACTAAATATGATGGTGCGTCTTGTCCTCATATGCATCTGAGAGCTTATGTGAGAAAGATTCAGCCGTATACCACTGATAGGAAGCTATGGATCCATTTCTTCCAAGAGAGTTTGTCTGGCACACAGTTGGAGTGGTATTATCAGTTCGAGAGCTCTAACATCCGCACCTGGACTGATTTAGCGACAGCTTTCTATAAGCACTACCAGTATAATTCTGAATTAGCGCCTACTCGGCTACAGCTGCAAAATATGACTATGGGCTCTAAAGAAAGCTTCAAAGAATATGCTAAAAAATGGAGAGATTTGGCTGGCAGAGTCAAACCCCCTATGACTGATCGAGAATTAGTGGACATGTTCATGAGTACACTGACTGGCCCATTCTACAGCCACCTATTGGGAAGTTCCTCATCGGGTTTCACTGAACTTATATTGACAGGTGAACGTGTTGAAAGCGGCATTCGAAGTGGAAAGATACAGGCAACTATCTCTGCAAGCACCAAAAAGTCCTATCAGGGAAAGAATGAATCAAATGTTGTGTACGGTGAAAGGGGTCATAACAAGAAAAACCGTGACCATACCGTTGGAGCAATTACGATTGCAGCACCGCCATCTCAAAACTTCCAGCACAGACAAGACAGGCCAAGAAGGCAGTTTACCAAGATCAATATGACTTTAGCACAAGCACTGCAGGGTATGCTAAAGGCAAATTTAATTACCCTCAGAGGCCCTCCTGCAAATCTCAACACTACTTCTCCTTGTTATAATCCCAATGCCAGGTGTGCATATCACTCCGATAGCCCCGGGCATGATACAAACGATTGCTGGTTGTTGAAGAATAAGATTCAGGATATGATCGACGCGGGAGAAATCGAATTTGATCCTCCGGAGACTCCCAATGTCATCACTGCACCTATTCCTAATCATGACAAGACTGTTAATGTTGTGGATGACAATTCTCACATTACTAATGTGGCCGACTTAGCATCTCCCCTCCTGATCATCAAGAGGAATTTATTGCAAGCTGGTTTATTTCCAGGTTGTGCTGAAAATTGCGATCTCTGTATACTCCGACCCAATGATTGCTTGAAGTTGAGGAATGGTATTCAACGGCTGATGGATGATCATACAATTCTCTTTGAAAAGATTCCTAAGGTGGAAAACCCTATTGAAGAAATATCTGTGATTGCTAGGTCCAAAGTTCCAGTGAAGATTACCGCTACTAGAGTGCCCGTGAAGATTACTACTGAGCCCAAGGTAGCTCCCCTAATCATTACTGCACCTGGCCCAGTACCGTATTCCTCAAGAAAAGTCATTTCGTGGAATTATGGAGGGGATGTTTACATCCATGGCATAAAGCAAGTTGATAATTCTGCTAATCCTAATGACATTGTTGGGACCAGTAGAATTACTCGAAGTGGAAGGATCTTCTCTCCAGAGATCTCACCTCCCGCCCCTGAAACTCGAGGAAAAGAACCAGTAATCGATCCTTCTCAGTCAAAGACGTCAGTCGAAGTTACTACCGAAGATGTCACCAAGCAGGAGATGGAACAAATGCTGAAAATCATCCGTAAGAGTGATTTTGATGTGGTAGAACAGTTGGGGCATACTCCGTCTAAAATTTCGATGTTATCCTTGTTGTTATCTTCTGAATCTCATGCCGATGCGTTGATAAGATTCTTGAAGACCGCTCATGTACCTCAGGAGACATCTGTGGATCAGTTAGAACATTATGTTGCTAACTTGGCTGTTGACAATGGCCTAGGCTTTTCCGATGCTAACCTGACACCAGCAGGAATTAATCACAATAAAGCTCTGCATATCTCCACTGAGTGTAAGGGGATCACCTTGGCTCATGTATTGATCGACAACGGCTCTTCTTTGAATGTGCTACCGAAAGCTATGCTCGATAAATTTGACTGTAAAAGCATCGAATTGAAACCTAATGATGTTGTGGTGCGTGCTTACGATGGTACGAAGAGTGTTGTCCATGGTGAAGTGGTTCTCCCTATCAAGATAGGACCTCAAGTCTTCAACACTACCTTTCACGTAATGAACATTCGTCCTGCCTACTCCTGCTTGCTGGGACGCCCTTGGATCCATGGGGCCGGTGCGGTAGCTTCGTCTCTCCATCAAAAGCTGAGGTATCCAATAGAGGGCAAGATTGTCACTGTGTGTGGAGAAGAATAGTATATTGTCAGTAGTGTGCAGGCCTTCAGATACGTCGAGATGGATGGTGAATTCTTTGAGACTCCTTCTCAGTCATTTGAAGTGGTTCCTCCTCCCAGTCCTGTCCTTAAGCCAACTCCCCTTGTGCCCAAGGTTATTCGTGCTCCTCCTACTATGATTTCTCTGAAAGATGCTCAAGCCATGATTGAAGATGGTGGTCATACTGGCTGGGGTCAACTGATCGATGTACCGTACACGTCTGATAAGTCTGGCCTGGGGTTTAACTCTGAAAAGATAGTCAAAGATCAAATTAATGTTGTAGAAGATGCTGATAGCGATTGTGACTTGGATAGCTGGATTTTCCCAACAATCGGTGACGGACTCAATAATTGGAAGGCTGAAGACACTATCTCGATTTCCTTTAGTCAGGAGTAATTGTTATTGCCTATTTTAGTGTTGCAAATTTTAATTTTTTACAATTGAACTTCTTAAAAGCATTGTGTCTATGCCCGGGGCACAATAGCTAATTTGTTAAGGGTTTTGTCATCTTCATAAGCATATTCACATTCAATAAATCAATGGACGTTTTGCATTCAAATATTGCGCTCTTTATCTTTCCTGTCATCTTTCAAACAAGCTATGTTTTCTTACACACACTCACGTAACGAATTGCAGATCCATATCCACTCTGGATCCTGTTGATAATAGTTCTGCTACTGTTAATTATGACTTTGAAAATCCGATCTACCAAGTCGAGGATGGAAGTGAGGAAGATTGTGAAGTACCTGAAGAGCTTGCCAGACTAGTACTGCAAGAAGAAAAGACTATACAGCCGCATGAGGAATCAATCGAAATTGTAAATCTGGGTACTGAAGTAGACAAGAAAGAAGTCAAAATAGGAGCAGGCTTGGGAGACAGTATCAAGGAAAGATTGATTCAGATGTTACATGACTATATTGAGATTTTTGCTTGGTCTTATGAAGACATTCCAGGATTGGATACTGATATAGTAGTACATCGTTTGCCGATGAAGGAAGATTGTCATCCTGTTAAGCAAAAGGTTCGTCGCATGCGTCCTGAAATGTCCGAGAAAATCAAAGCCGAAGTTATGAAACAGTTCAATGCCGGTTTTCTAGCTGTTACTTCTTATCCTCAATGGGTTGCTAATGTGGTACCGGTGCCGAAGAAGGATGGTAAGGTGCGAATGTGTGTAGATTATAGAGATTTGAATAAAGCGAGTCCCAAAGACGACTTTCCACTTCCGCACATTGATGTTCTGGTAGATAACACCGCTCAACATAAGGTATTCTCCTTCATGGATGGATTCTCGGGTTATAACCAGATCAAGATGGCGCCTGAAGACATGGAGAAAACTACGTTTGTGACGCAATGGGGCACTTTCTGTTACAAAGTAATGCCATTCGGTTTAAAGAATGCAGGGGCAACATACCAGCGTGCTATGGTGGTTTTGTTCCATGACATGATCCATCATGAAATAGAAGTATATGTGGATGACATGATAGCCAGATCTCATACTGAAGAAGAACATCTCGATCATTTATACAAACTGTTTGAGAGGTTGAAGAAATACAAGTTGAGATTGAACCCGAACAAATGCACCTTTGGAGTAAGATCCGATAAACTCTTGGGCTTTATTGTCAGTGGTAAAGGAATTGAGGTTGACCCGGCCAAAGTGAGAGCTATTCGAGAAATGCCAGTTCCCCGTACAAATAAAGAAGTCAGAGGTTTCTTGGGACGTTTGAATTACATTGCCCGATTTATCTCCCATTTGACCTCTACTTGCAAACCCATCTTCAAATTACTGAGGAAAAATCAAGAGATGATATGGAATGATGAATGTCAAGAAGCTTTCGACAAAATCAAGAAGTATCTCCAAGAACCTCAAATTCTGATGCCACCAGTTGAAGGAAGACCTCTAATCATGTATTTGACCGTGTTGGAAAATTCGATGGGGTGTGTGTTGGGGCAACATGACGAGTCTGGTCGAAAAGAGCATGCCATATACTACCTTAGCAAAAAGTTTACCGACTGTGAAACAAGATCCTCATTGCTCGAGAAAACTTGTTGTGCTTTGGCTTGGGCTGCTCGCCGACTAAGACAGTATATGTTGAATCATACCACTTTATTGATTTCTAAGATGGATCCTATCAAATATATATTCGAGAAACCTGCCCTCTCCGGAAGAATAGCAAGATGGCAGATGATTTTAATAGAGTATGATATCCAGTATACTACCCAGAAATCAATCAAAGGAAGCGTGTTAGCGGATCATTTGGCTCATCAAGCAGTTGATGATTACCAATCTATGAATTTTGAGTTCCCAGATGAGGATGTCATGCTTGTTACTGATTATGAAGAACCTGGACCGGATGAAGGACCCGAAAAGGGATGCCGATGGACTATGGTTTTTGACGGATCTTCTAATGCATTTGGCAATGGGGTTGGGGTTGTAATTATTTTCCCCAAGGGTTACCATACGCCTTTCACTGCTAGACTATGTTTTGATTGTACCAACAATATGGCCGAGTATGAGGCCTGAGAATCAAGTTTTTGAGCGTGTATGGAGACTCAGCCTTGGTAATCAGTCAGATCAAAGGAGAATGGGATACTAAACATCCGAATCTCATCCCTTATCGAGAGCGGGTGTTGACATTAATCCCATACTTTAAAAAGATTACATTCGAACATATTCCACGAGAAGAGAATCAGTTGGCAGACGCATTGGCTACCATGTCATCTATGTTCAGAGTCAGATGGGACAATGAAGCTCCCATGATCACCATTGAGCGATTAGATGAACCAGCATACTGTTATGAACTTAACGCTGATGAAGTAGAAGAGAAACCTTGGTTCCACGAAGTAAAAAGATATTTAGAAACTCAGGAATACCCTGAAGGGGCATCCATCAATGACAGAAAATTTCTGAGGAGGTTCTCCGCTAAATTCATGAAAGAGGCAGGCTTAGATGAGGATGAATGGATTCAGACTCGACTCGATCAGATAAATTTGATTGATATGAAGAGACTCGCGGCTGTTTGTCATGGGCAGATATATCAGAAGCGCATGACCCAGGCATTTAACAAAAAGGTCAAAAGACAGGTGTATCAAGTTGGCGACTTGATGATAAAGCGTATCATTCTACCACAAGGTGATCCCAGAGGCAAATGGACTCCCACATACGAAGGACCATTTGTAGTTAAGAAGGTATTCTCTGGTGGAGCCATGATACTTGCTACAATGGATGGCGAAGACTTCCCACATCCCGTGAACGCAGACATAGTCAAAAAATACTACGCATAAAAGAGACCCGCTAGGTCAACGTATCTAGGCAAAAGTAAGGGCATCCCGGCGAACCAAAAGGGTTCGGGCAAAAATTAGGGATAAACATATAAAAATGTACACCCGGCAAGTCGAAAACCTGAAAAGGCGGCTTGGGCAAAAAAGGGTATCCTGGTGGACTGAAAACCTGAAAAGACGGTCCAGGAAAAAATTAGGGATTAAAGCGTATGACTATGTCCCGTTCTCAGTCAGCTTCACCCAAGCCAAAGGGACTGAACAAGCCAATCACTTCTATCCGACAGTAGGAGATGAGATGCTTGAAGACATAATGACAGTAGTAGAATTAAAATCAATAGGACTTTTTTCTTCATAGCTTTTTCTTTGTTTTCTCGACAATTTCCTCTTACTAGGATTTCTGTCTCTTTGTACTCAAATTGCCTGTTTATAGGCCCTCTTTCAAAATCAATACAATTTTGTTCCCAAAAAGATACTTTTGTTTTACTTTCTCTGTTTTGTTTGCGTAAACGTCCATTGATGTTTACCAAAAATACATGCATAAAATAGAAATAGCGAGTACTAAAAGACTTCAGGATCGAGGAGAAGGTCTAACCATGCTTTCCAATGAATCCGTTGCTAATTCTATTCCCCAGCAAAGCCAGTTATTCCCCAGAAGAAATTGGAATTACTAGACAGACTGGTCATCTCTTCCCTCCCCAGCCAGGCTTCTGGTGAATATTTCTACCATCAGACAGAAATCAAATTCCCTCAGCTAAGAAAGATTCATCAATACGAATATCTCCAACCAGAATATTGGGATTTATCTTCCCTGGAAAAACTTTTCAGACGCACAATTCATTCATTACATCATTTCACGGCATACGCATGCATACAATATTCGCATTTATTTTCGAAAGCATAAAACATCTCATGCATCATGACATGGCATGAAGCTAACTTTATTTTTCAGGTTAATTATCCTCCTGATACAGTCAAAATAAAGATCCATTTAGAGGGGTACTCTTATTGATTACATTCAAAGTTCGGATACGTCTTTCAGATATAATCCATATGAACATTCATTCTGACAAGCATTCTGATATCCTCCTAATGATGGCATCTTTAAGCCCATCCCAGACATTTATTGCAAATACAACGTATACATATATTATCAGATACAGCGTAACGTACGGTTCATTCTGATTCAGCCCAACATATGATTTCTTCAACTATTCCAATACGGTCTAGCGTACGACCCATTTGGATGTTCATCCCCTCAGATACTACCTAGCGTACGGTACATTCCGAGGCGTAGTCTAGCGTACGACTACTTTTGTCAGATACAGCCTAACGTACGGCTCATTCTGCAACTCAGATACGATCTAGCGTACGATCCATTCTGATCTTCATTCCTCAGATACTACCTAGCGTACGGTACATTTCGAGGTGTAGTCTAGCGTACGACTACTTTTGTCAGATACAACCTAACGTACGGCTCATTCTGCAACTCAGATACGATCTAGCGTACGATCCATTCTGATCTTCATTCCTCAGATACTACCTAGCGTACGGTACATTCCGAGGTGTAGTCTACGTACGACTATTTTCTTCAGATACAGCCTAACGTATGGCTCATTCTGCAACTCAGATACGATCTAGCGTACGATCCATTCTGATCTTCATTCCTCAGATACTACCTAGCGTACGGTACATTCCGAGGTGTAGTCTAGCGTACGACTACTTTCCTCAGATACAGCCTAACGTACGGCTCATTCTGCAACTCAGATACGATCTAGCGTACGATCCATTCTGATTCTTATTTCGTCAGATACAGCCTAACGTACGACTCATTCTGCAACTCAGATACGATCTAGCGTACGATCCATTCTGATTCTTATTTCCTCAGATACAGTCTAACGTACGGCTCATTCTGCAACTCAGATACGATCTAGCGTACGGTCCATTCTGATCTTTTATCCCCAGTGAAGTTGATAGCCTAATGGATGACTCACTATACGGTCTAGCGTACGACCCAGTGTGGCACCCATGTCTCCAGATGTAGTCTAACGTACGACGCACTCTGAAGCTCTGATCATCAACCTTCCTGGATGGCATCTTTAAGCCCATCCCCATCAAGACTAATTTTTAATTAACAAGTGAAATTTTTTGGGGCATTCTAAGTGTTCAATAATCTTCCACCTCCAAACCACGAATGGCGTACATACCATTCTAACTCTCTCGGTTTAAGAATATTGAACAGGGGCAGCTGTCATACCCCAAAATTTGCCCGTTAGTCTTTCAAGACATTCTTCAAGGCACTCCAACTCATTGTTCAAGACATAGATCTTAAAGGAACAAAGACCCAGCTCACAGGTGGCCAAATCCAAAAAATGACTCAAACTGGCATGCTCGCTAGGCGAGCTAATCCTTCGCCTAGCGAACTCTTCGCTGCACCATTCGCCTAGCGAACTCTTTGCTGCACCACTCGCCTAGCGAATACCAGAAATTTTGGGCTTCATTCTGAGCCCATCAGGTCACAAAAACTATTATAAATACCAAGACCTCATTCAGAAAAAGGGGAGGACGAAAAACAGAGGAGAAAAGGAGAAACACAAACACACACAGAGAGCAAACCCTGGAGGCTAACCAAAAGAATTTCGAGCAACCATAAAGGAAACCCTGAAGGAAACTCACCTGCACAAAGGTTACCTCCGCCCACTCGATCCGGTACAAACCCTAAGAGTGATCTGCCAATTCACTAGTGCAATTCAATTGCAAACAGGTTTGCACCATCACTACCGTTTTATACTTCCAATTTGTAATCTCTAAATACATGATGCATTATGATTGAATTTTGGATATGTAGTTAGATTTTGCATGTGGGTTTAAGTATGCATGAATATCCTGAATGTTTAACCGTGTAATTTCTGTAATGGATGCCATAGGGTTCGGAGTTCCAGAAATCGTACTGTTATCAAACTCAAAACCCGTAGCCGTTCGCTAGCACCTCGCTCAGTGAACATGTAGCGAGTGTTCGCCAAGCCTTCGTTAGGCGAGGCAGTAGCGAACATGACAGTCGCTGATTTTGCTGTTCTGTTTTGTGCTTATCTGACATGTTTTATTACAACCGTGTATTATTGGCCTGACATTCTTACTACTGTGATTCTTTGGTTTGGTGCAACTCTCGATTGCACCCCGTTTTGGTATTCTAACCCGTTTGTTGACTTTTTGTGAGGGTTCACATACTCCCGAAGAAGGTAGCTTGCTAGGTATTCCACTTTATTTATGGGATACCCTTGTGGAGATCTATTCTAATTATCTAACTGATTACAAATGTTGCCTTTGAATACATGTGATCTTGGTCTTCTCTTTGTTGCCTTACGATATTACGGTCATGTCCCGCAAACGTGGGGATACACTTAGCAAAGACCCTTCGATTAAATCATCATGTCCCTATAAGATAAATCATAGTCCCTCGGATGTTGCCTTCGAATATATGATTTTGTCCCTCGATGGCCCGTCGTTGTAGCCTACGGTTAAATGATTATCGTCCCTTCGAATGCTAAGGTATCCTTACAAATGTTGCCTTCAATGACCAATCGATGACCCTACGATGTCCCTTTACATCCAAAGGATAAGACTACTTACTTCTAAATAGTAAGGACAGTCTTACCCTCAGAAGGATAGGAAATGCCCATAAAGACCTTGGGTAGGTATAACTCTTAAATGCTTACTCACAACTTAAAATACTTTTCACACCTCACACTTTGCAAAACATCTATTAGAAAATCACCACTTGGTATACATTCGCACTAGAATCATTTCCAAGTTATATTTTTCTAAACAGCTTTCAAAATTAAACGAGATAAACACTTTGTATGCATTCGTACAAGAATCATTACAAAGTTAAACTCTCTTTTCAAACATTTTCTAAACATTTTTCAAACACTTTTTCAAACAAGAAAAACATAAGTGATTAAGCAATTAAGAGCCCATGGATAACCATGGATACAAAGGGTGATAACACCTTCCCTTTGTATAATGTACCTCCCGAACCCAAAATCTAATCAAGGTCTTTCCTGTTATTTTCCGCCTTTCCTCATTGGATAAAAGAAAAGTCGGTGGCAACTCTTGCTATCCGCGACATTTGCTTTCCAAAGCAAAAACACACAAAGTCAGTTCACCGTATGACACGGGGTGACGGATGTGGATCAGTTGAAGACCCCAATGGCTGTGGGTGAAGAGACTGACAGTGACTGCGAGCTCGACTCATGGATAAAACCGCACGTACCAGGAATGAAGATCCAGAACTGGAAAGCCGAAAAGATCATCACTGTACTGTCACTCTACGTGAAGAGTAATATTTTTGTTTGTCAATTCTGTTTGCATGAAAGCCATACGTTTTGCCCAAAACGTAATGTTCCATTGTAAGAGCCACCTCATGTGTTTCATTTTGCAGTATTTGCATCATTAATAAACGGATGTTTTTCGCATTAAAAGCGGTGTTCTCTGTTTTTCATTTATTTTTGCAGTTAAAAAAATAATATAATAAAATGACAATGTTTATTTTCATTTTCCTTCCTTTCAATTTGTCTCGTTCCGGCCCTAAAGCAATGCATGAATCAACATTCATGCAGATGCGATTATTCTCCGGATCTCATTGATGACAATCCTGTTACACCCCTATATGACTTCGACAACCCGATCTATCATGCCGAAGAAGAGGGCGAAGAAGATTGTGAATTACCGGAAGAGTTAGCCAGGTTGTTGAGACAAGAGGAGAAGGTGATTCAACCGCACGAGGAGCAAGTTGAGATTGTTAATCTGGGCACCAAGGAGGTCAGAAAGGAAGTAAAAATTGGGGCCGTTTTGGAGATGAGTGTCAAGAGCAGAATGGTGGCACTGTTGAAAGAGTATGTTGATATCTTCGCCTGGTCTTATCAAGATATGCCAGGGTTGGATACCAATATTGTTGTACACAAGTTGCCATTGAGAGAAGATTGTCCTCCGGTAAAGCAGAAGTTGCGCAGAACTCAACCCGAGATGGCCATGAAAATCAAATAGGAGGTACAAAAGCAGTTGGATGCTGGTTTCCTAGCTGTCACTAATTATCCGCCTTGGGTCGCGAACATTGTGGCGGTACCGAAGAAGGATGGAAAGGTGAGGATGTGTGTGGACTACCGGGATTTAAACAGAGCTAGCCCGAAAGATGATTTCCCATTACCTCACATCGATGTGTTGGTAGATAACACAACTCAATTCTCGGTGTTCTCCTTCATGGATGGCTTTTCTGGCTATAATCATATTAAAATGTCGCCAGATGATATGGAGAAAACCACGTTCATCACACCATGGGGAACTTTCTGTTATAAAGTGATGCCATTCGGTCTCAAGAACGCCGGTGTCACGTATCAAAGAGCTATGGTGACCTTGTTTCATGATATGATTCATCATGAGATCGAATGCTATGTTGATGACATGATAGCAAAGTCACGAACAAAAGAGGGACATCTGGTAGACTTGGCCAAGTTGTTTGACCGGTTGAGACAATTCAAATTGAGGTTGAACCCGAATAAGTGCACTTTTGGAGTGCGGTCCGGCAAGTTGCTGGGGTTTATCGTAAGTGAAAGAGGAATCGAGGTTGATCCTGTTAAAGCAAAAGCGATACAAGAAATGCCTGAACCGAGAACGGAAAAGGAGGTTCGTGGTTTCTTAGGTAGATTGAACTACATTTCACGGTTCATATCTCATCTAACAGCCACGTGTGAACCCATTTTCAAGTTGTTGAGAAAAGATCAAACGGTCAGGTGGAAGGATGATTTCCAAGCGGCATTTGAAAAAATAAAAGAATATTTGCAGGAGCCTCCGATTCTGATGCCTCCTATGGAAGGGCGACCGTTAATCCTTTACTTGACAGTCCTCGAGGGGTCTATGGGGTGTGTACTGGGGAAGCATGACGAGTCTGGTCGAAAAGAGCATGCAATTTACTACCTTAGCAAAAAGTTTACCGACTGCGAAACAAGATATTCACTGCTGGAGAAAACTTGCTTGGCTTTGGCATGGGATGCTCGTCGACTGAGACAGTATATGCTGGTTCATACCACTTTGTTGATTTCCAAGATGGATCCGATCAAGTATATATTTGAGAAGCCAACATTGACCGGACGGGTTGTGAGATGGCAAATGATTTTGACTGAATACGATATCCGGTACACTTCTCAAAAAGCAATAAAGGGGAGTGTATTGTCTGATTACCTCGCCCAGCAACCCATTGAGGATTATCAACCGATGAAATTTGAGTTCCCCGATGAGGACATCATGTTTCTCAAATCGAAAGATTGTGAGGAACCTATCCCGGAAGAGGGGCCTGACCCTGAGTCCGAATGGATTCTGATGTTTGATGGGGCCATTAACGTGAATGGTAGCGGAGTTGGTGCTGTTTTAGTTATGCCGAAGGGATCCCACATTCCTTTTGCTACCCGACTAACATTTGAATGCACCAACAATGTAGCTGAATACGAAGCTTGTATCTTGGGTGTCGAGGAGGCGATTGATTTGCGAATCAAGAACCTTGTTATTTATGGAGATTCAGCTTTGGTTGTGAACCAGGTTAATGGGAAATGGTATACGCATTAATCCCACTTAATTCCATACCGGGATTATACGAGGAGATTGTTGACGTTCTTCACCAAGGTGGAATTATACCATGTGCCGAGGGAAGAAAACCCTTTAGCAGATGCATTGGCTACTCTGGCCGCTTTGATTAAAGTGCAGTGGTGGAATCAAGTTCCTAGTGTTGAGGTGGGACGGCTGGATAGACCCGCTTATGTGTTTGCTGTCGAAACAGTGCCTGATGATGAAAAGCCGTGGTATTATGACACTAAGCGCTATCTGGAGAACCAAGAGTATCCCGAGGGAGCGTCTAAGAAGGACTGAAAGACTCTGAGGAGGTTGGCCATGGCGTTCTATCTGAATAAAGGTGGGGTGTTGTACAAGAGGAATTTTGATTGGGTTTTGCTCAGATGTGTCAATGACAAAGAAGCAAGCCAATGGATGAAAGAGGTGCACGAGGGATCGTTTGGTACCCACGCCAGCGGGAATGTGATGGTGAAAAAATTGCTAAGGGCTGGATATTATTGGATGACAATGGAGGCTCAGTGTTTCAACTTCGTGCGGAAATGTCATAAATGCCAGATTTATGCTGACAAGGTGCACGTGCCTCCAAATCCGTTGAGTTTGATGTCGTCTCCGTGGCCGTTTGCTATGTGGGGCATTGATATGATTGGAAAGATCGAACCTACGGCTTCGAATGGTCACCGGTTCATATTAGTGGCTATTGATTACTTCACCATGTGGGTGGAAGCGGCATCTTATGCAAACGTGACGAAACAGGTCGTGGCCAAGTTCCTGAAAAGAGACATCATTTGTAGATATGGGGTTCCCGAAAGAATCATCATTGATAATGGTTCTAATCTCAACAACAAGATGATGGTAGAACTGTGCCGGGAGTTCAAGATCGAGCATCACAATTCTTCTCCTTATCGTCCGAAGATGAATGGGGCGGTCGAGGCGGCTAATAAGAATATTAAGAAGATTGTGCAAAAAATGGTCGTGACCTATAAGGATTGGCACGAGATGTTGCCATTTGCGTTGCACGGGTATCGAACTTCAGTGCGTACATCTACTGGGGCAACGCCTTTCTCGCTTGTGTATGGGATGGAAGCTGTGCTACCAGTTGAGGTCCAGATTCCATCATTAAGAGTCTTGATGGATGTGAAATTGGAAGAGGCTGAATGGGTATGGACTCGGTATGAAGAGTTGAGCCTGATTGAGGAAAAGAGGTTGGCGGCCAGTTGTCATGGGCAGTTGTACCAGCAGCGAATGAAGCGTGCTTTTGACCGAAAGGTGCGACCTCGTGTGTACCGTGTGGGAGATATGGTGTTGAAAAGGATCCTTCCTCCTCAAAACGATCTTCGGGGCAAGTGGACACCCAATTATGAAGGTCCATTCGTGGTCAAGAAGGTTTTCTCTGGCGGAGCCTTGTTGTTGACGACCATGGATGGTGAGGATTTTCCATCCCCTATGAATGCGGACGCAGTTAAAAAATACTTCGTATAAGAGACCCGCTGGACGGAAAGAATAAAATAGTCCAGGCAAAAATGGGCATCCCGGCGAACCAAAAAAATAAAAATGAAAAAGGTTCGGGCAAAAATTAGGGATAAACAGAAAAAAAAAACACTATACACCCGGCAGGTCGAAAACCCCACAAGGGAGGCTTGGGCAAAAAAGGGTATCCCGTGTGACTGAAAACCCGAAAGGGCGGTCCAGGCAAAAGAGGGAGTGAAACGAACAACTGCGTCTGGCATGGTCGTTTGTACTGTGGATATGACACGTGGGTAATCTAAAAGCGGAGATTGGTCGGAAGCGTCTTGTTTCGGAAGGCAGAAAGTGCGGAGAGTCTTGAGGACATATGGGTTGTAACCGGGTTGGAACTTGATGAGATCATGGGTTCATATTGCCATTAGGATAGATTTTCCTTTTGTGCGCAATTACCTCTTTTCAGGGATTGCTTCCTGTGTACTGCTCAGTTACGAGCCACCTTTTTCAATCAATAAAATGCATATTCAGTCAAATAATTTTGTTTTTGTTTTCATTACCGCTTTGATTGCAAAAACATTCGTTTATTTGGATAAGAATCTTTGCATTTTGAGATGTGGGGGTCTCTTCCAATGCATGTTTAGAGGATTGAAACTTGAAATCTTATTCGGAAGGTAGAGTGACCTGGGTGTTGAAATTTTGGCGCGCCTGGGGCACGTTTTATCTAACGATCTTTTTTGCAGGTGCCGTTGGTTATTTTCACTCACTTGCAGGTTGTGGGGCAAAGCGTTTCTTTTCGACAAAAGATTCCTTTGAGGTCCAATCAGGGACGAGGAATTGAAGAATGGTGTAGAGACGGCGAAAGAATTGCGACGATCCTAGAGGGTTAATCGAGAAGACTCTTCAAAGTCTGAAGACTGGAGAGTTCGCACGAATCTAAGGAGGTCGATTTTCTTGAAGTAGGGAGAAGTCGAGAATACAAGGTGATGAATCAGAAAAGACCGGATGAGTCTGAGAGCTCTCAAAAGTGGAAAGTTGACACTGTGGTTAGATGGTGAATACCTGTGTTCGACGAGTCGACGGGTGTTCTGTGTCAAATATTCTGTATCTCCCCAGCGGGTTCGGGGTAGGTGTTTCCACAGCAGCCAGGTCTGAAGGTTGTTGTTTCCCCGGAAGGGGTGTGCGTTGGTAGATTTTCTTCCCCCAAGAAGATCGAGTTCAGTGGAGGTCATCCCCAGTGAGGGTTATTCTTTCCTCGGCATCAGTGTTATCCCAAGCAGGGTTGGAGATTGGAGCGATATCGAGTTCCTCAACAGAGTTGCTCGTGCCGTCCCCTGAGGGGAATACTTTTTATGCATTCATCATTTAGAGAAACATAGCATATTTCATAACTAATTGCGTAGCATTTCCATGGTTATGGAGCATTACGCTGTAAAACTCATGCATCGGCATTGCAAGCATAAGCTAGTCTCGAGCCGTGGTTACCGTTTGAGAGTTGGTTTAGCTGGTTGGTGAAGATGTTACTCTGAGGAGTTCGGCATCGTGATTTTGAATCAACAGTATTCCCCAGTAGCGCGATATTGGAGGAAGAGATTCCGTCGTTCGGAGATGGAAATGAAGATGGGAGAATGTTACACAATCAGCACGGAGATTGGGGTCCACGAGGAGAAAAGGAAGTGTTGGGCATTTTCTGAAGAACGGGGTTCAACTGGAGATGGAGATTGGAATTGAAGATTGTATCCGGGATGACGTCCTCAGGATTGTCTTCTGATCATGTGTCACCTTAGACTTTGGCGAGGCCAAGAGAAGTCGTTATGGGTGTCTTCAAGGGAAGAAATGCACATGTTACCTTCCTTTTGAGAAGGTGTATCCTCTGGTATGTCGCCATTAGAGTGGTGGTTGGTGTTATTTCTGATGTTGCCAACGGAATTATCACAAGAGAATGGAGAACGGGGTTCAAATGGAGAAAAGGAGCACAGGGTGTCTTCTGGAGAATGGGGTTCACAACGACGATCGAGAATTATCGTCAGGCGACTGGGGTTCAAATGGAGAACGGGGTTCATTGTTTGGCAGAAAGAGTGACATGAAGTTGTTGGGGTTCAAATGCGGTGATCAGGGATCATCCGCGCGAAAGAAAAATATTTGTGTAGGGGTCCAAGAAAAAAATCAAAGAGGTTTTTGGGGTTCAAGAAAAGCAAAAAATAATAACAAAAGAGAATTTCCAGTGGAGCGCAAATTGTTCGTTTGTTCTTGGTATTCAACCACTCTTCACCCTGATCATCTGAAAGGCGAGGTTATTCATATCGACAGGTTCACAGTGGATTATATAGGGGCAGCTGTAACACCTCAAAATTTGCCCTCCTCTTCTTGAGACTAGTTTGGGGCATTGCATTTCATGTTTTAGGGCATTAGGCATTGCATTTTGCATCTCATATGAAAATGAGAGGGTCATCCTCCAAAGTCTTGTCAAGAGATGGGGAAGTTAGGTGATTCAAGCCTGAGGGTCTCTATGAATTGATCATCAACCATCTGAGGGTATGGGCTCCAATTAGGGTTTCTTGATTCTTCAAAAGTTTTGAGCATCATCTTATCTGCAAGGATATATCACCATCATCATGGTTCTATCATCATCAAGGGTTTCATAGTTCATCCTCAAGTTCATCTGGATTAAGGTTGTGATCTCTGGTCAACCCTAATCAATGCAATTCTTCTAACTAGGGTTTCTCAAAGAGATGAGGTATTTTCTTGGTATGAGGATCACATAATTTTATAAGGATCTTACATGAGCTAGGGTTTCATTTTTGAAGCAATTTCACCAAGTGGTAGAGGTTCAAATTGATCAAGACATTTCAAGGTCATCTGAGGACCAAAAGTCAATTGTGCAGTCAACTGAGGGCTATGAGGTGAGGAAATGAGTTGAGACACCTCAATCATGTTCAAATGGGGTCTATTCATCATTCTAAACATCCATCTTAAAGATTCAAAGGTCATGGCAAAAGTTACTAAAAATGGAAAATGACCTATAATTCAAAGTTTCCAAATTTGGCATGTTTTTGGTCCACTTTCAACTTGACTTTTCAATATCAAAGGGATTTTAAATGGATTTTTGGTGAACATGAAAGTTATAGATTTTTGTCTCCCCTTTCCAAAAAGTCCTAATTCATGTCCATATGAGGGATGGTTGAGGAGTTATGGTCATTTGATCACAAAGTGTGCATGGAAATTCAAAATGGCATAACTTTTGATATAGTGCTTCAAATTGGTTCATTCTTTTTGCAAAGTGCTTCTCATGTTCAAGGCATCACAAAATGACATCATGTGACTCAATTGTGCAAGCTAACCCTCAAGGAATTATGGTCAAAAGTCACATTATTTCACATTTGTCCTAAGGATGATATCATGCTATAAATCAAAATTCACAAAGAACCAAGGCAAGGCTTCACTTCAGCCTTCTTCATAGACCATATTTGAGTAAAAATGAGCCCTTTACATGCATGAGAGAGGTGTGTATGTTCCTTGTTTCACACATGTTCATTTTGAAGCCAATCTTCACCATTCATTCTTGGCTTAAGATGCAAGCTAAATAATCTTCAAATCCTGACCCTTGGTTGCTCTTGAGTGGATTAAAAACCTAGCATGGGACTGAGCACGTGCATTATGGCCATGGGAACTCATTTTGCATTTTTGCAAGTTGCATAATCACTCACTAATCATGATTAGTACATGGTTAAAGTGATTATCAGTATCATTAGCAAGAAGTATAAATAGGGAAACCCTAATCATAACTGCCATAACAACCATTTTCAGATCTAGAATTTAAGAAAATTCTCTCAAAATCTCTCTCTTCGAATTTGATTTTTCTTCACACAAACCTCAAAGATCATTGCATATTCTTGATCCTCATGCTTCACTGATCAAGAATCATCCATCGTTTAGTGTAATTCATCAAGAAATCAAGCAGTTCAAGTGCATTATCATGGTGAACGGATTTGGAAATTGAGGCACATTCAAGAGGTTTCATCCACTTCTTTTTGCATAAAGCTTCAAAGGAAGTTCATAGGAGTTGATCTGAAGCAGCTGAGCTTGTGAGATGGCGATTTCAGAGATCTCCATTTCCAGGTGACTTCATTTTCACTCTCTCCTTTTGCTGATTTTAGGTTATAGGATTGAAGATCGTGTTGTGTAGGTTACGAATATATGGTTAGAATTGAGATTGAGTGAGAATTGAGGACATAGTGGTGACTGGAAGTTTGGATCTGAAAACTTCTTTTCCTCGATTTGCAAAACCTAGGGAGAATTAGGAGAATTTAGTAGGATATTTGGAATCAGCGTGGAAAAATGAGTGGAATGGTGGTGGTCTGGTGAATTTTTGGAAAAATTTTGGGTGGCGCCGCCCTGGGAGCCACCGGGGACTCGTCGGAGAAGACGACTGGAGCGGAGCTCCGACGTCTGTGTTGGCTAGGGTTTTGGCTGAGTGTGTGCCATGTGGTGCACTGCGTGGACGAGCGATTGGGTGAGGTTCCTTTGACCAAGGCCACGCATGCGTTGAAAGATGACTGGGTGGATGACTGGGATTAATGAAACGGTGCGTTTCATCAGTTTGAATGAGGAGCGTTGATCTCATGAGCGCACCAGATCCAATGGCTTGTGTTTTTTCCTGAGTAATTTAAATATTTCATTACCCTCCATTTTCCATTTTTATATTTCAATTATTTTGGTCATTTTGTTTAATTCATAAAAAATCCAAAAATTGTCCAATTGAGTCCCAATTTTTTTTCATAGTTTTGTATTTGTGTCTACTTTTTTATCATGTTCAATTCAAGAATTTTTGATGTCTGGATTTTTATGTGTGAATTTTTGAATCAATGTTGTGCCAAATTGATCTAGTGCATTCAATGCATTGTGAAATCCTCAATTTTGAACCTTTTGATCCACTCTTTTGCATACATGACATTCATACATGACATGAATTATTGGTCACTGGTTTGGATTTTTTCTCACACAATATCATCATTTTTGACACATAGAGAAAAATGTGACAATTTGTGTCACATTTTTGACATTGAATTGGTGCATTTTTGTTCACATAGAATTTGCATCATTTTTGACTTGATCTTTTGCATATTGAACATTCATGGCATAAGGAACTTATAAAAAAAATCCCAAAGTCATTCCATGCATTTCTGGTTTGATATGAATTTTCTAAGTTGGAAGTTCATTTTGTGTATATTTTTGGTCATTACATGGCATAGGCAAGTTGAGATACTTGATTATTGATTTGATGCTGGTCCTTTTGAGGACATTGGAGGGAGTGTTTGAATGTGTGATGGGCAAAAGGATGGGTCCTGGATTGGTCATTTGGTTAGGTTTTGGATCTTGTCTTTGTACTAGGATTTTGACCCCACTTTAGGGTTTGCTCTTGGTCCATACTTCTGACTTGGAGTGCTTTTGATTCAATTCATCTTATGCCATTGTTTGTTTATGCTTTGTTGTGTTGATTGGATGTACATAAACTAACTTTGACTCTTATTTCAGGTTTGGATACTTATCATTGAGGATTGGGTTTGTTCTCACCTTGTGAGATACAAAATGCATTGAATTCTGACCTATTTTTGTGTTGTAGGGTCTTAATTGATGTGGTGAGCTCATGAGCTCATTTGAGTGTTAGGGCACTTATGCATTGAATTGTGTAAACTGTTAGAGGGTTCCACTGCTTGTCTTCTGGTTTTATGACTGAAGTACTAACTGTTTAGTCTTTGTACAGGTACCTTAGTTGCTTACTTGCTTTAGCTCTTGCTTGAGCATTGGATTGTGGTTGACACACCACTCAGGTAGTTAGCTTCTTACTTCATGTAGCCTGGAGTCCTGTCACCTTTTTGGCAGGCATTTTGCTGGCAAGTCCTCCTTCAGAGGCTCTGTTTGTGTTTGTTTAAAATTGTGCCCAAAGACCTCCAAGAAGAGGCATGTGTTATATTTGATAAGACCTCCAAGAGTAGAGGCAATTAACGGATAAAAGGGATTAGTAGCCAATCCCCCGTTATTCAGTGTGTCGTTCTTTATGCTCGCACTACGTGCTGATGCTTCTGAACATGTGCCCCAGATCTTTTGTCCAGAGTCTGTCAAGTGGAAAAGGATCCCACTTTCTGGATCCCCACGCTTTCTGTGTCATGAGCTCACCCTGGCCAGGGTTAAGAGCATGAGGTCTCATCCTCATTTAGACTTTGATCAGCTTCACCCTGACGTTCAATGTTAGTGGTTAAGAGCTACGGACTACCCCTTACAGTTTGGCTTGTTTGTCGAGGTTGATATGACCCCTCTTGACTAAAGCCCACCCATTATTTGAGCCTCTTGTATGGATATATTGTGTGATGTTTGTTTAATTGTGTTGGTGTTTATTTGCTTTCCTCTTCTCATCTCCATTTCTGTAGGAGCCGTACGATTAACTTCTGAGGTAGTTGAACGTATGTAGAGTCTAGACTTGAGTTGACTCGCTTCCAGGATGAGTCAAGTTCTTGTTAGAGACTTCGACTTAGGGATATTGATTGCATGACAACTTTTAGGCTCGAGTCCTAGTCTCCCTATTAGTTTGTTGTTTCTCCGTCTCTGGTTAGGAGAGTGTTTTACCCCTGGTAAGGGGAACTACAGAGCCGCCACCGTGCGTTATTTATCCCAAGAGAGGGAAAGGAAACGCTCAGAGTAAACCTAGGAAAGAACGTGGTCTCGCGACCAAAGAGAATGGGATCGGGAGTCGGTTATGCGAAGGGAAGGTATTAGCACCCCTACGCATCCGTCGTACTCGACGGGATCCACGCACAAAAGGAAGGAAAATGGTTGCTAAAACGCTGCTCACACACACACACACTGGCTGAAAAGAGACAAAAGAAAACTGACTGAAACTGACTCGGCAGGACATCGTATCCTGGGCCTACTTAGTCTATCAGGCATAGACATCAGAGTCGAAGTAGTTCGGACTGGGGAAACGACACATGCTCGCTAGGATGTCGCATCCTATGCATACGTATCTCCTTTGGACGAAGGAGAATCAGAGCATTCGTAGCTCGGCTGACACGCACACAAACAAACACAGGCAAAGGCAAACATGGAGCCTGAATGCCAATCGCTGGACTTACATCAGCATCCGAACCAAAACACACCCACACTGGAACCCAAATGCCACTCGATGGACTTACATCAGCTTCCAAGCACACAACAACACAACAAATTAATAGGGAGTCAGGGACTCGAGCCTATAACTGTCCAGCACACACACAAACAAACAGACAACAAATTGCTAAGGAGTCAGGCACTCGAGCCTAGCAACTGTCAAACGACACACACAAGAAGAAAAAAGGGCGCCCGAAGAGATCAGCTCAATCTCCTGCCTACATACTTCATCTGGTGTGAAGATCAGGGCGATGTAGTTCCCCTACGCAGGGAAAAAGGACTAGCCTAACCAGATAACAGAGGGAGACACAACACTAGGGAGACTACGACTCGAGCCTAGATGTTATCATGCAAAATCATCCCTAAGTTAAGGTTTCTAGCTAACTGGCACAGGGAGCCAGCCTATCCTAATCATGACTTGCACAGGAAGCAAGCCACACACACACCTAACTTGCACAGGAGGCAAGGGCCTCGATTGCAACTAGGGCAAGAGAAAGGGGAGGTCTCAATCGCAACGAGGGCGAGAGAAAAGAATTAGTGTTAGTTGTTAGTCAAACTCGACAAGACATCGCATCTCGTGCCTACGTATCTCATCTGGACATGAGAATCAGAGTTTCCGTAGTTCGGCTACGCAGGGAAAAAGGACTAGCCTAACCAGATAACAAAGGGAGACACAACACTAGGGAGACTACGACTCGAGCCTAGATGTTGTCATGCAAAGTCGTCCCTAAGTCAAGGTTTCTAGCTAACTGGCACAGGGAGCCAGCCTATCCTAATCATGACTTGCACAGGAAGCAAGCCACACACACACCTAACTTGCACAGGAAGCAAGGGCCTCGATTGCAACTAGGGCAAGAGAAAGGGGAGGTCTCAATCGCAACGAGGGCGAGAGAAAAGAATTAGTGTTAGTTGTTAGTCAAACTCGACAAGACATCGCATCTCGTGCCTACGTATCTCATCTGGACATGAGAATCAGAGTTGCCGTAGTTCGGCTACGGAGGGATAAAGGTCTCGATTGCAACTAGGGCAAGAGAAAGGGAAAGTCTCGATCGCAACGAGGGCGAGAGAAAGGAAAAGGCTCGATCGCAACGAGGGCGAGAGAAAGGAAAAGGCTCGATCGCAACTAGGGCGAGAGAAAGGATCGCAACGAGGGCGAAAGCAAACAAGGATTAGTCTAAACTAAACCTAACTTGCACAGGAAGCAAGTCAAACAAACATACAAGCACAGGTAGCACACACTATATACAAACAAGAGGCTCACACAAGGGTTAGGTTTTAGTCGAGGGGTCATATCAACCTCAACAAACAAACCTCTGGAATGGGGTGAGTGTTGCTCTTAACCTTGCCATTGAGGGGCTAAGGTGAAGCAGATGAAAGGAGATGAGGGGTGTGCCTCATTGCTTCTATCCTTGGCCAGGGAGAGCATTTGACAAGAATGTGTGGGTTCAGAAGGTGGGAACCCTTCTACACATTTGATACTGACTCAACTGTGCAATTGCACAAGATCTTGGGTTTTTATCTGTAATGCATCAACACAGTGGTGTGAGCAAAACAGAAGACACACTGAATAGCAGGGGATAGGTTGCTTATCCCTTGGTTCTGCCAATTGCCTCTTCACTTAGGAGGTCTTTGACTCTGTACAAGGACAAATTAAACATACACAAACATTGCCTCATAAGGAGGACTTCAGACAGTTGCCTGGCCAAGTAACAGGCCAGGTCTTCCAGACTACATGAAGAAAAAGGAATTATACCTCAAGCAAGTTGCTAAATAGCAAAGCAAAGCAAGTTCAAAGAACTTAAGCAACTAATGGTATCTGAAATGGTCAAACAAATCAGTACACAGTTCAACAGTCAAAGCAAAAGGAACTGGGAAACAACAGTCAACACAGAGGGACCAATGTGCAAAGCACAAGACTCAAATCATATGAGTCAAGCCACCTACAAAACCAAGAGGTTAGACAATGATATTCAAACAAGCTTAATCAAAAGAAATTGATCTCATTGGTCATTTGGTGTTCAACCTGAAAACATAAGCTCAACAGTAAGTAACTGGACCACTAGGACAAGCGTAGGGTCAAAAAGGAATGAGAAAGTCAAAACAGCAAATGAAAGTCAACCAAAATCAAGTTCAAACATTTAAGAAGCAAGCTCAATTGGTCTCAAGTTTATATCATGCATCATCATCAATTCACAAGCAAAAGAAGTCAAATCATGGCAAGGGAGGGCTCAAAGAAGTCAACAGAATGACTTGCATCAAAAGTCAACTCAAACATTTTCAAAAATCACCAAATAAATCATGATCAATCCTAACACCTAGCATGGTAAGCATGTAAAATTTCATCACATTTGGACAAGTGGAAGGCAGTCAATGAAAATCATAAAGTCAAAGCAAATTTGAACATGCTCAAAGAAGTCAACAGCAAGACTTAGCTCAAAACCAAACATAATCAATTCCAAAAATCACCAAATAAATCATGCTCAATAAAAATCCATAACATGACATGCATATAAAATTTCAGCTCAATTGGATCATGGGAAGATGGTCAATTAAAATCAGAAAGTCAAAACCAATTCAAGCAAGCACAAAGAAGTCAAACAAACATGTATCAACTTCAAAAAATCATAACTAAATGAAAACAGATGCGAAATGAATGGGATTAACACCAATGCAAAGCTTAAGATGTCTAGTATGCACATGTGAAATTTCATGATCATCCAATAATATATGAGCATTTCCCAAATGGAATGGCAAGATGTGTCACACAAAGTCAACATTTGACTAGACAGGGGAGAAAAATGTCAAACAAATAGGAAATGGCATAATTAAATCCAAGAAAATTCACACATAAACTAGACATATGGGAGAAGATTCACGCAAAATTTCACATTAATTGGAGGCCAGGAAGCATGTCATAAAAATCATGAAATTGCATATCATTGGTGTGACACAAGTTGTCACACCCTAATTCAAAAATTCATATCTCACAAACCACATGTGATAAATTCAAAAACTCTACATCAAAACAAACATGAATGGGTGTAGATTAACCACAAAAAATTTCAGGGTCATTGGATAAATCCTCATCATTTCACAAAAGAATTGGCAAAGGGTACAAAATAAGCATACATGTCAAGAAACCTAATGCCATCAGAAATCCAGCCATCCAAAAAAATATTAAAAATCACGATAAAATAATAGACATTCATGTGAGCATGATGCAAAAATTGGCATGAATTTTGGAATTGAAATGAGTGAATTGTGAATTTTGTAAGTTGAGTGATCAAATGGAATAAAATGAACAAAAGAACATGGAATACTAGGTCAACATGTTGACCGAGTGGCATTCTGGTAATAACACCCTCATTAATCAAAACAGTGCGTATAGGGACGAGGAAACCAAATGTTTTGATTGGCTAGCATCAATAAAACAGTAACAACAGCATGTATGAACGTGAACAGGGGACCAATCGTGTTTCTGGGCAGATTTTTTTTAGGGTTTGTACACAGTAATCAACTTCATGTTCATTATCACAAAACGAGTTTCAACCAGCATTTCAAAAACATCATGGCAATTAACAATGTTCTTCATGCAATCACAACACAAACAACAAACAAACACAATCACGAGTTCATGTTTCTGGGTTCTCTTTAGGGTTTATGAACAACAGTGAATCATCATCCCTTCCAATCAGCTCGAAATTTTTTTATGCCCAGAACAACAAATCAAGTGCATCAATGGAACCATCAGACAACATACAACACGAATATGCCATCCATTTTCAATAAATCACTTCAAGCAAGGCAAATCGAGTGAAAACATATTTGATCATAAAAATTCAATTCCAGATTTCTCATGCGTATCTTAACCATTTTAAATGAGACAAGTTGCAATGGAATCGGCATCAAAAGACCTATCCTAAGCATGGCATAATTTGGTAAATGGTGAGACTCGAGCACTTACTTGATTTCGAAGAAAAGAGTGGAGCAGTGGTTTTCTGGTTGTAAGAGATCAAAACAGATGCTCCTTATGCTTTGAAATGATGGATGCTTGAAGTACTTTGCTCAATGATGCTTGGAAATGTTCAACTCGCGAGTCACCATTGTTGGTCCATGGAGAAAACAGAACATGAAAGGTGCTGCACAGTTGGGATTTGCTGCTTCAAAAGAGCTACAAATGATGGCTAGGTGAAGAAACCAACAAGAGTTGCTCGAGTATTTTGGAGTTTTTGCTCAGAAATTCCAATTTTGTGAAAATGCAAATTGAGAGAAAATGAGAGTTTTTGTTTGATAGGAGGCTGCAGCTAGGTTTAGAATGACAGAAAATGTGACTTATATTTGCTGTTTAACATTGGTAATGGAAGTGCTAAACAAGATTAGCTTAAATGAAGAGGTTTTGCCAAATTGCTAATTTTGAACATGTGTACATGGAGGTATGAAGTCTGGCCGAGTTTGGGCCTCAAACATGTTTCAAGTAACCTCTTAAATGAATCCCAATTGGCCAAAGTGAGCAAAAATGCCTAATTCAAAAAGTCAACTTTGGTCCACACTTGAATTTAAATAAGACAAGTCCAAAAATGCCATTTTGATCCATAGATTTTTGGTACATGAAATTTATATTTTTGGAAAGAGGAGATGAAATGTGGTTTGTAGGAAAAAACCCCACCAAAATTGGCCAAATGGTTTGAGAGATATGGCCTTTTGAAGTTCAAGATTTTGCGAAAATGATTTGATCATATCTTGACAACCATGCATGGGAATTGAGAGTTCTTGGACTTTTTGGAAATGGGAGAACAAGATCTTCAACTTTCATGTTGGGCAAAAATTCATTTGAAGCTTGTATCATGATGTAAGTTTGGGATCAAGAAGTTTCCATTTTTGGCAGTTAAAATTACAGGTCCACTTTCTATTTTTGGAAATTTTCTGATTGGCTTCAAATTCTTCAATGATGTTGATTGCCATGATATATGAGGCCTATTGGGACATGAATAAGCTCTCTCAAACCAAATCCATTCATCAAAACCATAAAATCAACCACAGTTGACCAACTTTGACTTTTCTAGGGTTTCTGACTGATCGTGCATGAATTGATGACTTCTGAACATCCAACCCTTGACTTAAACACTTCAAATGGACCCCCAAGTCATGTGAACTTGTTGGACAAACCCTAGGGCCTTGGCTCCTTGAGAAACACCCTTGCTTGCTTGGTTGACTGATCTCCTGATCAGTTTGACCTAATTCTTGACTTGCTTGCTCTTGAGGCAACTGAGGACAATGCGATGCTATGCAATGGACCAATGATATGCTATGACCTAATATGAGATGGTATGTACAATGATAGGTGCAAATTTGCGGTGCTACAGCTGCCCCTATTCAATCAGCTGGGAACCCGAACGGATGATAGCAATTGCTGTCAGACTTTCAGGGTAAACAGGGATTGAATACCAAAGAACCGTAGAAATTTGCACCGACCGGATATAATACGAGGAGAACCACGTCATTTACCGATGACAACTGCACGACAACTTTAGAAAAGCGAAACCATTTACCGATGGTTGGAAAACTGGAGACTTGATATTTACCGATATCAACTTCAGCAAGACCATTTACCGATGGCTGCTGGGAAAACAACTTCTGAAAAACAAAACCATTTACCGATGGTTAAAACTTGATATTTGATATTTACCGATATCAACTTCAGCGAGACCATTTATCGATGGTTGCTGGGAAACAAACTTCTGGAAAAAGGAAACCATTTACCGATGGTTAAAACTTGATATTTACCGATATCAACTTCAACCAGACCATTTACCGATGGTTGCTGGGAAATAATTTTGATGTAGAAGGGAAGCAAGACCATTTACCGATGGTGGCTTCAGAGCATCTTGACATTTACCGATGTCAACTTCAACAAGGCCATTTACCGATGGCTACTGCAACTGGGAATTCGATATTTACCGATATCGAAGAAAACTGGGCCATTTACCGATGGCATCTCCGCTTGGGGAGGAACAAAATCTTTGTGGTGGGACCAGACAAGACGTTTACCGACGACTTCTGGGGATCTTGATTTTATTAACAAGAGAAACAAAGAATGACCAGACATTTACCGATGACTGGGGTGAGACTCGATGTTTACCGACATCGAAAGATGATGTTTACCGACATCAAAAAGAATGACCAGACATTTACCGATGACTGGGGATGAGAAATTTATTGGGGAGAAACAAACAAATATTTGCAACTGAAAAACCAGGTAGGACATTTACCGATGACTCTACTGGGGATTTTTGTTGGGGAATTATCTGACATTCACCGATGACTGAGGCAAAAGACTCGATGTTTACCGACACCGAAACAATGATGTTTACCGATACCAAAAATGATGACCAGACATTTACCGATGACTGGGTGAAACTCGATGTTTACCGACATCGAAGCAATGGCGTTTACCGACACCAAAAAAAGACCAGATATTTACCGATGACTGGGGTGAGACTCGATGTTTACCGACACCGAAACAATGGTGTTTACCGACACCGAAGCAATGGCGTTTACCGACACCAACGGAGAGGAGGAATACTTCTTCGATTTGAAAATCGGAAATTGGCCCGAACGCCACTTCGGTCTGAATACCGGGAAAATTGGCCTGAGTGCCATGAGTACATCGACCTGATCGTCGGAAACTCCTTCGGTCTGAATACCGGAAAAACATAAGTACATATTATCTATAGCCGTCAAAACGTAGATAATACACTCGCATGGAAGATTATCCATAACCGGGTTGTAGGTTGTTAAATGGATAAACGACCGAAAACATCCTGAAGAGAGCGAAAGCAAACTTGTTAAAGGATGAACATTCGATTCCACAAGGAATACGAATCTTACTCTGCTGGAGATAACAATCGAAAGATTGACCAAAGAGTGCATGAGATATATTATTTATAGCCGTCAGAACGTAGATAATAAACTCGCATGGAAGATTATCCATAACCGGGTTGCAGGTTGTTAAATGAATAATCGACCGACAACATCCTGAAGAGAGCGAAGGCAAACTTGTTAAAGGATGAAACATTCGATTCCACAAGGAATACGAATCTTACTCTGCTGGAGATAACAATCGAAAGATTGACCAAAGAGTGCATGAGATATATTATCTATAGCCGTCAAAACGTAGATAATAACCTCGCATGGAAGATTTATCCATAACCGGGTTGTAGGTTGTTAAATGAATAATCGACCGACATCATCCTGAAGAGAGCGAAAGCAAACTTGTTAAAGGATGGGCATTCGATTCCACAAGGAATACGAATCTTACTCTGCTGGTGATAACAATCGAAAGATTGACCAAAGAGTGCATGAGATATATTATCTATAGCCGTCAAAACGTAGATAATAACCTCGCATGGAAGATTATCCATAACCGGGTTGTAGGTTGTTAAATGAATAATCGACCGAAAAGAAAGGCATCAGGGTACCAGGACTAGGTATGCAAAAGATGACCAATCAAAAGAGGATAAAGTTGCTAACTCGGAGCAAATATCCAAAAAGAAGAGGAAGACCCAATGGGGACGATACTGCTTGATCAAGGCAAGTATCCAAAGGTGAAAGAATACCAATACCGCAAACCGGATACTGATAACTGCAAAGAGGGGATTACATCTACCGATTAGTAGGCAGAAAACCACGGAAAAGTAACCAGTCATCGATAGGATGAGCACAAAGGGTTAACTCCAACAAGGGGATGAAAGTGGGATTTTACAACTACCAGCTAGTGGGTAGAAAACCACGAAAAAGTAACCAGTCATCATCGGGATGAGCACAAAGGGTTAACTCCACCAAGGGGATGAAAATGGGATTTTACAACTACCAGCTAGTGGGTAGAAAACCAAGACGATAGGACTTACAACTACCGGTCTGTAGGTAGAAGCCACCAAACAAATCTACTGAGAGACAGAGTGAGAAAAAAGGATTTACAACTACCAGCTAGTGGGTAGAAGACCGTAAAGAAAGGACTTACAGCTACCGGTTTGTAGGTAGAAGCCAAACAAATTCCGCTGAGGATAAGATGAATGAGTGCCGGTTAGTGAGCGACTATTCATTTATGCCCCAGGGAAGCACAAGAAACAGCCAACAGGAAGCCAATTTAGGATCGATCCAAAAAGGCAGACTGAAACAAGACTCATCCTAATGAGGAAAGAACTCAATAGGGAAAACCCATCCCAATGTGTGTTGGGAGGGAACGGAAACAACCGTCATCCACGAGGATGTATCTCAGTGGGGAAATGGCAGGAAAGGATAGACACTTTCTGCTTAAGGGGTTGGCTCTACATGGAGAGATCAAACACACCCACATCTACTTGAGGAAAATCTACTGGAGAGATCTGTATCAACAAATAGCAGGAGGTAACAATCAACAGATACCCGGCGACAGCTGCAACATGAGTATCCAAATGCTATGATTATGCATGTATGCATTATGCATGATGAATGTATGATGAATGCTGACAAACAGACATGCTCAACACGCAGGTCCGGGAATCAACCGTCCGGAGAGAAAACCAAAGCCACTAGAGAGCAAAGAAAATCCACTGGGGACTGGGGTATCAGGGAACACTTATCCTGCAGGGGAGGAAGGCCACCGGAGGCTTCCGGAGGGATCGTCAGTCACAACCGGTGAACAGAGTTCAACATACAGGCGGATGCGCCGCAACAACTTGTGCTGGAAATCAGGGATACCAAGAAGCAACCAGATCTCTGATGAGGATACATAGGCATTGATAAGGCTCATCATGCCAACAACTCCGCTGGGGGATCCATCTGAGGGCATGACATAGTACTGGGATGTTGATCTACCAAATACTGAATCTTCAAAGAAAAACACCCACGTTGGGGGAGAGATGAAGACTGCTCTGCTGGAGAGGCGAAAGTTGAAGTCTTCAGTAAACACTCTGCTAGGGGAGCTGCCCCACAATAATGTCCGAAATAGCAAACTTGCTGGGGATGCCCCACGATAGGGCTCAAACAGCACTCTACTGAGGATGCCCCACAATAGGTGCTAACGGGGATTTGGAGGAAGAATCTGTACTGCCGGGAACATGAAGATGAACAACTTCAAACAACACTGCGTCGGGCAAATTCACTGAGGAGAGACCATACGAGGTTCTGCAGGACAAAGATACAGTCATGCTCGAGATACGAACAATTGTCTTACCTGTTGGTAATCATACCACCCCCGGGAGAGCACTGTGGGTCTCCTAAGTATTCTTCCATCATTGTGAATGTTCACTTTGTTTAAGAACAATTTTGTGAAAAATTTGTTTATTTTGAAAACAATGATACTTTATCAATTAAAACATGCAAAACGTTTGTTGAGTTGAAACAAATAAGAGTGCAAATAATTGGGTAAAAGCTCAAATAGATGTAATGGAATGGTAGTCTGCAAAGGGCGAGACTCCATGGATCTGTACAAGTTTGAAATCGATGATATATATTGGAGAGGGCTACATTGAACATAATGACCTTTCCTCTACCATTCTGAATTTTCGATGTATTCAAAGCTTCAGTCGACGACGAATCGAGAATCCCTGACGGATGACAGATATAGAGCACAGTCTTGTCAAGATGCAGTTACTTGCCAAATCCCTAATTTTTGCCTAGATTGCCCCAGTGTGAGGTGTTCAATCTAGCGGGATGCAAATTCTCTTTTTTTCAATGTCTCTAACTTTTGCCTGGATCGCCCTTTCGGGTTTTCAATCCACCGAGACGCTCCTTTTTGCCTAAGTCGCCCTTTGGGGTGTTCGACTTAGCGAGCTGTTTTGCTTTTTTTTTTCTTTTAGGCGAAGTATTTCTTGACTGCATCGGAATTCACAGGACGAGTGAACTTTTCCATCCATTGTTGTAAGTGTCAGAGCACTGCCTGAAAAGGCTTTCTTGACCACATATGGACATTCATAGCTTGGAGTCCACTTGCCCCTGGAATTGGGCACGAAAGACAAGACCTTCTTGAGCACAAGGTCCCTTGGAACACACGAGGTTTGACCTTCTTAACGCGTGCTTTCTTCACTCTCTGCTGATATAACTTGACCATGACACATGGCAGTTGATCTAATTCAGCATCAGCCAACTTGGGACTTTGAGGGTGCTATTTTCTTTTGTTTTCTTTTGATTTTGCTTTTGATTTCTTTTGATTTCTTTTGATTTTTTTTTCTTGGATTTTGCACCCTCCTCTTTTTTCTTTTTTTTTCTTCTTTTTGATAATGCCCCAGTTGGCTGTTCTGCTGATTCTCGAGATGCAGCTGAGTGTGATCTTCTTTTCTTGCTCAAGAAGTCGGGAAATACCGTCAGGAATCCCTTCAACATCATCTTCGTCCGCTTCGGATACAGGGAATTCAAAATTGGGAGATGACGTCCGATCATTATGTTCGATGGGTTTGAGAAACAACCTGCATAATGATTTTGATATGAAAAGCTTTTTGAAAATCAAACAAGACAATCGTTATGCAGATGAAAAGATTGCTTTTATTCTTGTTTTTTAAGGTTTTTTGTGATCACCAATTTCATGCAAAAAAGCAAAAAGGGAAAACAAATGGAAAAACAAATGCTTAACATGAATTTATTTGAATGAAAATATCATTGCACAAAATGTTGCCAACAATGTCATCACTTCTCCTTTTGGCATGGGAGAAGGGCTTTTAAACAAAGTGATTATTTCTCTGACTTATGAACAACTGTAGGAACGCCCACAGTGACCCAATTGTGATAGATCCCGCCGGGGATGACAACTGTCAGTATCCTTTGCATTAGCAGCTTCTGCTTTCTGAACAACCCTTCTGAAGAAAAGTCGGCGCCAGCCCAGGACTTGTTATCTTCAGGCTTGATTAGCATTGGGACCTAAGTCTTCCAAGATCAGAATACCTGACCTCACAAGGTCTTGAACCTTCACCTTCAGCTGGAAACAACTGTCCACATCATGACCAGGAGCACCCGAGTGATACACACAATGCTGTTCAGGCCTATACCACCACCGAGGGTTGACGGGTATGGGCGGCGGGTCTCTGGGAGTGATCAAGTTCCACTATAACAGAGAGGGATACAGTTCGGCGTAGGACGTGGGGATTGGATCAAAAATGATCTTCTTCCTCTCATTACTTGTACTGGCTTGCTGGGAAGCCTGCTGCTGAGGAAGATATTGTTAATGCTGATATTGCTGAGTGGGTCTTCTCTGTTGTTGGGGTTGAGTTGCTGGAATAGTCACAGCAGCAACCTGACGGTTCTGTCCTCTGTTTGCACTCCTCCGACGGTGCACAGCATTTGTTTCACTTTCTCCCCTTTTGGGTGCCCCAGAGGATGGCCTCTTAGAACCGGAAGAACTTGAAGAGCCAGGATGGCGAACCGGAGCGCAGGTTGCTCTGACATTAACAGTCTCTGCAGCAAGAGGCTGTTCACTAATTATGATCCCCTTCAATTCGTCACTCACGGCACAATCATCAACGAGAATAGTGACCGCAGCATTCTCATGAACGGGTACACCCACTGGTGGAGCACGGTGGACTGGTGGAATCATGGCTTCTAGTCTCTGGGCTAAGGCACGCAACTCCTCTTGCCCCTGAACGACCCCTTGCATCATGTTCATGAACTGAGCCATGTTCGCCCTCATCTCAGCTAGCTCAGCTTGAACCTGGTCCATACTCTTCTGTTGATTGGGTCTGGTCGCGGTGCGGACGGTGATCAACAATCCTGTCTCAGTCAAAACCCAAAGTGAGAAGTCACTCCCAAGCATGTCTGTAATGCAAGGATGATATGTGTATGATATGCATATGATGCGAATGCTATTTTATCATGAATGATCCTGAAAAGGATATGCGTATGCGAGTTAACTTTTTCATGCATTACTATTTTTTTTGGAAAATAAACATGCTATGATGCAAATGATGGCGCCAAGACTGGCAGGAACTGGCATCTGAGGAACCATCTGAAACCCCAAAGTCATCTGAGGAGCTGGCATCTGAACCCAAGTCCGGAGAACTGAGTCACCATCTGAGCGAGTACCCTCAAATTCAGCCCAAGGATCCGAAATAAACGGAATCCTCCGATCAATACCAGGGTCAAACCTTCGGCGTCCAGAAATATAACTCGTAGTCACTATCAGTACCAGGAGTCACCAACTGTACCTGTTAAAATGATCAAACCCTTCCCCACTCACGGGTGTCGTCTAGGCCAGGGTAAGGTCGAGAGAAACGCAGCATAAATAACCTTTCGCAGAATATCATCCTGTGCACACCCGATGTATGCACCGATAATATCCCACCAGGGTCTGAACTGCTCGTGATATCAATGTTCCGCTAAGTGGCGCAATACCACCCGCTTCCCACGAATCACTCTATTCCTAGGTTTCCTAGATTTCACTCATAGCCTGGGTATTGGGCCTTTTACCTCGAGTAACTCCCACCCCAAACAGAGAAACACAGCCAGATGAACAGATGAATATGAATGAATGCAAACATTAATGCAAATAATAAATGCAAACAGTAAATGCAAATATATACAAAGAATGCAATAAAATAGTGCAAAGCAACCAAAGCCCTAACCTAGAGAGCGCTAGGAGAGACTCGCTCAGGGAAGATGGACCAGCATAGGTCAACTTCTCTATATCCCCAGCAGAGTCGCCAGCTGTCGCATTACGCGAAAAACCGGCGGGAAAAGAAAGAACAACAGAGCCGCCACCGTGCGTTATTTATCCCAAGAGAGGGAAAGGAAACGCTCAGAGTAAACCTAGGAAAGAACGTGGTCTCGCGACCAAAGAGAATGGGATCGGGAGTCGGTTATGCGAAGGGAAGGTATTAGCACCCCTACGCATCCGTCGTACTCGACGGGATCCACGCACAAAAGGAAGGAAAATGGTTGCTAAAACGCTGCTCACACACACACACACTGGCTGAAAAGAGACAAAAGAAAACTGACTGAAACTGACTCGGCAGGACATCGTATCCTGGGCCTACTTAGTCTATCAGGCATAGACATCAGAGTCGAAGTAGTTCGGACTGGGGAAACGACACATGCTCGCTAGGATGTCGCATCCTATGCATACGTATCTCCTTTGGACGAAGGAGAATCAGAGCATTCGTAGCTCGGCTGACACGCACACAAACAAACACAGGCAAAGGCAAACATGGAGCCTGAATGCCAATCGCTGGACTTACATCAGCATCCGAACCAAAACACACCCACACTGGAACCCAAATGCCACTCGATGGACTTACATCAGCTTCCAAGCACACAACAACACAACAAATTAATAGGGAGTCAGGGACTCGAGCCTATAACTGTCAAGCACACACACAAACAAACAGACAACAAATTGCTAAGGAGTCAGGCACTCGAGCCTAGCAACTGTCAAACGACACACACAAGAAGAAAAAAGGGCGCCCGGAGAGATCAGCTCAATCTCCTGCCTACATACTTCATCTGGTGTGAAGATCAGGGCGATGTAGTTCCCCTACGCAGGGAAAAAGGACTAGCCTAACCAGATAACAGAGGGAGACACAACACTAGGGAGACTACGACTCGAGCCTAGATGTTATCATGCAAAATCATCCCTAAGTTAAGGTTTCTAGCTAACTGGCACAGGGAGCCAGCCTATCCTAATCATGACTTGCACAGGAAGCAAGCCACACACACACCTAACTTCCACAGGAGGCAAGGGCCTCGATTGCAACTAGGGCAAGAGAAAGGGGAGGTCTCAATCGCAACGAGGGTGAGAGAAAAGAATTAGTGTTAGTTGTTAGTCAAACTCGACAAGACATCGCATCTCGTGCCTACGTATCTCATCTGGACATGAGAATCAGAGTTGCCGTAGTTCGGCTACGCAGGGAAAAAGGACTAGCCTAACCAGATAACAAAGGGAGACACAACACTAGGGAGACTACGACTCGAGCCTAGATGTTGTCATGCAAAGTCGTCCCTAAGTCAAGGTTTCTAGCTAACTGGCACAGGGAGCCAGCCTATCCTAATCATGACTTGCACAGGAAGCAAGCCACACACACACCTAACTTGCACAGGAAGCAAGGGCCTCGATTGCAACTAGGGCAAGAGAAAGGGGAGGTCTCAATCGCAACGAGGGCGAGAGAAAAGAATTAGTGTTAGTTGTTAGTCAAACTCGACAAGACATCGCATCTCGTGCCTACGTATCTCATCTGGACATGAGAATCAGAGTTGCCGTAGTTCGGCTACGGAGGGATAAAGGTCTCGATTGCAACTAGGGCAAGAGAAAGGGAAAGTCTCGATCGCAACGAGGGCGAGAGAAAGGAAAAGGCTCGATCGCAACGAGGGCGAGAGAAAGGAAAAGGCTCGATCGCAACTAGGGCGAGAGAAAGGATCGCAACGAGGGCGAAAGCAAACAAGGATTAGTCTAAACTAAACCTAACTTGCACAGGAAGCAAGTCAAACAAACATACAAGCACAGGTAGCACACACTATATACAAACAAGAGGCTCACACAAGGGTTAGGTTTTAGTCGAGGGGTCATATCAACCTCAACAAACAAACCTCTGGAATGGGGTGAGTGTTGCTCTTAACCTTGCCATTGAGGGGCTAAGGTGAAGCAGATGAAAGGAGATGAGGGGTGTGCCTCATTGCTTCTATCCCTGGCCAGGGAGAGCATTTGACAAGAATGTGTGGGTTCAGAAGGTGGGAACCCTTCTACACATTTGATACTGACTCAACTGTGCAATTGCACAAGATCTTGGGTTTTTATCTGTAATGCATCAACACAGTGGTGTGAGCAAAACAGAAGACACACTGAATAGCAGGGGATAGGTTGCTTATCCCTTGGTTCTGCCAATTGCCTCTTCACTTAGGAGGTCTTTGACTCTGTACAAGGACAAATTAAACATACACAAACATTGCCTCATAAGGAGGACTTCAGACAGTTGCCTGGCCAAGTAACAGGCCAGGTCTTCCAGACTACATGAAGAAAAAGGAATTATACCTCAAGCAAGTTGCTAAATAGCAAAGCAAAGCAAGTTCAAAGAACTTAAGCAACTAATGGTACCTGAAATGGTCAAACAAATCAGTACACAGTTCAACAGTCAAAGCAAAAGGAACTGGGAAACAACAGTCAACACAGAGGGACCAATGTGCAAAGCACAAGACTCAAATCATATGAGTCAAGCCACCTACAAAACCAAGAGGTTAGACAATGATATTCAAACAAGCTTAATCAAAAGAAATTGATCTCATTGGTCATTTGGTGTTCAACCTGAAAACATAAGCTCAACAGTAAGTAACTGGACCACTAGGACAAGCGTAGGGTCAAAAAGGAATGAGAAAGTCAAAACAGCAAATGAAAGTCAACCAAAATCAAGTTCAAACATTTAATAAGCAAGCTCAATTGGTCTCAAGTTTATATCATACATCATCATCAATTCACAAGCAAAAGAAGTCAAATCATGGCAAGGGAGGGCTCAAAGAAGTCAACAGAATGACTTGCATCAAAAGTTAACTCAAACATTTTCAAAAATCACCAAATAAATCATGATCAATCCTAACACCTAGCATGGTAAGCATGTAAAATTTCATCACATTTGGACAAGTGGAAGGCAGTCAATGAAAATCATAAAGTCAAAGCAAATTTGAACATGCTCAAAGAAGTCAACAGCAAGACTTAGCTCAAAACAAAACATAATCAATTCAAAAAATCACCAAATAAATCATGCTCAATCAAAATCCATAACATGACATGCATATAAAATTTCAGCTCAATTGGATCATGGGAAGATGGTCAATTAAAATCAGAAAGTCAAAACCAATTCAAGCAAGCACAAAGAAGTCAAACAAACATGTATCAACTTCAAAAAATCATAACTAAATGAAAACAGATGAGAAATGAATGGGATTAACACCAATGCAAATCTTAAGATGTCTAGTATGCACATGTGAAATTTCATGATCATCCAATAAGATATGAGCATTTCCCAAATGGAATGGCAAGATGTGTCACACAAAGTCAACATTTGACTAGACAGGGGAGAAAAATCTCAAACAAATAGGAAATGGCATAATTAAATACAAGAAAATTCACACATAAACTAGACATATGGGAGAAGATTCATGCAAAATTTCACATTAATTGGAGGCCAGGAAGCATGTCATAAAAATCATGAAATTGCATATCATTGGTATGACACAAGTTGTCACACCCTAATTCAAAAATTCATATCTCACAAACCACATGTGATAAATTCAAAAACTCTACATTAAAACAAACATGAATGGGTGTAGATTAACCACAAAAAATTTCAGGGTCATTGGATAAATCCTCATCATTTCACAAAATAATTGGCAAAGGGTACAAAATAAGCATACATGTCAAGAAACCTAATGCCATCAGAAATCCAGCCATCCAAAAAAATATTAAAAATCACGATAAAATAATAGACATTCATGTGAGCATGATGCAAAAATTGGCATGAATTTTGGAATTGAAATGAGTGAATTGTGAATTTTGTAAGTTGAGTGATCAAATGGAATAAAATGAACAAAAGAACAAGGAATACTAGGTCAACATGTTGACCGAGTGGCATTCTGGTAATAACACCCTCATTAATCAAAACAGTGCGTACAGGGACGAGGAAACCAAATGTTTTGATTGGCTAGCATCAATAAAACAGTAACAACAGCATGTATGAACGTGAACAGGGGACCAATCGTGTTTCTGGGCAGATTTTTTTTAGGGTTTGTACACAGTAATCAACTTCATGTTCATTATCACAAAACGAGTTTCAACCAGCATTTCAAAAACATCATGGCAATTAACAATGTTCTTCATGCAATCACAACACAAACAACAAACAAACACAATCACGAGTTCATGTTTCTGGGTTCTCTTTAGGGTTTATGAACAACAGTGAATCATCATCCCTTCCAATCAGCTCGAAATTTTTTTATGCCCAGAACAACAAATCAAGTGCATCAATGGAACCATCAGACAACATACAACACGAATATGCCATCCATTTTCAATAAATCACTTCAAGCAAGGCAAATCGAGTGAAAACATATTTGATCATAAAAATTCAATTCCAGATTTCTCATGCGTATCTTAACCATTTTAAATGAGACAAGTTGCAATGGAATCGGCATCAAAAGACCTATCCTAAGCATGGCATAATTTGGTAAATGGTGAGACTCGAGCACTTACTTGATTTCGAAGAAAAGAGTGGAGCAGTGGTTTTCTGGTTGTAAGAGATCAAAACAGATGCTCCTTATGCTTTGAAATGATGGATGCTTGAAGTACTTTGCTCAATGATGCTTGGAAATGTTCAACTCGCGAGTCACCATTGTTGGTCCATGGAGAAAACAGAACATGAAAGGTGCTGCACAGTTGGGATTTGCTGCTTCAAAAGAGCTACAAATGATGGCTAGGTGAAGAAACCAACAAGAGTTGCTCGAGTATTTTGGAGTTTTTGCTCAGAAATTCCAATTTTGTGAAAATGCAAATTGAGAGAAAATGAGAGTTTTTGTTTGATAGGAGGCTGCAGCTAGGTTTAGAATGACAGAAAATGTGACTTATATTTGCTGTTTAACATTGGTAATGGAAGTGCTAAACAAGATTAGCTTAAATGAAGAGGTTTTGCCAAATTGCTAATTTTGAACATGTGTACATGGAGGTATGAAGTCTGGCCGAGTTTGGGCCTCAAACATGTTTCAAATAACCTCTTAAATGAATCCCAATTGGCCAAAGTGAGCAAAAATGCCTAATTCAAAAAGTCAACTTTGGTCCACACTTGAATTTAAATAAGACAAGTCCAAAAATGCCATTTTGATCCATAGATTTTTGGTACATGAAATTTATATTTTTGGAAAGAGGAGATGAAATGTGGTTTGTAGGAAAAAACCCCACCAAAATTGGCCAAATGGTTTGAGAGATATGGCCTTTTGAAGTTCAAGATTTTGTGAAAATGATTTGATCATATCTTGACAACCATGCATGGGAATTGAGAGTTCTTGGACTTTTTGGAAATGGGAGAACAAGATCTTCAACTTTCATGTTGGGCAAAAATTCATTTGAAGCTTGTATCATGATGTAAGTTTGGGATCAAGAAGTTTCCATTTTTGGTAGTTAAAATTACAGGTCCACTTTCTATTTTTGGAAATTTTCTGATTGGCTTCAAATTCTTCAATGATGTTGATTGCCATGATATATGAGGCCTATTGGGACATGAATAAGCTCTCTCAAACCAAATCCATTCATCAAAACCATAAAATCAACCACAGTTGACCAACTTTGACTTTTCTAGGGTTTCTGACTGATCGTGCATGAATTGATGACTTCTGAACATCCAACCCTTGTCTTAAACACTTCAAATGGACCCCCAAGTCATGTGAACTTCTTGGACAAACCCTAGGGCCTTGGCTCCTTGAGAAACACCCTTGCTTGCTTGGTTGACTGATCTCCTGATCAGTTTGACCTAATTCTTGACTTGCTTGCTCTTGAGGCAACTGAGGACAATGCGATGCTATGCAATGGACCAATGATATGCTATGACCTAATATGAGATGGTATGTACAATGATAGGTGCAAATTTGCGGTGCTACAACTGGTTATACATATCGGGAGTTTATTTTGGGTATTTGGTTACTTTGGTGGGGTTCTTTCTGATAACCTTTTTCTTTGGTGTCCGCTGGTTAGCGTTTGTTATTGTTGGGAGTCGGATGTAAGTCCATGTATTGGCATTCTGTTTCCTGTTTGTTATTGTTGGGAGTCGGATATAAGTCCATGTATTGGCATTCTGTTTCCTGTTTGTTATTGTTGGGAGTCGGGTGTAAGTCCATGTATTGGCATTCTGTTTCCTTTTGGGTGTTTCTTTTGACGTCTCAGCGTCCCTTTTTGATGTCTTGTTTCAACGTGCGTTAGCCGAGCTACGAGTGCTCTGATTCTCCTCTAGATAGAGAAGATACGTAGGCATAGGATGCAATGTCCTAGCGAGCATGTCTCCTTTTCCCGAACTACGTTGACTCTGATGTTTGTTTCTGACAAACTACGTAGGCCCAGGATGCAACATCCTGCCGAGTCCATTTCCTCCGTCTTCTCTCTTCCCCCCTGTTTATTGTTCTAGTTTGTGCAGTTTCTTTGAGCAGTTTATTAGCAACCCTTTTCCTTTTCTTTGATCTATCTTTTGAGCGTCGATCCCGTCGAGTACGGCGGACGTGAGGGGGTGTTAATCCTTCTCCTTGCGTAACTGACTCCCGTACCTTGTAATCTCTGGTCGTAAGACCGTTCCTTTCCCTTTCTTAGGTTAGTCCTGCGCTCCCTTTCCATCATAGGATGAATAGCGTCGGTGGCGGCTCTGTATTTTCCCCTCCGGTTGTTTTTCGCGTTGCGACACATATGCAAAAAAAATAGGTGTCACCCAACAGAGTCGGAACGGGATTAAGAGTAGAGAAAATCCTAATAGCGTTTACATCCACAAACTTGTCGATGTTGGGGAAAAACACTAACCTATAAATGAGAAGTACAAATATGGCCTCAAAGGCATCCTCACTCATGGCCTTCCCATACACAGTAGCTTGAGCAATGAGGAACTCAGAAGGGAGACCTTGAATTCCACCTTTGGTAGTCATATGAGCACCAACCAGAGATTCGTCTATGTGCAACATGTCAGCTATATCTTGAGAAGTAGGAATACTCTCCAAGCCACTAAACGGCAACTGATCTAGAATCGGTATACCCACAAGGTAGGCATACTCCTCAAGTGTAGGCAAAAGCTGGAAATCCGGAAATGAGAAGCAACGATACAAAGGATCATAAAACTGCACCAATACACTCATCAACCCTTCGTCCACCTGAGTAGTCAGAAGAGGAAGAACTTTCCAAAACGAGCCTTGAAACCCAAGGGAGCTAGTACATAAGATGTCAGATTCCTTAACTCTTTCAAATATGGTTGTCTGAAACTGTACTTCTTTGTATTCCTTCTTTGTCTTTCCATGTCTGAAAATTTTGCAAATAAACCCCTTAAGTTCCTTGAAATTTTTCTTCATTATTGATGATATGGATGCAAATGGGTGCATGAATGCATGAATGCAACAATCACACTTAAGGATCAAGCAAAGCACACCAAACAAAGGTCATGGGATGGATCATGTTATCCTTAATATCAATCATCCATTTTGGTGGATTGCGGTTTACACCTTATCAACACCCAAGTTCCATTGATAATAAGGATACATGAACGGATCAACCATGAATCAAGGGTTTGTTGCCAAACATGTTCTACAAGAGGTTCCCATAGTCATCATCCCATCTTTTGGATATTATCGGATAAACGACTACTCGTTTTCCAAAAATATTCTCAAGAGAGACTCTTGTGAGTGTAGTATCGCGTAACAATCGTGTCAAATCTTACATTTGAACGACTTTCGCACTACATCCTAAGAATAGGCCAAGATGGGCTTGGTAAACTAAGGTCCTTGGCTTCTAAGGTCTATATTGGAAAGAGTAATGTCTAACCACAATTTACTTGTGTGACATTATTGATCCCAACATGACCTCCACCAAGTGAATGGATTTGCAAGTCAACTTGCTAAGGAATAACTCCACACAAGTCAACAAGACTATGCCATTCTCCTATCATAAGTGCACTCGAGTCTGGGTATAGAACTCATCTTACAAAGATCATTAAGCATACAAGGAATTAATATTCAAGCAATTCAATCATTACATACAATACAGTAATCCCAAATTGCACAAAAATATGTCACAAAACAATATAATACAACAAGTATGAAAAGTAGGCAAAACCCACTAGGCAACTGTATATCCCCAGCAGAGTCGCCACTTTTCTGTAGCGGGGTATTCGTTACCATTAGAGATATTGACTAAATCCAAGGTAAATCATACAAGTCGAGTCACCACCGCACTTCTATTTATCCAAAGGAATGGTTAGAAAGCGAACAAAAACCTTAAAGTTTTAACAAAAACTAGTAAAAGAGAAACAGAGGTCTGGGTAAGGGGGTTGGTTATGTAATGGGAATGTGTTAGGCACCCAAAACATCCTAGGTACTCCTAGGGAGCCCTTTTCACACTTGTTGTAAAGGTTGTTTGTTTTATGAAAGTTTATTTATGCAAACATGATTGAAGGGATGAGAAGAGAATATACAAGTTTATTTACATTTTGTGTTTGGATGGATGAACCCATTGCCTACTTACCATCTTAAAAAAGATTAGGATCAAAACCTCGTAGTTCGGGGTATAAATCTCAAAATGAGTTGGTGAATTGATTGGTCCAAAAGCCTTAAGGTCTTTTGTTATCAAAGGGAGAAAACTCAACCTAAAATCACAAATCCACCATGTGAGGATAGCTTCAACATGCTAGTGAGGGTTAACCCTATAATAAGCATGGAGGACTCATTGTCCATCACTAAGGATATAGGTGAGTATTACATCTACCACCAAGGATAACTCAAACCTAATAGCTAAAGGTTATGGAAAATTTGATTAAGAAAGTGGCCATTGGAACCACAAAAAGACATTTGAATGGGTTATATTTACCAATTAGAAGTATATACAAAATGGTCAAAGTTGACTTAAAGATTCAATTCAAAATAAATGTTATGAAAAGAAAGTTTAAAAATCAAAAGCCTAAGGCTTAGGTTTCTAATGTTTGAAAACAAATGTTAAATGTTTGCACAAAACTTTTGGCTTGGGTTAGAGTGGAGGGAAGAAGAAGAATGGCTAAGTCCTAAGTAAAGCAAAAAGGTGAGGGATAAAGAAAACAAAACCACAATGGAGTTCCTCTCTTGAAATCATATTGATGATCCAAGTAGCTCCCATTCTTTGGAATAAGCAAACACATAAGCATAAACTCAAGCAATCAACAATCAAACAAGCTCCTTAGGATGTCCTCAAAATATCTTGTATCTTTCACTTTGGATGAACATGGCAATGGTTCTTCAATTTGAGCTCTCATAGGATTCCCTAGCACAAGAGCACACACATCAAAAGTTTTATGAAACAAATCAAGAATGGACAAGAGTGAGTTTAGAGGTTTGGTCCTTCTAATCCATCTTCATCATTAAAGTCCTTTTACTCCAATTTTTTGCATAGGGAATGTCCTAGAAACTAAGTCCATTAGTCCATTTTTGCATAGGAAAAGTCCTAAGATCTAAGTCCACTTCTTTGCATTTGGTTCACAACAATCAAAACAAAACATAAGCACAATAGTATATACACATTTATGTGCTCAAGTGAGCAAAAGGCAAATGGTATTAACATAAACATGTGCTCAAGTGAGCAAAGGGGAAAGCAAATGGATAATATGTGCAAGAATAGTAAATTGCATAAAAGTAAAGAGCAAAAAGTAAATGTTAATGGTTAATAGTTAGTGTTAGTAGTTAGTGTGCCATAAGGCAAATTTAACGCTATGTTAAGCAATCGTAATTGGACTTATGTAGAAGTCACAACTATCTGAGGCCGGTCAATAATAATGTAGGCAACAACACAAGTTAGAAGTCTTGATTAGTGAACCAAGTTCCAACAACTTGCCATGCCAAAAAGAAAAAAAAGAGAATTGATCTTGTATTGGTTTAAGCCTTTTGCATGATTTAGAAAACAACATATCCTTAATGCAAAGCCATTCACTTGATCAATTGATCAAGATGAATTAGATTTGAGTCAAGGAAGATTAAGTCTCCCTAATCAATGCTAACTTATCAACCTTCAACTCATTGATCAAAAAGAAAGAAGAAGAAGAAGAAGAAGGAGATGAAGAATGGATAAGGAAATGGAAAGATAAAAAATGCATAAGATGAAATAAGATGTACCAATCCATATGTATTGATCAAATGACATTGAAAGTCAAAGTCAAAGTCAAACAATGAGAATTCAGAAGTGAGATGAAGATTGGAGATCAAATAATAAGCATAATTGTTTTGGCATTTTTTTAATATTAAAATAAACTTGAATTAAAAATAAAAGAAAGGTCAAACTTCAAAATCACCTCAAATCAACCTTGAAAGGTCCAAGTGATTTATCCCAAGTTCAACAAGGTCAAACTAAGTTTGACAAAAAATTTCAGCATTTTTTAAAAATCAGAAACTATTTTTAATTAATTAAAAATGAGTAAAAATAACCTAATTGAACTAAGAGCTCAAATAAATCTCAAATCAATTAAAAAATTGATGAGAATATTCTTCATAGATTCATCATCATCCAAATAGGTTAGGAAAATATTTTTGTATTTTTTGAATATCAAAAACTATTTAAAATGAATTAAAAATAACCAGAAAAGAGAAAATTCACAAAAAATATCAAATGATGAAATAAAAAAAATTAAAAATCAAAATTAGAAACTAGAAATTATTTGGAGAATAATGCAATTGGTCCCATATTTTTTGGATTAAAAATGAAGAAGATATTGATTTTTGAAAATAATGGAAATAAAAGAAATTAAATCAGAAAATAGGAAATTCAAAAAAACCAGGAGCGTTAGATCTGAGCTCATTAATTGAGCTGGCAGATCACACGCTCCAGAAGCGCGCTTCCACCAAAGTCCAATTCCACGCGTAACACAATGAATAAATGAAAGTCATAACAAGCGAAGGCCAGGATTAGATCTGGGAAACTCAATCCAACGATCCAAATTCAAACTGGCAATGGGGCAGCCACCGGAGCCACCTTCTTCTCTGGTGAACTTGTGTTTTCCGGCCAAAATTGTAGACAACCAAAACTTAACCAAAATACACGATCTATACACCATTGGAAAGCTGGGATGATGTACATCATCCCTGTATCACTCAATTCCACTCTAGATCTCTATATTGAGAGAAATCAGAGATAGAAATTTTGTGATGTTCAAGAGAACTTGATGGATTTCAACAATTAAGTACTCAAATCAATTGCCTCTATGAAGAGGACTTTAGCCAACACAAAATCCAAGCAAATAGATCAATAGATGATGAGTTTCGAAGAAAAAACCAGTTGAAGAATAACCTTAGATTCTGGAAATTTGAGCTTGATTCCTTGCTTCCTTTTCCAAAACAGAAGATCAATAGAGTAAAGGATGAAGGTCTAGAAGCTTTAGATCCAAAGATTCAACCAGATGTAGCTGAATTTTGGATCTGAAAAATTTGAAGAAAAGTGAAATAGCTTCTTTGGTGAGGTTAGGTTTTCAGTTCTGCAGCATTTCAAGTTGATTCATGGATGAATTTTGGATGGAATAGAGCTTCTATTTATAGAGGGAATGGCAAGGAGAGGGTGATTCAATCCGTGTGCATGAAATTGGACATTCCTTGCATGGGCTTGCATTATCATGCACAAGGCCCAAAACCAAAGCCAGATGCAATCTGAAATCATACCAAAGTGAAATGGACGTGTAATTTGAATGGTAATGGCTTGTGCATGGAATTTTGAGATGTTATGCATAATTGAACCAAAAGCTTCTCCTCTTCGAAAATACCATTTGCCAAATCCAAACATGAGCATGTGAGTAATGGTTGGAAAGGTTTTGATGTAAGGAACAATTTTTATGTTGGGCAAAAATCCATTTGAAGTGTGGAAATTGGTTAAATTTGAATTTAAAGTGCAAGGTGCAAAACATGTAAAGGCAAAGTTTCTAAATTTGGCCAATGTTCAAGCCCTTCTGTTTTGATGAATCAAGCCTCACATGAAAAAACCTTCAACATCAAAGTTATAGATGTTTTCAAGAAAATCAAAATGGACTTAAATTTTGCATCATTTGGATTTTTGGTGAAAGAGTTATGGGCACTTGAAGTTGGACTTTTTTGCCTTTTAATGCATTTGGCCCAAAAGGACCTATAATGTCTTGCATTATCACATGTATTTCCTTTGAGATTTTGAAATTTTATTCAACATAACATTTGAATTAGACATCGTAAGCTTTCCACTGCATTTGATCCCACCTCAAAATCATAAAAAATGAATGAGTTATGTTCTTGGGAAGTTGACCCAAAATTAGGGTTTCAGTCAAAATGACCTATAATGTATTGGAATGGGAGATGACCTTCCAAGCTTCAAATCAATTTTTGATGAACATGAAAGTTGTTCATATTGTCCTTAAGAACATGTTTTCTTTTTAGACCATCTCCATTTGACCAACACACAAAAAGTTAGGTCTCAGTGCATTTCAAAATAGTCAGATGAATTGACTGATCAACTTCTCAAATCCATAACTCATATCTTGATGAATTGATGATTAAGGACACTCAAATAAGTTCAAATATACATGAAATGAAGAATTAAAGAACTTCCCTTGATTGTATTTTACCATGGGCTGAGGTTGCTTCAAGAGCAAGGCATTGTGGTGCACAGATGAATTAGGGTTCCTTTGGGGGACAAGCCTCAAACCCTTTGACTAGCTTTGATCAAAATGATGAATTGAGATGCTAGGGAGGAATATTTGATGGAGGAGAGCTTTGGGAACCATTACCATGCTTGGTATCATCTTCTCTTGGCCATATCTCTGCACCAAGGATGTCTTTGAAGCTCTTGACCTTGTGATTGCTCAAGCTACAAGCACAAGATGTTAGTGACATATTTTTGTGCTTTTGGTTAGTAAACAAAATAAGAAAAGCAATAATATACAATTCAAGCATGCTTGGTGATCTCAAACCACTCACAAGAAGTCCCACCCAAAGGCCAAGGGAACCAAGATGCTTATGATCCTTAAGGCTTTGCAAATGCAATGTTATAATGTCATGAGGGATCTTAGGGACAAAATTAGGGTCTTACAGTATCCTTGTTTTGATATCATGCAAAATACATCTAACAAAAGTTGGACTCATATACTCCACGTTTTTATGATGGAAAAACTTGAGATGTTATGTTTGTGTTTTCAATGAAAGACTCCCCCTGAATATATACATCCCAACTTTATCTTACTTATACCCCTTTGACAACATAAAAAATAAACAAAGTAAATCATTAGAAATATCTTGAATCATGCATAAACCAAAACAACACACACGGGCGATTTTCAAAGATAAGAACATCAATACGATAACACTCACTTAGAATGACAGACATAATGAAATAAAATGCCTAAATATAACTACACGCATGTGTAAGACCCTAATTTTGACCCTAAGATCCCTCATGGCATCATATCATTGCTCATTGCATTGCCTCAAGGATCATAGCATCTTGGCTCCTTACCCTTGGATTGAGACTTGTGTTAGTTAGTTTGAGACCACCAAGCATGTTTGAATTTTATATTATTGATTTTCTTATTTTGTTCACTAACCAAAAGCACAAAAATACGTCACTAACTTTGTTTGTTTTGAAGCTCAAGCAGTCATGTGATCCAAGGCTCATAGGAGGCCCTTATACTCATTGATGTGGCCAGATGAAGTTGGAAGCAAGCATGAAAATGGTTCCCAAAGATCTAAACCATCATAGATTCCTCTCAAGTATCTCAATTTTCCAATTTAATCAAGATAATCCAAAGGGCTTGAGGCTTGTTCCCCAAGGAAACCTTAATTTGGCTGTGCATTGACTGTGCCTTGCTCGTGAAGCAACCTCAACCTATGATTAAATAAAATCAAGGGAAGTTCTTTCATTCATCATTTTATGAATATTTGATCCTATGTGAGTGTCCTCAACCATCCAATCAAGATTTGAAGTTTGGCTTTGAGAAGTTGATCAGTCAATTCATCTGACTATTTTGAAATCCACTGAGACCTAACTTTTGATGTGTTTGTCAAATGAAGATGACCCCAAGAGAAACAATGTTCTTAAGAACCATATGAACAACTTTAATGTTCATAAAAAATCCATTTGAAACTTGGAAGGTCATCATTCATTTCAAAACATTATAGGTCATTTTGACTGAAACCCTAATTTTGGATCAACTTCCCAAGGACCTAACTCCTTCATTTTTGATGATATTGAGGTTATACCAAGTGAATTGTAAATTTTAAGATGTCTAATTCAATTTTTATGTTTGACAAAATTTCATAATCCTAAAAGAAACACATGTGATAATACAAAACATTATAGGTCACTTTGGACCAAAGTCATTGAAATGTGAAAAAGTCCAACTTCAAGTGCCCATAAATTTCTCATAAAAAATCCAAATGATGAAAAATTTAAGTCCAAATTGATTGTATTGAAAAGATATACAACTTTGATGTTGGAGGTGTTTTCATTTGAGGCTTTCATCATTAAAGAAGAAGGGCTTGAAGTTGGTCCATTTTGGCAAAATTTCCATATACATGTTTTGCACCTTGAACTTCATGGCCAATTTTCAATATTTTCACAACTCCAAATGGATTTTTGTTCAACATAACATTTGTTCCTTATGTCAAGACCCTTCCAACCATTACCCACATGCCTATGTTTCCATTTTGCCAATGGCATTTTCGAAGAGATGAAGTTTTGGTTTCACTTATGCATAACATGTGAAATCTTCTTGCATACTATATTGCCTTGCCATTTGCACGTCCAAAACTCATTCATTTGTGTTCAGCATGCCAAACCAATTGAGTTTGGGCCTCATATACGCCTGTACAGGCCCATGCATGGAGGACCCAAGCTCATTCATACACGAGTTTCTCACACATTGCATCAGCCTTGGCTATAAATAGGATGCTTTGCTCACTTCAAATCTTAACCTAAAGGTGCCTGAAGCTCTGCACAACTGAACCCCCAACCCTCCATTAAAGGAATTATGATTTTTCTCTTTATTTTTCAAGCTTAAATTTCAACTTCCTTGGTTGATCTTTGACTTATAATTCCTTAGCTTAGCTTCCTTGTTACTTCAAGAGCAAGCTGTATTGAAGAATTGGATTGGATCAAGCACTGAAAAGTTGCACTTCAAAGGTTGATTCTCCAACTGTTTTCCTTCGAATCTCCCTTATTATTGTGCATTGCTTGGTTTGGTTGGTACCTCTGAAGTCCTCATGTGAGAGGTAATTGATTTGTGCTTTTAAAATTGTGAATTGAGCAAGTTCAGATTGAGTACCTTGTTTTTCCATCTCAAATTTCTCCTTCTATGAGAGTCTTGAGCAGAAACTAAGGTCACAGGGGTGATGTACATCACCCTAGCTTTCTAATGATATGTGGATCGCGTGTTATGGTTGAGATTTGAAAACCTGCAACTGGTGGCCGGAAAAAGGCTTCTCACCGAGAAGAGGGTGGTTTCCACCACTGTCCACACGTGGATGACCTCATAGCCCTTGGATCCAACTGGAACGATATAATCTGGTCCTTTGATTGGTTTGACTATTTTAAATGCAATGTGTTTCGCTGTTGACCAAGGAACACAATGAGCGCGCGCTCCATAGCCTTCTGATCAGCCACATCATTTAATGAGCTTTGATCAGACGCTCCTTGATTTTTCCAATTTCTGAATTTCCATTTTAATTTCTTTTATTCCATTTTATTTTAAAAATTCATAACTTCTTTATTTGGAATCACAAAAATATGGGACCAATTACAAATTTTTTCTCTTAAATTCTAGTTTCTAAAAATGATTTTTAATTATTTTTGTGATTCCATCTAATATTTTTTGTGAATTACTTCATTTTTGGTTGTTTTTAATTCATTTAAAATACTTTTCAATATTCAAAAAATGCCAAAAATATTTTCTTAACACCTTTGGATGATGATGGATCTATGAAAAATATTCTCATCATTTTCTTAATTAATTTGAGATTTATTTGAGATTTTATTCCAATTATGTTATTTTTCTTCATTTTTAATTGTTTAAAATTAGTTTCTGTTTTCAAAAAAATGATGAAATTTTTTGTAAAACCTTGTTTCAGCATGTTTGACTTATGATGATCCATTGGACTTTTCGAAGTTGATTTGAATAAGATTTGAAGTGTGACCTTTATTTGTTCATTTTATTTCATGTATTATTTTAATTCTAAAAAATACCAAAAATATTTTTGTTATTTTTGTGTGAACCCGATGCAAATGGAGAAAGGATATGGATTTAGGACCTTACCTATGCTAAATAGAGTTTCAAGAGCAACTAGGCCTCATGCCTTTAGAATGCTATATATGTTGAAGAGCAACTAGGCCTCATGCCTTTAGAATGCTTAATCTTGAAGATGAATTGAAAAGACTCTAATTCTAAACTCACTCTTGTCCATTCTTTTATTTGCATTGTGGAACTTTTTTATTTGTGTATTCTTGTGTGATAGGCATCCTAAACTTGAGCCAATTAGAAGAACTATTGTCATGGACATCCAAGATAAGAGATACAAAAGCCAATTGGAAGATTCCTAGGAGCTTAGTTGATTATTTGCTTGATTGCTTGAGTCATTTGCTTATTGCTTCCTAAATCCAAAGGAAAAGAGCAACTTGGATCATCTTTATGATCTCAAGAAGAGAACTCCAAGTGGTTTTATTTCTCTTCCCTCATCTTTGCATGTTTAGGACCTAGCCCTTCTCTTCTTCTCTCCACTCTAACCCAAGCCAAACTTTTTGTGCAAACATTAACATTGCTTTCAAAACTAAAAACCTTGGCACTATGCCTTTGATTTTTCAAACTCTTTTCATAACACTTATTTTGAATTGAATCTTAAGTCAACTTAGACCTTATTTTGTGAATACTTTTCATTTGTAAATACAACTCACTCAATTGTTTTTGTGGTTCCAATGGCCACTTTTGCCAAAGCTTTTCATAAACATTAGCTATTAGGTTTGAGTTATCATAATGGTTGATATAATCCTCACCTGTATCCTTAGTGATTGGACTATAAGCCTTCCATACTTATTATAGGGTGGATCCCTCACTAGTATGTTGAAGCTCTCCTCACATGGTGGATTTATGGTTTTAGGTTGAGTTTTCTACCTTTGATAACAAAAGACCTTAAGGCTTTTGACCAATCAATTCACCAACTTATTTTGAGATTTTTACCCCGAACTACGAGGTTTTGATCCTACCTTTTTAAGATGGTACGTAGGCAATGGGTTTATCCATTCAAACAACAAAATTGTAATAATTTGTATATTCTTTTCTCATCTCCCCAATCATGTTTGCACAAATATTTTCACAAATACAAACCTACCATACAACATTTGTAAAAAGGGCTTCCTTAGAGTACTAAGGATGTTTTGGGTGCTTAAAACCTTCCCATTGCATAACCAACCCCCTTACCCAGATCTCTGACATTTTTATTAGTTTTTGATTTGATAAAACTTCTCGGTTTTTGTTCGCTTTCTAACCTTTCCTTTCGATAAATAGAAGTGCGGTGGCGACTCGAATTATATGATTTACTTTTGATTTAGTCAATAAATTTAAAGGTAACGAATACCCCTCTACAGAAAAGTGGCGACTTTGCTGGGGTTCAAACCAAGCTTCTTTCCCAGTGGGTTTTGCCTACTTTTTACCTTTGTTGTATTACATGTTTATATTTCTTTGTGACGTATTTTTGTGCAAATTTGGGATGATTGTATTGTTTGTAATGTATGAATTGCTTGTTATATCAATTGCTTGTGTGCTTGGTGGAGGTTATGTTGGGATCAATAATGTCACACGAGTAGTCGTGGTTAGACATTACTCTTTCCAATATATGCCTTAGAAGCCAAGGACCTTAGATTACCTAGCCCATCTTGGCCTATCTTAGGACATAGTGCGAAGGTCGTTCAAGTTTAAGATTTGATAAGATTGTTACGTGATACTACACTCATAAGAGTCTCTCTTGAGAATATTTTTGGAATACGAGTAGTCGTTTATCCGATAATATCCGAAAGATTGGATGATGACTATGGGAACCTATTTCAGAACATGATTGTCAAGTTTAAACCATAGCACGCTCCCTTTGGGTGGTTCTTAACCGAGACTCCATGCTCGTGACTTGCAACAAACCCTTGATTCGCGGTTGATCCGTTCTCGTATATCTTTAATATCAATGGAACTTGGGTGTTGATAAGGTGTAAACCATAATCCACCAAAATGGATGATTGATATTAAGGATAACTTGATCCATCTCATGACCTTTGTGTGGCGTGATTTGCTTGATCCTTGAGTGTGATTGTTGCATCCATGCATTCATGCATTCATACACATCCATATTATCAACAATGAGAAATTTTTCAAGGAACTTAAGAGGTCTATTTGCAAATTTTCAGACATGGATAAACAAAGAAGGAATACGAAGAAGTACAGTTTCAGACAACCCGACTTGAAAGAGTTAAGGAATTTGACATCCTATGTATTAGATCCCTTGGAGTTCAAAGCTCGCCATGGGAAACTTCTATCTATTCTTGCTACTCAGGTGGAGGAAGGTCTGATGAGTGTGTTGGTGCAGTTCTATGATCCCTTGTACCGTTGCTTCAGTTTTCCGAATTTCCAGCTTTTGCCTACGCTTGAGGAGTATGCCTATCTTGTGGGTATACCTATCTTGGATCAGTTGCCATTCAGTGGCTTGGAAAGAGTTCCTTCTTCCCAAGAGATTGCCGATCTGTTGCATATAGATGAATCTATTATTGGTGCTCATATGACTACCAAAGGTGGAATTCAAGGTCTCCCATATGATTTCCTCATTGCTCAAGCTACTTTGTTTGGGAAGGCCATGAGTGAGAACGCCTTTGAGGCCATATTTGTACTTCTCATCTATGGGCTAGTGTTATTCCCCAACATCGACAATTTTGTGGATGTGAACACTATTAGGACTTTCTCTACTCTTAATCCCGTTCCTACTTTGTTGGGTGACACTTATTCCTCTTTGCATGTGAGGAATGCAAAGGGTGGTGGTACCATTGTGTGTTGTTTGCCTCTATTGTACAAGTGGTTTATTTTGCACTTGCCTCAGACGCTCGCCTTCAAGGAGAACAAAGGATGTCTACGGTGGTCCATGAGACTTATGTCTCTCACTAATGATGATATCTTTTGGTACAACCGTGTATATGATGGTGTGCAGATTATTGACTCTTGTGGTGAATTCTCCAATGTGCCTCTTCTAGGTACATGTGGTGGGATTAACTACAACCCTATTTTGGCACGTCGTGAGCTTGGGTTCCCCTTAAAGGATAAACCTAATAACATTTGTTAGAGGGTGTGTTCTTTCAAGAGGGTAAAGATTCCCAAAACATGAAGGGCAAAATGGTCTGTGCTTGGCGCAAGATTCATAGGAAGGGAAGGAAAGAGCTTGGTCCGAAGAATTGTATCGCTTTGGAACCCTTCACCTCGTGGGTGAGGAAGAGAGCTTCTAAGTACCGTATTCCCTATGACTACCCGAGACCTACACCTATGGTTATGGCTAGGCCTTCAACCCTCCCTAACCAAGGAGTAGAGGAGTTGAGAGATGAAGACCGTTCGCGTGCTTGGGTCCGTGAGCGAGAGGAGCTACTTCAGCAGCTTAGAGATAGGGATACGTTGATAGAGTTTCTGAAGCATCAAGTTATCGACGAGCCTGATGATGCGGTTACTTCTCTTCTTCCTTAGTCATCCAGGTTTTGGAAGTGGAAGTATGATCGACTCGCCAAGGAGAAGGCAAATATGAAGGCAGCTTATGAGAGAGAGGTGAAGAGGCTTCGTGCAGCTTATCTTCCAGTCTCGAGAGCTTTAGACGATTGTTTCTAGGGTTCCATAGGATGTTCATCTTCCTTCTCTCTTGTATTGTATTTGGTTACCAAGATTGTACTTCTTTGGTGTAAAATTTTTTCCAAATATTATTGATATGATTATTCCATATATGTCTAAAAGATTGATATTTCCCAAATATTTGCAAATAGAGCTCTAAAAGTTCCTGTTTTGTTCAGGGCTTCTTGATCAGTGGTCTAACTCTGTGTTCTTTATTTATTTTGAAGACAAGCTGACGCATCGGTACTACACCAGAGCCAACTCTTCAAAGTTAATGGATCACCCCGAGCAAGAAAACAGAGAACTCAAGGAGGAAGTGGCAAGATTGACTGCCCTGATGGAGTCATTCTTGGCCGCCCAAAGCCAGTCATCTCCAACGCCTTCAACTCCTCCCCAGAGAACGGTCATTTCAGAGGTTGCTTCCTCTACCCTGCCTGCTGCCAGTGCTCATTTTACTCCGTCTGCTATGCCAGCCGGGTTTCCCTGGGGGACGCCCGCTAATTTTGTTCCAGAGGGTCTTGCCCCTACATTTGCTTCTCTACCGGCATCTAGCCTAGTCCTTGCTGTGCCACCTCCAGTTGTGCATATTTTGCCGAGAGTTGATGACACCATTTATCACTCTGAGCCGTCTGAGGGCCCAGATGTGTACGAGAAAATGGACGCTATGAATGATCAATTCCTTGAGCTGCGCAAGGATCTTAAAACTCTCAGAGGGAAGGACCTCTTCGGCAAATCTACTACTTAGTTGTGCCTCGTGCCAAATGTCAAGATTCCCATCAAATTCAAAGTGCCTGACTTTGAAAAGTACAAAGGCAACACTTGCCCGCTCAGCCATCTTGTGATGTACGCACGCAAGATATCGACTCAAACTGACAACGATCAACTCCTGATCCACTACTTCCAAGACAGCCTGTCCGGTGCCGCATTGAGATGGTACATGGGTCTGGATAGTGCGAATATCCGCTCCTTCAATGACCTTGGCGAAGCTTTCATCAAGCAGTACAAGTACAATTTTGATATGGCCCCTGATAGGGACCAACTGAGGGCTATGTCCCAGAAGGAGAAGGAAACATTCAAGGAGTACGCCCAGAGGTGGCATGAATTGGTTGCAGAGATTGTGCCCCCGCTCGAAGAGAAATAAATGACGAAGATCTTTCTCAAGACTTTAAGCTCTTTCTACTACGAGCAGATGATTGCTAGCGCTCCCTCTAATTTCACCGAGATGGTGAACATGGGGATGCGATTAGAGGAAGGAGTCAGGGAAGGACGCCTGACCAGAGAAGAAGGCTCTTCTGCCAAACGTTATGGGGCGTTTGCCAAGTGTAGGTGTTTAATTGGCTGCATTATATGGTAAAACACTAGATGGTTACTAATGTCCTGACTGATGTCATGACATGTATGTGTGACCACATTGTAGTTACTGCAGGACTAGCTAACACAGGATTTATTGAATGTCAAACTGGATGTTGTGACATTCATACCTGTCAACAGATACTAAGGAATAGAACAGCAGGTGTTCTGTCAGAACTTAGTATTTATTTCCAGTCTGGTTATCAAGGAAAGACCAGACCTGGCATAAGGCCTACTGACTGAATCTCAAACTAGATGTTATGACATTCATCAATGACAGCAGCTGCTGAAGATTAGACGGAGTGGTGTTCTGCTATACTTCAGCATGTAACTTAGTTTGTTTTTTCAAAAGAATAACAGAACTAACTTAAGGCCAATTGTGTAAATGTTAAGTTGGACACTTTGACATTTATTAATGTAAGCTGTCACTGTAGTATGGTCATTTTGATCATGTACAGGTCAGCAAAATTATACAGTCTGTTTTCTGGAAAAACAGACTCAGCATATGGACCTTGATGTCAAGCTGAATGTCGTGACATTCATGCCTGACAGCATATGCTATATTGTAGGTTGTTCAGTTTTCTGTTTCAGCTTTTTCTCAGGCTATTCTTCAGGAAGTCAACAGCTTAGAGAAAAACCAGGAAATCAACAACCAAGCTACATTCAATGAACCTAACAAATATCCTATTTGTTAGTAACCTAAATGTTGAATTTATGGGAACTCGCGTGACCTTAAATTCAGGAGAATACAGGTGCAAAAGCCCAGGGTACTGCAATATAAAAAGGAAGGCGTTCCTTCATTCAGTTTCAGGGGTTTTGAGGCGTGAAGATTTTGTGTGTCCATCATACTTCACTGCTGTATTTTTGTGAGTCTTGTATTAGACGTATCTTATAAGCCAAGTCATTATCAAGTAGATGATAGCTTTGGCATAGGGTGTTCATTGAGTTGTAAGTGTTGTGTCACTCAAAGCTTTTAAGCGTGAGTGCTGTGTATCTTGATTAAAGCTGTGAAGCACAATCAAGAGTTGTTTGAAGTGTGACTTCAACTTGTCTTTAATATTGTTTAAAGATAGTAATCACTGAGGTGATTGAGGGGGAGTGAGTAGGAACTCTGATCTTAGGTTAAGATTGAAATTGCATTGGGTAGGGATTAAGTGATAAGTTGTAAACGGGTGAGTTTAGCTTTGAATTGATACTACTAATAGTGGATTTCCTCCCTGGCTTGGTAGCCCCCAGATGTAGGTCATGTTGGACTGAACTGGGTGAACAATTACTTGTGTTATTTACTGCACCTACAGTTAAGTTCTGCATAATCCCTGTCTATGCAGAATTGGATGTCATAACAACCAGTGTGACATCCAACGTCTGATAACTAGAATTTCAATTGGCATCAGAGCAGGCACCCTGCCTGTGAATTTCTGGGTGAGATCTAGGGAAGTTACTTTCTAGTACCATGGACAAGGATTTAGGACACTCAAACAGACCACCCATGTTGGATGGCTCTAACTATGATGACTGGAAGCCTCGTATGATAGCCTTCTTAAGGTCTCTAGATAGCAAAGTCTGGAGAGCTGTCAACAAAGGATGGGAAATCCAATGAGGACAGGTGAAGATGGAGTCAGTGTGCAGATTCCTGAAGAAGAGTGGGACAAGGAGCAAGAGGCATTAGCTCTTGGGAATTCCAAGGCCTTGAATGCATTGTTCAATGGAATCAGCAAGAACATCTTCAGGCTGGTACACCACTGTGAACTAGCTAAGGAAGTTTGGGATACCCTCAAGGTAACTCATGAAGGTACTTCCAAGGTGAAGATGTCCAAACTTCAGATGTTGACCACCAAGTTTGAAAATCTGAGGATGAAAGAGGATGAGACTATTCATGACTTTCACATGAATATTCTTGAAATTGCAAACACCTCTGGTGGACTAGGTGAGAAAATGCCTGAAGAGAAACTTGTAAGAAAGATTCTCAGGTCCTTGCCTAAGAGATTTGCTATGAAGGTCACAGCCATAGAGGAGGCGCAAGACATCTGTAACATGAAGGTGGATGAGCTCATTGGTTCCCTTCAAACCTTTGAAATGGGCTTGGGTGAGCATGCTGAGAAGAAGAACGAAAGCATAGCTTTTGTATCTAATGCTGAAGAGGAGTCAGAAGCAGGATATACTGGAGGTGATGAAAGTATATCAGAAGCCTTAGCCATGCTTGGGAGACAGTTCAACAAGTTCGTGAAGAAGATTGATCAAAGAGGTAGACCCAATGTCAAGAACATCCCGTCTGACATTAAGAAACGATCAACTTCTGATGAGAAGTTCAATCACGGCAAGGGAATCTAGTGTCATGGTTGTGAAGGGTATGGACACGTCAGAGTTGAATGCCCTACTTACCTCAAATTGCAAAATAAGGGGTTAGCTATCACATGGTCTGAAGGAGACTCTGAAAGTGAATCTGAAGGAGAATCTGCCAAACATGTCACTGCACTAACCAGTGTTTGTGCCTCTGAAGATGACTCAAGTGCAGATGAACTGACCTTTGATGAACTTGCAGCAGCCTATAAGAAGCTGTGCTCCACCAGTGCAGAAGTACGTGCACAAGGAGAAAAGCAAAAGAAACTCATCAAGGAACTGGAAGATGAGAGACAGAAGCAACTGTCTGTCATAGAGGGTCTCAATTGTGAGATAACCCTGCTGACCTCCAAGCTGAATCAGATGACTAAATCCATCAGAATGATGAATAAGGGAACTGACACCTTGGAAGAGATTCTAAAGGTGGGACAGCAGTCTGGAACCAAATCTGGCCTTGGATTTGGGAAAAGATCCTCAACTGAACACAAACGCCCAAAGGCTAAAGTTCAGAAGTTCAAGCAGAAGTCAAAGCCAATGTCTCAACATCGAGGAACTAGGATGAATGGTCATCAGAAGAGGAAATACCAGGAGTGGAGGTGTCACCACTGTGGTAGGCTTGGGCATATAAAAGCCATCTGCTACTGGATTCATGGTTTTCCTAACCAAGCCTTGCATGTTAAGCCTAAGCATAAAACACATAAGCGTTATGTTCCCATTAAGAAGCAACAATGGTATGCTAGGATAGCACACACTGCTCTAAGGGCTTCTACTAGAGAAGACTGGTACTTTGACAGTGGATGCTCAAGACATATGACTGGTATGGAAAATCTACTGGTAGACATTCAACCTCACACTACCAGCTATGTGACCTTTGGTGATGGTGCCAAAGGAAAAATAAAAGGTGTGGGCAAACTGGACTGTTCTGGAGTGCCAAAACTGAATAATGTGCTGTTGGTAAGAGGACTAACTGCAAACCTCATCAGCATAAGTCAGTTGTGTGATCAAGGGTTTCATGTCCAGTTTACTAAGGAGCTATGCATTGTGACAAATGGTGACAATCAGGAAGTTATGAGAGGAACCGGGTCCAAAGATAACTGCTACTTGTGGGAACCTGAAGTCTCTAACTTTTCCACAACATGCTCCTCAGCCAAGGAAGAACAGGATGTGAAGCTGTGGCATAGACGTCTTGGACATCTCCACTTACGGGGAATGAAGAAGATTATATCCAAGGAAGCAGTCAGAGGAATTCCAAAGCTTCTGATTGATGAAGGAAGAGTCTGTGGAGAATGCCAGGTGGGCAAGCAAACCAAGATGTCACATCCGAAGCTGGGACATCCCACAACCTCCAGAGTTCTGGAACTATTGCACATGGACCTAATGGGACCTATGCAGGTTGAAAGTCTTGGTGGGAAGAAATATGCTTACGTGGTGGTGGATGACCATTCCAGATACACGTGGATAAACTTCATCAGAGAGAAGTCAGATACATTTGATGTCTTCAAAGACCTGTGCATAAGACTTCAAAGGGAAACAGCCAGTTGTGTGGTCCGGATAAGAAGTGATCATGGTACGGAGTTCAAGAATTCCAAGTTTGATGAGTTTTGCTCGTCTGAAGGAATAAGTCATGAGTTCTCCTCCCCTATAACTCCTCAGCAGAATGGAATAGTTGAAAGAAAAAATAAAACTATTCAAGAATCTGCCAGAGCAATGATTCATGCAAAGAAGCTCCCCATGCACTTCTGGGCTGAAGCAATGAATACCGCATGCTATGTTCACAACAGAGTCACCTTGAGAAAAGGAACCTCCTCCACTCTATATGAAATATGGAAAGGCAGAAAACCCACTGTGAAGTACTTTCATATCTTTGGAAGTAAATGCTACATTCTCACAGATCGTGAACAGAGAAGGAAGCTAGATCCCAAAAGTGATGAAGGTATATTTCTGGGATACTCCACTAACAGCAGAGCCTACAGAGTGTTCAACTACAGGACCAATGTCCTGATGGAATCCATAAATGTCATTGTGGACGACAAAGAGGAAGGAACCGATGTCATGGAGGATGTTGAAACATTCCTTGACAGTTCACCTGACAGTCCTGTCAAGTCTGAAGAAGTACAGGAACCCCCTCCTGAATGTGAAGTAGATGTAACCACCAAAGTGCCATCTATCAGAATTCAGAAAGACCACCCTAAGGATCTTATCATAGGGGATCCCACCAGTGGTGTAACTACCAGGTCAAGAGGAATAAACTCAAATTCCTGCTTTTTATCCAAGGTTGAACCAAAGAATGTGAAAGAAGCCCTGACTGATGAATACTGGATCACTGCCATGCAAGAGGAACTTGAGCAGTTCAAAAGGAATGAAGTCTGGGAACTAGTTCCAAGACCTGAAGGGACCAACATCATTGGTACCAAGTGGATCTACAAAAACAAATCTGATGAGAAAGGAGTAATTACTAGGAATAAAGCGAGACTAGTAGCTCAAGGATACACTCAAGTTGAAGAGGTAGATTTTGATGAGACATTTGCTCCTGTGGCTAGGCTTGAGTCCATCAGATTGCTGTTGGGGGTAGCATGCATCCTGAAGTTTAAGCTATTCCAAATGGATGTGAAGAGTGCATTCTTGAATGGCTACCTGAATGAGGAAGTCTATGTGGAACAACCTAAAGGGTTCTGTGATCCTAACCAACCTGAGCTTGTATACAAGTTGAGGAAAGCCTTGTATGGGTTGAAACAAGCTCCTAGAGCATGGTATGAAAGGTTAACCGAATTTCTAACCTCAAATGGATACAGAAAGGGTGGCATAGATAAAACCTTGTTTGTGAAGGATGAAGAAGGCAAAATCATGATAGCTCAAATCTATGTTGATGATATAGTCTTTGGTGGAATGTCAGAACAAATGGTTCAAAAATTTGTTCAACAGATGCAGTCTGAGTTTGAAATGAGTCTAGTAGGAGAACTGACCTATTTCCTTGGAATGCAAGTAAACCAAATGGAGGACTCTATGTTTCTCTCCCAAAGCAAGTATGCCAAGAACATAGTTAAGAAGTTTGGTATGGATAATGCTAGGCACAAGAGGACTCCTGCTCCCACTCATCTGAAGTTGACCAAAGATGATGGAGGGCCTAGTGTGGATCAATGCTTGTATAGAAGCATGATAGGTAGTCTGCTGTACCTAACTGCAAGTAGACCTGACATCTCTTATGCAGTTGGAGTGTGTGCCAGATATCAAGCAGAGCCTAAGGTGAGCCACTTGAATCAAGTCAAACGGATTCTCAAGTACATCAATGGGACCTGTGACTATGGGATGCTGTATTCATATGGGTCTGAGCCTGTCCTATCTGGGTACTGTGATGCTGACTGGGCTGGGAGTGCTGATGACAGAAAAAGCACATCAGGTGGATGCTTCTTCTTAGGAGACAACCTCATATCTTGGTTCAGCAAGAAGCAAAATTGTGTTTCTCTGTCCACTGCAGAGGCTGAATATATAGCTGCTGGAAGCAGTTGTTCCCAACTGGTTTGGATGAAACAGATGCTCACTGAGTACAATGTCACTCAAAATGTCATGACATTGTTCTGTGATAATCTCAGTGCCATCAATATCTCCAAGAATCCCATCCAACACAGCAGGACCAAGCATATTGACATTAGGCACCACTTCATCAGAGATCTGGTGGAAGACAAGGTGATCACTTTGGAACATGTAGCCACGGATCTTCAACTGGCTGACATATTTGTAGGTGTTTAATTGGCTGCATTATATGGTAAAACACTAATGTCTTGACTGATGTCATAACATGTATGTGTGACTACATTGTAGTTACTACAGGACTAGCTAACACAGGATTTAATGAATATCAAACTGGATGTTGTGACACTCATACCTGTTAACAGATACTAAGGAATAGAACAGCAGGAGTTCTGTTAGAACTTAGTATTTAAGTGCAGTCTGGTTATCAAGGAAGAACCAGACCTGGCATAAGGCCTACTGATTGAATGTCAAACTGGATGTTATGACATTCCTCATTGACAGCAGGAACTGAAGATTAGGCAGAGTGGTGTTCTGCTATACTTCAGCATGTAACTTAGTTTGTTCTTCAAAAGAATAACAGAACTAACTTAAGGCCAATTGTGTAAATGTTAAGTTGGACACTTTGACATTTATTAATGTAAGTTGTTACTGTAGTATGATCATTTTGATCATGTACAGGTCAGCAAAATTGTACAGTCTGTTTTCTGGAAAAACAGACTCAGCATATGGACCTTGATGTCAAGCTGAATGTCGTGACATTCATTCCTGACAGCATATGCTAAATTGTAGGTTGTTCAGTTTTCTGTTTCAGCTTTTTCTCAGGCTATTCTTCAGGAAGTCAACAGCTTAGAGAAAAACCAGGAAATCAACAACCAATCTACATTCAATGAACCTAACAAATAGCCTATTTGTTAGTAACCTAAATGTTGAATTTATGGGAACTTGAGTGACCTTAAATTCAGGAGAATACAGGTGCAAAATCCCAGGTGCTGCAATATAAAAAGGAAGGCGTTCCTTCATTCAGTCTCAGGGATTTTGACGCGTGAAGATTTTGTGTGTCCATCATACTTCACTGCTGTATTTTTGTGAGTCTAGTATTAGACGTATCTTGTAAGCCAAGTCATTATCAAGTAGATGATAGCTTTGGCATAGGGTGTTCATTGAGTTGTAAGTGTTGTGTCACTCAAAGCTTTTAAGCGTGAGTGGTGTGTATCTTGATTTAAGCTGTGAAGCATAATCAAGAGTTGTTTTTGAAGTGTGACTTCAAAGTGTCTTTAATATCACTGAGGTGATTGAGGGGGAGTGAGTAGGAACTCTGATCTTAGGTTAAGATTGAAATTGCATTGGGTAGGGATTAAGTGATAAGTTGTAAACGGGTGAGTTTAGCTTTGAATTGATACTACTAATAGTGGATTTCCTCCCTGGCTTGGTAGCCCCCAGATGTAGGTCATGTTGGACTGAACTAGGTGAACAATTACTTGTGTTATTTACTGCACTTACTGTTAAGTTCTGCATTATCCCTGTCTGTGCAGAATTGGATGTCATAACAACCAGTGTGACATCCAAAGTCTGATAACTAGAATTTCAATATTTACAAAGGCTCTGGATGCTACTCAGTTTGAAAACTTAAGGAGCAAACTGGGAATATGTCTCTCTGAGACCTTATAGCAACCACTGATGCTTGGGATAAATTGTTTAATATCTCTGCCTATTAAACAATTTGCATTAGGCTATGATTGGTCACTAGATCATAGCTATGCTACCTGCAACAAGGGTGGATACAAGAGGGTAAGGAGACACCCTACTGTGAGAAGGCCAATGTATCTGCAGGAGTTCAAGGATGTTGTTCATGCAGGAGTGGTTCTGGATGTCAGAAACAACATCATGGCATCTGATATGGTGGTACCTACTGTAAAGCAAAAGTGGGTGATTACTTGATCGAAGCTGTGAAGCAAGATCAAGTGGATGGTAACTTGGTTGAAACTGTGGAGTAAAACCAAGTCTGTAACTCTGTCGTTATTCTCTGGTTATGTTGTTGGCTTTGGCAACATTTTTGACAAAAAGGGGGAGAAACCCCTGAACAAACAGAGTGGGTGTCTCTACAACAGACACTCATGGGGCTCTACAACAGACTCTCAGGACGACAGATTCCTCCCCTGCAGCAATGCTGTGTGAAGTTCTTATTTAACTTCCATGTGTGTGAGTGTGCTGCCACTCTGAGTGTATTAGCTAGTATTATTTCCTGCTAGGTGTGTGTTTCCGCTGCTATGAACTCTGTTATGGGGATCAAAGTGTTTTAGCCAAAACTTTGCCAAAGGGGGAGTTTGTAGGTGTTTAATTGGCTGCATTATATGGTAAAACACTAGATGGTTACTAATGTCCTGACTGATGTCATGACATGTATGTGTGACCACATTGTAGTTACTGCAGGACTAGCTAACACAGGATTTATTGAATGTCAAACTGGATGTTGTGACATTCATACCTATCAACAGATACTAAGGAATCGAACAGCAGGTGTTCTGTCAGAACTTAGTATTTATTTCCAGTCTGGTTATCAAGGAAAGACTAGACCTGGCATAAGGCCTACTGACTGAATGTCAAACTAGATGTTATGACATTCATCATTGACAGCAGCTGCTGAAGATTAGACAGACTGGTGTTCTGCTATACTTCAGCATGTAACTTAGTTTGTTTTTTCAAAAGAATAACAGAACTAACTTAAGGCCAATTGTGTAAATGTTAAGTTGGACACTTTGACATTTATTAATGTAAGCTGTCACTGTAGTATGGTCATTTTGATCATGTACAGGTCAGCAAAATTGTACAGTCTGTTTTCTGGAAAAACAGACTCAGCATATGGACCTTGATGTCAAGCTGAATGTCGTGACATTCATGCCTGACAGCATATGCTATATTGTAGGTTGTTCAGTTTTCTGTTTCAGCTTTTTCTCAGGCTATTCTTCAGGAAGTCAACAGCTTAGAGAAAAACCAGGAAATCAACAACCAAGCTACATTCAATGAACCTAACAAATAGCCTATTTGTTAGTAACCTAAATGTTGAATTTATGGGAACTCACGTGACCTTAAATTCAGGAGAATACAGGTGCAAAAGCCCATGGTACTGCAATATAAAAAGGAAGGCGTTCCTTCATTCAGTTTCAGGGATTTTGAGGCGTGAAGATTTTGTGTGTCCATCATACTTCACTGCTGTATTTTTGTGAGTCTTGTATTAGACGTATCTTGTAAGCCAAGTCATTATCAAGTAGATGATAGCTTTGGCATAGGGTGTTCATTGAGCTGTAAGTGTTGTGTCACTCAAAGCTTTTAAGCGTGAGTGCTGTGTATCTTGATTAAAGCTGTGAAGCACAATCAAGAGTTGTTTGAAGTGTGACTTCAACTTGTCTTTAATATTGTTTAAAGATAGTAATCACTGAGGTGATTGAGGGGGAGTGAGTAGGAACTCTGATCTTAGGTTAAGATTGAAATTGCATTGGGTAGGGATTAAGTGATAAGTTGTAAATGGGTGTGTTTAGCTTTGAATTGATACTACTAATAGTGGATTTCCTCCCTGGCTTGGTAGCCCCCAGATGTAGGTCATGTTGGACTGAACTGGGTGAACAATTACTTGTGTTATTTACTGCACTTACAGTTAAGTTCTGCATAATCCCTGTCTGTGCAGAATTGGATGTCATAACAACCAGTGTGACATCCAACGTCTGATAACTAGAATTTCACCAAGAAGAAAGATGGAGAGGAACATGTCGTGTCCTCCCATACTAAACAAAGAAGACCCTCTAAAAAGAGTGTTAATACCTTAGGATTGACATTAATTTTGTAAAACAAATAATGTAATCATCTCTGTTGTTTTAATATGTTGGGTTGAAGAAGTTCAACATTTGGACCAACATGTCATGTACGATGTCACGACATCATGCCTGTGACATCGCACATGTGTAGAAAACTAAATTAATTAATTCAGTATATATTCTGGGATTAGTAAGGATATTTGGTGAATATCCTAACTCCCATGTGGAGGTCTTAAAGACTCAATCAGAATATATATAGGCTCAAAATAAGGAGATATATATGTAGAGATTCTAGGATTGAAGACCTTGTTTGTAGCAGAAATTTTCTGCTGTATTTGTAACAGCAAAGAACAAGTTTGCTGCGATTTCTGAAGGCCCAAATCCAGTTGGGTGATTAGGTTATAAATAGCACATTGTAACCTAGTTTTTGTAAGCCTCTTAGAATGAATTTTTAGGGGTGTGTGTGAGGTAAACCTCCCAATCTGTGGGAAGGTTACCATGTGTTTCTCAGTGGTCAAAGCTGAGAGTATTTGTAACTCAAAGCCTGTAGGCAAGAGTGATTATGTTCTTGAATGAAGCTGTGAAGCAAGTTCAAGGTGTGTTAACATTACATTGTATTTGTAGTGATAGGAATGGAAACTGGAGGTTTCTATCTAGGAGTTCCTAGGTATAGATTGCATTGGGTAGGGATTAAGTGAAGGGTTGTAAACGGGGGAGTTTAACTCTGAATTAATACTGCTGATAGTGGATCTTCTTCCTGGCTTGGTATGCCCCCAGATGTAGGTCGTGTTGGACTGAATTGGGTTAACAATTTCCTGTGTTTGTTTTCCTTCTGTATGTTATAATCCTTCTGCCATAACACAGCTGGTATACCAGTCTGCCTGTCAAGATGATAACAGACCTGGTACATAGCCTTCTGGTTGAATGTCAATCAGAATGTCTTGACATTCATCATTGACAGCATATACTGAATAATAGGCAAGTTGGCTTTTATGCTTCAGTTCAGTATATATTTAAGTCTGGTTTTCAAGGGGAAAACAGACCTGGCCAAGGATCATTGTGAAACTGTCAAACTGGATGTCTAGACAGTTGTTCATGTATGCTGATACTGAATTAGAGACTGGTTGGTCTTCTACAGTACAGCAAATTTAGCACAGTCTGGTTTGTTTAGGAACATAACAGAATCAGCATGTTGTATATGTTCTGACTGTCAAACTGAATGTTGTGACATTCATTCCTGACAGCATGTGCTAAAGTGTAGGATGATTAGTTTTTCTGTTACAGCATTTTTCTCAGGCTATTCTTTAGGAATCCAACAGCTGAGCTAAAATTCAGGAAACCAATTACTACCCTACAATTAATGAACCTAACAAATGGCCTATCTGTTAGCAATCTAATAAGTGGTAATTAGATTAATGTATTCAACTTTATTTCACGAAATACAAGTAAAAGGCAAGCATACTGGAATAAGGTAACAAATGATGTCCAAACCAAGATTAAGACATCGTGCTGATAACTGTGTAGGAAAACAACAGAAGTGAGTGCTATGATGGATCTTTGTTGAGTTTGTATACCAGATGCACAGGACTAGAGGTTCCTTCCCTCTAGGGTGACATAGAAGGAGATGTCGTGACATCTGTGAAATAGTGCGTCAGTACAGGGTTTTTAATGTGTTAACTGTCTTGCTGTATTAGTTACAATGTTGGATCAGATGTCATGACTTGGAGTAGAACATCTGAATTCTGACTACGCCAGAATTTCAAATGGTATCAGAGCAGGCATCCTATCTGTTTCTGGATGAGATCCATGGGTGATACTTTCTGGTATCTTGCAAGGAGTTATGTTAGTACTGATGCTGGAACCTGTGAAAGGCTCTGTATTTTCCCTGAATGGTCCCTTGAAGTAGGTGGATGGACTGTTCATGACGGGAATGGTGTCTACCTGTCTCTGAAGGTTGGCAATTGGCCTGTGTGTGGGACAGTTGTGCCAGTATTGAATCACATTCAAACTTGGTATGGTCTTGGAGGCTGATCTGGTGAAATGTGTGTTCATAGGTTGAGTTGTATTATGATTTCCGCTGCATAATACCTGGCAAAAATCAAACTCTGATGTAGTTTCCCCTCATGTGGATGAAAGAATGCTGTATTCAAGATTTCATCATATTCTAGTGAAGATGTCAAAGATACTTGAGTCTCATCAAGTCCACTCTTCTTGGTAAGAATCACCTGATCACTGATTCTTGTACTCTCCTGGGTAGTGTATATGAAGACCTTGAAGACTTTCAAGGAGGACTTGCTTCAAGGAGGTTAAACTAATGTTCTATGTGATGTTAGAACATGTTGTTCAACAAGTATGCAGCTACTGGTTGAAGAGCAGATGTTTTTAGGTGTCAAACAAAAGGAGACCTTGTTTGGAACCTACTCCTGACCTGGAAGAGGAGACATCTGTGTGTGCTCAGTTGACAAGGATAGGGTCAACTGGGTGTGTGCTCAAGAAGGTCACTCTAGAAGTGGAGCTGGTTGAGGTGTGACATTGTGCAATTTCCTGCTGGTTGTCTTACTCTTGTAGATTGATCAGGGTGGGATAGTTGTTCCCTGAAGTACTATGTAGTGGTGGAAGACAAGTCCCCTGAATGTTAGAAGTCAATATTGGGGTAACCTGATTGCTATATCATTTAAGAGGATTGGAACCATGAATCTTGTTATTCAAACACCACGTTCAGAAGTGGCAGTTCTTTCAAGGAGTGAGAATATGAAGATTCAGAGGTTGGTTGAGGTAGTATGCTCTGGCAATGCATATCCACTATGGACTGGTGTTGTTGTCTTTCACTAGTACTTATGGTCAGCTGAAGTCTGATTGGTGTGGTTGGAGTATGTATAGGTATAACTCATAGAGTTAGGTGCCACTGGTAGGGATGGTGTATGTCATGTTGAGACATGTTTGTACAATGCATGGATATTGGTGTGAAGTTTCCATGATTGTTAATTTGAGGGGGAGTTTTGGTTAACCTCCTCACATTTGGTCAGTCTAGGGTTTGGTTGACTGTTGACCTATGTCACAAGAGTTCTGGTGGCTGTGTGACACATTTGCAAGGAAGAATTCATCTCTCTCATTCCTAAGGGTGAATTTAATCTGAGAAGATTTTCAAAACTGTTGAAGTGCTTGCAAGCAGAAGATGTTGACACTAGAAGAGTATTTTCAAAGTAGTCTTATGGTGGAAGTATCTGAAAGGAATATTGGGAAAGGATTTAAGATCAATGTCAACTTGTGCCAAGTACAAGTAGTTAATTGATTATCCTTGGAGCTCAAGATAACTGATGTTCTTAAAGATGTTGGAACATCGCTTCTTCAAGACCCTGTGCAGAATCACAGGAAGGATAGTACATTGGTTTATGATCTATCTCTTTGGTGGCAGCAAAAGCATATGATCTCTGAAAAGGTTTCCTAGCAAGAAACATGTTCAGCCTTGGTAGGTACAAGAAGAAGAAGACATCATAGTCTTGATGGTGGTCACTTGGATCAGTTTATTTCTGATCTAGGTAAGGAAGTGCATTAGCTTATGCACACTATGGAGTCAAGAACAAGTGGCAGCAGTCTTGACATCATGGAAACAGCCTTGGTTTAGGATGTGGAATCCTTGGTATAGCTGAAGGGTTAGTTTCTAACTGGTCCTTCTGAAGGCTCTTACATCAGAGTGTCTGATGTCTTTGGAGAAGAAGCAGGAATTCATCAAGGTGTGAGCTTGGATGACTTAACTGCAAACCTGCAGGATGGAGGTTGTTTACTCAAACTTGGTTCCACAATCAAGTCTATGAGAACATTGAACTCTTGTTCTGTGAAGGGAGGAAGTTCTTTCAAGTGGCAGAAGAAGGAGCTGAATTCAACAGCTAGATGTCAAAACACAATGTTGTGACATTTGGTTCAACATCAGATTCTTACTTGGTGAAGTGACACATCAACTTGAGATAGAAGGGTCTACAGGGTTGTAGATTGGATACTTCAAAAAGGTCGTTCTCGTTGCAGCTCTTTGGGGTTGCTGGATAGAAAGGATGCTACATGTTCATGTCTTAGAAAATCTAAGTTTTGTTCAACATGTAGCTTGAAGTTCAAGTCTCACTTGGAAGGTCAGAATATCTTTGGGAGAGGTCTGATAAACGTGGAGAGGTCAAAGAATGGCATTTGACTTTTTCATATGAGGATTCATGAAGGAGGTAATCAACCAGTGGCATTTGGTCTATCTCAGAAGTGAGTTCGAAGAATCAAGATAATCCTCATATGGCAGCTGATTATTCTTGAGGAAAGTCTGAGACAAATTACTTTTGAGCAGAAAAGTAGTAAGTTGAAGACAAAAGGAGGTGTTTTCTATTCATCTCTTGGAGCTTGTGGTAGGAGTTCTGAGCTATCTATGGAAGATTATCTCTTGTAATGGGATGAAAACGTATATGTCCCAATTTATGTCTGAGTTCTTCTTGATCAAGCTGGTGACTCAGTGATATCTGAAGACTATCAGATGGTGTTCCTTGTTATGTTGTGAAGGATGTCCCAGTTGATGTTAGAACATCTTGTGAAGGGGTCTTCTGTTCTGGTTAGAAGAGAGAGTGACACCGAGTGTGGATGTGGTCAGCCAAGAGGGTTGAACAGAGGGGGTACCCTTGAAGACATGAAGATGCGTCTTATGTTTTCCATTCATCAAGTGGTCTGGATTCTCTGTGAATCAGGTAGTATGTGAAGGTCCAACTTTGGGGTGTTGGATATGCTCATGTGTGACCTCCAAGTTTCAAGAGGAGAGAAGGTTGTCCATGACAGGGGGAGTTTTGTCATCAAGCTTGTGGTCTATGTGTTCTCAGATAACTAGGTATGGCACCTTGTCAGTGATCAGGATGCTGTGATGTATGTCAAGGCTGAGTGAGCAGAAGAATGTCTGACCGGATGTCATAACATTGCCCTGGACAATGCTGCTAATTCCTTCTGAATCTTAAAGTCATTAGGAATTATAAGGGTGATGTGTCTAATTCTGATAAATCAGAATAAGCCTGATGGCTACAGCTGTGTGGTACAGGGGGAGTAACCATCTGCTGAAGTGTGGGAATTCGGCTGTAGCAGTGCCAGATGTCAAGTCTCTACTAGAGGTATGACAGGGGTCTTGGGAAATGTTGAATACTGGCAGAATGCAGAAAAAAACCGCGTGGAATGTTAAGACATCGCGAGCAACGTGTCTGACTGCATATATGGAATAGTCTCCATGCATTGGAACTGCTGTTTTGGAAAAGAAACAGTCAAGAGCTATAAAAGGTATTCAAAGATAGTCTGAGATTTTGTTGGTGATTCTCTAACTGTTTCTCAGCAAAAATTAATGAATCCTGAACAAGCATTTATTCCTACCGTTAATTCCTAAGCACGGGTTGGACTATTTAAAGGATGTAATAGCCCTCTTCTTCTCACAAGAGAAACACTCCATTCCCTCAGAATCATGGGGTATGTTAAGGTTTGGGCAAGTTGCGCCTGGATCTGGTTTTGTGAGGGGTGCCTTTACAAATGTTTAGCTAAAAAGGGGGAGAGAAATACAGTCCTAGGGTTGAGAATGTACCAGAAGCAAGCTAACTATGGTAGCAAACAGAAGTTGGTGTCAGGCACAAAATCCACCAACTGGGTATATCACTTGTGTCTTGTGATCTGAGTTAAGAGGACAGTTGTGTCTTCTGATCTGAGTTACATTATCTATGTACTCAGCATTACATATTCTTCCGGAAGCTCTCCTGTTGAGGGAAAGGGTTCTGGTACAACTGATCCGTGTTCCTCTACTTCCTCATGTACACCAACCTTGGTGTTTGTGGTGGTGGAGTCAATGACAGAGATGAAGAGCATACCCATAATGGGATGTTTTGTCCAGTGTAATGGTTATTTGTTTTAGCTAAAATTTGCCAAAGGGGGAGATTGTTAATACCTTAGGATTGGGATTAATTTTGTAAAACAAATAATGTAATCATCTCTGTTGTTTTAATATGTTGGGTTGAAGAAGTTCAACATCTGGACCAACATGTCATGTACGATGTCACGACATCATGCCTGTGACATCGCACATGTGTAGAAAACTGAATAAATTAATTCAGTATATATTCTGGGATTAGTAAGGATATTTGGTGAATATCCTAACTCCCATGTGGAGGTCTTAAAGACTCAATCAGAATATATATAGGCTCAAAATAAGTAGATATATATGGAGAGATTCTAGGATTGAAGACCTTGTTTGTAGCAGAAATTTTCTGCTGTATTTGCAACAGCAAAGAACAAGTTTGCTGTGATTTCTGAAGGCCCAAACCCAGTTGGGTGATTAGGTTATAAATAGCACATTGTAACCTAGTTTTTGTAAGCCTCTTAGAATGAATTTTTAGGGGTGTGTGTGAGGTAAACCTTCCAATCTGTGGGAAGGTTACCATGTGTTTCTCAGTGGTCAAAGCTGAGAGTATTTGTAACTCAAATCCTGTAGGCAAGAGTGATTATGTTCTTGAATGAAGCTGTGAAGCAAGTTCAAGGTGTGTTAACATTACATTGTATTTGTAGTGATAGGAATGGAAACTGGAGGTTTCTATCTAGGAGTTCCTAGGTATAGATTGCATTGGGTAGGGATTAAGTGAAGGGTTGTAAACGGGGGAGTTTAACTCTGAATTAATACTGCTGATAGTGGATCTTCTTCCTAGCTTGGTATGCCCCCAGATGTAGGTCGTGTTGGACTGAATTGGGTTAACAATTTCCTGTGTTTGTTTTCCTTCTGTATGTTATAATCCTTCTGCCATAACACAGCTGGTATACCAGTCCGCCTGTCAAGATGATAACAGACCTGGTACATAGCCTTCTGGTTGAATGTCAATCAAAATGTCTTGACATTCATCATTGACAGCATATACTGAATAATAGGCAAGTTGGCTTTTATGCTTCAGTTCAGTATATATTTAAGTCTGGTTTTCAAGGGGAAAACAGACCTGGCCAAGGATCATTGTGAAACTGTCAAACTGGATGTCTAGACAGTTGTTCATGTATGCTGATACTGAATTAGAGACTGGTTGGTCTTCTACAGTACAGCAAATTTAGCACAGTCTGGTTTGTTTAGGAACATAACAGAATCAGCATGTTGTATATGTTCTGACTGTCAAACTGAATGTTGTGACATTCATTCCTGACAGCATGTGCTAAAGTGTAAGATGATTAGTTTTTCTGTTACAGCATTTTTCTCAGGCTATTCTTTAGGAATCCAACAACTGAGCTAAAATTCAGGAAACCAACTACTACCCTACAATTAATGAACCTAACAAATGGCCTATCTGTTAGCAATCTAATAAGTGGTAATTAGATTAATGTATTCAACTTTATTTCACGAAATACAAGTAAAAGGCAACCATACTGGAATAAGGTAACAGATGATGTCCAAACCAAGATTAAGACATCGTGTTGATAACTGTGTAGGAAAACAAAAGAAGTGAGTGCTATGATGGATCTTTGCTGAGTTTGTATACCAGATGCACAGGACTAGAGGTTCCTTCCCTCTAGGGTGACATAGAAGGAGATGTTGTGACATCTGTGAAAGAGTGCGTCAATACAGGGTTTTTAATGTGTTAACTGTCTTGCTGTATTAGTTACAATGTTGGATCAGATGTCATGACTTGGAGTAGAACATTTGAATTCTGACTACGCCAGAATTTCAAAGAGGAAGATTGTGCGTCCCGCCAGTAACCAGCACCAGGTGGCTCATTTAGCACCTGCTTTCAGAGAGAATCAACATTATCAGCATCATCCGCAACATCAGGCCTACCAGCCTCGAAACAACAATCAAACCAGCACTAGCTATGATAGGAAGAGGGTCACTTTCGATCCTATTCCAGTGACTTATGTAGAGCTATATCCTTTGCTGATTGAAAGGAAATTGATTACTCCACGTGACCCACATGCTATACCAACCAACCCTCAGTGGTGGTATAAGCCCGAGCTTCAATGTGTTTAACATTCCGGTGCTCCCGGACATGATGTGGAGAACTGTTACCCTCTCAAGACCAAGGTTCAAGACCTTGTTAGAAGCGGTATTTTGTTTTTCGAGGACGTAGGTCCTAATGTGAAGAAGAACCCATTGCCCGAGCATGGGAAATCTGCTGTTAATATGGTTTAGGGTTGCCCTGGCAAATATAAGGTTAGATATGTCAGCCATATCAGACAATCTTTGGTCGAGATGCATATACTGTTATGTGGATATAGTCACTATGAGCATGATCATGACAACTGCCGTGTATGCACTGTCAATGAGAGGGGATGTCGTCAAGTAAGGAAAGACATCCAAGAAATGCTGGATCAGGGTGTGATCGAGATACTTCAAAATCGTGATGAGGATGTGTCGCAACCTGAAAAAAGGAGATGCGAAAAAACAACCGGCGAGAAAGAAATGACAGAAGAGTCGCCACCGTGCGTTATTTATCCCGAAGAGAGGGAAAGGAAACGCTCGAAGTAAACCTGGAGAAAGGAAAGGAAAAAGACAAGGTCTCGCAACCAAATCTTGGGTTCGGGAGTCGATTATGCGAAGGGAAGGTATTAGCACCCCTACGCATCCGTAGTACTCTACGGGATCCACTTTTGTAGTTCTTGTCTAAAGGGTGTAGGTTCATCTAATGTGTTATTTACTAAAAAAAGGGGTCAAAAGGAAATGACTCGCACGGATGTCGCATCCACTGCATATGTATCTCATCTGAATATGAGAATCAGAGTCTTCGTAGCTCGGCTACCTATGGGCTAGGGGTAAGTGTGCTCGCTAAGACATCGCGTCTTATGCCTACGTATCTCATCTGGAATGAGAATCAGAGCAAGCCGTAGTTCGGATAACTACGGGTTAAGGGTTGTGTTTTGGGGTGAACGACGTTACTATGCAATCTACCGGATGCTCGACCTTTGGAGACTTACTCGCCTGTAGTAGAAGGAGTAAACATGTTCTTAGGAGAAGAAAAATCAATGGTTTTGCCTGTGTTGGGAATGCCCATGCAAAAAGGAAGTCCTAGACGAAGGAACAGTGCTACCTTAATTGACATGCAAACGGGTTTTAGGAATGCTCATGCAAAAAGGAAGTCCTAGACGAAGGAACAGTGCTACCTTAATTGACATGCAAACGAGAGACTATACGAAGTCTAGCAATCCTATGGGGGAGACGACCACACCACACAAAACATGTATCAGAAAGTAAACACACAAAAACATTGCCTCCTATTGAGGGCTTCCAGCTATGAAAGTGATAAATACGGGAAAGAGGTAAAAGTACCACACGAATAAAGATCCGAAGTAACAGCAACTAAGGAAGCAAGAAACCCAAAGATCTCTCAAGCTGGCATCATCACAGAAAACAGGTCAGTACAGGTAATCGAAATAAGCCTCCAAGGGGTATCCCACAAATAAAATGGAATACCACGCAAGCCATCTCTGCAGGGGTCAGGTGAGTCCTCACAAAAACTCAACAAACAAGTTAGAGAAACAAAACAAAACAGGTTAGAGGGCAAAAAACAGCTACTGTCGCGATTGCTACTGCATCGCTTAGCGAAGGCTTAGCGAAGCCTCGCTACAGGCTCGCCTAGCGAATGCCTACGGGTTCTGGGTTCTTCATGGATAACAGTATGATCTCAGAAATCCCAAACCCTACGATACATGCTTCAAAAATTAAACGGTCAAACATTCGAGGTATTGCTTTATATATTCATGCAAATCTAAACCAGCGGGTAAAACCTAACGATACCTCATACATTCAGAGTGTTCAAATTAAAAGCATAAGGTAATGGGAATAAGGCAAACCTGATTGGAGAGATCGCTTAAAATCGAGTGGCACGGCTGGGTTTGCAAAGCAATGTTAGGGTTTGCGTGAGACAGAGGCGAAAAAGTGTGTGAGTCAGAGTGAACTTTTCAGAGCTGTCTGGAGGCTGCTGCAGATTAGTTCGTAGGTCTCTTCCTCTTTGTCTCTTTTTCTCCTGTGTCTCTCTCCCTTTCCTTCTTTTTCTCCCCTCACTATTTTTCCAGGGTTTTTGTTTCACTGAAGCTCTAGTATTTATAGAGTGATTTTGTGACTTTGTGGGCTCAAACTCAAGCCCAAGATTTCTGTCATATCTGAAAACGCGTGATCTTCGCCTAGCGAAGGATCTGCTCGTCTAGCGAGCATGACAGTTCCTTTCGCTAAGCGAACCATGCTGCTCGCCTAGCGAGCATGACAACTCAGCAGCAGATTTTTGCTCCTTCAAGATTAACGTTCTGAACGATGAATAGACCCCATTTGAAGTAGCTCAAGTCTTTCCCTTGTGTTGACTGATTACCCAGATAGAACCCACAAAGTGTCTCGGATGATATTCAAGCTTCTTGGAGCTAATCCCGATTGACATGATGAAATGCAATGTATCTAATTCTGATTGATAATGATGAAATGCAATGTAAAATGTTAAATGACCTAAAAATGAATGCATGAGTGAGGAGGACAAATTTTGGGGTATTACAGTTGCCCCTATTCAATCAATTGGAGACCCGAAAAGAAGATAGCAGCGACTTTCGCACTCTCGAGGTATCAAGGGATTGAATACCATAAAAGCCCGAAAATTTGCACTGAAGTGAAGTGAAGTAACAATGCCTGTCAGAATCGGCAAAGAGGTGGTCTTGAAAGGAGAATCCGTCTGGTACGGTGAGAGTCAGTCTGGATACAGAAAAAGAATGTTAACTTGGATACCAAAATAAATGGTAACGCAGAAATAACCATGGCCTGAATGTCGCTCATCAGTCTGAATACTGGAAATGACTTCGATCTGAACATCGGAAGATATGAGATTATTAATATCGGTCTGAACATCGAGAGGGTGGCCTGAATGCCACAAGTTGCATCGACCTGAACGTTGGAAACTTCTTCGATCTGAACATCGGAAAACTGGCCTGAACGCCACTTCGGTCTGAATACCGGAAACTGGCCTGAATGCCCCTTCGGTCTGAATACCGGAAACTGGCCTGAATGCCACAAGTTGCATAGACCTGAATGTCGGAAACTTCTTCGATCTGAACATCGGAAAATTGGCCTGAATGCCACTTCGGTCTGAATACCGGAAACTGGCCTGAATGCCACTTCGGTATGCATACCGGAAACTGGCTTGAATGCCACAAGTTGCATCGACCTGAATGTCGGAAACTTCTTCGATCTGAACATCGGAAAATTGGCCTCAATACCACTTCGGTCTGAATACCGGAAACTGGCCTGAATGCCACTTCGGTCTGAATACCGGAAACTGGCCTGAATGCCACAAGTTGCATCGACCTGAATGTCGGAAACTTCTTCGATCTGAACATCGGAAAACCGACCTGAAAGCCACTTCGGTCTGAATACCGGAAACTGGCCTGAATGCCACAAGTTGCATCGACCTGAATGTCGGAAACTTCTTTGATCTAAACATCAGAAAATTGGCATGAATGCCACTTCGGTCTGAATACCGGAAACTTCATGCCTGTCAGCATAGGGAAAGATAATAGAGGCGGCGCATGGGCCAATGACACTTGTTGGGGATAATAAAGGTAAGTCATGAACAATCTTCAGTCTGAGTACTGGAAACAACTTCTGGCTTATCACTTGGGATACCGAGAATGTTTTATGCTTACATGCGTATGTTTGAATTTTTCAATGGCGTAATGCTCCATGAAAATGGAAATGCTACGCGATTTGGGAGGATGCAATGCAATATGATTCTACATGCAGGGATGCAAAATGCTGGGTAGAATGCCAAGCCGAGGCAAGGGAATCTGCTGGGGAAATGATCACCATCTTCTGGACCCTGACAAGGCTGTTGGAGATGCACATCGCAAAGAACTCTGTGGGGAAATGACCCGCCACACGGTGTTCTAGCAATGACGAAATACCAAGACTCTGACTGCGGAGAGAACGGCACTGAAAACCTACTGTTGGGGAAAGCGATAGTGGTTCTGAGAGAGATGACTTAGCAGGGGAAGCAAACACCGATACGGTACCGAGATTCTGCTTCAAGGAAAGAGACCATGGATCTGGCGTCGAGATCATCGATCTGGCATCGAACCCTGAGGAGAAGCCGCTTCTGCTGGGAAGATACAGTCTGGCACTGTCAACTCCGTTGGGGATATATAGTCTGGCACTGTCAACTCTACTGGGGAGTGTATATTCTGAAACAACCGCTTGGGGAAGTACAATAGTGAGAGCTTGCTGGGGATCAAAGAATCCAATGCTCTGATCATCTCTGCAGGGATAAGATACCAACTTTGACTGTTGGGGGAAAACATTCGTGATCATCGGCTGGAAACCTTAAGGAAATGCCCCGAGTGTACCTGTTCTGAATAGAAGATCCCAAGCACTTAAAATTTACAGCAATTTTAAATGTTTATTAAGCATGTACCTGTAAAGCTCTTATGTTTCATGACGCATGGTTTATCAAAAATTCGGACGTCATTTTTGCAAACAAAATAGTAAAATGAAAATGAAAATAGAGATATACTGAATAACATGATTTTATTGATTGAATGGCCTCTGAATAGGCATTTACGTCAGGAGGCAATCCCTCGAAAGAGGTAATCGCACAAAAGAAATTAATCTAATGGCAATGTGAAATGAATTTCTATTGGGTTCCAATTCTGCTATGACTTGCTCGTCTTCAAGATCCTCTAGATAATCAGCTTTCTGAAAAGAGTGATTGGACTGTTTCCTATCCTTCAAAAGTTTCCAGTCATTGACACGAGATGAGTTTCAGAACTACTCAGAACGCAGTCATTCGTTTAATCCCTAACTTTTGCCTGGATCGCCCTTTTCGGGTTTTCAATCCACCGGGATACCCATTTTTGCCTAAGTTGCCTTTTCAGGTTTTCAACTTACCGGGTGTACGATCTTTTCATTTTTAATCCCTAATTTTTGCCCGAACCTTTTCATTTTCTTGGTTCGTCGGGATGCCCATTTTTGCCTGGACTATTCTTTTTACTGTCCAGCGGGTCTATTTTATGCGAAGTATTTTTTAACTGCGTCTGAGTTCACAGGGGAAGTGAAGTTTTCACCATCCATAGTTGCAAGCATTAAGGCCCCACCATCAAAAACCTTGGTGACAATATACGGTCCATCATAGTTAGGAGTCCACTTGCCCCTGTGATCTGTCTGAGGAGGAAGGATCCTTTTCAACACTAAATCTCCAACTTGGAAGCATCGAGGACGCACTTTCTGATCAAAGGCTCTCTTCATCCGACTTTGATACAACTGCCCATGACAAATGGCTGCCATTCGCTTCTCTTTGATAAGACTCAACTCATTGAACCTTGTCCGAATCCATTCAGCTTCGTCTAACTTGACATCCAACAGGACTCTTAGAGAAGGAATCTCCACTTCAACAGGTAGAACTGCTTCCATACCATACACAAGCGAGTAAGGGGTTGCCCCGGTCGATGTACGTACTGAAGTACGGTACCCATGCAAGGTAAAGGGTAGCGTCTCATGCCAATCTCTGTACGTAACAACCATCTTCTGCACAATCTTCCTTATGTTCTTATTTGCTGCCTCAACAGCGCCGTTCATCTTAGGGCGATAAGGGGAAGAATTGTGATGCTGAATGTTGAAGTTCTGGCACAACTCCTTCCTCATTCTGTCATTGAGATTAGAACCATTATCCGTGATGATTCTTTTGGGAATCCCATAACGACAAATGATTTCTTTCTTAATGAATCGGGCAACCACATGTCTGGTGACATTCGCAAACGACGCTGCTTCGACCCACTTGGTGAAATAGTCGATGGCAACAAGGATGAAGCGATGCCCATTGGAGGCGGTCGGCTCAATCTTTCCAATCATATCGATGCCCCACGTAGCAAAAGGCCACGGCGAAGACATCACATTCAAAGGATTTGGCGGCACATGTACCTTATCAGCATAAATCTGGCATTTATGACACTTCCGAGCATATTTGAAACAATCAGATTCCATGGTCATCCAGTAATAACCCACCCTCAATAATTTCTTAGCCATTGCATGTCCGCCGGCATGAGTACCGAAGGAGCCTTCATGAACTTCTTGCATTAACATGTCTGCTTCGTGTCTATCCACGCATCTGAGCAAAACCATGTCGAAGTTCCTCTTATACAGCACATCATCTTTGTTCAAGAAGAAACTGCCTTTCAATCTTCTTAAAGTCTTTCTATCATTGTTGGATGCCCCTGTAGGGTACTCTTGATTCTTCAGAAAGCACTTGATGTCGTGATACCAGGGCTTGTCGTCAACTACCAGTTCAGCAACAAACACATACGCAGCCCTGTCGAGGCGCAACACATCGATCCTGGGAGCGTGGTTCCACCGAATCACGTTGATCATGGAGGATAGAGTGGCAAGAGCATCTGCCATTTGGTTCTCATCACGAGGTATGTGATACAGCTTTACTGTTGTGAAGAAAGTCAATAGTCTTCTCGTGTAATCTCTGTAAGGGACCAGATTGGGCTGGAGGGTGTTCCAATCACCATTCACTGGATTGATCACTAGAGCTGAATCTCCGAAGATGTCCAGAGTCTTGACTCTCAAATCAATGGCTTTCTCAATACCCAAGATACAGGCTTCATACTCAGCTTCATTATTTGTGCACTCAAAAGTCAGACGAGCGGTGAAAGGCATGTGGGCACCTTTCGGAGTAGTAATGACAGCACCAATTCCACTTCCTCTGGCATTGACAGCCCCATCAAACAACAAAGTCCACTTTTCGCCTGGATCAGGTCCTTCCTCAACAACTGGCTCTTCACAATCTTTCATCTTGAGGAACATGATGTCTTCATCTGGAAAATCAAACTTCATCAGCTCATAATCATCAATCGGCTGCTGAGCAAGATAGTCTGACAGAATACTCCCTTTGATGGCTTTCTGGGATGTATACTGGATATCGTACTCTGTTAGTACCATTTGCCAACGAGCAACCCTTCCGGTGAGAGATGGCTTCTCGAATATGTATTTGACTAGATCCATCTTGGAGATCAGTAAGGTTGTGTGAGACAGCATGTATTGTCTCAAACGCTTAGCAGCCCATGCAAGTGCACAACATGTCTTTTCAAGCATCGAGTATCTCGACTCGCAATCTGTGAATTTCTTACTCAGGTAGTAGATGGCATGCTCTTTCCTACCTGTCTCATCGTGTTGGCCGAGAACACAACCCATGGAATTGTCTAGTACTGTCAGATACATAATCAGCGATCTCCCTGGGACCGGAGGCACAAGGATAGGAGGATTCTGCAAATACTCTTTTATTTTCTCGAAAGCCTTTTGACAATCTTCATTCCACCTGATAGCCTGACCTTTCCTCAACAACTTGAATATTGGCTCACACGTGGCTGTTAGGTGAGAGATGAACCTTGCAATGTAGTTCAACCTTCCTAAGGAACCACGGACTTGTTTCTCTGTTCTTGGCTCAGGCATTTCCTGTATCGCTTTCACTTTGGCCGGATCCATCTCAATCCCTTTTTCACTAACAATAAAACCCAGCAGTTTCCCAGATCTCACCCCAAAAGTACACTTGTTCGGATAAAGCCTCAGCTTGAATTTCCTCAAACGCTCAAACAGTTTTTGCAGAGTCACCAAATGTTCTTCTTTTGTCTGAGATTTGGCAATCATATCATCAACATAAACCTCGATTTCATGATGAATCATGTCATGGAACAGAGTCACCATCGCTCGTTGATATGTTGCTCCGACATTTTTCAGACCAAACGGCATCACCTTGTAGCATAAGGTGCCCCATGGGGTTATGAATGTTGTCTTCTCCATGTCTTCTGGTGCCATCTTAATTTGATTATAGCCAGAAAAGCCATCCATGAAGGAGAATACCGAGAACTGAGTTGTATTATCCACCAAAACGTCAATGTGAGGTAATGGGAAATCATCCTTAGGGCTAGCTCTGTTCAGATCCCGGAAGTCAACACATATCCGTACCTTTCCATCCTTCTTAGGTACTGGAACGATATTTGCAACCCATGGCGGATAATTTGTGACTGCTAGAAACCCTGCATCCAACTGTTTTTGCACTTCTTCCTTTATCTTGACAGCCATCTCTGGTCTTGTTCTTCTGAGCTTCTGCTTGACCCGAGGACAACCTTCTCTGAGAGGCAAACGGTGTACCACAATATCTGTGTCAAGCCCTGGCATGTCCTGATAAGACCAAGCGAAGATGTCAACATATTCTTGCAGCAATTCAATCAGCCCTTTCTTCACATTATCTTCCAAAGCAACCCTTATCTTGATTTCTTTCTTGGCGTCCTCGGTGCCGAGATTAATCACTTCAACAGACTCTTGATGCGGTTGAATGAGCATTTCTTCCTGTTTTAATAACCTGGTAAGTTCTTCAGGGAGTTCACAGTCTTCATCACCCTCTTCTTCAACTTGAAAGATTGGATTTTCAAAGTCGAAGCGAGCCATAGCAGAACCGTTATCAATAGGATCCGGTGACATGCATCTGCATGAGTGATGGTATGTGCTTATGAGTGTGAACAAGGAATGAAAACTAAACAAAACATTGCCAAATATTTTTTTATTTTTGAAAACTGCAAAAATAGAAAGACAGTGAACAAAATATTTGAATGCAAAAAGACGTCCTTTATTTATGATAAAAAATGCAAGTATCCACATAGATGAGCCCTATAATGAGTCATTACGCCCTGGGCGAAACGTAAGACTTGGATATGCATGAATAAACAAAGAAAATTACTCCTCCAGAAAAGTGACTTGGACAATCTCCTCAGAAGACCAATTGTTGATGACTTCACCCGGGTTCCTCGGACGCACCCAATTGTCAATGTCACAATCACTATCCCCATCTTCTTCGTCGATCGCAGAGACCTGGCCAACTGATTTGGCTTCCACTCCAACCATGTTAACATTTGCTCCACCATGCTACGGCATGGGATTATTGACGACATTAGGAGCCGGCGCAAAGTCGATGGTCTTTGAATCTATGAGGTCCTGAACTACGTGCTTAAAAGCTTTGCAGATCTCAATATTGTGGCCAGGTGCCCCATAGTGGAAGCTACACCTAGCGTTGGCGTCATAACCTGCCGGAAGCCTGCCAACAGGAGGAGCCAGAGTGCGTAACTGCACCAGTTGTAGTTGTTGAAGACTAGAAAGCAACTGAGCGTATGACATTGGAAGAGTGTCGAAACGCCGGTCGATTGTCCTTGGCTTTTGTTGATAGGTGGGTCTGTTACCCGGTTGTTGCTGCTGGTATTGAGTTTGCTGACGTTGTGGTTGTTGTTGTTGTAGTGGTGTTGCAGCTGGAATGGTCACAGCCGCAACATACGGTTGCTGATGATAGTTCTGAAAGTTATTCCTCCGGTTATCCCTGTTCTGGTAAGAAGATATGGCACTTGCATCCCCTTCTCTCCTCTTCTGTCCTTGAATGAACGGCTTCTTCACCCCTGATGAGGATCCACCTCTACTCTGGGTCTTGTATGTCTTCAGGTAATTCTCCACCCTCTCTCCGGTAGAGACTACATCAGCAAAGTTGGAGGCATTGCAACCCACCAGGCGCTCCAAATAAGGTCCTGGCAGAGTGTTCATGAACATGTTAGCCATTTCCTTTTCCAACATAGGAGGTTGAACACGGGAAGCTGTCTCCCTCCAGCGTTGAGCGTATTCCCTGAAGCACTCATTGCTTTTAAGAGACAAATTCTAAAGTTGAGTTCTGTCCAGAGCCATGTCTACATTATACTGATACTGCTTCACGAAAGCCTCAGCCAAATCCCTCCAGCAGCGGATGTGGGCTCTGTCTAGCCTCATATACCAATCCAGGGATGCCCCAACTAGGCTATCCTGGAAGAAGTACATGAGCAGCTTCTGATCATTAAAGTACGCAACCATTTTACGAAAATAAGCTTGCACATGGGTCTTCGGGCAAGAGTTGCCACTGTATTTGTCAAATATCGGGACCTTAAATTTTGGTGGCACCCTCACGCTTGGGACCAATCCCAAGTCAGCAACGTCTACTCCCAGAGGATTCTATCCTTCCACGGCCTTCAACCTCTCTTCCAATTTCCGAAACATAGGGTCCATACCATGACCCATACCAAAGTCTTCCTGAAGCAAGGGGAACTGATCCTCCTGATCATCATGGACGGGTTGTTGACCGGAGTTGACAAGTAGGATCGGGGTAGGCCCCGGTCCACTGGGTTTATTAACCTCTCCAGCTGGAGGATCAGTCAACGTCTCTGGTTGAGTAGTGGCGGGATTCCTCTGCGTCATCTGCCTGAGCTCTTGTTGTCCCTGAGCCACCCCTTGAACCACATCCATGAACTGATTCATGCGGATCTTCATCTCGGCGAGCTCTGCTTGTAGGCTTTCCATTGCTCTCTGGTGGTTTCTGCGGGTACCGTACCGGTGAATGCCTGAGTCAGCTATCCTGCTAGTGGAACACCAAACAAACTGAGAACACTGCGGCGGTACCTGTTATGCAAGACATGCTATGGATAGGCAAATGCAATGACATGTTTATCCATTTCCGAAGGGTATTCTACCCTCTTGATTCCAGTCTCTCATTAGATAAAAAGTGTAAGAAGAAAACCCCGACTAAAATCAAGAAGAAGATATGAACCCCTGGGAATAGATAAACATGTGTTAAATGATATGAATGCAAAATGATGTGATGCAATGATGTGAATGCAAAGTGATGTGATGCAATGCAGTGACATGGAATCAGGATTGCTGTATCTGCTTGAAAATCTGTCGGGTTGCACTGTCTGAAGAGAAAACCACTGAGGAATATAATACAAGATCAGAACTCCGCTCCAGAAAACCAGGTTGGTTGGAGGTTAAGGTTTCCTGAATTTAGCCCGCCCCTCACTGGTAGGTTTTAAGAACAGAAGTTCGTCCGCTTCAGCCCTTTAGTCGAGAATAATACGTTTACCACTCAAGGTTTGGCATTATTACGGGATAAAAGACCTTCACTGACTCCCCTCAACAGGACATCCTAATAGAAAGTTCCCAGTCTCGGGGTCCTCGGGTTGAGCAGCGAGAATGCGCCCACCAGAGCTAACATAAACGCGTCTCGGAGGAGAGGCCTCAACTGAGTTCTCGGGAAATGGTCACCAGAGTCGATGATTTCTAGAGGAACATCATGTCGTTATGGAACACCCATAGGATAGAATATATCCAAAGGAAACCTCGTTTGGATGTGGCTTTTCATGAACGACTTAACGTAGCAACACGCCACGCAAGCCTCATGACTATCCACTCTAAAACCTGTGTGTACACTCAAGCCTGGGTAATGGGCTTATCTCTCATAGAACATCCCATCCCAACAAACAAACCAGCAGATATAGCAATGATACGTACACAATGCAATAAGGCAAGTAAATGCTGAAAAGTAAATAACTTTACAAAAGCATGAACACCCAATAAACAAACAACCTACAAACGCTAGGAGGGACTCGCTTAGGGAAACCGGGTCCCCAGTGGAGTCGCCAGCTGTCGCAACCTGAAAAAAGGAGATGCGAAAAAACAACCGGCGAGAAAGAAATGACAGAAGAGTCGCCACCGTGCGTTATTTATCTCGAAGAGAGGGAAAGGAAACGCTCGAAGTAAACCTGGAGAAAGGAAAGGAAAAAGACAAGGTCTCGCAACCAAATCTTGGGTTCGGGAGTCGATTATACGAAGGGAAGGTATTAGCACCCCTACGCATCCGTAGTACTCTACGGGATCCACTTTTGTAGTTCTTGTCTAAAGGGTGTAGGTTCATCTAATGTGTTATTTACTAAAAAAGAGGTCAAAAGGAAATGACTCGCACAGATGTCGCATCCACTGCATACGTATCTCATCTGAATATGAGAATCAGAGTCTTCGTAGCTCGGCTACCTATGGGCTAGGGGTAAGTGTGCTCGCTAAGACATCGCGTCTTATGCCTACATATCTCATTTGGAATGAGAATCAGAGCAATCCGTAGTTTGGCTAACTACGGGTTAAGGGTTGTGTTTTGGGGTGAACGACGTTATTACGCAATCTACCGGATGCTCGACCTTTGGAGACTTACTCGCCTGTAGTAGAAGGAGTAAACGTGTTCTTAGGAGAAGAAAAATCAATGGGTTTGCCTGTGTTGGGAATGCCCATGCAAAAAGGAAGTCCTAGACGAAGGAACAGTGCTACCTTAATTGACATGCAAATGGGTTTTAGGAATGCTCATGCAAAAAGGAAGTCCTAGACGAAGGAACAGTGCTACCTTAATTGACATGCAAATGGGTTTTAGGAATGCTCATGCATAAAGGAAGTCCTAGACGAAGGAACAGTGCTACCTTAATTGACATGCAAACGAGAGACTATACGAAGTCTAGCAATCCTATGGGGGAGACGACCACACCACACAAAACATGTATCAGAAAGTAAACACACAAAAACATTGCCTCCTATTGAGGGCTTCCAGCTATGAAAGTGATAAATATGGGTGTAACACCCCAAAATTTGCCCTCCTCATTCATGCATTCATTTTTAGGTCATATAACATTTCATATTGCATTTCATCATGTCAATCAGAATCAGATCCAAGAAACTTTATTTAAAAAACGAAAAAAAAAATATAAAAAAAAAAAAATGAAAAACGAAAAAAAATAAAAATAAATATTTAAATAAATAAATAAATAAAAATAATAAATAAATAAAAATAATAAATAAATAAATAAATAAAAGAAAAAATCTCAGACTTGGACCTCTCTCAAAAGCCCACTAAGCTACCAATATCAGGTTATAAATTCAGAGTTTCAGTGAAACAAAATTGCATTCTATTCCTATTACCCTGTCTGGGGAAAAAGATAGTGAGAGAAGAGCTAACAGAGTTCAGAGCAACCTCCAGAGACTGAAGAGAACTCATCGGCAAAGAACCAATTCCCTCTCATATAAACCCTAAGATTGCTCTGCAAACCCAACGGTGCAATTCAATTTCATTCGATCTCTCCAATCAGGTTTGCCCTATATCCATCATCTTTATGCCTTTAATTTGAATGCTCTAAATGTATGAGGTATTATGGGTGAATTTGATACCCTTTTGATGCATGTGTTTGACAAGAGGTTTATGCCTCCTACCCTTGGTTGCTTTTTGTGAGCTTTTTGTGAATTTTAATGACATGATTCATGTGGTTACATTTTGATTTGGGGGCAACTCTTGGTTACCCTATTTTGTTTCTCTAACCTGTTTGTTGAGTTTTGTTTTGTGAGGGCTCATATGACTCTTGCAGAGATGGTTTGCCTAGTGTCCCACTTTATTTGTGGGATACCGCCTGGAGGTTTCATTTCGATTACCTATACTGACTCACTTTCTTTGATGGTGTTAGCTTAGAAGGATCTCAGGGTTTCCTTGTTCCGTTAATTACTATTACTTCGGATCTTTATCCGTGTGGTACTTTTTCATTTTTCCCGCATTTTACTGCTTTCCTAGCTGGAAGACCTCGATAGGAGGCAATGTTTTTGTGTTTACTTTATGCAGGTTCCTTCGTCCAGGACTCCTTTTTGCATGAGCATCCCTAACCCTACCAACTCATTAATTTTTCTTCTCCTAAGAACACGTTTACTCCTTCTACTACAGGCGAGTAAGTCTCCAAAGGTCGAGCATCCGGTAGATTGTGTAGTAACGTCGTTCGTCCAAAACCCAATCCATAACCCCGTAGTTAGCCGAACTACGGCTTGCTCTGATTCTCATTCCAGATGAGATACGTAGGCATAAGACGTGATGTCTTACCGAGCACGATTACCCTTAACCCCTAGGTAGACGAGCTACGAAGACTCTGATTCTCATATTCAAATGAGACACGTATGCAGTGGATGCGACATCCGTGCGAGTCATTTTCTTTTGACCCCTTTTTTTTAGTAAATAACACATTAGATAAACCCACACCCTTTAGACAAGAACTACAAAAGTGGATCCCGTAGAGTACTACAGATGCGTAGGGGTGCTAATACCTTCCCTTCGCATAATCGACTCCCGAACCCAAGATTTGGTTGCGAGACCCTGTCTTGTCCTTTCCTTTTTCCAGGTTTACTTCGAGCGTTTCCTTTCCCTCCTTTGGGATAAATAACGCACGGTGGCGACTCTCCTGTCTTTCTTCGCCGGTTGTATTTTTTCGCATTCCATTTTTCAGGTTGCGACAGTGGGAAAGAGGTGAAAGTACCACACGGATAAAGATCCGGAGTAACAACAACTAAGGAAGCAAGAAACCCAAAGATCTCTCAAGCTGGCATCATCACAGAAAACAGGTCAGTACAGGTAATCGGAATAAGCCTCCAAGGGGTATCCCACAAATAAAGTGGAATACCACGCAAGCCATCTCTGCAGGGGTCAGGTGAGTCCTCACAAAAACTCAACAAACAGGTTAGAGAAACAAAACAAAACAGGTTAGAGGGTAAAAAACAGCTATTGTCGCGATCGCTACTGCATCGCTTAGCGAAGGCTTAGCGAAGCCTCGCTACAGGCTCGCCTAGCGAAGGTGCTAGCGAACGCCTGCGGGTTCTGGGTTCTTCATGGATAACATTATGATCTCAGAAATCCCAAACCCTACGATACGTGCTTCAAAAATTAAACGGTCAAACATTCAAGGTATTGCTTTATATATTCATGCAAATCTAAACCAGTGGGTAAAACCTAACGATACCTCATACATTCAGAGTGTTCAAATTAAAAGCATAAGGTAATGGGAATAAGGCAAACCTGATTAGAGAGATCGCTTAAAATCGAGTGGCACGGCTGGGTTTGCAAAGCAATGTTAGGGTTTGCGTGAGACGGAGGCGAAAAAGTGTGTGAGTCAGAGTGAACTTTTCAGAGCTGTCTGGAGTCTGCTGCAGATTAGTTCGTAGGTCTCTTCCTCTTTGTCTCTTTTTCTCCTGTGTCTCTCTCCCTTTCCTTCTTTTTCTCCCCTCACTATTTTTCCAGGGTTTTTGTTTCACTGAAGCTCTAGTATTTATAGAGTGATTTTGTGACTTTGTGGGCTCAAACTCAAGCCCAAGATTTCTGTCATATATGAAAATGCATGCTCTTCGCCTAACGAAGGATCTGCTCGCCTAGCGAGCATGACAGTTCCTTTCGCTAAGCGAACCATGCTGCTCGCCTAGCGAGCATGACAGCTCAGCAGCAGATTTTTGCTCCTTCAAGATTAACGTTCTGAACGATGAATAAACCCTATTTGAAGTAGCTCAAGTCTTTCCCTTGTGTTGACTAATTACCCAGATAGAACCCACAAAGTGTCTCGGATGATATTCAAGCTTCTTGGAGCTAATCCTGATTGACATGATGAAATGCAATGTATCTAATTCTGATTGATAATGATGAAATGCAATGTAAAATGTTAAATGACCTAAAAATGAATGCATGAGTGAGGAGGGCAAATTTTGGGGTATTACAGGATGAAGTTAATGTTATATCCCATGTATTTAGAATACCTGAACCTGTTGTCGTCAGATATGATGGCAGCAACCAAAAGGCCTCTCCTACTCTCGTCATCAAGCCAGCTGGCCCTGTTCTATACTCTTTAGACATGGTTGTTCCCTATCGATATAATGTAGTTGCATTAGAAGATGGGAAGGAGGTGCCTCTTCCCTCCACTTTTGTGACTAGTATCTCCTGATGTCAGTGGCTTGACCCGCAGTGGTCGTGTTTTCTTGGCGCCGCCGAAACCCCAGGCTGACACCAGAAGAACTGATGTTGTTGATAATGTTGCCCGTCCTGTGGGGACTTCTTCTACTCTTTTGAATTCGGCACTTGTTGTTGACAAACCTGCCGCTGTTATTAGAGCTCCTGTCCCTGCTGGCCAGAATGGCACATTAAGAGAGGACTGTGATGAGATGCTAAGGCTCATCAAGAGGAGCGAGTATAATGTTGTAGATCAGCTGCTTCAAACTCCATCAAAGGTATCTGTGTTGTCTTTGTTGATGAACTCCGAGCCACACCACGAAGCTCTGCAAAGGGTGTTGGACGTGGCATATGTGTATCATGGTGTCACCATAGAACAGTTTGATAGCATTGTTGAAAACATTACTGCTTGTAACAACCTGAGCTTCTACGATGCTGATCTTCCCGAGGAGGGAAAAGACCATAATTTGGCACTTCAGATTTCAATGAACTGCAAGGGTGATGCCCCTTCTAATATGCTGGTAGACACAGGATCATCGATGAATGTGTTGCCAAAATCCACTCTGGCGAAACTTTCTTACCAGGGGCCTCCCATGAGGCAGAGTGGAGTGGTAGTCAAAGCTTTTGATGGATCCAGAAAGACTGTGATTGGTGAGGTTGAGCTCCCAATCAAGATAGGATCTAGTGATTTCCGGATCACTTTTCAGGTCATGGATATCCACCCATCATATAGCTGCTTGCTTGGTGTCATACCCCAATTTTGTCCGGGCATATTTAAATTTTCATACAATTGATTTCATTTTTTTATTTTGCATCATATGCATAGCATGACATATATTTCATCACGAGAATACCTCACTTTAGTTTCATATCGCTATTGTATCATTTTTGTACTACCTAGAAACATGCATTTCATGATTTTAATTTCGTCTGAAAGTATGGTTATTACACGAACACGAGGAAAAGGACATAATGAAATGATACTATCTAAGTTGGAATACTAGTTTGGATCAAGGTCATGGGTGAGTCTTGTCATGCAAGCATCATGTCAATGAATCCATAAGCTTAGCCATGAAATTTGTATGTTCCAAGCTAGACTCGTTAATATACCAGATGAACCATAATAACACTACATCTTGTGTAGAACAATTCTTGCATTAAATTTACATCTTTCTCACCTTATGAAATCAAGGTCAACAAGCAGGTGGTGAGTGACTTAAGATGAAGTCATGGGTTTCCATTTATAATCGTCATTTCTGGGTCGTGAATGGAGAAGTTTCATCTGGACTGAGTTTAAGTGTTTATTTTTCGCATTGTGTGACTATAAGAAATAGACAGGCCTTTGTCTGCGGATTTCATGCATAACGTCATCTGGTATGGGTATTAGCTTTGATTTATGATTTTTGAACCACAAGTTTCAATTTACAAATAAATTTGTTTCAAATACATTAATAAAACCATACCACAAGACCGTTCATAACAACCCTGTGATTTAAGTTACATTACAGTCAAGCCAAGTGAAAGAATTAAAAACTAAAGGTATGCATCCGCTGGCCACATCAGTTTCTCAGGCCATTCCTTGCATTAGTTTCCACAAGACAGTATAAGATTCTCTCCCGTATCATGCAGTGACATATAGATCCAAGAGCTAACAGCGCTACACCGACAATGTGAATGTGAATACAGGTGCGCCAGGATAAAAGTGCGAAGAAGCATACGAAAGGCTACCATAAAAGACCAACAATCTAGAAGTTAACAGGGAGAGACTCACAATAAAACGCTTACCCAAGGCTAGACGTCATTCCCCAAGCTCGTCGAAAGCGTCGTTGTTGCGGTAAAATTTATTTCGCTCCTCATCTCGTGATTTCTGTTGCGGTCCGCTAACTTCTTAAACATGATTGACTAGATCTGCATTCATCTTTCTGTTAAGCTTTGCTATGGTTTGGATTTTCAGATTTCGATTTGGTTTTTCTTTTATCTGTTCGAATGAGTTTAAGCATTTGTGTAAGGTAGATCCTTGATTGGTTGTATGACATCGGTTTGTTTGAAATTGTTTTTTACGATTTGGTGCTGAGGGTTTTAGTTTTGACAGGGCAAGATTCAAAATCGGTTTTTCCTTGTATGTGTGAAGGGATACTAAGAACAGAGGAAAGGGAAATAGGGATAAGAGATCGATGATTTGGGAAAGGAAGAGAGAAAGGGTTTTGAGAGGACGCTTTGATCTGTTGAAATTAGGAGTTATTTTTGTTTTTGAGTAATGGCCATGAGCGATTCTTGGCTTTCCCGTTGCCCAAATGGCCGACTGGCTTTTCGATTCTCCCTTCGGTATTAATGACCATCTGTCAGCGCATGGGAAGTCATGCTTGCGCGTTGACCGAAGTTGAAGGGAAGGAGAAGAGTCACACTCTTCGTTGTCCTTCAGAAAGAGGGGAAGAGTTGTGCGCCCCATTGGGCTTCGTTGGCCTTAAGGCCCACTTCTTTTTACAGTTTTTTTTAATTCCCTTTGGTTAACATGGGCCTGATTAGGATGTTTAAATTAAACTTGATTCTTGTTTGTTAATTAAAACTTCATTAGTCCAATCATATGATCTCAATTGATTAATGTGTTATTGTAAAATTATGAAATTCTTAGTTAATATGTAGTATTATTGTTAATTACTTAACCTAATTATATAATTTCGATTAATATGTGATATTATCTTTATTTATTACTTAACATAAAATTATCTACTTTAGAGATTTGTATAAAAAAAAATTTACGCTTGGTTATTCATGGGTACAACTTAATCAAATTCATATATGTGGTACGTCGCACTATTTCAATTTCATCGATTCTAAATCATTCAAACCCAATTTCAAGATTAAATCACAATTCTCGGTTCAAATGTTGAGCCCATTTTCAAACACCTTTGTAAGTCGATCGCCTTTAAAGCATCGCCATCAACCTCACATAGCTTACTCTTGGGCTTTCTTACAATGAGACCTAGTTGATCGTTAATTGGTCGATTAGATGACCGATTCACCATAATTTATTCATCAAACACGAATTCCAACCATTTTTCAAACCTTTTAACTTCAAAAGATTTTTCTCTTAAATTTTGGGATGGAAAAGATATAGGAAGCGTTCGCTTCACTATTTCTCAAACACTTCAATAATTGGCGTATGCCATATTGCTCGAGTTCTTGTCACCCGATTAAAACATCAAATCACAACATTCAAATAATTTATTTTAAATCAACTACAAATTCCAAATTCTTTTAATTATTTCCGATAATTAAGGATGGGAGGCGTTCGCCTCACCATCTTTCGATTATTCGAATAATTGGCGTACACCATATTGCTCGAGTTCTCCTCGTTAAATTAAAAGGCAACCATAATACTTCAAATCATTTCTTTCAAATTAAATATAAATTCTAAATCCTTTTAATTCCAAATTTCAGATAATAAAAGGATAGGAGGCGTTCACCTCATTATCTTTCGATTATTCGAATAATTGGCGTACGCCACATTACTCGAGTTTTCGTCATCCAAATTAAATCGCAATCATATAAATTCAAATCACCTTTTATATCAAATACAATTTCACAAAAAAAAACTTTACAAATTAAACTTCAAATGAAGCGAATGGGAGGCATTTGCCTCACCATTCCTTGAATATTTGAATAATTGGCGTACGCCACTTTGCTCAAATCATCGACTTTTCAAAACCTACCAATTCAAAATTCAAACTATTTTCGCAAATCAAATACGACCTCTAAGAACATTTCTTTTCATAAATTAAACTTCGGATGATAAAAGATGGGAGACGTTCGCCTCACCATCTCTCGATTATTTGAATAATTGGCGCTCGCCACATTGCTTAAATTATCGACTTTCAATTAAAATACGCTAAATAAACTTGGATAAAGGAATAAGTGGCGCATGCCTCATTATTCTTTAAAAAAGCAAGTAAGAGGCGTACGCCTCACTACCGTGCATATTCAACATCCACAAACAAACTTTCAAAATAATTTGAACGAAAAAGGAGTAGAAGGCGGTCGCCTTATTATTCCTCGACAGAATTGCACGATTGGTGCACACCACATTGCTCAATCTTTCGTCGTTCTTCAAAACACCTTAACACATCAAACCAAACTTCTCGCCCCCGCGCGATCAAAACCAATCAAACAAAACACCCAAACACGTCAATTCAACTTGTCACCCCCGCGTGACCAAAACCCTTCGCTCAAAAAGAACACTGTAAATCCTTTCTAATACGCACAACAAACCAGTGCTAGAGCCTCCACCGAGAGTAGACAAACCAGCGTTTAGCCGTTAGAACGCCAACCTACACAGTCGTTCATCAAACAAAACACACCAAATATTCGTAGTAGCCCGAACTACGAATGCTCTGATTTCCTTATTGCACTATAAGGATACGTAGGCAGGAGATTGCTGTATCTTCGCGAGCACACTAATAAAAATCCTCCCCTTTCCCCTCCTGAGGTCTTCATCCATATCTATCATCAATTCTAACTACTCAAAGCAAATAGGTAACAGTCAACTTACGTTCAAATAGCAAAATCAGACTAAAAGGTTCCCGTTGAGTACAACGGACGTGAGGGGTGCTAATACCTTCCCCTTGCGTAATCGACTCCCGAACCCGAATATGGTTGCGACGACCATTATTCTGTTTTTCAAAGGTTTTCTCGATATTTTCCTATTCCTTCATTAGAATGAATAATGTTCGGTGGTGACTCTGTTGGAACTAACATTTTTCCGTGTCCTATCGCGAGGGATCGCATTTTTTTTCGAGGTGCGACAGACTGGAGACTCTGCTGGGGACTAACATTTTTCCGCTTTCCATCGCGAGGGATCTCTTTTTTTTTTTAGGTGCGACAGACTGGCGACTCTGCTGGGGACCCCTGCTCCAAGCAAGAGGGAGTCTAGCCTAACTTAGTCTGATTTTGCTATGACTGTTGGAAGATGTTCTTATCTTCCTTGCTTGTTTCTCTGTATTTTATTATGTTGCTTGTATGTAATATGATTTGATACTTTGATATGGGACTTAATATGATTGGCGACTCTGTTCGAACTAACAATTTTTCCGTGTTCCATCGCGAGGGATCACATTATCATTTTTTAGGTGCGACAGACTGGCGACTCTGCTGGGGACCCTGCTCCAAGCAAGAGAGAGTCTAGCCTAACTTAGTCTGATTTTGCTATGACTTTTGGAAGATATTCTTTTCTTCCTTGTTTATTTCTCTGTATTTTATTTTGATTGATTGTGTTGTATGTAATTTTCCTTGATACTTTGATATGGGACTTGATGTATGTTGTGAGATAAGCTCCATACCCGAGCTTCGAGAAAAAACTTAGAACCCGGAGTTGTGTAGTATTGAACCGAGGGGTGTACACCTCATTGGGACAATACGAAGACTCCACCTAGAGTAGATCTGTTTGGAGTTTCCATCACAATATGGCTAGCCCATTATTGTGGGGGAGGTTCTAAATACAATTCGTGACTCTAGGGACCTCGCCTTAAACCCAGGTTTTGTTTTCATGATTGGCGATTATGTAGTATTGAACCGAAGGGTCTACACCCTATTGAACAATATGAAAATCCCACTTAGATTAGATCATTTCAGAACTCCCATCACGATGTGGCTAGCCCACCATTGCGAGGAAGTTTTGAACCTGATCCGTGAGTCTAAGTTCCTTCCTTGAAAACATAACTTTAGAACCCACCTTTGGGAATTTCTAGCAATCAGAGAAACATGTGCTTCTTCCTTCTATACTGACGTACTCGACGTATGAACGACTTTGAGTATCTGTATTCTTTTGCGAAAAATATGGAAAAATTTCATGCATTGCATATCATCAACATGCATTGCATCTCATTTTCCAGAATCAAAGACTTACACCATATTTTACCCTTCTCCAGTAAAACTGACTACTCGACGCCGGAACGAGACACGCCGCAACTACAAGATGACACTTGAACAGCTGGAAGCAAACCATGTTTCGATGAGGACCGACATTGACTCCATGCAGGCAAAGATAGACCGTCTGCTTGAGACCATGTTACTCCTAGCCTAGAAGGAGAAGGATGATGAGACCAGCGCCGAAGCCAGAAGAGTTGCTACTCAGTTTGGATCGCTATCGCTTAGCATCCCTGGAGTGATTGACCTTGATGGTAACCCTGCCAAGCCTAGAGGAGGATCGATCCCTATTCCTATCGCGATGGCCAATGCAAACCCTCGTGAGCATTCTGCCACATTTGCTCGACATGGATCCATGATGGGTGATGAGGATCCATATGATGCCTTCTTCATGCCACAACCCGCCAAACCTATTGTTGGAGGTCTCCTAGACCCAGCCATTGAGAGACTCCATGCTCTGGAAGAGAAGTTTAAGTCCTTGGAGGTTCATACTACTCCTGGTTTGGACGATGTTGATATGTGCTTGGTGCCAGGCCTCGTGATTCCCCAAAAATTCAAAGTCCCGGACTTTGACAAGTACAAAGGGATCAGCTGCCCGAGAACTCACCTCAGAGCTTATTGCCGCAAGATGGCCGCCCACATCAATAATGATCAACTCCTGATTCATTACTTCCAAGATAGCCTCAGTGGGGCATCCCTGGAGTGGTACATGCAACTAGAGAGAGGTCAAGTCCAGTCATGGAGAGACCTTGATGAAGCCTTCCTTAGGCATTATCAGTACAACACTGATCTAGCGCCCAATCGCACATAGCTGCAAGACATGACTCAACGCAACAATGAGTCATTCAAGGAATACGCCCAGCGGTGGAGAGAGCTCGCAACTCGTGTCCAACCTCCTCTCCTTGACAAAGAACTAATTGATATGTTTATGGGAACTCTACATACCCAATACATGGAGAAGATGGTAGGATCCAGCTTCCCAACTTTTGCTGAGGTTGTCTCCATGGGAGAACGAATCGAGAGTCAGATTAAGCAAGGAAAGCTACCCTGCACCACCAATGCTTCAAGTGGGATGAAGAAACCCTATCCCAATCTCCCAAAGAAGCCAGAGAGTCATACCAATTCCATAATGGGAGGAGGAGGATATAGGACACGTCCGTATGCTCCTATGCCTTATCATCAGGTTGTCGCTGTCATTCCAACACCATATCAGCCACCATATCAGCAACCCTATCAGCAACAATGTCAATAGCCTTATCAACAGCCGGCTTACCAGCAGCTACATCAGAATCAACAAAAACGTGCTCCACAACAACGTCAACCTAACCAGCAAAGAGCAAGGAGCCCGGAAAGACATTTCAATCTTTTGCCAATGCCATACAGCAAGATCCTTCCCTACTTGCTAAAGGATGGATCAATTGTTTTGAAGGAGCTAACACCTGCAACTCCACCCTATCCACCAGGCTACGACGCCAATGCTCACTGCGAGTATCATATGGGTGCCCCAGGGCACACAATAGAGAACTGTAAGGCCTTCAAGCACAAGGTCCAGGACCTGATTAACAGTAAGGCAGTTACATTTACGCCAGTTAGGCTAAACGTTGCAACAAACCCCATGCCGGCGCATGCGGAGCATAGTGAATCTCGAAGATAGAGCTCCTCACCAACCTGAGCAAGCAGAGCAATTTTTCCGAAGAATCCAAATATGAAGGCTTGTTCATTTGAATGAAGGAAATCATTATGCCAGTCTACCTTTTCGCACTTTTGCAATTTGTTCTTGTTTGTTTAAGTACTGCATGTTTTAAACATTGTTATTTGTATTTGGTCCTATTAATGGGATGATTATGCATGCTTTGAATCAATCTTTCATATTCACTCATCTATCACATTTGCAAAAGCACAAAAACATACTTTTCCACTTCACCTCCTTTATCGCACTATTGTTAGCAAATGTTGGAAGGAGGATGACGAAAACAAAATACTCATAATTGCTGATTGAATGCTTTCGGATAAAATCCTGCTAATGATGTACAGGCATTGTTTAAAATCCCCAAACACTGGAGATATAAGGAGTTAACCTCTAGTCAACCACTTCGAGCCTGGAAGTAGGAGTGTCTTTCGGATCTACAAACCCTTACGCTTAACCTGGGGCAGGGTAGTGTTCAGTTAATTTGACTACACAAGATGAAATATCCCATGCGAGAATCAACCACATGATATTCATCGCACAAATCCTGAAGTGTCAAAGGAACCATACAAAATCCAAAATTTGTGTCGGTCATTCTTCAATGACCACTGACTTGGCACTCACAATTTCAAAAAAAAATCAAAGAAAAAGCCCGCTAAGTCAAACATCCAAAAAGGAGACTTAAGCAAAAACTAGGGCAATCCCGATGGGTTAAAAGCTTCAAACAAATCAGTCCATGCAAAAATTAGGGATCAAAACCAAAAAAAAAAACCAAAAGAGTCAATGAAAGTCCTCAATAAAACAAAACAAGATTCGGTGACCACCATACCCAAATCAAAGGGTCACCAATAGACATGAAGAGCAAAATAGGATGACTGTCATTTCAAGAGATCTTACACTGCTGAACTCTCGCCAAAAAAAGTGTGTGTTAGGTTAACTGAACGCAGGATTGGAGATCATCATGAAGAAGGGATGGGTTAAAATAAACTTTGAGCCTTATATCCTTTTGTTTCAATAACCATGAACCAAGCCAAGTTACAACCCTCAAAAGACCTAATTGAAGTAAGGTTTATTCTGAAAGCATACTACAATAAGGTTGCGTAAACCGACTCCTAAAGATTTACTTATATTCTAATATCACTGTGTCACTCACACGCTAGCTAAAATCAGCACCACGTTTGGACTCATGATCCACTCGTCACACACTACCACGACACTTCCAAATGAATGATTGTTTTTCAAAACTTGCATGACTATTGCATTAAAACCACCATTTCTTGGATAACAATTCTTAACTGTCAGTCAGTACTTGACATCGAGAAAATTCCAACAAGGGGCAATTCAAGATGGTGCTTGATCGTTGGCGCTAATATGAAACGAAATCATCTCATAATCCTATGAATCAGGGGCATGGCATCATTTTGATTAAAATTGACCTAAGAAGCAGTCAGTATAAGACAAATCTCCAAGTATCGGTTGATCAAGAAAAACACTTCATACCTTCAAGTCAATCCAGCAGACTGTGTCAGACACTGAAAACTGCTTGAATTCACAACAAAAATGTCAAACGTGCACGCTAGTGCAACATCATATCTTGAAAAGAGTCCTTAGGACGCGTCAAAGGCATGATCATCATGCGTTGATCACGTCGCTATGCTCAGTTACAGGCTGGCCAGACATCTCAGAAGAAGAATCGAGATCTTCTCAAAGACGAATACACAACATATCAGCAAGAAGTTGAGCTTGGGGCACCAAGAGCACCCATACCTATTGCGTGTTCATCACATCATCAATTACCGGGTGTCGGGAAGTCAGATCCTTTCCACCAACCGATAGTCCAATCCACGTTGATAATTACCAGAAAAGCCAAAGTCCACCTCGTTGGCATCTTCATAAAATCAAATACAACCAGCATTGGTTTCCAGAAAAGTACATTGCCTTTGAAAAAGGGGGCCAATCCCAAACAAACCAATCATCCTTTGCATTCAAGCATGCATCTCATGCATCACATGTATCACCTCATACATAACGCATACATAACATTTATGCATATAGCACGAATCAAAACCCAAGGTTTGGTCGTGGGCATCCGGGCCAACCCTCAGTTGAGTCATTGTAACTTTTTCTAAGTGGGTTCCTGCCCTACCATTGGGCGTTCCCCATTGAGTTACATCCTTCAACCTTTTGTTGATAAGATGTTATCCGCAGCTTAGTCAAGCAATGTTTCTCCAAACACCTACCTTGTTTCGTATTGACCATTCCTCAATGAGTTGTTCCCGTTGAGTACAACGGACGTAAGGGGTGCTAATACCTTCCCCTTGCGTAATCGATTCCCGGCCCCAAATATGGTTGCGACGACCATTATTCTTATTTCTAAAGGTTTTATCGATATTTTCCTATTCCTTCATTGGAATGAATAAAGTTCAGTGGCGACTCTGTTCGAAATTACAATTTTTCCACGTTCCATCGCGAGGGATCGCATTATCATTTTTGAGGTGCGACACTTGGCAGACCATGGATTCACGAGGCAGGCGCCGTGACATCCACCCTACACCAAAAGTTGAAGTTCGTGAAGAATAAGAAGTTGGTGGTGGTAGGGGGAGAGAAGGCTCTCTTGGTAAGCCATTTGTCTTCCTTTTCTTATATTGATGCTAAGGATGAGGTTGGGACTCCGTTCCAAGCCTTATTTATTGTTGAGCCTTCTAAGAAAGGAACTTCTTCATTTGCATCCTACAAAGATGTGAAGTTGGCCATTGAGCATGGCGCGACTACTGGTTTAGGACAAATGATTAAGCTGGAAGACAATAAATCCCGGGCTGGCATAGGGTATTCTTCAGGCACTTTCAACAAGCAAGGTTTTTTTCAGAGTGGTGGTTTCATCCACACGGTCGAAAACCAAGAGGCTGTTGCTATAGTGGAAGATGATGCAGAGGAAGATTTTGGCGACTTTGTCATCCCTGGAGGAGTCTGCACTAATTGGGTCGCTGTTGACGTCCCAACAGTCGTCCATAAGTCCATGTAATGTTCATTTTTGTTTAAAAACCCTTCTCCCATGCCAAAAGGAGAAGTGATGACATTGTTGGCACATAAATACAATGATATTCATTCAAAAGTTACATGTTAAATGTTTGTTTTTCCAAATTATTTTCACTTTTTGCTTTTTTTGCATGAAATTGGTGATCACCAAAAAACCCTAAAAAGAGAATAAAATCAATCTTTTCATCTGCATAATGATTTGCTTTGTTTAAATTCTAAAATCTCTTTTATATCCAAAATTGTTATGCAGGTTGATCAAACCCACTGAACATAATGATCCAACACCATCTCCCAACTTTGAGTTCCCTGTATCTGAGGTAGAAGAAGATGATGTTGAAGAGATTCCTGATGATATTACCCGTCTACTTGAGCATGAAGAGAAGATCATTCAGCCACATCTCGAGAATCTGGAAACAGACAACTTGGGGTCTGAAGATTGTGTTCGTGACGTGAAGATTGGGGCACTCCTGGAAGAATCTGTTAAGAAGGGCTTGATTGAGTTGCTACGAGAATATGTCGACGTCTTTGCCTGGTCATATGAAGACATGCCTGGTCTAGATACTGATATCGTGCAACATTTCCTGCCTTTGAAGCCTGAGTGTGTGCCTATGAAACAGAAGCTCAGAAGAACTCATCCTGATATGGCAGTGAAGATTAAAGAAGAAGTTCATAAGAAAATTGATGCGGGGTTTCTGGTGACTTCTACATATCCTCAATGGGTGGCCAATATCGTGCCCGTGCCTAATAAAGATGGAAAAGTCCGAATGTATGTGGACTATAGAGACTTGAATAAAGCTAGTCTGAAAGATGATTTTCCTTTAACACATATTGATATGTTGGTGGATAATACAGCTAAATTCAACGTATTCTCATTCATGGACGGATTTTACGGTTATAACCAGATTAAAATGGCACCCGAGGATATGGAGAAGACAACATTCATCACACCTTGGGGAACATTTTGTTATCGAGTGATGCCCTTCGGTTTGAAGAACGTCGGAGCCACATACCAACGAGCTATGACTACCTTGTTTCATGATATGATGCACAAGGAGATCGAGGTATATGTTGATGATATGATTGCAAAGTCAAGAACGGAAGTTGAGCATGTATAGCACTTGTTGAAGCTTTTTCAGCGTTTGAGGAAGTACAAACTCTGTCTAAATCCGAACAAGTGTACATTCGGAGTCCGTTCCGGCAAGTTATTGGGCTTTATTGTCAGTGAAAGAGGTATTGAAGTTGATCCTGCCAAGGTCAAAGCAATACAAGAGATGTCTGCGCCCAAAAATGAGAAGCAAGTCTTAGGTTTTCTTGGCCTCTTGAATTATATTTCCAGATTTATATCCCACATGACTGCCACATGTGCGCCAATATTCAAGCTCCTCCGGAAAGATCAGCGTCATGATTAGACCGAGGACTGCCAAAAGGCCTTTGATAGTATCAAAGAGTATCTGTCTAAGCCTCCGATTTTGTCTCCGCTTGTGGAAGGGAGACCCTTAATTATGTACTTGACTGTTCTTGAAGACTCTATGGGTTGCGTATTGGGTCAGCAAGATGAATCAGGGAAGAAAGAGTATGTTATATACTATCTGAGTAAGAAGTTCACTGATTATGAGTCTCGATACTCAATGCTTGAGAAGACATGTTGTGCTTTGGCTTGGGCTGCGAAGCGTTTATGCCAGTATATGTTGAATCATACGACTTGGTTGATATCCAAAACGGATCCAATCAAGTATATCTTCGAGAAGCCTGCTTTAACTAGGAGGATTGCCCGTTGGCAGATGCTGTTGTCTGAGTATGATATTGAGTATCGAGCTCAGAAAGCTATTAAAGGTAGTATCTTAACTGACCACTTGGCACATCAACCAATTGAGGATTATCAGTCTGTTTAGTATGACTTCCCTGATGAGGAGATTCTGTATTTGAAAATGAAAGATTGCGATGAGCCTACGCTTCATAAAGGGCCAGAGCCTGGTTCCCGATGGAGCATGGTGTTTGATGGCGCTATTAATCAGTATGGAAATGGTATTGGGGAAGTGATTATTACTCCTCAGGGCACACATTTTCCTTTTACAACAAGGCTAACTTTCAAATGCACGAATAATATGGAAGAGTATAAGGCCTGTATAATGGGTTTGGAAGAGTGTATTGATCTTAGGATCAAGCATCTTGATGTTTATGGCGATTCGGCCCTTGTTGTTAATCAGATTAAGGGTGAATTGGAGACGAATCAGCCTGACCTCATCCCATATAGATATTATGCGAGGAGGATTCCAACTTTCTTTATTGAGGTTGACTTCCACCATATTCCTCGAGATGAGAATCGGATGGCAGATGCGCTTGCTTTAATGATTGTGGTGAAATTCTGGAATGAAGTCCCCAATATTACTGTGATGCGCTTGGACAGACCAACTCATGTATTTGTAGTAGAAGAAGTGAAAGATGATAAGCCATGGTATTATGATATCAAGTGTTTTCTTCAGATTCAGATTTACCCGCCTGGGGCATCTGTTAAAGATAAGAAGACTTTGAGGAGATTATCTGGCAGTTTCTACCTCAATGGTGATGTGCTTTATAAGAGGAATTTTGACATGGTTCTGCTCAGATGCATGGATAGAAACGAAGCAGGCTTGTTGATGACTGAAGTCCATGAGGGTTCATTTGGTACTCATTCCAATGGACATGCCATGGCAAAGAAGATGTTGAGAGCAGGCTACTATTGGTTGACAATGGAGTCTGACTGCTGCAAGTATGTGAAGAAATGCCATAAGTGTCAGATTTATACGGATAAGATTCATTTTCTCCCGACACTTCTGAATGTTATTTCCTCCCCATGGCCTTTCTCTATGTGGGGAATTGACATGATTGGCATGATAGAGCCAAAAGCGTCGAATGGTCACAGATTTATTCTCGTAGCAATTGATTACTTCACCAAGTGGGTTGAAGCGGCATCGTATGCAAATGTGACCAGGCAGGTGGTTGTGAATTTTATCAAGAATCAACTCATATGTTGTTATGGTGTGCCAGACAAGATCATTACTGATAATGGATCTAACTTGAACAACAAGATGATGAAAGAGTTGTGTAGCGAGTTCAAGATTGCACATCATAATTCTTCTCCTTATAGACCCAAGATGAATGGGGTTGTTGAAGCTGCTAACAAGAACATCAAGAAGATTATTCAAAAGATGGTTGTTACGTACAAAGATTGGCATGAGATGCTGCCATTTGCTTTGCATGGTTATCGTACATCTGCCCGCACTTCAAAAGGGGCAACCCCTTTCTCTCTTGTTTATGGCATGGAGGTTGTGCTCCCCGTGGAGGTTGAGATCCCATCAATGAGAGTCTTGAGGGAAGCCAAGTTGACCGAGGCTGAATGGGTTCAGAGTCGTTATGATCAGTTGAACTTAATTGAAGAGAAGAGATTGACTACCATGTGCCATGGTAAGTTATATCAACATAGGATGAAGAAAGCCTTTGATAAGAAGGTCAAGCCTCGTGTGTTCCGAGAAGGTGACCTTGAGCTCAAGAAAGTTCCGAGAAGGTCAAGCCTCGTGTGTTCCAAGAAGCCTAGCATGTTTGTATCCTCTTCATCATCTTTTAGGTTGTCTCGTCAATGAGCGCGGAAAGGTAATACACCACCAAAGTTCCCAGAGAGTCTGGAGTTTGGTCTCAGTCTTCTAGCTCCCTAGTGAGTCTGGATCTAGCACCTGTGTTTTATCAATTATATGGTTGTCATCCCTTGCGTGGATTGACCTAAAATCCCTTATAGATTGATAAATTGATGTGCTATCTTTTTCGAGGAAGTTGGTTTTCCCTCATTAAGATTGGAAATCTCCCGCAGAGTAAGCAGGAAAGCCCAACATGAGTGGAACTTTCAACAAGTTGGTTTGTAGCTTATCCCCAGCGGATTCACATACATTGATCTCCAACAGGTTTGCATACCTTTCATCCTCAGCAGGGTTGCTCACATTAGACTTCCCCAGTTTGGTCACCAACAGTTTATCTCCAGCTGATCGCCTACAGTTTCCTCCTAGTGGAGCGGGTGATAAAAATGTTTATTTTATATCACCAGCGGAGCGGTGTTTCTCTTCTCCTCAGCAGAGATTGTTTCTCCAGCAGTATGATGAAATGTGTTGGTTATTGGAACTTTTGTTTAGTGGTTATTCCCCACAAAGTTTCATATCTTTCTCTGGTAAGTTCCCCAGTTAGAGTTTCTTCTACAATGGAATCTTATTCGTGTAGCTTCCCCAGCTAAGGCTCTACCTGATCCTAGTTTGGCTTTGGAACTTCATGGAAGATGTGTTGATTCCTTCCCCAGTTGGAGTGACTGGTTCTCCTTCTCCGCAACAAAGATGTTTCCCTCAGTGGATAGAAGTGAATGTTGTTTGATGTGCTTCTGTTTGGTGGTTGTTCCCCATAGAATTCCACATCACCCCCTGATAAGATCTCCAGTAGAGTTTGTCTCTGACTGATCTTATCCATGTCTCTGCGTACTGTTGGAAGATCCCTAACTTTGGTAATTGTGACCCTTTGCTTATTCCCAACAGTGGTCTTTGATCCCCGATGATCCTGCTTATTCCCCTAGCAGTGGTATTTGTCCCTAACAGCCCTCTGCTCGATCCTCAGTGGTGATTGGTGTTTCCTGGTATTTGTTGCCCCCACCAAATTGGATTTCTCCTATGGGCTTGGCTTTCTCTTTTGAGATGTTGTACCAGATGCCTGTCCATTGATTCTTGGACCTATTTGTGTTAGATATGTCTGTTTGTCAGCATTAATCATACATAAACCATGCAAATACCTGCATATTTATAGCAGACAGATATTCATGTTGCATTTTTTCCATATATCTTTGTTTGTTATTTCCTGCTAGTGGTGAAATATTTCCCCAAGCAGATGATTGTGTCTGATCTCTCCATATAGAGTCAGCCCTATAGGCAGAAAGTGTTTATCTTTTCTTCCATATTCCCCATTGAGTTATGTCCTCGTGGATGATTTTTGTTTCAGCTTCCTCCCTAAATATGTATTGGGATGGAATTACTCCCTTGGGTTATATCCTCATTGGGTTGAGTCTTGCTTCATTGCGTCTCTCTAGTTTGTTCCTAGACTGACTCCTTTCTTGTTGTTTCCCCTACAGTTTCCTGTGGTTCAGGTAACCAATTGCTCAGTAAACAGCAATTGTTCATCCTCTCCCTAGTGTATTTCTGTGGCCTTCGACCCAGTAACCGGTAGTTGTAAGTCTTATTTATGTGGTTTCTACCCAGTAACCGGTAGCTGTAAACCCCATTTTTGTTCCCCTCGCAGAGTTAATCCTTGTTGTTCATCCTAACCGATGACGGATACTCTCTTCTGTGGTTTTCTATCCAGTAACTGGTAGATGTAACCCCCTCTTTGTTGGTTATCTTTATCCAATATTTGGTATTGATATTCCTTCAGTTTCGAGTATACCACCCAATAACCGGTGATATATCTCTTGGATAAGTGCTCTAATTAAGCAATTTATCCCCGGTGAGTCATCTTTCATTTACCCTAGTTTGGTAATGATTGTTTCTCCCCTTGATTGGTCATTATTTTATACCCAGTAGCTGGTATCCCGATGTCCTTTCTTTTCGGTCGATTTATCCTTTATTAACCAAGTAACCAGTTGTGGATAGTCTTCCATGCAAGTATATTATCTACGTTCTAACGGTAATAGATAATATATCTCATGCGCTCTTCAGTCGAAGCCTTTGTTCCTTCCCCAGTTGAGTAAGATTCATATGTCCTTATGGAATCAAATGTCCATCCTGTAATCGAGTTCGCTTTTTCAGCCCTCCTTTCGGATGATGATTGTCTTGGAAATATTCCCCAATTCATGCCTGGTTGGTCACCTATTATATGCCCAGTAACCGGTATCCTTGGTGTTCCTTCCTTCTTCTCCCTATTATGACTTTTTGTCCCTTGTGGAGTCAGATTTTCCTGAGTCGAAATATACCTTTTTAGGTCTTCCTCAGATGTTTTGGATGATTGATATCTCTCACCCTTATACCGGTCTTAGATATTCTTTCCCCCTGAGCATGTTGTTCTTTCACCCTTATACCGGTATTTTGATCACATGTCTCTTTGAGCTTATTACCCATTAACCGGTAATACCTCATTTGTTGTTTCCTCAGCTGTGTCCTCTGTGGACATTCCCCGCTTGAGTCCGGATTTTTATCCGAAGCATCCCTTGTGGATAGTTTGCTGTATTGGCATATTCCCTAATACATGCATCTTTGCGTTAGCTCGAGTCTTTCCTTTGATTTATTTTCATGGAAACTCTTCGTGTCTCCCAGCAAGTTTCAAGTCGTGACCTGCTCACGCATTTTTCCCTTTACTCCCCTAGAGTCTCTGTCTCCCTAGTAAGTGTATTACTTATTTGGATTTTCAGTTTCTCCTGATTTCTTTTCTCCTTTGTGGACATATATCCCCACGGAGTATTAACTTTTGCATATATAGATTTGCATCATGAGGTCTCGTAGGGACCAAATTTCGTCTCTTTGTTATTATTTAAGCCCATTCTACCTCGTCGAGACGAAGATTTTAACCTTCATATCTCCGGCTAGAATTACCTTAAATAGGGGCATCTGTAAGACCCTAATTTTGACCCTAAGATCCCTCATGGCATCATACCATTGCTCATTGCCTTGCCTCAAGGATCATAGCATCTTGGCTCCTTACCCTTTGATTAGGACTTGTGTGAGTTAGTTTGAGACCACCAAGCATGTTTGAATTGTATATTATTTCTTTTCTTATTTTGTTCACTAACCAAAAGCACAAAAATATGTCACTAACTTTGTTTGTTTTGACGCTCAAGCAGTCATGTGATCCAAGGCTCCTAGGAGGGCCCTATACTCATTGAAGTGGCCAGATGAAGTTGGAAGCAAGCATGACAATGGTTCCCAAATCTCTCAATCATCATAGATGCCTCTCAAGTATCTCAATTTTCCAATTTAATCAAGATAATCCAAAGGGCTCGAGGCTTGTTCCCCAAGGAAACCCTAATTTGACTGTGCATTGACTGTGCCTTGCTCATGAAGCAACCTCAACCTATGATCAAATACAATCAAGGGAATTTCTTTCATTCACCATTTTATGCATATTTGAGCCTATGTGAGTGTCCTCAACCATCCATTCATCAAGATTTGAAGTTTGGCTTTGAGAAGTTGATCAGTCAATTCATCTGACTATTTTGAAATCCACTGAGACCTAACTTTTGATGTGTTTGTCAAATGAAGTTCCCCCAAGAGAAACAATGTTCTTAAGAACCATATGAACAACTTTTATTTTCATCAAAAATCCATTTGAAACATGGAAGGTCATCATTCATTTCAAAACATTATAGGTCATTTTGACTGAAACCCTAATTTTGGGTCAACTTCCCAAGAACCTAACTCCTTCATTTTTTATTATTTTTAGGTGAGACCAAGTGAATTGGAAATTTTAAGATGTCTAATTCAATTGTTATGTTTGACAAATTTTCATAATCCTAAAAGAAACACATGTGATAATACAAAACATTATAGGTCACTTTGGACCAAAGTCATTGAAATGTGAAAAAGTCCAACTTCAAGTGCCCATAACTTTCTCATAAAAAATCTAAATGATTCAAACTTTAAGTCCAAATTGATTGTCTTGAAAATATATACACCTTTTATGTTGGAGTTTTTGTCATTTGAGGCTTGCATCATTAAAACAGAAGGGCTTGAAGTTGGTCCATTTTGGCAAAATTTCCATATACATGTTTTGCACCTTGAACTTCATGGCCAGTTTTCAATATTTTACCAACTCCAAATGGATTTTTGTTCAACATAACATTTGTTCATCATGTCAATACCATTCCAACCAATACCCACATGCCTATGTTTCCATTTTGCAAATGCCATTTTCAAAGAGATGAAGTTTTGGTTTCAATTATGCATAACATGTGAAATCTTCTTGCATACTACATTGCCTTGCCATTTACACGTCCAAAACTCATTCATTTGTGTTCAGCATGCAAAACCAATTGAGTTTGGGCCTCACATGCGCCTGTACAGGCCCATGCATGAAGGACCCAAGCTCATGCATATACGAGTTTCTCACACATTGCATCAGCCTTGGCTATAAATAGGATGCTTTGCTCACTTCAAATCTCAACCTAAAGGCGCCTGAAGCTCTGCACAGCTAAAACCGCAACCCTCCATTAAAGGAATTCTGATTTTTCTCTTCATTTTTCAAGCTCAAATTTCAACTTCCTTGGTTGATCTTTGACTTATAATTCCTTAGCCTAGCTTCCTTGTTACTTCAAGAACAAGCTGCATTGAAGAATTGGATTGGATCAAGCACTGAAAAGATGCACTTCAAAGGTTTATTCTACAACTGTTTTCCTTCGAATCTCCCTTATTATTGTGCATTGCTAGGTTTGGTTGGTACCTCTGAAGTCCTCATGTGAGAGGCAATTGATTTGTGCTTTTAATTTTGTGAATTGAGCAAGTTCAGATTGAGTACCTTGTTTTTCCATCTCAGATTTCTCCTTCTATGAGAGTCTTGAGCAGAAACTAAGGTCACAGAGGTGATGTACATCACCCCAGCTTTCTAATGATGTGTGGATCGCGTGTTATGGTTGAGGTTTGAAAACCTGCAACTGGTGGCCGGAAAAAGGCTTATCACCGGAGAAGAGGGTGGTTTCCACCACCGTCCACACGTGGCTGACCTCATAGCCCTTGGATCTAACTGGAACGATATAATCTAGTCCTTTGATTATTTTGACTATTTTAAATGCAATGTGTTCCGCTGTTGACCAAGGAACACAATGAGCGCGCGCTCCATTGCCTTCTGATCAGCCACATCATTTAATGAACTTTGATCAGACGCTCCCTGATTTTTCCAATTTCTGAATTTCCATTTTAATTTCTTTTATTCCATTTTATTTTAAAAATTCATAACTTCTTTATTTGGAATCATAAAAATATGGGGCCAATTGCAAAAAATTTCTCTTAAAGTCTAGTTTCTAAAAATGATTTTTAATTATTTTTGTGATTCCATCTAATATTTTTTGTGAATTATTTCATTTCTGGTTGTTTTTAATTCATTTAAAATACTTTTCAATATTCAAAAAATGCCAAAAATATTTTCTTAACACCTTTGGATGATGATGGATCTATGAAAAATATTCTCATCAATTTCTTAATTGATTTGATATTTATTTAAGATTTTATTCCAATTATGTTATTTTTCTTCATTTTTAATTGTTTAAAATTAGTTTCTGTTTTTAAAAAAATGATGAAATTTTTTGTAAAACCTTGTTTGACCATGTTAGACTTATGATGATCCATTTGGACTTTTCGAAGTTGATTTGAATTAGATTTGAAGTTTGACCTTTATTTGTTCATTTTATTTCATGTATTATTTTAATTCTAAAAAATACCAAAAATATTTTTGTTATATCTTGACTTCTATGTTTCATCTCACTTCTGTTTGCCATTGATTAATGTTGATTCCATTCATGTTTGATCAATGTGTGTTGGTTATGTCTTTTGAATTTCAATTATGTACATTTCATTTCCATCTTCTTCTTCTTCTTTTTTCTTTCTGACCAATGAGTTAATGATTGGTGGTTAGCCTTGACATATGAGAGACTTAACCTTCTTTGATCCAAATCAAATTCATCTTGATCAAATATCAAGTGAATTGCTTTGTATTAAAGATAGGTTGCTTCTTGGTCAAGCAAAAAACCTAAATCCATACAAGATCATTCTTTTTTTCTTTTGGCATGGCAAGTTGTAGGAGTTTGGCTTACTAGTCATGATCTCTAACTTGTGTTAGTTGCCTATAGTTTTATTGACCGGCCTCAGATAGGTGTGACTACTACATTAGTCCACTTACGATTGCTTAACATAGCGCTAAATTGCCTTATGGAACCCTAACACTAACTACTAATCACTAACTTTTAATTCAAGCATTTAATTCTTGCAATTTACTTTAATGTAATATAATTTCTTGCTCATTAATTCATTTGCCTTTTGCTCACTTGGGCACATTATTGTGTATATACTATTGCCTTGTGCTTGTTTTGTTTTGTTTGTGTGAACCCAATGCAAATGGAGAAAGGACTTAGATTTAGGACCTTACCTATGCTAAATGGAGTTCCAAGAGCAACTAGGCCTCATGCCTTTAGAATGCCAAATATGTTGAAGAGCAACTAGGCCTCATGCCTTTAGAATGCTTAAATTTGAAGATGAATTGAAAGGACCCTAATTCTAAACTCACTTTCGTCCATTCTTTTTATTGCATTGTGGAACCTTTTGATTTGTGTGTTCTTGTGATAGGGATCCCAAACTTGAGCTATTTAGAAGGACCATTGTCATGAGCATCCAAGATAAGAGAGACAAATCCAAATTGGAGGATCCTAGGAGCTTGATTGAATATTTGCTTGATTGCTTGAGTTAATTGCTTATTTCTTGCTAAGTCCAAAGGAAAGGAGCAACCTGGATCATCTTTATGATCTCAAGAAGGGAACTCCAAGTGGTTTTATTTATCTTCCCTCATCTTTGCATGTTTAGGACCTGTCCCTTCTCTTCTTCTCTCCATTCTAGCCCAAACCCAACTTATTTTGTGCAAACATTGACATTGTTTTCAAAAATTAGAAACCTAGGCACTATGCCTTTGATTCTTCAAACTCTTTTTATAACACTTATTTTGAATTGAATCTTAAGTCAACTTTGACTTTATTTTATGAATACTTTTCATTTGTAAATACAACTCACTCAATTGTTTTTGTGGTTCCAATGGCCACTTTTGCCAAAGATTTTCATAAACATTAGTTATTAGGTTTGAGTTATCATAGTGGTTGATATAAACCTCACTTGTATCCTTAGTAATTGGACTATAAGTCTTCCATACTTATTATAGGGTGGATCCCTCACTAGTATGTTGAAGCTCTCCTCACATGGTGGATTTGTGGTTTTAGGTTGAGTTTTCTCCCTTTGATAACAAAAGACCTTAAGGCTTTTGACCAATCAATTCACCAACTTATTTTAAGAATTTTAGCCTGAACTACGAGGTTTTGATCCTACCTTTTTAATATGGTACGTAGGCAATGGGTTTATCCATTCAAACAACAAAATTGTAAATAATTTGTATATTCTTTTCTCATCTCCCCAATCATGTTTGCACAAATATTTTCACAAATACCAACCTACCATACAACATTTGTAAAAAGGGCTCCCTTATAGTACTAAGGATGTTTTGGGTGCTTAAAACCTTCCCATTGCATAACCAACCCCCTAACCCAGATCTTTGACATTTTTATTAGTTTTTGATTTGATAAAACTTCTCGGTTTTTGTTCACTTTCTAACATTTCCTTTGGATAAATAGAAGTGCGGTGGAGACTCGAATTGTATGATTTACTTTTGATTTAGTCAATAAATCTAAAGGTAACGAATACCCCGCTACAGCATGCGTCGCGGCGGGAAAAGTTTGAGATTAAGCTATTGATTAACTTAACTCAGAAAAGCAAGAGTCTCCACCGAACTTTATTGTTTCCAAAGGGAATAGAAAAAGGTCAAACAAAACCCACACACAAAGGTAAAACAAAAGAGAAATCTGAATACGGGGGTTGGTTATGCAAGGGGAAGGTATTAACACCCCTCGCATCTATGGAACTCCATATGAACCACTTGCAAATCTGTGTTTATGAAAAAGCTGGGTTGTTTGTTGATTGATTTTAATTTGAAAATACATTTTGTCCTATTCAAGTGGAAAACTGAATTTACTACCCACGAGTATGGGGAAATGAGCATTTGCATCATCCTGATATGTAGAACTTTTACTTGGACTTTCTCACAAGCACGTGTCAACATTCAAGTGGAAAATATTAATCATTTCTCAGCATATTGTAGAATTATAGTGGTTTGCATCACTTAAAAAATAGACTAATGTCAGATCTTTTAAAGAAAGGCTCTTAAAAGAAGGTGCACAAAGGCAGAAAAATAAGTTTGATGAGTTTTGTCTTTTTATTAGAAGTTTGAAAAAGATCATGCATCTGAGCACACAAGATCATGAGAGCATAACAAACCTAGCTCAGACAGAGCACATATCTTCTCATCAAATAATCAACACTCCCCCTTTTTGTCATGATTTGGCAAAGGTATGAACAAAAAGACCTGAAAGCATCATGGCAGAATGAGAATTGGAAAAATCACACATGAAAATAACTTTGAAAATATTAGTGATGCAGAGTTAGCGAAAGAAGTACGGGAAATTCTGAAGAAATCGTTTGGAGGCGTGGAGAAGGTGAAAGAGGTGAGTTACAAACTCCTAAAAGAACGTATAAATTACTTCATATGGAAGACAATGAAAGCATAATTGATTTCTTCACCGAGGTTACAAAACTGGTGAATCAAATGAAGGTATATGGATAAGTGTTGACATGAAGATCTGTTGTTGGAAAGATCTTAAGGTCGTTGGCTCCAAAGTTCGACCACGTCGTAGTAGCCATAGAAGAATCGAAGGATCTGTCAAAACTGACAAAGGAAGAGCTTCAATGGGAAGCTGAATCTCATGAACAAAGAATGGCTGAAAGAGTTGTAGGAAAGTCGAAGAGTGATATGGATTTGCAGGCTCAATTAGCAAAAGAAAGAAAAGGCAAAGGAAGTTCGAATGGTAACAAAGGCATAAGAGGCTACATCAATTCGACTGGTCGAAATCAGCAAGAAGGAAACTGGTCGAATAAGAGAAAACCCTGGAACCAAGGTAACAAAGAGGTGGTGTTGTAGGTAGAGGAAGATATGATGGTAAAAAACCAGACAACAGTCACATTTAGTTTTACAATTGTCATAAGTATGGTCATTATTCTAGTGATTGTCCAGAAAAGCAGAAGAATCAAGAAACTTATGCAAAGCTGGCTAAGCATGAAGAAGAAGAGACATTGTTGATGGTTATAATAAGAGGTGAAGAGAGATTCAAGGACCAGTGGTACTTGGACTCAGGATGCTCATCATACATGTCTAGAAGGAAATATTGGTTTGTCAACATAAAGCCATCAATGAAGAACATGGTGAAATTTGCAAATGAAAACACTCTAGCAGTTGAAGGTGTTGGTGATGTTCTGATTATGAAGAAAGATGGCAAGAGGTCAGTAATTTAAAATGTGTTGTACATACCAAGAATGAAGAGAAATTTGCTCATCATAGGTAAGTTAGTTGAAAAAAACTATAGAGTGTCGATCAAAGATAAGATGATGAGAGTTCTTGACTCAAATGGAAGGTTGATCTTGAAGGCTCCAATGTCTCATAATAGAACCTTCAAGATTGAGCTTAATGTGATGGAGCATATGTGCCTTACAACAGCAGCCAATAGAGATGAATGGATATGGCATTATAGACTTGGCCATCTCAATTTCAAAGACATCGGAGATTTGAAGAGAAGAAATATGGTTTCAGGATTACCAGAAATCGACATTTCAAACGAATTGTGTGAAAAATGTGCGTAGGCGAAGCAGTATAAGAACAACTTCAACAAGGATGCAGGAAGAAGGTTGAAGGCAATTCTTGAACTCATATACTCTGATGTATGTGGCCCTCTCCAAGTGGACTCGGTTGGAGGTAAGAAATACTTTATTACATTCATAGATGATTTCAGTCAAAAATTATGGTCTTACCTTATCAAGAAGAAAACTGAAGTGATCGAGGTATTTTCCAAGTTTAAATCTATGGTCGAAGGACAGAGCGATCGAAAGATCAAGATTTTGAGAACTGATGGTGGTGGAGAATATGTGTCAAAATACTTCGATGCATTATGTGTGAAAGAAGGGATTGTGCATGAGGTGGTGCCACCCAACACTCCACAGTAGCATGGAGTCGCAGAAAGGAAGAATAGAACCATTATGAATATGGTTAGAAGTATGTTAAAAGGCAAGCATCTACCCAAAGAATTATGGGGAGAAGCTGTGTCAACTACGAAATATATCTTGAACAGATGTCCGACGAAGAAGCTAGAAGGAATCACGCCAGAAGAATGTTGGTCTGGTGTCAAGCCTAGCTTAAGTCATCTGAGGGTGTTTGGATCTATAGAACATAGACATGTGCCAGATCAGTTAAGAAGAAAACTTGATGACAAGTCCAGTCAGATGATCCTAATAGGATATCATTCGACCAGAGGATACAAGTTGTTCGACCCAGTGAATAAGCAAGTAGTGATCAGTAGGGACATGATCATAGATGATCTTAAGGAGTGGGATTGGACTAAGAATGTCAAGAAAGATTCAGTGAGAATCTTTTATGATGAACCAGCTAGTGAAGTCGAAAGAGAAGTTCGACAAGAAGAAGTCAGAGGTGAAGCAAGTACAAGCAGACCTCAAAGAATAAGACACATGCCTGCAAGGTTGCAAGAATGTGTGATTACATCAGATGATGTGGTCGATGAAGAAGGTGAGATGGTACATTATGCTTTCTACGCAGATGTCGAACCTGTCAATGCAGCTGAGGCATTGAAAGTTTCAAAGTGGATGAAAGAAATGGACGAAGAACTGAAGTCAATCAAAGTCAACAACACTTGGTCACTTGTCGAATTGCCCCAAGACAAGAAGGCAATCGATGTGAAGTGGGTATACAAGGTGTAGTTGAATCCCAAAGGAGAAGTGACTCGACACAAGGCGAGACTTGTGGCGAAAGGATTTCTTCAGAAAGAAGGAATCGACTTCGATGAAGTTTTTGCACCTGTTGCTAGGATCGAAACAACCGGGTTGGTTGTTGGTCTAGAAAACATGAACAACTGGAAGATGTTTCAGATGGATGTGAAATGTGCATTCCTTAATGGCCCCTTAGAAGAAAAAGTTTATGTTGCACAACCAGCTGGGTTTGTAAAACAAGGTGAAGAAGGAAAGGTGTATAGGCTGCATAAAGCCCCGTACGGACTTAAACAAGCTCCAAGAGCTTGGAACAAGAAGATAGATAGTTTTCTAAGGGAGAAGGAATTTTTGAAGTGAAAATATGAACATAGAGTATATGTAAGAAGAAGCAATAGTGAATTGCTTATACTATGCCTCTATGTTGATGACTTAGTGATAACAAGTAGCTATAGGAAGGAGATCGAAGATTTCAAAGGTGATCTCAACAAGGAATTTGAAATGTCAGATCTGGGTGACATTTCATATTTCCTTGGCATCAAATTCTACAGGAGTGGTAGAGATTTGATGATGCATCAAAGAAGGTATGCATGCGAAATTCTCAAGAGATTTGAGATGCAAGATTGCAACCCAACTTCGACTCCAATTGAGCCCAGACTACAACTGTCAAAAGATTTAGATGAAGATGATGTCGACCCAACCCAATATAGAAGACTTATTGGGTCACTTCGATACCTTTGTCACACAAGGCTTGACTTAGCATACAATGTAGGTATGATGAATAGGTTCATGCAGAAGCCAAAGATATCGCATCTAACAACGGCGAAGAGGATACTGAGGTATCTGAAAGGAACTCTCGACTATGGCATTTTGTTTCCTGCAGCTGATGAAGGAAAAGAATGCAAATTAATGGGATACACTGACTCAAGTTGGTGTAGTGATGTTGAGGATCGAAAATCGACAGCTGGTTATGTGTTTATGCTAGGTGGTGCACCAGTTGTTTGGAGTTCGAGAAAAGAGCCAGTATGCGAAGTAGAATACATAGCTGCTTCTCTTTGTGTATGTCAAGCAACGTGGATGGTGAATCTGGTCGAAGAGATAACAACGAAGAGTCATGGAGCAATTACCATGAAGATCGATAACATGTCAGCTATCAATATGCCGAAGAATCCGATAGCACATGGTCAAAGCAAGCACATCGAGATGAGGTTCCATTATCTTCTAGAGCAGGTAGCTTATGGAAAGATGAACATGGAACACTGTAGAACTGAGAATCAGATTGCAGACATCATGACGAAGGGAATGCAGGTCGAATTGTTCAGACAACTAAGAGCTATGATGAATATTGATAGCTTAGACACAATGAATTAGGTGGTGTATTGAATTGTAATTCCTTATGTCGAAGTAGGTTGCTTGACAGAGTAAGGAATGGTCGAACCACCTATACCTATTGTCGCATTACGCGAAAAACCGGCGGGAAAACGAAACAACAGAGCCGCCACCGTGCGTTATTTATCCCAAAAGAGGGAAAGGAAACGCTCAGAGTAAACCTGGAAAAAGCATGGTCTCGCGACCAAAGAGAATGGGATCGGGAGTCGGTTATGCGAAGGGAAGGTATTAGCACCCCTACGCATCCGTCGTACTCGACGGGATCCACGCACAATAGGAAGGGAAATGGTTGCTAAAAATACTGCTCACACACACATAAACTGGCTGAAAGAGACACAGGAAAACAGACTGAAACTGACTCGGCAGGATATCGCATCCTGGGCCTACTTAGTCTATCAGGCATAGACATCAGAGTCGAAGTAGTTCGGACTGGGGAAAACGACACATGCTCGCTAGGATATCGCATCCTATGCATACGTATCTCCTTTGGACGAAGGAGAATCAGAGCATTCGTAGCTCGGCTAACACGCACACAAACAAACACAGGCAAAGGCAAACGTGGAGCCTGAATGCCAATCACTGGACTTACATCAGCATCCGAACCAAAACACACACAAGGGCAAACATGGAGCCCGACAACCAATTGATGGGATTATGTCGGCATCCGAACCAAAACACACTCAAAAGGGCAAACATGGAGCCCGACAACCAATTGATGGGATTATGTCGGCATCCGAACCCAAAACACACAACAGCATGTAACAAGACACAGGAAGAAGAAGGGTCTCGATTGCAACTAGGGCAAGAGAAAGGGGAGGTCTCAATCGCAACGAGGGCGAGAGAAAAGAATTAGTGTTAGTGGTTAGTCAAACTCGGCAAGACATCGCATCTCGTGCCTACGTATCTCACCTGAACATGAGAATCAGAGTTGCCGTAGTTCGGCTAAACTATTCCCGTTGGTTTATGTTTTTTAAGTGGATAACGTCACTACGCAATCTACCGGATGCTCGACCTTTGGAGACTTACTCACCTGTAGTAGAAGGAGTTGACGTATCCTTAAGAGGGGATAATGTTTGTTTGTGTTTTAGGAAAGCTCAAGCAAGAAAGGAAGTCCTATACGAAGGAACCGTGCTACCTTAATTGACATGCAAACGAGACTACGCGGAGTCTAGCAAACCTAGGGGATACAATCACACCACACAAACATATACAGCATGAAAATAAACACACCAACAAGGGGGCTCAAACATCAGGGTTAGGCTTTAGTCGAGGGGTCATATCAACCTCAACAAACAAGCCTCTGTATCGGGGTCAGGTTAGCTCTTAACCTTGCCATTGAGGGGCTAAGGTGAAGCTAGATGAAAGGTGATGAGGGGTGTGCCTCATTGCTTCTATCTCAAGTCAGAGAGAGCATCAGACAAGGGAGCGTGGGTCCAGAATGGGGGGACCCTTCTACGCTCAGGACATAGACTCGACTGTACAATGTACAAGATCTTGGGCTTGGATCTCAATGCTACAACCATGTAATGGGAGCAAGGAGAAGACTCACGGAATAGTGGGGGATAGATTGCTTATCCCTACCTTCCACCAATTGCCTCAAATGAGGACTTTTCCTGCTTGGGACAAATATAAACATACACAAGCATTGCCTCTTAAGGAGGACTTCAGACAGTTTGCCCGGCCCGGTAACAGCCGGGTCTCCAGACTACATGAAGAAGAAAGTTCCAAACCTCAATGCCAATTGCTTATAAGCAAAGCAATGCAAGTTCTTAAGAGAACTGAGCAACTAAGCGTACCTGTACAAAAGTCAAACAGAATCAGCATCCCATTCATAATCAGACAACAATATAATGACCAATTAACAATCCCAATGATGTGCACAGCACAAGTCCATGTGGACCAACATCCTACAAAACAGCCACATTAGTTTACAAGTATCAAGCAAAACATCCCAAATGTGAAACAATATCCTTAAGCCTTAACCTCTTAACCTGAAAAGTCAAAGACAAGTTCAAATGTAAGTGACAAGACCACTAGGACTAGCCTAGGGTCCAAAAGAAGGAAAAATCTTAAAACAGCAACCAATTCATGATCAAAGTCAAGCTATATTAATTACAAAGGGATCCCAATTGGTCCCATATCCAAACTATGTACACATTTTATTCTATGCAACATGTGAGGCAAAGTGAGCAATGTTAAACCACATATGAGCAACCAGCAAGATCACATCAAAAAAAATATCAAAACAACACAGTAAATTCCACAAAAATTATATCCTAAACAGAGGACATTCAACAAGCTACATGTCAATTTTCAAGCAATTTGGACTAATGGAACAATGGGAATTAATTCAACATGTCTAAGCATGCAAAAACACAATCAAATGAAGCTACAAAATATACATTAACTTCAATCAAATGGTAAACAGTGACATTACATGGGAAATTAGTAGGACCAAAGCCAAATGAGAGCTACACATGTCAGGAACTATTCTACCAAATTTCATGGTCATATCATTCATCATGCTCATTCTATGCACAAAATAAGGCAAACTAGTTCAAAGGAAGCACTAAGCATACAAACAGAACTAGTGCATTCAAATCCACATCAACACAATCCCAAAAATTCTCAAACAATTTACATCTAAACAGGACCTAATCATGGTCTAGCATGTCGAATTTTAGCCTAATTGGGCAAATGGAACCACATCAATGAAAATCAACAAAAACAGTCACAATTTCATGCTCCAAATCACAACATCAATACATACTCCCACTTCAAAAATTCATAACTTAATGAAAACAAAAAATAAATGGATGAGACCAAAACAGGGATGTCACATTATGTGTCTTTACAAGCATGCCAAATTTCATGAATATACAGTACCATATGAGCATTTCTCAATCAATCTACCAACATGCATCATATGAGCTTGCGAATTCAACCATCAGAAATGAAAAATCATGATCAATTAGAAAACACAATGAATAATTCCACAAAAATTCACAAAGGATCCTAACATGTTAATGAGCATCCATACCAAATTTCAAACAATTCTAACAAGGATAGGTCATGCTAAAAAATCCAACAAATTGGCATCAAGAGGTGTGACACAAATTGTCACACCTAAGTTCAAAAATTCATAACTCCATGGCCAGGTATCAAAAATGCATAAAATTTATATGGAAATAAACCTCATCCAGTCAACAATCATCACAAAAATTTCCAGACATTTATTTTACAATATGAGAATTTCATGATCAAATTAGTCTAAGGTATCAAAACATACACATATGGAAGAAATCCTAGGTCAAATGAAAAATATTCCATGCACAACTTTGACCAATAGGTCAAAAATCATCTACATTCAACCACAAAGTCAACAAAATTATTTTCACAATTTTCTGATTTTTCTACATTTTTTTATGATTTATTGAACATGTTATGTATTTTTTAAGATTTTTGAAGAATTAATTGAAATTAATTAATTTAAATCACAATGGCATTTTGGTAATTAAAGAGGCGGGGGCGGTAAACACCCAATTCAAATTTTCAAACTGGAATCTGGATCAAACGCGCATATTTCATCATCTTCATCCGTGAACTTTTCCAGAAAATTCGCAAAAACCTCAAGAACACGCTCCACTCAAATCTTAACTAAAATTAACAAACTTAGATCCGTTGGAATCGCACGAGCACGTAGAACACGAACCTCAACTCCAATCATCCTAACAACTCCTAAATCGAGCGGATCGATCGATCTAAGGTTCTAGATCTAAACTTCGAGTCACGATTTCTACGCCTACGATCGATCATTTTTGATTCTAAGAGCAGCACGATGACCTACATACTATGGCCTTTCTCACGCACACAATTATTCCACAAACCATGACGATCGATTTTCGACGATACCTGGTATGCAGTAGTGAAACAGGACGAATTTGCGCGCGATTTCCAGAAACAGCAACAGTACCAGCTCGTGGCAAGGCGACGTGAAGCTTGGATCTCTTCAATTTTGCTCCTATTGTTCGAAATCAATAATCACCATGTGAGGACCTCCTTTGAGCAGTAGAGAATGGCGTGGCTATGGTGATTCTTCAACACAAACAGATGGAGTATTGGAAAGCACAAGATCACTGCAAAAAGAATCTCTCAATTTGATCAAAGAATGAGGAAGTTTGAGGATTTTTGGTTCTTGTGAGTTCTTGGAGATTCTTGAGAGAATTCAATGATTTTGATCCCAATTTTGGTGAAATGAAAAATCTGTTACGTTTATGGAGTAATTAGGCTTTTATATGTCAGCTTAATCCACAATTAACCAAGGTAATTAACCAAATGGCATTGTAAGCAAAAATGCATTTTCCTTCAAAATGGCCAAAAATGCCCTTCCTTCAAATCAGTCCAAATAGCAGCTCAACTTTGGTTCCAACAAGTCCAAAATACCATATGCAATGTGTAGAAACAAGTTCCATTTCAATTGGATAAGTATTCTTGAATTTCACCATGTGATGGAAAATGTCCAATTTATGCACTTTCATTCTTCAAGCCAAAACTCAATTTGCAAAGCCTAGCCATGAAATGAGGATTCAAACACACTCCAAATGTCATTCCTGAGGTGTTACAAAAAGTCCCATCTCAAAATTCCAAATATTTTGACATTTGGACGATTTTGCCCCTGATCCAATTTAACAGTCCAGTTGAAAAGTGACTTTTTGCATTGGCCCTTTTTGGAAAAATCCAATGATGTACCCTTGAAGTACATGTAAAATGGAGTTTGTGCATATAAAGAACTTGCAATTTGGACCAACCATGTGGTAGTTATGGCCTCCTGATTACGGGTCTTTTCTGAGATTCATCTGATCATATCTTGCAAACCACACATTTGATTTTTGAGTTCTTGGACTTTTTGGAAAGGTGAGAACAAGATCTTCAACTTTCATGTTGGACAAAATTCCATTTGAAGCTTGTATGATGACTTTATTTTGAGGAGAAAAAGTTTCCATTTTGGGCAGCTGAGATTATAGGTCATCTGCTATTTTTGGAAACTTTCTGTCTGGCCTCCAAATCTTCAACCTTGGTCTTTGGCATGTCAAATGAGACTTATATGGACATGAATGAGGCCTTTCAAACCATTTCCCACCTTCCAATCCATAAAATCAGGCACAGTTGACCACAGTTGACTTTCTAGGGTTTCTGGTTGACTGAACAATGACTGGTGACTTCTGAGCATCCAATCTTTGGCCAAACCACTTCAAAATGATCCTTAGACCATATGAGCTTGATAAATCAACCCTAGGGCTTTGTCTTAATGAAAACGGCACTTGCTTGCTTGATTGCCTGATTCTCCTGATCAGTTTGACCTGATTCATCAATTGAACTTGCACTTGGGCAAATGGACAATGCAATGTTATGCAGTGGACATGATTATGCTATGACCTAATATGAAATGAATGTATTCACTGGTAGGGTGCAAATTTGAGGTGCTACACCTATTTTAGTAGTGTTAGCTATTTTGTGCTTTTATAGTTTTGGGTCTTGGCTTGAGGTCCAAGTTAACCTCAATCTATAAATAGAGGGAGTAACCCTTATTTTTGTAATGGAGTGAATAGAGCATTCATAACATTGTATTCACAGTATTTTGCAGTTGCAAAGTGAATAAGAAGTTTTCCACAATTTATGGACAAAGAGAAACTATGCAGAATTATATTACTTTTCTACTTCATCGTTCTTTACACTCTTTCTTTCTCCATTGTTCTTCTCTTTTTATTGCTATTGTGTGGGTAATAGCAATCTTGTTCATCAAGATTGATTGAAATTCTCTATAGATTTTGGAGAATTTCCAACAACTATAACCATCATGTATGGCGCCTATGTACAAAAAATGAGTGCATGCGCCATAACCACTACATACTCCTATTATATGCGATTTTTTTGAAATATGATTACTTTGATTCTTTTTTAAAAGATGGATTATTTTGGAAAAAAAAATTAAAAACAGTATTATTTAAAAAAAAAATCTCAATCACACCCAATCATTTATATCACCTTTATAGTACTTAAAAAAATCATATTTGATGACCTTTCCTACATATTTCAAATATTATTTTATTTTTAACATTAGAATAATAAAAATTATAGTTTACTGGTCATATACTATTTATATAAAACAATTCTACTATTTAATTGTAGATAGAAAAAATCATATTAAAAAAATTTCTTTATTTCAATTTTATAAAATATGAAAAATAAATTATATATTTAGGATGTTGCGTAGTTAATAATAATACAATTTAAATAAAATTCCAATATGTATCACTAGTCCAATTGACTAATATAGATTTGGAATCACTAAAGTGTGTTGTTTCATGTTTTTGTATGATGTTTTTTAATTTTTTGTTATTTAAAGAGAAGAAAAAAAAAGTAAAAAGACAACTCCTAGGTTTCAAATCCATTACCGTACAGCAAATAATTGAGGTTTTATCATGTCACTTCCTATTTTGATTTGGCACCCCCACATCCCCAATCATTTTACCATATTAATTCAGGACAATTTTCTAATTTATTTAATAAAAAGTATTTGAACAATATTATTTTGTTTTAAAGTTATGTAATTTGAAATTAACACTTCAAAATTAACTAATGTTTTTTTCCTTTATTTACTACAAGACTATAGTCCGCTTAAGGTGCACATCCATGAGTTGAAGTTGAAAAAGTTTTATGATGTCATGATGTCATCTGAGGTGAAAGCATTAGTGGAGATTGTTCGTTTACCATGCTCGACAACCAACTACTGACAACCTTTGTTGAACGATGGCACAATGAGACATCTTCCTTCCAATTTTCATTTGATGAAATGACGATTACATTGGATGATGTCTCCTCGTTTTCCATATTCCGTTGCCAGGTAGTTTCTTTATCGCTCCTATCATTAGTTAGGAGACCGCATGTATGACAATTGTACAATACTTGGGGTTACTAAGCAGCAGGTCATAGAGGAATTTAGGTATATAAGGGAGGGTCAATTTTGCCTATCTTGACTATATCTAGTGCATCAGGGTATTGTATGAGGCAGCCGCTAGGGTATACATGCTACATCTTGTAGGATGTACTATCTTAGCAGATAAGTTTCATGTATATATCAATGCGAAGTACATGTGGATGTTTAACAACCTTGAGCATTACAGTTGGGCATGAGGATGTGATGCATTGATTGTTCTATATGGTGCCCTTGGAGAGATGACAGTTTTTGATACCTGACAACTTACCAATTATATTAGTCTACTTTAGGTATAACTAAATTATTATTTCATATTATGTTAGTTTTATTTATGACATTATTTATGGTTATCTGAGTCTTTGTTATTATGCAGTGCAAGATATTCGAGCATTTCCCGTTCGTTTGTGGCATTTGGGTTATTACTACCACTGTTGGGTCCCCATAGGCCAAGAGATTGAGGGATAGACTGTTGGTGTAAGCCCTAGAGGTCAATACTTTTGGTACTTGTATCGAATTATTTATTAATAATAAAAGGCTTTTTCTTTATTATGTTTGTCTAATAAAGTCCCTAGAATAGATAATCCGTTTAATGTATCAAGTGTGACTTAATCATGAGATCACATTAAACATAAGGACACTATTCTTAAAGTATTCATATTCGAACTTTATTATGAAGTGGGATAACATTAAAGCATTAAGAATATATGTATATAGATTGATGATCACATCTCATGGATCATGGATAAGGAGTTATCAAGTCTTAAACATAGGTATGAATATTAAGAGTAATATTTATACTGGATTGACCCGCTATGAGAATACTATATAGAATGCTACGCAAAGTGTCATAAGTTATTCTCATGGTGATAATGGTGTATACCACCCTTCGACCTGAAACCACTATGGACCCTAGATGTAGAGTCGAGCGCCTTATTGCTGATCAAACATTGTCCGTAACTGGATGACTATAAAGACAATTGATGGGTACTCCACGAAGCATGCTAAGGGACATGAGTGACCTAGATGGAATTTGCCCATCGTGCGTAACAGGATAAATGTCTATGGGCCCAATATTGAACTGGACAAGGATGACACGGTCTATGCCTTGTGTTCAATATAGACATAAGGGAAAAAGGATAATTGTACACATAAGTATTATCACAAAAGGATTTGTCATATCACATGACATTTTCGTGTCTTGGGTAGCAGTGATGCGTTGCTAGATACCGCTCACTGTTTATTATTTTAAATACGTGATTTAATATAATTGTCAATGCCGCGAAAACCTACAGGGTCACACACAAAAGGACGGATTGATGAGAGATAGAGTAACTAAGGAATACAGTAATGTACGGTGCACTTATGTGAATTGTAGAACATCGTAAGGTACGGTGTACTTAAGTAGAATACGAAATATGTTAAGGTACCACACGCTTAAGTGATTTTGGCATATTATAAGATATGGGCCACATACACTTGAGTGGGCTTTTTTAGCTTGCAGCCCAGTGGTTCTAAAAATAGAACCCTTGTGTAGAAGCATTTGTGCAGTTGCAATTTCATTTCTCTCTCTCTCTCTCTCTCTCTCTCTCTCTCTCTCTCTCTCACTCACTCTCTCTCTCTCTCTCTCTCTCTCTCTCTCTCTCACACACACACACACACACACACACACACACACACACACTCAAAGCCTTCATTCATAGTAGCTAGCACTGAGATTGAAGGAATCCGTTCGTGTGGACTGCGTAGAGGCGTTGCCATCGTTCAACGTTCGTGATCGCTCCGTAGATCTGCATCAAAGGTTACAATCGCCACAAGAGGTAACGATTCTATCACTGATCATGCACATTCGTAAGGATCACTAAAGGAGAAATTTTAAATTCCGCTGCGTTTTGGATCGCTCTTCTCCTTTAGTGGTATCAGAGCCACTTGCGAAACCATGTATCTGATAGCTGTTTATTTTCTGTATTTTCTGTATTAATACGATTAAAAGACAGAATGAATCAAATAATAAACGAGTAATTAAATTTGGCATCATGTGTGTACGATTTGGATGATTGATGTTGACTATGCTTCGGAATCCGACATTAGTATGGTGAAGCAGCGATACATTGATCTTCCATAGGTTATGCAATTGATATCGATCAAGTTATATATATGATATAAGTAATCCTGATGAAGAATACGGTATATATAATATATTGTTTCTATTTCGTTCATTCAAACACTTAATGGTGGTTTTCCTTTGAGCGATCAATGGTGGTTTGCTTCTTGATCCGACATTAGTATGGTGAAGCAATGACGTGTTGATCAATCATACTGAATCAACAATCGAGGTGTGTTTGACGGTTGAAATTGGTGCATTAGGGTTAATGACAGCACAAGGGTTGTGTTGTCAAAGAGTTATGCGATTAGGGTTGTGACTGCGCAAGAGTTGTGCTTTAAAGTATCAAGTGTTAATGCGAAAAATGACATCGATTTCAAATGAATTGTTCGCCGACCGGGCAGCGGACCCCTGGCTAACTCTGCGTAGTGTGATTGGTCGCCAAAATTTAATTTGGTTTTAATTAATTAAAAGAATTAAAATTAATAATAATGATGTGTTTATTATTATTGTCTTGTGGTGATCGGTTATGGCCTTAGTTTTCCTTTATTTTGTTTTGGGTTTTTAAAATACGACTTGCATGTCGTGCCTCTCTTTTAATCTCTTAATGTAACTTCTTTTCTCATCTCACTCCCTCGTATGTAAAACGAGTTTCTTTTATGTAATATAATATTATGAAGAAAGAGAAGAATTCAATATCAAAGGATGACAACCTTGAAGATCTTGCTTAGAGAAGCCTAGATCGTTATTAGGTTAGCTTAGGTTCTCTTATTGGCTTGGAAGAACAATTGTGTTAGGGGCTGTAACAACCCAATTTTAGTAATTATTTCTCATATTATTATTACTATATTTTATTTTATTTATTTGGAGTGTTAATTAATTAATTGGTTGTTAGGTAGTAATAATCAATTATATTAATTAATTTGGTGTATTAATTAATTATTTAGTTGATATGAGATATAATTAAATAATTATAGTAATTAACTTGGTGTGTATATTAAGTGGTTTAATTATTTGAATTAAATAGAGACATTTAAATATTAGGTTTTATTGGGCCTATTGATTAAATTAGAGATAGATCATGCTTTAAGCCCAAATAGAATACTAATATAAATAGTAAGAGGAGAAGGAGATTAGGATTCATTTGATCAGTTGACAAAAATAGAGAAAGAGAAGAGGAAGAGTAAGGAGAAGAGGAAAAGAACAAGGGAGAAGCTAGGGTTTCCATCAAATTGAAGAGGTAAGGGGGGAATCCTTATTGTTATGGGTTAGTATGATCGGGTGAATGGGTAGATGTATGTTTAGGTTAAAAACCCTAATTTTGCATGGTTTTGGAATTGTTAGGTCTTGATGAATATTCTCGATTTGTGGTGATTTGATTATGTTAAAACTGTAAATTAATGTTATATACTTAGAGTATTGTATGGGTTATAATTTTCTGAACGTCTAGCATTTTACGGAATCGAAATCGGAGGTCGAAAGTCCTCCAACGATGAAAAACGCAGAAAATTCTGCATGCTGTTTCCAGTAACGGGTTACCCACCGAGCGTTAACCGGTTACTTGCTTGAATTTATACATTCTGTTTTACAGTAACCGGTTACTCACCGAGCGTTAACTGGTTACTTGCTTAAAAATCTGTTAATTCTGTTTTCCAGTAACGGGTTACTCACCGAGCGTTAACCGGTTACTTGCTTAAAAATCTGTTAATTCTATTTTCCAATAACGGGTTACTCACCGAGCGTTAACTGGTTACCACTGTGTGAGAAGTGAAAAATTGAGAATTTAAATGTTATATTCGTTTTGGAATGAAATCTAATTGTGCGTATTTGATAATTAGTTTATATATGGTGATATGTGGAATGTTAAGATAGTGGAGATGATCTTAATTGCATATTATGTGAATCGTGTAATTGTTATGAACGTGTATATGTATCATTGGTGGATAATTCATAGAGTTGAATTATGGTGATATGTGGAATGTTAAGATGGTAGAGATGATCTTAATTGCATATGTATTGGTATTTGTACATTCATTCATGGCATGGTCGGCTTCATAGTGGAAGCGGTGAAACTGTGGGTTCACATGGTATTAGACGTTGATCCTTAATTGGAAATAGGCGTAGCACACGTTGATCCTTAATTGGAAATAGAAGTGGTGGCTTGGATTCTAGATGTTGAATCGGAAAGCGGTGGAACGTTGGGTTCACATTGAGGTACCGCATGCATAGACACATGTCTTGCATTGAGTCACATTAGAGTTATGTGATAGTTGAGTGTATGCATTATTGTGATTGTGATATGTGTATGAGATATGGTAATTGAATTTGATGATGTTTGGATACATAACTTGGTGAAATATGTGATTATGTGATAATTATAGTTATGTGTATGATTGGGAATATAATATATTTATGAATGTTATAATCCTTGAGTTTTATGTGTGCTTGAAACATGTGAAATAAATGTTGGTTAATATTATTTACATAGTTATATGAAGTGTGATGAATTCCTTTAATTGTTTATTTAATCATTGTGCCTTATTATACTTCTTCATAATGATTTGAATTCTCACCCTTTCTGTTTGAATGTTACCTTTACATGGGTATCGTGCAGATACTCCAGAGTAGTATTGTGGAAGTAAGTGGACGGTAGCTTGCTCGAGATTAGCTGGAGAGTTTCCGTATTTTAGTTTGAAGATTAGGTAATGAGTCAATGCTCTGGTCATGTAACACTGGGTAGATTAGTAGTATTGAACTCATATTGTATTTGGATATGCATTATGTTATTATTTGTTTTATTTCATCCAGAGGTGATTGTTGAGAGATGATCATGGTATGGGACATGGATCATTTTATTAAAATGCATGCGTATTCATTATTTTCCGTTGCGAACGCATATTCTTGAATATTCATGATGATTGAAATGTGTTATTTTGAATGACCATGTGTATTGTGTATTGATGATGAATGATGTTTGGTTTTTGAAAGCTTTTAGTTTTTGAAAATGTCGATGTGACGCCCTTTTGTTTATATGCGTGCTTATTTACTCTGATTATATGTGAAGTATTTTGGGGTAGAAAAAGGGGTGTTACATAAGTGGTATCAGAGCCTGGTTGACCAGTTGGTCAATAGTCACTAATTTGTTACATAAGTGGTATCAGAGTAGGTCGGTCCGTCCTGCCAGGTTGTTTAGTTATGTTTGTTCCCTAGTATGCGACATGTGTCTGAGAACACTGTCGATGCTTGTTTTATTTTCCATTTGCAGGTTGGGAATGAACTAAGTGGGGGAGAAGCGTATGCTTATCTTGGATGTTCCAATTGTATCGAGCTTGGACATTATGTTATGCATGCAAGAGTGCAGTGTTGGCTAGTTAACCTGTTTTGAGAATGTTGTGCTTTTCCTGAACCCGAAGTGAGGTCGGATTTGAGGATGGTGTTGGTTAGAATTTAATCGGGTGTATATCAACTGTTTCGGAAAGACAGTTATTTTCCTGAGGTTGGAGCTAAGGAAGATTGGTTTGTGTCTGCTAAGCAAGTTGATGAATCGGTGCAAGATGGTGCCGAGTTGTTTATGTTGTTGGCAACTTTGGATATTCGTGAGAAGAGGACCATGCTGAGCATTTGAAGGTCGTGTTATCAGTGTTGAAAGAGAGGAAGTTGTTTGCTAAACTCTCTAAATGTGAATTTTGGTTGAGTGAAGTAAGTTTTCTTGGACATGTGATTTTGAGTGGTGGTATTTCTGTGGATCCTACGAAGATTGAAGTTGTATCTCAGTGGGAAGCTCCTAAGTCTGTTGCTGAGATTCGAAGTTTCCTTGGTTTGGATGGTTATTATAGGAAGTTCATTGAAGGATTTTCTAAGTTGTCGTTACCATTGACGCAGTTGACTAGGAAAGGTCAAGCTTTCATTTGGACTTCGCAGTGTGAAGCGAATTTTCAAGAGCATAAGAGAAGATTGACTACGGCTCCTATTTTAATTTTACCGGATCCGTTAGAAACTTTCGTTGTGTATTGTGATGCTTCTTTGTTGGGTTTGGGAGGTGTTTTGATGCAAAAACGGCAAGTGGTAGCTTATGCTTCAAGGAAACTTAAAGTTCATGAGAGGAATTATCCGACGCATGATTTAGAGTTGGCCGTCGTTGTGTTTGTGTTGAAGCTTTGGAGACATTATTTGTTTGGATCGCGATTTGATGTGTTTAGTGATCACAAGAGTTTGAAGTACTTGTTCGATCAGAAAGAATTGAACATGAGGCAAAGGAGATGGTTGGATTATGTTATTATTTGTTTTATTTCATCCTGAGGTGATTGTTGAGAGATGATCATGGTATGGGACATGAATCATTTTATTAAAATGCATGAGTATTCATTATTTTCCGCTGCGAACGCATATTCTTGAATATTCATGATGATTGAAATGTGTTATTTTGAATGACCAGGTGTATTGTGTATTGATGATGAATGATGTTTGATTTTTGAAAGCTTTTAGTTTTTGAAAATGTCGATGTGACGCCCTTTTATTTATATGCGTGCTTATTTACTCTGATTATATGTGAAGTATTTGGGGTAGAAAAAGGGGTGTTACAGGGGCCATAATTATTTCATTATGTATGTTGATGCATGTGAGTGACGATTTATATGATAAATAAGCCGGTGAGATCAGAATAATTACAAATTCCCTCAAATTAAATCGGACACTGGAAGAGAAATTGCCCAAAGTAAGATCGCTTTTGAAATTTAGAAGTACATGTAGCTTTTAACTTTTCCAATGTTTTTAAAATTCAGTGACATACATGTAGGTTTTAACTTTTCCCAAGACTCCTTTATTAATAACACCATCCTTCAATTGCTCAAATTTTGAACGGAATATTATTTTTAGCAAATCTGGACGATCTTGTGGTATTTGAAAAGATAAAAGTTTTGTTGTTATCTCACTCCAAGAAGGATTGCATGTCATTGTTAGAAATATATCTGGTTTGCCGCCGTTAAGTACAATAACCATGCCATCTTCATAACATTGTGTCATGTCTCGACGACCGCCAATAAATGATGATGGCAAAATTGTTCTTTTTCCAATGTTTTCTACGACGATTCACGAAATGTATTAGTATTAGAATACATGAATGATTAGCATTATAAGTACAACTAATAATTAATCAAAAATTGTATATTTATGTTATATAAATTTGTACCTGCATTAGTTTCACCAACATGCAAAGCATCCTGTAAACCTTGGTACAATTCAGCACGCATATCACTTTGGTGCTCTTTAATCCACCTTAACCTCCCTGATTCAATTTTGACATAATTGTCTACAACATATTGTTGCAATAGTCGACTCGCATTTAACAACATTGATTGATCATATGGACGAATCTATAGTTGATTGAAGAAAATGTCGGTGCTAAATGTAAAGTTTTTTAAACAATGTTTAGCCAAGTATACTGTCTACTAAAATTAATCTAAATTTACCTGAAGCATGTAACTGTAATACGCTCGACATGACACTCTTCACCCATTACAATTTGTTGTGTTGACATCCCACCCATGCGTCCCAAATGGAAATAATATAGGATATTGCAAAGGATCATAATATCCCTTTGTCTCTTGAACTTTTTTGAGATTTCCATCATGACGAATGACATTAATATCTCTTCCATATTCCATAGAATCTGCATCACATCCAACAATAATTATTGCAACTTGCTCTGCAGTTGGAAGATTGTATTGATGGTGATTACTTGGATGCTCCTTAAGTATGAGGCTACATTCACTGATATTTAGAAGTAGTGAAAATTGCTTGGACCTAATTACAAAAGGATTAAACTGATGGAGTATTTTCTATCAATTGTGAACTACATTTTGATGCGGCTGTAGAATTTCCTACATTCTATTATGTAGCTCATTATCAGTGTCGTAGATGTATAGTTGTATGAAATGCGGCCTGGAACCCTGATTTGGATAGAAACCTCCTATGTAATGGTAAAAAGCACATTGAGCACGAAATATGTATATACCATGACCAGATGCAAGAATACTCTCATCAACGTGAACACCAATTGAAGTGAATGCGAGCACATGGTTATAACTTTGAATATGTTGCCTAAAATATTTTCCTATAGCTGAATCATCAAAAAATAATTGTTGCAATTCTATAGGAGCATTAACTCGTGAAAATGATATCTTTCCACCAGTACAACACATGTCACGTGATTCATGATGAAATAATCTTGCATTGCAGTGTCTACAGGTAATTGGATGAGGCAACCAGTATTTTGCCATCATCATGTTATTTTTGAAATTTCGAGCAATATTGTGCTTTTCTCAAAAAGCGTGTCTCGATTCTACAGGCAGGAGTTTGATATTGATTTCTAAATATTATTTAAAATCTAAAATACAATCTATTACTTACTATCTATAAAGAGGATAAGGAATTTTGGGCTGCCTTTTTTTATTCCAATATCACATTTGCTTTCATAACTGCTCATTTTTATTTGTTTTTTTATTTCTCCATTAATTTTAATATTTATTTATTTTAAAACATGTAAGTTACTAAAAAGAATTGAATTGTGTATAGAAAAGTTAAGCAGTTGTTGATTTAAGAAGTTTATTTAAAACTACATATATAATTGTTTAAGTGAATTGTCTTTTTTTCTTTTAAATTCTCAAAACAATTAACTAATATGTAAAAAGGCACTGCTTGACTTTGTAAAACGTATGGGGCAATTGTCAGCACCGTAGTATTTGTTCTTAATTCTTTGTTTTGTATTCAATTATTAGGTGTATTTAAAATTTATTGATTAACTTTGTTGGTTAATTACCGTGCTTTTTGACATAATTACTGCACTTTATAACTATAGAATTCTAACATTGAATTCAATATTTTTTTTCTTTTGTCATTCAAACTTACCTTTTATATTTCTAAATTTATAATTTATATTTCATATATTTTATATATTTAAATGATTCTGTTTCTTTAATATAATTTTAAATTTATAAAAGAAAATATTGTTTGTATGTTTTTTTCACTCCTTGCTTTCATCATGTATCTTAAATTTGGTTCTATATCTCGAAAGAAAATAATGACTTATTTATGTGTGTTTTTATTAACCATATTTTTTTTTTATCACTTCTTTTTTAAGAAGAAAAATAACAGGAATGTAGAGCAATGATGTTATTCGTATGTGAAAACAAATGGTGCATGATAGATCAATAAAGTAATAATAAATTTATGATGGTAAATAAATGAATAAAGATAAATTGTTGAGTATATTTAAAAAGTGTAAAGGAGATATATTTTACAATTTTATTTCAACACTTCATTGAATATTTCTACAATGTAGACAAATTTTTATTTATTGAAAAATGATGATACTAATTACTATTTTTTATTATGAAAAAAATGAAGGCGGCAGGTTATATATATTTTTTCCGGTGATCACATTACACCAACAACAATTCCCATAATGTATTGTCCGCTAAAGTGGTATCAAATGTGTAATAATTTATATGTAATAACTTAGGAATTAATATATACTTTCCTCTGTTCAGAAGATAAAAATAAAGGTATGGAATCTAGTTTATACATGACAATGTCTTCCGAATTAGGTTATGTTCCTAACAAAGTGTTCTAAAATTAAAGTTTGATTGCTTTATTTGTGAATCATTATCCTTCATAATCAAGGTATTTATTACATCTATTAATAATTAATGATGATTAATGATTACTATTTCTCATTTCTTATTATACGATTTTAAATTTTATGTCACTTGAGTAAAATCTATATTTATCTGACACAAAATATTTAAATGAACATACCTTGAGGACTACATGATAATGCAACATTTTCTCTTGCATCCATGTTAACATATGATATTACTGCATCCTCCAAAGCTTCATCAACATCTATATCATCTAATACAAAAATAATAATTAATATATATACATGTGTAAAAATTACTACTCGCATACTTAGAACAATATTCGTTATACCTGTATCGGATTGACTCATGTTGTTTCGTTGATTAAGTGATATGCAATTAAGACTTGCGGGTATAAATACATAAAATGAGATATGACGAAAGCGAACAAAATTATACAATGTAATATAATATATATATATATATATATATATATATATATATATATATATATATATATATATATATATATATATATATATATATATATATATATATATATATATATATATATATATATATATATTGATCATCACCAACCAAGTGAAACATCATTAACATGTGTAGTTCTACTTGGACCGACTTCATTGTCATGAGTTCCTTGAAAGTGTGATCTTGGAAAAATCATGTTTGTAAAATTTTGAAATGGAATTTTCGACTGACTGTTTATACGGAGAGATGTTTGAGCTTGTTTATCTTGCTCCTTCTGCCGCCTATAATTTTTACCTCGTCTCGACAAATGATTTTCTCTCGGCTTGTTGCTCATATTTTGTCTCCTCTTCCTTTCATTTTTGGCCCTTCTTGATCTTTGTTGTTGACTTGATATTTGACGAGTATTATTTTCCATTTTGTTAATGTAACTGCCAAACCCCTATATAATTTATAAGCAACAAAATTCACTAATTATGTTGAAAATAATAGTAAATATAGATTATAGATATATTGTTATAGATAAAAGAAGATATGCGTGCCTTATTCTACATCATGTATTTATATCCTTCATAAATCAAATATTTTAAATTTTACTAATCTATTTATATCCTTCGTAAATACCGGTTTAGAATATTTCTTTTAGAATGTCTCTCTCAAAGATATGTTTTATACTATTTCACAAAGAGGAAAGTGACACTCATCTTTTGTAGAAACAAATTAATTAAATGTTCTGATTGCACTAAAGTATTTGGAGTAATATATAAATTCATGGTAGAACGGTAGTTGTGCAGAGTGTAATAAGTATCCCGAATGAAATAACTTGAATATATGTTCCGAAGTAAAAAATTGCAAATGATATATCTATACCTATTTATAAAGGGGATACATCAAAATAGACTGACCTATTTTTTTTCATTTTTATCCTTTGCCAACTGTTACAACTTCTATCAAATATTAAAATAAATAAAAAATCACTTGCTAAATAATAACCATATCATACTGTTAGTTTAACTTCCCCAACATGGCCCTTTTTCTTTCCTACGGTTACTATTTTAACTTTTTAAAAGAAATGTTAACTTCAAATTCTCCACACAAAAGAAAATATTAACTCCTCTTTTCATATAAATAGTTTAATTTATTGTTATGTTCACTACTTTTTTCTATTATGTTTTTTGAAGATCATATTTCATACTGCAACTTCAAATCTTCCATCTTTAAAGTAACTCTTCTAAAACTATTTTTATATTTACTGAAAAGATAAAATGGATACTCATAATTAAACAGTTTTCAACTTTTCATCATAGAACGGTTTCCTATTTTTCATCGTGTAACAGTTTCCACCGTTTCTTACACAATAAAATTGAAGTATGATATGATTAAGAGTTTACATTGTGGTAGTTTTCTTATTAGAAGACTTTAAATATGGAGATATCTTCTTCGTTCTTGATTCCAGTAATCAAATTCTCACTCAAATATTATTATTTTATCTTCTTTTTTTTCAGGTTTAAAGTGAGTTTGATTCTCCATAATATTTTTTAACAAAAAAGAAAACTTAATTGGCAGGAACACAAAACAAATACAGACACAATAAAAGAAGATTTGTTTTCTTCAAATTAATGAAAGTAATTTTAATTTGTTTAGTTACAATATTTTTGTTTTTTCATGTGTTTTAAAAGAAGGAGAAGTTGTGTCTGTCTTAATAGTGGATGCCTTAATAGTGGAGTAAAGAAGAATAGACATCAAACAAAAAGAAAGAAAAAAAAGGATGATAGCTTTCATATTTCAATCTATATACTAATTTATTGCTGGTTCTTTTGTATTTGTATTCTATTTAATTTTTTTATATCAAATTTATTCTACAACTTTTTTTAATAAATATTTTTTCTATCTCAAATGGATTCTTGCCTTGGTTGAAAAAAAGTTTCCATATATAATCCTGTTTTTTAATTATGCATCCAAATAAATATATTTTTTATTTTTAGATAATTTAAAAAAAACAATGAAATAATTATATTGCATTAAATTAAAAGATCGTTTAAATTTTAAATTATTAATGGATCATACAAGTATTGAGAGATAATATATATATATATATATATATATATATATATATATATATATATATATATATATATATATATATATATATATATATATATATATTGGATAGTATAATATTTTGATTCTGTCAATTGTTTAAATATATTTATCATTGTTTTTTTGCATGTAAATTTTATCTGATTGTAATCTATACGTGTAAAATTGTTTGGGCTAGCCTATTTTTATTCCATTATTACCCTTGAAAAACATACATTTAAAGGGCCAATTAAAAAATAAAACTGCCAGAATAATAAATTATTAAAATATAACTGATAATTGTTAAATAAAAAATTTCTACAAATATATAGTGAGAAATCATAAGTGTTTATGCCCTTCCATTATTACTCTGGGATAACTTCCCATCTTCTATATTGAGAAATTATAAACTGCTCCATTTTGTTTCCATTATCTACTTATTTTTTATTTTCAAATTTTACCTTTCATATGTCCAATCACTATAATACACTAGCGTTCAAACGGAGTGCCCGTTTGTCCTCTTTTTTTTATTACGCTAACGGGTGAAAATATTAACGTCTTTTTTTATAAGTTTGATTTTAATATAAATTACTTATTTCATAAAAAATATGATATTTATTCAGATGCATATTAAATTTTATTTATAATATATAATATTTGCGCATTAAATTTTGTTTTTTGAAAAAATTGCAATGTGACGTGACTTTATTTAACCGTTTTTTTCAAGCAAATCAATAAATAACTCAATGTATAAAATTAAATTCTTCTTTAATGTTTTTGAATTTGTGTTCTTTAATGTTTTTGGTATGAGGATGTAATGCACAGTACATACACATGAAAACAATTAAACTTCTCTTCAACAATAGAGTAAGAATGCAACGGTAATAATCATCAATATTCATCTTTCTTTTATGGAAAAACCACTCACCTATTGTTTACCAAAATCCCCTATGAATAAATATCATGTTATATCAGTATTCCCTTTACTCTCTCCACCATGATAATCTAGTATTATGTTTTAACTTAATAATTTTAATTTAAATAATTTATATAATAAACCTTTTTGACATGAACTCTCATGTCCGTCCATCCGCTTTTTAAATAATTTTAATTTAAATAATTTACATTATCAAAATTGTTGATTTTATATTTTTAATATAACATCTTCAGTTATCAAGTGATATAAAAAAATTGTAGTGAAAGAAAAATATTTAGAAATTAACTAAAAGGTAGAGAGAAAAAGAAATAATTAATTTGTAACTAAAAGAAAGTGAGAATTATTTTAAATTGAAAAATATGGAAGTTACTAACCACTTAATTTTGTAACTGTCTTAAGTTATCAAGTACACAATTTTTTTAATGTGTTATTTATTTAAAAAGAAACTAAAGGGTATTTTTGAATCAAAATTAGGTCATTCCAAAATCATGTATTCCCTTTATATATAGGTATTTTGTAAGTAAAAGAAAGTGAGAATTATTTTAAATTGAAAGATAAGGAAGTTATTAACCATTTAATTTTGTAACTGTTGTAAGTTATCAAATACACAAATTTTTTAATGTGTTATTTATTTTAAAAAAACTAAAGGGTATTTTTGGATCAAAATTAGGTCACTTCAAAATCATATATTCCCTTTATATATAGGTATAGATTAAAGATTACACAATTTTGTAAGTAGAATGAATAAATAAATCAATTTAAAATGTAATTAGGAAAAGAAAATCATATTCAATATAAACTTATATTTTTGTGATAATGGAGAAAAGCAAAATAAACTTATCTTTATGTTTGTACTTTTCAATTATTTTAAATTTTTTATGTGAAGTTTTAAAAAAAGAAAATCCTTTTTTAAGAGCAAATATATATGATCATATCTTGCAACAATGAAGTGTTTAAGTTGTGAAAAAAACTATCATTACCGTTATTAAAAGAAACTATTGCCAATTTTAAAAATATGGTGAGAGGTTATTAAAATAAATTATATTGGGAGTAAAAAATACTGCATATTAGAAAGTTACAATAGAAAAACAAAAGTAAGATAGAAATATAATAGAATTAAAAAAGTTAAAAAAAAAAATAGTATGCTGATTGAGAAAGAGATGAAATAAAAAAAAATAGCAGAGAATTTTTAATTTGTGTCATCATTCAACGGTTAATGGAAGTTATAGATTTTTTTTTGTGAGAGATGGAAGTTAGTTTATCAATTGATAACCAACAAAAGATACTAATCACTCAAGTTATTTATAAAAAAGATAAAGGGTAATTTTGGAAAAAAATAGACCACTCCAAACACTTGTATCCCTTTTATATATAGTTATAGATAACATAACTTCCAGGAATTTATATTTTGTTTTTGGAAACAAACTCATGATCACAAAAACTAGCATTTCACTATCTTACTGAACATATCACTTTGCGAAATTGTCGAAGAGGACGGAAAGGACTACAACATAAAGAGAAGACATACAATGGTTACTGAAGTAACTAATTGTATGGTGAAGATTAAAAAACTTTTCTATTTAATGTGATTTGATTTTTTATATTTAATTTGACATGTTCAATATTTTTGAGTGTAGACATTTAATATATCTATATAGTAGAAATTGAGTGTTTTAAAGTAAGTTACTCTAGTGCTACTGCTTGTATTTTTTCATTATCCTTTTGGCCTCTTCTATAAGATAGTCATCCATAGAGTAGTGATAATTTTTCTAGTCCAACAATTCTTTACTGAATGATGGGTAATTTTCTGTTTATTTCTAATAAGTATTTGATCCATTTTATGCTCGACTAATATGCTTGCCCATTAGAGTAATGACTAATGTCACTCGGTTTGTTTCTTTATTTAGTTAGCTTTTATTATCTTAGTAACTTTTGTTCAAATATTATCATTTTCTTCATGTGTTTTTACCTTTATGTCACCTTCCATCACAACCTTTGAAAAGTGCTAATATGAAAAATCTCACACCATAAACTTTCAACCTTCTTTCTTTTTGTTAATGCACTTTTCTTTTCCACTTCCACAGTTGCAGAATAGAGGACTATAAATAAGTGAAAAAAGTTGATTATACAAATATGAACGAATCATAACGAAAATTTCAGTGTTGCTTTCGAAACACATAAAGCAAAGAAGTCATATATAGAAGTTAGAATTTCACGTACCTTCAAGAAGTTTCGGGCACGACGGTTCAATCGCGAGGGTTGGTCGTTGGATGTATCAACGGTGATGTCAGAAGTTCAACGGTGCTTTTGGTTGTTACCGTCACCGGAGAAGATGAAAGAAATGGAAATCGTGAATGTTCATAGGATCGTTGTTGTTGGTGGTTCACGTGAGAGATGAAGGTTTATGTTATGGTGAAGGGTAAATATGGTTGGTAATTGTTTTTATAGCAGCTAGTAATAAGAACATTGATATTGAGAAGTTATGGAAATATTTTGGTAATGAAACAGAAACTCCCGTTTACACTTGGATTTTATGTGTGTAGCCAATGCAGGTTATTATGGAAATATGGTTGCTATTTTCAGAGGACAAACTGCCATTTCCTATATGTTGTAACTGTCATTCCTATTTTGTAACAGTTAAGCTAAATTTGATAACAACAATACAAACGTGTGAAGTTATAACGTGCAATATTTTGTTAAATTGTTCCATAAGTGTAGGATGGTATGAGTGCAACATATTATTGGATAAAAAGAATTCAAAATTTTAAGGGTAAAATCGGAAGAAAAATAGGCCACCTCAAATAATTATATCCTCTTTATCTATAGGTATAAATGAGTAGTTTACAGATACTGAATCTTCCGAATATGGAGGTTATTATGAACAAATGGAGTACTTTAAAATAAAATATAAAAAGATCTGAAATAAAATAAATTAACCTAAAAGGCATTACTGAAAGCCAACAAATTTGTTAGACTTGGGAGTTGAAACCATTACACCTGACCTTTGCCTATCCAAATCCTTTTTTGTTTTCCCTTAACATGTTTCTGAAAATTTAAATTAATTATTATAATTTTACTTAATTATTAAAATAAGTATTATTTTATTTAAATGAATTAAAATTATAATAATTAATTTAAATTTTCATAAACATGTCATGGGAAAATAAAAAAGGATTTGAATAAGCCAAAGTCAGGTGTAATGATTTCAACTCCTAAAGGATAGAATTAGATCATTTGTGAGGATTGGAGAAAATAGGTGGTGAAAATAGAGAAGGTAGTAATGAGTTGGGCAAAGTTCAAAATTAAACAAAGTGGCGGGGAATTATATATTCTAAAAATATGGAGAAAGCTAGGTTTTTATAGAAATCATCTGACATACGTAGAAAAGAGGCAAAAATGAGAGAAAGAGCAAAAGCTAGGATTTTGAAGATGGAAGTTATATAAGTTGCTTATTTCATCATTAATTGCTGGAAATCTAAGACAAGGGGGAGAAAAGGTTATCAATCTAGGTGTATTGCATGATGGCTAGAGATGAGAGGTCCTTACTCTCTTTAGGAAAATTGGATGTGAATGATTCTGAATTTCTATGATGATTTGATGTTATTGGTTGTTTTCAATGATGAATTTTGTGTGTCTAAATGTTTACAATTGTCTGTTTTGAGATATTGACGTTTTCCATCATGTTTGAGGGTTTTGAAGATTTTGGGGTAAACATGAATTGACGAGATTTAATGAATTAAATGATGTAATGTTGTGATTTAACATGTCATAATGGTCTTATAACATGTGATATAATTTTCTGAGCGTTTGAGGGATATTTGGGACTGAATTGGAGAAGTTTTGGGGTTGCTGCAGAGGCAAATTGTGTTATGTATTTTTGTAGGTTTCTACGAGTTTGCTTAGCGAGGGATGGTCACTTAGCGAGCAGGGCTTCCCTCAGCGAGAAGGGACATCACTGAAATGTTGATGTTTCGTTCCAACTATTTTCGTCGTAACTTGAGTTCCATGATTCGGTTTAAGGCGCGGTTTGAAACATTGGAAAGTTAACACGCAGAGCTATCACGTGATGATGCTTAGTGAATTGTTTGAATTATAATTATGTGTATTATACAGTTTTTTTGTGCTGACTCGTATGATCGGTTAACTAATCGTTATGTTTATATTATGGTGTGTTATTGTTTCGATGAAGTGACATGAATGAATGCCTATGAAGTTAATTTGAGTGAGTTATTGTTGTTTGCTGTTATTTATTGGTGTCTTAATATTGATTAATTATAGTGTATTATGAATGATGTGGTGTATAAATGTGGGATATATATGGTGATCCTTTTGGTGATAATTCATGTTATTGAGAGTCATGCATCATGGTGTACGAACTTCGGTCCAGTTTTTGTGTGTGTTGGTCTGGTGGTATGGATCAGGAATGAATAGAAGATTCTATATGGAAATTGGTGAAGTGTTACCTATGGTGATGGTAACGAACGTTGATGTGCTTTGGTCCTATGGCGGAGATCAAGAGCGAGTAGCCAGTTTTAGGTGGGAATCAGTGAAATGTTACCTATGGTGATGGTAATAATTTGGTGTCCTCTGGTCTTATAATGGGGAACGAGAGTGAGATGAACCTGAGTGTTCATGAATGGCACCGCATGCATAATGAGTCAGTAATGGATTACATTTGCATACATGATTGCATATGTAGTTGATTATTCATGATGTTGATGATTAGATGTGATTATGTACATGTTATCATGATTTAGGTGTGAGAGTATGTTGTTGATGGATGTGTAATGAATGTGTTCTTGTTGTGTATTCTCTACCTTAGCATTAGTTACACTATTTATATAGGTTTGTTATCTCTCACCCCTTTTGCTTTGATATTTTCCACCATGGACATCTTGCAGATACTCCAGGATAGAGTTTGTTGTAGTAAATGGAAGTTAGTCCTTGGAGTTACTTCATTTAGTTCATCGTTGTTTAGAAGTCTTGCTCTGACCATGTAACAACGGGCTTGGGAAGGTTTGATTGTTTTATTCAGTTTATGTTTTTGTTAATCAAGAGTCACATGTTATACTCTTGACATTTTGAACTTTTGTTAGTAGTGGGGCTTTTGCCACATTTGTTTTATTTCAAAAAAGGAATTTCAATGAGATTTAATTATTGTGAAGTATTCTTATTTGATGAATCTGCTGCGATGATACCCTAAGTGAAGGTAAGCATGTGAGGACATGTGTATTTGAATGTTTTACCTTATTTGATATGTGTATGGAACATGTGGTGTTTTACGATGAGTGACATCCTAAACGTGTGCATTATGAGCATGCTTGAATTATTATATTGTTATGATGTGTGCATTATGTCTCTTATTTGATATGATTTGTAAAATTGTATCGACGAGCATTTGCCTTCAATATTTATCGACGGCTTAACATTCAGAGAAGTTTAGTTTTATTAGCCATTATATTAGTTTTTTTAAACTATGAGGTTAAAGGTATTACATTGTCAGTATAAAGAAGTATTACACTGACATCCAATCAAAATATTTTATATCGCCAAATTATAACAAATTTTAAAAATAAAAGTGTGATGTGGTGGGATATACAAGTCTCATTGGTTGACAGTGTAAAAATTATTATTAATTAATAAACATAACTTAAGAATATAAAAAGAAGTAGAACAGATTTTAAAAAAAGCATAATAAAGTTAGAGGACTTTAAAAATAATAAGAGACACATTTTACAAAGCATTCTAAAACTCTTTTTCACCAAAACCTTCTCTCTAGCTGCCACCCTAAATTTGATCTATCTTTGCTGTTCTAATTAGATATGTCTTTGTTGCTCTTTCGTGTTTCTCTTTGTTATCCATAATCGATTATCAAACAAAATTGATGAGAATTTATTTCCTTCTTCTTTCTCATTTTTCTCCATGTCTCATGTTTTTCTCGTTATTGTTTTTCATTGATCCCAAAACATTGATGTTTAATGGTTTACTAACGAAAAACTTAATAACCTCCTCCTCCTTCTTTCTGTTTCCCCCACCACTCACTTTCACAATCAATTAATTTCGCATTCACTAATTGCACTTCTTGAAGTTCGTTTTTTGTTTGATAATTTTATTGAAGTTGAATTTGTTGTGTGAATGAAGAGACAACTTTCCTCTCAATTAATAAGTCGATACAACCGTATTACAAATCACCATAGACATAATTGAATATCATAACCACATTTTGAAGGGAAACCATTGTGTTTTCACGAATTCTCCAAGAATGGGATGACAAAACATCTTTTGGTAATCTGGAATTCTAAAAAGCCCTAACATGGGTTCAGATATGGGGGCTACCCATCAATGGTAAAACAGTCTAGATAATTCTTAATCTAGGAGCAAATCTTGGGAAAGTGATGGAAGCTGGTATATTTAATATGTCGGACAGAACAATAATTGTTAAGGTCAGAGTTAATATGAGTAAAAAAATTACCTATTATGTATGGGATGTAAATAGGAAATAAAACAAGGGGTAAATTTGATTAATTTTTGTAATATCACAGACTGCTTATAGGATTATTGACTTACCCCACAAACTAACACGAGTTTTTTCATCATGTTTTGTCCTCACTCACGTGTTTTCTAGGAAAATTCCCAGAAATTCACCAATCCAAATACTACTTGAAATCAAGCCCACTTAACTATGGAGTTCTTATTTGTTAGGCTACTAAAAAAAGATGTATCTTGTTAGTATAGGAAGTGACAATCAATCCTTATAAGTCTTCCTTTAACCATTCAGTCACATACCTGCACAACATCAAGATCCTCTCATTTTGATGTGAAATTACGTGACCACTCCCTGCCCTCTTTGGCCTTAGATGTTACAACCACTCTCCACACTCTTCGGTCTCGGGTGTTACAATTTTTACTATGAGAAGTTTCCCTTGTTTTGTTTCTATTGTGGGTACATGGGCTATAATAAGGAACACTGCATGAAACAGGTGGCTCCTAATCATGGTTGTTGTAAATAAACTCTTTTGTGTTTAGAGAAAAGTGTGTGGGAATATTAGAGGCTTGAATAGAAACTTGGTAGGTAGGAGAATTATTTATGGAAGAGAGAACTTTGTATTTTTGCTTGACTCAAAAGTGTTGGATTACATCTCTATTTATAGTACTCTAAGGAGAACTCTAGACACACTAATTCTAGAGAGTTCTCAACTCTAGATATTCCAAGAGTATATTCTAGAAAATATTACAATCTTAAGAAATATCTAGATACTCTAAATACTACAAGACTTTTCTAGAAACATTACCCAATATAAACTAAGCCCAAATAACTAAGTCCAAAATCAAATAATAAAATTAGGCTCAAATCAAGTTTTTCAACATCCCCCCTTAAACTTGATTTGTGACTCCAAGCATATTCCTTAACTTCACGAAAGTTTTCAATTTGAGTGGCTTGGTGAAAATGTCGCCAGTTTGATCTCTAAACATCACATACTTCAACTTCACCTTGTACACCCATCTTATTCCGATTTCTTTATGTCCTCGTGGAAGTATAGTAAGTTCCCATGTATCATTATTCGTGACTGACTTGATTTCTTCGTTCATGGTGTCTCTCTACTTTTCGTTTCAACTGCTTCTTGATAGCTTAAAGGCTCGCAATTACCCAAAAGGCAAAAAATGTTAATGTCATTTATGTTTTCGGTTACCTCATAAAGCTCTTCAATACTCCTTAGTCGTGGTGTTCTCTCACTTGAGCTTGTTTCATCCAACCTTGGTGTCCGTGAGGCCGGTGGTGTAAAATTTTCCTCTATCATTGGTTGTTCCATCTCATCTTCTTCTTCAAAGTAAGGAAGAAAATCGTACCTGTCTTCTTGAACACTTCAATCCCAACAATCTTCTTCTTCGAACTTCACATCACGACTTATGACGATCTTTCCACTATTTGGATTATAGAGGTTGTACCCTTTGGAGCTTGAGTCCTAACCGACGAATACATACTTCTCACTTTTATCATCGAGCTTTGTTCTCCTTTCATCAGGAATGTGAGTATAGGTAATGCTTCCAAACACATTGAGGTGAGAGATCCCAGGCTTCCTTCCACTTCATGCTTCTTATGGTGTCTTCTCATGCACGCTTCTTATTGGGGAACGGTTTGTCAGATAAACCGCACATGCCACTGCTTCGGCCCAAAATTCTCTCGGCATCTTCTTGCTCTTAAGAATGCTTCACACCATGTTAAGTATGGTCCGATTCTTTCTCTCTGCTACTCCATTTTGTTGTGGTGATCTTGGCACTGTTAGTGGGCGGCGAATTCCATGATCTTCACAATATTTGTGGAACTCATTTGAAATGAACTCTCCTCCTCGGTCAGATCTCATGGCCTTAATAGAAATACCCTTTTCTTTCTCCACAAGGGCTTTTAACTTCTTAAAGTTTTCAAACGCTTATGACTTCTCCTTCAAGAAATAAACCCATGTTTTTTCTAGAATAATCATCAATAAATAGGAGAAAGTATTTACTCTTACCAAAAGAGTTTGGATTGATTGGTCCACAGACATCAATGTGTCTGAGCTCTAGCGGTTTTATCGCTCTTGACGTTGATTCCTTTGGAAAGATTTTCCGGAATTGCTTCCCAACTAGACATCCTTCACATAGTTGGTCTGGATGGTTTATACTAGGCAAGCCTCTCACCATTTTCTTCTTTGGCAAACATTTTAGACTGTCGAAGTTGAGATGTCCGAATCATAGATGCCATAGCCATAAAGAGACGGTATAGCAAGTCTTGAGACACTTTGCAACATCATTTTGAATGTTCAAGAGGAACATTCTATTATTTGACATAGACACCTTAGCAATCAAGTTATGTCTACAATCTCTTAAGAAAAGACTATGTTCTTTCAAGTGGATGTCATAGCCTTTCTCTAATAATTGTCCCAAGCTCAAAATATTATTCTTCATGTTAGGAACATAATAGACATTAGATATGAATTGATGACTCCCATTCTTTAAGAGTATAAGAATTTTACCTTTGCCTTTTACCGGTATCTTTGAGTCATCTCCAAATGAGACATTTCCAGTTGTCGCTTCGTTGATCTCTACGAACATGCTTCGATCGCCGCACATGTGATTGCTTGTGCCGGTGTCGAGGTACCATTTGTTTCTTTTCTCTTCAACTTGGTTTTGGCACGCGAGCAACAAAGTTTCTTCTTCTCCGCCTTTTTCTTCTACAAAGTTAGCTTTCTCCACAACTTTCTTCGAGAATCTACACTCAGATGCATAGTGACCGATCTTGTTGCAGTTGAAGCACTTGATTTGTGATTTGTCACACCTAGACCATGAATTTCCTCTTCCACGACCTCTTGTTGCTTGTGGATTCCAACTTCTTTCTTCATTGTTAGAGTAGTTATTGTAACTGCCTCTTCTTTCTCCTTCATGTCCTCGTCCATGCCCACGATCTTGGCCACGACCTCGTCCTCTTTGGCTATTGTAATTCACATAATTTTCTTCCTTTATGTTGAGTTGTAGTAGTTTCTCAATAGCCTCCTTTTGTTTAAATTTTCTCTTTTGTTTTTCTTCGTATGCTTGTAAGGAACCCATGAGTTGCTCAATAGTCATGGTCTTTAAATCCTTGTTTTCTGCAATGTTGGTAACAATGAAGTCAAAACTTGGATTTAAAGTGCAAAGTATTTTCTCCATGACTTTTACCTCATCAACATCTTCGCCATTTCTTTTAAGTTGATTGACTACGACCAATACTCGAGAAAAATAATCAGAAATTGACTCGGACTCTTCCTTAAATAAACGTTCAAAATCACCTATAAGAGTTTGAAGACGAATCTTTTTCACCTGTTCCACTCCTTTGTTGCAAGTTTGAAGATTGTCCCATGCTTCATTGGTCTTCGTTGTGTTGGAGATCTTCTCAATTGTATCTTCATCCACCGATTGATAAATGAGGAAGAGATATTTCTTGTCTCTCTTTATTGACTCCCTCAATGTCTCCTTTACACCTTGTCTTAGCGAGGCTTCATCTTGCTCATTGAAGCCTTTCTCAACGATATCCCACACATCTTGAGCTCCTAGTAGCGCCTTCATCTTGATACTCCAATTGTCATAGTTGTTCTTTGTGATCATCGGCGTTTGAAAAGGGAAACCTCCATTCGCCATTTTTTTAGAACCTTGAAGCTCTGATACCACTTTGTTGGAAATAAACTCTTTTGTGTTTAGAGAAAAGTGTGTGGGAATATTAGAGGCTTGAATAGAAACTTGGTAGGTAGGAGAATTATTTATGGAAGAGAGAACTTTGTATTTTTTCTTGATTCAAAAGTGTTAGATTACATCTCTTATTATAGTACTCTAAGAAGAACTCTAGACACACTAATTCTAGAGAGTTCTCAACTCTAGATATTCAAAGAGTATTCTAGAAAATATTACAATCTTAAGAAATATCTAGATACTCTAAATACTACAAGACTTTTCTAGAAACATTACCCAATATAAACTAAGCCCAAATAACTAAGTCCAAAATCAAATAATAAAATTAGGCCCAAATTAAGTTTAATATTTCAACAATGGTATCATTAAAATTATTCTGTTACAACCGTGGATGAGAAATTCAAACAGACACTCACCAGATTGCTCAGGTACAAAGAATATTCAATAGTAACCCCCTCAACAAGCCTAGCGTGAGTTTATACAGTCCAATCCCTAAGGCTATGATCAAAAAAATGGCGGTTCTATCCATGATTGAGGAAAATGAAGTTATTGAAAGTGAGGTTGCAACATCCCTCGTTCAGAAAAAGAAAAGAAGAATCCTTGAATTAGTGTAATACAATAACGATCTACCAAGCTCACCAGCAATGAATATGGCTAGCCTTATGGACAAGGCAGACAGTGAAGGGTTTAGCTACTTTCTTGTAACTATAGGAGGTTGGGAAACCCCCAAACGATCAGAGTGCTCAAGCATATGATAAGATCTTACTCTCCATATATTTTGTTTTTGTCTAAACTAAAAAGTGTATTTCTGATAAGATGTACAAGTTTTTAATGAATGTTAACCCCTTAACTAATATTCTTAGTGTCAGTTGTGGTAATACTGGTCAAGGTAAGGCTGGTTGTTTCACTTTGCTGTGGAGCAAAGATATAAACTGTTCATTCTTTTATTCTAATAATAAATTGATTGATTTCTAAATTATGTCTAGTAATTGTAGCATGAATAATATTCTTTGAAGAGGTACAATTATCTATGATTTTCCTAAAAGTAATCAAATAACTCTCCCTTGTAATTTGATTAATAACTTGGCTCAAAGAAACACTCATGCTTATAGTGACAGTCAAAAGGTGTAGGTAAAAGTCTTTCTACCGTAGGTATAGTTCGAAATACTTATACCTATGATACTTTTTTGTGACATATAATTTGTTGTACCTACCGTAAAGTGTCGTAAGAATAAGTATTTCGGGTTATACCTACGCTAAATAGACTTTTACCTACGCCTTTTGATTATCACTATAAACATGCGTCATCATGCATAACCCCTATGTACAAAATTGTATGCATGTGCCACGTCAATAGATTTTCACCTACGGCTTTTGACTGTAACTATAAGCATTTACAAAAATGAATGCATGCGCCATACCCTCTGGCTACTCCTCTTGTGTCCGGATTTTCTATGTTTGAAACATGGTTACTTTGCTATATTTTTTAAAATATATAGTGATTTTGGATTTATTTTTTTTAACATGGTTACTTAAAAAAAATTAAAAAATTTCCATCATTTAATCACAATTTTTTTTCAAAGCTCTTACGCAGCAGTGTTAAATCTCTTACAAGAAATTTATCGTCTATTATGATTCTACATAGATCGGGGAATTATTGTCATGAATTTATGAAACCACTTGAAATAAGGTTTTTAAAGTGATCTAACCTCATCCTTATAAAACAATTCAATTTAAAGGAATTTTCTTTGATATTTCTTTTATTAAAGTGTTTTCAATTTTAAAGTTATAAAGTAAAAACAATTACAGAAAGAATAAATAAATTAACAAGTTGTATATTATATAACATGATATATCTGTGTAAAATATCTATAATATATTATCTGGAGTATAATTATCTCCCATGCATCTCACTTTTACACTCAAAGTCAAAATAAATTAATATGTAAGAAAATTATATGTGAGAAAAAAAATTTAAAATACACCTACAAGAAAATCCGCAGCAAATTCTACAGGTTTTTCCTGCGGATATTATAATGTAGTTTGTTTTGTGCATTTTCACTGCAAAATCCGCAGGTGCCAAATCTCTTTCAGTATGAACTGTAATCATTTGCGTATTAGTAGGAAAAACCGCAGGTTTACTTGCGGAATTTGCAGCTGAAAAATAAATTTATTTAATAAATTGCAGGAGAATCCGCATAAATACTGGCAGATTGAATGCTGCAGGTAAATAGAGTATTTCTTGGATTTTAAATTTGGTATGAAAAATTTATTTTAGACACCAATAAGTATTTCGAACTATACATATACTTTTATCTACGCGTCACTATAAGTATACGCCATCATACATGGCACCTATTATCTACGCGTCACTATAGGCATACGCCATCATGCATGGCGCCTATATACAAAAAAATGAATGCATGCGTCATAACCTCTGCAAACTCCTATTATGTGCGATTTTTTTGAAACACGGTTACTTTGATTTTTTTTTAAAGATGATTATATTGGAAAAAAATTTAAAAAACATCTCAATCACACCCAATCATTTATATCACCTTCGTAATACTTAAAAAATCATATTTGATGACCTTTCCTACATATTTCAAATATTATTTATTTTTAACATTAGAATAATAAAAATTAAAGTTTAATAGTCATATACTATTTATATAAAACAATTTTACTTTTTAATTGTAGATAGAAAAAATCATATTAAAAAAATTTCTTTATTTCAATTTTATAAAATATGAAAAATAAATTGTATATTTAGGATGTTGCGTAGTTAATAATAATACAATTTAAATAAAATTCCAATATGTATCACTAGTCCAATTGACTGATATACATTTGGAATCATTGAAGTGTGTTTTTTCAAGTTTTTGTATGATGTTTTTAATTTTTTGTTCTTTAAAGAGAAAAAAAAAAGTAAAAAGACAACTCCTAGGTTTCAAATCCATTACCTTATAGCAAACAATTGAGGTTTTATCATGTCACTTCCTATTTTGATTTGGCACGCCCCCATCCCCTATATTTTTACCCTATTAATTCAGGACAAGTTTCTAATTTATTTAATAAAAAGTATTGAAACAATTCTATTTTTTTTAAAGTTCTGTTAATTTGAAATTAACACTTCGAAATTAACTAATGTTTTTTTCCTTTATTTACTACAAGACTATAGTCCGCTTAAGGTGCCCACCCATGAGTTGAAGTTGAAAAAGTTGTCTGATGTCGTGATGTCATCTGAGGTAAAGGCGTTAGTTGAGGATTGTTCGTTTACCATGCTCAACAACCAACTACTGATAACCTTTGTTGAGCGATGGCACAATGAGACATCTTCCTTCCAACTTCCATTTGATGAAATGACGATTATATTGGATGATGTCTCCTCGTTTTCCATATTCCGCTGGCAGGTAGTTTCTTCATCACTCCTATCATTAGTTAGGAGACCGCATGTATGATAGTTGTACAATACTTGGGGGTTACTAAGCAACAGGTCATAAAGGAGTTTAGGTATATGAGGGATGCTCAATTTTTCCTATCTTGACTACGGGATAGACAAGTCGATCTAGTGCATCAAGGTATTGTATGAGGCAGCTGCTAGGGTATACATGCTACATCTTGTAGGATGTACTATCTTAGCAGATAAGTTTCATGTATATATCGATGCGAAGTACATGTGGATGTTTAACAACCTTGAGCATTACAGATGGGCATAGGGGTGTGATGCATTGACTGTTCTATATGGTGCCCTTGGAGAGATGACTATTTTTGAGACCTGGCAACTTACCGATTATATGAGTCTATTTTAGGTATAACTAAATTATTATTTCATACTATGTTAGTTCTATTTATGACATTTTTTATGGTTATCTGAGTCTTTGTTATTATGTAGTGGAGGGTATACGAGCATTTCCCGTCTGTTTGTGGCATTTGGGTTATTGCTACCATTGATGGGTCCCCATGGGCAAAGAAATGGAGGGACAGGCATGCACACCCGAGAGGTGTTATGGAGTATAAGAGGAGGATTGATGCGCTGACTATAGATGATATCATTTGGACACCCTACACAAGCCATATAGTGGATAAATTGGATGAGGAGTTCGATGACACTATACTCTTTTCGGGTTATCTGCGATGGGAGGCATTAGTGGGTAGACACTTGCTTAAGAGGTGTCTGCACCAGTATGGATATGTCACGGATATCCCACGACCAGTCCCTGCTATTCCATCTGAGGGAACTTCCATTGATGCATGATGAACATAACATTTGACAAGCGGTTACATAACTTAGACAATCGATTACATAACTTAAGAAACCAATAACAAATAAGAAAACGAAAACACTACCAGATTATTCTGGACTTTTCAACAAGTTGATTATGTCGTCTACAGATCTTGAAATTATCGCATCAAACTCAATCATCCGTTAGTTAGCCTACGATGATATGATATCCATATAACTTTCAAATCTTCATCGGTCTTCAACTCAATAAGGTTGTATTTTACCCTTCCATCAATATCAATCAAGTCTTAACAAAACTCGAACTTATCCACCTTTCTATTATCGGTGTTTGGCAACAAATCATTCAACTTGAATCTCAAGACGGCGAGACATGTGATGCCCTCCGGAAGCCAAAACTCTATAAGAGGTTTCACCCCGTTGAAGTACACTTCCGCCTTAAACAAAAACCGAGGAAGATGCATTGTAAGATGTTATTCTTAATAATACATCACCCCTATTTATACAACTTTAGATTCACTATGGACCACACAAAACAGTCAGTGCAATCACAGTCGTACAAAAGTGTCAGAAAAATCCCAACCTTTCAATTTCACTCTTTTATAACTACCAGATTTTTCACTCATTAACGAAATATCAGGTAATTTCTGGATTTTTTCAAAATTATGATACTAAGCGGATATTCCAGATATTTTAAAAAAATTCGATGCACCGGATTTTTCATATATACTACCGAATTTTTTGATATGGATCGTATTTTTCAATTTAGTCTAACGGATATTTTGTCCGGATTTTTGCCTTAAATTTTTACAAGGGCAACATGGGTATTATGGAAATATGGGGGTGCCAGGTGTAACCGGAGGAGTGGCAGGATAAAACCTCCAAATAATTGGCCTAAAAGGTACTACTTCGATCTATTTTATAAAGATATTAAGTAATTAATGCATGAATAGTTTTGGAATAAAAACAATAAATATATCTAAATTTGTTAATATTTAACTATATTTAAGGCCAAAAAATTTAGAATTTGTTTTTTTATAAATAAGACTTGATGGAGTATAGGAAAATAGAAACATCAATTTTTGTTGATATTAGTTGAAATATGAATATTTTTTAAACAATATTATTGTTTTTTTATTAAATTCTATATGGTCACAATTGTAAAGGAAAATAGTAAATTATAATTCATTTTGGGAATACTCTATATTCTCATATGTGAGAAATCAAGAATGTTGTTATTTGTCTTTAGTTTATTATTTGGTATTATATGAAAAATGTTTTAGACAAGTATATAAAACGATAAAAAAATTATTGCATAATCTATTTTTTTTAAGATCAACTCGGAGTGACTTTTTGGTATCTATTAAAGTATATTAAATCAGAAACACGCACTATAATAGAGACACTTCAATATATTTGTGTCACATCACCATTATTCATACGTGGTACCTTCCAAATTTCATTTTCACTTCTCAAATAATATAATAACATAGTGTTAGAGGTCACGGACAATGTTTTAAAAACCAGACCGGAGATTGAATCGATGAAACTAGCGATTTAAGGTTCAATTGGTTCAATCAGTTAAACCTACGGTTAAACCGTTTATTAAATAAACTAATAATTTAAAACTAAATTTCATAAATATGTCACACATAATCATATGCTCACAACTTAATAAAATAAATATTTCAAAAATTCATTACAAATTTAATACAACAATATCGATAATACATATAATAACCTAACATAATTCTACACTTCATTTCAAGATTCATTTAAGAATAATTTGACCAAAATTAAAATAATAGAATATAATAAACAAAATTAAATTCCAAAAATAATAGTATTGACTTCAACGACAATCAATATTGAGTTGGATATTGTGACTATGTTTGAAAGAGACAACGTGAAGATAATGAAGTATGGTTGAAAGAAAAACTATAATAGGGTGACAACACATTCAAGTTTGTATGGTTGTAAAAAAATATGATTTTTTTTGTGATTGGAAATGTATGTTAAGTTTTGATATTGACATATTAAATTTAAAAAAAAAATGGTAAATTTAATGCATTTTTTTGAATCGAACGGTTTTAAAAATCGACTCCGATTCTTCGGTTCGAATGATTTTGGATGGATCAATCCGGTTTTTCCGATTTAACTCTGATTTTTTGATCCACCGGTAATTTTGAAAAATTGACCTAACCAGATTCATCTCTGGTTCCCGGTCCAACCGGTTGAACCGGTCGATTCGGTTCGGTTTTTAAACATTGGTCACGGGTTCAAGTCCTGACAAATGCAAAAAATATATTAACTTAACAATTACTTATTAGTTTTAAATTATATTATTTTCAAAAAACTTTTATAATATCATTTTTTATTTTTCTTGTAATTATTTTTAAATACAAAAGTTTAAAGAAAATAAATTTTGAGATATATTTTTAATTTTATTTTCTATTATATATTCTTCATATTATGTTGGACAAATAAACTAAAGAAAATAACAATATTCTTGATTTCTCACATATAAGGATATAGAATTTGTCAAAATTGATTTATTGTTTGAATAATTTTTTTTATATATATATTTTTAATTTTATTTTCTATTTTATATTCTTCATAGCAAGTTGGACAAAGAAACTAAAGAAAAATAAAAATATTATGGATTTCTCACATATAAGAATATAGAATTCGTCAAAATTGATTTATAGTTTGCACAATTTTTTTTTACATTGATCATAAGGATTATAATATAGAATTTAAATAATAATATCTAAAATAAGAACTCTACTATTTCAACTAATATCAATAATAAAATTACATAAAATATTTATGATATCATTATAGAGAAATTAAGATAATTGTTTTTAGAAAAATAACATAAAAATATTAATATAAGAAATACATACTTTGATATATATTATTTTCATAAAATTTTGAAAACAATGTTTATATTTAATTGCAGTTCTTTATAATTATAAAAAGGAAAGAAAAGAAATTTGGATGTATCATTTAAATAAAATGTCTCTAAAATCATTTTAAATTATTTCTATTCTACATTCTTCATATCATGTCGAACAAATAAATTAAAGATAAACAACATGATTATTGATATTTCACATATAAAGAAATAAAGTTTAAAGTTTACTCAATTATTTTTTATAATAATGATCTCAATGAATATAATAAAAATAAAGATAGTATTTATAAATAACTCTTATATTTCAACTATATTATCAAAAACAAAATCATATAAATATTTTATAATATCATTCATAACAAATTAAAATTATTATTTTAATTAATAAAATAATTAAACTAATATAGCAACTATCATTTTCAACCTTTCTTCCCCCGATAACTAAAATTGTGTAAAATAGACATAAATTTTATAAAATTATTGAAAATTTTATTCGATGAAAATTACAAATAAACTTTTAATTTGATTTAACACTAAAAATTAATACATATCTTTAACAACTTAACATTAAATATCTAAATGAAAGATAAGCATCAAAAAGATATTAGAATCAAAATAAAGCAATGTCAATCTTAATTTATAAGAATGTATTTTTCTATTTTTAATAAAATATATCTTTTAAATATGATTAATTCATATAATTGCCTAAATTATAATTCACAATAAATTATTATAAAATAACATTGACCTCAAATAGAGTAGAAGTATTGTATTTGACTTTTTAAATAATGAAAAAGAATTTTGGAATGTGTCACATAGGACCATTTTGCAGTTTTATTTTTTAAATTATAAAAATGAAAGAAAAGAAATTTTGGTGTATCATTTAAATAAATTGTAACTAAAATAATTTTAAACTCTTTCTATTCTATATTCTTCCTATCATGCCGAATAAATAAATTAAAGATAAACAACATGATTCTTAATTTTTCACATATAAGAAAGTAAAGTTTAAAGTTTACTCAATTATTTTTTTTATTAATGAACTCAATGAATATAATAAAAAATAAACATAGTATTTAATAAATAACTCTCATATTTCAACAATAATATCAAAAACAAAATCACATAAATATTTTACAATATCATTTATAACAAATTAAAATAATTTTTTTAATTAATAAAACATTTAAACTAATATAGCAACTAACATTTTCAAGCCTTATTCATCAGATAATAAAGCTCGATAAAATAGACACAAGTTTCATAAAATTATTGAAAATTGTATTTGATAACAATTACAAATAAATTTTTAATTTTATTTTACACTAAAAATGAATACATATTTTTAATAACCTAAAATTAAATATCTAAATTAAAGATAAGTACAAAAAAATATGAGAATCAAAATAAAGCAACGTCAATCTTAATTTATAAGAATGTATTTTTCTTTTATAATAGAATATATCTTTTTAAATGTGATTAATGCATACTATTGTCTCAATTATAATTTACAGTAAATTATTTAAATATAAAATTATTAATCATATTTTGTCCAAACATATTATTAACATATTTAATTTTTAATATAAATAATTAATTAATTTTCAACCGTGCATCGTGCGGGTCTTTATCTAATTATACAAATATAAAGTATTATATTTGACATTAAATAATGAAAAGGAGTTCTGAAATGTGGCTCATAGGATTATGAGACGATGATGCACAAATGGAGTAGTATTATAAGCATGAGAATATGTGCTTCTATTTTAATATATTACTAGATTAATACATGCGCGATGCACGGTTATAAATTAATTTATTTATATTTATTGAATTTCAAATATGTTAAGAATTTGTTTTGATAAAATATGATTAATAAAGTTATATTACAATACTTTATTGTGAATTGTAATTGAGACAATGATATGAATTAATCATATTTAAAAAGATATATTTTATTATAAAAGAAAAATACTTTCTTATAAATTAAGATTGACATTTCTTTATTTAAATTCTCATATATTTTTGGTACTTATCTTTAATTTAGATATTTAATATTAAGTTGTTAAAGATATATATTAGTTTTTAGTGTTAAATAAAATTAAAAGTTTATTTGTAATTGTCATCAAATAAATTTTTCATTAACTTAAAAAAATTTATGTCAATTTTATCAAACTTTAGTTATCTAATGGATAAGGGTTGAAAATGCTAGTTGATATATTAGTTTAATTGTTATATTAATTAAAATAATTATTTTAATTTCTTATGAATGATATTGTAGAATATTTATGTAATTTTGTTTTTGATATTATAGTTGAAATATGAGAGTTATTTATTAAATATTGTCTTTATTTTTTATTATATTCATTGAGATCATTATTATAAAATATAATTGATTAAACTTTAAATTTTACTTTTTTATATGTGAAAAATTAAAAATCATGTTGTTTAACTTTAATTTATTTGTTCGACATGATATGAAGAATGTAGAATAGAAAGAATTTAAAATTATTCTAGAGAGATTTTATTTAAATGATACATCAAAATTTCTTTTCTTTCATTTTTATAATTAAAAAAAATCTGCAACTAAATATTAAGATTGTTTTCAAATTTTATGAAAATAATATATATCAAAATATGTATTTGTTAGGTTAATATGTTTTATGTTATTTTGTAAAAATGAATTATCTTAATTTATCAATAATGATATCATAAATATTTTATGTAATTTATTTATTGCTATTAGTTGAAATAGTAGAGTTCTTATTTTAGACATTACTACCTAAGTTATTTATTATAATCCTTATGATCAATGTAAAAAAAATTGTGCAAACTATAAATAGATTTTTCCGAATTCTATATTCTTATATGTGAGAAATCAATAATATTTTTATTTTTCTTTAATTTCTTTGTCCAACGTGGTATGAAGAATATAGAATAGAAAATAAAATTGAAAATATATATCAAAATAAAAAATTGTGCAAACAATAAATCAATTTTGACAAATTCTAAATCCCTATGTGGCCAAAATCATGATTAACCTACTTGGAGTTATTCCTCGATCAAGGTCGGCATGAGACGCCACTCCTAGAGTGGATCCTTTTGGGAGCATCATTGTCCGACGAGTCATTCGTCTCAGGAAGTGGTATCTCAAAATGGGTCCTTCTCTCTAGGGATCTTTTTAGGATTATATTTGAAGAATAGTACACACTTGTGAGGGAATATTAAGTTTTTGCAGGAAAGCGAGACCCTACATACCGTTTTTATCATGTAACGTCGGAACTTCGAACCTACATCAAGAAGTATGGATAAATTATCTGGAATATGATGAATATTGTAGTTTGCATCTTTGTTTGTTGGGCCATTTATCTTTATTACTTTGTTTCATTTATTGCATATTTATTTCTTTACAATATAGACGTCTGTTATATAAATATCAGTTCATGTCATTTTAGGTATTCAATAAATTCTCACTGTAAAACTACTTTCACTCATTTGTTGACTTGAGAGTTTGAGTGCTAACTTTTCAGGTCCACCATATTTCCACTGCATTGGAAATTCGATGCATCACACATGAAGGTTGATCCATCGACTATGAGCTTTATTTCATCTCTTCATCACCTATCTTTGGTTCCTAAATGGAATAGTGATACCATCTCTAGGAATCAACGCTCAATTCCTGTCATTTTCCCATGAAAACCCATTATTCTAATTCTCATAAAACACTTATCTCTTTCTTTAACAAATCAAATATCGATCTTGCAAATTCATAGTAACATCGAATAGGGATGGTAATATGCAAGGTTTGGGCAGGGTACTATAGTATCCATCCACAAACTCATAATTTGAAAAAAATTCTATACCTAAGCCTATACTCGTATGAGCATCAACATTGATACATGTGCTCGTACCCTATGGGTACCTAAATACTCATACACACGGTTCTAGTAAAAAACAAACTTATTAATTAAAAAATATCATACAATTTTAAGTTTTTAACAACATTAACAAAAAGTTTAAATATTTATTGTTGAATAATGAAACAAAACTGAGCACTTATATCAAAATGCATAATAGTTTAATACTGATGTATTTTTAAAAGTGATAGACATACAATTTTATATAGTAATATAAAAGAAAATATATAAATATACATTGTACAAGGATTGGGTGGGGGTGTGTACTAAGATGCTTGTATCCACACACATACCCTCTTATTTTAGTGGGTAATTACATGTGCTTATGCCCATACCCATTATACACGTTTTCACCCTATCCGTTGGGGGTGTTTTTTGCGATTCCACATTAGATATTGGTATAATTTCCATCCCTAACATCGAATATTACTAGATCCAACATTAAATGTAATGCTCTTACAAAGGCCACTAAAGCTAACAAGGTTCCACCCCCTCCTTTGATAGAAGATGACCCAGATCTAGTGACCTCTATGTTTGTTCGTGCAGAATAAGGTTTTTTTCCTACAAGAGTTGAACGAGGAACTTTCCAAACCCTATTTTTTTTTCAAACTCTACAACGGCTTTACCAAGGTCAACGTTTGAAGAAACATCCATCATAATTGTTAATACCTGGACAAATGATGCTCACAAATATTCAACAATTACAAGCTAACATAAGAATGTAAGGAGATGATGATATGCTAAACAATGTCTAAGACTTAGTACAATAAAAAAACTCTCAAGGCTTGGCAGACAGGACACTCAAGATTGAAGAAAACATGGAATGCGCTCCTATGTGAATAAAGCACCATGCATGAAGCAACTTTGTACAATAATCAAGGAGTCATACTACAATCAACTCCAACCGAAAAAAGTTCACCATATTAAGCAATCCCAAGATCGCCCGGTTGTAATGTAAACATGGGACAAAAAACTCCTCCACTCGACTCCGGAAGTAGAAGTGGTATTAATGTTCCACCGAAGGTTTGTCGTTCACATAGCTTGCCAACACACCACTCCTATAGTGATGAAAGGAATGACACATAAACATCATCCTTTGAGCTAAAGAGGAATTGAATTTCCACACTCATTCTTGACAATGAGATTTTGAGGTTCCTTGTATATCCCCCAAAGCTAGAAAATTATGACGACATTGGGGGTCCAAACAAACACGTCGAACAAATGAATAACAAATTGGATTATTACCTCTCCCAAGGAGTTGTGAAATGTAAGCTCTTCGCATTAACCCTCAAGGGAGCTACTATGACCTAGTTTAAAACCTTCCTAGACGGTACCATAGATTCATGGAAGGAACTATGTGACTCATTCATTGCTCAATTTACTGCTTAAAAGCGGTAACCTACTATTATTCCCTACTTATCAGGATGACTCGGAACAAAATAGAGACCTCGAGGGAGTACATCAATAAATTTTCCATGGTAGTACTGAATTAGGACATACAAATGATAGATTAAAATGTTGGATATTCAAAAAGGGGTTGAGTTCAGATTGCATGTTCGAGAAAAACTAGGGCTAAAATGAGCTTATAGCTTAAGTGATATGTTAAATAAAGCCAACGCCTATATCAACTACGAGGAAGAGCACTTAGAGAAGATAAGGATCAGGGAATGAGAAACCCAATATAAAGTCAATATCTAGAAAAACCAATATACTACCATAGAGGCACGGAGATGATGAACCTTGGGCTATATTTCATGCATACACTCCTCTGAAAACATCACAAAATAAAATATACAGAGAATGTAAATACTGAATTCAAAGAAGTCAGGATCAAGAACCCCTTCCCCATGAGAGAGTTGTGGAAACATGTTTTGTAGGTTAATTAATAAAGGAATATCTCAATAATATGATGCATATATTTTTGATGACGACAACTAAAAGGATTATTTGATTCAAAGGATCAAAGATGCAAGCATACAAGTTAAGGTTTTATGATCATTCCAAACATCATATGGTGATGGCACTTAATTGAAGAAATATCAGGCCTCTTCTCCAAGAAGAATTCAAGAAAGTCTATATACGACTGGATCACCTGACATGTTATGAAGCTTCCAAGTATGAAAGAGAGGAAGTTGGAAAGTTCACTCTATCGCATCTGAGTGAACAATATTTTGTAAAAGCACAAGGACTTTTTGCAAAGTTATACGCCTAAATAACACACACTAAAATAATTTTTAAGCCTATTTTTTTTAATAATTATTTCTAAAACTATTCTTAAGTTGTGCAAGTTGAATCAGGAACTATCTGAATGATTTTGGACAAAATTTGTACTATCAAATTGATTGGCATTCACACGCAATCGATTAGGTTAGTGAAAAAAAAATCCTTAATCAATTGGGATGGTGTATTAATGAAGGATGCAATTAATGTATTGGTCTAAAATGGATGAGTTATAGGGTATACCCAGGAAAGATGCCAAATAGACGATTGAAACTGAAAGAAAGATCATAGGGAGTGGTATGAGTCGTTTAGGAAAAAACAGTCATGTTGGTCGGAGAAAGTATCCCCTACAAAACCATTGAGGTTGTGAGAGGAGCCAAGGGAAAGAAAGATAGTAGTAGCAAGGAAGAGGAAGAAAAAAAGAGGAAATGATATTATATTGATTCCATTACTATAGTCCTTCAGGCAAAAAAAAAACTCATCCGATGGGATTGTGAATAAGAGGATCGTCGAGTTATTGACATTCATCAAGGAGGAAGAAATAAATCCTGGAGGGAATCCTAAAAGGCCTATCCTAGAATTCAAGGATAATGAAAAATATAGGTGGAATACGAAACAAGATTTTTCCCTTAGTGATAATCGCAACCATGGACAACTTTCAGATATTTATGATCCTCATTGATGGGGGGAGCTCTTGTGATAAAATATACATAAATCTTTTCAAAAACTTGGACAAGAAAGGTAAAATTTGTAGTTTTAAGAGGGATTTGACCTACAAGTCTTTAATGGTATGGTAAATTTCCCATGGCGTATGTTGAGTTGATCGTCACTATGGGAAAAGGGAGAGACACCAATACGGGAGACCTACATTTCCTAGTAATTCCTTACACATGTGTCTACAAATACATCTTGAACAGGTCTTTCACGAAAATGATAGATGCGATGGCATCCATAATCCACCTCAAATTTAAGTATTATAATGTTCACGACAAGTCAGTGACCATATGCGCAGACTAGTCCGAAGTAAGAATTATACATTAGGATTTACAACGCGGCCAGAAGGGGAAAGAAAAAGAGAAGGCAATTGAAATAAATGTGGCCTTCCTTACCAAATGCTTAAAGAAATGGGGATAAAACCTAAAAAAGAAAGAACCAGAGATCGCATCGGCTATGATGTTAATAATTTTGATTCGAGAGATGCATATGACAACCCCGTACAAAGGGATTAACCAGGTAGTATTGGTCGGTGATGTTCTTCACACTCTTTGAATAAACTCCAAACATCCTGATACTTTGCCTAAGAAAGACCAGACCTTGACCCCAAGCTGAATCAACAAAACTACGTTGGGCTTTAAAGAAGTGGAGAAGAGCATCAGATACAACACACTTTTATTTTATTCACACCAATATTTGAAGACTATGATACAGGGTTAGTGTTCTTGCTAAAAAAACACTAAAAGGTTGACTTCTCTGTTCTAAGTCAAGGAGAGCCTAAAATGAATGGTTGGGTGTATGTTATTTATGTTTGTCTTGTTTTTTTGCTGTCCTTTACTCTTCAAACATCATCCTATTTATAGGTGTCCATCTTCGTCTCTCCCTCATTTTGCTTGACTTTCCATATCCTTCATAAATTCATCTATAAATAGCATTTGCCTCCCTTATAGTTGCCATGTAACGCCCACCTCTTCACTAATTATAACTCTTTGACATAATGTATCATCCTGTAACCGTTTCTTATGAAGTTTCAAATGGCATCCTAGCCTTGTCATCGGATCCGACTTGTACTTAGTGGACCATTCTCGGCTTATAGGAGGTCGGCTCCATCTTGCTTACTCGAATATCCTAATCGGATTCCGATTAATAAATCTGATGTCCTAGCCATATTCTGATTTGGTGGATGTAAACCTGACTATCTGATTTGTCAACCCTACCATACTCAGTTATTGTGCCAATTCTGCATCAAAGAACTCATGTGCTTAAGTAGGCTTCGTCGATCTCATACCTCGGTAGGTCAACTGATTTTTTGAGATGTACATAAGCCCCCCGAGCATTAGATCTAAAAGGTTGAAGTTCTCGGATAAAATAATTCCATAAATTCCCTTTCTATTTATAGTCAGATCCTTCCTCGACATTTCTATGATGCGATACTCGGCCTTCGCCAGCTACTTTTCAATGATGATAAGTTTTTTCTCTCTCCTCATGATGACTTTTATGGGAACTCCCACTTCATCGGTTGCCTTTTTCTACAAATTCTTGATTGTTACAACTATATTCTTTTAAAGGTTTTGCTTTTATTCAAATATCTCTATCAAACATATCTCTCCTTGAGCATCTTACCAACTGATCTTCCAACCTTCAAACTTCAGGTACCATTACTTATTTGTTTCTTTTCTTTGTTATTATTATGTTTTCATATTTAATCATTCTTACTGCTAGTGATAGAAATAGGATTTAGAATTCCTGCACGAGAGTGTGAGGGTTATTTTAATAGAGCCGATTTTGACCGAATTATTAAAGAAGTTTACGGTGAAATCCCTTCACCCACTAGTAACGCAGATTTAGAGTCTTCCTCCTCGGGTTTTTTGGATATTCAGATGGAAGCAACGAGATCTCTGATAGACAAAGAGGTTTTGAGCTATAACTACAATATTATTGTCGAAAGCTATATCTCAAAGCTTCGTCTGACTACTTTAGTTTCTTCTACTAGAAATGAAGATGATGTAATTTTGGAGCCTTGTGTAGCTGGTGAAAGGGTGTGCATTATTCTCCCTAAAGAAGTGTCAGATGAATATTTTTATTTTTATTCAAGAGTCATTGAAGACTTTAAAGTTCGATTTCCCTTTACCGACTTCGAATTTGACCTTCTCAAAACCCTAAACATAGCTCCCTCCCAATTACACCATAACAAATAGGGCTTTATTAAGGCTTTTGAGATTGTTTATGATGTGATAGCCATAGTTCCGACATTAGGTTTATTCTTCTCACTCTTCAAGTCAAAGGGTGTAGAGAGAAGAGGTTGGGTCTCCCTTAGTGGAATTCTGGGAAGGAGCTTTCTACAAGCTTACACTACTAACTGTAAGGGATTTAAAGAAAAATTCCATCAAGTTAAAAGTGGAACAAGATGTCCCCAAGTTATGTATGATTTAGACGGGAACCATTGTTTACTGATCTACTGGTAGGAAAATCCTTTACTTGTTTTTGGATTTGACTATGACAAATTAAATGATTTGGAAATTCAATCTTTGGCCATCTTGGATGCTTTCCGGATAGTGAAAGTCAAAGATCTTTTACAGATGATTGATGAACCCGAACAAATTTCTATTTTTTTGGGTAATCATCCATATGTTTATTTATCACTCTAGTATGATGTCTGTTGCGGAGAGAAAAATACCTGAGCGTAAGGAACGCTCGAAATATGAACAAAACAAAGTCGCCACCAAACTTTATTTATTCCCAAAGAGGGAAAGAGAAAATATCAATAAAAGCTCTAGTTCAGGAGTCGATTATGCAAGGGGCGGGTATTAGCACCCCTTACATCCATCGTATTCGATGGGACCCGTCTAGTTAGTTTCGTGTAAGAGTGTTAGCGTGATATTATTTGCGAACTTCTACCTATCAACTGAAGAAAGAGAAAAGAAAGAAAGGAAAGACTTAAGGTTTTTTAATATTAATGTGTCTGATAAGATTTCACAATCTTACTCCTACGTATCTTCAGGTGCTATGAAGAATTTAAGGCATACCTAGTTCTGCTTAAAGAGAACTACTGGATGGATTGGTTTTAAAAAGAGTGATGCTTGGATCCAATTTGAGCAATTAAACATTTACTTGCTGCACTCTCTTGGAGGTTGAAGTCTTTGTTTGTTTCGCATCAAAATGGATGTAGCATACTCTTTTTTGAAAATATTTTCGGGGTCGCACAATGGAGGAAAACAAGTTTGATAAGTTTGAGTTGATTTTAAGCGGGGATGGGCATCCAGGCAGGGAACTTTACTGCATTACTCGAATGCCCTAAAAGGAAGAGGCCTAAGCCCAATCACTCTCTTTTTATCTAAAATTTTGTTATGAAAAATTTATGGTGAATTATGTCAAAGTTCATTAGTGGAAGACGATTATTAAGACATGGAGCTCTACTGCAGTGTCCAAATAATCGAGAAAGAGAAGGTCGATACCCAATCAACCTTTTTCTTCTATAAGAGAAATGACCTAATTCTGGTAACTATTGTATTTTAATATGGAAAATGAATGTTCTGAAATTCTAGTTATCAGACTTTGGATGTCACACTGGTTGTTATGACATCCAATTCTGCACAGACAGGGATTATGCAGAACTTAACAGTAAGTGCAGTAAATAACACAAGTAATTGTTCACCCAGTTCAGTCCAACATGACCTACATCTGGGGGCTACCAAGCCAGGGAGGAAATCCACTATTAGTAGTATCAATTCAAAGCTAAACTCACCCGTTTACAACTTATCACTTAATCCCTACCCAATGCAATTTCAATCTTAATCTAAGATCAGAGTTCCTACTCACTCCCCCTCAATCACCTCAGTGATATTAAAAACACTTTGAAGTCACACTTCAAAAACAACTCTTGGTTATGCTTCACAGCTTAAACCAAGATACACAGCACTCACGCTTAAAAGCTTCGAGTGACACAACACTTACAACTCAATGAACACCCTATGCCAAAGCAATCATCTACTTGATAATGACTTGGCTTACAAGATACGTCTAATTCTAGACTCACAAAAATACAGCAGTGAAGTAAGATGGACACACTAAATCTTCACGCCTCAAAATCCCTGCCTGAATGGAGGAATGCCTTCCTTTTTATATTGCAGCACCTGGGCTTTTGCACCTGTATTTTCCTGAATTTTAGGTCACATAAGTTCCCACAAATTCAATATTTAGGTTGCTAACAAATAGGCTATTTGTTAGGTTCATTGAATGTAGCTTGGTTGTTGATTTCCTGAATTTTCTCTAAGCTGTTGACTTCCTAAAGAATAGCCTGAGAAAGCTGTAACAGAAAACTGAACAACCTACAATCTAGCATATGCTGTCAGGAATGAATGTCACGACATTCAGCTTGACATCAAGGTCCATATGCTGAGTCTGTTTTTCCAGAAAACAGACTGTACAAATCTGCTGACCTGTACATGATCAAAATGACCATACTACAGTACCAGCTTACAATAGTAAATGTCAACGTGTCCAACTTAACATTTACACAGTTGGCCTTAAGTTAGTTCTTTTATTCTCTTGAAGAACAAACTAAGTAAAATGCTGAAGTATAGCAGAACACCACTCTGCCCAATCTTCAGTAGCTGCTGTCAATGATGAATGTCACAACATCCAGTTTGACATTCAATCAGTAGGCCTTATGCCAGGTCTGGTTCTTCCTTGATAACCAGACTGCAAGTGAATACTAAGTTCTAACAGAACTCCTGATGTTCTATTCCTTAGTATCTGTTGACAGGTATGAATGTCACAACGTCCAGTTTGACATTCAATAAATCCTGTGTTAGCTAGTCCTGCAGTAACTACAATGTAGTCACATATGCATGTCATGACATCAGTCAAGACATTTGTGTTTTACCATATAATGCAGCCAATTAAACACCTACAAACTCCCCCTTTGGCAAATTTTTGGCTAAAACACTTTGATCCCCATAACAGAGTTCATAGCAGCGGAAACACTCACCTAGCAGGAAATAATACTAGCTAAAAACACTCAGAGTGGCAGCACACTCACACACATGGAAGTTAAATAAAAACTTCACATAGCAGCACCCACATATTAGAAGTTGCACCTAAACTTCAATATCTGCTGCAGGGGGGGGGTCTTCAGATCTGTCATGAGAGTCTGTTGTAGAGACTTACTCTGTTTGTCAGGGGATTGATGTTATTACTCCCCCTTTTTGTCACAAATGTTGCCAAAGCCAACAACATTATCAGAGCACAATGACAGAGCCCCAGACTTGGTTTTACTTCACAGTTTCAACCAAGTTAACATCCACTTGATCTTGCTTCACAGCTTCGATCAAGTGATCACCCACTTTTGCTTAACAGTAGGTACCACCATATCAGATGCCATGATTTTGTTTCTGACATCCAGAACCACTCCTGCATGAACAGCATCGTTGAACTCCTGCAGGTACAGTGGCCTTCTCACTGTAGGGTGTCTCCTTACCCTCTTGTATACACCCTTGTTGCAAGCAGCATAGCTATGATCTGTTGACCAATCATAGCCTAGTACAAATTGTTTAATAGGCAGAGATATTAAACAATTTATCCCAAACATCAGTGGTTGCTATAAGGTCTCAGAGAGACATATTCCCAGTTTGCTCCTTAAGTTTTCAAACTGAGTAGCATCCAGAGCCTTTGTAAATATGTCAGCCAGTTGAAGATCCGTGGCTACATGTTCCAAAGTGATCACCTTGTCTTCCACCAGATCTCTGATGAAGTGGTGCCTAATGTCAATATGTTTGGTCCTGCTGTGTTGGATGGGATTCTTGGAGATGTTGATGGCACTGAGATTATCACAGAACAATGTCATGACATTTTGAGTGACATTGTACTCAGTGAGCATTTGTTTCATCCAAACCAGTTGGGAGCAACTGCTTCCAGCAGCTATGTATTCAGCCTCTGCAGTGGACAGAGAGACACAGTTCTGCTTCTTGCTGAACCACGATATGAGGTTTTCTCCTAAGAAGAAACATCCACCTGATGTGCTTTTTCTGTCGTCAGCACTTCCAGCCCAATCAGCATCACAGTACCCAGATAGGACAGGCTCAGACCCATGTGAGTACAACATCCCATAGTCACATGTCCCATTGATGTACTTGAGAATCCTTTTGACTTGATTCAAGTGACTCACCTTGGGCTCTGCTTGGTATCTGGCACATACTCCAACTGCATAAGAAATGTCAGGTCTACTTGCAGTTAGATACAGCAGACTACCTATCATGCTCCTGTACAGGCATTGATCAACACTAGGCCCTCCATCATCTTTGGTTAACTTCAGATGAGTAGGAGCTGGAGTCCTCTTGTGCCTGGCATGATCCATACCAAACTTCTTGACTATGTTCTTGGCATACTTGCTTTGGGAGAGAAACATAGAGTCCTCCATTTGGTTTACTTGCATTCCAAGGAAATAGGTCAGTTCTCCCACTAGACTCATTTCAAACTCAGACTGCATCTGGTGAACAAATTTTTTAACCATTTGTTCTGACATTCCACCAAAGACTATATCATCAACATAGATTTGAGCTATCACGATTTTGCCTTCTTCATCCTTCACAAACAAGGTTTTATCTATGCCACCCTTTCTGTATCCATTTGAGGTCAGAAATTCGGTTAACCTTTCATACCAAGCTCTGGGTGCTTGCTTCAACCCATACAAGGCTTTCTTCAACTTGTATACATGCTCAGGTTGGTTAGGATCACAGAACCCTTTGGGTTGTTCCACATAGACTTCTTCATTCAGGTAGCCATTCAAGAATGCACTCTTCACATCCATTTGGAATAGCTTAAACTTTAGGATGCAAGCTACCCCCAACAGCAATCTGATGGACTCAAGTCTAGCCACAGGAGCAAATGTCTCATCAAAGTCTACTCCTTCAACTTGAGTGTATCCTTGAGCTACTAGTCTTGCTTTATTTCTAGTAATTACTCCTTTCTCATCAGATTTGTTTTTGTAGATCCACTTGGTACCAATGATGTTGGACCCTTCAGGTCTTGGAACCAGCTCCCATACTTCATGCCTTGTGAACTGCTCGAGTTCCTCTTGCATGGCACTGATCCAGTATTCATCTGTCAGGGCTTCTTTCACATTCTTTGGTTCAACCTTGGAAACAAAGCAGGAATTTGAGTTTATTCCTCTTGACCTGGTGGTTACACCACTGGTGGGATCCCCTATGATGAGATCCTTAGGGTGGTCTTTCTGAATTCTGATAGATGGCACTTTGGTGGTTGCCTCTACTTCACATTCAGGAGGAGGTTCCTGTACTTCTTCAGACTTGACTGGACTATCAGTTTGACTGTCGAGGAATGTTTCAACATCCTCCATGACATCGGTTCCTTCCTCTTTATCATCCACAATGACATTTATGGACTCCATCAGGACATTGGTCCTGTAGTTGAGCACTCTATAGGCTCTGCTATTTGTGGAGTATCCCAGAAATACGCCTTCATCACTTTTGGGATCTAGCTTCCTTCTCTGTTCACGATCTGTGAGGATGTAGCATTTACTTCCAAAAATATGAAAGTACTTCACAGTGGGTTTTCTACCCTTCCATATTTCATACAGAGTGGAGGAGGTTCCTTTTCTCAAGGTGACTCTGTTGTGAACATAGCACGCTGTATTCATTGCTTCAGCCCAAAAGGGCATAGGGAGCTTCTTTGCATGAATCATTGCTCTGGCAGATTCTTGAATAGTTCTATTTTTTCTTTCAACTATTCCATTCTGCTGAGGAGTTATAGGTGAGGAGAACTCATGGCTTATTCCTTCAGACGAGCAGAACTCATCAAACTTGGAATTCTTGAATTCAGTACCATGATCACTTCTAATCCGGACCACACTACTGTCCTTTTCCCTTTGAAGTCTTAGGCACAGATCTTTGAAGACATCAAATGCATCTGACTTCTCTCTGATGAAGCTTATCCACGTGTATCTGGAATGGTCATCAACCACCACGTAGGCATACTTCTTCCCACCAAGACTTTCAACCTGCATAGGTCCCATTAGGTCCATGTGCAGCAGTTCCAGAACTCTGGAGGTTGTGGAATGTCCCAGCTTTGGGTGTGACATCTTGGTTTGCTTGCCCACTTGGCATTCTCCACAGACTCTTCCTTCATCAATCAGAAGCTTTGGCATTCCTCTGACTGCTTCCTTGGATATAATCTTCTTCATTCCCCGTAAGTGGAGATGTCCGAGTCTTCTATGCCACAGCTTCACCTCCTGTTCTTCCTTGGTTGAGGAGCATGTTGTGGAAAAGTTAGAGAGATCAGGTTCCCACAGGTAGCAGTTGTCTTTGGACCTGGTTCCTCTCATAACTTCCTGATTGTCACCATTTGTCACAATGCACAGCTCCTTAGTAAACTGAACATCAAAACCTTGATCACACAGCTGACTTATGCTTATAAGGTTTGCAGTTAGTCCTCTTACTAACAGCACATTGTTCAGTTTTGGCACTCCAGAACAGTCCAGTTTGCCCACACCTCTTATTTTTCCTTTGGCTCCATCACCAAAAGTCACATAGCTGGTGGTGTGAGGTTGAATGTCTACCAGTAGATTTTCCATACCAGTCATATGTCTTGAGCATCCACTGTCAAAGTACCAGTCTTCTCTGGAAGAGGCCCTTAGGGCAGTGTGTGCTATCCTAGCATACCATTGTTGCTTCTTAATGGGAACACATCGCTTACGTGTGTTATGCTTAGGTCTGACATGTGAGGCTCTGTTAGGGAAGCCATGAATCCAGTAGCAGAAGGCTTTTATATGCCCAAGCCTGCCACAGTGGTGACACCTCCAATTCTGGTATATTCTCTTCTGAAGATCATTCATCCTAGCTCCTCGATGTTGAGACATTGGCTTTGACATCTGCTTGAACTTCTGAACTCTAGCCTTTGGGCGTTTGTGTTCAGCTCTTTTTCCAAATCCTAGCCCAGATTTGGTTCCAGACTGCTGTCCCACCTTTAGTATTTCTTCCAAGGTGTCAGTTCCCTTATTCATCATTCTGATGGATTTGGTCATCTGGTTCAGCTTGGAAGTCAGCAGGGCTATCTCCTCATTTAGCCCCTCTATGGCAGACATTTGTTTCTGTCTCTCATCTTCCAGTTCCTTGATGAGTTTCTTCTGTTTTTCTCCTTGTGCACGCACATCTGCACTGGTGGTACACAGCTTCTTGTATGCTGCAGAAAGTTCATCAAATGTCAGCTCATCTGCACTTGTGTCATCTTCAGAGACACACACACTGGTTAGTGCAGTGACATGTTTGGCTGATTCTCCTTCAGATTCACTTTCAGAATCTCCTTCAGACCATGTGATAGCTAGCCCCTTACTTTGCATTTTGAGGTAAGTAGGGCATTCAGCTCTGACGTGTCCATACCCTTCACAGCCATGACACTGGATTCCCTTCCCATGGTTGAACTTCTCATCATAAGTTGATCTTTTCTTAATGTCAGACGGGATGTTCTTGACATTAGGTCTACCTCTTTGATCAATCTTCTTCATGACCTTGTTGAATTGCCTCCCAAGCATGGCTAAGGCTTCTGATATACTTTCATCACCTCCTGTATATCCTTCTTCTGACTCCTCTTCAGCATTTGTTATAAAGGCTATGCTTTTCTTCTTCTCAGCATACTCACCTAAGCCCATTTCAAAGGTTTGGAGAGAACCAATGAGCTCATCTACCTTCATATTGCTGATGTCCTGAGCCTCCTCTATGGCAGTGACCTTCATAGCAAACCTCTTAGGCAAGGACCTGAGAATCTTTCTTACAAGTTTCTCTTCAGTCATTTTCTCACCTAGTCCACCAGAGGTGTTTGCAATTTCAAGAATATTCATGTGAAATTCATGAATAGTCTCTTCCTCTTTCATCCTCAGATTTTCAAACTTGGTTGTCAACATCTGAAGTTTGGACATCTTCACCTTGGAAGTACCTTCATGAGTTACCTTGAGGGTATCCCAAACTTCCTTAGCTAGTTCACAATGGTGCACTAGTCTGAAGATGTTCTTGCTGATTCCATTGAACAATGCATTCAAGGCCTTGGAATTTCCAAGAGCTAGTGCCTCTTGCTCCTTGTCCCACTCTTCTTCAGGAATCTGCACATTGACTCCATCTTCACCTGTCCTCATTGGATGTTCCCATCCTTTGTTGACAGCTCTCCAGACTTTGCTGTCTAGAGACCTTAAGAAGGCTATCATACGAGGCTTCCAGTCATCATAATTAGAGCCATCCAACATGGGTGGTCTATTTGAGTGTCCTAAATCCTTGTCCATGGTACTAGAAAGTAACTTCCCTAGATCTCACCCAGAACTTCACAGGCAGGGTGCCTGCTCTGATGCCAATTAAAATTCTAGTTATCAGACTTTGGATGTCACACTGGTTGTTATGACATCCAATTCTGCACAGACAGGGATTATGCAGAACTTAACAGTAAGTGCAGTAAATAACACAAGTAATTGTTCACCCAGTTCAGTCCAACATGACCTACATCTGGGGGCTACCAAGCCAGGGAGGAAATCCACTATTAGTAGTATCAATTCAAAGCTAAACTCACCCGTTTACAACTTATCACTTAATCCCTACCCAATGCAATTTCAATCTTAATCTAAGATCAGAGTTCCTACTCACTCCCCCTCAATCACCTCAGTGATATTAAAAACACTTTGAAGTCACACTTCAAAAACAACTCTTGGTTATGCTTCACAGCTTAAACCAAGATACACAGCACTCACGCTTAAAAGCTTCGAGTGACACAACACTTACAACTCAATGAACACCCTATGCCAAAGCAATCATCTACTTGATAATGACTTGGCTTACAAGATACGTCTAATTCTAGACTCACAAAAATACAGCAGTGAAGTAAGATGGACACACTAAATCTTCACGCCTCAAAATCCCTGCCTGAATGGAGGAATGCCTTCCTTTTTATATTGCAGCACCTGGGCTTTTGCACCTGTATTTTCCTGAATTTTAGGTCACATAAGTTCCCACAAATTCAATATTTAGGTTGCTAACAAATAGGCTATTTGTTAGGTTCATTGAATGTAGCTTGGTTGTTGATTTCCTGAATTTTCTCTAAGCTGTTGACTTCCTAAAGAATAGCCTGAGAAAGCTGTAACAGAAAACTGAACAACCTACAATCTAGCATATGCTGTCAAGAATGAATGTCACGACATTCAGCTTGACATCAAGGTCCATATGCTGAGTCTGTTTTTCCAGAAAACAGACTGTACAAATCTGCTGACCTGTACATGATCAAAATGACCATACTACAGTACCAGCTTACATTAGTAAATGTCAACGTGTCCAACTTAACATTTACACAGTTGGCCTTAAGTTAGTTCTTTTATTCTCTTGAAGAACAAACTAAGTAAAATGCTGAAGTATAGCAGAACACCACTCTGCCCAATCTTCAGTAGCTGCTGTCAATGATGAATGTCACAACATCCAGTTTGACATTCAATCAGTAGGCCTTATGCCAGGTCTGGTTCTTCCTTGATAACCAGACTGCAAGTGAATACTAAGTTCTAACAGAACTCCTGATGTTCTATTCCTTAGTATCTGTTGACAGGTATGAATGTCACAACGTCCAGTTTGACATTCAATAAATCCTGTGTTAGCTAGTCCTGCAGTAACTACAATGTAGTCACATATGCATGTCATGACATCAGTCAAGACATTTGTGTTTTACCATATAATGCAGCCAATTAAACACCTACATGTTCAAACAGGGAGCTCTACATCAGTATCCAAACATTTGAAAAAGAGAAAGTCTAAACATAATCAGTTTCTTATTTTTTATTGTAAAAGCTTTTAAAATAGGGGGGGCGATGTTGGATCAAACTTATGAAGTTGACTTATGACAACAATTTGGATGTAGCGAGGGTGTTTGATTTTGAATTCAATTTGGATATAATTTGGGAAAAAGACTCAGTGTTGGATCAAGTGTTTTTTTGTTCATTTCTGAAAGTGGTTGATCTTAATCTCTTTTTAACAATCAACTGATATAGTAAAGTAAATGAAAATGGTAAATTTATTACGTATTTTCGGGAATTGGGTACAGTTTATCGAATGGGGATACAACACAATAACTGAATCATAGAAGTCTTGAAAGGAAGTTGAATAAATAAAAGAATCTCATTGTGAGAAGGCCCAAGAGAAAGTTAAGGGACTCGAAGTAAAAATCAAGAAATTGAACTACATAATTTAGCGCTATGTTCAGCAATCGTAAAACGATTCATGTAGGAATCACCCTATCTGAGGTCAGTCAATAAAACTCTATGCGCTTTAGAAATTTCTGAAGTTAAGTTGAATTTTAAACTCCGAAATTGCATCGCGTCGGTGAAAAACCGATAGGACAAAATAAATTGAATCTTTTCTTTTTAACAAAAATAATCAATTAATCAATAAATAAATAAACAAAATAATATTTTAATCAATAGATATCAATAACAAAAATAATTTTTAACTATAAATACTAACAATAATAATAACAAATAATAATAAAAATAATAAAAATAAAAATAATAACAATAATAATAATTAATAATAATTAATAATAATTAATAATAATTAATCAATAATAATCAAGAAAAATAATAAAATTAATAATAATAATAATAATAATAATATAACACAATAATAAATAGTGGTAGAGAAATGCTTAAAATAACAACAACAAAAAAAACACTTCAGAGATCTTTCAGTAATGTACTCTATGCATGCACAACTTGTATTAAATTAAATTTTGTTTTCAAATAATTTTTTTTTCAAAATAACCATTTTTTTCAAAAAAAATTCGAAAATAACCAATTATTCAAAAAAATTACCAAAATAATCAAGTTTGGTAGAGGATGCGCCAGATGAATTGGCGCATCCCTAATGCGTAAAGAGGAGACGCCAATATCATTGGCGCATGCTTTGGGCTCCTCGTGAGGAGGCGCCAATGCTAGTGGCACCTAGATTCATTTGGTTGGTGTATGCGCCAATTCATCTGGCGCATACACCCCTCCTATTTTATTTTTTATTTTTATTTTTTTTTTATTTTTTTTTATTTTTAATATTTAATTTTTATTATTTAACAAATAAGAAATAGTAATGAAAAAAATAAATTCATTGAATGTGTAATAGTTGGTTACATTGGACTCTCAATAAACTAATGACCGACCCGATTATAAGGTCCCCCGGTTCCACATCCCGGTGCGTTAGTTTGTCTTTGAGGTCTCCCACGATTTTCTTGAGGTGTTTGTGGTCTTTAGGTGTCGACCTGATCGAGCGATGGTTGGTTGGAAGGTCCGACGGAAGTTCTAGCGGTATTTGACAGATGTGTCATCATTTTCTCCCAATATCCGGAGGGACTCTGGCCAACGACGCTTCCGTAATGGAGTTCGGTGCTCATGTCATCGTAGTTAGGGAGTTGGGGTTGGGTGAATTGGGGACGGTATAGTTGCCCAAATTGGGTCATTGAGTCGTTTTGGAAATGAAACAATGGTTCCTGGGGCGTACTATAGTTAAACAATGGTTGGGTATTCATTGGTTGGGGGCTACGACGAAGTGAGCCATATGAATTATCTGGGTTGTAGACGGTTGTGGATACGGGGTTTGATTCTTGGTTTTGAGTTTGGGTGGGTGGTATGAACGGGGTGCGACGTTGGATGGTTGGTTGTTGGGTGGTTGGATGAACGGGTTGCGATGTTGGGTGTTTGGTTGTTGTGTATATGTGGTCGATTGATGTTGTGTGGTTGGTTATTGGGTTTGGGTGGGTGCACATTGGTGTTGGGTGGTGAACTATTGTGGGGCATACGATGACGAAGCAAGTTGGCATGGATCCATCAAATACCGCGGCTCAGATACAAATGGCTGAGTTGTTACCGACCTAAACCATCCCATATATTATTGAGTGGGTCTTGCACCATGGATGACTGGTTCGTTCAAGATGTGTTGTCGTCGATTCCTCCATTTACGACACATGTCTTTTGCAAAGTCTCTCTAGTCAGAATAATCCCACTATGCATCAACCCTTTTTTGATGCCAATTCCCCAAACACGTGGGAGATTCTAGAATCTGTTGTAGCATTCCGAACTGCAGTTTGACCCGGTCACTCTGGTGCATTTCCACCGTAGTGAATCGGATAATCGGTGTCTTTGCTGTCCAAACTGCAACATCGTCATGGTTCACATCATGATTCAGACCCAGATATGGCCTCCAAACAAACTGTAAAACAATACGAAATGGTTAGATGGAAAATAATTTGAGAAGTATTTTTAAATTAAAATATAGTTGGGTAGGATTATTACATTGTCATGTCCAATGTGGTCCAATAGATTTCGATAGACTACAATAGCGTGTTTCAGACACCTGTTATAGTTCGTTCCCCTTACTAACCACTTAAGATAAAAAAGAAGTGAAAAATATTATTTACTGTTAATTATAATAATAAATATAATTAACTAAATGGTGAATGGTAAAGTGTTAGACTTACTTGGTTGCAAACGGGAACACGAATGGGCGTTCATTTATCGGGGTGAGCGACATCATTCTTGACCACCCCCAGGCTTGAAGCAAATACGCACATGAAAAAAAAGTACATGTATTCTTTTTTGCAGTTCTACACATTGCACTATATAGATGGGCCAACACAGCTGAACCCCAACTATAAGTGTTTACCTTATTAATGTTGCATAATAAAGGTAAATACATTATATTCACAGAATTACCTGTACTTTCTAGAAACAAAAAGTTACCAAATAAAATCATAATATAACACCGAGCTTTTATTATTTTCTCATACTCGGTTGAATCATCGGACAATACTATATTGGCATAATATTGTTTTAGGTATTTTAAATTTATACCTTTCCCCCTTGCTTGACCGAATGTGTCTCCCTCAGTTTCGTGGTCTAACAAAGGGGTACCCAATAATTCATTGCAGATATTGTTGTCTTGGTTAACTCAACCATTCACTGTCTTTCCGTCTATATGGAGACCCAACAACATGTACACGTCCTCAAGTGTGACGGTACACTCACCAATCGGAAGGTGAAATGTGTGGGTCTCGGGTCTCTTCCTCTTCAATTCCATTCAAGCTATCTACATATTTAATATTTCAACAAAATGTCTTCCACACAACATTACATGATCAGTGCCCATGTCGAAGGTGAAATATTTGATCATCAGTTGTTCGATTTTTGTTTTCGAAACATAAAGGTAACTCGGTTTACAAAAAATCGACGATCAAATTTTTCACATCTGAAACAAAAAATAGAAAAGAAATTACAGTGCAGTAATATGGGCCAAATCATCTATAAAAATCCGGTTTAGTTTGCAGAAAACCAGGTAAAATTTTATCAGAAGAAGATTCGAGATGATGATGATGTTTAGCATATGTTTATCAGTCACGAACAATCCGGTTACAACGACATAGAGTTGTATATATTACCATATCAACAACAAGTGTCTGAGTACATTGATTAGTCACAAGTGTTTTGTGAGACTTATGACGAACAAGCTGAGGTGAATGTTCTAGACGACGAAGAAGAGGAACCTGAGATCATGGTTGATTCGATGGTGAACGCTAAAGAGGAAGAGGAGCCAATACCAGCAAGTCATGTCTACTGCCCACCCTAACATATGACAAGGTTAAATTTGGGTTCAGATGAACCTTCGACAGATGTATGGTACAATCCTTATGTGTAGATGCAAGGATCTCTGAAACAAGGAGACACATTTAGCACAAAAGAGGAATGTGTAAAAGCCATTAAGAAATTCCACATGCAACTATCAGTTGATTTCAGAGTTGACAGAACTGACACATCGAGGTATAAAGTTTATTGTCCGAATGAGCATTGCCTTTTTAGGTTGTCAGCTTCGTACCGAAAGAGGAGCGAGTCTTGGGAGATTGGATCAATGGGTCCAGATCACACATGCATGTTGACAAACCCAATGCAGGATCATCGTAAATTAAGCTATCAGCTAATATACGATAAAATATTGTATGTCATTGGCGACAATCCGTCGTTAAAGGTGAGTACAATAATCTCGCATATTAGGGCAGAGTACGAGTACACCCCATCATATAGGAAGGCATGGATAGCTAGAACAAAAGTTGTTGAAAAAGTGTTTGGCAATTGGGAGGAGTCTTACAAACAACTTCCAAAATACCTGTTGGCTCTAAAACAATATGCTCCCGGGACAATTGTCAAGATGGAAACGTTGCCCGCCTATCACCAGATGGTACGTGTGCTATTGGAAATAAAATATTTCACCGTCTATTCTGGGCGTATCAACCATGTATCTTAGGTTTTTCTTTCTGTAAACCAATTATACAAATTGATGGTACATGGTTGTACATAAAATACAAAGGAACGTTACTGATGGCAGTGGCACAAGATGGGAACATCAATATTTTTCCAATCGCCTTTGCCCTAGTTGAAGGGGAGACTGCTGAGGGATGGAGTTTTTTCCTAAGAAATCTCCGATTGCACGTTGCACCTCAACCTAACTTGTGTTTGATCTCCGAAAGACACCCCTCAATCATCAATGCATATAATAACATTGACAACGGCTAGCAAAATCCTCCTTTAACGCATGTCTTCTGTATTAGACATATTACTCATAATTTCATGCGGGAAATCAAAGATAAGACGTTGTGAAAGAAGGTTGTCAATACAGCTTACGCATTATCAGAACCTTCTTTCAAACACTACCACGAGGAAATAAGATTGTCAAACGAAGATGCGGTATGGTAGATCGATAGTATTCTATTGGAGAAGTGGACTAGGGCATACGACAATGGTCAACGTTGAGGCCACATGACAACAAATCTTGTGGAATCAATGAACTCTTTCTTCAAAGGCATCTGTAACCTACTAATAACCGCTTTGGTGCAGGCTACATATTTCAGGCTAGGGGCGTTGTTTGAAACCAGACGCTCAAAATGGAGTTGAGTATTGCAATCTGGACAATTGTTAGTGATGCTTTAATGAAATTCATCAGACATGAAGCTACCAAAGCAAACACACACGTGGTAACGGTATTTGACCGAACTAAAGGTTGGTTTAGTGTTTCCGAGTTCATGGATCACAATGAGGGCATGTCGATGGGACAGTACAGAGTCGAACTAGATAGAGGTTGGTTCGACTGCGGAAAGTTCCAAGCCTTCCGTACCCCCTTCTCCCATGTCATTACGACATGCTTAAGGGTTCTAAGGGATCCATCATACATGCTATCTGAAGTTTACAAAGTCGACAACCTTTCAAATTTTTATAAAATTAGTTTTTAGGTAGTGGTAAAAGAGGATTATTGGCCAAAATATCAAGGGGACATCGTCTGGCACAATGAAGTTATGTGAAGGAAGAAAAAGGGTCGCCCTAACAACACCCGGATTCGAACCGAAATGGATACGACGAACAAAATGGTTAGACTATGTAGTTCATGCCGCCAACCAGGTCACAGTCGTAATAACTGTCCTAGTGTTGGAACGAGCACAACTAGATAAATTTACATGTACCTCTATTGCAATATATGAAAAAACTAAATTTATTTCATATTAGACGTCTGTGACAAAAGTACCATTATATAAACAGTAACACAGATAATTGTAAAAAACACAATACATGAACTATGAAATTACAACCATCAAAACAATTTCGAACATGTAATGCATCATCCTACGAGCATCTCGGTCGGTCTTAATATTCACTCATTCGTGCACTTCTCTGTGTTGGTTGAACGTGGACACAAGCCATTGTATTCTTCTAATCCGTTCACCCTCTTCAATTTCTCCCTCTAACCAACTGTACAACGTCCGAGTAAGACGTTCAAACGTATCTGTGTTCTAAAGTCGAACCTGTATTGGAGCCGCAACGACATAAAATATTACATCAGCATTTTGTTTTTGAATGTATGCAGACATTGTTGAAACAAAGAGAATTGAAATTGATGGTTGAACTAGACAAATTATGGTATTAGGAGATGAGTTTGAGTGAAAAATATTGTATTCAAGACGTGGTATTTATAGAGACAGAACATCAATTGTACAAAACTTGTGGGCGCCTGAGGGATTGGCGCCCACATGACCATCACATGCAGGCGCCAGATGAATTGGCGCCCACATAACCAAACACACACAAGCCCCACTGGCATTGGCGCCTCCTCATGAGGCCCAATGTAGGTGCCACTAGCATTGGCGCCTCCTCATGAGGAGCCTAATGGATACACCAATGCTATTGGCGCCTCCTCTTTAAGCATTGGGGATGCGCCAATTCATCTGGCGCATCCTCTACCAAACTTGGTTATTTTGGTAATTTTTTTGAATAATTGGTTATTTTCGAATTTTTTTTGAAAAAAATGGTTATTTTGAAAAAAAAATCTTCAAATGATGATTGAACTCTTGTATCAATTTTTATGAAATTGGATACATATCAAAATAAACATTTCAAGAAAAAGTGTTTTCAAATGCAATAATATTTAAAATGCTTATTAGAGATTAGTTAAAGTGATCTAACTTTTAGTACTTCCTGGATTAGCAATTAAAATGAGTTATGACACTGGATTTCATCTTGATAAAAACACATAGTTTTTTCTTATTCTTTCTATTCTATCTAACCGTAGTTATATTAAAAAATATCTGTAACTAAAAAATTATTTAAAAAATAATAATAACTAATTCACAAAAATATAATATAAAAGTTTGTTGAGTAATCTTTTCACAACATATAACATAATTTTTAAATCTAAATAATAAACAAATATTAAAACTGATCGTGAGAAATAATAATTAATATGAGAGGAAAAAATTAAATAAAGGAGATAATATCCACATGAAAACACAGCAAAATCATTTTCTTCAATTGATAATACGCAGGGCTATAAAAAAACATCACTCTTCCAAAAGAAAGACACAATGGTTACTTCATTCCTGCAAAATCACAACTCAAGTCGATGCTTTCCTTTCCAAATCAGATCTCTCCTCTTCTTTCTTAATAAGATCACCACAATTTTTTTTAAAATCATCATTAGACTCTCTTGTCAGTGTAAATCGAATTGTGTTTCACAACAACACTTTTCTTTCCATTTTTCGCTAAATCACAACCAAAATATCTCCCTTACACATTTTTGTATAATTTAGACAAATTCAAGTATAAACATAAATTAGAACAAAATCTGGGAAGAGGAATGATTTACCGAGGAGGAGATCATGGTGATGTTCATGGTAGTTAACCAGTTTGCTCACCGGAATCTTTTGCGGTAAGATGGTTGTTGTTAGGTGGTTTTGCCTCGCCAGAAAAGGATGGAGCGGTGGTGCGTTCATATGAGGAATGAGGTTTCGTTAGGTTGTTGATTGTTGATGTTGTTTGAATGTAGCAAAACTGATGTTGGTCTTCTGGCGTTAATGAGAGGTGGTTGTGGGTTTGTTATTTGCGATGGACGTGAGCTTTTGAGGTGGTGATCGGCAGGAGTTTGAGGGCGTGGTGGTTGTTTGTGGAAGGTTGAGGAAGGTGAGTTACTGAATTTACGGAGAGAGTATGGTGCTGATGTTTGGAATTTTTTCTTGTGATATTGGTGTAAGAGAGTAAGAGATGGAGGAAAAGAAGATTTGTTTTTTTTTAAGATGAGAGATATGTTTCTCCTTTTAATAATGAGAGAGAGAGATATCTTTTTATTTATGAGAATGAGATAGCTATCAAGAAGCAGTAGAGGGAAGGCAGTTTGATATGTAGTGAGGTGAGAGAGGTGACATTTGCGTGTGACTTGCAATTGCAATAGACTACTAATTTTAGTAATCATATTTGCATCCCTCCTAGCAATGCTACTTGGATTGGAGTCATTGTTGAAAGTTTTATTGACAATGTCACTTGTAGAACCCAAGCATATCAAGCATATCTAATGAAAGTAATATGTATCTAAACTCAAATTGAAGTAAAATAGACATGTCTAAAGAACATACCAACGTAATTCTTAAATCAAAGGAAAAAGTATAAGAAAAAACGTTTAATAATTAAAATAAAACCAAAACACATAAAATAAATTAACATTAAAAACACAGTTAATTCTAAATAATTCTAATAATTAATTTGGCTAAAAAAACAAAAATAGTCAGATAAAAAAAGAACGAAGTTCAGGTGTGAAAGTGCTCGAAAAATTAAACTAGACGTATTAAAATAATCGGCATGAAATAAATTTCTTGGAAACATACATGTTTTGAAATAAAAAACGACCAGTTATAAGGCTCAGGCTGGTTAGAATGCGACTAGAAAAGTAGCCGGAAAAATAAAACGAGCACGCAAGGTTGAACTACATAAACCGTAGATCAATAAAACTGACGTCTGAAAGCTCAATTTTGAAATTTTTTGCCCTCTAATTTAATGTACATTTGAGAAACTATTCGATTGGTCTGTCTGTAGATCCGAAAAATTATTCCAAGTGATATTTTAAGTGTTATGCGAAACAAAATGCATGATGTGGAAAGCATGAAATGCAAACATTATGTAAATGAACTAAATTGCTGATTGAATAATCGTGAACAAACAATCTGATGTAAATGAATCGCCCTTGGACCATTTACTTCTGATTCTCAATCATAATTAAAACCATACAAAGATTCAGACGATGATAATACTCTTGATTGTCACCTTCTAAACCTCTGAAACACGATGCAACTGAACGAATGATGTACTGAGATTTGAGAAATCAAATATTTTGACTTCTTAATCAACAAATGACTGAATGAATGTTATCAAGATCAGATAAAATGTTAGAACTCCTGACTTTTCATCTAAACCCTGATGAATACTTTTAACTGATGAAATGCATGAAAAATGGATATGACAATGTCATCAAACATCCTTTTTACTGATCCTAACTTTTATTTCAGCCAACAACACAAACCTCAAACTCTCCGAACAGAAGACGTTAATGGTCGAGGCAAGAGCAAGGCGTGGAGATCAATCCACCTTTAAGAGTGACCTTACGGGCATACAAACCCGAGCCCTCAAACGAAAGAAGTCGGATGTTGCTAAATTGGCTTCCATTCCGTCGGACCCCTAGCCAATATCTATCCCTACTTCTGAGGAGCCAAAACCTACCTCTCCAAATAAAATTAAAACCTTGATGAGTGATGATGTCAGTCAAGCCGACTTGATAATTACAACTCTTTTGCAAGACTCGGGTAATAGTCATCAATCCAAACCCTCTTCTGAGTTTGAGTTTTTTTCAAATAGTTTTGAAAGGTTGAGGTTCCTATATGATCACCTAAACACAATTGAGGATGTGGAAAAAGTAAAATCTTTTGGTGCCCAACAATTGACCCGAAATCTCGAGGCATGCTTGATGAGGTGTATCGTTATGACTAGGGGTTTATTTGAAGTGGATGATTGATAAGTGCCAAATTATGTTATTTATGTGTGTAGTTTTGTGGCACTTATTAGCTTAATTCATTGGATTTGCATGTTAAAACCTCAACTTGTATGTAAATATTGTGTAGTTTGCATTTTCATGTAAATATGTTTTTGTTTAAGCAATTTCATCTATTTTTGTAGGTTTCCTTGCATGGTTGAAGCATTGGACACTTGATAGGAAAAATCAAAGATCTAAGATGCAATTTTAGAAGGAAATCAAGTTCCTACTTAGGATTAGCGCGTTCATAGCGCACTTGGAGAGGCCCGGAAAGAGGTGTTTAGGAGTCGTAGTGCCTCTGTCGCACTTAGCGTGAGTTATGGTGGTTTTCTATTTTGGCCGTGAGTGAGCAAAGAGAGCTCTTCTCGTGCTTAGCGCGATTCAATTTTTTGAGTTACTATAAATCAATTTCTTCATAGATTTTTTTGTTATAAACTTGGGACCCTTTATACCCATGTTGATCAATACCATTCTTTAGAGATAGAGGCTTAGAAAACAACAAGTGAGGGTGCTTCTTGAAGATCCGGAGTTAGGTTTGCTTCTATCGTTGGGAAATCGTGGTGGATGCTTGTTCATCTTCATCTGTCTCCTTGTAATATCTTTCTTGTTAGGGATTGTATATGATCTATTATATGAATTTATATCGATGTCATCTCTGCTTACTTATTTTACATATTGAGTTGAATCGCTATTGAGAAATATCTGTTAGATTCTTAATGCTCCCTATTGTTTGATAGGCTGAGAGATCGTCGATTAAATAATAAGGTAGAACTCTCGGTAGGGCTTCAGACATGAACACTGATGTGAGTGATACATGATGATATTGATGAATGTTTTAGGTTGTGTAGAACTGATTGGTAGATTTGTGTATACGTTTGATGAATGAAATCCAATCGTGACAAGTTCTCTCGTCTCTCATATACTTTATTTTATTTATTTATTCGTTTTACTTTCAAACACCCTCATAAACATCAAGCTTAGAAACATAAAGATCGTTGAACAAAATTTGATGCCGCACTAATCCCTGTGGAGACGATAAAACAAAATACTTACTTTTGCTTGTTGCTTTACCACAACCAACAAAATGGCGACGTTGTCGAAGATTGGTGTTTAGATATTAAAAAGCATCACAATAGTTTCTATTTTTTCAAGCTTTGTACTTATTGTCTATATTGTATATATTTTTGTTTCCCTTAACGTTTACTCAAGTGTTGATTATGGGTAGCCGTTGGTGAACAACTAGCCAAGCAAAGAAGCAACAAGAAGGATCGTATATAAGATAAAGGTGTCGAGCTAACGACGTAAAACAAGCGCTTGTTAGGAGGCAACCCAACTGTTTAATTTTTATTATAGATTTCCATTTAGTAGTATAGATATTAAAGAGTGAGATTGGATGTAAAACTTGAAAAAGCTTCCATTTTTGAAAAGCCATGTTGCAACTATGCTCACTAAGCACTACTAGAGGGAGATTAGCGTGTTCTGTTGCACATGTAAAAATATTTCAGCCCACCGATCCACTTTCACCCAGGTCTTTTGACCCATTTTGAACTTATTTTATTTTATGTTTCGTAGTTTAGTTTAATATTAAGTTGTTAGATATTTATTTTGTGTTTGTCCAAAAATCTTGTCTTTGATTGGCATGAGGAAACAGGGAGTGATTGTTTCACGTTCGAGTGTATCAACAAGAAAATGCTTTGATAATGATAAAAAAATTGAAAGGATGGCACATTGTTAAGGTACATGTTTAACGCTTTCTACAACATAGCATGAATGTGAAACTTATGCTTTGTACAAATATCATGACATTCATTCTTTTGCAATACTTATTCATGTTTGAATCACTTTAGATCCTAGCCAAATGTGAGAAAAATCTCCATTGTTCACTATATGCACGAGAGACCAACAATTCTTGTTTTAACTCATTTCACTTATGTTTAATTTTGCATTTGTGTTGAATTATATGAAAGCATAAAAATGATCAAGACGTTCTGTTTGATTGTCAGCATAACCACTTAACCAAAATGTAGCCTACCTTGTGAGTGAGCAAGAATTTATTTAACCCCTTTGAGCCACAATATCAGGATCTATATCAAGTTTTGAACCGTGGGATTTTTCCTTTGGACGCAAAGAGTAGTTCATCATTGATGTTAGACTTGATTCTGAATTTTTTTCTTGATCTGTCAACTATAAATTGGGGTTTATATTTTTACCCTTATCTTAGAAGGTTTGGGAGCATTCACATTACAATGATTGGTTGTATTCATGTTGGGAAGAAAAAGGTGGGTTGTTAAGAGGTTGCGAAAGAAAAAGAAAAAAAATTGGAAAAAGAAAAGAAAAGAAAAAAGAAAAAGCCTTGAAAAAGAATAAAAATAACAAACATTTTGTGCTAATAAATTGTTTTCAAGGGTGTAACAATTGAGCAAAGAGAAAAAGGTGAATGAAGTTGTGAATGCTTTACACAATTTTTGTTTCAATTACCTTGAGATAAGAACCTTCTTTGTTAACCACGACACAATACAAACCTTGAAAGTCCTTTGAGATATGTGATTTTATGCTTTCAATATGAGTTTTGGATGAATGCGTAAGTTGATCAAGATGTTACCAAGATTGCTGGGTGCGCGTAAAGTCTCTCATGTTTATTCTTCATCCATTGATGAAGTTGTGTATTAGGTGTGATTCATCTTTGATAATGTATTGCTTTAGAAATTTTTACATGTGTTTTGTGCTTAGAGTTTATTTCATTATTATGGTATCGCAGTACTATACTGGTAAGCATCTCTTTGATTATACTTTTGAAAATTCGAACCATACATTTGTCTTTTTTTCTCAAAACTTGTTTGATCATGAACTCTTGGAGGTTGTTCTTATTTCTTTAGGTTTGTTAGATTCTTGTTTGAGGATAAACAAAGTTTTAAGTTGGGAAGTGTTTGATAAGTGTCAAATTATGTTAATTATATGTGTAGTTTTGAGGCACTTATTAGCTTAATTAATTGGATTTACATGTAAAAACCTCAACTTGTATGTAAATATAGTGTAGTTTTCTTATTCATGTAAATATCTTTTAGTTTGAGCAATTTCATTTCTTTTTGTAGGTTTCCTTGCATGGTTGAAGCATTGGACACTTGATAGGCAAAAGCAAAGCTTAAAGATGAAATTTTTGAAGGAAATCAAGTTCCTGCTTGGGTTTAGCAGGGTCATAGTGTGCTTGGAGTGGCCCATGCAAAGGTGTTTAGCAGTCGTAGTTCCCCTTGTCGCGCTTAGCGCGAGTTATGGTTGTTTGCTATTTTGATAATGAGCGCGCTAAGCGAGCTCTGCTTGAGCTTAGTGCAATTCTACTTTTTAAGTTACTATAAATACATTTATTCATAGATTTTTTAGTTATCTACTTGAGACCTTTTATACCTATGTTGATCAATACCATTCTTTAGATATAGAGGCTTAGAAAACAACAAGTGAAGGTGCATCTTGAAAATCCAGAGTTGGGTTTGCTTCTATCGCTGGGATATCATGATGGATGCTTGTTCATCTTCATTCTTCTCCTTATAATCTATTTCTTATTAGGGATTATATGTAAATTTACTATAAAAATATGTAGTTTTTTATCATGGTGTTGTATACGATATATTGTATGAATCTATATTGATGCCATCTCTGTTTACTTGTTTTACATATTAATATGAACCGCTATTGTGAAATACTCTTCAGATCTTGATCTAAGATAAACATATGTTAGATTCTAAACTCTAGAAATAGATTTAGATCTAAAATTCACCGTGGGTATCGATTCTTAATGCTCTATATTGTTTAATAGGCTAAGAGATCGTCGATTAAACAATATGGTAGAACTCTCGCCAGCGCTTTAGACATGAATACTAATGTGAGCGGTACATGGTGATATTGATGAATGTTTTAGGTTATGTACAACTGATTGGTAGATTTGCATATTTGATCGGTGAATGAATTCCAATCATGACAAGTTCTCTTGTCTCTCAGATATTTTATTTTATTTATTTATTTGTTGTACTTTCAAACACCCTCTAAAACACCAAGCTTAAAAATATAGATATCGTTGAACGAGATTTGATGTCGCACTAATCCTAGTGGAGATGATAAAACAAAATACTTACTTTTGTTTGTTGCTTTACCATAACCAACAATGATGCGTATGAGCAGAACGAGATTCGCCTCAACAAAGGGTTGAACCAATCAAGGGATGACTTGAAGGCCTAAACTACCCATGTAGAGGAATAGACCAAGAAACTCTTAGAGATGAAGAAGAAAAATGAGATGTCAGAATCTCGTTTACTGAAAATAACTAAGCTGAAGGAGATTGTAGAAACCAGGTGCTTGGAATAGAAGTGGCTAAAGTTTTCCTAACTCAAGAAGCAGAATAGTCTCGAAATCTCAATGAGACTTTTAAGAAATCGCTTCAAAACGCTCAGATGGACTTACTTTCGGCCGCTGACAAAACTTTTGAGATGGCCAAAGCCCAAGCTTTATGCATCGCACCAGACTTGGATGTGTCGAAGATGAATTTCTTTAAAAATGTGGTGGATGGATAGCTAGTCAACATGGACGAAGCCTCACCTGAAGCATAAGGCTCGAGAGGCGTGAGGGATGATATTCCGACATCAGAGGCTTAGGAAGACGAGCATGATATTTGAGTTTACTTTAAGTTTTTTGTTGGCCATCAGTGGTGATGTGCACCTTGTACCCTTTTTTGAATAATATTTTGCTTTACTACTGAACAATTGAGCCTTTTAAAGGTTTTGCAATGACTTTATTTATTTTCTCTTTTGTGCGTTCCTTTTGATTTCACTTACTATTATTTGTGTTACGGATTTAGGGCCGACCTTGTAGGTCGGCGTAATTGTCTTATCCTGACCATCTAATCTGGAAGATTAAGATAAGTCAGATGCTTTACCTTTGATAAATTGATCACACCGTTTAAATTCATAGGTGTGCTAGTTTTACACGACGTTCAGAGCCCCGTGGGTTTGACGTTTAAATGAAGAACAAAGGCTCCCAGTAAACATTATCTGGTCGCAGCCGATATGTTAGAAGCCCCGAGTTACTTGGATTCCTCTTAGGTCGATGATTTTATTACCAAAGCGGATTATGCCATAGGCTTCAATTTTGCACGGAATTCAGTTATGCCAAAGGCTTTATTAAATGCTACCCGGACAAAGCCGATTATGCAAGAGGCTTCAGTTTTTCTTGGGCTTCAGCTAGGCCAGAGGTTTTATTAAATGTTACCCGACCAAAGCCGATTCTTCTAGAGACTTAAATTTCACTGGGCTTCAGTTAGGCCAGAGGTTTTATTAAATGTTACTTGGCCGAAGGCAATTATGCCAAAGACTTCAATTTTTCTTGGGCTTCAGTTAGGCTAGAGGTTTTATTAAACGTTACCCAGCCGAATCGATTATGCTAGAGGCTTCAATTTTTCTTGGGCTTCAGTTAGGCCAGAGGTTTTATTAAATGTTACTCGGGCGAAGTCGATTACGCCAGAGGCTTCAATTTCAATTGAGCTTTGGTTAGGCCATAGGTTTTATTAAACTTTACCCGGCCGAAGCCGATTAAGCCAAAGGCTTAAATTTCGCTTGGGCTTCTTCCATGATCATGTGTTATGTTTTTATTTTATAAATACATTTGTTTTAATTATGGGTTCATCATTAAAAACCCTTGCTTTTGTAAGGGAAAATAGTGCATCCATAATTTGTATTTAATATATTCATTACACAGCCTAACTAAGATAAAAGTTAAGAGTAGTTACACTCCAAGTTCTGGGTATTTTGAAACCTTCTAAACTCTCTAATTTATAAGCCCCCTTATTTAACCTCTGACGAACATGATAGGGTCCTTCCCCATTTGGAGCCAGTTTATCTCTCTTCATGGGATCATTCCCTTTTTTTACCATCAAGTCACCCTTGTGAAATTCCCTGACTTCATCCAACAAGTCTGCGAAAATGTTCAAACCTTCCGAGTCAGTGTAGTGACCTAAACCTCTATCATTGCATCAACACTGTAAACCATCTTGAAAGGAGTCTCCATGTCAGTGTAGTGACCTAAAACTCTATCATTGCATCAACACTGTAAACCATCCTGAAAGGAGTCTCCCTAGTATTTGAATGTAGCATAATATGGTAAGGCCATAAATTTTCATGCAAGCATTCGACCCACAACCCTTTAGATTCGTTCAACTTCTTCATTCCTAACAAATGATTTTGTCTGTTAGTTTGAGGGTGATCTAACGGAATGAGCCGGTTTCATATTCCAAAGTCTTTACAAAATTCAACAACTGAGGTGTTAGTAAATTGAGTATCATTGTCAGATACAATAACTCCAGGCAGACTAAAATGGCATATGATGTTTCACCAGAAGAATCGGCGTACCCTTTCCCTGTGATTCGTGCTACGACTTCTGCCTCCACCCATTTAGTTAAGTAATCAACATCTACTATTAAGAATATTAGTTGTCTAAATGCCACATGGAATGGGCCTAGGATATCTTCCCCCCTTTGATAAAATGGTCATGGTGAAAAAATTGAATGCAACGCTTCTACGAGAGAATGAATAAAAGGAGCAAACATCTGACACTTTTCACACCGGCTTATAAATTGCGCACAATCTTGAAACATGCTTGGCCAATAATATCCTACTCTCAATATATTTCCTGATAATGCTTATCCTCCAATATGATTTCCCCAAACTCTTTCATGGACCTCCTTCATAACAAAGACCGGATCTTCCTCCGAGACGAACCTAAATATAGGAACCTTTCTACCCATCTTATATAGGTGATCAACCATGATAAGATACCTCGCGAATATCCTTCTAATATGCATGACTTCCCTTTCTTCTTCATGTAGTTCGTTCTAAATTAAATATCGAATGATAGGCGCCATTCAGCCCCTAGCCTCATTCAGTGTCTTGGCATCCTCTACCTCGGTACTCAGTGTTTCTAGGGTTTCTTGGATTACTGTTTTGTTTAACCCAGTACCATTGGTACCTTCTAGGTGTACCAAGAGGTCGACTCTAGTATTTTCTCCCCTATGGATGTGATTTATCTAGAACTCTTCAAATGTTTGGGACATCTTGATATCTTATTGTAGATGTTTGATCAACGACGGATCCTTTGTCTGAAATCCCCCCTTGACTTGACTAGAGATCAATTGAGAGTCATGTAGCGGTAAATTCATGATCATCAAGCTATGGATAAGCTAGACATCAATAAAACAAGAGTCGCCACCAAAAAATAAGAAGAACGAACAAAACCAAAAAATAAGAAGTTTTCAAATCAAAACTAATAAAATGCCAAAGATTACATGTAAGGGGGTTGGTTACACAGAGGGAAGGTGTTAGCACCCAAAGTGTCCTAGGTACTCCTAGGGAGCCCTTTCTTGTGTGCATATGTGTTTTGTACAAATGATGTTTGCAAACAAATAAAATGGGGGGATGAGAAAAGAATTCATTAATTATATTTTTGTACTTGACAAGACCTTCAGACTTGTGCCTACGTACCAACATAAAAATGAGGGATCAAAACCTCGTAGTTCGTGGTATCAATTTCAAAGTGAGTGAATTTATTTTTAACAAAGATTTAAGTTTGAAAGGCACAATGGTTTGAATAAGTGTTAGTTCTTTTTGGATTTTGAAATTTTAAGTCAAGTATGGTTAAGTTCATTTACAAATTTGATTAAGAAAAGAGTTTTAAAATTCAATGGCATAAGGACAAAGTTTCTAATTTTCAATATGGTCTAAGTTTAGAAATCACAACCAAAGAAGATTTTGAAAGAGGGGAGAGATTTGAAATTAAAGAAGTGGGGAAGAGATGGAGAGACTAATCCTAAGCATAAATTTCAAAGTTAAGAGTTGAAAAGATCTAACCAATGGGCTGCAATCCAATAGACAAGACTGTCATATAGAAACCCAAATTTCCCTTGGACTTTAGAGTCATGCAACAATGCAAATACACAAATAGAAAGTTGAAGAGCAAGGCATCAAAGAAAGATGGCCATATCCAAGCTTAGCAACTCCATGATCTTCTTCAAGTTTTACCCTTGTAGTTGATGACTTCAAAGGATGGCATAAGTCATAGATTCAAAATAAAAGCTTCAATTCCCAAGCACTTGGTTTTTATAAAAGTTGGCATTGGCCAAGTCCTTTGCATAGGGAGTGTTGCCTAAATTCTAAGTCCAATTGTCTCAGATCAAACCAACAGTCCGCATAAGATATTTTTTAGGGTTTTTTGTTCTTATTATGTACATTAATGGTCAAGGACCACACAAACAATCACAATATACACAATCACAAATATGTCGCAAAATATGGTCCAAGTGGAAAAAGTGAAAATGACATTAACATATACAACTTGAACGGTATAAATAATGGCAAATGAATAAAGCTTTAAAAATTAAAGTGCATTAAAAGTAAATGACTTGAAATTAAATGTTAGTTATTAATGAGTTAAAAGTTAAAATTGCTTTTGATTTGCTTTTGTTTTAAGTCATTCTTTGGAGAACACTCAACTCACTTATCACAAGCAGGGATCCTTGAACCAAGACATCTTCTAAAGGAAGGAAAAAAGGACAAGTTTCCACACAATACCATGAAATAGGGGATACTTATAATCTCACTAACTAGAATGTTATGTCTTTTGTGTCAAAATTTAGCGCTATGTTAAGCAATCGTAATTGGACTATGTAGAAGTCACAACTATTTGAGGTCGGGCAACAAAATTTTGGTGTTAATGCATGTTAGAGACATAGTATAATGAACTATGATCATGAAACATACCACACACAAAAAGAATATGCAAAGTGGGGGACCTAATCTCATCCATACTTATGTTGATTTTGCAATCAACTAGCCTTAGGATATAGAGATATTAAAGGTCCATGACATGAATGCATAGGGAAGGGGAATGAGATGAAGAGGGAGGGGGAATGGATCAAACACAAATTGGAAAAATGAGGACTTTTACCAAATTAAGATCATTCATTGGTTTTGGGAGATGGATTGTACATTTCATCAATCCCCTAAATCCAATGATCTTAACCTAACAGAGTCAAATCAACCTTGACCAAGGCCCAACAACACAAGTCAATTAAAATGGCTCTACACAATTAATTTGACATTTAATCAATTAAATATAATAAAAATAATGCATTAAATTAAATATGGTTGATCAATTTCCTAAAACCTCATCAAAACACCAAAGAAATGGCCATGAGATTTATCATAGGTCAAACAAGGTCAAAGAACCTTGGAGAAAAAAATTCAGAATTTTTGGTAACCTAAAAGTATTTTTAAACAATTAAAAATATTCACAAAATCAATTAAATCATGAAAAATATTAATAATGATCCAAAAAATAATTTGAATTCAGGAAATGGAAGAGGATTTTATTTAAATTTTTTGGTGAAACTCTCATATTATTTGGATCAATATTAAATTTAATTTGAATTAAAGAAAGTAAGAGGAATAAAATGAAAATTCAAATAATCAAAAAAACGTGGACCACTTGATCTCCCTCATTAATTGAGGTGGCAGATCAAGTGGTAAGAAACGCCCATTCCATGATACATGCTAGTCAGCGGTTCACACGTTGGGTAATCACAAGCAACATCCCTGATTAAAACATTTTGAATCAATCCAATGGCTCATAACACATCCAACGCATCGCCGGAGCCAGGTGCCGGTCATCTTCTCTGATGACCCTTGCCGGACTGGTTCTTTCATCACCACATAAATGAAAAAGGAGGATATGATCTTAAAGAAAAAGTGACGTAGATCACGAATATCGCCTCAATTTAACCTAACTCCAAATATATAGAGAGATACGTGGAGTTGAATTCTGAGGTGTATGAATTGAGTTGCTTCGATTTGACCTCAAAGCAACTCAATTTTCTTTCCTACACTGGTAGGACTTTAGACAACCAAAGATCCAAGAGAATTTACGAGAATTGAAAGAGAATCGAAGAGAAGAAAAATCTAGAAAAATACCTTCAATGTTGTGCAGAATTGGATCTCTCTTGCTTCAATTCGTGCTTGATCTTGCTTATGGAGCTTGCAGAAGTTGATTAGGAATAGTACAAGGCTTTGGATCCTGGAGTTCTTGAATCTCCAAATAGTGAGATTCAAACTCAAATTTCAATTGAAATTTATCAGGTTTTCCTTTGAATTGTGAGGGTTTCAATGGTTGGAGGCAAATCTGAAGCGCAAGGTCCTTGAAACTGAAGCATTAGGCCTCTATTTATAGCAAATGGTAAGTGTTATTTGCACACTTGAAAATGATTCCAAATTTGGCAATGTGAATGGCACGCGTGCATGGGCATGTACAAGCCCATGAAGTATCTCAATTAGATCCAAAATCAAACACTACAACATTTTTGACTTTAGGCAACAGCTGGAAAACCGTTGCTTGAAGAAGTAAAAGCCACGTTAATTATGTGTTGTTTGGTTTTTAGATTTATCTTTTGAAACTGTAGCTTATTCTCTTATAGCTACGCTTTTAAAATCGTGGACGTAACAGAACCGTCATCTATTCTTTTTAAACTACGATTTATAATTGTGGGCATTAACAGAACCGTCCCTTATTCGTCTTACACTACGCCTTGAAATTGTTGGCATAATTAAACCATCCTCTATTCATTTTAAGCTACGATTTAAACTTGTGGTCATATGTTCTTTAATTGATTCATGCGTTAAGATAGTGAAATAACAGGATTCAAACCCTTTACATGGAACTTGCCACACTTCTTAGAGTTGCCACCAAATCAATATGCATTTTAATTATTATATTATGTAATCTTTTGTTTATATAATTTTTTATTATTATTTTTTGTTTTTGAATTTTATTTCTTATTCATCAGGTTGTCTTTATAGTTTACTATTTTAATATACAAAATTATAAAAATAAACAACATACTATTTAAATATTGAGGAGTAAACATTACTTTAAATTACATCACACAATTTAAAATTAATTATTTTGAGGAGATAAATTTTAAACTCTATAGTTTATTATTTTAATTTAAAATAAACAAAGTTATATTAAATATATATTCTAAAATTAAAAAAATAATTGAAAAGAAGATAAATTTGGCCCTTATCATAGCCATCATTAATGTAGTTAATTAAAATTTATTGTAAATTATATAAAATTTATTGTTAATACCTATACTATCTTTTTTTGCTTTTCTGTCACAAAGAATTATAATTTAAAAAATTATAATTTCAAATATTATTATACTCAGATACCTTTTTATTATTAGTGATTATGTGTCATATAATAACGTATGTTTTTCAGACACAAATTTTTTTATAGGTAAAAAAGTAAAAGTTTATAGAAATAAAAACTACTTATAAAAATATTTTTGATTAATAAATGAACTAAAAATAAATATTTATAAAAAAATTGATGTAAAAATTTAAAAAATAATTATATTTATTATTTATTATTTTAAATTAAATAAAAAATTATATCAAAATGTTATTCTAAAATCAACAAAATTAAAAGAAGATAAATTTTATCCTTCTCATAATTATTATTAAAATAGTTAATTAAAAATTATTAAAATTATATGATACTTATTTTAAATAAATTTGTATATTAAAATTGTAAACTATAAAACTCAATAAGAAATAAGTTAAAAAAATACTAAAAAATTATATAAAATCAAAGAATAGTTAAAGTAATAATGTAAATGCAAATTCTATCAAGAAAAAACTGAATATATTAACTTAAAATTAAATAATTAAATATGGTGAAAAGAAAACTTAGTTACTCTACATTCCCCGAAACTCTTTTCTCTTTTCTCTCTCTGCTTTTGCTTATTTTCTCTCATCTGAAACCCTTTTCTCTCTGCTTTCAGATTCACACTACCACAAAACAATTTCATATTCAAGCTACCACAAAACCATTTCTTTCTTCTCGCTTCAAAGTCATCGTAGTTGCTAGATTTTGATTCTCTTTTTCATTAGGATTACTTTGTAACTTCATTACATTAAAATAGAGAGGGGAGATATTCAATTAGGTTTTAAGGGTTGTTTGTACAATACTCTATAGAAAGGGGATTTTGCATCTTCTTTGAATACGCGACATTGGAAATAATGAAGGTACGTGAAGATTCACTGTGTTCTATTTTTATTTTTTCTGATGACTATCCTGATTTTACTTATTGGTTATCACTTATTATTTAGATGAATGTGTGGGTATTCTTGACTCCTATTAGAAGAATAAATACTTATTTTTGTAGAGAGGTATGCTTTATATCAATTTAATTTGCTGACATAGGTCATCGATCCAATATATTTCAATATGGAAAGTTCCAAAATCAATATTTCATTTATAATTGTAATTGTTAAAGAAAATTGATAAAATGATAACAAGTTTTCTTCAAGATTTAAGTCAGAAGATGTTGTCCATTTTTTTTATTATTTAAACTATTTTGCAACAATTCAAAATTTATTTTGGATTGGTTTATTGTTTATTTTTTATTTTCCTCAAGTTCTATTTTTATCTTAGTTTTGGTTTTTTATAATTTAGCACCAACTTAATAATAGAGATTTTGATAGTACTCGATGTTTAATTTTTAATTATGATTAATTGAGTAATTGGTTTCTTAAGTTTTCACAAACTAACCATGGTTGCACAAGCTGAGAGCTGAAACTTGGGAATGGGTTGCACTTCGATATACTTAGTGAATTATATTTTTCAAAGTTTTTCATATTTATTTCTTAACATTTGTGCTAGATTATGCTGTTGTTGTGCCATGGATTGCGACCTCTTATTGAATATCATACCACTAGATTTATTGCGTCCTCATGCCTTTTTTTTTATAATATCTTTTTTTCTTTTCTATATCATACTAGTGTATTTTGTATCATACTAGTATTTTGTATCATGTCTAGTAAAAATCTTTGTATCATATGGAGTAGTAAAAAATCATTGACCAATTTCTAAGTTATGGATCTTTAATTTCTTGTATATTATTTATGTCATTGTAATTGAGAATCAAATCAATTCGATAGTTTCCATGTTGAGTTAGATTGTTCATTACCATATGAATATGTAAGTTAATGAAATTTATCAATTTATAGTTTATTTTGAGAAACCCAATTTGAAAGGGATATAGTTTATTTGACCTATGTTACATTTGCAGGTTGGGCAAGGAATCTATGATAATATTTTTAAGGCTCTAGATTGAGACAGAAGAGATGACATGACTCTTAAGCAGTTCTAATTTAATACATTAGAGAGTGAAAACATTAAAACTTTGAATTTGTTAATTATTATTGTTCAAATAAAGGTAAGTCTCTCACAATTTAGATTGTGATGCTATGGTACATAGCTCATGAGTTGCTGATAGGTTTACTGTGTTTTATAGTTGTTTATTATGAACTAGGTGTTGGATGTAAATTGTTGTAGTCATTGTAAAATCTTTTAAATTAACTTATAATGTTAAAGGTTTCATGCAACAACATTGTTAACCTTGTTGTTTTGTATATGGTTTATTGAGTTTGAAGTTACATTTTATGACAATTATTCTACATTGTTTATTGTATTATTTATAAAGAAAATTAATAGGTAACACTTTTATTATATGGACAAAAATTAACTTAATAAACTGTAGTCATCAAAGGGCAACGATTATACAAGTATAACCTAAACAAAATTGTAGTCTATAGCAAGTTTCAAAACCGCGGCCTATTCAAGTGTTTTGGCAACGCGTATTCTCATCTGTGGGATAAAGTGAGAAAATCATAGTCTATAAGAATAGGCAACGACTGTTTCTTCCACGCCAAGAGAACCGTAGGCTAAAGGCTTAGACTACGGTTTTTAGATAATTAGTCGCGGTTTACAGCTGTTGCTGAAACTCATTTTTGTTGTAGTGAAATGAAATGAAGTCTGAATGAAGATTGCAATGCAAGGCAAAGATTTATGGATGTTTGAAGCATGATTGTTGGCAACTGATATAGCCTTGTTCAAGCTATGCGCAGACCCCTCAAACTTTGTCCAAAATGAGTGAATTTGGACTTTTTGGAAAGGTTAGATCAAGAGGAACAACTCTCATGTTGAACCTTTTTCAATTTGGAACTTGTATCATGATGAATTTTGAGGTGTAAGTTTGGAAATTTCAATATGTCAAAATATTTTCTAAGTGTGAAGCCATATGTTCAATTATTCCACCTTGGCTAACTTTTTATGTGAGCTTCAAATGAGAAAAGTGTCTTTATAAAAGTTGTAGCTCTTTCAACAACCTTCAAAATGGTCAAAAATTTGACATAATTTGGACTTGGGATGAATGAGTTATGCATTTTTGAAGTTGAGGAAAATCACTTGTCCAATGGTATTGGTCCAAAATGACCTATAACGTATCCTCATATCACATGCTCATAAAAGTTGAAGTAGAAACCTTGAATTTGATTTTTAAACTTGGAAATATTTCATCTCATAGAAAATGAGTAAGTTATGGTCTTGGGAAGTTGACTTTCAAATTAGGGTTTAGACAAAATGACCTATAATGTTTCAACATAAAAAATGACTTTCCAAGAAAAAATTAACTTTAGACCTAAACATGAAAGTTGTTTGGAATGTCATTTAGAGTAACTTTTCTCTTTGAATCATTTCCATATGATGAAAAGTGTAGGAGATAAGGTCTAGGGGGACCCAGTTTTGGTCAGATGAATTCCTCTAGTCAACCACCATGAACCACCTTGCTAACTTGCAATTCTATTGACTTTTTAGGCTCATGGGAGATAATATATGCATAAGATGATGAAATTTGAAGTGTCCCTTGAGAAATTTGATCAATTTCTGAAGAAGCTTGTTGAAGAAGTTACTCAAGATACCCAGATGAACTAGGGTTTCCAAGGCAAACCAATTCCAATCTCTTGAAGAATGCTTGATCATAATAACATGTAAAGATCATGGGACTCATATATGATGTGTTAGAGCCATTGTGGATCATTCCTTGGTTGTGCTTTTAGCTATGAGGGTCTTAAACCCTAGATGTGAACTTGTTAGATCAAAGGTGATCATGCCCTACCTACAAAAGAGTTAGACAAATGCAAAGACATATTTTTGGTATTTTAGTTAGTAAATATGGTAAATTTATAAAGTATGATACAATCACATGGTGCTTGGTGATCTCTCCCAATGCAAACCCAATTAAAGAGGGGTAAGGAGGATGCTAAGGTATGATCCCAATGCTAATGCATATGATGAGATATTGTAAGACCCCAACTTTGACCCTAATATCACTCATGCAATTCCATCATATGCATTAGCATTAGGATCATACCTTGGCATCCTCCTTACCCCTCTTTCATTTGGTTTGTTTTGGGAGAGATCAACAAGCACTATGTGATCTATCAAGTTCACATCTAGGGTTTGGGACCCTCATGACCAAAGAGCACAACCATGGATTGATCCAAGAATGGTTACAAGCATCATATATGAGTCCCAATGACCTATACATGTCATATTTATCAAGTTTTATTCAAGAGTTTAAGGATGATTTGCCTTGGAAACCCTAGTTTGACTAGGTATCTTGAGTAACTTCTCCAACAAGCTATCTCATGAATTGATCAAATTTATTAAGGGAAACTTCAAAATTCACCATCTTATGCATATATGATCTACCACGAGCCAAGATAATTGAAGGTTAGCAAGTTGGTTGATGGTGGTTGGCCAGATGAATTCATCTGATCAAAACTGGGTCCCCCTAGACCCTATCTCCTACAATTTTCACCATATGAAAATTATTCCAAGAGAAACGTTACTCTAAATGACGTTCCAAACAAATTTCATGTTGGGACCTAGAACTATTTTTGCTTGTAAAATCATTTTCTATGTTGAAACATTATAGGTCATTTTGTCTAAACCCTAATTTGAAAGTCAACTTCCCATGGCCATAACTTGCTCAATTTTTATTAGATGAAATATTTCCAAGTTGCACAATCAAATTCAAGATGTCTACTTCAACTTTGATGTTTGGAGTAGGAGGTAATTCAAGTTTTTTGAGCATATGATATGAGGTTTTATTATAGGTCATTTTTGACTTATACCATTGAACAAGTGATTTTCCCCAACTTCAAAAATGCATTACTCTATCATCATAAATCCAAATGACATGAAATTTGTTCCCATTTTGAAGGTCACATAAAAAGTTAAGCAAGGTGGAATATTGAGGTATATGGCTTGACACTTAGAAAAATTTTCAACATGTTGAAATTTCCAAACTTCCACCTCAAAGTTCTCTATGTTCCAAGCTCCAAATGAAAAAGTGTTCAACATCAAACTTGTTTCCGTTGATCCAAGCTTTCCAAAGAACCCAAGTTCATGCATTTTGGACAAATATTTATAGGTCTGCGCATGGCTTTAACAGAGCTGCATCATTGGAGAGAATCAATTGTGCAAACTTCAGTTCACATTGCCTTGCCATTCAAGCTTCATTCAGACTTCAACATGAATCATTTTGGACCTTAATGCATTGCATCATGGGCCTGTACATGCTCATGCACTCGTGCCATCCACATTGCAAATTTTGGACAGATTTTGAAGTGTGCAAATATCATTCCCTTTGGTTATAAATAGAAGGCTTCTGAGCTCATTTGAACAACACTTTGCGCGCCAGCTTTGACCCCCATTGAAACCCTCCCATTCTAAAGGAAAACCTGAGAAATTTGAATTTGAAATTTGAGTTTGAATCTCAACTATTGGAGATTCAAAAACTTCAGGATCCAAAGCCTTGCAACCTTGTCAATCACTTCCAGCTAGCTTCTCAAGTGTGATCAGATCGTGTTTGAAGCAAGCAACATCAAGAACTACATAACATTGAAGGTAATTTTCAGAAAACTTCATCTCTTTGATTCTCACTCAATTCTACTCAATTCTCTTGGATCTTTGTTTGTCTGAAGTCCTACCAATGTAGGCAAGAAGATTGAGTTGCTTAGAGGTCAAATCGAAGCAACTCAGTTGACACACCTCAAAATTCAACTCCTCATATCTTTTTATATATTTGGAGTTAGTTGAAATTGAGGTCAGATTCGTGCTCTACGCCATTTTTTCTTTCAAATTATGTCCTCCTTTTTTATTTTGGTGATGGTTGAGGGTGGACCAGTCTGGTGAGGTCCACCGGAGAAGAAGACCGGAGTTACAGCTCTGGCCGTATGTTAGCACGTCTCAGACCATATGATCCTTGCAAAATGTTTTAATCTCGTGCGTTGGTTTTAAATACCATTCATGTAGCGTATTTACTAGTGTCCATTGTGGAACGCGCGCTGAGGACCACTTGATCTGCCACCTCAATTAATGAGGGAGATCAAGTGGTCCACGTTGTTTGTTATTTTCTGATTTTTGTTTTAATACTTTTATTTTCATTAATTCATATTAATTTTAGTATTGATCCAAAAAATATGAGAGTTTCACCAAAAAATTTGAAATAATTTCCTCTTTCATATTTTGAATTAAAATTATTTTTTGGATCATTATTAATATTTTTCATGATTTAGTTGATTTTTTGTTTGTTTTTAATTGTTTAAAAATACTTTTTAGGTCTTTAAAAATTCTGAAATTTTTTCTCCAAGGTCCTTTAACCTTGTTTGACCTATGATAAATCTCATGGTCATTTCTTTGGTGTTTTGATGAGGTTTTAGGAATTTGACAAACCATATTTAATTTAATTGTATTATTTTAGTATTTTTAATTTGAATAAATGCCAATTAACTGTGTTGACCAATTGTGATGACTTATTTGAGTTTGACTCTTGTTGTTGGGCCTTGGTCAAGGTTGATTTGACTTTGTCAAATTAATATCATTGGATTTAGGGGATTGATGGAATGTACGTTCCATCTCCCAAAATGAATAGATGCTATTAATTTGGTAAAAGTTCTCCTTTGACCAATTTGAGTTTTGATTCATTCCCTTCCCTCTTCATCTCATTCCCCTTCTTTAAGCATTCATCTCATTTGGCCTATGATATCTCAAAGTCCTAAGGCTAGTTGATTGAAAAATCAACATAAGTATGGATGAGATTAGGCCACCACTTTTGCATATTCTTTTTGTGTATGGTATGTTTCATGAGCATAGTCCATTATACTATATCTCTAACATGCATTAACACCAAAATTCTATTGCCCGACCTCAAATAGTTGTGACTTCTACATAAGTCCAATTACGATTGCTTAACATAACGCTAAATTTGTGACACAAAAGGCATAACATTCTAGTTAGTGAGATTGTAAGTCTCCCCTCTTTCATGGTATTATATGGAAACTTCATCTTTTTTCCTTCCTTTGGAAGATGTCTTGGTTCAAGGATCCATGCTTGTGCTAAGTGGGTTGAGTGTTCACCAAAGAATGACTAAAAAATGAAAAGCAAAAGCAAAACAATACTAATTTCTAATTCATTAACAACTAACATTTAATTTCAAGCCATTTATTTTAATGTAATTTAATTTCAAGCCCTTATTCATTTGCCATTACTCATACCATTCCAATTAGTTATGTTAATGCCATTTTCACACTGTCCATTTGGACCATATTATGTGAAATATCTTGCTTGTGTATACCTTGTTTGTTTGTATGGTCTTTGATCATTAATGTACATAATAATAACAAAAACCCTAAAAAACATTTGTATGGACTGTTGGCTTGATCTTGGACAAATGGGCTTAGAACTTAGGAAACATTCCTATGCTAAAGGACTTGGCCAATGCCAACTTTTGTGAAACCAAGTGCTTGCAATTTGAAACTTCATCTGATACATCTTTGAAGATCTCTTTGAGTTCATCTGCAACATGATCATTGTAGAGCTGTTATTTTGAACCTATGACTTGTGAAATTCATCTGTTACATGGGCTATCTTGAAGAAAATCATGGAATGGCTAAGCTTGGATGTGGCTATCTTTATTTAATGCCTTGCTCTTCAAGTTGATATAATTGTGCACTTGTGTGTTGTTTGATTCTAATGTCCAAGGGAATTGGGGTTTCTATTGACATTCTTGTCTATTGGATTGCTACCCATTGGTCAGATCTTTTAAACTCTTAACTTTTAATTTTGTGCATAGGATTAGTCTCTTCATCTCCTCCCCATTTATTTAATTTCAAAAATTTCTCCCCCCTTTTAAAATCTTATTTTTTTGAACTATTTTTGTTCTAAACTTTGACCACTTTGCAAAAAGATAGAAACTTTGGCCTTATGCCATTGCATTTTCAAGCTTCTTTTCTTAAATCAAATTTGTAAATAAACTTAATTATAGTTGACTTAAACTTTCAAAAAAACCAAAAAAACCAAAAAAATAACTAACTCATTCAAATCACTTTTAGGCCTTTGTGCCTTTCAAATTAAATTTTGTTAAAAACAATTCATCCACTTTGAAATGTATACCACGAACTACGAGGTTTTGATCCCTCATTTTATGTTGGTACGTAGGCACAAGTCCGAAGGTCTTTTCAAACACAAAAATATAATTAATGAATTATTTTCTCATCCCCCATTCTATTTGTTTGTAAACATCCATTTGTACAAAATACATATGCACACAAGAAAGTGCTCCCTAGGAGTACCTAGGATACTTTGGGTGCTAACACGTTCCCTCTGTGTAACCAACCCCCTTACGTGTAATCTCTGACATTTTATTAGTTTTTATTTGAAAACTTATTACTTTTGGGTTTTGTTCGTACTTTTCCCTTTTCCCTTGGAAACAATAAAAACGCGGTGGCGACTCTGGTTTTATTGATGTATAGCTTATCCATAGCTTGATGCTCATGAATTTACCGCTATAGAAATTAAATGGCGACTCTACTAGGGAGTAGTCTCCAATGGGTTTAGCCTACTTTTTGTATGTATATAATTGTCTATATGTGATGTTTGTATATATGTATGTGTGATATAATTTGCTTGTTGTGCTTGGTGATCTCTGAGTGGTGAGATAAAGTTCTAACCCGAACTTGAGTGCAATTAAGATAGGAGGATGGTATAGTCATGTTTGACTTGTGTGGAGTAGTCCTTAACAAGTTGGCTTGAGATCCATATGCTTAGTGGAGACTCTTTTGGATTTGGAAATGTCACACAAGTATTTGTGGTTAGGCATTACTATCTCTAATTTGGGTCCGAGAAGCTGAGGACCTTAGAACATTTTACCCCCTCTTGGCCTATTTAGGATGTAGTGCGGAGACTGTTCAAGTGTAGACTTGATAACAATTGTTACGCGATACTACACTCCGACGAGTTTCTCTTGAGAATATTATTGGTCGATGAGTCAGTCATCTTAACTTGTAATATCCGATAGATGGAATTAAGACTCTGGGAATTTTTTAGAACATGATTTACAGGTTTTTATCCTTAGTTCACTCTTTTGGGATGGTTTTTACCCAGACTCCATGCTCGTGACTTACAACAAACCCTTGATTCTTGGTTGATCCAATCAAGTCTTATCAATATCAATGGAACTTGGGTGTTGATAAGGTGAAAACCATAATCCACCAAAATGGATGATTGATCTTGACAATGACTTGATTCATCCCTTGACCTTTGTTAATTTTCCTTGTGTGTGATCTCTTACTTGTGATTGTTGCATCCATGCATTCATGCCCATCATAACATTCATCACACGAAAATTTCAAGGAGCTGAGGTATTTTGCAAATATTTTCACCATGGATTATGGACGAAGGAACACTAAGAAGTACAGTTTCAGATGTCCCGACTTGAAAGAGTTAAGGAAGCTAGCATCTTCTGTATTAGATCCCTTGGACTTCAAACAACATCATGGAAAGCTTCTGTCTATCTTGTCTACTGATGTGGTTGAAGGACTTTTGAGTGTGTTGGTGCAGTTCTATGATCCTCTCTACCGTTGCTTCACTTTCCCAGATTATCAGCTTGTGCCTACATTGGAGGAGTATTCTCATCTTTTGGGGATACCTATTTCTAATAGAGTGCCTTTTAGTGGATTGGAGGAGATTCCCCGATCTAATATTATTGCTGAAGCTCTTCACTTGAAGAAGTCTGAGATAGAGGCTCATTGGGTGAAGAAAGGAGGGTTATTTGGGTTGCCATCTGATTTACTCTTCAAAGAAGCTACTGCTTTTGCTCAAGCCGGTAGTGTGGATGCTTTTGAAGATATCTTTGTGTTGCTCATCTAAGGATTAGCTTTGTTCCCTAATATTGACGGTTTTGTTGATGTTAACGCCATTAGACTTTTCTTGATTGGGAATCCTGTGCCTACTTTGTTGGGTGATATGTATTTCTCTTTGCATCTAAGGAATTCTAAGGGTGGTGGAACGATTGTCTATTTCATTCCTCTTCTGTACAAGTGGTTTATTTTGCACTTGCCTCAGACACCTACTTTTATGGAGAACAAACAATGTCTACGGTGGTCTCAAGGACTTATGTCTCTCACTAATGATGATATAGTTTTGTATGATCCGTCATTGAGCAGTTTGGATATTATTGATAGTTGTGGTGAATTCTCTAATGTGCCTCTCATTAGTACACAAGGAGGAATTAACTACAACCCTACTTTGGCTCGTCGTCAACTTGGGTTCCCCTTGAGAGACAAACATAATAACATGTTGTTAGAAGGTCTTTTCTATCAAGAGGGTAAAGATCCCTAACATTTGAAGCAGAAGATTGTGAATGCTTGGCATAATGTGCATAGGAAAGGAAGATCTGAGCTTGGTACGCGCAATTGTGTAGCTTTGGAGGCTTACACTCTTTGGGTGAAGAAGAGAGCTTTGGAGTTGAAGATGCCTTATCCTTGTGAAAGACCTATGTCTATGGTTGTGGTTGAGCCATTAACTCTCCCTAACCAAGATGTAGAGGAGTTGGAAGACGCACTCGCCAAGATGAAGCGAGACAAAGATATGTGGGAAGAGCATTTCCATGCTTTGAGCAAGAAGCATGAAGAGTTGCAGTTAGAGTCTAAGGACAAAGATGCACTTATTGAGCTACTTGAAGACCGAGTGACAAAGAGACAGAGAGAGCCGGAGGTTTCATCTTCCTCTAGCATGCCTCAGCCTTCCGTCGCTTGGAAGAAGATTGTTAATCAGCTTGTCCTCGAGAAGACTCAGATGAAGACTTCTTTTGAGACCGAGATTCGACGCATTCGAAGGAAGTACACGCCTTCAGCCAGATCTTCTGACATTGTTGTTAGGGATCCTTAGGATGACTAGTATCCTTTTCTCTTGTATTTTTTATTTGGTTTCTGAAATTGTACTCAGTGTAATCCTTCCAATATATCAAATAAAAAGAGATTTTTATGGTCATATCAAATTGTTGCAATTATTGTTATATATATATATATATATATTTGCAAATGATATAGTAAGTTCCTTGAAAATGAAAATAAATAAACAAGCATTACATTTCACGCATCATTTGCATAAGCAGGTTTTCGCCAGATGTCTTATTGGTGTTTCTTCTATGCTTCAATCAAGCTGACTCATCGGTACAATACCCGCGCCAATCATCTGAAAATCATGGAGCATTTGGAGCAAGAGAATAGAGAGCTGAATGACGAGATCGCCCGCCTGACTGCCATGATGGAGTCAGTTCTTGCTGCTCAGAGTCAAGCTTCTCCAACACCTACAACTCCTCCTCAGAGGACTGTTATTTTAGAGGTGGCTACCTCTACCATGCCTGCTGCTACCACTCACTTTGTGCCTACTATGCCTTCCGGATTCCCGTGGGGAATGCCGTCCAACTTCATGCCCGAAGGCTTTGCACCTACTTTTACTTCCATGCCGGCATCTAGCCCGGTCATGTCTGTGCCACCTCCCGTTGTGCACACCTTACCTCGTATAGAGGACACCATTTATCACCCGGAGCCGTCTGAGGGTCCGAATGTTTATGAGAAAATGGATTAAATGAAGGATCAGTTTCTTGAGCTACGCAAGAAATTGAAGACACTGAGAGGTAAGGACCTGTTTGGAAAGAGTGATGCTGAGTTATGTTTAGTGCCCAATGTAAAAATCTCAATGAAGTCCAAAGTGCCTGACTTTGAAAAATACAAGGGGAATACTTGTCCACTCAGTCATCTAGTGATGTATGCTCGCAAGATGTCTACTCAGACTGACAATGATCAACTGTTAATTCATTACTACAGTCTGACCGGTGATGCGCTTAGGTGGTATATGTGATTGGACAGTGCAAGCATTCTCACTTTCAATGACTTGGGAGAAGCTTTTGTCAAGCAGTATAAGTACAACGTGAACATGGCGCCTGATAGAGACCAGTTGAGGTCTATGTCTCAGAAGGATAAGGAGACATTTAAAGAGTACGTGTAGAGATGGAGGGAATTGGCTGCCCAGATCATTCCTTCTTTGGAGGGAAAAGAGATGACAAAGATCTTTTTGAAAACTCTGAGTTCATTTTATTATGAATGAATGATTGCTAGTGCCCCCAGTGACTTTACCGAAATGGTAAACATGGGGATGAGGCTTGAGGAAGGAGTCCGAGAAGGACGATTGTCGAAAGATGAAGCATCATCGAGTAAGAGGTATGGCAATAGTTTTGGGAAGAAGAAGGACAATGAAGCAAATGCAATTTCAAGTGGGAGGCAGAGGAGGCCTCAGATTAGAAGGAATCCACCATCCCGTCAACATCATCACCAAGTATCTTCAGTTATCCCTGTATTTTCTAATCATCAATCAACGCCAGTTCAACAACAACGTCAACAACAACAACCGCAACAACAAATGAACACCTACAACAACAACAATACCAACAACAATCATCATCAACAAACATCGAGAGGAAGAAGGTCTCTTTCGAACCGATTCCTATGTCATATGCAGAATTATACCCATCTTTGGTTCTCAAGAACCTACTTCAACCGAGAAACCCACCAAAAATTCCAGAACCACTTCCTTGGTGGTAGAAACCTGAACTCCGTTGTGCTTTTCATCAAGGAGCACCCGAACATGATATCGAGAATTCCGATCCCCTCAAATATGAGGTTCAAAAGCTGATGAAGAGTGGAATGGTGTCCTTTGAGAACCGTGCGCCGAATGTGAAAGCAAATCCATTGCTCGCTCATGGGAACTCTTCTATGAATATGGTGGACGGTTGTCCAGGTGAATATAAGATCTATGATGTGCGGTTTATCCGAAGGTCCTTAGTGCAGATGCATAAGGATATATGTTTGGTGAGTGATTGTGAACATGACCATGACAGTTGTGTTATCTGTAGTGTTAACCCAAGGGGTTATGTTGTGGTGAAAAAGGACATTCAGTGACTGATGGATGAAGGCATGATTCAAATCTTTAAATCCCGTCACTTAGGTGACGATGTAAATGTCATAGTGCCCGTTTTCAAGCAACCAGAGAGATTGGTTATCCAATATCACAATAGTAATAGCAGCAACAATAGATCAGTATCGCCGTTGGTAATACGGTTAGCGGGCCCAGTCCCGTATTCATCTGATAAAGTAATGTCGTATCAATATAATGCTACAATAATAGAAGATGGTCAAGAGGTCCCGTTGCCTACGACCAACTCTGTGGTGAGCATTACTGATGTTACCAAGGTGACCCGCATTGGTCGAGTGTTTGGGTCGGTGTTCCCAAAAGATAAGGAAGAATCAGTTGTTGGTAAAAAGGTGGAAGTGCCTGTTGTAGATCCAGTTAGTGCTTCAAAAGGTAAGTCTGGTAAATCCAGCGACTTGAAGGGTAACGATGATGATGAGGTACTTCGATTGATCAAGAAGAGTGAGTTTAATGTGGTGGAGCAGCTACTCTAAAGCCCCTCAAAGATCTCAGTGTTGTCTCTGCTCATGAATTCTGAAGCGCACAGAGAAGCACTGCAGAGAGTTCTGGAACAAGCGTTTTTAGAATGTTAGATACCCAAAAGTGCTTATTTGAGCTATCAAATATGGGCGTCTTTCACTCCGTTTCCTTGCTAAAGTGTTTGAAACCACCTTTGTTTTTGATGAACTGCAATACAATGATAAACGATCTTGGTACCTTTGATTTGTGTGTTATTGTGCAGGAATTAGGCATGAAATAATAGAAAATGAAGCCACAAGAAAGTTGGCAAAGGGACCAAAGAAAAGATGCATTCATCAGCTTGCTCGCTAGGCGAGGGCTGTGGCGAAGGGCTCGCTAGGCGAGCGCCCAGCGAGAACTCAGCGAAAAGCTCCAATATTTTACAATGGAAAACATCAACAAACTCGCTAGGCGAGCTACCAGCGAAGTGTGTAGAGAACACGTCCAGACATGGTGAAAAGCGCAGCCAGCACTCGCTCGCTAGGCGAGCCATTAGCGAGCTCCCAGCGAGCATTCCAGTAGCAAAACCTCTCAAGCTCGCTGGAGCGAAGGTTGAAGCGTGTGCTTCGCCTAGCGAAGGTTTTGTTCGCCTAGCGAACATGCCAATCTGGCAAAGGATATTTCTTTGGGCGCAGGTGCCACAGGTGCCTTATTTTGGGGCTCGCTAGGCGAGCCATTCTGCTCGCCTAGCGAGCATGACAGCTCAGTAACAACACTATAAGTAGCAAGGGCTACTTTTTGGAGCCATACTTTTCACACCTCCATACTTTTGTACTTTTTAGATATTTTCCAGCATTGCTCTAAGGATCTTTTGTGACCTAGAAATCATTTCTCTTCATCTCTTAACAATCTTTCACAAAAAGAAGGTGGATTCCCATCCAATCTCGATTATTCGACTCGGATGTTGATCAACCTTCTTCCGAAACTTGTTGACCAAGCTACCATGAAAATGAGTAGCTAAGTTCTTCATTTTGTCAAGGTTAGATGTAGATGATCATTAGCTTTGTGTGTAAATGTAAGGATCTTCATTTGTAAACTCTTTAATGGTGAATATATGGTGAAAACTTTGTTCTTATTGAAAACTCTTTGTGTTGGTTTATGATCGAGAGATGTTTACCAACTCTTAACCTAGGTTTTCATCCAATCTTGTTTGTTAGCTAGAGATAGTAATGAATGATTTTGTTCACCATAAGGTTGAACCAAAAAGTTGTCATTTTGATAGATTGTGTTAGAGATAAACAATGGATCAAAATGGGAAAACTCACAATGTGTGTTAGAGATAAACACATTGGGAGGACTTTGTGAAATAGTTTATCATCTAAAGGAGTTTATAAGTTTTGTTGATCGAACATATACATGCAAAGTGATCGTCGAACCCTAACTTTGGCAATATTTCTCAAATATTCAAACCAAAACTTTTACCGTATTTTATTACACTTTTATGCAAGATACCGTGACAACTACCAAAACCCCATTGTTACCTTAAGCTAAGAATTAAAACAACTGTCGAAAGGCGGTGATATCTCACAATCCCTGTGGAGACGATAACAAAAACCCGACACTTAAAATTACATTCAACATAGAACATGATGTTACAGTGGATCAATTCGATCATATTGTGGCTAACATCACTTCTTGCAATAATCTTAGCTTCTGCGATGAATAACTCCCTAAGGAGGGCAGGAACCATAATCTGGCTTTGCACATTTCTATGAATTGCAAAGAGGATGCTTTGTCAAATGTGCTTGTTGACACCGGATCGTCACTGAATATGCTGCCAAAGTCAACTCTGTCGAAGTTATCGTATCAAGGAGCGCCCATGAGGTATAGCGGTGTAATCGTTAAAGCTTTTGACAGTTTGCGCAAAACAGTTATTGGTGAAGTGGACCTTCAAGTAAAGATAGGTCCGAGTGATTTTCAAACTACTTTTCAAGTAATGGATATCCACCCGGCCTACAGTTGTTTATTGGGAAGGCCATGGATCCACGAGGCGGGAGTTGTTACCTCCATATTGCACCAGAAGCTCAAATTTGTGAAGAATGGGAAGCTTGTGATTGTTGGCGGGGAGAAGGCGTTGCTGGTTGGCCACCTGTCATCTTTCTCTTATGTTGAAGCTGAGGATGAGGTTGGAACTTCATTCCAAGCCTTATCTATTGTTGTTGAAAAGAGAGTTGGGGCACCTATGTCCTTATTAAAAGATGCTAAGAAGATTGTAGAAGAAGGCAATGTTGATCAGTGGGGACGCATGGTAGAGGTCTCTGACAACAAAGGCATAACCGGTTTGGGGTTCTAGCGAGGTTCATCAACTGCAAGATCTGAAGATATGCAACTTAGCTTCCGTAGCGGAGGGTTCATTCATGGCAATGAACAACACTTAGCTGCTGTACTAGAGGATGACGAAGAGGAAGACTGCACCAATTTTGTGACGCATGGAAAGACGTGCAACAATTGGACTGCTGTTGATATTCCTATTATTTTGCATCAATCTAAGTAATTGCTTTTATATGTTTTCAAAATCCTTCTCCTATGCCTAAGGGAGAAGTGAACATTGTTGGGCATTTTCAAATTGATCATTAATAAAATTAATTATATTCATCCACATCTATAATTTTTTATTTTTACTAATTGCTTTATTCTGAAAATGGTAATCACAAAAAACATAAATAAAAAATATAATTGCCCATCTGCATAATATTTGGTCACAAATTCACTTCTCTAAAATCAAAATATCAAATCATTATGCAGGTTGGTTGCTAACCCCATTGAATACAATGATCCTTATCTTCTCCAAATTTTGAATTCCCTGTGTTTGAGGCCGAGGAGGAAAGTGATGAAGAAGTGAGTGATGAGTTGTCTCGTCTTCTTGAGCATGATGAAAGAATCATTCAGCCGTTTGAGGAGCAAATTGAGTTAGTCAACTTGGGTTCTAAGGATGATGTGAAGGAAGTCAAGATTGGGTCTCGCATGTGTCCAGATGTTAAGAAGGGATTGATTAGTCTTCTTCAAGAGTATTCAGATGTGTTTGCTTGGTCCTATCAAGACATACCTGGTTTGGATTATGAGATTGTGGAGCATAAATTACCGTTGAAGCCAGAATGCCCACCAGTCAAGCAGAAGTTGAGAAGAACGCATCTTGATATGGCTGTGAAGATTAAAGAAGAAGTACAAAAGCAGATTGATGTCGGTTTCCTTGTGACCGCTGAGTATCCGCAATGGGTGGCCAATATTGTTCCTGTGCCAAAGAAAGATGGAAAAGTCCGCATGTGTGTTGATTATAGAGATTTGAATAAGGCCAGTCCGAAAGATGATTTCCCTCTGCCACACATTGATATGTTGGTAGACAATACTGCTAAATTCAAAGTCTTTTCATTTATGGATGGATTTTCCAGATATAATCAGATCAAGATGGCACCCGAAGATATGGAGAAGACCATATTCATTACACCATGGGGAACATTCTGTTATAGAGTGATGCCTTTCGGTTTGAAGAATGCTGGTGCAACTTACCAAAGAGCAATGACTACTCTTTTTCATGATATGATGCATAAAGAGATTGAAGTTTATGTTGATGACATGATTGCTAAATCAATTGATGAGGAAGAAGATGTTGAGCATTTGTTGAAGCTATTCCAGCGTTTGAGGAAGTATAAACTCCGCTTGAATCCCAATAAGTGTACCTTTGGTGTTCGATCTGGTAAGTTGTTGGGCTTTATTGTCAGCGAGAAGGGTATTGAAGTTGATCCTGCCAAGGTCAAAGCAATAAAAGAGATGCCTGAGCCCAAAACTGAGAAGTAAGTCAGAGGTTTTCTCGGCTGCTTGAATTATATCTCAAGATTCATTTCATACATGACTGCCACGTGTGCGCCTATATTCAAGCTTCTTCAGAAGGATCAGTCTTGTGATTAGACCGAAGATTGCCAAAAAGCTTTTGATAGTATCAAGGAATATCTGCTTGAGCCTCTGATTCTGTCTCCACCTGTTGAAGGAAGACTATTGATCATGTATTTGACTGTGCTCGAAGATAGTATGGGTTGTATTCTTGGCCAGCAAGATGAGATCGGAAAGAAAGAATTTTCCAATTACTACCTCAGTAAGAAGTTCACCGACTATGAGACTCAATATTCTATGCTTGAGAAAACTTGTTGTGCATTGGCTTGGGCTGCTAAGCGTCTGCGCCAGTATATGTTGAATCATACCACTTGGTTGATATCCAAAATGGATCCAATCAAGTATATATTTGAGAAGCCTGCTTTAACTGGGAGGATTGCCCGATCTCAGAAAGCGATCAGAGGTAGTATCTTGGCTGTCCATTTGGCTCACCAACCAATTGAAGATTACCAGTCAGTGTAGTATGATTTTCCTGATGAAGAGATCTTGTACTTGAAAATGAAAGATTATGATGAACCATTTCTTGAAGAAGGGTCAGAACCTAGTCCCCGTTGGGGCATGGTATTTGATGGAGCTGTTAATCAATACGGTAATGGCATTGGGGCAGTGATCATTACTCCTCAAGGCACACATCTATCATTTACAGCTAGATTGACCTTCAAGTATAGAAACAACATGGCAAAATATGAAGCTTGAAGAGACCATGAATCTCAGAATCAAGTATTTGGACGTCTTTGGAGACTCATCTTTGGTTGTAAATCAGATCAAAGGTGATTGGGAGACGAATCAACCCGGTTTAATACCATATAGAGATTATGCGAGGAGGATTTTAACTTTCTTAAAAAGGTTGAGTTTCATCATATCCCTCAAGATGAGAACCAGATGGAAGATTCTCTTGAAATGTTTGTGTAAGACCCTAATTTTGACCCTAAGATCCCTCATGGCATCATGTTATTGCACAAGTGCATTGTCTCAAGGATCATAGCATGTTTGGCTCCTTAACCCTAAGGGTGGGACTTGTTTGAGTGTTTTGAGACCACCAAGCATGCTTGTATTGTATATTATTGTTTTTCTTATTTTATTACTAACCAAAAGCACAAAAATATGTCACTAACTCTTTTTGTTTTGAAGCTCAAGTGATCATGTGCTCCACAATGCTCCTAGGAGGCTCATGAGCCCAATGAAATGGCTAGATGAAGATGACAAAAAGCATGACAATTTTCCACAAAGTTCCTAATCATCATATATGTCTCCCAAGTATCTCAATTTTCCAATTTGATCAAGATAACCCAAAGGGCTTGAGGATTGTTTCCAAAGGAAACCCTAATTTCACTATGCTTTGACTGTGCCTTGCCCATGAAGCAACCTCAACCTATGATCAAATTTAATCAAGGGAAGTTCTTTCATTCATTATTTTATGCATATATGAGCCTATTTGAGGCCCCTCAATCATTTATTCATCAAGATTGGAAGTTTGGCCTTGAAACAGTTGACAAGTCAAGTCATCTAACTAAGCTGAGAATCCATGAAATATAACTTTTTATGTGTTTGTCAAATGAAGATGACCCCAAGATAGAACATGTTCATAAGAACCATATGAACAACTTTCATGTTCATCAAAAATACATTTCAAACTTTGAAGGTCATCATTCATTTCAAATAGTTATAGGTCATTTTGACTGAAACCCTAATTTTGGGTCAACTTACCAAGGGCATAACTTCCTTAATATTTATGGTTTTTAGGTGAGACCAAATGCATTGGAAATATTACGATGTCTACTTCAAATGTCATTGTCATACGGTGAACTGACTTGGGGTATTTTGCTTTTTATCGCAATGTCGCGGATAGCAAGAGTCGCCACCGACTTTTCTTTTATCCAATAAGGAAAGGTGGAAAAGAACAGGAAAGACCTCAATAGATTTTGGGTTCGGGAGGTACATTATACAAAGGGAAGGTGTTAGCACCCTTTGTATCCATGGTTATCCATGGGCTCTTAATTGCTGGATCACTTATGTTATTTTTCGTGTCTGAAAAAGTGTTTGTGAGGTGCTTAGAAAATGTTTTGAAAAGAGAGTTTAACTTTGTAATGATTCTCGTATGAATGTATACAAAGTGTTTATCTCGTTTTAATTTTGAAAGCGATTTAGAAAAATATAACTTGGCAATGATTCTAGTATGAATGTATGCCAAGTGGTGATTTTCTAATATTTGCAAAGTGTGAAGTATGGAAAATGTTTTAAGTTGTGGGCCAGCAGTTAAAAGTTATACCTACCCAAGGTCTTTATGAACGTTTCCTATCCTTATGAGGGTAAAACTGTCCTTACTATTGAGAAGTAAGTAATTTTACCCTTTGGATGTTTAAGGGTCATCGTAGGGTCATCGATAGGTCATTGAAGGCAACAGTTGTAAGGATACCTTAGCATTCGAAGGGACGATCATCATTTAACCGTAGGCTACACCGAAGGGTCATCGAGGGACAAAATCGTATTTCCGAAGGCAACATCCGAGGGACCATGATTTATTTTATGATGATTTAACCGAAGGGTCTTTGCTAAGTGTATCCCCACATTCACGGGACATGACCGTAATACCGTATTATCGTAAGGCAAAAGAGAGGTCCAAGATCACATATTTAAAGGCCACATTTTAAAGTTAATTAGGTGATTATGATGAATCTCCACATTAAAATCAATACATTAAAAATAATACATTAAAATTAATTATTAAAATTAATTATTAAAATTAACACATTAAAATTAATTAAGCCATTTAGGGTGAGCCTCCACAAGGGTATCCCACAAATAAAGTGGAAGACCTAACGGCGGTCTTTTTTTTCTGGGACATATGAACCTTTGCAAAATTCAACAAACGGGTTAGCATACCAAATCCGGGTGCAATCGAGGATTACACCGCAAGAGAAAACACAGCAGCATGAATGTCAGGCAAAACAGTGCATAATTAATATAGAATAGATCAGGTTACGCATAGGACATAACAAATATCAACGGCTGTCCCGTTCGCCGCTGACTCGCCTAGCGAGGTCCTAGCGAATGCTCGCTTAGCGATGTGCTAGCGAGGGGCTGCGGGTTTTGAATTTCAGAACAATACAATCTCAACCTGCTGCATGGCTTATGGCATTCAATTACAGAAATAGCATGGTCAAATATTCAGGGTATTCAGGCATACTTAAATTCATACATGAAATCATATTACATATCCGAAAGTTTAATCATGATGCATTATGTATTTAGAGATTTCATATTGGAAGCATAGAACAATAATGATACTCAAACCTGTTTGCAATGGAGTAGTAATGCTGAATTGGCAAGTCACTTTTGGTATCGGGTGGAGTTGGACGGCAGCAACGGCGGTGCGGATGAGCGGCCGTCAGGGTTTCTTCACTCCGACTTCTCTGAGCTAGGGTTTCTATGCTAGGGTTTCCGTCCTTTTTCGTTCTCTCTTTTCATTACTGAAGTGCTGGTATTTATAATGCTCTTTTTCATGACCTAATGGGCTCAGAACGAAGCCCGAAATTTTTTGTTGTCTGTCAGCTTCGCTAGGCGAGCTGGTAGCGAACGTGTAGCGAACGTTCGCTAGGCGAGCGTGTAGCGAACATAACGTTCGCTAGGCGAGCGTGTAGCGAACAGGCCAGTTTGGGCCATTTTCTGGATTGGGCCATTCGTGAGCTGGGCCTTCGTTCCTTTGAGATCAGTGTCATAAAAATGATTCGGAATGCCTTGAAAAATGTCTTGAAATATTAATGGGCAAATTTTGGGGTATGACAGTCATGTTGGACAAAATTTCATAATCCTAAAATAAATACATGTGATAATGCAAAACATTATAGGTCACCTTGGACCTAATTCATTGAATTTGAAAAAGTACCCAACTTCAAATGCCCATAACTTTGTCATAAAAAATCCAAATGATGCAAAATATGAGTCTACATTGATCCCCTTGAAAATATCTACAACTTTTCTGTTGGAGTTTTTCTCATTTGAAGCTTGTATCATGAGGACAGAGGGGTTTGATTAAGCTTGCTTTTGGTAAAAAAATTCAAAGTGATGTGAATATGTTTTGTACTTGAATTTTCCAAGCCAATTTTCATCAATTTTCAAATGCCAAATGATGTTTTGCCCAACATGACTTTTGTTTTTTATTTCAAGGGCTTTCCCACCATTACTCACATTACTCTTTTGGATTCACCATTTGTGAATTTCAAATTCATTTCCATTTATGTGCATTTTGGTATTTTATGATGAAACTTGAATATGCAAGCTTGTTCAGTCCAAAGTGCACGACCAATTGCCCTTCACTTGATCTCAGCAAGCTTCTACATTCATCATTGGGCCTTCCACACGCTTGCACAGGCCCATGCATCCAAATTCAAATTCTCATGCACATGAACAAAGTGTGATGCACAGCCACATTCAACTATAAATAGCACCTTCATGAGCTTCATTTGCTAACTTTTTGGAGATCCCAAGTGCTGCAGGAGTGAAACCATAGCCATTACCAAAGGAATTAATCACATTTCTTCAATTTTTCAAGCTTGAAATTCAGCATCATTAGCTGAGTTTTAAAGCCAAATTCCTTAGCCTATCACTTCCATTACACCCAAGGATCAAGAAGGAGCAAGGATCTTGAAGAATTCGTGGCCAGAAGTGCATCAATTCAAAGGTGTTCATTCAAACTTTTTGGATCTGAATCTCCTAATCCAATGTAGCATCCTTGTGTTTCTGTGGTTTTCTGAAGTCCTCACACTCGAGGCAAGATGTTGATGCATTTAATTCTTCATTTCACGAACTTCAATATGAACACCATGATTTTCTCCTTCACATTTCTCTCAACATAGGAAGAGTGAGGGAGATCCAATGGTACAGTGATGATCTCCATCACACGAGCTTCATTTCCATGTCCTTGTTTTCCATTTTCATTAAAATGTATTTCTCTGCAACTGGTGGCCGGAAGTTGTTGTCTCGCCGGAGAAGATGGTGGTTTCCACCACCACTATCACGTGTTCTGACCAAGACCGTTGGATCTAGTTGCCACGATTTAACCTTGTTCCTTCATTGTAATTACTTCATTTAATGTTGGATGTGGCGCGTTTGACTCATGAGTAGCATGTTCCCTCAGATCTAAGCCATCCATTAATGCCACGTCAATTAATGAAATGCATCCTCTGGCGCTGCTTTTTTTCCATTTATTTCATTTTCTTTTTATTTTCAGTTAATTCATTTCATTTTCAAAAATTCATAAAAAATTCATTTGAAGTCAGAAAAATATGAGACGAATTCCAAAAAATTTCTTGAAAAATCTAGTTTCATATTATAATTTTTAATTATTTTTGTGACTTCATTTGATATTTTTCATGGATTATTTTATTTTTAATGGTTTTAATTCATTTTAAAATACTTTCTGATTTTTAAAAAATCCAAAAATATTTTCATAGCATTTATGGATCATGATAAGTGAATGAAAAATAGTCTCAACAATTTCTTGATTGTTTTGAGATTATTTGAGATTTTAATTCATATTATGCTATTTTTAATCGTTTTTAATTGTTTTTAATTACTTTCTGATTTCAAAAATTTGTGAAAAAATTAGTCAAAGTATGTTTGACTATGTTGAACCTATGAGAACTTAATTGGACTTGTTGAAGTTGTTTTGAATTGAATTTGAGGTTCAACCTTATTTGTTTATTTTTATTTGTATTTTATTTTAATTCAAAAAAATACCAAAAAATATTGTTGACCTCTTGACTTGTTATCTTCATTTCTCTTCTGTTTGGTGTGGATTGATGTTGATTTGATTCACATTTGATCAATTGGATTTGGTTGTTGTCTTCCTTTCCCCTCCCTTTCATCTTCATCCCTTTCTTTCCAACAATGGCCAATGAGTTAAAGTCTTGAAGTTGGTCTTGACAAATGAGAAGTTTAACCTTCTTTGATCCAAACCAAACTCAACTTGATCCATAATCAAGTGAGTTGTTTTGTGTCCAAGATAGGTTGCTTCTCGGTCAGGAAAATAACTAAAAGTCAATACAAGGCCATTCCCCTTTTGTTTGGCATGACAAGTTTATGGAGCTTGGCTTACTAGTCATGATCTCTAACTTGTGTTTTTTTCCTATATTCTTATTGACCGGCCTCAGATAGGCGTGACTACTACATTAGTCCACTTATGATTGCTTAACATAACGCTACATTGTCTTATAACAAGCTAACATAACCTTACTAACTACTAACTTTAATTTGAGCATTTAATTTCTTGCCATTTACTTTTAATGTCATTTATTTCTTGCTCATTATTCATATTGATTTTCACTTTGCTCACTTGAGCACATATTTTATGTTTTATGTTATTTTTCTTTTGCTCATTTTTTGAGCCCATTATTATATATAAATATATTGCTATCTTGTTTTGTTTGTCTTTGTTTTGATGTGAACCAAATGCAAAAGGAGAAAGGACTTAGAATTAGGACTTACCTATGCTTAAAGGAGTTCAAGAGCAACTAGGCCTCATGCCTTTAGAATGCTAAAAATTCAAAGTTGACTTCAAAGGACTTATTCCTCAAACTTATTCTTTGCCCATTCCCTTTATTGTGTTGTGAACTTTTTGATGTTTGTTTTTGTGTGATAGGGATCCCACCTTGAGATTGTGAAAAGAGGACCATTGTCATGAGTAGCAAAGTTAAAAGCCAAGCCAAATGGAGATCCTAGGAGGTTGAATTCAATTATTGATTTCTTGTTTGTGTGCTAAGTCCAAAGGAAAGGAGCATCTTGAGTCATCTCTATATGACTTCAAGAAAAGGAACTCCTAGGGTTTATCTTTCCCCTCTTATCTTTGTATGATTTAGGAATAACCCTTCTCTTCTTCTCCCCACTCTAACCAAGCCAAAAATCATTTTTAAAACTTTGACTTTGTTTCAAATTAGAAACCTAGGCCTTATGCCTTTGACTTTTCAAAACCATTTTCCTAAATACTCATTGTGAATAAACATTAATCCAACTTCGACCTCATTTTGTAAATAAGTATAACTTGTGAATACAAACCATTCAAGTTGTTTTGGGGTTCCAATGGCCATTTTGTTAAAACCTTTCAAAAACATTAGTCACAGGTTTGAGTTATCATAGTGGTTGATGTAAATCTCACCTCATCCTTAGTGTTGGACTATAAGTCTTCCATGCTTATTATAGGGTTAACCCCTCACTAGCATGTTGAAGCCTTCCTCACATGGTGGATTTTTGGTTTAGGTTGAGTTTTATCCCTTTGATAACAAAAGACCTTAAGGCTTTTGGTTAAAATCAATTCACCCGTCTTTGAGATTTTTACCCCGAACTACGAGGTTTTGATCCTCCTTTGTGATGGTACGTAGGCAATGGGTTCATCCATTCAAACAACAAAATTTGTAAATATAATTTATTCTTTTCTCATCCCTTCAATCTTTTGCACAAATCTTTTCACAAATACCAAACTACAACACATATTTGCAAAAAGAGGTTCCCTTAGAGTACTAAGGATGTTTTGGGTGCGTAAAACCTTCCCATTTCATAACCAACCCCCTTACCTAGATCTCTGACATTTTTATTAGTTTTTGATTTGAAAAACTTCTTACTTGGCTTTTGTTCGCTTTTTAGCCTTTCCTTGGACAAATAAAAGTGCGATGGCGACTCAAATTGTATGTTGACTTTTGGTTTAGTCAATAAACCTAAAAGTAACGAAAACCCCGCTACAATTGGCGTCAATGATCATAGTGAAGTATTGGAATGAAGTTCCCAATTTTTCTGTGATGCGTCTTGATAGGCCAGCTCATGTGTTTGCTGTTGAAGAAGTCAAAGACGAGAAGCCGTGGTATTATGACATCAAATGTTTCCTCCAAAGTCAGATTTACCCGCCTGGGGCATCTTTGAAAGATAAGAAGACTTTGAGAAGATTAGCTGGAAATTTCTACTTGAATGGTGATATATTGTATAAGAGAAACTTCGACATGGTTTTGCTTAGATGCATGGATAGATACGGAGCAGACTTGTTGATGACTGAAGTGCATGAAGGTTCCTTTGGTACTCATTCCAATGGACATGCGATGGTGAAGAATATGTTGCGAGCAGGTTACTATTGGCTGACAATGGAATCTGATTGTTGCAAGCCTGTGAAGAAATGCTATAAGTGTCAAATATATGCTGATAAGATTCATGTTCCTCCGACACTATTGGATGTCATCTCTTTTCCCCATGGCCCTTCTCCATGTGGGGAATTGATATGATTGGGATGATTGAGCCTAAAGCTTCGAATGGACATTATTTCATTTTAGTGGAAATTGATTACTTCACAAAATAGGTTGAAGCGACATCGTATGCAAATGTAACCAAACAAGTTGTTGTAAGATTTATCAAGAATCAGATTATATACCATTATGGTGTGCCAAGTAAGATCATTATTGAAAATGGATCGAACTTGAATAACAATATGGTGGAAGCTCTTTGCAAAGACTTCAAGATTGCACATCATAATTCTTCTCCCTAGCGACCTAAGATGAATGGGGTTGTTGAAGCTGCAAATAAGAACATCAAGAAGATTATTCAGAAGATGGTTATCACGTATAAGGATTGGCATGAGATGCTCCCATTTTCTTTGCACGGGTATCGTACATCCATCCGCACTTCAACAGGGGAAACCCCTTTCTCTTTTGTATTTGGTATGGAAGCAGTGCTCCCCGTAGAGGTTGAGATTCCGTCATTGCGTGTGCTCATGGAAGCCAAGTTGACAGAGGTTGAATGGTGTCAAACCAGGTTTGACCAGCTGAATTTGATTGAAGAGAAGAGATTAATTGCCATGTGCCATGGTCAGTTATATCAGCAAAGGATGAAGAAAGCTTTTGATAAGAAGGTCAGACCTCGGGTATTCAGAGAAGGTGACCTTGTGCTCAAGACGATTTTTTCATTCAAACCAGATTCTAGGGGAAAATGGACTCCTAATTATGAAGGCCCATATGTTGTTAAGAGAGCTTTTTAGGTGGTGCTTTGATTCTTACAACTATGGATGGTGTAGAGTTCACTCATCCTGTGAACATAGACGCAGTCAAGAAATACTTCGCCTAAAAAAAGAGAAAAGAACAACTCGCTAAGTTTAAAACCCGAAAGGGCGATCCAGGAAAAAATTAGAGACATAAAAAAGAAATAATTTCCCAATAAGTTGAGTACCCCGTCTGAGTTTGTTTCCTCGTGGATGATTATTATTCCAGTTTCCTCCCTAGTTGATTATCTGGATGGAATCACTCCCCTGAGTTTTATCCTCATTGGGTTGAGTCTTAATTGACTGTTTCTTTCTAGATTTTGCCTAGATAGATGCTTTGAGTTTTCTAAGAGTTTGTTACCCAATAACTGGTAACATTCTTACTTCTTGCCCAGAACCCGGCAAAAGTATCCCCGTTTCTCCAGCAGTGGAATCCCCAGTGGCTTCATTTTTTCTGATTCCCCAGGAAGTATATCCTTGATATGTTCATCCTAACCGGTGACGGGTATCTTTCTTTCCCCTGCCTGAGTCTATCCTTGATATGTTCATCCTAACTGATGACAGATATTCTCATTCTTGGTATTCTACCTGTAGCGCGGTATTCGTTACCATTAGAGATATTGACTAACTCCAAGGTAAATCATACAAGTTGAGTCGCCACCGCACTTCTATTTATCCAAAGGAATGGTTAGAAAGCGAACAAAAACCTAATAGTTTTAACAAAAACTAGTAAAAGATCTGGGTAAGGGGGTTGGTTATGCAATGGGAAGGTGTTAGGCACCCAAAACATCCTAGGTACTCCTAGGGAGCCCTTTTCATACTTGTTGTAAAGGTTGTTGTTGTGTGACAAATTTATTTGTGCAAACATGATTGAAGAGATGAGAAGAGAATATGCAAGTTATTTACATTTTGTTTGGATGGATAAAACCCATTGCCTACGTCCCATCTTATAGAAAGATTAGGATCAAAACCTCGTAGTTCGGGGTAAAAATCTCAAAAATGAATTGGTGAATTGATTGGTCCAAAAGCCTTAAGGTCTTTTGTTATCCAAGGGAGAAAACTCAACCAAACCACAAATCCACCATGTGAGGATAGCTTCAACATGCTAGTGCGGGGTTAACCCTATAATAAGCATGGAAGACTCATTGTCCATCACTAAGGACAAAGGTGAGTATTATATCTACCACAAGGATAACTCAAACCTAATGACTAAAGGTTACGAAAACTTGATTAAGGAGGTGGCCATTGGAACCACAAAAGACATTTGAATTTGTTATATTTACCAAGTAGAAGTATATACAAAGATGGTCAAAATTGACTTAAAAGTTCATTTCAAAATAAGTGTTATGAAAAGAAAGTTTGAAAATCAAAAGCATAAGGCTTAGGTTTCTAATGTTTGAAAACAATAGTTAAATGTTTGCACAAAAGGTTTTGGCTTGGGTTAGAGTGGAGAGAAGAAGAAGAAGGGCTAAGTCCTAAGTAAAACAAAAAGATGAGGGATAAGGGACAAAACCACACAAGGAGTTCCTCTCTTGAGATCATATTGATGATCCAAGTAGCTCCCATCCTTTGGAATAAAGCAACCTCAAAGCATAAGCAATCAAAAAAGTATCGTAAGAGATCCTCAATGTATCTTGTATCTTCCACTTGGATGAACATGGCAAGGGTCCTCCAATTAAGCTCAAATAGAAACTCCTAGCATAAAAGCACACATATCAAAAATTCCATGGAGTAAAACAAGAATGGACAAGAGTGAGTTTAGAGATTTGGTCCTTCCAATCCATCTCCATCATTAAGATCCTTTTACTCCAATTTTTGCATAAGGAAGGTCCTAGAATCTAAGTCCAATTCTCCATTTCTTTACATAGGGAAAGTCCTAGAAACTAAGTCCATTTCTTTGCATTTGGTTCTCAAAAATCAAAACAAAACACAAGCATAATAATATATACACAATTATGTGCTCAAGTGAGCAAAAGGCAGATGGCATTAACATAAACATGTGCTCAAGTGAGCAAAGAGAAAAGAAAATGGATAATATGTGCAAGAATAGTAAATTGCATAAAATTAAATTGCATAAAGTAAATGTTAATTGTCAATAGTTAGTGTTAGTAGTTACTGTGCCATAAGGCAAATTTAGCGCTATGTTAAGCAATCGTAATTGGACTTATGTAGAAGTCACAACTATCTGAGGCCGGTCAATAATAATGTTGGCAACAAACACAAGTTAGGAGTATTGATTAGTGAACCAATTCCCAACAACTTGCCATGCTAAAAAAGATGAAGAAAATTGATCTTGTATTGGTTTAAGCCTTTTTGCATGATTTAGAAGACAACCTATCCTTAATGCAAAGCCATTCACTTGATCAATTGATCAAGATGAATTAGATTTGAATCAAGGAAGGTTAAATCTCCCTGATCAATGCTAACTCACCAACCTTCAATTCATTGATCAAAAGGAAAGAAGAAGAAGATGAATAAGAAGGATATGGATAAGAGAAATGGAAATGGCAAAATTAAAATGCATTAAATGAAATACAATGTACCAATCCTCATATGTTGACCAATAACATTGAAAGTCAAGGTCAAACAATCAAAAACAGAAGTGAGACAAAGATTGGGAGTCAAGAAATGAATAAACTATTTTTGGCATTTTTTAATATTTAAAATAAACTTGAATTAAAACTAAATGGAAAGGTCAAACTTCAAAATTACTTCAAATCAACCTTGGAAGGTCCAAGTAATTTATCCCAAGCTCAACAAGGTCAAACAAAGTTTGACAAAAGATTTCAGCATTTTTAAAAGTTAGAAACTATTTTTAATCAATTAAAAATGAATAGAAATAACCTAATTGAACTAAAATCTCAAATAAATCTCAAATCAATTTAAAAATTGATGATAATATTTTTCATAGATCCATCATCATTCAAATAGTTTAGGAAAATATTTTTGCATTTTTTGAATATCAAAAACTATTTAAAATGAATTAAAAATAACCAGAAAAGAGAAAATTCACAAAAAAATCAAATGACAAAATAAAAATAATTAAAAATCAGAAATAGAAACTAGAAATTATTTGGAGACTAATGCAATTGGTCCCATAATTTTTGGATTAAAAATGAAAGAGATATTGATTTTTGAAATAAAATGGATTTAAGAAAATAAAAAGGAATTAAAACAGAAAATAGAAATTGGAAAAAACGAGAGCCCTTGGATCTGAGCTCATTAATTGAGCTGGCAGATCCAAGGATCCAGAGGCGCGCGCTCATGGTAATCCACAGTCAATGCAATCACATGGGAAACAAATAAAAGTCATAACAAGCAATGGTCAGGATTCGATCTGGGAATCACATCCAATGGCCAGGATTCAAACTGGAAATAGGCGGCCACCGGAGCCAACTTCTTCTCTGGTAGGCCTGCAGATTCCGACAAATTTTGCAGGTTTTCAAACTTTAATGGAAATGCACGATCCTTATACCAAAATGAAGCTGGGGTGATGTACATCACCCCTGTAACCTTGAATCATACTCAAGATTCCTATAAATGGAGAAATCTGAGGTGGAAGATTCAGGTATGGAAAATGCAGATCAAGGAAAAGCAAAATTGAAGCTACCACTAGCTTGACTCTCAAGTGAGGACTTCAGAAAACATTAGATCCAAGCAAAAAGGTCCATGGATGATGAGAATCGAAGAAAATACCAGTTGGAGTGTGTGCTTGAATTCTGGTAGCTTGAGCTCGATGCCTTGCTTGCTTTGCTAAAACAAAAGTTTAATGAGATGAATGATGAAGGTTTAAAAGCATTAGATCTAAGAATTCAACCAGATGAAGTTGAATTTTAGATCTGAAAAATTTGAGAGAAATGCAATTGCTTCTTTAGTGATGGTTATGGAGAGAATTTTGCAGCATTTCAGGTTGAATCAGGTGTGTGGAATGAGTGGAATGGGGTCTCTATTTATAGAGGAAGTGGCAAGGAGAATGTGATCAATCCGTGTGCATGGCATGTGAAGCTTTATTGCATAGGCTTGCATGATCATGCACAAGGCCCAAAAACAATGCCAAATGAATTTTGAGCATCAACCAAATGAAATTGGACGTGTGACTTGCAAGGCAATTGCTCATGTACCAAGATTTCAAGTGAATTCCTCATTTGTACCTAGACATTCATCTCTTCGAAAGTCCCTATTAAAAAATCCAAACATGATCATGTGAGTAATGGTTGGAAAGGTCTTGATGTAAGTAAAAAAATTTATGTTGGGAGAAAATCCATTTGAAGTGTGGAAATTTATGAAATATGAGTTTAAAGTGTGATGCGCAAAACAGGTCAATGCAAGGTTTCCAAATTTGGCCAATTTTCAAGCCCCTCTGTTTTGATGATGCAAGCCTCAAATGAAAAAACCTCCAACATCAAAGTTTTAAATATTCTAAAGACAATCAAAATGGACTTAAATTTGGCATAATTTGGATTTTTTATGAAAGAGTTATGGGCACTTGAAGTTGGACTTTTTTTACTTTTAATGCATTTGTCCCAAAAGGACCTATAATATCTTGCATTATCACATGTATTTCCTTTGATATTTTGAAAATTTGTTCAACATAACATTTGAAGTAGACATCTTAAGATTTCCAATGCATTTTATCCCACCTCAAAATCATAAACAATGAATGTGTTATGTCCTTGGGAAGTTGACCCACAATTAGGGTTTCAGTCAAAATGACCTATAATGTATTGGAACGGTAGTAGGTTTTCCAAGCTTCAAATCAAATTTTGATGAACATGAAAGTTGTTCATATTGTCCTTAAGAACATGTTTTATTTTGGAATCATCTCCATTTGACCAACACATAAAAAGTTAGGTCTCAGTGCATTTCAAAATAGTCAGATGAATTGACTGATCAACTTCTTAAGTCCATGACTCATATCTTGATGAATTGATGATTGAGGACACTCAAATAAGTTTAAATGATGAATTAAAGAGCTTCCCTTGATTATATTTGACCATGGGCTGAGGTTGCTTCAAGAGCAAGGCATTGTGGTGCACAGATGAATTAGGGTTTCCTTGAGGCACAAAACCTCAAACCCTTTGACTTGCTTTGATCAAAATGATGAATTAAGGCAGTAGGGAGGCATACTTGATGGATGAGAGCTTTGGGGACCATTACCATGCTTGCTATCATCTTCTCTTGACCATATCCTTGTACCAATGATCTCCTTGAAGCTTTGGACCTTGTGATTGCTCAAGCTACAAAACAAAGGATGTTGGTGACATATTTTTGTGCTTTTGGTTAGTAAATAAAATGGGAAAAGCAATGATATACAATTCAAGCATTCTTGGTGATCTCAAACCACTCACAAGGAGTCCCACCCAAAGGCAAGGGGAACAAAGATGCTCAAAGATCCTTGAGGCAATGCAAATGCAATGTTATGATACCATGAGGGATCTTGGGGACAAAATTAGGGTCTTACAGATGCCCCTATTTAAGGTCATTCTAGCCGGAGAAGTGAAGGTTAAAAATCTTTGTCTCGACGAGGTAGAATGGGCTTAAATAATAACAAAGAGACGAATTTTGGCCCCTAAGAGACCTCATGATGCAGATGTATGCATGCAAAAACAATAACCTTCTGTGGGGATACGTGTCCACAAAGGCAAAGAATCAGGAGGGGATTATCAATTCCCATTAATAATTCAATTCATGGGGCAGAGATTCTGGGGACTCTTATGGGGATAAAAGGGGATACAAATGCGTGAGCAGGGCACAACTCAAAGCTTGGGGAGCAAAATTCCAAAGGGCATAAACCAATGGAAAGACTCGAGCTGACTCAAAGATTCATGTATTGGGGAATATGTTAATACAGCAGAGACTACCTACAACAGGTGCTTCGGATAAAAATATGGACGAGGATGATGCACCAAGGGACCTCGCTGGGGATGTCTAAAAAGGCTCTCCTAGGGAAGTAGCGGGATGAGGTATTACCGGATACTGGGTAATAAGCTCAAAGAGACGTGTGATCTGAACACCGGTATAAGGGTGAGAGAACAACCCGCTCAGGAAAAATGAATATCTAACACCGGTATAAGGGTGAGAGATATGAATTAACCAAATCATCTGAGGAAGACCCAAAAGGGTATATCTCGACTTAGGAAAATCTGACTCCACAGGGGACAAAAAGTCATAATAGGGAGCAGAAGGAAGGAACACCAGGGATGCCGGTTACTGGGCATATAATAGGTGACCATCCAAAGCGTGAATTGGGGAATACTCCCAAAACACTCATCATCCAAAAAGAGGGAAAAAGCAAACTCGATTATGGGATGGACATTCGATTCCAAAACAGGGATACGAATCTTACTCAACTGGGGAAGAACAAAAGGCTTCGACCAATGAGTGCATGAGATATATTATCTATTACCGTCAGAACGTAGATAATATACTCGCATGGAAGATTATCCGCAACCGGTTACTGGGTTAATAAAGGATAGATCGACCGAGAGAGAAAGGCATCGGGATACCGAAACTAGGTATATAATGATAACCAATCAAGGGGAGCAACAAACATTACCGACAATCGATAAATGAAAGAGGGCTTGTTGGGGATAAAATTTCCTAATCAGAGCAATTATCCAAAAGAAAGAGGGAATATCACCACTGAATATTGGATAATGATAACCGTCAAGGAGGGGATTACATCTACCAGATACTGGGTAGAAAACCATGGAAGAGTAACCGTCATCGATTAGGATGAACAAGGAGGTTAACTCTGCAAAGGGGAGAAAACAGGGTTTTCAACTACCGGTATAAGGGTAGAAAACCACAGACTCCACCGGGGATAAGATGAATGCTTACTAATTACTGAGCAATTATTCATTTATATCACAGGGAAGTACAGGAAACAGTCACAAGGAGCCAATTTAGGATCGAACCAAAGAGGCAAACTGAATCAAGACTTGCCCTAGTGAGGATATAACTCCATAGGGGAATCCATCCCAATATATGTGTTGGGAGGAAGCGAAAACAACCGTCGTCCACGAGGATATAACTCAGTGGGGAACGCGGAAGGAAAGATAAACACTTTCTGCCTAATAGGCTGACTCTATATTGAGGGATCAGACGCCAACATCTGCTTGGGGAATGTATTACCAACTAGAAGAGAATAACAAACAAAGATATATGAAAAAGAATGCAATATGAATATCTGAATGTTTGAAAATTATATGCGCACATGCGTGGTTTATGTATGATGAATGCTGACAAACAGACATCTCTGGCACAATCGGGCTTCACAGGAATAAGCACACAAACATCCGATACTACATCTCAAGAGAGAAAGCCAAAATTCAACGGAGAGTATCCATCTGCCGGGGATCAGAACGTAGATAATACACTCGCATGGAAGATTATCCACAACCGGTTACTGGGTTATTAAAGGATAGATCGACCGAGAGAGAAAGGCATCGGGATACCGAAACTAGGTATATAATGATGACCAATCAAAGGGAGCAACCAACATTACCGATAATCGGCAAATGAAAGAGGGCTTGCTGGGGTAAACTGCCTAAGCAGGGCAATTATCCAAGAGACACGGGGAATATCATCACCGAATATTGGATAATGATAACCGTCAAGGAGGGGATTATATCTACCGGATACTAGGTAGAAAACCACAGAAGAGTAACCATCATCGATTAGGATGAACAAGGAGGTTAACTCTGCAAAGGGTAGAAAACAAAGGACAACTACCGGTATAAGGGTAGAAGATCACAAACTCCGTCGGGGATAAGATGAATGATTATTCACTTATACCACGGGAAAACACAGGAAACGGTCATAAGAGGCCAAATTAGGGTCAAGCCAAAGAGGCAAACTGAATCAAGACTAGTTCTAGTGAGGATGTAACTCAATAGGGAAACCCATCCCAATATATGTGTTGGGAGGAAGCGAAAACAACCATCGTCCACGAGGATATAACTCAGTGGGGAATGCGGAAGGAAAGATAAACACTTTCTGCTTAATGGGCTGACTCTACATTGAGGGATCAGACACCGACATTTGCTTGGGAAATGTATTACCAACTAGCAGAGGATAACAAACAAAAGATATACGGCAAAGAATGCAATCATGAATATCCAAATGTTTGAAAATTATATGCACACATGCGTGGTTAATGTATGATGAATGCTGACAAACAGACATTTCTAACACAAATAGGCTTCACAGGAATAAGCACACAAACATCCGGTACTACATCTCAAGAAAGAAAGCCAGGTACAATCATCAGTTAATCCGACCGGGGGGGAGGGATTCATTGCACAGGTAAAATCTCCCACATAAGCAATTCTACTGGGGAATCTATCCGAGGAGGTAACGGATTCTGGGGATCAACCACAAAGTACAGTACCCACCAAGGAGGCCGCATCTGCTGAGGAGGAAAGATCGTCACTCTACTGAAGGGACAAGTGGTGAACACCTCAACAAGCATACCACTCAGTGCTCCAGGGGAAGAAAATACAGTCATGCCAGGAATATGAACAAATGTCTTACCCTGTTGGAGATCATACCATCCTTGGGAGAGCACTGAGGATCTCCTAAGTATCCTTTTTATCATTGTGAATGTTCACTTTGTTTCAAAACAAGTTATGAAAAATTTGTTTATTCGAAACAATGATATTTTTTCAATTAAAGCATGCAAAACATTTGTTGAATAGAAACAAATAAGAGTGCAAACAATTGGATAACAGGCTCAAATTTATTTGATGGAATGGTAGTCTGCAAATGGCAAGACTCCATAGATCTTTACAAATTTGAAACTGGTGATATATATTGGAAAAGGGCTACATTGAACATAATGACCACTTCTCCACCAATTCTGGATCCAATGTATTCGAAACTTTGGTTGACAATGAATGAACAAGAATCTTCGACGGATGACAGTTGTAGAACAAAGTCTTGTCAGGATGCAGTTACTTGCCAAATCCCTAATTTTTGCCTAGATTGCCCCAAGGTGGGGTACTCAATCTAGCGGGATACAAATATTCATTTTTTATGTCTCTAACTTTTTCCTGGACCGCCCTTTCGGGTTTTCAATCCACCGAGACGCTCATTTTTTCCTAAGCCGCCCTTTCGAGTTTTCAACTTAGCGAGCTATTCTGTTTTTATTTTTAGGCGAAGTATTTCTTGACTGCATCTGAATTCACGGGACGAGTGAAATCCTCCCCATCCATAGTTGTAAGTATCAAAGCACCGCCTTAAAAGGCTCTCTTAACAACATATGGACCTTCATAGTTTGGAGTCCACTTGCCCCTGGAATCAGGCGCGAAAGACAAGACTTTCTTGAGCACAAGGTCACCTTCTCGGAACACACGAGGCTTGACCTTCTTATCAAAAGCTTTCTTCATCCTCTGCTGATATAACTGACCATGGCACATGGCAGTCAATCTCTTCTCTTGAATTAGATTTAGTTGGTCATAACGACTCTGAACCCATTCAGCATCAGTCAACTTGGCTTCCATCAAGACTCTCATTGATGGGATCTCCACCTCTACTGGAAGTACAGCTTCCATGCCATAAACAAGAGAGAAAGGGGTTGCCCTTGTTGAAGTGCGGACAGATGTACGATATCTATGCAAAGCAAATGGCAGCATCTCATGCCAATCTTTGTATGTAACAACCATTTTCTGGATAATCTTCTTGATATTCTTGTTAGCAGCTTCAACAACCCCATTCATCTTGGGTCTATAAGGAGAAGAATTATGATGCGCGATCTTGAACTCACTACACAGCTCTTCCATCATTTTGTTGTTCAAGTTAGATCCATTATCAGTAATGATCTTGTCTGGCACACCATGTCGGCATATGAGTTGATTCTTGATAAACTTCACGACCACCTGTCTGGTCACATTTGCATATGACGCCGCTTCAACCCATTTGGTGAAATAATCAATTGCTACGAGAATAAATCTGTGCCTGTTGGACGCTTTTGGTTCTATCATGCCAATCATGTCAATTCCCCACATGGAGAACGGCCATGGTGATGAAATCAAATTCAGACTCCATTGTCAGCCAATAGTAGCCTGCTCTCAATATCTTTCTAGCCATGGCATGTCCATTGGAATGAGTACCAAACGAACCTTCATGGACCTCGGTCATCAACAGGTCTGCTTCGTGTCTATCCACGCATCTGAGCAAAACCGTGTCAAAATTTCTCTTATACAGCACTTCGCCATTGAGGTAGAAACTGCCAGATAATCTCCTCAAAGTTTTCCTATCTTTCACAGATGCCCCAGGTGGGTAAATCTGGCTCTGAAGGAAACACTTGATGTCATAATACCATGGCTTATCATCTTTCACCTCTTCTACTGTGAATATATGAGCGGGTCTGTCCAAGCGCATCACAGTGATATTGGGGACTTCATTCCAAAGTTTTACCATAATCATTGAAGCAAGTGTAGCAAGAGCGTCTGCCATCCGATTCTCATCTCGAGGAATATGATGAAAGTCAACCTCTGTAAAGAACGTTGAAATCCTCCTCGCATAATCTCTATACGGAATGAGACCAAGCTGATTCGTTTCCCATTCACCCTTAATCTGATTAACAACGAGGGCCAAATCACCATATACATCAAGATGCTTGATCCTTAGATCAATACATTCCTCCAATCCCATAATGTAGGCCTCATACTCAGCCATGTTATTCGTGCATTTGAAAGTTATCCTTGCTGTAAAAGGAATATGTGTGCCCTGAGGAGTAATAATCACTGCCCCAATACCATTTCCATATTGATTTACAGCGCCATCAAACACCATACTCCATCTGGAACCGGGCTCTGGCCCTTCATCGAGTGTAGGCTCATCGCAATCTTTCATTTTCAAATACAGAATCTCCTCATCTGGGAAGTCATACTGAACTGACTGATAATCCTCGATCGGCTGGTGTGCCAAGTGGTCAGCCAAGATACTACCTTTAATAGCCTTCTGAGCTCGATACTCAATATCATACTCAGACAACAACATCTGCCAATGGGCAATCCTTCCTGTTAAAGCAGGCTTCTCAAATATATATTTGATTGGATCCATCCTAGATATCAACCAAGTCGTATGATTCAACATATACTGGCGTAAGCGCTTAACAGCCCAAGCCAAGGCACATCATGTTTTCTCAAGCATTGAGTATCGAGACTCACAATCAGTGAACTTCTTACTTAAGTAGTAGATGGCATACTCTTTCTTCCCTGATTCATCTTGCTAACCAAGGACACAATCCATTGAGTCTTCAGGAACAGTCAAATACATGATCAATGGTCTTCCTTCCACAAGCGGAGACAGAATCGGAGGTTCAGACAGATACTCTTTAATACTATCAAAGGCTTTCTGGAAATCCTGGGTCCAGTCATGAGACTGATCTTTCCGGAGGAGCTTGAATATCGGCGCTCATGTGGCAGTCATGTGGGATATGAATCTGGAAATATAATTCAAGCGGCCAAGAAAACCTCGGACTTGCTTCTCAGTTTTGGGCGCAGGCATCTCTTGTATTGCTTTGACCTTTGCAGGATCAACCTCAATACCTCTTTCACTAACAATAAAACCCAATAACTTGCCAGAACGGACTCCAAATGTACACTTGTTGGGGTTCAGACGAAGCTTGTACTTCCTCAAACGTTGGAAAAGCTTCAACAAATGCTCTACATGTTCAACTTCCGTTATCGACTTAGCAATCATATCATCAACATATACCTCAATCTCCTTATGCATCATATCATGAAACAAGGTGGTCATAGCTCGTTGATATGTGGCTCCGGCGTTCTTCAAACCGAAGGGCATCACTCGATAATAGAATGTTCCCTAAGGTGTGATGAATGTTGTCTTCTCCATATCCTCGGGTGCCATTTTAATCTGATTATATCCGGAAAATCCGTCCATAAATGATAAGACTTTGAATTTAGATGTATTATCTACCAACATATCAATATGTGGTAGAGGGAAATCATCTTTCAGACTAGCTTTATTCAAGTCTCTATAGTCCACACACATCCGGACTTTTCCATCTTTCTTAGGCACGGGCACAATATTGGCCACCCATTGAGGATATGTAGAAGTCACCAGAAACCCCGCATCAATTTGCTTCTGAACCTCCTCTTTGATCCTTACTGCCATATCGGGATGAGTTCTTCTGAGCTTCTGCTTCACAGGCACCCACTCAGGTTTCAATGGTAGGAAATGTTGCACAATATCCGTATCTAGACCTGGCATGTCTTCATATGACCAGGCGAAGACATCAACATATTCTCGTAGCAATTCAATCAACCCCTTTTTAACAGACTCTTCCAGGAGTGCCCCAATCTTTACCTCTCGTACACAATCTTCAGACCCCAAGTTGACTGTTTCCAGATTCTGAAGATGCGGCTGAATGATCTTCTCTTCATGCTCGAGTAGCCGGATTATGTTCAATGGGTCTAGAAATCAACCTGCATAATGATTTTGGATATGAAAAGCTTTAGAATTCACACAAGGCAGATCATTATGCAGATGAAAAGATTCTATTTTTTAGGGTTTTATGTGATCAGCAATTTCATGCAAAAAGCGAAAAGGGAAAATAATTGGAAAAACAAACATTTAACATGAATTTATTGAATGAAAATATCATTGTATTTATGTGCCAACAATGTCATCACTCCTCCTTTTGGCATGGGAGAAGGGTTTTTAAGCAAAGTGATCATTACGTTGACTTGTGGATAACTGTAGGAATATCCACAGCGACCCAATTGTTGCAGATCCCTCCAGGGATGATGAAATTGCCCGAATCCTCTGTATCTTCTTCCAAAACAGCAGAAGCTTCTTCATCCTGACCGGTGTGGATAAAACCTCCACTCTTGAATATCCTTTGCCCGTTGAAGACCCCAGAAGAAAAGCCTATGCCAGCCTGAGACTTATTGTCTTTTAGCTCAATCATTTTTCCCAAACCAGCAGTTGCACCACACTCAATGGCCAACTTTGCATGTCTATAGGAAGCAAATGAAGGAGTCCTCTTCTCAATAGGCTCAACAATAGACAAAGCTTGGAAAGGAGTTCCAACTTCATCTTCAGCATCTATGTACGAGAAGGAAGACAAGTGGCTAACCAGGAGAGCCTTTTCTCCCCCTACCTCTACCAGCTTCTTATTTTTCACAAATTTCAGTTTCTGGTGTAGGGTGGATGTCACGGCGCCTGCCTCCTGAATCCATAGGCTAACTAAGAGACAGCTATACGATGGGTGAATGTCCATAACCTGGAAGGTAATCTGGAAATTACTTTGTCCAATTCTAATTGGGAGATCAACTTCCCCAATCACAGTTTTACGCGACCCATTGAAAGCTTTCACAACAACCCCACTCTGCCTCATGGGAGGCCTTTGATATGACAGTTTCGAGAGATTGGTTTTTGGCAATACGTTCAGTGATGACCCAGTGCCCACCAACACATTGGACATGGCGTCGTCTTTGCAATTCATAGAGATGTGTAAAGCCAAGTTGTGGTCTCTTCCCTCCTCAGGAAGATCAAAGTCACAGAAACTCAAATTGTTGCAAGCAGTAATGTTTGCAACAATGCTATCGAATTGTTCTATAGTGACATCGTGATCTACCTATGCCACATCCAAAACTTTCTGCAGAGCCTCTCTATGTGGTTCTGAATTCAATAACAATGATAACACAGATATTTTGGATGGCATTTGTAGAAGCTGGTCTACAACATTGTACTCGCTCCTTTTGATGAGCCTCAGCATCTCATCACAGTCTTCTTACTCATTGCCACTAGGGCCAACAGAAGTAGGAGTTTTCAGTATAAAGGAGGGCTTAACAGCAGGTGCCGGATTCGTGGTGCTCACCGCATTCCTAATCGGGCGTTCAACAAAACCAACATTAGCTTGAGGCTTGGGAAGAGCTGAAAATACACGACCGCTGCGGGTCAAACCACTAACATCTGCGATATTAACAACAGAGGAAGATGGTAAGAACACTTCTTTCCCATCTTCTACAGCAACATCGTTGTATCGAAAAGGAATTGCCTTTTCGGAAGAGTACGGTACTGGACCGGCGGGCTTAATGATCAGAGCAGGAGAAGCCTTCTGCTTGCTACCATCATCCTTGATGATAATAGGCTCGGGTATCCGGAACACCGGGGAAATCACGTTAACCTCAGGCTCATCTTCATCAACATTCCTATTCTGAAGGATCTCGATAACTCCCTCATCCAGCATTTCTTGAATATCCTTGCGCACCTGGCGACAACCCCATCGGTTAACAGAGCATACTCGACATCTATCATGGTCGTGCTCATAGTGACTGTATTCATATAGCAAACGATGCATTTCGACAAGAGACTGTCGAATATGACTGACATACTTGACTTTGTACTTGCCAGGGCAGCCCTGGACCATGTTGACAGATTTCCCATGCTCGGGCAATGGGTTCTTCTTCATGTTAGGACCTACGTCCTCGAAACACTGAATGCCACACCTCACAAGGTCTTGAACCTTGGTCTTCAAAGGGTAACAATTCTCCATGTCGTGGTCGGGAGCACCAGAATGGTAGACACAGTGCAATTCAGGCTTATACCACCACTGAGGGTTAGCAGGTATAGCCGGTGGATCTCTCGGAGTAATCAGCTTTCTTTCTATTAAAGAGGGATATAATTCTGCGTACGTCATCGGAATAGGATCGAAGGTGACCCTTTTCCTCTCGTAACTCGTGCTGGTTTGATTACTGTTTCGAGGCTGGTAGGCCTGCTGCTGCGGACGGTGCTGTTGTTGCTGATATTGCGGATGTGGTTGCTGATTGTTGCTATGATGCTGATACTGTTGATTGTCTCTGAAAACAGGTGCTACATGAGCCACCTGGTACTGGTTACCGGCGGGACGCACGATCTTCCTCCTCACAAAGGGTCTTCTTGGTTTCACATGGGAGGTCACAGCATGTGCCTCTCCATCTTTCTTCTTTGCAAACGCCCCATAACGTTTGGCAGAAGAGCCTTCTTCTCTGGTTAGACGTCCTTCTCTAACCCCTTCTTCTAGACGCATCCCCATATTCACCATCTCGGTGAAGTCAGAAGGAGCGCTAGCGATCATCCGCTCATAATAGAATAAACTCAAGGTCTTCAGGAAGATCTTGGTCATTTCTTTCTCTTCTAGCGGAGGCACAATTTGTGATGCTAACTCTCGCCACCTCTGGGCGTATTCTTTAAATGCTTCCTTATCCTTCTGGGATATAGCCCTCAATTGATCCCTATCGGGAGCCATATCCACATTGTACTTGTACTGCTTGATGAAGGCCTCGCCAAGATCGTTGAAGGATCGGATGTTTGCGCTGTCTAAACCCATGTACCGACGCAGAGCGACACCGGATAAGCTGTCCTGAAAGTAGTGGATGAGTAATTGATCATTGTCGGTCTGAGTCGACATCTTCCTGGCGTACATGACCAGGTGGCTGAGAGGGCAAGTATTTCCCTTGTATTTTTCAAAGTCAGGGACCTTGAATTTCACCAGGACCTTCACGTTGGGAACCAGGTACAATTCGGCAGCAGACTTGCCGAAGAGATCCTTTCCTCTGAGGGTTTTCAATTCCTTGCGGAGCTCAAGAAATTGATCGTTCATAGCGTCCATCTTCTCATAAACATCTGAACCCTCAGACGGCTCAGAATGATAAATAGTGTCGTCTACCCTAGGCAGAGTATGCACGACAGAAGGAGGAACAACAAGGACCGGGCTAGATGCCGACATAGAAGCAAAGGTAGGAGCAGGACCCTCAGGCATGAAATTGGGAGGCATTCCCCACGGGAATCCGGTTGGCATAGATGCTGGAGCAAAGTGTGCACTGGCTGCAGGCACAGTCGAGGAGACAATCTCAGAGATGACTGTCCTCTGGGGAGGAGTTGAAGGTGTTGGAAAAGACTGGCTCTTGGCAACCAAGAATGATTCCATCAAGGCACTCAGTCTGGCCACTTCCTCTTTCAGCTCACGGTTCTCTTGCTCTAGATGATCCATCAGTCTTGAAGTGTTGGCTCTAGTGTAGTACCGGTGAGTCAGCTTGTCTTCAAAATAAATGAAGAACACGGAGTTAGACCACAGGACAAGAAGCCGGGAACAAAACCTGCTTATGCACATGATGCATGCAATGCTCGTGCGTATGATTTGTTTTTTATTTCAAACGAACTCTAGGGTTTTATTTGCAAATTTTGGAAATATTAAACATTTATCACATATGGAAATATCTCATCAAATAATATCAGGGAAAAGAAGTACAACATTGCCGACCATATACAAGAGAAAAGGAAAATAATCATCCTATGGATCCCTAAAAACAATCATCTAAAGCTCGTGATACAGGAAGATAAGATGCACGAAGCCTCTTCACCTCCTCTTCATAAGCTGCCTCCATATCTGCTTTCTCCTTGGCGAGTCGATCATACTTCCTCTTCCAAAACTTGGAAGACTAAGGAAGTAGAGAAGTCCATGCATCATCAGGATCATCAATAACTTGATGCTCGAGGAACTCTATCAAAGCGTCCTTCTCCTTAATCTGCTGAAGCAACTCTTCCCTTTCACGGATCCAAGCACGTGATCGGTCTTCGTCTCTCCACTCCTCTACTCCTTGATTAGGGAGGGTTGAAGGCCCAACCATAACCAAAGGTGTAGGTCTTGGATATTCGTAAGGCATGAGATACTCTGAAGCTCTCTTCCTAACCCAAGCAGTATAAGGCTCCAAAGCGACACAGTTCTTAGGACCCAAATCCTTCCTTCCTTTCCTATGAATCTTGTGCCAGGCGCGGACCATTCTGCCCTTCAAGCCTTGGGGATCTTTACCCTCCTGAAAGAACACACCCTCTAACAGAATGTTATTAGGTTTATCCTTTAGGGGGAACCCAAGCTGACGGCGTGCTAAAACAGGGTTGTAGTTAATCCCACCACAGGTACCAAGAAGAGGTACATTGGAGAATTCACCACAAGAATCGATAATCTGCACACCATCATACACACGGTTGTACCAAGAGATATCATCATTAGTGAGAGACATAAGTCTCGTGGACCACCGTAGACATCCCTTGTTCTCCTTGAAGGCGACCGTCTGTGGCAAGTGAGAAATAAACCACTTATACAACAGAGGCAAACAACACACAATGACACCACCACCCTTTGCATTCCTCGTATGCAAAGAAAAATAGGTATCACCCAACAGAGTCGGAATGGGATTAAGAGTAGAAAAGATCCTAATAGCATTCACATCCACAAACTTGTCGATGTTGGGGAACAATACCAATCCATAAATGAGAAGTACAAATATGGCTTCAAAGGCATCCTCACTCATGGCTTTCCCATATATAGTAGCTTGAGCAATGAGGAACTCAGAAGGGAGACCTTGAATTCCACCTTTGGTAGTCATATGAGCACCAAACAGAGATTCATCTATGTGCAACATGTCAGCTATCTCTTGAGAAGTAGGAATACTCTCCAAGCCACTGAATGGCAACTAGTCTAGAAGAGGTATACCCACAAGGTAGGCATACTCCTCAAGCGTAGGCAAAAGCTGGAAATCCGGGAACTTGAAGCAACGGTACAAGGGATCATAAAACTGCACCAATACACTCATCAACCCTTCATCCATCTGAGTAGTCAGAAGAGGAAGAAGCTTTCCAAAGCGAGTTTTGAAGCCCAAGGGATCTAGTACATAGGATGTCAGATTCCTTATCCCTTTCAAATCTGGTTGTCTGAAGCTGTACTTCTTCGTATTCCTTCTTTGTTTTTCCATGTCTGAAAATTTTGCAAATAAACCCCTTTAAGTTCCTTGAAAATTTTCTTCATTATTGATGATATGGATGCAAATGGGTGCATGAATGCATGAATGCAACAATCACACTCAAGGATCAAGCAAAACACACCAAACAAAGGTCATGGGATGAATATTATACTTAATATCAATCATCCATTTTGGTGGATTATGGTTTACACCTTATCAACACCCAACTTCCATTGATATTAAGGATATATGAACAGATCAACCATGAATCAAGGGTTTGTTGTAAGTCACGAGCATGGAGTCTCGGTTAAGAACCACCCAAAGGGAGTGTACTAAGGTTTAAACCTGCCAAACATGTTCTACAAGAGGTTCCCATAGTCATCATCCCATCTTTCAGATATTATTCGGAGAAACGACTACTCGTATTCCAAAAATATTCTCAAGAGAGACTCTTATGAGTGTAGTATCACGTAACAATCGTATCAAATCTTATACTTGAACGACTTTTGCACTACATCCTAAAAATAGGCCACGATGGGCTTGGTAAACTAAGGTCCTTGGCTTCTAAGGTCTATATTGGAAAGAGTAATGTCTAACCACAACTTACTTGTGTGACATTATTGATCCCAACATGACCTCCACCAAGTGAATGGACTTGCAAGTCAACTTGCTAAGGAATCACTCCACACAAGTCAACAAGACTATGCCATTCTCCTATCCTAAGTGCACTCGAGTCCGGGTATAGAACTCATCTCACAAAGATCACCAAGCATACAAGGAATTAATATCAAGCAATTCAATCATTACATACAATACAGTAATCCCAAATTGCACAAAAATATGTCAAAAAACAATACAATACAACAAGCATGAAAAGTTGGCAAAACCCACTAGGCAAATAGTGTCCCCAGCAGAGTCGCCACTTTTCTGTAGCGGGGTATTCGTTACCATTAGAGATATTGACTAACTCCAAGGTAAATCATACAAGTCGAGTCGCCACCGCACTTCTATTTATCCAAAGGAATGGTTAGAAAGCGAACAAAAACCTAATAGTTTTAACAAAAACTAGTAAAAGAGACAGAGATCTGGGTAAGGGGGTTGGTTATGCAATGGGAAGGTTTTAGGCACCCAAAACATCCTAGGTACTCCTAGGGAGCCCTTTTCATACTTGTTGTAAAGGTTGTTGTTGTGTGACAAATTTATTTGTGCAAACATGATTAAAGAGATGAGAAGAGAATATGCAAGTTATTTACATTTTGTTTGGATGGATAAAACCCATTGCCTACGTACCATCTTATAGAAAGATTAGGATCAAAACCTCGTAGTTCGGGGTAAAAATCTCAAAAATGAATTGGTGAATTGATTGGTCCAAAAGCCTTAAGGTCTTTTGTTATCCAAGGGAGAAAACTCAACCAAACCACAAATCCACCATGTGAGGATAGCTTCAACATGCTAGTGAGGGGTTAACCCTATAATAAGCATGGAAGACTCATTGTCCATCACTAAGGACAAAGGTGAGTATTATATCTACCACAAGGATAACTCAAACCTAATGACTAACGGTTACGAAAACTTGATTAAGGAGGTGGCCATTGGAACCACAAATGACATTTGAATGAGTTATATTTACCAATTAGAAGTATATACAAAGATGGTCAAAATTGACTTAAAAGTTCATTTCAAAATAAGTGTTATGAAAAGAAAGTTTGAAAATCAAAAGCATAAGGCTTAGGTTTCTAATGTTTGAAAACAATAGTTAAATGTTTGCACAAAAGGTTTTGGCTTGGGTTAGAGTGGAGAGAAGAAGAAGAAGGGCTAAGTCCTAAGTAAAACAAAAAGATGAGGGATAAGGGACAAAACCACACAAGGAGTTCCTCTCTTGAGATCATATTGATGATCCAAGTAGCTCCCATCCTTTGGAATAAAGCAACCTCAAAGCATAAGCAATCAAAAAAGTATCTTAAGAGATCCTCAATGTATCTTGTATCTTCCACTTGGATGAACATGGCAAGGGTCCTCCAATTAAGCTCAAATAGAAACTCCTAGCATAAAAGCACACATATCAAAAATTCCATGGAGTAAAACAAGAATGGACAAGAGTGAGTTTAGAGATTTGGTCCTTCCAATCCATCTCCATCATTAAGATCCTTTTACTCCAATTTTTGCATAAGGAAGGTCCTAGAATCTAAGTCCAATTCTCCATTTCTTTGCATAGGGAAAGTCCTAGAAAATAAGTCCATTTCTTTGCATTTGGTTCTCAACAATCAAAACAAAACACAAGCATAATAATATATACACAATTATGTGCTCAAGTGAGCAAAAGGCAGATGGCATTAACATAAACATGTGCTCAAGTGAGCAAAGAGAAAAGCAAATGGATAATATGTTCAAGAATAGTAAATTGCATAAAGTAAATGTTAATTGTCAATAGTTAGTGTTAGTAGTTAGTGTGTCATAAGGCAAATTTAGCGCTATGTTAAGCAATCGTAATTGGACTTATGTAGAAGTCACAACTATCTGAGGCCGATCATTAATAATGTAGGCAACAAACACAAGTTAGGAGTCTAAATTTGTGAACCAAGTCCCAACAACTTGCCATGCCAAAAAAGAAGAAGAGAATTGATCTTGTATTGGTTTAAGCCTTTTTGCATGATTTAGAAGACAACCTATCCTTAATGCAAAGCCATTCACTTGATCAATTGATCAAGATGAATTAGATTTGAATCAAGGAAGGTTAAATCTCCCTAATCAATGCTAACTCATCAACCTTCAACTCATTGATCAAAAGGAAAGAAGAAGAAGATGAATAAGAAGGATATGGATAAGAGAAATGGAAATGGCAAAATTAAAATGCATTAAATGAAATACAATGTACCAATCCTCATATGTTGACCAATAACATTGAAAGTCAAGGTCAAACAATCAAAAACAGAAGTGAGATGAAGATTGGGAGTCAAGAAATGAATAAACTATTTTTGGCATTTTTAAATATTTAAAATAAACTTGAATTAAAACTAAATGGAAAGGTCAAACTTCAAAATTACTTCAAATCAACCTTGGAAGGTCCAAGTAATTTATCCCAAGCTCAACAAGGTCAAACAAAGTTTGACAAAAAATTTCAGCATTTTTAAAAGTCAGAAACTATTTTTAATCAATTAAAAATGAATAGAAATAACCTAATTGAACTAAAATCTCAAATAAATCTCAAATAAATTTAAAAATTGATGATAATATTTTTCATAGATCCATCATCATTCAAATAGGTTAGGAAAATATTTTTGCATTTTTTGAATATCAAAAACTATTTAAAATGAATTAAAAATAACCAGAAAAGAGAAAATTCACAAAAAATATCAAATGACAAACTAAAAATAATTAAAAATCAGAAATAGAAACTAGAAATTATTTGGAGACTAATGCAATTGGTCCCATAATTTTTGGATTAAAAATGAAAGAGATATTGATATTTGAAATAAAATGGAATTTAAGAAAATAAAAAGGAATTAAAACAGAAAATAGAAATTGGAAAAAATGAGAGCCCTTGGATCTGAGCTCATTAATTGAGCTGGCAGATCCAAGGATCCAGAGGCGCGCGCTCATGGTAATCCACGGTCAATTCAATCACATGGGAAACAAATAAAAGTCATAACAAGCAATGGTCAGGATTCGATCTGGGAATCACATCCAATGGCCAGGATTCAAACTGGAAACAGGCGGCCACCGGAGCCACCTTCTTCTCCGGTGAGCCTACAGATTCCGGCCAATTTTGCAGGTTTTCAGACTTTAATGGAAATGCACGATCCTTATACCAAAATGAAGCTGGGGTGATGTACATCACCCCTGTAACCTTGAATTACTCTCAAGATTCCTATAAATGGAGAAATCTGAGGTGGAAGATTTAGGTATGGAAAATGCAGATCAAGGAAAAGCAAAATTGAAGCTACCACTAGCTTGCCTCTCAAGTGAGGACTTCAAAAAACATTAGATCCAAGCAAAAAGGTCCATGGATGATGAGAATCGAAGAAAATACCAGTTGGAGTGTGTGCTTGAATTCTGGTAGCTTGAGCTCGATGCCTTGCTTGCTTTGCTAAAACAGAAGTTTAATGAGATGAATGATGAAGGTTTAGAAGCATTAAATCTAAGAATTCAACCAGATGAAGTTGAATTTTAGATCTGAAAAATTTGAGAGAAATGCAATTGCTTCTTTAGTGATGGTTATGGAGAGAACTCTGCAGCATTTCAGGTTGAATCAGGTGTGTGGAATGAGTGGAATGAGGTCTCTATTTATAGAGGAAGTGGCAAGGAGAATGTGATCAATCCGTGTGCATGGCATGTGAAGCTTCATTGCATGGGCTTGCATGATCATGCACAAGGCCCAAAAACAATGCCAAATGAATTCTGAGCATCAGCCAAATGAAATTGGACGTGTGACTTGCAAGGCAATTGCTCATGTACCAAGATTTCAAGTGAATTCCTCATTTGTACCCAGACATTCATCTCTTCGAAAGTCCCAATTAAAAAAACCAAACATGATCATGTGAGTAATGGTTGGAAAGTTCTTGATGTAAGGAACAATTGTTATGTTGGGAAAAAATCCATTTTAAGTGTGGAAATTTATGAAATATGAGTTTAAAGTGTGATGTGCAAAACATGTCAATGCAAGGTTTCCAAATTTGGCCAATTTTCAAGCCCCTCTATTTTGATGATGCAAGCCTCAAATTGTTAGTACCTTAGGATTGGCATTAATTTTGTAAAACAAATAATGTAATCACCTCTGTTGTTTTAATATGTTGGGTTGAAGAAGTTCAACATCTGGACCAACATGTCATGCAAGATGTCACGACATCGGCACTGTGACATCTCACATGTGTATCAAACTGAATCAGTTAATTCTGGTTTGGTTTGTGATTAATTAGGAGATCTGGTGAATATCCTAACTCCTATGTGAAGATCTTGAAGATTCAATCAGAAGATTTGGTGAAGATATTTGATAAATATACAGTTTCCAAATAGGGAGATCTTTTAGGAAATAAAAGATTGATTGAAGACCTTGATTGGAGCAGAAGATTTCTGCCAGCTCTGTAACAGCAAAGAAGAAGATTTGCTGCGATTTTTGAAGGCCCAAATCCAGTTGGGTGGTTAGGTTATAAATAGGAGATTGTAACCTAGGTTTTGTAAGCCTCAAACAATGTAGAAATTAGGGGTATGTGTGAGGTAAACCTCCCAACCTGTGGGAAGGTTACCAAGTGTTTCTCAGTGCTTGAAAGCATGAGATTATTTGTAACTCAAAGCCCGTAGGCAAGAGTGGTTATGTTCTTGAACGAAGCTGTGAAGCAAGTTCAAGTTGTTTAAACATTACATGGTACTTGTAGTGATAGGAATGGAAACTGGAGGTTTCTATCTAGGAGTTCCTAGGTATAGATTGCATTGGTTAGGGATTAAGTGAAGAGTTCTAAACAGGGGAGTTTAACTCTGAATTAATACTGCTAATAGTGGATCTTCTTCCTGGCTTGGTATGCCTCCAGAGTAGGTAACGTTGTACCGAACTGGGTTAACAATTACTGGTGTTTTTACCTTCTGCACACTATATTTTGTTTGTTATAACTCAGTCTGTTTTAGTCTGTTTATGAAGGGAATAACAGACCTAACACATAGCATGCAGTCTGATTGCAAAACAGAATGTTATGACATTCATTATTGACTGTTGTTACTGATAGACTGGTTGGTCTGTTACAGTTCATCCTTCTGTAATATTGGAACAGGTGATGTTCAAATCAATGTTGAGACATCATGCTGATAACTGGGCAGGATCAATATACAAAAGGGCTATGTTTGATCTATACTGTGTCTTTGTACTAGATGAACAAAACTGGATGTTCTTCTGTCCAAGGTGGTAGATTAGCAGATGTCGTGACATCTGGGACTGTGTGCATATGAGTACTGGGTTATATTTTTCCTAACTGTCTTGTAGTATTAGGAACAATGTTGGATCAGATGTCATGACTTCGTGTAAAACATCTGAACTCTGACTATACCAGAATTTCAATTGGTATCAGAGCAGGCATCCTGTTCTGTTTCTGGATGAGATCCATGGGTGATACTTTCTGGTATCTTGCAAGGAGTTATGCCAGTACTTATGTTGGAACCTGTGGAAGGTTCGGTGATTTCCCTGAATGGTCCCTTGAAGTAGGTGGTTGGACTATTCATGACAAGAACTATGTGTACCTGTCTCTGGAGGATGGCAATTGGCCTTTATGTGGAACAGCTGTGCTAGTATTGAAACATATTCAAACTTGGTATGTTCTTGGAGGCTGATCTGGTGAAGTGTGTGGTCATAGATTGAGTTGTATTATGATTTCCGCTGCATAATACCTGGCAAAACTCAAACTCTGATGAAGGTTCCCCTCTTGTGGATGAAAGGCTGCTGTATTCAAGATTTTATCATAATCTACTAAAGATGTCAAAGATACTTGAGTCTCCTCAAGTCCACTCATCATGACGTTCTCACTTCAGGATGGTAAGAATCACCTGATCACTGATTCTTTTACTCTCTTGGGTAGTGTATATGAATACCTTGAAGTTTTTCAAGGAGGGTTTGTTCCAATGAGGTGGAACTAATGTTCTATGCGATGTTAGAACATGTTGTTCAACAAGTATGCAGCTACTGGTTGAAGAGCAGATGTGTTTAGGTGTCAAACAGAGGGATACTTTGTTTGGAACCTACTCCTGACCTGGAAGAGGAGACATCTGTGGGTGCTAAGTTGACAAAGGTAGGGTCAACTGTTTGTGTGCTCAAGAAGGTCACTTTTAGACGTCTGATCTCTAGAAGTGGAGCTGGTTGAGATGTGACACGGTGCAAATTCCTGCTGTCTGTCTTATTCCTATAGATTGATCAGGATTGGATAGTTGTTCCCTGAAGTACTATGTTGTGTTGGAAGAAAAGTTCCCTGGATGTTAGAAGTCAGTAATGGGGTAACCTGATTGTTATTTCATTTAAGAGGATTGGGACCATGAATCTTGTTATTCAAACACCACGCTCAGAAGTGGCAGTTCTTTCAAGGAGTGAGAATATGAAGATTCAGAGGTTGGTTGAGGTAGTATGCTCTGGCAATGCATATCTACTATTGACTGGTGTTGCTTTCCTTCACTAGTACTGATGGTCAGCTGGAGTCTGATTGGTGTGATTGGAGTATGTATAGGTATAGCTCATAGAGTTAGTTGCCACTGGTAGGGATGGTGTATGTCACGTTGAGACATGTCTGTACAATGCATGGATATTGGTGTGGAGTTTCCATGATTGTTAATTTGAGGGGGAGTTTTGGTTAACCTCCTCACGTTCGGTCAGCCTATGGTCTGGTTGGCTGTTGACCTGTGTCACATGGGTTCTGGTGGTTGTGTGACACATTTGCAAGGAATAATTCATCTCTCTCATTCCTAAGGGTGAATTTAATCTGGGAAGATTTTCAAAACTGTTGAGGTGCTTGCAAGCAGAAGATGTTGACACTAGAAGAGTATTTTCAAAAGTAGTCTTATGGTGGAAGTATCTGAAAGGAATATTGGGAAAGGATTTAAGATCAATTTCTACTTGTGCCAAGTACAAGCATTTAGTTGATTATCCTTGGAGCTCAAGATAAATGATGTTTTGAAAGATGTTGGAACATCTTATCTTCAAGATCCTGTGCAGAATCACAGGAAGGATGGTACATTGGTTTATGATCTATCATTTTGGTGACAGCAAAAGCATATGATCTCTAAAAAGGTTTCCTAGCAAGAAACATGTTCAGCCTTGGTGTGTACAAGAAGAAGCAAACATCATAGTCCTGATGGTGGTTACTTGGATCAGTTTACTTCTAATCTAGGTAAGGAAGTGCATTAGCTAATGCACACTATGGAGTCAAGAACAAGTGGCAGCAGTCTTGACATCATGGAAACAGCTTTGCTTTAGGAAGTGGAATCCTTGGTATAGCTGAAGGGATAGTTTCTAACTGGTCCTTCTGAAGACTCATGCATCAGAGTGTCTGATGTCTTTGGAGAAGAAGCAGGGATTCATCAAGGTGTGAGCTTGGATGACTTAACTGCAAACCTGCAGGATGGAGGATGTTTACTCAAACTTGGTTCCACAATCAAGTCTATGAGAACATTGAACTCTTGTTCTGTGAAGGGAGGAAGTTCTTTCAAGTGGCAGAAGAAGGAGTTGAATTCAACAGCTAGATGTCAAAACACAAGGTTATGACATTTGGTTCAACTTCAGAATCTTAGTTGGTGAAGTGGCACATCAACTTGAGATAGAAAAGCCTACAGGGTTGTAGATTGGATACTTCAAAAAGCTTGAAGTTCAAGTCTCACTTGGAAGGTCAGAATATCTTTGGGAGAAGTCTGATAAACCTAGAGATGTCAAAAGATTGGCATTTGACGTTTTCATATGAGGATTCATGAAGGAGGTAATCAACAAGTGGCAATTGGTCTATCTCTGAAGTGAGTTCGAAGATTCAAGATAATCTACATATGGCAACTGATTATTCTTGAAGATAGTCTGAGACAAGTTACTTTTGAGCAGAAGAGTAGTAAGTTAAAGACAAAAGGAGGTGTTTTCTAGTCATCTCTTGGAGCTTGTTGCTGGAATTAAAGAACATATGCAAGCAGGATTGTTTCAGAATGCCACTTACAATGCTAAGGCTTCTGATATTGGATGTACCTGTTGGAGCTAAATTGGAAGACATTTGCTGCATGATTGTTTCAGTTGACAAACTCATTGTCATGGTAACTGATATGGGTGTACCTGCTATAAAAGGAAACTGGATTATGCAAGTTTTTTTCCAGATGTTAGACCCGATGTCATGACATCTTGTACACAAAACATTCAGTATGAATGTCTGGTGTTTTGTGATTGCACAATTAGGTGGAAATCATTGGTTGATTGAAGATATGGCTAGCTGGCGCATTCTATCAGGGATATCAACCAAATTTGTTTATTTTCCAGGATGATCCTTACAGCTGTTATAAAGATTTGATTGGAAAATATACTGAGGGTTTTCAAGATGTCCAATTCCTCTATAAAAAGGGACTTAGAAAACCTGTTTGAAAGCACAACCTAGACTGAGCGAAATTTAGAGAGAGAGCTAGGGTTTGTGTCTGGTTTCTTGTGGATCAAGCTTGTGATTCAGTGATATCTGAAGAATATCAGATGGTGTTATGTTGTTTTCTGTTCTGGTTAGAAGAGAGATTGTCACAGAGTATGGATGTGTTCATCCAAGAGGGTTGAACAGAGGGCGTGCTCTTGAAGACATGAAGATGCGTCTTATGTTTTCCATTCATTAAGTGGTCTGGGTTCTCCTTGAATCAGGAAGTTTGTAAAGGTCCAACCTTGGGGTGTTGGATATGTTCTTCTCCAAGTTTCAAGAGGAGAGTTGGTTGTTCATGACAGGGGGAGTTCTGTCTTTGCACTGCAAGTAATCATCAAGCTTGTGGTCTATGTGTTCTCAGATAACAAGGTATGGCACCTTGTTAGTTAGTGGGATGATGTGGTGTGTGTCAAGGTTGAGTGAGCAGAAGAATGTCTGACTGGATGTCATGACATTGCCTTGGACAAAACTGTTATTTCCTTCTGAATCTTACAGTCATAAGGAAATATGGAAGCAGATGTCAGTATGACAGTCTGGCTGGTACAGGTGCTAGAGTTTTCAGTAGCTGTTTTTTTTATGAATGCACATATTTAGGGGGAGAAGAAGTACCCTGGTGCATTGTGAATTTGTGTGTCTTACTAGTTGCATCCATAACTAGTAATTCTGATTGTTGCACAGATTTAGGGGGAGGAGAAGTACCCTTGTGCATGTGTGCTAGTAATTGTTTTCTGCTTCTGCTAGTGATTAAACTACTGGTGTGTGGTTTAAGTGCTGCTAGTTTGCCTTGTGAACAAAAAGGACAGAGTGTTCACAAGATGTCATATGTGATGTCCTAACATAAGATATCCTATGTTCCTGCTGGAAGTTATATAAGGAAATATGGATGTGTGGTGCCAGATGTCAAGCTACCACTGGAGGTGAGAAAGTGGTCTTAGGGAATGGTGACAGGGAGAATATATAGAGAATGCAGACAAAAGCAGTATCAAATGTTAAGACATAGCTTGTAACGTGTCTGACAGCATTTGTGGAAGAGTCTTGGAACTGCTGTTTCTGGAAATAGTCAAGAGCTGTAAAAGGTATTCAAAGATTGTCTGGGATATTGGTGTAGATTCTCTGACTGATTCTCAGCAAATATTTATGAATCTTGACCAAGCATTTACTCCTACCGTTAATTCCTAAGCATGGTCTGGCCTATTTAAAGGATGTTTCAGCACTCCTCTTCTCACAAGAGAGACATTTCATTCCCTCTAAACCATGGGGTTTGTTAAAATCTGGGCATACTGCTCCTGGATCTGGTTTTGTGAAGGTGTCATTTGTAAATCTTTAGCTAAAAAGGGGGAGAGAAACATGGTCCTGAGGATGCACCAGAAGCAAGCAACATCTGGTAGCAAGGAGAAGATGGATTCAGACACAAAAGTCACTAACTGGGTATATCAGTTGTGTCTTGTGATCTGAGTTAAGAAGACAGTTGTGTCTTGTAATCTGAGTTACATTATCTATGTACTCAGTATTACATATTCTTCAGGAAGCCCTCCTGTTGAGGGGAAGGGTTGTGATGCAGCTATGTCTTGTACAACTTCTTCCTTATATACACCAACAGTGGTGGTGGCATTGGGGCTGTCAAAGACAAAGAGGAAGTGCAGACCCACATTGGGATTATTTGTTTTAGCTAAAATTTGCCAAAGGGGGAGATTGTTAGTACCTTAGGATTGGCATTAATTTTGTAAACGAATAATGTAATCACCTCTGTTGTTTTAATATGTTGGGTTGAAGAAGTTCAACATCTGGACCAACATGTCATGCAAGATGTCACGACATCGGCACTGTGACATCCTATGTTGGAGGTTTCTATCTAGGAGTTCCTAGGTATAGATTGCATTGGGTAGGGATTAAGTGAAGAGTTGTAAATGGGGGAGTTTAACTCTGAATTAATACTGCTAATAGTGGATCTTCTTCCTGGCTTGGTATGCCCCCAGAGTAGATAACGTTGTACCGAACTGGGTTAACAATTACTGGTGTTTTTACCTTCTGCACACTATATTTTGTTTGTTATAACTAAGTCTGTTTTAGTCTGTTTATGAAGGGAATAACAGACCTAACACATAGCCTGCAATCTGATTGCAAAACAGAATGTTATGACATTCATTATTGACTGCTGTTACTGATAGACTGGTTGGTCTGTTACAGTTCATCCTTCTGTAATATTGGAACAGGTGATGTTCAAATCAATGTTGAGACATCATGCTGATAACTGGGCAGGATCAATATACAAAAGGGTTATGTTTGATCTATACTGTGTCTTTGTACTAGATGAACAAAACTGGATGTTCTTCTGTCCATGGTAGTAGATTAGCAGATGTCATGACATCTGGGACTGTGTGCATATGAGTATTGGGTTATATTTTTCCTAACTGTCTTGCAGTATTAGGAACAATGTTGGATCAGATGTCATGACTTCGGGTAGAACATCTGAACTCTGACTATACCAGAATTTCACAAATGAAACAACCTCCAACATCAAAGTTGTAGATCTTCTCAAGACAATCAAAATGGACTTAAATTTTGCATCATTTGGGTTTTTTATGAAAGAGTTATGGGCACTTGAAGTTGGACTTTTTTGACTTTTAATGCATTTGTCCCAAAAGGACCTATAATGTCTTGCATTATCACATGTATTTCCTTTGAGATTTTGAAAATTTGTTCAACATAACATTTGAATTAGACATCTTAAGCTTTCCAATTCATTTGATCCCACCTAAAAATCATAAAAAATGAATGAGTTATGTCCTTGGGAAGTTGACCCACAATTAGGGTTTCAGTCAAAATGACCTATAATGTATTGGAATGGTAGATGGTTTTCCAAGCTTCAAATCGAATTTTGATGAACATGAAAGTTGTTCATATTGTCCTTAAGAACATTGTTTCTTTTGGAATAATCTCCATTTGACCAACACATAAAACGTTAGGTCTCAGTGCATTTCAAAATAGTCAGATGAATTGACTGATCAACTTCTCAAGTCCATGAATCATATCTTGATGAATTGATGATTGAGGACACTCAAATAAGTTTAAATATGCATGAAATGATGCATTAAATAGCTTCCCTTGATTATATTTGACCATGGGCTAAGGTTGCTTCAAGAGCAAGGCATTGTGGTGCGCAGATGAATTAGGGTTTCCTTGAGGCACAAAACCTCAAACCCTTTGACTTGATTTGATCAAAATGATGAATTGAGGCACTAGGGAGGCATACTTTATGGATGAGAACTTTGGGGACCATTACCATGCTTGCTATCATCTTCTCTTGACCATATCCTTGTACCAATGATCTCCTTGAAGCTTTGGACCATGTGATTGCTCAAGCTACAAAACAAAGGATGTTAGTGACATATTTTTGTGCTTTTGGTTAGTAAATAAAGTGGGAAAAGCAATGATATACAATTAAAGCATGCTTGGTGATCTCAAACCACTCACAAGGAGTCCCATCCAAAGGCAAGGGGAACCAAGATGCTTAAAGATCCTTGAGGCAATGCAAATGCAATGTTATGATACCATGAGGGATCTTAGGGACAAAATTGGGGTCTTACACTACCCAGTAAAAAAATAGTTGTAATCCCTAATTTGTTCCCTAGAGAGTTCATCCTTGATATGTTCATCTTAACCTATGACGGGTTTCCTTCTCTTTGTGGTCTTCTACCCAGTTACTGGTAGTTGTAAATCCTGATATATCTCTGTGTAGAGTTTATCCTTGATATGTTCACTCTAACCAGTGACAAATGCTCTCTCTTGGTATTCTATCTAGTAACCGATAGATATAATTCCTATTTTCTCCCCTCGCAGAGTCTATCCTTGATATGTTCATCCTAACCGGTGACAGATCTTCTCTTCGATGGTCTTCAATCCAGCATTCGATAGATGTAATTCCTACTTTTTGTTCAGTTGGTATATCCTTGATATGTTTGTCCTAATCGATGACAGGTATCCTCCTTGACATTCCCAGGAAAGTCTATCCTTGATATGTTCATCTTAGCCGATGACGGATCTTTTTCCCTGTCGAGTCTATACTTGATGTGTTCATCCTAACCAATGACAAATTCTCATCTTTGGTTTTCTGCCCAGTAACTAGTAGTTGTAAATCCTATTTTCTACAGTTTTCCCCAGCAAGGTTATTCTTACCCAGTAACCGGTAATGAATACTCCCTCCTGGAGATCCTCAGCGAGTCATCCTTGATATGTTTATCCTAACCGGTGACGGATGTCCTCTCTGTCAGATCTTTATTATCTCCTTACCTAGTAACAAGTAGTGGATAATAGATTTCTGCTCCTCCTGTGTTGAAGTTTATCTTCCCCAGTCGAGTTGAGTGCGCATTTCCTTAGTGAAATCGCTTTCCCTGCATGATTCAAGTACTTCAGTTTTATCCTGACTTACTCGTATCCCCTGTAGAAGTTGTTGTATCCCGGCTGAGTCTTTCCGTTTTTATATGGAACTCCTCGAGTCCCCTAGCAGTTTTAAGATGTAGCCTGGCCTACGCATAACCTTCCCCCCCCCAAGAGTCTCAGTCTCCCCAATGAGTTTTCCTTACGGAATGCTTTATACTCCTAATCGGATTTTCGGTCTCTCTGATTTTTTTTTCTTTGTGGCAATATTTCCCCACAAAGAATTTTCTTTTACATTCTTATCATATACATCATGAGGTCTCTTAGGGACCAAAATTTGTTTCTATGTGTTGTTATTTAAGCCCATTCTACTGAGTCGATACAAAGATTTTAACCTTCATCTCCTCAGTTAGAATGTCCTTAAATAGGGCAGTTGTAAGACCCCAATTTTGACCCTAAGATCCCTCATGCAATTCCATCATATGCATTAGCATTCGGATCATACCTTGGCATCCTCCTTACCCCTCTTTCATTGGGTTTGTTTTGGGAGAGATCACCAAGCACTATGTGATTGTATCATACTTGTATTTTATCATTTTACTAACCAAAATGCCAAAAATATGTCTTTGCATTTGCCTAACTCTTTGTAGATAGGGCATGATCTCCATTGATCTATCAAGTTCACATCTAGGGTTTGAGACCCTCATGACCAAAGAGAAAAACCATGGATTGATCAAATAATGGTTACAAGCATCATATATGAGTCCTAATGACCTCTACATGTCATATTGATCAATTTTTCTTCAAGAGTTTAAGGATGATTTGCCTTGGAAACCCTAGTTTGACTGGGTATCTTGAGTAACTTCTCCAACAAACTATCTCACCAATTGATCAAATTTCCTAAGGTACACTTCAAAATTCATCATCTTATGCATATATGATCTACCATGAGCCAAGAAAGTCAAGAGAATAGAAGGTTTGCAAGTTGGTTGATGGTGGTTGGCCAGATGAACTCATCTGATCAAAACTGGGTCCCCTTAGACCCTATCTCCTACAATTTTCACCATATGAAAATGATTCCAAGAGCAAAGTTACTATAAATGGCATTCCAAACAACTTTGGTGTTGGGACCTAGAGCTATTTTTTCTTGGAAAATCATTTTCTATGTTGAAACATTATAGGTCATTTTGTCTAAATCCTAATTTGAAAGTCAACTTCCCAAGGCGATACCTTACTCAATTTTTATGAGATGAAATATTTCCAAGGTGCACAATCAAATTCAATATGTATAATTAAACTTTTATGTTTGGAGTGGGAGCTAATTCAACTTTTTTGAGCATGTGATATGAGGTTACATTATAGGTCATTTTTTACCTATACCACTGAACAAGTGATTTTCCCCAACTTGAAAAATGCATAACTCTATCATTCTAAATCCAAATTACATGAAATTGGTGACAATTTTGAAGGCATTTGAAATATCTACAACTTCGATGAAGACACTTGTCGTACCTCGGAAAATGAGAACACGACCTAAGCGAAGCGCAAACGCACGCTCGCAATGATGGACTGAACAGAGTCGCCACCGAAATTTATTTATTACTAAAAAGGAAAGGGGAAATATCGATAAAACCCAAGAAAGAACGACAATGATGTTGGTCATCGCAACCAAATCAGGGTTCGGGAGTCGATTACGCAAGGGGAAGGTATCAGCACCCCTCACGTCCGTTGTACTCAACGGGAACCATTAGGTTAGTTGTGTGCGTTAGTGTTAGTTGAATTGTTAGGCTTTAAGTTATTAGATTGGAAAGAAAGAATAAAAAAGAGGAGAATGTTTTTGGATTTTTGACGAAGGACTAAACCTAAGTTTTTATTAGTGGGCCTGACAAGATTTAGAAATCCTGCTCCTACGTATCTCAATAGAGAAGTCAAGGCTTACGTAGTTCTGGGTAGAAAAATGTTTGTTTGTTGGTCGATTTTACTTTGTGTCAAATCGACGAAAACATTGTTGGACTACCCAAAACAGGCGGAGAAACATTGCCTTGCATTGTTTTGAAACAAAGTACCTTTCGTTTGAGAAAAGGTTTGAAGGGTCAATCGCACGACGGCGAGAAAAGGTTTAAGAGTCAATCGCACGGTGGCGAGAAAATAAATTGATTGGTTTGGTGTGTTTTGAGTAATGGCGAGAACTTGGATGAGCGAGACATCCATCTCGAATCCTAGTCTCAGGAGTGCGTGGTATCCACCACGTTCCATTTCCATCTTATTTTCAAAAGTGTTTAATAAGGATTTAAGTGTTTTGAATTTGATTAAGAAAGGGTTTGAAGAAACCGCATTGACAATTTTAAACGATGGAGAGAGCTAAGATAGGCGAGGCATCCACCTCGAATTTTAATCTCAGGAGTGCGTGGTATCCACCACGTTCCATTTCCATCTTTATTGAAAAAGTGTTAAATAGGAATTAAGTATTTTTGAGTTTTATTATGAAAATGGCTTGACATTGGATCAAGCATTTGATGGACGTTTAAGAGAGAGATTTGAATGAAGGTTTGAGAGAAACGGAATAGATAAATTTGGATGATGGCGAGAGTTAGGATAGGCGAGACATCCAACTCGAACCCTAGTCTCAGGAGTGCGTGGTATCCACCATGTTCCATTTCCATCTTTATTGAAAAGGTCTTAAATATGAATTAATATTTTTTGAGTTTTTATTATGAAAAATGGCTTGACATTGGATCAAGCATTTGATGAAGGTTTGAAAGAAATGGAATAGAATGAGAGGAAGAAATGGATTGATTTGTTTATTGAGAAAATACTCGACGTTGGATCGAGTCTTTATTTTTTATCTTTTGGAAATTGTTGATTTTATTCTTGTGCTAGTAGCTAACTAAACAGTCGAGCAATAAAGAAATAAAACAGTAAAATTATTACATGCCAGGGGAGTGGGGGTACATTTTTTTGAATGGGGATTCAAAGCAATGGAATAATTAAATTGGACCAATCAATGAATAAACAATGCATGAGTGTAGGTGCAGGGGAATTGTCTCATTGTAAGAAGGCCCAAGAGTAAGCCATGTGAAGAAAGCAACAAATACAAAATTATATTTACAAGATAATCAAAAATTAAATCAAAAGGAGTAAAATCGAGATTTGCACGGATGGAAATTGAGGGACACACAACCTAAATAATGTGCTCAAAGCCGGTTTGCACATATTAACAACAATTGAAATGTCATATGTGATTAATCAAAACGCGGTGAAATACTAGCAATGTATCGAAAAAAATAATCATGGATAAACAACATGAGAGTTGTTGAATCCATAGATTAAAAATCGATATTTAAACAATAAAATAAATTAAGGACAAACATTAAAATCAACAAGTGTCGGAAAAAATGGGAATAAAACATAAAAATATTAAAAGAGAAAATAATGAAATAAATAGGAAATGACATGCACAAGGATCAAACCCATGGTCCTGGGAATGCAAACCTACAATTTTACCACTCAACCAAGATCGCTTACTGATACGTGCATTCAATCACCACTATATGACATAAACGAAAACGCTGAAATGTATAAATAAAATCACAAAGATGAAACAGTAATAAGATCCTCTTATTTTTAAACTGATACTCTAACCAAACTTTCCAATCTAAACTGACATTAAATTTACATGAACAACAACAGCAGCTCAAATGCGTCTACTACACCATTCTATTGATGCATTATCCAAACAAAACTATAGTTAATATAATTTATGCATTGAAACTTAATCGAGAGTGAAACACGATTCACACTATCGATTTGGCAACGCAATAAAATCAACAGCGAAAAATAACACACACGCGCATCATGGTGACAAAATCAACGGCGCAGACACAACAGTCCATCAAAGTCCATAGGAAAGGAAATGGTAAATAAAACAGGTGTAGACAGATCCAAAACGGATATGAATCGAGATCGTACCCCTTATTCGAAAGTTATTACGCCACTAGGATTGAGATCGCGTTAACTCTATTCGTCCTTGCTGAGTCGATGTTGTTTGTGGCGAAGAGACGTCGAGCTTAAAGACAATGGCGTTGAGGTGCTTCATGACCGACCGTCGTTCTATGTTGGCGGTGTTCTTTATGAGCCAAATGGCTGGCAAACGAATTCTCTGCACTGTGTGGATTGTAGTTGGAAGAAGGAAAGGTTACGGTGCCGATTTCGGGAGGGAAAGATGATGGTTTTTTTGGTGCTGAAGCAGTGCCCTTCAATTCTCTCTTTTTTTATTTTTTGAATCGTCAGCCGCCTCCCCATGAAGAGAGTGTTCTTGCTTTTATATTCACCCTGCTAGGGTTTGGAATTGGTCACTGAAATCAAAAGAGTATTGGAATTGGAAATGCTTGTGATGCTGCCAGTTTGTCTACCCCATTTTGATGCTTATTCTGAAAAAGGTACCTTGTACCTTGTATCGTCTTCTGAAAATGTTTTGTTTCCCTTTTGTTGCTTGTAGATTTTTACCGCCGGTAAAAGACTATTCACTGCTGCGAATTCACTTGAATATAATATGTGTTGTTTGATGCTTGCAGAAAGGAGGTGGGGAAGTATGATGAGCTTGGTTTACCCGAAAATGATGAGAATGGCTTACTAGTTTCCATGATGTACGCATCAAAATCTGTTAATCCATTTTCTGATAACATCGTTCCTCCAGGGGATCCGTTACTCTTCACGTTTCCATCTTCTGCGTAAGCCAGTGTTAGTGGCAAGGGAAGAGCCACATACTCGTTAAATAGTTCATGAACTCCATCATCAACAATCTTGACAAACTCATGAGCATCATCACCATAGATTTTTGTGAAGCTGAACTCAACAAGTTTCATCTTGAAGCGAGAATCCATAACTACAGCTATTGCAAGAACCAAACTACAATCTCTCCAGTACCTATCAATCTTTTCTTGCATGGGCTTAATAAGTTTGCTAAGGAAGGGATCCTCCTCATTCATAACAGCACGTGTACGATCCAGATGCAATTTCCAAACTTCATGAAAGAAGGTAATGGCAGTGGGATGCGTTGTAGTGGTAAGAATGTTCGTTGCTGCATAAAGTGGCTTCAACTAATTGCAGAGTGTCTCAACTAGCTTCCAATCTTGCATAGACGGAGTTCCCTTGTAATCATGATCCGAAGTATCCAAACAAGAAAAAACTTCCTTTAGCTCAGAAGCTGCCACCAGCATTTGGTATGTTGTATTCCATTGGGTTTGGTAATCAATAAAAGACTCCTTCCACTGGGGACCTGAAGATGCTGTTTGAGGTCTAGGAATTTTTCCTCATGCAAATCTGATGTCTTCACATATTTTACACTATCCCGGATTTTTCACTAGATCTTGTACAGAACTCAGCAAATCAATTGCAATGCTGCTTAAAGTTCTGGCAATGCAACTTCCCACCAACAACTGACCATTGAAGATAAGTGGATTTTTTGCAGAGAGTAATGATCTGAGATTTCCAAGAGAAACTTCGCTGGGTGCACGATTACAAGTAATAGAAAATAGCCTGCCGTCGAAATTCCAATCAGAAAGGCAAGCAGATACAACATGGCTGATAGCAGAGTCAGAATCAGGGTATGGTTCCATCACAACGTTGAGAATTCTCTTCTGCAACTTCCAATCACTATCAACAAAATGTACAGTTATAAATACATATCCTACAGACTGACTTGAGGTCCACATATCCAGTGTCAGACAGAAACGTCCTGGTAGTCCTTCAAAATAGTTGTGAAGTTTTTGTTTTTCCGACAGGAAAGTTGCAACACAGTCTCCTTGGACGGTGTTAAAGGTCACCATATTGAATTGGGGGCTGCAGATTTTGGACAAACGCAACAAATCCTGGATGTTCAACCATGTGGAGGGGTAATCATGCATAATGATCATCCTAGCAATCTCATGGCGGCAACGATCTTGATCAAAAATTATGTAGGGAGAACCCCCAGTTCTATAGCGTCGCTTTGGTGTACTGCTAGCATTGCCAGAACCAGTTCTTCAATCAATAGGGTGACAACTTCGTCGACAACCTCTGCATTCCCATGCTGAAGTAAGAAAACATAAGTAGCCGTAAAACTTCCCGTCACCAAATGATTTGGATGCAATCGCAGCATAGAAACCGGTGCAACAAACGATAATAATTTCCGCACAGACGACGGGAGATGGCCATGTTTTTGCAAGGATAATAATTGGAGATTAGTTTTCAAAACACCATGAACTTGGACAGAGCTAATCTTCCCAATCCCAATCTGATATTCCAAGCTCTGAAACAATATATCAAGTGCAGGAGAATAAAAACTCGAAAACTGTTCGTGCAATATCTCAGCTAAGAGAGTCAAACACTTCCAAGAATCTTCAATCCACTCAGACCATCCAAATTTCTACCCAATCAAAGGCAAGTGTCATACCCCGATTTTGGCCCTGAAATTTGTTCCATCAATCATTCATTTTCTCTCCTCCTCGTGACCATTTCATCTGGTCGCGAATCTATCCACCTACACGGATTGTTTAGACATTGCCACTGCTTGCCATTCCATGATCATTAGATTTTTACCTCTCCATTTGGTTTTAGATGTTTGATACGTTTAGATAGAATCAATTGGAATGTCATTCTCATGTCTAAATTCAATCCATGTTTTGTCTCTCATGGAACATCATTTTCCCTTTCAAGGAGATTTCCATCTATATACCATCTTTTATTTTTATATATCATGTTCAAATTTGCATTCACATTTTTATTTTCACATTGGAAAGTTTCCATTCATCCATACACGTATTCATTCATATTTCATTTACGTCATTCATCCATTTACATGGCATGTGGATAAGGTATCTCATCACCAGAACACCGTTGAAGAAAAACACAATGAGTAAAGCAATGAAAACTTCTCTTCTTCTATCCTTTCTCATTATTTTCTCACACTTTGTGATTGAAATCCACGGAAAAAACAAACAAGTTGGAACTCTTGACAATCTTCACAAAGAAAATACATAGGGAACTCTTTGACAGAAGGCATTGTAAGAATGTGGTTTCTTGGAATGCAATGACTACAACTTATGTCCAAGACTTACAAATAGATGAAGTTGTTAAGCTGTTCAAAGAAATGTCGTATGAAAATTGTGTATCATGGACTACAATAATTAATGGTTACATTCGGGTCGGCAAGCGTGGTGAAGCACATAAATTTTAAATCAGATGCTAATAACTCAAGCTCCAAATTATTATATTGTTGAGGTTAAACAAGAAAACTCAAGAAATAGCTATGCATATGGACATGGAAATGAAGAACTTAATTCATGTGTCACAAGTTTCAACACCAACATGTTATATTTCTCTAACAATAATAATACAAATTGAGATATCCACCACCAGATCTATCTTCTGATTACAACAACACTGCATCTAGTGGGGCAAATAAAGAAGGAAAAAAGAGCTTTAATGATGTCATGTTTAGGCGTCTCAAGAAGCTTGGCATTTCAAAGACTAATCCAGATGATCTTACACCAGAAGAAGTAACTAAACTTGCTAGACTTGATATTGACCCTGATTCTATTACATGGAGGAGAGTAATGGACATCAACGACCGGTTCCTAAGGAAAATTTCGGTTGGTCAGGGACCTGATGAGAAAGGAATGGTAAGAGAAACAATATTTGATATTTCTGTTCCTAGTGAGATAATGGCTGTTTTGGCATTGACAACATCCCTATCTGATATGCGCGAGAGGCTTGGGAAAATGGTATTGAAGCCATAGCTCAACAAATAAACGTTTCAGTTGATGGTGCTCCTTACATGGGTCAGCGGCAAACATAATTATCGGCATATTTGATGATCTTGCAGCAGCACACCACATGATCTACACTACTATCCTACCAGAAGTTAGCCCCCTGCAGTTCAAAAACATTACACTGAGTTTCACCAACCCTACAATTGCTAAATCCTATTAACAACAGTTCAGTGATGATTTTTTTTTGCAAAGAATATCTTCTTGTTTGACCTTACACAGTTGCGATCAGATCTGAACTTAGGTGCTTGGGATTGTTCTGATCGAAGAACATCTAAGGAAATTGCAAAAACCGTGTTGCGTTTCCTGTATGATGCAAACACGGTTATGTTGCTTTCAAGTTCAAAGCTTTCTGTATTAAAAGAATTGATGGCTGTGTTGGTTGTCTATCATGATGATTCAAAAGGGAAGGCTACTACAGGAGAGAAAATTCAAAATGAACTCATATTCACCTGCATAGATAATATGCCAATCTTTCCTTGCTGCCATTGAGATGTTATCACCAGTTCTGGATGCTTGTGAGGATATGCTCAATATTCTTGCTTGTCAAGTAGAATTAATCCTCCCGTTGACTAGAACTATTTGCAAAGGCTTATCCACAGACATATCACTCCTTGTTATGAAATGCGTAAGTTCAGTCCAACTCCCTCAATTTGAATTTTTATGCGGCAGCAGACGAAGGTTTTGGAAAGGATTTCTCAAAGGTTTCAAATGCAACCGTTGGTCTACTACACATTCTTTGCAAGTGCATCACAACTTCTGAGCATCGCATGCTCTCCCTGTCTGTCATGGGCTTGATATTGGAAGCTTCTTGATGCCAAGGTATCTGCCTCTCCAACCTAAACCAATCTGTAATCCGATCATTTAACAGACCTCAAACCTGCAGTTTTTTGTCTCCAAACAAACAAAATAAAGTGCACATCAGTCCAATAGTAATAATTAACCCATACTACTAAACCACAACAATTCAGAGGGTCCTCAGGCAGCATGAAACAACCTGGCCCGACAATACAGTCACAACAGGATGGTTCTGATTTATTTTATTAACATGTTCCTAACTTTCAAAACCAGTTGAGCCCGAGAATGATGCAGGGCCCTCCTTCTAATGCACGTCCTGCTGCCCAAAAGATGGGACATAAGGACAACGTACACGATAGAGCTGGAAATGACTATTATCACAATTTCAACCAAGAGATGCTTCTCCACAAAGTGAATTGGTTACCGGAACACCTTCATAAAGCATGACCAGTATTCTGTATAATTTTTCCTCTAATTCTGTTCTTAAAGAACAATATAGAGATCCTTGGAATGATGTCAGAATTGGCAAGTTGCTTGAAGATCTTGATGCTTTGGCTGGAACCATTTCTGTTAAACTTTGTTCTGATGAAGATTGTAGGTGTTTAATTGGCTGCATTGTATGGTAAAACACTAGCTGGATTCTAATGTCTGGTGTGAAGCTTGCTGCAGGATTAGCTAATACAGGATTTGTTGAATGTCAAATTGGAGGTGGTGACATTCATCCCTGTCAGCAAATACTGAGGAACAGAACAGTTGGTGCTCTGTTAGAACTCAGTGTTTAATTCCAGTCTAGTCATCAAGGAAATACCAGACCTGGCATAAAGCCTACTGTCTGAATGTCAAACTGGATGTTATGATATTCATCATTGACAGGATATACTGAACAATAAACAGAGTGGAGTTCTGCTACACTTCAGTATGTTTCTTAGTCTGTTCTTCAAGAATAAAACAAAACTGACTTAAGGCTAAGTGTGTAAATGTTAATTTGGATGCTTTGACATTTATTAATGTAAGCTGTTACTGTAGAATGGACAGTTTGGTCCTGTACAGTTCAAGAAAAACAGACTTAGCATATGGTCCTTGATGTCAACCTGAATGTTGTGACATTCATTCCTGACAGCATATGCTATATTGTAGGTTATTTAGTTTTCTGTTTCAGCTTTTTCTCAGGCTATTCTTCAGGGATTCAACAGCTGAGAGAAAATCCAGGAAATCAACAACCAAGTTACATTTAATGAACCTAACAAATAGCCTATTTGTTAGTAACTGTAAGACCCCAATTTTGTCCCTAAGATCCCTCATGGCATCATATCATACCATATCATTGCCTCAAGGATCTTTGTACACCTTTGCTTCCCTCCTAGTGGGTGGGTTATCTTGTGAGTGTGGTTCTTGATCACCAAGCATATTTTGCATTTGTATATCATTGCTTTTCATCTGTCTATTACCCAAAAGTACAAAAATATTGTCATCTAACCATGCTACTGGCAGATGAAGCAAGCTAGGGCAAAACAGTCAAATTATTCATTGAGCAGTGGATGGTGGCCATTCTTGAAGAATTTGGGGACCATAATCATTCATCAAGAGTTCATATGAGTTGTGACATCATTTTGAATCAAGATATCAAGTGGTAGGGGCTTGGAACTCATCAGAACATGGTTCAGTCAACCAAAACCCTAGCAAAGTCAATTGTGGTCAACTGTGCATTTAATCAGTGATTTGATGGTGGGAATTGGTTTGAGAGGTCCCATTCATGTCCATATAAGCCTCATATAACATTTCAAACATCCACAGTGAAGAATTTGGGGTCAAACAAAAAGTTTCCAAAAATAGTAAGTTGACCTGTAATTGGAATTTGCCAAAAATGGAAAGTGCTTCTCCTCAAAATTACTTCATCATACAAGCTTCAAATGAATTTTTTTCCAACATGAAAGTTGAAGATCTTGTTCTCCCATTTCCAAAATGTCCAAGAACACTCATTTCTCATGTGTGGTTGGCAAGTTATGATCAAATCATTCTCAACAATTTTTGAACTTCAAAGTGAGATAACTTCCAAACCATTTGGCCAAATTGAGTGAGGCTTTTTGCTACAAGTCACATTTGACATGCTCTATCCAAATCCTTCATCACATTTCACCAAAAATCATCCAATCAAAATGGCCTTTTTCAAGTGCATTGAATTAAAAAAGAGAGGGGTGAAAAATGGACTTTCAAATTAAGCTTTGCCAATGCATTCTACCAATTGCAAATGACTGAAAATCACATTTGGAGATTGTTTAGGCCCATTTTCGCACTGTAGCATGCCATGCACATGCAACTTGAGTGGATTTCACTAATTAACCAAAACACTCCATTTAAGCTAATTTCACTTACCACTTCATTAACCAAACTTAGGCTTTGTTAATCAGAGTATATATTGCTCATTTCAGACTGAAAAACCCTAGCCACTATTGAAAAACCAGATCTGGAATTCATTTTCTCTCAAAAAAATTCTCATTCTTCATTTGGAATTTTTCTGGAAATCTTCAAAAGAACTCGTGTTCTTGAGCTTTGGTCCATCCTCTACCATCATTGTTGAGGCCTTAGCAAGCATCATTTCATCACTGTAAAGCCATTCCCATACTGTTGCATTGAAGCTTCCTTCCATGGAAGTCGAGCTTTGGAGCTAGAATCAAAGTAACTGAGCTTGCAATACTTGTCCATTCATCATCTGGAGCATCAAGAAGCTACTGTTTCAACTCAACACGACCAAAGAACCACCAAATCATTACTGCTCTTCAAAATCAGGTAAAATTCGAATCACACCATTGTTAAAATCGTGCTATGCTTATTAAAGATCTCTCCATGCTGATTGCAATGAAACTTGAATCGTGAGAAATGGTTGATTATTGAGAAAGAAATATGGATTTAAAGTTTGTTGGTCAAATGTGGTTTTGCTTATTTCTCCCTTGTTAGTTCGAATTAATGAAAACTAGGGTTAGATTATTGATGTACGTTGTTAGCTGATTTGAATGGTGTGCTTGCTTCAAAAATCTGGGAGATTTGTTCATCACGATGATGAACATGTACTGTTGCACATAAACCCTAGTTTGCTGTACCCAGAATTTGGTTTGATCGTGTTTGGTGTTTCTTTGCATGAGTTTACTGTTTCATTGGCCATGCACCAATCAGAGCAAAACACGCCCTTAAGTGAAACGCAGCGTTTCACTTAAGGGGCCGGTTATTTACCGTTTTGCCATTGCTGTTTATTTAATTTAATTAAATCATTTCATTTTTCAATTATTATTTCACTTGGCATGGCAAACTTAGAAAATTCATAAGTCACTCATTTTTAATCCAAATTTGATGGGATTTTTGGTGAAATTCTCTTCATGATCTCTAGTTTATTATGGTGATTTTTCCAGATTTTTTGCACGTGTAGTTTTTTAAATGTGATAGGGTTTGTTCATGTGTGTCCATTTTGTGTATGCCATGCCATTTTGCTTGTGAAATGATGATACTTAATCCAATGCCTCTCAAATTTTTTGTGCTTAACCTAGACATGTTCATGGTGATTTTGGTGTAGAGTTTGTGATTTTATCATTGCTGGTTGATGAGATATGATTTTTTGAATAGAGGTGTGACAATTTGTGTCACACCATTCATGTCCAACTTCTTGATTTTTGTTAGTATGCTTATTCAACTCAAAATGGTCTGGATTTTTGCATGAATATACTTATGGATGTTGAGAATACATATGATTTTTTCTGGAATTATTGATGGCATTTCCTATTTGATTGGAATTTTCTCCCCTGTTTGGTCATTTGTTGACTTTTTGTGATACATGTTTGTATTTGATTTTTGAAATTCTGGTTATTAATTGGATGGATGTGAAATTTGACATGTGAATTGTAGACATCTTAAGGTTTGTCATGGTTTTGGTCCCATTCATTTATCATGTGTTGTCACTGTTTCATGATTAATTGAAGTTGGTGCATGTTTTGTTGCTTGGTATGAGTTTGCTTGAACTTGCTTTGACTTTCTGATTTTCATTGACCTAATTCCCTTGATCCAAATGAGCTGAAATTTGGTATGCTTATCATGTTATGGATGATGTTTGAGCATGAATTATTTGAGAATTTTTTGAAATGTTTGTGATTGGATTTGAGTTGAATCTTTATGTTGACTTCTTTGAGGTTCTATATGACATGCTTTGACCTAATTTGTTTGTGAAATGATAATGATGAATGATATGAACATGAAACCACTTGGGTTTGTTTCTTAATTGTTTGAACTTGATTTTGGATAGCTTTCACTTGCTGTTTTGGATTTTTTATCTCCTTTTGACCCTAGGCTTGTCCTAGTGGTCTTGTTGCTCATGTTTAAGTTTGCTTTTCAGGTTAAGAAGCAAATGCCTTAAGGAGACTTATGCAAGTTGATTAAGTTTGATTGATTATCATGAACTAACTTGTTTGTTTTGTAGGATGCTTAGCTCATATGCTTTGAGCTTTGTGCATTGCACATTTGACTGATTGTGTTGACTGTTGATCCTTATCTTATATTGGTTTTGAGTTTGAATTGTATACTGATTTTGTTTGACTGGTTTCAGGTACCATTAGTTGCTCAGTTCTTTTAAGAACTTGCTTTGCTTTGCTTGATAGCATTTGCATTGAGGTAGAATCCTTTTTCTTCATGTAGTCTGGAAGACCTGGCCTGTTACTTGGCCAGGCAACTGTCTGAAGTCCTCCTTAAGAGGCGATGTTTGTGCTTGTTTACTTTTGTCCCAAGCAGGAAAAGTCCTTTGAATAAGGCAATTGGTAGACAAAAGAGATATGTAGCCTATCTCCTACTATTCTGTGTGTCACTCACCTTGCTCACACCACATGTGTTGATGCATAGTGAGTAAAAGCCCAAGAGCAATCGAGTCAATAATCTGTGGAGAGACTTCCTACTTTCTGAACTCCCACACCTTCTGATATTCAAAGCTCTCCCTGACCAGGGATAAGAGCATGAGGCACACCCCTCATATCCTTTCATCTGCTTCACCTTGGCTCTCAATGTCAAGGTTAAGAGCACCATTAACCCTATTCCAGTTGGCTTCAATGCCTAACCCTTTGTATGAGCCTAATTGTTTGGTTATAGAGTGTGCTGAATGACTTTGGTTGATTGATTACTTAGTTCATTTGTACATGTCTGCTTGCATGCTTTGTGCATTTATCATCATTAATTGCTCATTAATGCATGACCATTTCATTTGTCTTTGTGACATATCCTTGTTGTTTGCCCATTGAGGACAATTGTAAGACCATTCATTGGCCATTGTTCCTATGATATGGAAGTGAGTATAAGACCATTTCATTGGCCACTCATCTTCTCTTTGCATGATGCATTTGTTTGATTTATGTGAGGATGCAATTGTAAGTCCATGTAATTTGGCATTTGTTTTCCTATGATCATATGTTGGAGGTTAGAGTAAGCCCAGATAGATTGGCATCTGACATTCAAGTGTTTGCTTTGTTGATTGGAGATTGGTATAAGTCCAGATAGATTGGCATCCGGTATCCACTTTTTATTTCTTTGTTGAGGAGATTGGTATAAGTCCATAGAGTGGCCTCTGATATCCAGTTTCGTTTTAGGAGATTGGTATAAGTCCAGTGATTGGCATCCGGTATCCGCTTTTGTTGACTTTCCTCTTTTGCTTTGCTTGTTTGTTATTGCTCATTGTCTATTCCAAAGGACACACTTGAATCATCTTCTATATGATCTCAAGAGGTGAACCTTCTAGGAAGTTTTACACTCCATCTTCATCCATTCATCCATTTTGTCCTAAACCTTTTCACACGTTACTTTCAAAACTTGAGATAAATATTGTGCAAACATCTTCATGCTTTCAAATTAGAAACCTGGACCCTAAGTCCTTGACTTTTCAAACTCCATTTCATAATACTTCTTTTGAATCAATCTTAATCATACTTTGACCCTCCTTTTGTGAATAATCATAATCAATTAACTTCACCCATTCAATTGTTTTGTGGCTTTGTCCATTCTTGTTAAGTTTTCATACATTAGCCATAGGTTTGATTTATCCTTGTTGGTTGATGTTAATCTCACCTATTTGTCCTTAGTTGATTGAATTGTAAGTCTTCCTTTCTTATTATAGGGTTAACCCCTCACTAGCAAGTTGAAGCTTTTCTCACATGGTGGACTCGTTGTTTGTATAAGGTTGAGTTTTCTCCCGTGGATAACAAAGGACCTTAGGGCTTGTGTTTAAAATTGAATCCACTAACTTTTGTAAATCTTTTAGCCGAACTACGGCGTTTTGATGCTTACCTTTGATGGAAGGTACGTAGGCAACGGGTTCATCCGTTCGAACACAAAAACAATAAAAATTGTATATTCTTTTCTCATCATCCCAATCATGTTTGCACAATAAATATTTCATAACAAATAACAATTTTATACAACAAGTGTGAAAAGGGCTCCCTAGGAGTACCTAGGACGTAGTGGGTGCCTAACACCTTCCCATTGCGTAATTTACCCCTTACCCAGACTCTCTGATCTTTTTATTAGTTTTCTACGCGTAAAACTTCTTAGGCTTTTGTTTGCTTTTTAGCCAGTCCTTTGGATAAATAAAAGTGCGGTGGCGACTCGATTCATTGTATGCTTTGCTTATGATTTAACCAATAGATCATATAGCGACGAATACACCGCTACAGAAAAGTGGCGACTCTGCTGGGGAAGTAAATCCTTGGTGGTATTGCCTATTTTTCACCCTTGTTGTGTGATATATTGTTATTTGTTATATGACATATTTTTGTACCATTTGGGATAACTGTATTGATTGTAATGTTTGAATTGCTTGATATACAATTGTTGTTTGCTTTGGTGATCTGTGAGATGAGTTCTATACCCGAACTCGAGTGCACTCTAGGATAGGAGAATGGCATAGTCTTGTTGACTGGTGTGGAGTATTCCTTAGCCAGTTGACTTGCGAGCCCATTCACTTGGTGGAGGTCATGTTGGATTAATAATGTCACACAAGTTATTTGTGGTTAGGCATTATTCTTTCAATCATGTGCCGCAGAAGCCAAGGACCTTAGTTTACCAAACCCATCTTGGCCTATTTTAGGACGTAGTGCGGAGGTCGTTCAGATGTAAGTTCTGATGCAATTGTTACGCGATACTACACTCATAAGAGTCTCTCTTGAGAATGTTTTTGGAATACGAGTATTCGTTCCTCCGATAATATTCGAAAGATGGAATGATGATTATGGGAACCTCTGGTAGAACATGTCTGGCAGGTTTAAACCCTAGTACACTCCCTTTGGGTGGTTCTTAACCGAGACTTCATGCTCGTGACTCTCAGCAAACCCGTGATTCGTGGTTGAGTCGTTCAGACAACCTTAATATCAATGGAACCTGGGCGTTGATCAGGTATAAAACCTAAATCCCCCAAAAAGGATGGTTGATATTAAGGATGTTCGAGCCGGTTCATGTACCGTTAATATCAATGGAACTTGGGTGTCGATAAGGTGAAAACCTAAATCCACCAAAATGGATGATTGATATTAGGGATACAATGAGCTTTCCCATGACCTTTGTTTGGTGGGACTTGCTTGATCCTTGAGTGTGATTGTTGCATTCATGCATTCATGCATTCATCTGCATCCATATCATCAGATAAAAAGAAAATTTTCAAAGAACTCAAAGGAGTTTATTTGCAGAAATTTTCAAACATGAAAAAACCGGAAAAAAATTTCACCTGATATATCTGATGAGATATTCTCATATATGATCAAAATGCTTAAATATTTCAAGGTTTGCAAATAAAACCCTCGAGTTCCTTTGAAATAAAAAACAAGCATATGCACAAACACTTCATGCATCATTTGCATAAGCGGGTGTTTTGTTCCGGTCTCCCGTCCTGTAGTCTGACCCTGCGATCTTCATTTATTTTGAGACGCACTTCGCCGGTACTATACCAGAGCCAACTCTGCCAGATTTATGGACCGTTTTGAGCAAGAGAGTTGTGAACTCAAGGGGGAAGTTGCCAGACCAAGTGCTTTTGATGGATTTATTCCTGGCTAACAAATCCCGGGTTGGCATTGGCTATTCGTCTGGGGCATTCAATGAGCAAGGTCTGTTCACGAGTGGAGGTTTCATCCATGATGATCAGCCTGAGGAGGAAGTTGTTGCTATCTTGGAAGAGGATGCAGAAGACGTGAACAACTTCGTTATTCCTGGTGGTGTCTGCCATAATTGGGTCGCTGTAGATGTTCCTACAGTCATCCATAGATCAGAGTAATTGTTCACTTTGTTTAAAACCCTTCTCCCATGCCAAAAGGAGAAGTGATGACATTGTTGGCAAAGCATATATACAATGATGTTTTCATTCAATTAATGCATTGTTAAACATTTGTTTTTCCTTTGTTTTCACTTTTTGCTTTTGCATGAAATCAGTGATCACAAAAAACCCATAAAAAACAAGAATAAAAGCAATCCTTTTCATCTGCATAATGTTTTGTTTGTTTAAATTCTAAAAGTTTTTCATTAACCAAAATCATTATGCAGGTTGATCCTAAAACCCATTGAACATAATGATCCAACGCCATCTCCCAATTTTGAATTCCCTGTATTTGAGGCAGAGGAAGATGACGTTGAGGGGATTCCTGATGAGATTACCCGTCTCCTTGAGCACGAAGAGAAGATCATTCAGCCGCATCTCGAAGACTTGGAAACAGTCAACTTGGGGTCTGAGGATTGTGTTCGTCTGGTGAAGATTGGGGCACTTCTTGAAGAGTCTGTCAAGGAAGATTTGATCAATTTGCTACGAGAATATTCAGATATCTTTGCTTGGTCCTATGAAGACATGCCGGGTTTAGATACAGATATTGTGCAACATTTCCTGCCTTTAAAGCCTGAGTGCGTGCCTGTGAAGGAGAAGCTCAGAAGAACTCATCCAGATATGGCAGTGAAGATCAAAGAGGAAGTTCAGAAGCAAATTGATGCGGGGTTTCTGGTGACTTCTACATATCCTCAATGGGTGGCCAATATTGTGCCTGTTCCTAAGAAGGACGGAAAAGTCCGTATGTGCGTTGATTATAGGGATTTGAACAAAGCTAGCCCGAAAGATGATTTTCCTCTACCACACATTGACATGTTGGTAGACAATACAGCTAAATTCAAAGTCTTTTCCTTTATGGACGGATTTTACAGATATAATCAAATCAAGATGGCACCCGAGGATATGGAGAAGACAACATTCATCACACCTTGGGGAACATTCTGTTATCGAGTGATGCCCTTCGGTTTGAAGAACGCCGGAGCCACGTATCAACGAGCTATGACTACCTTGTTTCATGATATGATGCACAAGGAGATAGAGGTCTATGTTGATGATATGATTGCTAAGTCCCGAACGGAAGTTGGACATGTTGAGCATTTGTTGAAGCTTTTTCAGCGCTTGAGGAAGTTTAAACTTCGCCTGAATCCGAACAAGTGTACATTTGGAGTCCGTTCTGGCAAATTGTTGGGTTTTGTGGTAAGTGAAAGAGGTATTGAGGTTGATCCCGCAAAGGTCAAAGCAATACAAGAAATGCCTGCACCCAAAACTGAGAAGCAAGTCCGAGGTTTTCTTGGCCGCTTGAATTACATTTCCAGATTTATATCCCACATGACTGCCACATGTGCGCCGATATTCAAGCTCCTCCGGAAAGATCAGTCTCATGATTGGACCGAGGATTGCCAGAAAGCTTTCGACAGTATCAAAGAATATCTGTCTGAACCTCCGATATTGTCTCCGCCTGTGGAAGGAAGACCTCTGATTATGTATCTGACAGTTCTTGAAGACTCGATGGGTTGTGTCCTCGGTCAGCAAGATGAATCAGGGAAGAAAGAATTTGCTATATACTACCTCAGTAAGAAGTTTACTGATTGTGAGTCTCGGTACTCTATGCTTGAGAAGACCTGCTGTGCTTTGGCTTGGGCTGCCAAGCGTTTGCGCCAGTACATGATAAATCATACAACTTGGTTGATATCCAGAATGGATCCGATTAAGTATATCTTCGAGAAGCCTGCTTTAACTGGGAGGATTGCCCGTTGGCAGATGTTGTTGTCTGAGTATGATATTGAGTATCGAGCTCAAAAAGCTATCAAAGGTAGTATCTTGGCTGACCATTTAGCGCACCAGCCGATCGAAGATCATCAGTCTGTTCAGTATGACTTCCCTGATGAGGAAATTCTGTATTTGAAGATGAAAGATTGCGATGAGCCTACACTTGATGAAGGTCCGGAACCTGGTTCCAGGTGGACGATGGTGTTTGATGGCGCTATTAATCAATATGGAAATGGAATTGGGGCAGTGATCATTACTCCTCAAGGTTCACACATTCCGTTTACAGCAAGGCTAACTTTCAAATGCACGAATAATATGGCGGAGTATGAAGCCTGTATTATGGGACTTGAAGAATGCATTGATTTGAGAATCAAGTATCTTGATGTGTATGGTGATTCGGCCCTGGTTGTTAATCAGATCAAGGGTGAATGGGAGACGAATCAACCTGGTCTCATTCCGTACAGAGATTATGCAAGAAGAATTTCAACATTCTTCACAGAAGTTGAATTTTATCACATTCCTCGAGAGGATAATCGGATGGCAGATGCTCTTGCTACGCTTGCTTCCATGATTGTGGTCAGACGGTGGAATGATGTCCCCAATATTACTGTGATGCGCTTGGACAGACCAGCTCACATATTTGCAATTGAAGAAGTGAAAGATGACAAGCCTTGGTATTTTGATATCAAGAATTTCCTTCAGAACCAGGTCTACCCGCCTGGGGCATCTGTGAAAGATAGGAAAACTTTGAGAAGGTTGTCAGGCAGTTCCTACCTCAGTGGTGAAGTGCTGTACAAGAGAAATTTTGATATGGTTTTGCTCAGATGCGTGGATAGACATGAAGCAAACCTGTTGATGACTGAGGTCCATGAGGGTTCATTTGGTACTCATTCCAATGGACATGCCATGGCTAAGAAGATGTTGAGAGCAGGCTACTATTGGCTGACAATGGAGTCTGACTGTTGCAAGTATGTGAAGAAATGTCACAAGTGTCAAATTTATGCGGATAAGATTCATATTCCTCCGACACTTCTGAATGTGATTTCGTCACCATGGCCTTTCTCTATGTGGGGAATCGACATGATCGGCATGATTGAGCCGAAAGCGTCCAACGGACACCGGTTTATCCTTGTAGCAATTGATTACTTCACCAAATGGGTCGAAGCCGCTTCGTACGCGAATGTAACCAAGCAGGTGGTTGTGAAGTTTATCAAAAACCAGCTGATTTGCCGTTATGGTGTACCAGAGAGGATCATTACTGATAATGGATCTAATCTGAACAATAAGATGATGGATGAGTTGTGCGCTGAATTCAAGATTGCACACCATAATTCCTCTCCCTACAGACCTAAGATGAATGGGGCTGTTGAAGCTGCTAATAAGAATATCAAGAAGATTATCCAGAAGATGACTGTTACGTACAAAGATTGGCATGAGATGCTGCCATTTGCTTTGTATGGATATCGTACGTCTGTACGCACTTCAACAGGGGCAACCCCTTTCTCTCTTGTTTATGGCATGGAAGTTGTTCTCCCAGTAGAGGTGGAGATCCCATCAATGAGAGTCTTGATGGAAGCCAAGTTGACTGATGCTGAATGGATTCAGAGTCGTTATGACCAATTGAATTTGATTGAAGAGAAGAGATTGGCTGCCATGTGTCATGGTTAGTTATATCAGCAGAGAATGAAGAAAGCATTCGATAAGAAGGTCAAGCCTCGTGTGTTCCGAGAAGGCGACCTTGTGCTCAAGAAAGTCTTGTCTTTCGCGCCCAATTCCAGGGGCAAGTGGACTCCAAACTACGAGGGTCCATATGTTGTTAAGAGAGCCTTTTCAGGCGGTGCTTTGATGCTTACAACAATGGATGGGGAGGATTTCACTCGTCCTGTGAATTCAGATGCAGTCAAGAAATACTTTGCCGAAAAAAAAAGTATATGCAAATGAAAAACAGAATGGCTCGCTAAGTTGAAAACCCGAAAGGGTGGCTTAGGCAAAAATGAGCGTCTCGGTGGAGAACCCGCAAGGGTAATCCAGGCAAAAATTAGAGAATTGAAAAAAAGAAGAATATTTGCATCCCGCTAGATTGAGTACCTCACTCTGGGGCAATCTAGGCAAAAATTAGGGATTTGGCCAGTAACTGCATCCTGACAAGACTTTCTGTTTCACCAGCTGTTAGTTCGTCAGAGGATTCTCGATTCGTCGTCGACTGAAGCTTCGCATACATCGAGATTCAAATTGGTAGAGAAAGGATCATTATGTTCAATGTAGCCCTCTTCCAATATATATCACTGATTTCAAATTTGTACAGATCTATGGAGTCTTGCCATTTGCAGGCTACCATTCCATCAAATCAATTTGAGCTTTTTATCCAATTATTTGCACTCTTATTTGTTTCAATTCAACAAATGTTTTGCATGTTTTAATTGATAAAATGTCATTGTTTTAAACAAATAAATTTTTCAAAATTTGCTGTTTTTAAACAAAGTGAATATCCATAAGGTTGAAAGGATACTCAAGAATATCTCAGTGCTCTCCCAAGGGTGGCATGATCTCCAACAGGTAAGACACTTAGTTCATATTCCTGGTTTGGTTGTATCTTCTTTCTCCAGATCTTGTGATGGGGTTGTTCCCCAGCATAGTTGCAAGCATAGTGTTGTTGAAGACTCAGTTTTCTCCAGCAGCAGTTTTCCCCAGTAGAGTTGCTTATGAAGTTGGATTCTACTTGGATGATGTTATTCTCCTTCAATGGGTTGTTCCCCGGAGTTGTTTGGATTTACAGAGCTCTTTGTTTCTCAGTTGATGCTGAGATCCCCTGCGGATCTTCGAGATTTTCTCTTGTTCCCCAACAGATTCGTCTTGGTGGCTGTTTTGCCCGTTGTGACTTTTCTGTACCCTGATTGGGTTGTTGACTGATCCAGCATTCAGAGATTTGGTGTTTCCTGATATCTCTAAGCCTCTGCTTCCCCAGTAGTACCCCCAGATCTATGCTTTATAGCATGTAGATCTCCGCAGATTGACTTTCCAGTTGGTTTTTCCCCTGGAAGTATAGTACCGGGTGTTTAATTCCTGGACCTGTTTGTGTTAGATATGTCTGTTTTGTCAGCATTCATCAAACATAAATCACGCATATTCATGCATATTCATAAACATTCAGATATTCATGTTGCATTTCTCGCCATATATCTCTTGTTGATTGTTCCTTGCTATGGTGGTGCAGATCCCCAATAGATCTCCCCTAGCAGATGTCGGGTGTTAAATCTCTCCATATAGAGTCAGCCCCATAAGAAGAAAGTGTATGTTGTCTTTCCTTCTGCAGTTCCCCACTGAGATATATCCTCGTGGATGACGGTTTCTTCCGTTTCCTCCCAACATATATATTGGGATGGATTTTCCTATTTGAGTTACATCCTCATTAGGACGTGTCTTGATTCAGTCTGTCTTCTCGGATTGATCCTGAATTGGCTATTTGTCAAATGTCTTGTGCTTCCCAGTGGGTTGTTCCCCAGCGGAGTCTTCTCGGGCCTCTACCCTCATACCGGTAGTTGTAAGTCCTATTTTCCTTGCCCTTTTGATGGAATTGGTGGTTATATACCTTTATTCCGCGGCAAAAGTTTTGATTTTCTACCTAGCAATCGGTAGTTGTAAATCCTATTTTTCCTGCTCTCCAGCAGTTTGTGGTTTGTTATGAGCCCTATTTTGGTTTCCCGTGCGGATTTGTGATTGGTCTATCCCCACGCAGAGTTGTTGGTCTTCTACCCAGTATTCGGTAGATGTAAACCCTAATTCATGGTTTTCCCCACCAGAGTATGGCTATTACCCTGTATTCGGTAGTTGTTAGTCCTATCTCTTTTTCCCTAACAGAGGTAACCTTTGTGGTTCGTTCTGGTTGTTGGTGGATTGTGTGCTGTTCTGGCCCCATCCCCAGTTGAGTTTGTGGTCTTCTACCCCGTATTCGGTAGTTGTAAATCCCAGGTGTTGTTTTCTTTCTCCCCAGCGGAGTTTGTGCCTTGTGGTACAGTTGGATAATTGCCGGATGCTTGCAATTTATCCCCAGCGGGTCTCCTTTCATTTACCCTTGTGTTGGTAATGTTGTTGTTCCATTTGATTGGTCATCATTATATACCTAGTTTGGTATCCCGATACCTTTCTTTTCGGTTGATTTATCCTTTATTAACCCAGTAACCGGTTGTGGATAATCTTCCATGCGAGTATGTTATTCACGGTCTGCCGGTAATGAATAATATATCTCATGCACTCTTCAGTCGAAGCCTTTTGTGTTTCCCTGATCGAGTAAGATTCGTTTTTTCCCTTTGTGGAATTGAATATTCTTTGTGGTTGGATAATTGTCGGATGCTTGCAGTTTATCCCTTTGAGTTATCTTTCGTTTACCCGGATGCTTGGTATCGATTGTCTCTCTTTTTTTTTTTGGTTAGTCACCTATTATATACTTCGGTATCTCTGGTGTCTTTTCCTTTCGAGTATATTATTCACGGTTTGTCGGTAATGAATAATATGTCTCATGCGCTCTTTAGTTGGAATCCTTTGTTGATTTTCCCCAGCTGAGCAAGATTCGTATTCTCTGTAGAATCGAATATCCATCCTTAAACCAGTTTGTGTTTTGGATGATGAGTGTTTTGGCATATATACCAATTCACGTGTTCGGTAGATCACCTATTATATGCTTCGGTATCTCTGGTGTTTCTTACCATGCGAGTTTATTATCTACGTTCTGACGGTAATAGATAGTATATCTCATGCGAGTTTTCTTATCCACGGTCTGCCGGTAATGGATATTGTATCTCATGCACTCTTTGGGTTTGTGTCCCCAGTTGAGTAAGGTTCGTTTTCCCGTTGTGGATTCGAATGTCCATCCTGTAAGTCGATTTGCTTCTTCAAGCCCTCCTTTCGGATGATGAGTGTTTTGGCATATATACCAATTCACGCTTTGGTCGGTCACCTATTATATACCTCGGTATCCCTGGTGTTCCTTCCCTTCCTACTCCCTGTTATGACCTCGGTCCCTTGTGGAGTCAGATTTTCCTGAGTTTATGTACCTCTTCCAGGTCTTTCTCAGATGTTGGTTGATTGATATCTCTCACCCTTATACCGGTCTTAGATATTCATTCTTCCTAAGTTTGTTGCCCTTATACCGGTAACACCTCATTTCTTTGGTGCTTCCCCAGTGGAGTTCCCTTTTGCTTATCCCCAAGAGTCAGCTTGTGTCTCTCCAATGGATGTTCTTCCTTTGGAATTTTGTTTTCCCCAGTGTGAGTCCTTCACTCCCCAGTGAGGTCTCCAGTCTGATTTCTGTTATTCCCCTAATCAGATTCGTGTCTTGTTCATGCTGTGTCAGTTTTGTTTTTCCCCAACTTGAAGTCGTGTCCTGCTCACGCATTCTTTTTCTTTTACTATCCCTAACAAGAGTCTTGTTAGAGTCTCTGTTCCTGGTGAGTGTGTTACTTCGATGGATCGTCTTTTCTTCTGTGTGAATCATATTCCCCACAGAGTTTGTGTCTTTTGCATACATACATTTGCATCATGAGGTCTCTTAGGGACCAAAATTTGTCTCATAACTGTTATTTAAGCCGATTCTACCGCGTCGAGATGAAGATTTCTAAACTTCACTTCTCCGGCTAGAATGACCTTAAATAGGGGCATCTGTAAGACCCCAATTTTGTCCCTAAGATCCCTCATGGCATCATATCATACCATATCATTGCCTCAAGGATCTTTGTACACCTTTGCTTCCCTCCTAGTGGGTGGGTTATCTTGTGAGTGTGGTTCTTGATCACCAAGCATATTTTGCATTTGTATATCATTGCTTTTCATCTGTCTATTAACCAAAAGTACAAAAATATTGTCATCTAACCATGCTACTGGCAGATGAAGCAAGTTAGGGCAAAACAGTCAAATTATTCATTGAGCAGTGGATGGTGGCCATTATTGAAGAATTTGGGCACCATAATCATTCATCAAGAGTTCATATGAGTTGTGACATCATTTTGAATCAAGATCTCAAGTGGTAGGGGCTTGGAACTCATCAGAACATGGTTCAGTTAACCAAAACTCTAACAAAGTCAACTATGGTCAACTGTGCATTTAATCAGTGATTTGATGGTGGGAATTGGTTTGAGAGGTCCCATTCATGTCCATATAAGCCTCATATAACATGTCAAACATCCACAGTGAAGAATTTGGGGTCAGACAAAAAGTTTCCAAAAATAGTAAGTTGACCTGTAATTGGAATTTGCCAAAAATGGAAAGTGCTTCTCCTCAAAATTACTTCATAATACAAGCTTCAAATGAATTTTTGTCCAACATGAAAGTTGAAGATCTTGTTCTCCCATTTCCAAAAAGTCCAAGAACACTCATTTCTCATGTGTGGTTGGCAAGTTATGATCAAATCATTCTCAAGAATTTTTGAACTTCAAAGTGAGATAACTTCCAAACCATTTGGCCAAATTGAGTGAGGCTTTTTGCTACAAGTCACATTTGACATGCTCTATCCAAATCCTTCATCACATTTCACCAAAAATCATCCAATCAAAATGGCCGTTTTCAAGTGCATTGAATTAAAAAAGAGAGGGGTGAAAAATGGACTTTCAAATTAAGCTTTGCCAATGCATTCTACCAATTGCAAATGACTGAAAATCGCATTTGGAGATTGTTTAGGCCCATTTTCGCACTGTAGCATGCCATGCACATGCAACTTGAGTGGATTTCACTAATTAACCAAAACACTCCATTTAAGCTAATTTCACTTACCACTTCATTAACCAAACTTAGGATTTGTTAATCAGAGTATATATTGCTCATTTCAAACTGAAAAACCCTAGCCACTATTGAAAAACCAGATCTGGAATTCATTTTCTCTCAAAAAAATTCTCATTCTTCATTTGGAATTTTTCTGGAAATCTTCAAAAGGACTCGTGTTCTTGAGCTTTGGTCCATCCTCTACCATCATTGTTGAGGCCTTAGCAAGCATCATTTCATCACTGTAAAGCCATTCCTATACTGTTGCATTGAAGCTTCCTTCCATGGCAGTCGAGCTTTGGAGCTAGAATCAAAGTAACTGAGCTTGCAATACTTGTCCATTCATCATCTGGAGCATCAAGAAGCTACTGTTTCAGCTCAACACGACCAAAGAACCACCAAATCATTACTGCTCTTCAAAATCAGGTAAAATTCGAATCACACCATTGTTGAAATCGTGCTATGCTTATTCAAGATCTCTCCATGCTGATTGCAATGAAACTTGAATCGTGAGAAATGGTTGATTATTGAGAAAGAAACATGGATTTAAAGTTTGTTGGTCAAATGTGTTTTTGCTTATTTCTCCCTTGTTAGTTCGAATTAATGAAAACTAGGGTTATATTATTGATGTACATTGTTAGATGATTTGAATGGTGTGCTTGCTTCAAAAATCTGGGAGATTTGTTCATCACGATGATGAACATGTACTGTTGCTCATAAACCCTAGTTTGCTGTACCCAGAATTTGGTTTGATCGTGTTTGGTGTTTCTTTGCATGAGTTTACTGTTTCATTGGCCATGCACCAATCAGAGCAAAACACGCCCTTAAGTGAAACACAGCGTTTCACTTAAGGGGCCGGTTATTTACCGTTTTGCCATTGCTGTTTATTTAATTTAATTAAATCATTTCATTTTTCAATTATTATTTCACTTGGCATGGCAAACTTAGAAAATTCATAAGTCACTCATTTTTTATCCAAATTTAATGGGATTTTTTGTGAAATTCTCCTCATGATCTCTAGTTTATTATGGAGATTTTTCCAGATTTTTTGCACGTGTAGTTTTTTAAATGTGATAGGGTTTGTTCATGTGTGTCCATTTTGTTAATGCCATGCCATTTTGCTTGTGAAATGATGATACTTAATCCAATGCCTCTCAAATTTTTTGTGCTTAAACTAGACATGTTCATGGTGATTTTGGTGTAGAGTTTGTGATTTTATCATTGCTGGTTGATGAGATATGATTTTTTGAATAGAGGTGTGACAATTTGTGTCACACCATTCATGTCCAACTTCTTGATTTTTGTTACTATGCTTATTCAACTCAAAATGGTCCGGATTTTTGCATGAATATACTTATGGATGTTGAGAATACATGTGACTTTTTCTGGAATTATTGATGGCATTTCCTATTTGATTGGAATTTTCTCCCATATTTGGTCATTTGTTGACGTTTTGTGATACATGTTTGTATTTGATTTTTGAAATTCTGGTTACTAATTGGATGGATGTGAAATTTGACATGTGAATTGTAGACATCTTAAGGTTTGTCATGGTTTTGGTCCCATTCATTTATCATGTGTTGTCACTGTTTCATGATTAATTGAAGTTGGTGCATGTTTTGTTGCTTGGTATGACTTTGCTTGAACTTGCTTTGACTTTCTGATTTTCATTGACCTAATTCCCTTGATCCAAATGAGCTGAAATTTGGTATGCTTATCATGTTATGGATGATGTTTGAGCATGAATTATTTGAGAATTTTTTGAAATGTTTGTGATTGGATTCGAGTTGAATCTTTATGTTGACTTCTTTGAGGTTCTATATGACATGCTTTGACCTAATTTGTTTGTGAAATGATAATGATGAATGATATGAACATGAAACCACTTGGGTTTGTTTCTTAATTGTTTGAACTTGATTTTGGATAGCTTTCACTTGCTGTTTTGGATTTTTTTATCTCCTTTTGACCCTAGGCTTGTCCTAGTGGTCTTGTTGCTCATGTTTAAGTTTGCTTTTCAGGTTAAGAAGCAAATGCCTTAAGGAGACTTATGCAAGTTGATTAAGTTTGATTGATTATCATGAACTAACTTGTTTGTTTTGTAGGATGCTTAGCTCATATGCTTTGAGCTTTGTGCATTGCACATTTGACTGATTGTGTTGACTGTTGATCCTTATCTTATATTGGTTTTGAGTTTGAATTGTATACTGATTTTGTTTGACTGGTTTCAGGTACCATTAGTTGCTCAGTTCTTTTAAGAACTTGCTTTGCTTTGCTTGATAGCATTTGCATTGAGGTAGAATCCTTTTTCTTCATGTAGTCTGGAAGACCTGGCCTGTTACTTGGCCAGGCAACTGTCTGAAGTCCTCCTTAAGAGGCGATGTTTGTGCTTGTTTACTTTTGTCCCAAGCAGGAAAAGTCCTTTGAATAAGGCAATTGGTAGACAAAAGAGATATGTAGCCTATCTCCTACTATTCTGTGTGTCACTCACCTTGCTCACACCACATGTGTTGATGCATAGTGAGTAAAAGCCCAAGAGCAATCGAGTCAATAATCTGTGGAGAGACTTCCTACTTTCTGAACTCCCACACCTTCTGATATTCAAAGCTCTCCCTGACCAGGGATAAGAGCATGAGGCACACCCCTCATATCCTTTCATCTGCTTCACCTTGGCTCTCAATGTCAAGGTTAAGAGCACCATTAACCCTATTCCAGTTGGCTTCAATGCCTAACCCTTTGTATGAGCCTAATTGTTTGGTTATAGAGTGTGCTGAATGACTTTGGTTGATTGATTACTTAGTTCATTTGTACATGTCTGCTTGCATGCTTTGTGCATTTATCATCATTAATTGATCATTAATGCATGACCATTTCATTTGTCTTTGTGACATATCCTTGTTGTTTGCCCATTGAGGACAATTGTAAGACCATTCATTGGCCATTGTTCCTATGATATGGAAGTGAGTATAAGACCATTTCATTGGCCACTCATCTTCTCTTTGCTTGATGCATTTGTTTGATTTATGTGAGGATGCAATTGTAAGTCCATGTAATTTGGCATTTGTTTTCCTATGATCATATGTTGGAGGATAGAGTAAGCCCAGATAGATTGGCATCTGACATCCAAGTGTTTGCTTTGTTGATTGGAGATTGGTATAAGTCCTGATAGATTGGCATCCGGTATCCATTTTTTATTTCTTTGTTGAGGAGATTGGTATAAGTCCATAGAGTGGCCTCTGATATCCAGTTTCATTTTAGGAGATTGGTATAAGTCCAGTGATTGGCATCCGGTATCCGCTTTTGTTGACTTTCCTCTTTTGCTTTGCTTGTTTGTTATTGCTCATTGTCTATTCCAAAGGACACACTTGAATCATCTTCTATATGATCTCAAGAGGTGAACCTTCTAGGATGTTTTACACTCCATCTTCATCCATTCATCCATTTTGTCCTAAACCTTTTCACACATTACTTTCAAAACTTGAGATAAATATTGTGCAAACATCTTCATGCTTTCAAATTAGAAACCTGGACCCTAAGTCCTTGACTTTTCAAACTCCATTTCATAATACTTCTTTTGAATCAATCTTAATCATACTTTGACCCTCCTTTTGTGAATAATCATAATCAATTAACTTCACCCATTCAATTGTTTTGTGGCTTTGTCCATTCTTGTTAAGTTTTCATACATTAGCCATAGGTTTGATTTATCCTAGTTGGTTGATGTTAATCTCACCTATTTGTCCTTAGTTGATTGAATTGTAAGTCTTCTTTGCTTATTATAGGGTTAACCCCTCACTAGCAAGTTGAAGCTTTTCTCACATGGTGGACTCGTTGTTTGTATAAGGTTGAGTTTTCTCCCGTGGATAACGTAGGACCTTAGGGCTTGTGTTTAAAATTGAATCCACTAACTTTTGGAAATCTTTTAGCCGAACTACGGCGTTTTGATCCTTACCTTTGATGGAAGGTACGTAGGCAACGGGTTCATCCGTTCGAACACAAAAACAATAAAAATTGTATATTCTTTTCTCATCATCCCAATCATGTTTGCACAATAAATATTTCATAACAAATAACAACTTTATACAACAAGTGTGAAAAGGGCTCCCTAGGAGTACCTAGGATGTAGTGGGTGCCTAACACCTTCCCATTGCGTAATTTACCCCTTACCCAGACTCTCTGATCTTTTTATTAGTTTTCTACGCGTAAAACTTCTTAGGCTTTTGTTCGCTTTTTAGCCAGTCCTTTGGATAAATAAAAGTGCGGTGGCGACTCGATTCATTGTATGCTTTGCTTATGATTTAACCAATAGATCATATAGCGACGAATACACCGCTACAGTAAGCTAGATATGGAATTAGGGGAACTCGCGTGACCTTAAATTCAGGAGAATACAAGTGCAAAGGCCCAAGTACTGCAATATAAAAGGAAGGCGTTCCTTCATTCAGAACTGGGGATTTTAAGGCGTGAAGATTTAGTGTGTCCATCATACTTCACTGCTGTATTTTGTGAGTCTTGTATTAGATATATCTTGTAAGCCAAGCTATTATCTCGTTGATGATTGCTTAGGTATAGGGTGTTCATTGAGTTGTAAGTGTTGTGTCACTCTAAGCTTTTAAGCGTGAGTGTTGTGTATCTTGATTAAAGCTGTGAAGCACAATCAAGAGTTGTTTGAAGTGTGACTTCAACATTGTCTTTAATATTGATTAAAGGTAGTAATCACTGAGGTGATTAAGGGGGAGTGAGTAGGAACTCTGATCTTAGTGTAAGATTGAAATTGCATTGGGTAGGGATTAAGTGAGGAGTTGTAAACGAGTGAGTTTAGCTTTGAATTAATACTACTAATTGTGGATTTCCTCCCTGGCTTGGTAGCCCCCAGATGTAGGTCATGTTGGACTGAACTGGGTAAACAATTACTTGTGTTATTTACTGCACTTACTTTTAAGTTCTGTATAATTCTTGTTTGTGCAGAATTGGATGTCATAACAACCCTTGTGACATCGAAAGTCTGATAACTAGAATTTCAAAGATAGTACAACAAGGCCACTTATACTTGTCACTGCTTTTGTGGATAAGATTGTACTAAAGAAACCGACTAGTGTTAACATTAATCTTACAGTTGTTGGTTCTGTTATATGGGTTGGACGATCCTCGATAGAAATTCAACTTGAGGTTACTCAATCCAAACAAGTGATCGATGCAGAGGACAATGATTCAGACTCGGTAGTACTAAGAATAAACTTCATATTTGTTGCTGCCAGATTCTGTTGGGTTCAATTGCTTCTGAATTCTTCTTCACAAGAGGAAGCCATTAGACATTTGGAACGTGCTAAGATGCATTTTGATGAAGGGTTATCTGCAAGGCACAAAGGTTGAAGTTGTTAAATCCTTTAATGACTCGGAAGGAGTACAGTGGGAGCACTCACTTTTTTTGGAAATCCCAATGATCTAGACATTTTTAGATGGAGGGTAAACTTGCAAAATCGGAATTAATGGGATCAAGGACATTTCGACTTCTTCAGAAAATATTGCATCCCGTTAGAAGAAAATCAGTGGCAAAAACCACCTTTCTCATAATACAAAGTCTTCCATACTGATAAATGAGGAACATTTTTCTTCTCTTGAAATGTTATCTCTTAATGTTGAGGATCCTGGGATTTACCTGCAAAAAAACATTGTTGCTCAGACGGAACCAATTTCAACTAAGGATCTAAGTGATGCACAAGAAACCAGTATGCAATCGAGCGTTGTAGTCGGCACTGATTCTGCAATATTTTATCTCCAAACAGGCCAGGTAGAGCATGCACATGATCCTATTTTGCATCTCCTTCCTTGCACTTGTTCTTATTCCTACAACATCAAAAGAAGAGGTCCAATGTTATTATGGTGACAGAATGAAGTCCAAAATCTATTTTCTTCTGCAACTCAATCATCTGCAACAACAAACACACAGAGATCAGTTTACATCAAAAATACATCCTATTTTCGTCTTAGTGAGTTTACAGTGGTAAATTCACCTGTTACCAGCGGTGAAGTTTGGAGTTGGAAAGGATTGAAGGAGGGACCACCTATTGAAAGAAGACAAAATTCCTCAGGCAACTCCGTACTATGAGACTAAGAATTCAATCCTGTGGTCCCTGTCGTTCACGCATATAAGAGGGCACAAACCCTAACTTTAGAGGAGAGAGCGACTACTGTTCAAAAGCAAAAAACCCTAAAAAAGCTTTCAATACGATAAAGAGCCAAAAATCCCTAAGAACTTCAAAAAGGCGAGGAGGCGAGAACATCAAAGCCCGGACGAAATCAAAGAAAGAGACGGAGGAGATAAGCTAGAATCTGTACCTTTCCTCAGAGAAAACACGAAGGATTCATCGGAACGCCGCCGAAGCATTCATACGAGTCGAAGTTGAGTAGCCGAAACAGCTAACGTTCTAAAGGGGAATCCAAAATCGCTCTTCACATCACCGTCGACTCCGTCGCAATCGGTTAGTGTTGGCTTTTGATTTCTGTTTTAGCTTTGTGTTGCCCGTTGATAGCCATAGAATTTTAAGAGAAGACGGAAAATTTCTTGCACCTTGGTGAAGATCTTGTTCGAATTTTTCTTGAGGGATATAGACGAGTACCACCGTTTCCATTCGCTTTTGTTTTTCTTCAGAGTTTTTATTATGATTGACCGTTAGTATTATTAATGGTTCTATGGCTTGGAAACAATAATGGTGGCATTTACTTTACTCGATGCCCCCTTCGTTTTTCCCATCTTGTTGTTTCCCAAGTTTGGCTGACACCTAGCCATTAAATGAGGTTTATTCTCCTATGATCGTCACCCCCAATAGCCACATGGCTAAGGTGGTGTCCCGGCTCCAGTGCCACCTCACCTCGGGCCAAGCCGGAGCGGGTCTTCTGTAACCCAAGCCCAGACAGTCCAAGAGACTGTTGGGCTTTCTTTCGTCCCAGACCCATCTCATATTTAGTTTATTTTATTTATTTATTTTCATTATTTTTATTTTTAGTTCTTGTTTATGTATTTGGTCGTTGGTAGCCTAACAACAAACAACTTGTGGCCAGGTGGAGATGGAGTTAGTTCATCTCTCCCTAAGTCCTGGGTTCGATACCCATGTGTGTTATTTTGGTTCTTCAACATTCCATTTTCTCAGTTTTTTTTAATTCTCATGTTTATATCTTATTATGATTTCTCTTACACTCGTAGTTTCATTATCACTTAATAACACAAGTTTGGTTTCCTTTAATTTCATCATCCATTCAAAACAGCTTTAAAAATATAAATCACCTAATTCTCGATTTAACGTCGAGCCCGTTTCCACACCCTTGTAAGTCGATTGCTTTTAAGCATCGCCATCAACCTCACATGGCTTACTCTTGGGCTTTCTTACAATGAGCTCTTAAGCAACATCAACTTAACTTTCAATAATTTCAAACCTCCGTACATTGATTATTTTACTCCAATATTCAAATCTTTTTCCTAATAAAGTTGGAAGAAAAAGATTACCTGGATGGAATATCCAGTCGTAATCCCGAATATTAGGCTCAAGCTGTAAGAGCTTGCAAGCCGTTAATATTCGTCTTCTCTTTAACACTCTAATATTCAAATCGTTTTCTAAATAAAAGTTGGAAGAAAAAGATTACATGGATGGAATGTCCAGTCGTAATCCCGAATATTAGGCTCAAGCTGTAAGAGCTTGCAAGCCGTAAATATTCATCTTCTCTTTAACACTCCAAATATTCAAATCTTTTTCTTAATAAAGTTGGAAGAAAAATATTACCTGGATGGAATATCCAGTCGTAATCCCGAATATTAGGCTCAAGCTGTAAGATCTTGTAAGCCATAAATATTCGTCTTCCCTCCAAAACATTCGTAAATATTCGACTCATTTTCTTAGCAATATTGGAAAGAAACAGACTGCCTGGGTGGAATGTCCAGACGTAGTCCCGAGTATTAGACCCAAGCTGTAAGAGCTTGTAAGTCACAAGTACTCGTCTTTCAAACTTCAAAATACCTAATTCCTACCTTAATACTTTTTCAATAAAGATGGAAATGGAAGATGGTGTATACCGTGCACTCCTGAGACTAGGATTCGAGATGTATATCTCGCTTATCCAAGTTCTCGCCATTATTCAAAACACATCAAATCAGTCAATTTATTTCCTCGTCGCCGTGCGATTGATCTCTTAAACCTTTTCACAAACGAAAGGTACTTTGTTTCAAAACAATGCAAGGCAATGTTTCTCCACCTGTTTTGGGTAGTCCAACAATGTTTTCGTCGATTTCACACAAAGTAGCTTTCGCTAAAATCGACCAACAAACAATTATTTTTCTACCCAGAACTACGTAAGCCTTGATTTCTCTTTTGAGATACGTAGGAGCAGGATTCGTAAATCTTGTCAGGCCCATTAATAAAAAACTTAGGTTTAGTCCTTCGTCAAAAATCCAAAAACATTCTCTTCTCATCCTTTCTTTCTTTACCACCTAATAATTCGAAAAGCCTAATATTTCAACTAACACTAACGCACACGACTAACCTAATGGTTCCCGTTGAGTACAACGGACGTGAGGGGTGCTAATACCTTCCCCTTGCGTAATCGACTCCCGAACCCTGATATTGGTTGCGATGACCATATCTTATCCTTTCTTTTAGGGGTTTTATCAATATTTTCCCTTTCCCATTTTTGGGAATAAATAAAGTTCGGTGGAGACTCTGTTCAGTCCATCATTGCGAGCGTGCGATCGCGCTTCGCTTTGAAGTCGTATCCCCATTTTTCGATGTGCGAAAACAAGCACCTGAGCAATCGAGGAAGAAACCCATGAGGAACAAGATAACATGCATACACCTGGTCGATATGCCCATGTTGGGGGTAAGCGAGCATACTTCTCCATTCCTGGCTGCTCATCAAACGGGTGTTCCAATAATTTGAGTAACATACGAACTTCTCCAAGATCACCAATTTCTGCAGCATCAATTGTAGTCTGGCATAGATAGTTCCTGATAACATGTTTAGGATTTACCGTATTCATCAAGGTCTTCCTCTCATCATCAGTAGTGCCACTGGTAGAGAGCTCGTGTATATAGGTTTTCAACCAACTTGTCCATGCTTCTTTACGCTCTTTACCAATGTCTAACAAAACTGACTTTAGTGGTACTATTAAATCTTCATCCAGAATACTTGTGTCTTCTTTAATATTTGAGAGTGTACGAAAGAAGTTTGTATAATCAACTTTATCAACAGCCATGTTAGTAAGAAGTTTGCCAATTAGCTTCTTATTATACTTTGGGAGGCTAAGATTTTTGGTCATTATGTCTTGATAATCAGCCATAAATCTTGATCCATATCTTTCCAAAGCATAATTAGCCTCTCTGTCATTTATTAAATGAGTCGCTTCCAGTGTTGTTGTAAACTGTGCAAGATTCCATAAACCAATGTCCGGCTGGTTTGCAAAACAATACCTTCTACCTGGAAGGTCTGTGGTATTTGGGGTAAATTTAGGGTCAAAAGCATCCAAAAACCCAAATGGACCATAATCAATAGTAAGACCCAAAATGCTCATGTTATCTGTGTTCATCACACCATGAGTGAAACCAACACCTTGCCATCTAGCAATCATGGAAGCAGTACGCTCATCAATCTCCACCACCCATGTTGCATACTTGTTTGATGTAAGATCCACAACATCTTCATCACCGGTTCTGAAAGATAAGCTTTCACTCTTACTCATGTTCTCAATATGAGGAAAGTGGTGCTTAATAGCATAGTCTGCCAAACGACGAACAATTTCCAGGTCCTGATTACTACCTCTGGAGGCATATAGTTGTACGTGCCAATGAAAGTATTTGCTTGACCAGATGTACCTTCCATAATTGCACTAACACCAAAATCAGTAATCTTCTTAATTATTACAGCTGGATTTGAGTTTAATCCCTTAACTAATGCCACAACCAGTTGCTTTAACATGGATAGCTTTTTATCTTCTCTAAATCCACGAGAATAATATCGGCTCTATAACCCTCTCCGCCCAAAGCATGAAGCTCGTCCAAGGTAGGAATACTATAAAAAAGTTCCTTGAGTTTTAGCTTCCAAACATTCATGTAAGATACTTTAAGATCATGCATGTAAATGAATGAATGACATAATTGAAATATGAATGAGTGTGTAATTTTTTTGAATATGAATGGAAAATTTGCCAATACGAATGAAGAAACATGAATGCAAATTTTTAATGTGAAAAACGAAAAAATGTGAAATAGAAAATATGAATATGAAAAACGGAATATGTAAGGAATTTTCTAATCTTGAATAAACGGAAAAATGAATATGAATGGAGAAATATGGATGGAATTTTCGAATCTTGAATAAATGAAAAATGAATATGAATGATTGAATGAATGTAATGTTTGTATTTGGCATAAAAATTCATTAGAAGTGAGCCATGATCAGGAACAGGAGAAAGGAATGTGAACGACCACATAATTGACAAACTTGAACAATGGGTGAATGGTGTCTTATGAGGGAGACAAAACATGGATTGAATTGTAGACATGAGAATAAAAGTCATGAGATTCCACCTGATTCTTATCGAATGATAATGTGCTCCAAGTCCTGCTTGACTAAGGGAGCTAATTACCTTACACCCAAAACAAAATGGCAAGGCCCAAAGATTTATCGAATAGCAGATGATGACAAGTCTAAATAAAACAAGTCGGTGGATAGATTCATGACTAGATGAAATGGTCATGAGGAGAAAAGAAAATGAATGAGTGATGGGAAAAAATTTCAGGGCCAAAATCAGGGTATGACAACACTTTTCTCATTTCAAGCTCACATAAAAAGTTAAGTAAGGTGGAATATTGAGGTATACGGCTTGACACTTAGAAAAATTTTCAACATGTTGAAATTTCCAAACTTCCACCTAAAAATTCTCCATGTTCCAAGCTCCAGATGAAAAAGTGTTCAACATCAAACTTGTTCCCCTTGATCCAAGATTTCCAAATAACCCAAGTTCATGCATTTTGGACAAAGATTGTTAGGTCTGCGCATGGCTTTAACAGGGTTGCATCATTGGAGAGAATCAATTGTACAAACTTCAGTTCACATTGCCTTGCCATTCAAGCTTCATTCAGACTTCAACATGAATCATTTTAGACCTTAATGCATTGCATCATGGTCATGTACATTCCCATGCACTCGTGCCATCCACATTGCCAATTTTGGATAGATTTTGAAGTGTGCAAATATCATTCCCTTTGGCTATAAATAGAAGGCTTATGAGCTCATTTGAACAACACTTTGCGCGCCAGCTTTGCCCCCATTGAAACCCTCTCATTCTAAAGGAAAACCTGAGAAATTTCAATTTGAAATTTGAGTTTGAATCTCACATGTTGGAGATTCAAAAAATCCAGGATCCAAAGCCTTGCAACCTTGCCAATCACTTTTTGCTAGCTTCTCAAGTGTGATCGGATCGTGTTTGAAGCAAGCAACATCAAGAACTGAATAGCATTGAAGATAATTTTCAGTAAACTTCATCTCTTTGATTCTCACTCAATTCTCTTGGATCTTTGGTTGTCTGAAGTCCTACCAATGTAGGCAAGAAGATTGAGTTCCTTAGAGGTCAAATCGAAGCAACTCAGTTGACACACCTCAAAATTCAACTCATCGTATCTTTTTATATATTTGGAGTTAGTTGAAATTGAGGTCAGATTCGTGCTCTACGCTATTTTTTATTTCAGATCGTGTCATCCTTTTTTATTTTGGTGATGGTTGAGGATGGACTAATCCGATGAGATCCACTTGAGAAGAAGACCAGAGTTACAGCAACATGATCATTGTAGAGCTGTTATTTTGAACCTGTGACTTGTGAAATTCATCTGTTACATGGGTTATCTTGAAGAAGATCATGGAATGGCTAAGCTTGGATGTGGCTATCTTTATTTGATGCCTTGCTCTTCAAGTTGATATAATTGTGCACTTGTGTGTTGTTTGATTCTAATGTCCAAGGGAATTTGAGTTTCGATTGACATTCTTGTCTATTGGATTGCTACCCATTGGTCAGATCTTTTCAACTCTTAACTTTTAATTTTGTGCATAGGATTAGTCTTTTCATCTCCTCCCCATTTCTTTAATTTCAAAAATCTCTCCCCCCTTTTAAAATCGTCTTTGTTTGAACTATTTTTGTTCTAAACTTGGACCACTTTGCAAAAAGATAGAAACTTTGGCGTTATGCCATTGAATTTTCAAGCTTCTTTTCTTAAATCAAATTTGTAAATAAACTTGATTATACTTGACTTAAAATTTCAAAAAAACCAAAAAATAACTAAATCATTCAAATCACTTTTAGGCCTTTATGCCTTTTAAATTAAATTTTGTTAAAAGCAATTCATCCACTTTGAAATTTATACCACAAACTATGAGGTTTTGATCCTTCATTTTATATTGGTACGTAGGCACAAGTCTGAAGGTCTTGTCAAACACAAAAATATAATTAATAAATTCTTTTCTCATCCCCCCATTCTATTTGTTTGTAAACATACATTTGTACAAAATACATATGCACACAAGAAAGGGCCCCCTACGAGTACCTAGGACACTTTGGGTGCTAACACCTTCCCTCTGTGTAACCAACCCCCTTACCTGTAATCTCTGAAATTTTATTAGTTTTGATTTGAAAACTTCTTACTTTTGGGTTTTGTTCGTACTTTTCCCTTTTCCCTTGGAAACAATAAAAGCGCGGTGGCGATTCTGGTTTTATTGATGTCTAGCTTATCCATAGCTTGATGATCATGCATTTACCGCTACAGATATCATGAGGGATCTTAGGGTCAAAATTGGGGTCTTACACCTGCCCTTATTTAAGGACATTCTAACTGAGGAGGAGAAAGTTAAAAACTTTGTATCAAATCAATAGAATAGGCTTAAATAACAACATATAGAAACAAATTTTGGTCCCTAAGAGACCTCACGATGCATATGATATGAATGTGAAAAGTAGACTCTCTATGGGGAAATATTGCCACAAAGGAAAATAAATCAAAGAGACCAAAGGTCCGCAGGAGTATAATGCATTCTGTAAGGAAAACTCACTGGGAGACAGAGACTCTGGGGGATAAAGGGTTATGCGTAGGCCAGGCTACAACTTAAAAACTGTTGGGGGACTAGAGGAATTCGATGAAAATGGAAAGACTCAGCCGGGGAAACAAAAGAACATCTACAGGGGAAACAGGTAAAAACTAAAATACTCGAACCATGTAGAAAAAACGATTTCACTAAGGAAATACGCACTCAACTCAACTAGGGAGGAAATAATCTTCAACACAAGAGGAGCAGAAATCTATCATCCACTACAGGTTACTGGGTAAGGAGATAGCAAAACCCTGACAGAGAGGACATTTGTTACCGGTTAGGGTAAACATATCAAGGATGACTTACTGAAGGCCTCCAGAAGGTGTCCTCATTACCGGTTACTGGGTAAGAATAGGCTTGTTGGGGGAAGGCTAAAAATAGGATTTACAACTATCGGCTACTAGGCAGAAGATCACAAGGAGAGAATATACGTCACTGGTTAGAGTGAACATATCAAGGATAAACTCAAAGAAAAGAAAATTTGTCATCAGTTAGGATGAACATATCGAGGATAGTCTTGCCTGGAGATGTTTAGGAGGATATCCGTCACCGGTTAGGATGAACATATCCAGGATAAACCACCTGAACAAAAAATTACATCTATCGAATGCTAGATAGAATACCATCCAAGAGAATATCCGTCACTGGTTAAGATGAACAAATCGAGGATAGACTCCGAGGAGAGAAAAAGGGATTACATCTATTAGTTACTGGATAGGAGACCACAAGGAGGATATCCGTCACTGGTTAAAGTGAACATATCAAGGATAAAATCTGCAAGGGGAAAAAAGCAGGATTTGCAACTACCTGTTACTGGGCAGAAGACCGCAAAGAGAAGGAAACCTGTCATCGGTTAGGATGAATATATCAAGGATTAACACTCTGGGGAACAAAATAGGGATTACAACTACCTTTTTACTAGGTAGATTACCAAAGATGAGAATATCCGTCATCGGTTAGGACGAACATATCAACGATACACTCAGAGCATGGGAAGAAAATATCCTTCACCGGTTAGTATGAACATATCAAGGATATACTTCCTGGGAAAACCTGAAAAACGAATTCGCTGGGGAGAAAAAGGTTACTTTTGCCGAGTATTGGGTAAGAAGTAACAAACTGCAAACTAAGAAGAATATTACCAGTTACTGGGTAATAAATTCTTAGGGGACACAAAGCATATATCCAGGTAAGATCTAGAAAGGTCAATCAAGACTTAACCCAATAAGGACATAACTCAAGGGGAGTGGTTCCATCTAGATAATCAACTGGGGAGGAAGCTGAAGTAATCATCCACGAGGAAATAGTTCAGTGGGGAAAAGAGAAAGGTTAAAGTCTTTCTGCTTAAAGGGCTGACACTCTACAATTGAAGGAGGACAAACACCAAACTTGTATGGGGGATAAAGTACCACCATAACAGGCACTCAAAATCATAAGCGTGATGATGCAATAATGAGATTATATGAGTGTATCTGTACATGTATATGTGATGATTATGGGACAAAACAATCATAAAGGATACAAAGATGCCGCAAATTTGAATCATCGATACAATTCTCGGCCAATCCACAAAAGAGGGAAACAACTGCTAGAGAAAAAGAGAGATCATCATCCCAAAAGTTCAACCCTGGCCAAGGAATGAGGAGATCTGCTGAGGAAAAGTATTATCAAGTCTGCGGGGAATTTTAGGTCAGCACTAAATCAAATGGGAGACAACCACGCAGGGATAAACACAAAGAACTGCTCATAAATCAGGTGGAAACTCTGACTGGGAGCGGATCTGATGGCGACTGGTGAGGAGATCAAAGTCCTACCTAAACTATGCCAACTGCTGTAACGAAGTGCTCGAACTCTGCTGGAGACCAAATACAAATTTGGCTAGGGAATAATCAACCAACTTAGCTGGAGGTGACGAAAAAAATGTTTGGAGAAATCAATAAACACCGAGTGCTTAACAATGCTTCCAAGGAATGAAAGAGAAATCGCGCCCACTACTTGGGGAGAACCAATAATGTTCCATATTTAGGGCTTACTGCTTTCGAACCGCTGTTGATATTCCTCTTAAATGAAATCGATTTCCTAAGATTCATGCTCTTATATGTTTAAGAAAACATGATTTTGATTAAAAAAATTAATTTCAAAAATGATCATAATAAAATTTAAAACTATTTGGCTGAATTAAATAAGAGTAGAAACAATTGGATAAAAGCTCAACTTTATTTAATAGAATGGTAGTCTGTAAATGACAAGCCTTCATAGATCTTTACAAAGTTGAAAATGGTAATTTACATGGAAAAGGGTTACATTGAATTCAATGATCACTAATCCTTCTACCAACTCTTGATATCCATTGTGCTCTTGACCGCTACTGAGGACGAAATAATCAAAACCGATCGTTGTGCTCAAGAACGCCTTCAAAACGAAAGATCAGCAGGATGCAGTTACTTGCCATAATCCCTAATTTTTGCATAAATTTCTCCAAGGTGGGGTACTCAATTTATCGGGATAATTTTTCTGTTTTTGTGTCTCTAATTTTTTCCTGGATCGCCCTTTCAGGTTTTCAATCCACCGAGACACTCATTTTTGCCTAAGCCTCCCTTTCGGGTTTTCAACTTAGCGAGTTGTTATTTTTCTTTTTTAGGAGAAGTATTTCTTGACTGCATCAACATTCACAGGACGAGTGAACTCTTCATCATCCATAGTTGTAAGGATCAAAGCATCGCCTGAAAAGGCTCTGTTAACAACATATGGGCCTTCATAATTAGGAGTCCATTTTCTCCTAGAATCTGGTTTGAAAAATAGAATCTTCTTGAGCACAAGGTCACCTTCTCTGAACACACGAGGTCGGGCCTTCTTATCAAAAGATTTCTTCATTATCTGCTGATATAACTGACCATGACACATGGTAGTCAACCTCTTCTCTTCAATCAAATTCAGCTTATCATACCTGGTTTGACACCATTCAGCCTCAGTCAACTTGGCTTCCATCAAGACACACAATGAAGGGATCTCAACCTCTACGGGGAGCACATCTTCCATACCATAAACAAGTGAGAAATGGGTTGATCATGTTGAAGTGCAAATGGATGTACGATACCCGTGCAAAGAAAATGGAAGCATCTCATGCCAATCCTTATATGTTACAACCATATTCTGAATAATCTTCTTGATATCCTTGTTTGTAGCTTCAACAGCCCCATTCATCTTAGGTCTGTAGGGAGAAGAATTATGTTTGGTTACATTCGCATATGATTCCGCTTCAACCTATTTTGTGAAGTAGTCAATTGCCACCAAAATGAAACGATGTCCATTCGAAGATTTAGGCTCAATCATGCCAATCATATCAATTCCCCACATGGAGAAGGGTCATGGAGAGGAAATATCGTTCAACAGTGTCGGAGGAACATGAATCTTATCTTCATAAATTTGACACTTGTGGTACTTCTTCACAAACTTGCAACAATCAAATCCATTGTCAGCCAATAGTAACATACTCTTAACATCTTCTTTGCCATTGTATGTCCATTAGAATGAGTACCAAAGGAACCTTCATGGACTTCAACCATCAATAGGTCCGCTTCGTGTCTATCCACGCATCTGAGCAAAACCATATCGAAGTTTCTCTTGTACAATATATCACCATTCAAGTAGAAATTGTTGGCTAGTGTTCTCAAAGTCTTTTTATCTTTCAAAGATGCCCCAGATGGGTAAATCTGTCTTTGGAGGAAACACTTGATGTCGTAATACCACATCTTCTCATCCTTGACTTCTTCAACAGCAAACACATGAGATGGCCTATCAAGACGCGTCACATTCAAATTAGGAACCTTATTCCAATATTTCACTACAATCATTGACGCCAATGTTGCAAGAGCATCTGCCATCCGGTTTTCATCTCGAGGGATATAATGAAATTCAACCTTTGTAAATAAAGTTGAAATCTTCCTCACATAATCTATATATGGTATCAAACCAGGTTGATTCGTCTCCCATTCACCTTTGATCTGATTCACAACCAAAGTTGAATCTTCATAGATGTCCAAATAATTGATTCTGAGATCAATGGCCTCTTCAAGCCCCATAATGCAAGCTTCATACTCTGCCATATTATTTGTACACTAGAAAGTCAATCTAGCTGTAAACGGAAAATGCGTGCCTTGAGGAGTAATAATCACCGCCCCAATGCCATTTCCATACTGATTAACAACTCCATTTAATACCATGCCCCAACGGAAACCAGGTTCTGGCCCTTCTTCAAGCAGTGGTTTATCACAATCTTTCATCTTCAAGTACAAGATCTCTTCATCAAGAAAATCATATTGCATCGACTGGTAATCTTCAATCGGTTGGTGAGCCAAATGGTCAGCCAAGACACTACCTTTAATTGCTTTCTGAGATCGGTATTCAATATCATACTCTGATAACAACATCTGCCAACGAGAAATCCTCCCAGTTAAAGAAGGCTTCATAAAAATATACTTGATTGGATCCATTTTGGATATCAACTAGGTGGTATGATTCAACATATACTGACACAAATGCTTAGCAGCCCAAGCCGATGCGCAACAAGTCTTCTCGAGCATAGAATTCCGAGTCTCACAGTCGGTGAATTTCTTACTGAGGTAGTAAATTGCAAATTCTTTCTTTCCAGTCTCATCTTGTTGGCCAAGGACACAACCCATACTCTTTTCAAGCACAGTAAAATACATGATCAAAGGCCTTCCTTCGATAGGTGGAGACAAAATCGTTGATTTAAGCAGATACTCTTTGATACTATCAAAAGCTTTCTGGAAATCTTCAGTCCAATCACAACACTGATCTTTCTGAAGAAGCTTGAATATAGGTGCACATGTGGTAGTCATGTGTTAAATGAATCTTGAGATATAATTCAAGCGGTCGAGAAAACATCTAACTTGCTTCTCAGTTTTGGGCGCAGGCATCTCTTGTATTACTTTGACCTTGGCGGGATCAACTTCAAAACCCTTCTCGATGACAATAAAGCCCAACAACTTACCAGAACGAACACCAAAAGTACACTTATTGGGATTCAAGCGGAGTTTATACTTCCTCAAACGTTGGAATAGCTTCAACAAATGCTCAACATGTTCCTCTTCATCAATATATTTAGCAATCATGTCATCAAGATAGACCTCAATCTCTTTATGCATCAAATCATGAAAAAGAGTAATCATTGTTCTCTGGTAGGTTGCACCAGCATTCTTCAAACCGAAAGGCATCACTCTATAACAGAGTGTTCCCTAAGGTGTAATGAATATGGTCTTCTCCATATCTTTGGGTGCCATCTTGATTTGATTATATTCGGAAAATTCGTCCATAAATGAAAAGACTTTGAATTTAGTTGTATTGTCTACCAACATATCAATGTGTGGCAGAGGGAAATCATCTTTCAGACTGGCTTTATTCAAATCTCTATAATCAACACACATGAGGACTGTTCCATCTTTCTTCAGAACATGCACGATATTGGCCACCCACTACGGATACTCGGCGGTCACAAGGAAACCAGCATCAATCTGCTTCTACACATCTTCTTTGATTTTTCTGCCATATCAGGATAAGTTCTTCTCAACTTCTTCTTGACCGGCGGGCATTCTGGATTTAACGGCAATCTATGCTCCACTATCTCAGAATCCAACCCAGGCATGTCTTGATAGGACCAGGAAAACACATCTGAATACTCTCGAAGAAGATCAATCAACCCCTTCTTAACATCTAGACACAGTAGAGACCCAATCTTGACTTCCTTCACATCATTCTCGGAACCCAAGTTGACTAACTCAATCTGCTCTTTGAATGGCTGAATGGATTTTCCTTCATGCTCAAGAAGACGAGACAATTCATCAGATACTTCTTCATCACTTTCCTCCTCAGCCTCAAACACGGGGAAATTAAAATTTGGAGAAGGAGAAGTGTAGCGGGAAATTCATGATCATTAAGCTATTGACAAGTTAAAGATCAATTAACAAGAGTCGCCACCGCGCTTCTATTATTTCCAAGGGAAAAGGGAGAAGTACAAACAAAACCCAAATAGTAAGAAGTTTTCAAATAAAAACTAATAAAAATCAGAGATCATAGTTTAGGAGGTTGGTTACACAGAGGGAAGGTATTATCACCCAAAGTGTCCTAGGTACTCCTAGGAAGCCCTTTTTGTGTGCGTATGTATATTGTACAAAGTGATGTTTACAAATAAATAGAATGGGGGGATGAGAAAAGAATTCATTACTTATATTTTTGTGTTTGACAAGACCTTCGGTCTTGTGCCTACGTACCAACATAAAAATGAGGGATCAAAGCTTCGTAGTTCGTGCTACAAATTTCAAAGTGAGTATGTTGGTTTTAACAAAAATTTAGTTTGAAAGGCACAAAGGCCTAAAATTGTTTCAATGAGTTAGTTCTTTTAGGATTTTTTGAAAGTTTAAGTCAAGTATGGTTAAGTTTATTTACAAGTTTGATTTAAGAAAATAAGTTTGAAAATGCAATGGCATAAGGCCAAAGTTTCTATCTCTTTTGAAAATGGTCAAAGTTTAGAACAAAAGTAGTTCACACAAATAAGGTTTTAAAGATGGAGGGAGAGATTTTGAAATTAAAGAAATGGGGAGAAGATGAAGAGACTACCCTATGCATAAAATTTAAAAGTTTAAAGTTGAAAAGATCTGACCAAATGGGTAGCAATCCAATAGACAAGTATGTCAATAGAAACCCGAAATACCCTTGGACTTTTTGATTCAAGAAACACACAAATGTACAATTATATTTATCTTGAAGAGCAAAGGCATCAAATAAAGATGGCCTCATGCAAGTTTATCCACTTCATGATCTTCTTCAACATAGCCCTTTCAACAGATGAGTTCCACAAGTCATAGGGTCAACATAACAGCTTCATAAATGATCAATGTGGCAGATGAATTTTAGAGAGATCTTCAAAGATGTATCAAATGAATTCAAACTACAAGCACTTGGTTCTTCACAAATTGGCATTTGCCAAGTACATTAGCAAATGAGGTTTCCTAGATTCTAAGTCCAATTGGTCCACAGATCAAGCTAACAGTCCACTCAAAAGTTTTTTTTAGGGTTTTTGTTGTTATTATGTACATTAATGGTCAAGGACCACACAAACAAACAAGGTAACACAGACAAAATAATATCACACAATATGGTCCAAATGGACAAAGTGAAAATTACATTAACATAAACAATTAGAATGATATGTATAATGGCAAATGATTATAAAGTGATAAGAGAAAATTGCATTAAAAGTAAAGTCTTGAAATTAAAAGTTAATGGTTAGTAAGTTAGAAGTTAGTTTGGTTTTGCTTTTCTTTTCAAGACATTCTTTGGAGAACACTCAACCCACTTGCCACAAGCATGGATCCTTGAACCAAAACATCTTCCAAAGGAAGGAAAGAAGGCTAAGTTTCCACACAATACCATGGAAGAGGGGAGACTTACAATCTCACTAACTAGAATGCTTATGCCTTTGTGTCAAAAATTTAGCGCTATGTTAAGCAATCGTAATTGGACTTATGTAGAAGTCACAACTATTTGAGGTCGGGCAATAGACTTTTGGTGTTAATGCATGTTGAAGACATAGTATTATGAACTATGCTCATTAAACATACCACACACAAAAAATATGCAAAAGGTGTGGCTTAATCTCATCCATACTCATGTTAATCTTTCAATCAACTAGCATTAGGACTTTGAGATGTCATTGGCCAAATGGAAATGAATGAAGAATGGGAATTAGATGAAGAGGGAAAGGGATGAATAAGATCACAAATTGGTCAAAGGAGGGTTTTTACCAAATTAATATCGTTCATTCATTTTGGGAGATGGAATGTACATTCCATAAATCCCCTAAATCCAATGATATTAATTTGACAAAGTCAAATCAACCTTGACCAAGGCCCAACAACAAACAATTAAACTCAATTAAGTCAATACAAATGGTCAGCATAATTAAAATGGCATTTATTCAATTAAAAATAATAAAATAATGCATTAAATTCAAATATGTTTTGTCCAAATCCTAAAATCTCATCAAAACACCAAAGAAATGGCCATGAGATTTATTATAGGTCAAACAATGTCAAAAGACCTTGGAGAAAAAATTTCATAATTTTTGGACATTTAAAAATATTTTTAAATAATTAAAAACAAATGCAAAATCAATTAATTTCTGAAAAATATTAATAATGATTGTAGGTGTTTGATTGGCTGCATTATATGGTAAAACACTAATGTCTTGACTGATGTCATGACATGTATATGTGACTACATTGTAGTTACTGCAGGACTAGCTAACACAGGATTATTGAATGCTGTGACATTCATACATATCAACAGATACTAAGGAACAGAAGTTCTGTTAGAACTTAGTATTCATTTGCAGTCTGGTTATCAAGGAAGAACCAGACCTGGCATAAGGCCTACTGACTGAATGTCAAACTGGATGTTGTGACATTCATCATTGGCAGCAGCTACTGAAGATTAGGCAGAGTGGTGTTCTACTATACTTCAGCATAAAACTTAGTTTGTTCTTCAAGAGAAAAACAGAACTAACTTAAGGCCAAATGTGTAAATGTTAAGTTGGACACTGTGACATTTATTAATGTAAGCTGTTACTGTAGTACGGTCATTTTGATCATGTACAGGTCAGCAAAATTGTACAGTCTGTTTTCTGGAAAAACAGACTCAGCATATGGACCTTGATGTCAAGCTGAATGTCGTGACATTCGTGCCTGACAGCATATGCTAAATTGTAGGTTGTTCAGTTTTCTGTTTCAGCTTTTTCTCAGGCTATTCTTTAGGGATTCAACAGCTGAGAGAAAATCCAGGAAATCAACAACCAAGCTACATTCAATGAACCTAACAAATAGCCTATTTGTTAGCAACCTAAATGTTGAATTTGAGGGAACTTGTGTGACCTAAAATTCAGGAAAATACAGGTGCAAAAGCCCAGGTGCTGCAATATAAAAAGGAAGGCATTCCTTCATTCAGTTTCGGGGATTTTGAGGCGTGAAGATTTAGTGTGTCCATCATACTTCACTGCTGTATTTTGTGAGTCTAGTATTAGACGTATCTTGTAAGCCAAGCCATTATCAAGTAGATGATAGCTTTGGCATAGGGTGTTCATTGAGTTGTAAGTGTTGTGTCACTCAAAGCTTTTAAGCGTGAGTGTTGTGTATCTTGATTTAAGCTGTGAAGCATAATCAAGAGTTGTTTTTGAAGTGTGACTTCAAAGTGTCTTTAATATCACTGAGGTGATTGAGGGGGAGTGAGTAGGAACTCTGATCTTAGGTTAAGATTGAAATTGCATTGGGTAGGGATTAAGTGAGAAGTTGTAAACGGGTGAGTTTAGCTTTGAATTGATACTACTAATAGTGGATTTCCTCCCTGGCTTGGTAGCCCCCAGATGTAGGTCATGTTGGACTGAATTGGGTGAACAATTACTTGTGTTATTTACTGCACTTACTGTTAAGTTCTGCATAATCCCTGTCTGTGCAGAATTGGATGTCATAACAACCAGTGTGACATCCAAAGTCTGATAACTAGAATTTCAATTGGTATCAGAGCAGGCACCCTGCCTGTGAAGTTCTGGGTGAGATCTAGGGAAGTTACTTTCTAGTACCATGGACAAGGATTTAGGACACTCAAACAGACCACCCATGTTGGATGGATCTAATTATGATGACTGGAAGCCTCGTATGATAGCCTTCCTAAAGTCTCTAGACAGCAAAGTCTGGAGAGCTGTCAACAAGGGATGGGAACATCCAACGAGGACAGATGAAGATGGAGTCAGTGTGCAGATTCCTGAAGAAGATTGGGACAAGGAACAAGAGGCATTAGCTCTTGGAAATTCCAAAGCCTTGAATGCACTGTTCAATGGAATCACTAAGAACATCTTCAGGCTGGTGCACCATTGTGAACTAGCTAAGGAAGTCTGGGATACCCTCAAGGTAACTCATGAAGGTACTTCCAAGGTGAAGATGTCCAAACTTCAGATGTTGACAACCAAGTTTGAAAATCTGAGGATGAAAGAGGATGAGACTATTCATGACTTTCACATGAATATTCTTGAAATTGCAAACACCTCTGGTGGACTAGGTGAGAAAATGACTGAAGAGAAACTTGTAAGAAAGATTCTCAGGTCCTTGCCTAAGAGGTTTGCTATGAAGGTCACAGCCATAGAGGAGGCTCAGGACATCAGCAATATGAAGGTAGATGAGCTCATTGGTTCTCTCCAAACCTTTGAAATGGGCTTAGGTGAGTATGCTGAGAAGAAGAAAAGCATAGCCTTTATATCTAATGCTGAAGAGGAGTCAGAAGAAGGATATACTGGAGGTGATGAAAGTATATCAGAAGCCTTAGCCATGCTTGGGAGGCAATTCAACAAGTTCATGAAGAAGATTGATCAAAGAGGTAGACCTAATGTCAAGAACATCCCGTCTGACATTAAGAAAAGATCAACTTCTGAGGAGAAGTTCAACCATGGGAAGGGAATCCAGTGTCATGGTTGTGAAGGGTATGGACACGTCAGAGCTGAATGTCCTACTTACCTCAAATTGCAAAATAAGGGGCTAGCTATCACATGGTCTGAAGGAGATTCTGAAAGTGAATCTGAAGGAGAATCTGCCAAACATGTCACTGCACTAACCAGTGTCTGTGTCTCTGAAGATGACACAAGTGCAGATGAGCTGACATTTGATGAACTTGCTGCAGCATATAAGAAGCTGTGTACCACCAGTGCAGAAGTGCGTGCACAAGGAGAAAAGCAGAAGAAACTCATCAAGGAACTGGAAGATGAGAGACAGAAGCAACTGTCTGCCATAGAGGGGCTAAATGGTGAGATAGCCCTGCTGACCTCCAAGCTGAACCAGATGACCAAATCCATCAGAATGATGAATAAGGGAACTGACACCTTGGAAGAGATTCTAAAGGTGGGACAGCAGTCTGGAACCAAATCTGGGCTAGGATTTGGAAAAAGAGCTGAACACAAACGCCCAAAGGCTAGAGTTCAGAAGTTCAAGCGGATGTCAAAGCCAATGTCTCAACATCGAGGAACTAGGATGAATGATCATCAGAAGAGGAAATACCAGGATTGGAGGTGTCATCACTGTGGTAGGCTTGGACATATAAAAGCCTTCTGCTACTGGATTCATGGTTTCCCTAACAGAGCCTCACATGTCAGACCTAAGCATAAAACACGTAAGCGATGTGTTCCCATTAAGAAGCAACAATGGTATGCTAGGATAGCACACACTGCCCTAAGGGCTTCTTCCAGAGAAGACTGGTACTTTGACAGTGGATGCTCAAGACATATGACTGGTATGGAAAATCTACTGGTAGATATTCAACCTCACACTACCAGCTATGTGACTTTTGGTGATGGTGCCAAAGGAAAAATAAGAGGTGTGGGCAAACTGGACTGTTCTGGAGTGCCAAAACTGAACAATGTGCTGTTAGTAAGAGGACTAACTGCAAACCTCATCAGCATAAGTCAACTGTGTGATCAAGGTTTTCATGTTCAGTTTACTAAGGAGCTGTGCATTGTGACAAATGGTGACAATCAGGAAGTTATGAGAGGAACCAGGTCCAAAGACAACTGCTACCTGTGGGAACCTGAACTCTCTAACTTCTCCACAACATGCTCCTCATCCAAGGAAGAACAGGAGGTGAAGCTGTGGCATAGAAGACTTGGACATCTCCACTTACGGGGAATGAAGAAGATCATATCCAAGGAAGCAGTCAGAGGAATTCCAAAGCTTCTGATTGATGAAGGAAGAGTCTGTGGAGAATGCCAGGTGGGCAAGCAAACCAAGATGTCACACCCGAAGCTGGGACATTCCACAACCTCTAGAGTTCTGGAACTGTTGCACATGGACCTAATGGGACCTATGCAGGTTGAAAGTCTTGGTGGGAAGAAGTATGCTTACGTGGTGGTTGATGACCATTCCAGATACACGTGGATAAGCTTCATCAGAGAGAAGTCAGATACATTTGATGTCTTCAAAGATCTGTGCATAAGACTTCAAAGGGAAAAGGACAGTTGTGTGGTCCGGATTAGAAGTGATCATGGTACTGAATTCAAGAATTCCAAGTTTGATGAGTTTTGCTCGTCTGAAGGAATAAGCCATGAGTTCTCCTCTCCTATAACTCCTCAGCAGAATGGAATAGTTGAAAGAAAAAATAGAACTATCCAAGAATCTGCCAGAGCAATGATTCATGCAAAGAAGCTCCCTATGCACTTTTGGGCTGAAGCAATGAATACCGCGTGCTATGTTCACAACAGAGTCACCTTGAGAAAAGGAACCTCATCCACTCTGTATGAAATATGGAAGGGCAGAAAACCCACTGTGAAGTACTTTCATATTTTTGGAAGTAAATGCTACATTCTCACAGATCGTGAACAGAGAAGGAAGCTAGATCCCAAAAGTGATGAAGGCATATTTCTGGGATACTCCACTAACAGCAGAGCCTACAGAGTGTTCAACTACAGGACCAATGTCCTGATGGAATCCATAAATGTCATTGTGGATGATAAAGAGGAAGGAACCGATGTCATGGAGGATGTTGAAACATTCCTTGACAGTCCAACTGACAGTCCAGTCAAGTCTGAAGAAGTACAGGAACCTCCTCCTGAATGTGAAGTAGAGGCACCCTTCAAAGTGCCATCTATCAGGATTCAGAAAGACCACCCTAAGGATCTTATCATAGGGGATCCCACCAGTGGTGTAACTACCAGGTCAAGAGGAATAAACTCAAATTCCTGCTTTGTTTCCAAGGTTGAACCAAAGAATGTGAAAGAAGCCCTGACTGATGAATACTGGATCATTGCCATGCAAGAGGAACTCGAGCAGTTCACAAGGCATGAAGTATGGGAGCTAGTTCCAAGACCTGAAGGGTCCAACATCATTGGTACCAAGTGGATCTACAAAAACAAATCTGATGAGAAAGGAGTAATTACTAGAAATAAAGCAAGACTAGTAGCTCAAGGATACACTCAAGTAGAAGGGGTAGACTTTGATGAGACATTTGCTCCTGTGGCTAGACTTGAGTCCATCAGATTGCTGTTGGGGGTAGCATGCATCCTGAAGTTTAAGCTATTCCAAATGGATGTGAAGAGTGCATTCTTGAATGGCTACCTGAATGAAGAAGTTTATGTGGAACAACCCAAAGGGTTCTGTGATCCTAACCAACCTGAGCATGTATACAAGTTGAAGAAAGCCTTGTATGGGTTGAAGCAAGCACCCAGAGCTTGGTATGAAAGGTTAACCGAATTTCTGACCTCAAATGGATACAGAAAGGGTGGCATTGATAAAACCTTGTTTGTAAAGGATGAAGAAGGCAAAATCATGATAGCTCAAATCTATGTTGATGATATAGTCTTTGGTGGAATGTCAGAACAAATGGTTAAACAATTTGTTCACCAGATGCAGTCTGAGTTTGAAATGAGTCTAGTGGGAGAACTGACCTATTTCCTTGGAATGCAAGTAAACCAAATGGAGGACTCTATGTTTCTCTCCCAAAGCAAGTATGCCAAGAACATAGTTAAGAAGTTTGGTATGGATAATGCTAGGCACAAGAGGACTCCTGCTCCTACTCATCTGAAGTTAACCAAAGATGATGGAGGGCCTAGTGTCGATCAATGCCTGTACAGAAGCATGATAGGTAGTCTACTGTATCTAACTGCAAGTAGACCTGATATTTCTTATGCAGTTGGAGTATGTGCCAGATACCAAGCAGAGCCCAAGGTCAGCCACTTGAATCAAGTCAAAAGGATTCTCAAGTACATCAATGGGACGTGTGACTATGGGATGCTGTATTCACATGGGTCTGAGCCTGTCCTATCTGGGTACTGTGATGCTGATTGGGCTGGAAGTGATGATGACAGAAAAAGCACATCAGGTGGATGTTTCTTCTTAGGAGAAAACCTCATATCGTGGTTCAGCAAGAAGCAGAATTGTGTCTCTCTGTCCACTGCAGAGGCTGAATACATAGCTGCAGGAAGCAGTTGCTCCCAACTGGTCTGGATGAAACAGATGCTCACTGAGTACAATGTCTCTCAAAATGTCATGACATTGTTCTGTGTAATCTCAGTGCCATTAATATCTCCAAGAATCCCATCCAACACAGCAGGACCAAACATATTGACATTAGGCACCACTTCATCAGAGATCTGGTGGAAGACAAGGTGATCACTTTGGAACATGTAGCCACGGATCTTCAACTGGCTGACATATTTACAAAGGCTCTGGATGCTACTCAGTTTGAAAACTTAAGGAGCAAACTGGGAATATGTCTCTCTGAGACCTTATAGCAACCACTGATGTTTGGGATAAATTGTTTAATATCTCTGCCTATTAAACAATTTGTACTAGGCTATGATGGGTCAACAGATCATAGCTATGCTGCTTACAACAAGGGTGGATACAAGAGGGTAAGGAGACACCCTACAGAGAGAAGGCCAATGTACCTGCAGGAGTTCAAGGATGCTGTTCATGCAGGAGTGGTTCTGGATGTCAGAAACAAAATCATGGCATCTGATATGGTGGTACCTACTGTAAAGCAAAAGTGGGTGATCACTTGATCGAAGCTGTGAAGCAAGATCAAGTGGATGTTAACTTGGTTGAAACTGTGAAGTAAAACCAAGTCTGGAACTCTGTCATTGTGCTCTGGCTATGTTGTTGGCTTTGGCAACATTTGTGACAAAAAGGGGGAGTAATAACCACCAATACCCCTGACAAACAGAGTGAGTCTCTACAACAGACTCTCATGACAGATCTGAAGATTCCCCCCCTACAGCTGATGTTGAAGTTTAGGTGCAACTTCTAATATGTGTGTGCTGCTATGTGAAGTTTTTATTTAACTTCCATGTGTGTGAGTGTGCTGCCACTCTGAGTGTATTAGCTAGTATTATTCCGCTGCTATGAACTCTGTTATGGGGATCAAAGTGTTTTAGCCAAAAATTTCCCAAAGGGGGAGTTTGTAGGTGTTTGATTGGCTGCATTATATGGTAAAACACTAATGTCTTGACTGATGTCATGACATGTATATGTGACTACATTGTAGTTACTGCAGGACTAGCTAACACAGGATTATTGAATGCTGTGACATTCATACCTGTCAACAGATACTAAGGAACAGAAGTTCTGTTAGAACTTAGTATTCATTTGCAGTCTGGTTATCAAGAAAGAACCAGACCTGGCATAAGGCCTACTGACTGAATGTCAAACTGGATGTTGTGACATTCATCATTGACAGCAGCTACTGAAGATTAGGCAGAGTGGTGTTCTGCTATACTTCAGCATAAAACATAGTTTGTTCTTCAAGAGAATAACAGAACTAACTTAAGGCCAAATGTATAAATGTTAAGTTGGACACTGTGACATTTATTAATGTAAGCTGTTACTGTAGTACGGTCATTTTGATCATGTACAGGTCAGCAAAATTGTACAGTCTGTTTTCTGGAAAAACAGACTCAGCATATGGACCTTGATGTCAAGCTGAATGTCGTGACATTCGTGCCTGACAACATATGCTAAATTGTAGGTTGTTCAGTTTTCTGTTTCATCTTTTTCTCAGGCTATTCTTTAGGGATTCAACAGCTGAGAGAAAATCCAGGAAATCAACAACCAAGCTACATTCAATGAACCTAACAAATAGCCTATTTGTTAGCAACCTAAATGTTGAATTTGAGGGAACTTGTGTGACCTAAAATTCAGGAAAATACAGGTGCAAAAGCCCAGGTGCTGCAATATAAAAAGGAAGGCATTCCTTCATTCAGTTTCGGGGATTTTGAGGCGTGAAGATTTAGTGTGTCCATCATACTTCACTGCTGTATTTTGTGAGTCTAGTATTAGACGTATCTTGTAAGCCAAGCCATTATCAAGTAGATGATAGCTTTGGCATAGGGTGTTCATTGAGTTGTAAGTGTTGTGTCACTCAAAGCTTTTAAGCGTGAGTGTTGTGTATCTTGATTTAAGCTGTGAAGCATAATCAAGAGTTGTTTTTGAAGTGTGACTTCAAAGTGTCTTTAATATCACTGAGGTGATTGAGGGGGAGTGAGTAGGAACTCTGATCTTAGGTTAAGATTGAAATTGCATTGGGTAGGGATTAAGTGAGAAGTTGTAAACGGGTGAGTTTAGCTTTGAATTGATACTACTAATAGTGGATTTCCTCCCTGGCTTGGTAGCCCCCAGATGTAGGTCATGTTGGACTGAACTGGGTGAACAATTACTTGTGTTATTTACTGCACTTACTGTTAAGTTCTGCATAATCCCTGTCTGTGCAGAATTGGATGTCATAACAACCAGTGTGACATCCAAAGTCTGATAACTAGAATTTCAATGATAAAAAAAATAATTTTAATTCAGAATATGAAAGAGAAAAATATTTGGAAATTTTTGGTGAAAGTCCCATATTTTTTGGATCAATATTGAATTTAATATGAATTATTGAATAAAATGCAATTAAATAAAATTCAAAAAAATGCTAAATTACGTGGACCATCAGATCTCCCTCATTAATTGAGGTGGCGGATCCGATGATCCAAAACGCGCGTTCCACCAAGACCTGAGTCAACAGCGTGTCAAAAGGAGTAATCACAAGTGTCGCAACCTGAAAAAGGATATGCGAAAAAACAACCGGCGAAGAAGGAAAAGACATGAGAGTCGCCACCGTGCGTTATTTATCCCAAAAGGGGGGGAAAGGAAACGCTCGAAGTAAACCTGGAAAAAGGAAAGGAAAAGACAAGGTCTCGCAACCAAATCTTGGGTTCGAGAGTCGGTTATGCGAAGGGAAGGTATTAGCACCCCTACGCATCCGTAGTACTCTACGGGATCCACTCTTGTTGTTCTTGTCTAAAGGGTGTGGGTTTATCTAATGTACTATTTACTAAAAGAGGGGTCAAAAGAAAATGACTCGCACGGATGTCGCATCCACTGCATACGTATCTCATCTGAATATGAGAATCAGAGTCTTCGTAGCTCGGCTACCTATGGGTTAAGGGGAAGTGTGCTCGGTAAGACATCGCGTCTTATGCCTACGTATCTCATCTGGAATGAGAATTAGAGCAAAACGTAGTTCGGCTAACTACGGGGTAGGTTTTGGGCGAACGACGTTACTACGCAATCTACCAGATGCTCGACCTTTGGAGACTTACTCGCCTGTAGTAGAAGAAGTAAACGTGTTCTTAGGAGAAGAAAAATCAATGAGTTGTTAGTGTTTTAGGGATGCTCATGCAAAAAGGCAGTCCTAGACGAAGGAACCGCGCTACCTAATTGATATGCATAAAGTAAACTTGCTGACAGGGGGCTCAGACACACGGGGGTAGGGCTTTAGTCAAGAGGGATCATATCAACCTCGACAAACAAGCCATGGAAGGGTAATCAAACGGGCTCTTAACCGCTGATACTGAACGTTAGGGTGAGCAGATCAAAAGGTAATGAGGATAAGACCTCATAGCTATTAACCCTGGACAGGGTGAGCTCATGACAAAGCGTGGGGGTTCAGAAAGATGGAACCCTCTCCACTGACTGACCGGACAACAGACCTTGGGGGTTTTGTTCTGAAGCATCGACACGTATTGCGAGCATAAAGAACGACACACTGAATAACGGGGGATTGATTACTAATCCCTTTTATCCGTCAATTGCCTCTTCAGGGAGGTCTTTGGGCACAAAAGTAAACAAACAAAAGAAAACATTGCCTCCTATTGAGGTCTTCAAGCTAAGAAAGTGGTAAAATGCGGGAAAGATGTAAAAGTACCACACAGATAAAGATCCGAAGTAATAGCAACTAACGACACAAGAAACCCAGAGATCTCTCAAGCTGGCACCACCAAAGAGAGCAAGTCAGCACAGGTAATCGGAATAAACCTCCAAGTGGTATCCCACAAATAAAGTGGAATGCCAAGCAAACTATCCTTTCAGGAGTCATGTGAGCCCTCACAAAAACTCAACAAACAGGTTAGAGTGACAACATGGGGCGCAATCAAGAGTTGCCCCAAATCAAAATGTAACCACATGAATCATGCCATTAAAATTCACAAAAAGCAACCAAGTGTAGGAGGCCTAAACCTCTTGTTAAACACATGCATCAAAAGGGTATCAAAATTCAGGTTGAAAGTATAAAGTAGTGGAAATATGGCATACCTGATTGGAGAGATCGAATGAAATTGAATTGCCCGGTTGGGTTTGCAAAGCAATCTGAGGGTTTATATGAGATGGAATCGGCTCTTTGCAGATGAGTTCCCTTCAGTCTCTGGAGGTTGCTCTGAACTCTGTTAGCTCTTCTCTCACTATCTTTTTCCCAAGTTAGGTCAGGGTTTTTTGGGAGATGGAAGTCTAGAATATATAGCCTAATTTCGTAGCTTTGTGGGCTCAAATGAGAGGCAACTCAAGCCCAAGATTTTTTCTGTAATATTTTATTTATTTATTTTCCTTTTTTTTCGTGTTTTTTTTTCTTTTTTTTTTCTTTTTTTTTCTTTTTTTTTTCTTTTTTTTTTCTTAAACGCGTGGGCTTCGCCTAGCGAGCATGACAGTGCAAGAATTTCCTCTGAGCATAGGTGATTCTGGTGGCTTTTCTTGGGACTCGCTAGGCGACCCATTCTGCTCGACTGGCAAGCATGACAGCTAATGAACAAACTTTTGCTCCTTCGAGATTAACATTTTGACTGATCAATAGACCCCATTTGAACATGTTGGAAGTATCTCAATCCATTCCCTTGTGTTGATTGATCACCTAGATAGGACCCACAAAGTGTCTTGGATGATATTCAAGCTTCTTGGATCTAATTCCGATGGACATGATGAAATGCAATATGAAATGTTAAATGACCTAAAAATGAGTGCATGAATGAGGAGGGAAAATTTTGGGGTGTTACAGCTGCCCCTATTCAATCATCAGCTAACCCGAGCAGGATGAAAGCGAACAGCTTATCAGACAAACAGGGTGAGCTGTGGTTGAATACCAAAGACAAACCGAAAATGTGCGCTTTGAGAACACCACAAAAATGCTGAAATACACCGCGTTGTTTATTTTTCTTCCGATCCTCTGGCTGAATCTGAATCAGTCTTCTGTCTTAATCTGGAGTTTCGATCCTCTGGCTGAATCTATACTCAATTTAGTCCTCTGGTTGGATATTAATTTTGATCCTCGGGCTGGATACGATTTTGATTCTCTGGCTGAATCTATTTTTGGTCTTCGGGCTAGACATGACTTCGATCTTCCGGCTAGATCTTCTTTGTTTCGATTCTCTGGCTGAATCTATTTCCGATCTTCGGGCTAGACCTGACTTCGATCTTCTGGCTAGACCTGGTTCGATCTTCTGGCTAGATCTACTTCGATCTTCTGGCTAGATCTACTTTCTTTGTTTCAATTCTCTGGCTGAATCTATTCTTTTTTTGATTCTCTGGTTGAATCTATTTTCGGTCTTCGGGATAGACCTGACTTTGATCTTCTGGCTAGATCTAGTTCGATCTTCTGGCTAGATCTGCTTCGATTCTCTGGCTGAATCTATTCTTTTTTTGATTCTCTGGCTGAATCTATTTTTGGTCTTCGGGCTAGACCTGACTTTGATCTTCTGGCTAGACCTAGTTCGATCTTCTAGCTAGATCTGCTTCGATTCTCTGGCTGAATCTATTCTTTTTTTGATTCTCTGGCTGAATCTATTTTCGGTCTTCGGGCTAGACCTGACTTTGACCTTCTGGCTAGATCTACTTTGTTTTGATGGTAAATTCCCATCATCAGGATCTCGCATCTGAGGCATGCGCTGGTTGACCCTCTTTCGAAACCTACACCAATCTTCATGTTAGATATGCAGCTTCGAGAATATTCCACTTTTTTGGACTTCGTACATATTCTTCAGGCTAGAACATGTTGTAATAACTCTCCAATTAGAGTTTGTTTTTAAATTGCGATCCGCAGGCTGGATCCTCTTGTAGGTTGATTTTCTGTTGAGCTGTCAATCTACTCCTCTAGCTGGCTTGCTGGGGAGATAACGCTTGTGGGCGACTCTCTGGCTGAATCTTCAAATTGAACCTTAGGCTGGCTCATTGGAAAACGATTCTCAGGCTGAATCTTCGAAATGACCCTCGTGCTGGATCACACACACTTGATCCTCTGGCTGGATCTCATGACTTTGGTTGTAAAGTAATTTTTCAGTCTGCTTTAAAGAACTCGTTTATCAGCTTATGTGTATGCTTGATATGCAAATGCAAATGCAAATGTAATGCATGGTGCAAAAACGAAATCTGCTTGGGGAAGCAAATTCTGGCAGGGAGCGGATCGCTGTATTGATCCTTGAATGCTCTGTGGGGAATGATCCGTTTGCCGGGACCGGGGGGCCACCAAAAATAAATCGGCTTTCCCTTTTTGGAAAGTTGACCTTGCTGGGGGAGTGTCAACTATGAGAATTTTGTTTGACGAGGCTCTGTGAGGAGAGTCTGCGGGGAAAGCACTTCCTAGGGAAATGTCGTAGGAGTCGACCTTTGCTGGGGATATGAAGTTGCTAACCGTCCTCAGGCTGAGGATCAGAATAAATCTGTTAAAAATATTCTGCTGGGGAATGAGATGACTACCGGGGACACCACCCTCTTGTCTGTTGGGTATGCAACTACTCCGCTGTTGCTGGGGATACAAGGCGCAACTCTACTGGGGGATATGCTCTGTTGAGGAGAGACTTTGTCAACCGCTTGGGGATGAGGATTCATGACTTGGCATCCGGTTCCTGTGACCTGCAATCACACACGTATGTCCCGGGGGAATTACTCGGTTTGATTTCACCGTCCGGGGTTAAGCACATTCAAAGCAATTTTAAATGTTTTCCTGTGCAAATCATCTGTAAAAGCCACCATTATGTTCAGATGCAATATGTTTCATCAAAAATTCGGACATTTTTTTTGCAAACAAACGGATAAATGAAAAATAAAGAGGCTTTTTAACTGAATGATTCGACTTTTATTGGTTGAAAATTTTGTGCCAGGAATAGGCGAGTACATCAGGAAGCTGATCCCTGAAAAGAGGCGATCGGTATAAATTGAACAAAAGAAAACTATCCTAATGACAATGTGGAAACGGGGTCCCACTGAGTTTCGACTCTGCTATCGCTCGAATGTCTGCAAGACGCTCTGCTCATCTTGCTTTCTGAAGTGGATGATTAGTCGATCTTTACCCTTCGAAGATTGCCGGATTGAATGAAATGGTGATATAACACGGATGAACTCAGATTGCAGTCATTCTCTTATTTCCTCTTTTGCGTGGACCACCCTTTTGGGTTTTCAATCCACCGGGATACCCTTTTTTGCCTGAGCCGCCCTTTCGGGTTTTCGACTCACCGGGTGTACATTTTTTTATTTTTATATCCCTAATTTTTGCCCGAACCTCTTTATTATTTTTTTTGGTTCGTCGGGATGCCCTTTTTTGCCTGGACTCTCTTTTTTTGTCCAGCGAATCAATTATGCGAAGTATTTTTTAACTGCGTTTGAGTTGACAGGGGATGGGAAGTCTTCGCCATCCATGGTTGTTAGCATCAAAGCTCCGCCAGAGAAAACTCTTTTAACCACGTATGTGTCGCAACGCGAAAAACAACCGGCGAGAAAAAATACAGAGCTGCCACCGACGCTATTCATCCTATGACGGAAAGGAAGCGCAGGACTAACCTAAGAAAGGGAAAGGAATGGTCTTACGACCAGAGATTACAAGGTACGGGAGTCGGTTACGCAAAGGGAAGGTGTTAGCACCCCTCACGTCCGCCGTACTCGACGGGATCCACGCTCAAAAGATAGCTCAAAGAGTAAGAAAAGGGTTGCTAATAAACTGCTCAAAGAAAACTGCACAAACTGGAATTATAAACAGGTGGGGAAAAGAAAGAAGACGGAGGAAGTGGACTCGGCAGGATGTTGTGTAGCGGTGTATTCGTCGCTATATGATCTATCGATTAAATCATAAGCTAAGAGATACATTGAAAATTTCGAGTCGCCACCGCACTTTTATTTATCCAAAGGACTGGCTAAAAAGCGAACAAAAGCCTAAGAAGTTTTACACGTAGAAAACTAATAAAAAGATCAGAGATTCTGGGTAAGGGGTAAATTACGCAATGGGAAGGTGTTAGGCACCCACTACGTCCTAGGTACTCCTAGGGAGCCCTTTTCACACTTGTTATGCTAAATTAATATTTGTTATGACAAAAGTATTGTGCAAACATGATTGGGATGATGAGAAAAGAATATACAATTTTATTATTTTTGTGTTATTGGGTTTTATTTATTTTTGTGTTCGAACGGATGAACCCGCTGCCTACGTACCTTCCATCAAAGGTAAGGATCAAAACGCCGTAGTTCGGCTAAAAGATTTCCAAAAGTTGGTGGATTCAGTTTTAAACACAAGCACTGAGGCTTTTCGTTATGAATGGGAGAACACTCGACCAAAAACAACATCCACCATGCGAGGATAGCTTCGACGTACTAGAGGGGTTAGCCCTGTTTTCAGTACGGAAGTCTTACTGTCGACTCACTAAGGATAGGCAAGATTTACATCAACCACAATGATAATTGAAGCCTATGGCTAATGCATGAAAAGATTAATGGACAAAGCCAAAACAAGTGAATGAGTGAAATTAATTGATTGTGATTGTGAAAATGAGGTCAAAGTATGATTAAGATTGATTCAAAGAAGTATTATGAAAATGAAGTTTTGAAAAAAAGTCAAGGACTTGGGGTCCAGGTTTTTAGTTAGAAAACATGAAGATGTTTGCACAACACTTATGTCAAGTTTTAAAAGTATAGTGTGAAAAGTCTAGGACATAATGAATGATGAATGGATGGAGATGGATTGTGAAACTTCTTAGAAGGTTCACTTCTTGAAATCATATGGGAGATGATCCAAGTGTGTCCTTTGGAATGCAATGGATAATAGAAAACAAACAAAGATGAAATCCAAAAGGCGGATATCGGATGCCAATCACTGGGCTTATACCAATCTCCTAAAACAAAACGGGATATCAGATGCCACTCAATGGACTTACACTAATCTCCACAGAAGAAAACAAGAAATGGGATATGAAATGTGGAAGTCAACTGCCAATCTGTCTGGACTTAGGTTAACTCCACAGATATGATCATAGGAATACCAATGCCACATTGCAGGGACTTACAAGGATCCTCACATACAAGAACAATGCAACATGAGATGATGAGAAAGCAAAAGCCAACTTGCAGGGACTTACAGTTGCAATTTCTCATACAATCAAGCAAAACAATTTATGATCACAGGAAAACAGATGCCAACTTGCAGGGACTTATAACTGTATCCTCACATAGACAAGGCAAAACATGGATGTAAGATGCCAATCTGTCTGGGCTTACTCTAACATACACAGTATGATCCTAGGATAACAAACGCCAACTTGCAGGGACTTACAGTTGCATCCTCACATACAAACAAACAAAACAATGAGCAGAGATAAGATGAGTGGCCAAGGTGATGGTCTTATACTCACTTCCATGTCATAGGAGCAATGGCCAAAAGAGATGGACTTACAATTGTCCTCAATGGGTAAACAATCAATGATAGCACACAACAGCAAATGAGATGAACATGCACTAATGGCAATTGATGATGATGATAAATGCATAGCATATAGGCAAGCAAGTGCACATGAAGCAAACAATCAATCAATGAATAGCAAACAGCACACTCTATAGCCAAACAATGGGGGGCTCACACAAGAGGGTTTGACTTTGGAAAGTCCACTGTAATAGGTAAAGGGTCGCTCTTAACCTGGCCATTGAAGGGCTCAGGTGAAGCAGATGAAAAGGAGATGAGGGGTGTGCCTCATTGCTTCTATCTCAGATCAGAGAGAGCATCAAAGAAAGTGGGGGAGTTCAGAAAGTAGGAACTCTCTCCCCATTATTGACTCGATCAGATCTTGGGTTTTTATCTCAATGCTTCAACCATGTAATGGGAGCAAAGAGAGGACACACTGAATAGTGGGGGATAGATTACTTATCCCTACCTTCCACCAATTGCCTTACTTGAAGGACTTTTCCTGCTTAGGACAAATTTAAACACACACAGGCATTGCCTCTTAAGGAGGACTTCAGACAGTTTGCCCGGTCAAATAACAGACCGGGTCTCCAGACTACATGAAGAAGAAGTATTTATACCTCAAAGCAAATGCTAAATAGCAAAGCAAGCAAGCAAGTTCAAAGAACTTAGGCAACTAAAGTACCTGAAAAAGTCAAACTCATTAGTAAACAAGTCAACAATCAAAATCAAAAGAAAGTGAACCAATGGTCAACCACAGAGGGACCAATTGTGCAAGGCACAAAGACTCAAGCATATGAGTCACCTACAAAACAAAGGTTAGCACATTAAACAATCAAACTAAAACACATTTGAATGATCCTCAAGGCATTGGTGCTTAACCTGAAACAGATGAACTCAACATAAGCTTAGAAGACCACTAGGACTAGCCTAGGGTCAAAGGTGAAAGAAAAAGTCAAGGCAGCAAGGAAAAGTCAACCCAAACCAAGTCTAAACATTCAAGAAGCATTCTCAATTGGATTCATAATTATATCATGTATCATTGTCATCTCATATGCAAAAGGATGCAAAGCATGGCAAGAGAAGCATACAAAAGGTCAACAGCAAGACCTCTATCAAAAGTCGACTCAAACAATCTCAAAAATTATGAAATAAATCACATTCAATCCTAACATCTAGCATGGTAGACATGTCAAATTTCATGGCATTTGGATGAGAGGAAGGCAGTCAAGTAAAATCATGAAGCCAAACCAAATTCAAGTAAGCATGGTGAAAGTCAACAAGCATGGGTCAACTTCAAAAAATCATATCAATTCGAAAACAGAAGAGAAATGAATGAGATTAACACCAATGCAAAGCTTGAGATGTCTAGTTATCACATATGAAATTTCATGGTCATACAATAAGATTTGAGAATTTCACAAAAGATATGGCAACATGTATCACAAAAAGTCAACAAATGACTAAACATGGAAGAAAATTCTCAATCAAATGGAAAACAGCAAGATTAATTCCAAGAAAATTCATACACAAACTAGACATGTGATAGATGATTCATGCAAAATTTGGGGTCATTTGGATGTAAGGAAGCATGTGAACAAAAATTGGGGAAATGCATATCATTCATATAGCACCAAATGTAACACATAACTTCAGAAAATCATAACTCTCAATCCACAAATGATAAATGCACAAACTTTATATGGAAATGAAGGTCAATGTGTCTAGTTTCACCACAAAAAATTTCAGGCTCATTGGATGCAATATGAGTATTTCACAAAAGGAATGGCACAATGTATCATTTATGCATACATGTCAAGAAAATAATTATCAATTAAAATCCAGCCACTGAAAAATTAATTAAAATTCACCATAAAATAGAGGACACATTCATGAACATGATGGAAAAAATTGCATGATTTTTGGATAAAAATTGAAAGAGAAATTAATTGTGGAAGTTGGATGAAATTTGGATGCAACATGAAGCAAATAGCATGGCAATGGTCAACATGGGGGTCAACGGATGGCAAAGTGGTAAATAGCGCAGTCACTTATTGAAGTGCTGCGTTTTGGGCAAGGCAAATGAAATGTTTTCATTGGCTCTGGCCCAATGAAACAGTAAATTGGCCAATGGAACTCAAATTCTGAGTTTCTAAAAAAACCTAGGGTTTTAGCAGCATGGTATTGGCATGCAAGCAACATCATAAAACCAATTTCGAACAACAAGAACAACAGCAAATCACACCACAGCATGGTATTGGCTCTCACACAACTAAAGCAATAGTAAGCCACTACATTCATATAAACTTCTGGAAAACTAGGGTTTAAACAGCAGCTTGCATAAACTCATCCCATGCTTAATCAACATCAAAGAAAACGAAAATCACTTAGCAGGGTAAGCAGCAAGGTTCATGGTGTCTTCAAGCAAGCATCAACAACATCAAACAACATGATTCGACCAAGCATACAACAGCATAGCATTATCACTCAAATGAACACAACTCATGAACACCAACATCATGCATCATCAACCAACAACAACATAAGCATATTCATGAGATTTTCTGGGTAACTTAAGGTTTAAACAAACAGCAACATTCATTCATCATTCTTCATCATTTAAATCATCAATCACAAACAAATTTCCAGTAGACCTATTCACACAGCATGGCAACTAAACAAAGATGTTCATACTGCATCCTAGCAACAACCAAACAAACAACCAAATCGAGCAAATTCTGGGCAGGTTTACAGTCATGAACAGGGTATCACCTCCATGCACTCGAAAAATTTATGTGCCCAGAAAACAAAATTAAGCATTGCAATCTCATCATCATTCATCCAGCATGCATATTCCACTCATCATTTTCATGTAATCATAATCAATAGAGCTAATCGATTGAAAACACATTTGAGCACAAAAATAGAAATCCATATATCTCACAGCATAGTCATCCATTTAATGTGATTCAAAGCTCAAATCAACCTACTAAGTAAGACCTACATGATGTGTAACAAGATTTGAAAAAATAATGCAGTCGAAAACTCACTTGTTTTGAAGAAAATCAATGGAACAGTGCTGCTTTCGATGATAGGGGTGCAAACAGATGATGCTTGTGTCTGGTAATGAAGGATGATGAAGCTTGTTCAGCTCAAACTTGCTTGGACCTCCTCAAATCTCAAGTTGCCATTGCTGGTCCATGGGGAAAGCAGAGTATGAAAGGGGCTCTACAGTTAGTGAATGGTGGTTGAATGCTCTTCCAAATGTTGCTCAGATGAAGGAGTGATGATGGAAGCTTGTGGTGTTTTGAGGGTTTTTTAATAAAATGTTGCTCGAGCCAAAAATGCAGTTGAGAGAGAGGAGAGTGTTCTGGTTTGTTTCAGCTGCTACTAGGGTTCTCAATTGGCAGAAAAGTTGACTTATATTGTCTGTTTACCATCCTTAATCCATGTTGTAAATTGGTTTAGCTCACAATGTACCATTTGCTATTTTGCTAATTTGGAAATAAGTGAGTAGGGAGGTGTGTTTGTGGTCGAGTGGGCCTTTAGACAGGCTGCTAGCAGACCAAAACTCTGCTGTTTGTTGTTGCTTCATGAATTGCTGTACCTTGCTTTTACTTAATGAAACCAATTGTACAATTTGCCAACTTTGCCTTTTGGTCCAAAATGGTGGTGGAATGATGGTATGGACATGATTTAAGGCTTGAGGCAAGTCACAAATATGATATGATAGCAATCTCAATTGGCAAAATGGTGAAAAAAGTCCTAATTCAAAAAGTCAAAGTTTGGTCAAACTTTGATTTTAAAAGGAAAAGGTCAAAAAATGCCATTTTGATTGGCAAGGTTTTGGTGAATGAAATTTATATTTTTGGAAAGAGGATGAAAAATGTGGTTTGTAGGAAGAAACCCCACCAAATTTGGCCTTATGGTTTGAGAGATATGGCTCTTTGAAGTTCACAAATTGATGAAAATGAATTGATCATATCTTGACAAACACACATGGGATTTGGGAGTTCTTGGACTTTTTGAAAATGGGAAGACAAGATCTTCAACTTTCATGTTGGGCAAAAATCCATTTGAAGCTTGTATCATGATGTAAGTTTAAGATCAAGAAGTTTCCATTTTTGGCAGTTGAAATTACAGGTCCACTTTCTATTTCTGGAAATTTTCTGATTGACTTGATTTTCTTCCATGATGAGGTTTGACATGATAGATGAGGCTTGTACAAGCATGGATGAACTCTTTCAGATCAATTCTATCCATCAAATCACTGATTAAATCAACCGTTGACCAAGTTTGACTTTTCTAGGGTTTTGCACTGACTGAACCTCTTCTGATGAATTCCAAACCCTAATTCCTTGAGGACTTGACTTCAAATGATGTCCCAAGGTGTATGAACTCTTGATTATTGATCATGGTGCCCAAATTCTGCAAGAATGGCCACCATCCACTGCTTTGACTGACTGTTGACTGTCTTTGACCTAATTACTTCATCTGCAATTAACAAGGTTAGACTGACAATATTTTTGTACTTTTTTGGTTAGTAAATATATGAAAAGCAAGAATATACAAATGCAAAGTATGCTTGGTGATCAAGAAACAACCCACAAGGCAACCTACCCACTAGGAGGGGACAAAGGCATGCAATGATCCTGGAGGTTATGATATGAATGATATGGGCCATGAGGGATCTTAGGGCCCAAAATTGGGGTCTTACAGATGCCCCTATTTAAGGTCATTCTAGCCGGAGAAGTGAAGTTTAGAAATCTTCGTCTCGACGCGGTAGAATGGGCTTAAATAACAGTAATGAGACAAATTTTGGTCCCTAAGAGACCTCATGATGCAAATGTATGCATGCAAAAGACACAAATTCTGTGGGGAATATGATTCACACAGAAGAAAAGACGATCCATCGGAGTAGTACACTCACCAGGAACAGAGACTCTAACAAGACTCTATGGGGATAATAAAAGAAAAAGAAATGTGTGGACAATACACGACTCCAAACTGGGGAAGATCAACTGACATAACGTGGACAAGACACGACTCTGATTAGGGAAATAACAGAAAACAGATTGGAGAACTCACTGGGGAGTGAAGGACTCACACTGGGGAAAAGAATTCCAAAGGAAAATAAATCCATTGGAGAGACACAAGCTAACTCCTGAGGAGAAGCAAAAGAAAACTCCACTGGGGAAGTAACAAGCAAAATGAGATGCTACCGGTAGGGGTAACAAACTCAGGAAGGAACACCAAGGATACCAGGTTGTAGGTATGTAACAGGTGACCGACCAAAGACGTGAATTGGTGTGTGTTCCAAAACACTCATCATCCTGAAGAGAGCGAAAGCAAACTTGTTTATAGGATGGTCATTTGATTCTGTAAAGAATGCAAATCTTACTCAGTTGGGGAAACAAACAAAGTGTTCGACAAGAGAGTGCATGAGATATATTATTCATAGTCGTCGAAACGTGAATAATATACTCGCATGGAAAGTTATCCTGAACCGGGTTGTAGGTTGTTTATAGGATAAAATCCGAAATCGTGAATTGGTTTGTGTTCCAAGACACTCATCACCCTGAAGAAAGCTAGAACAGCAAACTTGTTTATAGGATGGATATTCAATTCCACAAGGAAAATGAATCTTACTCTGAGGGGAAAACAACAAAAGATTGACCCAAGAGTGAACGAGATATAATATCCATTACCGTCAGAACGTGGATAGAATACTCACAAAGGAAGATTATCCTGAACCGGGTTGTAGGTTGTTTATAGGATAAGATCCGGAGACGTGAATTGGTTTGTGTTCCAAAACACTCATCATCCTGAAGAGAAAGCTAGAACAGCAGACTTGTTTAAAGGATGGTCAAAAAACGTGAATTGGTGTGTGTTCCAAAACACTCATCATCCGAAAGAAAGCTAGAATAGCAAACTTGTTTAAAGGATGGTCAAAAAAGACGTGAATTGGTGTGTGTTCCAAAACACTCATCATCCGAAAGAAAGCTAGAACAGCAGACTTGTTTAAAGGATGGTCAAAAAAGCGTGAATTGGTGTGTGTTCCAAGACACTCATCATCCGAAAGAAAGCTAGAACAGCAGACTTGTTTAAAGGATGGATATTCAATTCCACAAGGAATATGAATCTTACTCGACTGGGGAAGATCAACAAAGGACTCCAACCAAAGAGCGCATGAGACATATTATTCATAGCCGTCAAAACGTGAATAATATACTCGAAAGGAAAATTATCCTGAACCGGTTACTGGGTTGTTTATAGGATAAGATCCGAAGACGTGAATTGGTTTGTGTTCCAAAACACTCATCATCCAAAACACGAATTGGTTAAAGGATGGCTATTCGATTCTACAAAGAATGAATCTTGCTCAGTTGGGGATAATCAACAAAGGATTCCAACTAAAGAGCGCATGAGATATATTATTCATAGCCGTCAAAACGTGAATAATAACCTTGCATGGAAGATTATCCTTAACCGGGTTGTAGGTTGTTTAAGGATAAAAATCCGAAAAGAAAGGCATCGGGATACCAGGATAGGTATATAATGATGACCAATCAAAAGGAGCAACAGACATTACCGACAAAAGGGTAAATGAAAGGCGATCTGCTGAGGATAAATTGCAAGCATCCGGCAATTATCCACAGGGACTAGCTGGGGATGCATTGGTAAACAACCAATGATCCAGGGAACAAATCACGAGCATACGGTGAAAAGACCCACTGGGGATAAAATTGCTAGCATACGGCAATTATCCACAAAAGACTTGCTGGGGGTATAAGTGCTGATCTGAGCAACTTATCCAAGCAAAGGAAAATCATCATCAAATATTGAATGAAGATAACCACAAAATTAGGGTTTGCATCTACCGAATACGGGGTAGAAGACCAACAACTCCGTGTGGGGATAGAACAAATCACAAATCCGCACGGGAAACCAAAATAGGGTTTAACAAACCACAAACTGCTGAAGAGCAGGAAAATAGGGTTTACAACTACCGGGTAGTAGGTAGAAAACCAAAAACTCTGGCTGGAGAATAAAAGGTGTATAACCACAAATTCTACCAAGAAAGCCAGGAAAGATAGGACTTACAACTACCGGTATGAGGGTAGAGGCCCAAAAACATTCCGCTGGGGAACAACCCGCTGGGAAACACAAGACATTTGACAAATAGCCAATTCGGGAATGATCCGAAAAGACAGACTGAATCAAGACACGTCCTAATGAGGATATAACTCAAATAGGAACTTCCATCCCAATGTATGTGTTGGGAGGAAACGGAAGAAACCGTCATCCACGAGGATATATCTCAATGGGGAACTGCAGAAGGAAAGACAGACATTTTCTGCTTATGGGGTTGACTCTATATGGAGAGATTTATAACACCCGACATCTGCTTGGGGAGATCTGTAAAGAGATCTATATCCCCCGTTGCAGGAGACACGACAAACAAAAGATATATGACAAGAAAATGCAACATGAATATCTGAATGTTTTATGAATATGCATGAATATGCGTGATTTATGTTTGATGAATGCTGACAAAACAGACAAATCTAACACAAACAGGTCCGGGAACCAAACGTCCGGTATTATACTTCCAGGGGAAAAACCAGCTGGAGAGCCAATCTGCGGAGATCTACATGCTGTAAAGCAAAGATCTGCAGGTACTGCTGAAGAAGCAGAGGGTCGGAGATATCAGGAAATAACCCAATCAAGGTACAGAAAGTCACAACGGGCAAAACAGCCACCAAGACGAATCTGTAGGGGAACAAGAGAAATCCCAAAGATATCTGCAGGGGATCCCAGTGTCAACTGAGAAACAAAGGTGCATGAAGCACGAACTGCTGTAGAAGCAAATCCACATAACTCCGCTGGGAGACAACCCACTGAGGGAGAATGATATCATCCAAATAGAATCTTACTGCATAAGCCATTCTACTGGGGAAAACTGTCGGCTACTCTCTTGGGAACAAACCACTGAGGGAGGACAGATCAAACAAGTAGATTCTGCAACGAACCACTCCACTTGGGGAGAATATACACAACAAACTGATCACAACAAGTAGATTCTGCAATAAGCCACTCTACTGGGGATCACAGACGGCAAATTGATCACAACAAGTAGATTCTGCAATATACCACTCCGCTGAGGGTCACAAACAGTCAGGAAATCAATCCGTTCTCGGGATGCTAGAGCCATCATCCGACCATATCGGGATTGAAAGAGTAATCAACGGGCAAGACCGCCACAACAAACATTCTGCAGGCTAAGCTGAGGAAAAGATGGTTGTAATACTGGGATGTCAACCCAAATCAACCACCGAGTAGGAAAATAAATCCTGCTCTGCTGAGGAGAATAACTCTGATGGAGAGATAGCAACAATTCCACAGACGACTTCGCCGGGGAAAGGGTAAAGTACCGGGTATCAAACCACTGACTTACCGAATCTTCAAAAAGAAAACGATCGTGCTGAGGAGACAGACAAATCCTGCTGGCACACTGCATGGGGAAAAGCGGTAACAACTCCACTTGCAACCCTGGTGGGAATGTTAATAACAGCTATATTCGCGACTCCGAGGGGAGTATCAATCAATCAGTTATACTCATGACTGCGCTGAGGAGACAAATAAAGTCTGGGGCATACGACCCACTGGAGAAAGTGACGGGGCGCCAAGATGACAAACCATCAACCGCCGAAACTTTCACAAGAAAACACCCATGCTAGGGAAAACTGCTGCTGGAGAGAACGAAGTCTTCAACAACACTCTGTTTGCGATTGTACTGGGGAACAACCCCAACAAAGATCTGAAGAAAGAAGATACCACCAAACCAGGAATATGAACGAATGTCTTACCCGTTAGGAATCATGCCACCCTCGGGAGAGCACTGAGATATTCTTGAGTATCTTTTCAATCTTGTGAATGTTCACTTTGTTTAAAACAAAAATTTTGAAAAATTGATTTGTTTAAAACAATGACATTTTATCAATTTAAAACATGCAAAACATTTGTTGAATTGAAACAAATAAGAGTGCAAATAATTGGATAAAAAGCTCAAATTGATTTGATAGAATGGTAGCCTGCAAATGGCAAGACTCCATAGATCTGTACAAATTTGAAATCAGTGATATATATTGGAAGAGGGCTACATTGAACATAATGATCCTTTCTCTACCAATTTGAATCTCGATGTATCCGAAGCTTCAGTTGACGACGAATCGAGAATCTTCTGACGAAATGACGACTGGTGAACAGAAAGTCTTGTCAGGATGCAGTTACTTGCCAAATCCCTAATTTTTGCCTAGATTGCCCCAGAGTGAGGTACTCAATCTAGCGGGATGCAAATATATCTTTTTTTCCAAGTCTCTAATTTTTGCCTGAATTACCCTTGCGGGTTCTCCACCGAGACGCTCTTTTTTTGCCTAAGCCGCCCTTTCGGGTTTTCAACTTAGCGAGCTATTCTGTTTTTTTCATTCTTTTTTCATTTGCATATACTTTTTTTTAGGCAAAGTATCTTTTAACTGCATCTGAATTCACAGGACGAGTGGAATCCTCCCCATCCATTGTTGTAAGCATTAAAGCACCGCCTGAAAAGGCTCTCTTAACAACATATGGACCCTCATAGTTTGGAGTCCACTTGCCCCTGGAATCGGGCGCGAAAGACAAAACTTTCTTGAGCACGAGGTCACCTTCTCGGAACACACGAGGCTTGACCTTCTTGTCGAATGCTTTCTTCATTCTCTGCTGATATAACTGACCATGGCACATGGCAGTTAATCGCTTTTCTTCAATCAAATTCAGTTGGTCATAACGACTCTGAATCCATTCAGCATCAGTCAACTAGGGACTTGAGGGTATAATTTTCTTTTTTCTTTTGGAAAAATTTTGAAAAATTTTTTTCCTGATTTTTGATTTTTCTTTCTTATTTTTCACCCTCTTTCTCTTTTTTTTTTGTTTTTTTTTGTTTTTTTTTTGTTTTTTTGCATTTGCAATGCCCCAGTTTGACTGTTTTGCTGATTCTCATGATACAGCTGAATGAGCTTCCTTGGTGCTCAAGAAGGTGGGTAATCTCGCAAGGAATCCCCTTCAACATCATCTTCCTCTGCCCCAGATACAAGGACTTCAAGATTGGGAGATGGCGTTGGATCATTATGTTCAATGGGTTTAGAAGTCCCTGCATAATGATTTTGGTTAAGAAAAACTTCAGAATTTTAAACAAGCAAATCATTTATGCAGATGAAAAATACTGTTTTCTTGTTTTTCATGGTTTTTTGTGATCACTGATTTCATGCAAAAAGCAAAAAGTGAAAACAAAGGAAAAACAAATGTTTGACAATGCATTAATTGAATGAAAACATCATTGTATTAAAATGCTGCCAACAATGCCATCACTTCTCCTTTTGGCATGGGAGAAGGGTTTTAAACAAAATGAACAAATCACGCTGACTTATGAATGACCATAGGAACATCCACAGCGACCCAATTGTGGCAAGACACCACCAGGAATGATGAAATTGTTCTCATCCTCTGCGTCTTCTTCTTCAATGATAGCAGCAGCTTCTTCTTCTTCAGGTTGATCGGCGTGAATGAACCCTCCACTCGTGAACAAACCTTGCTCATTAAGTGCCCCAGAACAGTGGCCAATGCCAGCCCGGGATCGGTTAACTAGGAATAAATCCATCAACAGGAATAAATCCATCAACAGGAATAAATCCATCAACAGCACTAAGGCTGACAAAATCCTCCTCGGAGTCCACAATTCTCTTGCTCAGGATGATCCATCAATCTGGCAGAGTTGGCTCTGGTATAGTACCGGCGAAGTGCGTCTTCAAAATAAATGAAGATCGCGGGGTCAGACCACAGGACGGGAGACCGGAACAAAACACCTGCTTATGCAAATGATGCATGAAGTGTTTATGCATATGCTTGTTTTTATATCAAAGGAACCCGAGGGTTTTGTTTGCAAACTTTGAAATATTGAAGCATTTTGATCATACATGAGAATATCTCATCAAATATATCAGGTGAAAAAATTTTCCTGGTTTTTTCATGTTTTAAAATTTTTGCAAATAAACTCCTTTGAGTTCCTTGAAAATTTTCTTTTTCTGATGATATGGATGCGGATGAATGCGTGAATGCATGAATGCAACAATCACACTCAAGGATCAAGCAAGGCACACCAAACAAAGGTCGTGGGAAAGCTCAATGTATCCTTAATATCAATCATCCATTTTGGTGGATTTAGGTTTTCACCTTATCGACACCCAAGTTCCATTGATATTAACGGTACATGAACCGGTTCTAACATTCTTAATATCAACCAGCCACTTTGGTGGATTTTAGGTTTTACACCTGATCCGGGATCCATTGATATTAACAATGTTTGAACGACTCAACCACGAATCACGGGTTTGTTGAGAGTCACGAGCATGGGGTCTCGGTTAAGAACCACCCAAAGGGAGTGTACTAGGGTTTAAACCTGCCAGACATGTTCTACCAGAGGTTCCCATAATCATCGTTCCATCTTTCGAATATTATCGGAGGAACGAATACTCGTATTCCAAGAATATTCTCAAGAGAAACTCTTATGAGTGTAGTATCGCGTAACAATCGCATCAGAACTGACATCTGAACGACCTCCGCACTACGGTCCTAAAAATAGGCCAAGATGGGTTTGGTAAACTACGGTCCTTGGCTTCTGCGGAACATGATTGAAAGAATAATGCCTATCCACAAATAACTTGTGTGACATTATTAATTCAACATGTCCTCCACCAAGTGAATGGACTCGCAAGTCAACTGGCTAAGGACTACTCCACACCAGTCGATAAGACTATGCCATTCTCCTATCCTAGAGTGCACTCGAGTTCGGGTATAGAACTCATCTCACAGATCACCAAAGCAAACAGCAAATGTATATCAAGCAATTCACACATTACAATCAATACAGTCATCCCAAATTGTACAAAAATATGTCAAATAAAGAATAACAATATAGCACAACAAGGGTGAAAAGTAGGCAATACCACCAGGGATTCTGGTGAGTTTCCCCAGCAGAGTCGCCACTTTTCTGTGACGGTGTATTCGTCGCTATATGATCTATCGATTAAATCATAAGCTAAGAGATACATTGAAATTTCGAGTCGCCACCGCACTTTTATTTATCCAAAGGACTGGCTAAAAAGCGAACAAAAGCCTAAGAAGTTTTACACGTAGAAAACTAATAAAAAGATCAGAGATTCTGGGTAAGGGGTAAATTACGCAATGGGAAGGTGTTAGGCACCCACTACATCCTAGGTACTCCTAGGGAGCCCTTTTCACACTTGTTATGCTAAATTAATATTTGTTATGACAAAAGTATTGTGCAAACATGATTGGGATGATGAGAAAAGAATATACAATTTTATTATTTTTGTGTTATTGGGTTTTATTTATTTTTGTGTTCGAACGGATGAACCCGCTGCCTACGTACCTTCCATCAAAGGTAAGGATCAAAACGCCGTAGTTCGGCTAAAAGATTTCCAAAAGTTGGTGGATTCAGTTTTAAACACAAGCACTGAGGCTTTTCATTATCAATGGGAGAACACTCGACCAAAAACAACATCCACCATGCGAGGATAGCTTCGACGTACTAGAGGGGTTAGCCCTGTTTTCAGTACGGAAGTCTTACTGTCGACTCACTAAGGATAGGCAAGATTTACATCAACCACAATGATAATTGAAGCCTATGGCTAATGCATGAAAAGATTAATGGACAAAGCCAAAACAAGTGAATGAGTGAAATTAATTGATTGTGATTGTGAAAATGAGGTCAAAGTATGATTAAGATTGATTCAAAGAAGTATTATGAAAATGAAGTTTTGAAAAAAAGTCAAGGACTTGGGGTCCAGGTTTTTAGTTAGAAAACATGAAGATGTTTGCACAACACTTATGTCAAGTTTTAAAAGTATAGTGTGAAAAGTCTAGGACATAATGAATGATGAATGGATGGAGATGGATTGTGAAACTTCTTAGAAGGTTCACTTCTTGAAATCATATGGGAGATGATCCAAGTGTGTCCTTTGGAATGCAATGGATAATAGAAAACAAACAAAGATGAAATCCAAAAGGCGGATATCGGATGCCAATCACTGGGCTTATACCAATCTCCTAAAACAAAACGGGATATCAGATGCCACTCAATGGACTTACACTAATCTCCACAGAAGAAAACAAGAAATGGGATATGAAATGTGGAAGTCAACTGCCAATCTGTCTGGACTTAGGTTAACTCCACAGATATGATCATAGGAATACCAATGCCACATTGCAGGGACTTACAAGGATCCTCACATACAAGAACAATGCAACATGAGATGATGAGAAAGCAAAAGCCAACTTGCAGGGACTTACAGTTGCAATTTCTCATACAATCAAGCAAAACAATTTATGATCACAGGAAAACAGATGCCAACTTGCAGGGACTTATAACTGTATCCTCACATAGACAAGGCAAAACATGGATGTAAGATGCCAATCTGTCTGGGCTTACTCTAACATACACAGTATGATCCTAGGATAACAAACGCCAACTTGCAGGGACTTACAGTTGCATCCTCACATACAAACAAACAAAACAATGAGCAGAGATAAGATGAGTGGCCAAGGTGATGGTCTTATACTCACTTCCATGTCATAGGAGCAATGGCCAAAAGAGATGGACTTACAATTGTCCTCAATGGGTAAACAATCAATGATAGCACACAACAGCAAATGAGATGAACATGCACTAATGGCAATTGATGATGATGATAAATGCATAGCATATAGGCAAGCAAGTGCACATGAAGCAAACAATCAATCAATGAATAGCAAACAGCACACTCTATAGCCAAACAATGGGGGGCTCACACAAGAGGGTTTGACTTTGGAAAGTCCACTGTAATAGGTAAAGGGTCGCTCTTAACCTGGCCATTGAAGGGCTCAGGTGAAGCAGATGAAAAGGAGATGAGGGGTGTGCCTCATTGCTTCTATCTCAGATCAGAGAGAGCATCAAAGAAAGTGGGGGAGTTCAGAAAGTAGGAACTCTCTCCCCATTATTGACTCGATCAGATCTTGGGTTTTTATCTCAATGCTTCAACCATGTAATGGGAGCAAAGAGAGGACACACTGAATAGTGGGGGATAGATTACTTATCCCTACCTTCCACCAATTGCCTTACTTGAAGGACTTTTCCTGCTTAGGACAAATTTAAACACACACAGGCATTGCCTCTTAAGGAGGACTTCAGACAGTTTGCCCGGTCAAATAACAGACCGGGTCTCCAGACTACATGAAGAAGAAGTATTTATACCTCAAAGCAAATGCTAAATAGCAAAGCAAGCAAGCAAGTTCAAAGAACTTAGGCAACTAAAGTACCTGAAAAAGTCAAACTCATTAGTAAACAAGTCAACAATCAAAATCAAAAGAAAGTGAACCAATGGTCAACCACAGAGGGACCAATTGTGCAAGGCACAAAGACTCAAGCATATGAGTCACCTACAAAACAAAGGTTAGCACATTAAACAATCAAACTAAAACACATTTGAATGATCCTCAAGGCATTGGTGCTTAACCTGAAACAGATGAACTCAACATAAGCTTAGAAGACCACTAGGACTAGCCTAGGGTCAAAGGTGAAAGAAAAAGTCAAGGCAGCAAGGAAAAGTCAACCCAAACCAAGTCTAAACATTCAAGAAGCATTCTCAATTGGATTCATAATTATATCATGTATCATTGTCATCTCATATGCAAAAGGATGCAAAGCATGGCAAGAGAAGCATACAAAAGGTCAACAGCAAGACCTCTATCAAAAGTCGACTCAAACAATCTCAAAAATTATGAAATAAATCACATTCAATCCTAACATCTAGCATGGTAGACATGTCAAATTTCATGGCATTTGGATGAGAGGAAGGCAGTCAAGTAAAATCATGAAGCCAAACCAAATTCAAGTAAGCATGGTGAAAGTCAACAAGCATGGGTCAACTTCAAAAAATCATATCAATTCGAAAACAGAAGAGAAATGAATGAGATTAACACCAATGCAAAGCTTGAGATGTCTAGTTATCACATATGAAATTTCATGGTCATACAATAAGATTTGAGAATTTCACAAAAGATATGGCAACATGTATCACAAAAAGTCAACAAATGACTAAACATGGAAGAAAATTCTCAATCAAATGGAAAACAGCAAGATTAATTCCAAGAAAATTCATACACAAACTAGACATGTGATATATGATTCATGCAAAATTTGGGGTCATTTGGATGTAAGGAAGCATGTGAACAAAAATTGGGAAAATGCATATCATTCATATAGCACCAAATGTAACACATAACTTCAGAAAATCATAACTCTCAATCCACAAATGATAAATGCACAAACTTTATATGGAAATGAAGGTCAATGTGTCTAGTTTCACCACAAAAAATTTCAGGCTCATTGGATGCAATATGAGTATTTCACAAAAGGAATGGCACAATGTATCATTTATGCATACATGTCAAGAAAATAATTATCAATTAAAATCCAGCCACTGAAAAATTAATTAAAATTCACCATAAAATAGAGGACACATTCATGAACATGATGGAAAAAATTGCATGATTTTTGGATAAAAATTGAAAGAGAAATTAATTGTGGAAGTTGGATGAAATTTGGATGCAACATGAAGCAAATAGCATGGCAATGGTCAACATGGGGGTCAACGGATGGCAAAGTGGTAAATAGCGCAGTCACTTATTGAAGTGCTGCGTTTTGGGCAAGGCAAATGAAATGTTTTCATTGGCTCTGGCCCAATGAAACAGTAAATTGGCCAATGGAACTCAAATTCTGAGTTTTTAAAAAAACCTAGGGTTTTAGCAGCATGGTATTGGCATGCAAGCAACATCATAAAACCAATTTCGAACAACAAGAACAACAGCAAATCACACCACAGCATGGTATTGGCTCTCACACAACTAAAGCAATAGTAAGCCACTACATTCATATAAACTTCTGGAAAACTAGGGTTTAAACAGCAGCTTGCATAAACTCATCCCATGCTTAATCAACATCAAAGAAAACGAAAATCACTTAGCAGGGTAAGCAGCAAGGTTCATGGTGTCTTCAAGCAAGCATCAACAACATCAAACAACATGATTCGACCAAGCATACAACAGCATAGCATTATCACTCAAATGAACACAACTCATGAACACCAACATCATGCATCATCAACCAACAACAACATAAGCATATTCATGAGATTTTCTGGGTAACTTAAGGTTTAAACAAACAGCAACATTCATTCATCATTCTTCATCATTTAAATCATCAATCACAAACAAATTTCCAGTAGACCTATTCACACAGCATGGCAACTAAACAAAGATGTTCATACTGCATCCTAGCAACAACCAAACAAACAACCAAATCGAGCAAATTCTGGGCAGGTTTACAGTCATGAACAGGGTATCACCTCCATGCACTCGAAAAATTTATGTGCCCAGAAAACAAAATTAAGCATTGCAATCTCATCATCATTCATCCAGCATGCATATTCCACTCATCATTTTCATGTAATCATCATCAATAGAGCTAATCGATTGAAAACACATTTGAGCACAAAAATAGAAATCCATATATCTCACAGCATAGTCATCCATTTAATGTGATTCAAAGCTCAAATCAACCTACTAAGTAAGACCTACATGATGTGTAACAAGATTTGAAAAAATAATGCAGTCGAAAACTCACTTGTTTTGAAGAAAATCAATGGAACAGTGCTGCTTTCGATGATAGGGGTGCAAACAGATGATGCTTGTGTCTGGTAATGAAGGATGATGAAGCTTGTTCAGCTGAAACTTGCTTGGACCTCCTCAAATCTCAAGTTGCCATTGCTGGTCCATGGGGAAAGCAGAGTATGAAAGGGGCTCTACAGTTAGTGAATGGTGGTTGAATGCTCTTCCAAATGTTGCTCAGATGAAGGAGTGATGATGGAAGCTTGTGGTGTTTTGAGGGTTTTTTAATAAAATGTTGCTCGAGCCAAAAATGCAGTTGAGAGAGAGGAGAGTGTTCTGGTTTGTTTCAGCTGCTACTAGGGTTCTCAATTGGCAGAAAAGTTGACTTATATTGTCTGTTTACCATCCTTAATCCATGTTGTAAATTGGTTTAGCTCACAATGTACCATTTGCTATTTTGCTAATTTGGAAATAAGTGAGTAGGGAGGTGTGTTTGTGGTCGAGTGGGCCTTTAGACAGGCTGCTAGCAGACCAAAACTCTGCTGTTTGTTGTTGCTTCATGAATTGCTGTACCTTGCTTTTACTTAATGAAACCAATTGTACAATTTGCCAACTTTGCCTTTTGGTCCAAAATGGTGGTGGAATGATGGTATGGACATGATTTAAGGCTTGAGGCAAGTCACAAATATGATATGATAGCAATCTCAATTGGCAAAATGGTGAAAAAAGTCCTAATTCAAAAAGTCAAAGTTTGGTCAAACTTTGATTTTAAAAGGAAAAGGTCAAAAAATGCCATTTTGATTGGCAAGGTTTTGGTGAATGAAATTTATATTTTTGGAAAGAGGATGAAAAATGTGGTTTGTAGGAAGAAACCCCACCAAATTTGGCCTTATGGTTTGAGAGATATGGCTCTTTGAAGTTCACAAATTGATGAAAATGAATTGATCATATCTTGACAAACACACATGGGATTTGGGAGTTCTTGGACTTTTTGAAAATGGGAAGACAAGATCTTCAACTTTCATGTTGGGCAAAAATCCATTTGAAGCTTGTATCATGATGTAAGTTTAAGATCAAGAAGTTTCCATTTTTGGCAGTTGAAATTACAGGTCCACTTTCTATTTCTGGAAATTTTCTGATTGACTTGATTTTCTTCCATGATGAGGTTTGACATGATAGATGAGGCTTGTACAAGCATGGATGAACTCTTTCAGATCAATTCTATCCATCAAATCACTGATTAAATCAACCGTTGACCAAGTTTGACTTTTCTAGGGTTTTGCACTGACTGAACCTCTTCTGATGAATTCCAAACCCTAATTCCTTGAGGACTTGACTTCAAATGATGTCCCAAGGTGTATGAACTCTTGATTATTGATCATGGTGCCCAAATTCTGCAAGAATGGCCACCATCCACTGCTTTGACTGACTGTTGACTGTCTTTGACCTAATTACTTCATCTGCAATTAACAAGGTTAGACTGACAATATTTTTGTACTTTTTTGGTTAGTAAATATATGAAAAGCAAGAATATACAAATGCAAAGTATGCTTGGTGATCAAGAAACAACCCACAAGGCAACCTACCCACTAGGAGGGGACAAAGGCATGCAATGATCCTTGAGGTTATGATATGAATGATATGGGCCATGAGGGATCTTAGGGCCCAAAATTGGGGTCTTACAGATGCCCCTATTTAAGGTCATTCTAGCCGGAGAAGTGAAGTTTAGAAATCTTCGTCTCGACGCGGTAGAATGGGCTTAAATAACAGTAATGAGACAAATTTTGGTCCCTAAGAGACCTCATGATGCAAATGTATGCATGCAAAAGACACAAATTCTGTGGGGAATATGATTCACACAGAAGAAAAGACGATCCATCGGAGTAGTACACTCACCAGGAACAGAGACTCTAACAAGACTCTATGGGGATAATAAAAGAAAAAGAAATGTGTGGACAATACACGACTCCAAACTGGGGAAGATCAACTGACATAACGTGGACAAGACACGACTCTGATTAGGGAAATAACAGAAAACAGATTGGAGAACTCACTGGGGAGTGAAGGACTCACACTGGGGAAAAGAATTCCAAAGGAAAATAAATCCATTGGAGAGACACAAGCTAACTCCTGAGGAGAAGCAAAAGAAAACTCCACTGGGGAAGTAACAAGCAAAATGAGATGCTACCGGTAGGGGTAACAAACTCAGGAAGGAACACCAAGGATACCAGGTTGTAGGTATGTAACAGGTGACCGACCAAAGACGTGAATTGGTGTGTGTTCCAAAACACTCATCATCCTGAAGAGAGCGAAAGCAAACTTGTTTATAGGATGGTCATTTGATTCTGTAAAGAATGCAAATCTTACTCAGTTGGGGAAACAAACAAAGTGTTCGACAAGAGAGTGCATGAGATATATTATTCATAGTCGTCGAAACGTGAATAATATACTCGCATGGAAAGTTATCCTGAACCGGGTTGTAGGTTGTTTATAGGATAAAATCCGAAATCGTGAATTGGTTTGTGTTCCAAGACACTCATCACCCTGAAGAAAGCTAGAACAGCAAACTTGTTTATAGGATGGATATTCAATTCCACAAGGAAAATGAATCTTACTCTGAGGGGAAAACAACAAAAGATTGACCCAAGAGTGAACGAGATATAATATCCATTACCGTCAGAACGTGGATAGAATACTCACAAAGGAAGATTATCCTGAACCGGGTTGTAGGTTGTTTATAGGATAAGATCCGGAGACGTGAATTGGTTTGTGTTCCAAAACACTCATCATCCTGAAGAGAAAGCTAGAACAGCAGACTTGTTTAAAGGATGGTCAAAAAACGTGAATTGGTGTGTGTTCCAAAACACTCATCATCCGAAAGAAAGCTAGAATAGCAAACTTGTTTAAAGGATGGTCAAAAAAGACGTGAATTGGTGTGTGTTCCAAAACACTCATCATCCGAAAGAAAGCTAGAACAGCAGACTTGTTTAAAGGATGGTCAAAAAAGCGTGAATTGGTGTGTGTTCCAAGACACTCATCATCCGAAAGAAAGCTAGAACAGCAGACTTGTTTAAAGGATGGATATTCAATTCCACAAGGAATATGAATCTTACTCGACTGGGGAAGATCAACAAAGGACTCCAACCAAAGAGCGCATGAGACATATTATTCATAGCCGTCAAAACGTGAATAATATACTCGAAAGGAAAATTATCCTGAACCGGTTACTGGGTTGTTTATAGGATAAGATCCGAAGACGTGAATTGGTTTGTGTTCCAAAACACTCATCATCCAAAACACGAATTGGTTAAAGGATGGCTATTCGATTCTACAAAGAATGAATCTTGCTCAGTTGGGGATAATCAACAAAGGATTCCAACTAAAGAGCGCATGAGATATATTATTCATAGCCGTCAAAACGTGAATAATAACCTTGCATGGAAGATTATCCTTAACCGGGTTGTAGGTTGTTTAAGGATAAAAATCCGAAAAGAAAGGCATCGGGATACCAGGATAGGTATATAATGATGACCAATCAAAAGGAGCAACAGACATTACCGACAAAAGGGTAAATGAAAGGCGATCTGCTGAGGATAAATTGCAAGCATCCGGCAATTATCCACAGGGACTAGCTGGGGATGCATTGGTAAACAACCAATGATCCAGGGAACAAATCACGAGCATACGGTGAAAAGACCCACTGGGGATAAAATTGCTAGCATACGGCAATTATCCACAAAAGACTTGCTGGGGGTATAAGTGCTGATCTGAGCAACTTATCCAAGCAAAGGAAAATCATCATCAAATATTGAATGAAGATAACCACAAAATTAGGGTTTGCATCTACCGAATACGGGGTAGAAGACCAACAACTCCGTGTGGGGATAGAACAAATCACAAATCCGCACGGGAAACCAAAATAGGGTTTAACAAACCACAAACTGCTGAAGAGCAGGAAAATAGGGTTTACAACTACCGGGTAGTAGGTAGAAAACCAAAAACTCTGGCTGGAGAATAAAAGGTGTATAACCACAAATTCTACCAAGAAAGCCAGGAAAGATAGGACTTACAACTACCGGTATGAGGGTAGAGGCCCAAAAACATTCCGCTGGGGAACAACCCGCTGGGAAACACAAGACATTTGACAAATAGCCAATTCGGGAATGATCCGAAAAGACAGACTGAATCAAGACACGTCCTAATGAGGATATAACTCAAATAGGAACTTCCATCCCAATGTATGTGTTGGGAGGAAACGGAAGAAACCGTCATCCACGAGGATATATCTCAATGGGGAACTGCAGAAGGAAAGACAAACATTTTCTGCTTATGGGGTTGACTCTATATGGAGAGATTTATAACACCCGACATCTGCTTGGGGAGATCTGTAAAGAGATCTATATCCCCCGTTGCAGGAGACACGACAAACAAAAGATATATGACAAGAAAATGCAACATGAATATCTGAATGTTTTATGAATATGCATGAATATGCGTGATTTATGTTTGATGAATGCTGACAAAACAGACAAATCTAACACAAACAGGTCCGGGAACCAAACGTCCGGTATTATACTTCCAGGGGAAAAACCAGCTGGAGAGCCAATCTGCGGAGATCTACATGCTGTAAAGCAAAGATCTGCAGGTACTGCTGAAGAAGCAGAGGGTCGGAGATATCAGGAAATAACCCAATCAAGGTACAGAAAGTCACAACGGGCAAAACAGCCACCAAGACGAATCTGTAGGGGAACAAGAGAAATCCCAAAGATATCTGCAGGGGATCCCAGTGTCAACTGAGAAACAAAGGTGCATGAAGCACGAACTGCTGTAGAAGCAAATCCACATAACTCCGCTGGGAGACAACCCACTGAGGGAGAATGATATCATCCAAATAGAATCTTACTGCATAAGCCATTCTACTGGGGAAAACTGTCGGCTACTCTCTTGGGAACAAACCACTGAGGGAGGACAGATCAAACAAGTAGATTCTGCAACGAACCACTCCACTTGGGGAGAATATACACAACAAACTGATCACAACAAGTAGATTCTGCAATAAGCCACTCTACTGGGGATCACAGACGGCAAATTGATCACAACAAGTAGATTCTGCAATATACCACTCCGCTGAGGGTCACAAACAGTCAGGAAATCAATCCGTTCTCGGGATGCTAGAGCCATCATCCGACCATATCGGGATTGAAAGAGTAATCAACGGGCAAGACCGCCACAACAAACATTCTGCAGGCTAAGCTGAGGAAAAGATGGTTGTAATACTGGGATGTCAACCCAAATCAACCACCGAGTAGGAAAATAAATCCTGCTCTGCTGAGGAGAATAACTCTGATGGAGAGATAGCAACAATTCCACAGACGACTTCGCCGGGGAAAGGGTAAAGTACCGGGTATCAAACCACTGACTTACCGAATCTTCAAAAAGAAAACGATCGTGCTGAGGAGACAGACAAATCCTGCTGGCACACTGCATGGGGAAAAGCGGTAACAACTCCACTTGCAACCCTGGTGGGAATGTTAATAACAGCTATATTCGCGACTCCGAGGGGAGTATCAATCAATCAGTTATACTCATGACTGCGCTGAGGAGACAAATAAAGTCTGGGGCATACGACCCACTGGAGAAAGTGACGGGGCGCCAAGATGACAAACCATCAACCGCCGAAACTTTCACAAGAAAACACCCATGCTAGGGAAAACTGCTGCTGGAGAGAACGAAGTCTTCAACAACACTCTGTTTGCGATTGTACTGGGGAACAACCCCAACAAAGATCTGAAGAAAGAAGATACCACCAAACCAGGAATATGAACGAATGTCTTACCCGTTAGGAATCATGCCACCCTCGGGAGAGCACTGAGATATTCTTGAGTATCTTTTCAATCTTGTGAATGTTCACTTTGTTTAAAACAAAAATTTTGAAAAATTGATTTGTTTAAAACAATGACATTTTATCAATTTAAAACATGCAAAACATTTGTTGAATTGAAACAAATAAGAGTGCAAATAATTGGATAAAAAGCTCAAATTGATTTGATAGAATGGTAGCCTGCAAATGGCAAGACTCCATAGATCTGTACAAATTTGAAATCAGTGATATATATTGGAAGAGGGCTACATTGAACATAATGATCCTTTCTCTACCAATTTGAATCTCGATGTATCCGAAGCTTCAGTTGACGACGAATCGAGAATCTTCTGACGAAATGACGACTGGTGAACAGAAAGTCTTGTCAGGATGCAGTTACTTGCCAAATCCCTAATTTTTGCCTAGATTGCCCCAGAGTGAGGTACTCAATCTAGCGGGATGCAAATATATCTTTTTTTCCAAGTCTCTAATTTTTGCCTGAATTACCCTTGCGGGTTCTCCACCGAGACGCTCTTTTTTTGCCTAAGCCGCCCTTTCGGGTTTTCAACTTAGCGAGCTATTCTGTTTTTTTCATTCTTTTTTCATTTGCATATACTTTTTTTTAGGCAAAGTATCTTTTAACTGCATCTGAATTCACAGGACGAGTGGAATCCTCCCCATCCATTGTTGTAAGCATTAAAGCACCGCCTGAAAAGGCTCTCTTAACAACATATGGACCCTCATAGTTTGGAGTCCACTTGCCCCTGGAATCGGGCGCGAAAGACAAAACTTTCTTGAGCACGAGGTCACCTTCTCGGAACACACGAGGCTTGACCTTCTTGTCGAATGCTTTCTTCATTCTCTGCTGATATAACTGACCATGGCACATGGCAGTTAATCGCTTTTCTTCAATCAAATTCAGTTGGTCATAACGACTCTGAATCCATTCAGCATCAGTCAACTAGGGACTTGAGGGTATAATTTTCTTTTTTCTTTTGGAAAAATTTTGAAAATTTTTTTTCCTGATTTTTGATTTTTCTTTCTTATTTTTCACCCTCTTTCTCTTTTTTTTTTTTTTTTTTTTTGTTTTTTTTGTTTTTTTGCATTTGCAATGCCCCAGTTTGACTGTTTTGCTGATTCTCATGATACAGCTGAATGAGCTTCCTTGGTGCTCAAGAAGGTGGGTAATCTCGCAAGGAATCCCCTTCAACATCATCTTCCTCTGCCCCAGATACAAGGACTTCAAGATTGGGAGATGGCGTTGGATCATTATGTTCAATGGGTTTAGAAGTCCCTGCATAATGATTTTGGTTAAGAAAAACTTCAGAATTTTAAACAAGCAAATCATTTATGCAGATGAAAAATACTGTTTTCTTGTTTTTCATGGTTTTTTGTGATCACTGATTTCATGCAAAAAGCAAAAAGTGAAAACAAAGGAAAAACAAATGTTTGACAATGCATTAATTGAATGAAAACATCATTGTATTAAAATGCTGCCAACAATGCCATCACTTCTCCTTTTGGCATGGGAGAAGGGTTTTAAACAAAATGAACAAATCACGCTGACTTATGAATGACCATAGGAACATCCACAGCGACCCAATTGTGGCAAGACACCACCAGGAATGATGAAATTGTTCTCATCCTCTGCGTCTTCTTCTTCAATGATAGCAGCAGCTTCTTCTTCTTCAGGTTGATCGGCGTGAATGAACCCTCCACTCGTGAACAAACCTTGCTCATTAAGTGCCCCAGAACAGTGGCCAATGCCAGCCCGGGATCGGTTAACTAGGAATAAATCCATCAACAGGAATAAATCCATCAACAGGAATAAATCCATCAACAGCACTAAGGCTGACAAAATCCTCCTCGGAGTCCACAATTCTCTTGCTCAGGATGATCCATCAATCTGGCAGAGTTGGCTCTGGTATAGTACCGGCGAAGTGCGTCTTCAAAATAAATGAAGATCGCGGGGTCAGACCACAGGACGGGAGACCGGAACAAAACACCTGCTTATGCAAATGATGCATGAAGTATTTATGCATATGCTTGTTTTTATATCAAAGGAACCCGAGGGTTTTGTTTGCAAACTTTGAAATATTGAAGCATTTTGATCATACATGAGAATATCTCATCAAATATATCAGGTGAAAAAATTTTCCTGGTTTTTTCATGTTTTAAAATTTTTGCAAATAAACTCCTTTGAGTTCCTTGAAAATTTTCTTTTTCTGATGATATGGATGCGGATGAATGCGTGAATGCATGAATGCAACAATCACACTCAAGGATCAAGCAAGGCACACCAAACAAAGGTCGTGGGAAAGCTCAATGTATCCTTAATATCAATCATCCATTTTGGTGGATTTAGGTTTTCACCTTATCGACACCCAAGTTCCATTGATATTAACGGTACATGAACCGGTTCTAACATTCTTAATATCAACCAGCCACTTTGGTGGATTTTAGGTTTTACACCTGATCCGGGATCCATTGATATTAACAATGTTTGAACGACTCAACCACGAATCACGGGTTTGTTGAGAGTCACGAGCATGGGGTCTCGGTTAAGAACCACCCAAAGGGAGTGTACTAGGGTTTAAACCTGCCAGACATGTTCTACCAGAGGTTCCCATAATCATCGTTCCATCTTTCGAATATTATCGGAGGAACGAATACTCGTATTCCAAGAATATTCTCAAGAGAAACTCTTATGAGTGTAGTATCGCGTAACAATCGCATCAGAACTGACATCTGAACGACCTCCGCACTACGGTCCTAAAAATAGGCCAAGATGGGTTTGGTAAACTACGGTCCTTGGCTTCTGCGGAACATGATTGAAAGAATAATGCCTATCCACAAATAACTTGTGTGACATTATTAATTCAACATGTCCTCCACCAAGTGAATGGACTCGCAAGTCAACTGGCTAAGGACTACTCCACACCAGTCGACAAGACTATGCCATTCTCCTATCCTAGAGTGCACTCGAGTTCGGGTATAGAACTCATCTCACAGATCACCAAAGCAAACAGCAAATGTATATCAAGCAATTCACACATTACAATCAATACAGTCATCCCAAATTGTACAAAAATATGTCAAATAAAGAATAACAATATAGCACAACAAGGGTGAAAAGTAGGCAATACCACCAGGGATTCTGGTGAGTTTCCCCAGCAGAGTCGCCACTTTTCTGTGACGGTGTATTCGTCGCTATATGATCTATCGATTAAATCATAAGCTAAGAGATACATTGAAATTTCGAGTCGCCACCGCACTTTTATTTATCCAAAGGACTGGCTAAAAAGCGAACAAAAGCCTAAGAAGTTTTACACGTAGAAAACTAATAAAAAGATCAGAGATTCTGGGTAAGGGGTAAATTACGCAATGGGAAGGTGTTAGGCACCCACTACATCCTAGGTACTCCTAGGGAGCCCTTTTCACACTTGTTATGCTAAATTAATATTTGTTATGACAAAAGTATTGTGCAAACATGATTGGGATGATGAGAAAAGAATATACAATTTTATTATTTTTGTGTTATTGGGTTTTATTTATTTTTGTGTTCGAACGGATGAACCCGCTGCCTACGTACCTTCCATCAAAGGTAAGGATCAAAACGCCGTAGTTCGGCTAAAAGATTTCCAAAAGTTGGTGGATTCAGTTTTAAACACAAGCACTGAGGCTTTTCATTATCAATGGGAGAACACTCGACCAAAAACAACATCCACCATGCGAGGATAGCTTCGACGTACTAGAGGGGTTAGCCCTGTTTTCAGTACGGAAGTCTTACTGTCGACTCACTAAGGATAGGCAAGATTTACATCAACCACAATGATAATTGAAGCCTATGGCTAATGCATGAAAAGATTAATGGACAAAGCCAAAACAAGTGAATGAGTGAAATTAATTGATTGTGATTGTGAAAATGAGGTCAAAGTATGATTAAGATTGATTCAAAGAAGTATTATGAAAATGAAGTTTTGAAAAAAAGTCAAGGACTTGGGGTCCAGGTTTTTAGTTAGAAAACATGAAGATGTTTGCACAACACTTATGTCAAGTTTTAAAAGTATAGTGTGAAAAGTCTAGGACATAATGAATGATGAATGGATGGAGATGGATTGTGAAACTTCTTAGAAGGTTCACTTCTTGAAATCATATGGGAGATGATCCAAGTGTGTCCTTTGGAATGCAATGGATAATAGAAAACAAACAAAGATGAAATCCAAAAGGCGGATATCGGATGCCAATCACTGGGCTTATACCAATCTCCTAAAACAAAACGGGATATCAGATGCCACTCAATGGACTTACACTAATCTCCACAGAAGAAAACAAGAAATGGGATATGAAATGTGGAAGTCAACTGCCAATCTGTCTGGACTTAGGTTAACTCCACAGATATGATCATAGGAATACCAATGCCACATTGCAGGGACTTACAAGGATCCTCACATACAAGAACAATGCAACATGAGATGATGAGAAAGCAAAAGCCAACTTGCAGGGACTTACAGTTGCAATTTCTCATACAATCAAGCAAAACAATTTATGATCACAGGAAAACAGATGCCAACTTGCAGGGACTTATAACTGTATCCTCACATAGACAAGGCAAAACATGGATGTAAGATGCCAATCTGTCTGGGCTTACTCTAACATACACAGTATGATCCTAGGATAACAAACGCCAACTTGCAGGGACTTACAGTTGCATCCTCACATACAAACAAACAAAACAATGAGCAGAGATAAGATGAGTGGCCAAGGTGATGGTCTTATACTCACTTCCATGTCATAGGAGCAATGGCCAAAAGAGATGGACTTACAATTGTCCTCAATGGGTAAACAATCAATGATAGCACACAACAGCAAATGAGATGAACATGCACTAATGGCAATTGATGATGATGATAAATGCATAGCATATAGGCAAGCAAGTGCACATGAAGCAAACAATCAATCAATGAATAGCAAACAGCACACTCTATAGCCAAACAATGGGGGGCTCACACAAGAGGGTTTGACTTTGGAAAGTCCACTGTAATAGGTAAAGGGTCGCTCTTAACCTGGCCATTGAAGGGCTCAGGTGAAGCAGATGAAAAGGAGATGAGGGGTGTGCCTCATTGCTTCTATCTCAGATCAGAGAGAGCATCAAAGAAAGTGGGGGAGTTCAGAAAGTAGGAACTCTCTCCCCATTATTGACTCGATCAGATCTTGGGTTTTTATCTCAATGCTTCAACCATGTAATGGGAGCAAAGAGAGGACACACTGAATAGTGGGGGATAGATTACTTATCCCTACCTTCCACCAATTGCCTTACTTGAAGGACTTTTCCTGCTTAGGACAAATTTAAACACACACAGGCATTGCCTCTTAAGGAGGACTTCAGACAGTTTGCCCGGTCAAATAACAGACCGGGTCTCCAGACTACATGAAGAAGAAGTATTTATACCTCAAAGCAAATGCTAAATAGCAAAGCAAGCAAGCAAGTTCAAAGAACTTAGGCAACTAAAGTACCTGAAAAAGTCAAACTCATTAGTAAACAAGTCAACAATCAAAATCAAAAGAAAGTGAACCAATGGTCAACCACAGAGGGACCAATTGTGCAAGGCACAAAGACTCAAGCATATGAGTCACCTACAAAACAAAGGTTAGCACATTAAACAATCAAACTAAAACACATTTGAATGATCCTCAAGGCATTGGTGCTTAACCTGAAACAGATGAACTCAACATAAGCTTAGAAGACCACTAGGACTAGCCTAGGGTCAAAGGTGAAAGAAAAAGTCAAGGCAGCAAGGAAAAGTCAACCCAAACCAAGTCTAAACATTCAAGAAGCATTCTCAATTGGATTCATAATTATATCATGTATCATTGTCATCTCATATGCAAAAGGATGCAAAGCATGGCAAGAGAAGCATACAAAAGGTCAACAGCAAGACCTCTATCAAAAGTCGACTCAAACAATCTCAAAAATTATGAAATAAATCACATTCAATCCTAACATCTAGCATGGTAGACATGTCAAATTTCATGGCATTTGGATGAGAGGAAGGCAGTCAAGTAAAATCATGAAGCCAAACCAAATTCAAGTAAGCATGGTGAAAGTCAACAAGCATGGGTCAACTTCAAAAAATCATATCAATTCGAAAACAGAAGAGAAATGAATGAGATTAACACCAATGCAAAGCTTGAGATGTCTAGTTATCACATATGAAATTTCATGGTCATACAATAAGATTTGAGAATTTCACAAAAGATATGGCAACATGTATCACAAAAAGTCAACAAATGACTAAACATGGAAGAAAATTCTCAATCAAATGGAAAACAGCAATATTAATTCCAAGAAAATTCATACACAAACTAGACATGTGATAGATGATTCATGCAAAATTTGGGGTCATTTGAATGTAAGGAAGCATGTGAACAAAAATTGGGAAAATGCATATCATTCATATAGCACCAAATGTAACACATAACTTCAGAAAATCATAACTCTCAATCCACAAATGATAAATGCACAAACTTTATATGGAAATGAAGGTCAATGTGTCTAGTTTCACCACAAAAAATTTCAGGCTCATTGGATGCAATATGAGTATTTCACAAAAGGAATGGCACAATGTATCATTTATGCATACATGTCAAGAAAATAATTATCAATTAAAATCCAGCCACTGAAAAATTAATTAAAATTCACCATAAAATAGAGGACACATTCATGAACATGATGGAAAAAATTGCATGATTTTTGGATAAAAATTGAAAGAGAAATTAATTGTGGAAGTTGGATGAAATTTGGATGCAACATGAAGCAAATAGCATGGCAATGGTCAACATGGGGGTCAACGGATGGCAAAGTGGTAAATAGCGCAGTCACTTATTGAAGTGCTGCGTTTTGGGCAAGGCAAATGAAATGTTTTCATTGGCTCTGGCCCAATGAAACAGTAAATTGGCCAATGGAACTCAAATTCTGAGTTTCTAAAAAAACCTAGGGTTTTAGCAGCATGGTATTGGCATGCAAGCAACATCATAAAACCAATTTCGAACAACAAGAACAACAGCAAATCACACCACAGCATGGTATTGGCTCTCACACAACTAAAGCAATAGTAAGCCACTACATTCATGTAAACTTCTGGAAAACTAGGGTTTAAACAGCAGCTTGCATAAACTCATCCCATGCTTAATCAACATCAAAGAAAACGAAAATCACTTAGCAGGGTAAGCAGCAAGGTTCATGGTGTCTTCAAGCAAGCATCAACAACATCAAACAACATGATTCGACCAAGCATACAACAGCATAGCATTATCACTCAAATGAACACAACTCATGAACACCAACATCATGCATCATCAACCAACAACAACATAAGCATATTCATGAGATTTTCTGGGTAACTTAAGGTTTAAACAAACAGCAACATTCATTCATCATTCTTCATCATTTAAATCATCAATCACAAACAAATTTCCAGTAGACCTATTCACACAGCATGGCAACTAAACAAAGATGTTCATACTGCATCCTAGCAACAACCAAACAAACAACCAAATCGAGCAAATTCTGGGCAGGTTTACAGTCATGAACAGGGTATCACCTCCATGCACTCGAAAAATTTATGTGCCCAGAAAACAAAATTAAGCATTGCAATCTCATCATCATTCATCCAGCATGCATATTCCACTCATCATTTTCATGTAATCATCATCAATAGAGCTAATCGATTGAAAACACATTTGAGCACAAAAATAGAAATCCATATATCTCACAGCATAGTCATCCATTTAATGTGATTCAAAGCTCAAATCAACCTACTAAGTAAGACCTACATGATGTGTAACAAGATTTGAAAAAATAATGCAGTCGAAAACTCACTTGTTTTGAAGAAAATCAATGGAACAGTGCTGCTTTCGATGATAGGGGTGCAAACAGATGATGCTTGTGTCTGGTAATGAAGGATGATGAAGCTTGTTCAGCTCAAACTTGCTTGGACCTCCTCAAATCTCAAGTTGCCATTGCTGGTCCATGGGGAAAGCAGAGTATGAAAGGGGCTCTACAGTTAGTGAATGGTGGTTGAATGCTCTTCCAAATGTTGCTCAGATGAAGGAGTGATGATGGAAGCTTGTGGTGTTTTGAGGGTTTTTTAATAAAATGTTGCTCGAGCCAAAAATGCAGTTGAGAGAGAGGAGAGTGTTCTGGTTTGTTTCAGCTGCTACTAGGGTTCTCAATTGGCAGAAAAGTTGACTTATATTGTCTGTTTACCATCCTTAATCCATGTTGTAAATTGGTTTAGCTCACAATGTACCATTTGCTATTTTGCTAATTTGGAAATAAGTGAGTAGGGAGGTGTGTTTGTGGTCGAGTGGGCCTTTAGACAGGCTGCTAGCAGACCAAAACTCTGTTGTTTGTTGTTGCTTCATGAATTGCTGTACCTTGCATTTACTTAATGAAACCAATTGTACAATTTGCCAACTTTGCCTTTTGGTCCAAAATGGTGGTGGAATGATGGTATGGACATGATTTAAGGCTTGAGGCAAGTCACAAATATGATATGAAAGCAATCCCAATTGGCAAAATGGTGAAAAAAGTCCTAATTCAAAAAGTCAAAGTTTGGTCAAACTTTGATTTTAAAAGGAAAAGGTCAAAAAATGCCATTTTGATTGGCAAGGTTTTGGTGAATGAAATTTATATTTTTGGAAAGAGGATGAAAAATGTGGTTTGTAGGAAGAAACCCCACCAAATTTGGCCTTATGGTTTGAGAGATATGGCTCTTTGAAGTTCACAAATTGATGAAAATGAATTGATCATATCTTGACAACCACACATGGGATTTGGGAGTTCTTGGACTTTTTGAAAATGGGAAGACAAGATCTTCAACTTTCATGTTGGGAAAAAATCCATTTGAAGCTTGTATCATGATGTAAGTTTAAGATCAAGAAGTTTCCATTTTTGGCAGTTGAAATTACAGGTCCACTTTCTATTTCTGGAAATTTTCTGATTGACTTGATTTTCTTCCATGATGAGGTTTGACATGATAGATGAGGCTTGTACAAGCATGGATGAACTCTTTCAGATCAATTCTATCCATCAAATCACTGATTAAATCAACCGTTGACCAAGTTTGACTTTTCTAGGGTTTTGCACTGACTGAACCTCTTCTGATGAATTCCAAACCCTAATTCCTTGAGGACTTGACTTCAAATGATGTCCCAAGGTGTATGAACTCTTGATTATTGATCATGGTGCCCAAATTCTGCAAGAATGGCCACCATCCACTGCTTTGACTGACTGTTGACTGTCTTTGACCTAATTACTTCATCTGCAATTAACAAGGTTAGACTGACAATATTTTTGTACTTTTTTGGTTAGTAAATATATGAAAAGCAAGAATATACAAATGCAAAGTATGCTTGGTGATCAAGAAACAACCCACAAGGCAACCTACCCACTAGGAGGGGACAAAGGCATGCAATGATCCTTGAGGTTATGATATGAATGATATGGGCCATGAGGGATCTTAGGGCCCAAAATTGGGGTCTTACATGTTGCATCCTGGCCCTACGTAGTTTGTCAGAAACAAACATCAGAGTCAACGTAGTTCGGGGAAAAGGAGACATGCTCGCTAAGACATCACGTCCTATGCCTACGTATCTTCTCTATCCAGAGGAGAATCAGAGCACTCGTAGCTCGGCTAACGCACGCTGAAACAAGACACCAAAAAAGGGACGCTGAGACGTCAAAAGAAACAAAAAGGAAACAGAATGCCAATACATGGACTTACACCCGACTCCCAACAATAACAAAAAAAGCAGAAAACAGAATGCCAATATATGGACTTACACCCGAATCCTAACAATAACAAACGCTAACCAGCGAACACCAAAGATGAAGGTTATCAGAACGAACCCCAAAGATAAACCCCAAAGATGAACCCCAATATGAATAACAATATGAACCCCGATATGAACCCCAAGTGAATAACAATTATCACGCATGAGCCCCGAAGATGAACCCCAAATGAATAACAATCATCACGCATGAACCCCGAAGATGAACCCCAAATGAATAACAATCATCACAAATAAACCCTGAAGATGAACCCCAAAGTGTATAACAATCGTTATAAATGAACCCCGAAAATGAACCCCAAGATGAACCCCAAGTAAATAACAATCACCACACATGAACCCCCAATATGAACCCCAAGTGATAACAATCACCACAAATGAACCCCGAAGGTGAACCCCAATATGAACCCCAAGTAATAACAGGAGAATTCCCTCAAGGTATGAATATGCAATACACACGCCGAACAAACGGGTACTCCCACCAAAGAAAACAAATAAAGAAAAGGGTGAACAAACAGAGACTCAAAGAAAAATGGTGAACACACACAAAACCAAAACAACAACAAAAAGAAGAAGAGGTTTCCGGAGAGATTGCTCACAACCTCCTGCCTACGTATCTCATCTGGTATGAGAATCAGGGCGACGTAGTTCCCCTTACCAGGGGTAAAACACTCTCCTAACCAGAGACCAGGGAGACAACAAACTAATAGGGAGACTAAGACTCGAGCCTAATAGTTGTCATGCAATCAATATCCCTAAGTTGAGGTCTCTAACATGCATTCAACTTCCTCAGCAATCAATCATACAACTCCTACAAAAATGGAGATGAGAAGAGGAAAGCAGATAAACACATCAACACAAGTAAACAAACATCACACTCTATATCCATACAAGAGGCTCAAATAATGGGTGGGCTTTAGTCAAGAGGGGTCATATCAACCTCGACAAACAAGCCAAACTGTAATGGGTAATCTGTAGCCCTTAACCACTAACATTGAACGTTAGGGTGAAGCTGATCAAAGTTTAAATGAGGATGAGAACTCATGCTCTTACCCCTGGCCAGGGTGAGCTCATGACACAGAAAGCGTGGGGATCCAGAAAGTGGGATCCTTTTCCACTTGACAGACACTGGATAAAAGATCTGGGGCACATGTTCAGAAGCATCAGCACGTGCTGCGAGCATAAAGAACGACACACTGAATAACGGGGAATTGGCTACTAATCCCTTTTATCCGTCAATTGCCTCTACTCTTGGAGGTCTTATCAGATATCACATGCCTCTTCTTGGAGGTCTTTGGGCATAATTTTAAACAAACACAAACAGAGCCTCTGAAGGAGGACTTGCCAGCAAAATGCCTGCCAAAAAGGTGACAGGACTTCCAGACTACATGAAGTAAGAAGCTAACTACCTGAGTGGTGTGTCAACCACCATCCAATGCTCAAGCAAGAGCAAAAGCAAGCAAGCAACTAAGGTACCTGTACAAAGACTAAACAGTTAGTACTTCAGTCATAAAACCAGAAGACAAGCAGTGAAACCCTCTAACAGTTACACAATCCAATGCATAAGTGCCCTAGCACTCAAATGAACTCATGAGCTCACCACATCAATTAAAACCCTACAAAACAAAAATAGGTCAGATCTTAATGCATTTGTATCTCACAAGGTGAGAACAAACCCAATCATCAATGATAAGTATCCAAACATGAAACAAGAGACAAAGTTAGTTCATGCACAAAGATAAAACTCAAAACCTAACTAAATGACCAATCCAGAACCCATCCTTTTACACATCACACATTTCAACATTGCATTCAATGTCCTCAAAAGGACCAACATTAAATCATAACCAAATGCCTCAAATTGCCTATGTAATGTAATGACCAAAAATATGCACAAAATGAATTTCCAACTTAGAAAATTCATATCAAATCAGAAATGCATGCAATGACTTTGAGATTTTTTGTACCAGTTCCTTATGCCATGAATGTTCAATATGAAAAAGATCAAGTCCAGAAGGATGCACATGCTATGTGAACAACAATGCACCAATTCAATGTCAAAAATGTGACACAAATTGTCACATTTTTCTCTATGTGTCAAAAATGATGATAACATGTGAGAAAAATTCCAAACCAGTGACCAAAAATTCATATTATGTATGTATGTCATGTATGCAAAAAATTGGATCAGAAGGTTCAACATAAAGAATTTCACAACACATTGAATACACTATATCAATTTGGCACCACATGGATTCAAAAATTCACACATAAAAATCCAGACATCCAAAATTCATGAAATTAACATCATATAAAAGTAGACATCAATACAAAACTGTGAAAAAAAATTTGGACTCATTTGGACTATTTTTGGATTTTTAATGATTTAAACAAAATAGGAAAAATAATTGAAATATAATATAAAAATGGAGGGAAATGAAATCATTTGAAATAAACCAGAAAAAACAACAACCACACGATATGGCGCGCTCATCAGATCAATGGTCCATGTTCGAATGATGAAATGCAACGTTTCATTAATCCAGTCACCACACACAATCAGCATTCAACTCACGCGTGGCTTTGGTCAAGGCATTCATATCCAATCAAGCTTCTACGTAACAGCACACATGGAACACACGTCACCAAACCCTAAAACACACACAGACGCCGGAGTTCTGCTCCGGTCGTCTTCTCCGGCAAGCCTCACGGTGGCGCCTCCCTACATTTTTCCAGAAATCCCTCAAACCGGTACCACTTCACTCGCCTCTTCACGCTGAAACCAAATCTCACACTAGTTTCTCCTAAATCTCTATAGGTTTTGCAAATCGAAGAGGATAAGTTATGAGATCCAAACTTCCAGTCAACACCACATCCTCAATTCTCACTCAAACTCAAATCTAAACATATATTCATGACCTATGCCACACGATCTACATATCTATAACTTAAAAACAGCAAAAGGAGAAAGTGAAATTCAACTCACCTGAAATTGGAGCTTCTTAGAATCACGATCTCACGAGCTCAGCTGCTCCAGATCAACTCCTATGCACCTCCTTTGAAGCTTTATGCAAGAAGAAACGGTTGAAACCTCTTGAATCTACTTCAATTTCCAAATCCGTTCACCATGAGAAAGCTATTGAGTTGCTTGATATCTTGAAGAATTGCACCAAATAATGGATGATTCTTGATCAGTGAAGCATGAGGATCAAGAATATGTAAGAATCTTTGAGGTTTGTGAGGAGAAAATGGAAATTCGAAGAGAGAGAAAATTGAGAGAGTTCTTGAATTTTCAGATCTGAAAAGTTAGTTATGGCAGTTATGGCTAGGGTTTCACTATTTATACTTCTTGCTAATCACACTGAAAATCAATTTAGACCTTCACTAAACATGATTAGTGAATTATTAAACCATTTGCAAAAAATGAATAATGAGCTCTCATGGCCATAATACACGTATGATATCCCATGCAAAGCTTCCAATTCACTTATGGACATCCAAGGGTCAAGATTGAAGTGTTATTTTGCCTTTATCTTAAGCAAAAAATGAATGGTGAAAATTCACTTTAATTTGAACATGTGTGAAATAATGAGCATACACACTTTTCCCATGCATGGCAAAGCTCATTTTGAGATGTCTTGAACATGTGAAGCATTTTGCCAAAAGAATGAACCAATTTGAAGCATTGTATCAAAAGTTATGCCATTTTGAATTTCCATGCACACCTTGTGATCAAATGACCATAACTCCTCAACCATTCATCATATGGACATGAATTAAGACTTTTTGGAAAGGGGAAACAAAGATCTACAACTTTCATGTTAACCAAAAATCCATTTGAAACTTCTTTGATATTGAAAAGTCAAGTTGAAAGTGGACCAAAAACATGCCAAATTTGGAAACTTTGAATTATAGGTCATTTTCCATTTTTAGTAGCTTTTGCCATGACCTTTGAATCTCCAAGATGGATGTTTAAAATGATGAATAGACCCCATTTGAACATGATTGAGGTGTCTCAACTCATTTCCCCACCTCATAGCCCTCAGTTGACTGCACAGTTGACTTTTTGGTCCTCAGATGACCTTGAAATGCCTTGATCCACTTGAGCCTCTACCACTTGGGGAAATTGCTCAAAAATGAAACCCTAGCTCATGTAAGCCCCTTATGATAACCATGTGATCCTCATCCCGAGAAAATACCTCATCTTTTTGAGAAACCCTAGTTGGAAGAATGACATTGATTAGGGTTGACCAGAGGTCACAACCCTAATCTAGAGGAACTCGAGGAAGGAACTCTGAAACCCTTGATGATGATAGAACCATGATGATGGTGATATATCCTTTGCAGATAAGATGATGGTGATATATCCTTTGCAGATAAGATGATGCTGAAGACCTTTGAAGACCCAAGAAACCCTGATGAGATGCAAAATGTAACTTCTCCATAGAGACCCTCAGGCTTGAATCATGTAACTTCTCCATCTTTTGAAAAGACTTTGGAGGATGACCTTCTTATTTTCATATGAGATGCAAAATGCAATGCCTAATGCTCTAAAATAAGAAATGCAATGTATCAAACTAGTCTCAAGAAGAGGAGGGAAAATTTTGAGGTGTTACAGCTGCCCCTATTCAATCCACTGGAGACCCGAAAAGAAGATAGCAGCGGCTTACGCACTTTCGAGGTATCAAGGGATTGAATACAATAAAAGCCTGAAAATTTGCACCGGAGTGAAGTGAAGTAACAATGTCTGTCAGAATCGGTAAAGAGGTGGTCTTGAAAGAAGAATCCGTCTTGTACGGTGAGAGTCGGTCTGAATACCGAAAAAGAATGTTAACCTGGATACGAAAATAAATGGTACACAGAAATAACCATGGCCTGAATGCCACACGTTGCATCGACCTGAATGTCGGAAACTTCTTTGATCTGAACATCGGAAAAACTGGCCTGAATGCCACTTCGGTCTGAATACCGGAAAGCTGGCCTGAATGCCACAAGTTGCATCGACCTGAATGTCGGAAACTTCTTCGATCTGAACATCGGAAAATCTGGCCTGAATGCCACTTCGGTCTGAATACCGGAAAGCTGGCCTGAATGCCACTTCGGTCTGAATACCGGAAAATCTGGCCTGAATGCCACTTCGGTCTGAATACCGGAAAGCTGGCCTGAATGCCACTTCAGTCTGAATACCGGAAAATTGGTCTGAATGCCACAAGTTGCGTCGACCTGAATGTCGGAAACGTCTTCGATCTGAACATCGGAAAATTGGCTTGAATGCCACTTCGGTCTGAATACCGGAAACCTGGCCTGAATTCCACTTCGGTCTGAATACCGGAAAATTGGCCTAAATGCCACAAGTTGCGTCGACCTGAATGTCAGAAACTTCTTCGATCTGAACATCGGAAAATTGGCCTGAATGCCACTTCGGTCTGAATACCGGAAACTTTCATGCTTGTCAGTATCAGCAGAAATAGGGAAAGTGATAATTGAGGCAGCGTGTGGGCCAACGACCCCTGCTGGGGAAACAAAGGGTAAGTCATGAACAAACTTCAGTCTGAGTACTGGAAATAAACTTCTGGCTTTTCACTCGGGATACCGAGAATGTTTTATGCTTTTCTTGAACCCCAAAAATACTTCATGTCACTCTTACTGCCAAACAATGAACCCCGTTCTCCATTTGAACCCCGTTCTCCAGAAGACACTCTGCATCTCCTTTTCTCCTGATGGACCCCGATCTCCGCGCTGATCGCGTAACATTCTCTAATCTTCATTTCCATCTCCGAACGACGGAAATTTTTCCCCCAATATCGCGCTACTGGGAAATACGGTTGATCCAACGTCACGATGCCAAACTCCTCAGAGTAACATCTTCACCAACCAGCTAAACCAATTCACGATCTGCCATCCTTCCTCTCACTTGGTACCCAACTCTCTGTGTTCTCTGTTGAGGTGACTGCTGTTGCTGTTGTACAAATTGATTACCAGCAGGAATCGTTACTGCAGCAGTATGCTGGTAGTAATGATCCCTACCATGTCCCCTTTGGGCATACACAACACTCGATTCACCCTCCTTCTTGCGCTGACCATTACCAAAGGGCTTCTTTACTCCAGACGACAGAGCATTTCCCTGTATTTTCCCCATTCTCAGCCAGCTTTCAATCCTCTCACCAGCCACTACTATATCTGCAAAGCCGGTAACCAGACATCCCACCATCCTTTCAGCAAAAGTCCCCTAAAGGGTACCCATGAACAAATCCGACATCTCCCGATCTACCAACGGAGGTTGAACTCTGGCAGCCAACTCTCTCCACCTTTGTGCATACTCTTTAAACCCTTCATTCGGCTTCTGAGACATACCCTGCAACTGGGTACGGCTTGGTGCCATGTCAACATTAAATTGGTACTGTTTGAAGAAAGCATCCCCCAAATCCTGCCAGCTCTTAATATCTGATGATCTCAACTTGGTGTACCACTCAAGAGACCCACCAGATAAGCTATCCTGGAAGAAGTACATCCAGAGCTTCTGATCCATGGTGTAGGCAGATATCTTTCGGACAAAGGCCTAAAGATGAGTTTCCGGGCAAGAACTCCCATTGTTTTTATCAAACGTGGGCACTTTGAACTTCTGTGGGATCACAATCCCCTCAACCAGCCCCATATTTGTCATGTTAATAGTCCTAGGAGTAGTATGGCTTTCCAAAGCCCTAATATTTTCTGCTAGTACCTGAATCTCTTTGTTCGGTGGTTGAACACCATACTGACCGAACTGCTCATTCAGCATAGAGAACTGATCCTCTTCTTTATCCTCCACAGCCCCAAGGAAAGGAGAAAACTGAGTTTCCTTCAGAATGTTGCCAACATGACCTGGACCACTGCCTGCAGCAAAACCAAGACCACCACCATTGTTGATGAATACACCACCATTAGTTGCCTTCCTTCTGGGATCGCCACCACCCCTAGAACCTCCAGGACCATGGTTGGAGTTACCCTCTTGACTATTGCCATTATTGGCAAACGAAGCCAGCTCAAGCTTCTCCACCTTCTCGGCGATTGCTTTCTGCTCCATGGCGAACCCTTGCATGGCGTTGATCAACTCACTCATCTTCTCTTTCAGCTCGAGAATGTCAGCGTTGGATGGATCCATCAATTTGGGATTGTTGCGTCTGGTAAAGTATCTGTGTGGACGAGTTACGTGTAGAGGGATGACTCGGCGTGCGCGAGCAATGATTCCTGTGACAATCAAACACGTTAGAAACCGACACCTGCAAAATAGAAGACAAGTTATTATGATTCATGCATGAATGCAATGTCTATCCATATGAGGAACATTCTATCCTTCGATCCTGGCTTCATTGAGACAGACAACAATCCGACAGCAATATTCTGACATTAATCATCTAGCTTTGCCATACAGAACAGAAAGTTGCGCTTTAGCAAAGATATCACCCGACCATGTGTGTGTTAAGTAAGTGCAACACGAAAAAGCAAATAAAGCTTTGAGATCAATCACTGAATGATGATAACCACTGTATAGCAAAAAAAGGCGCAACACGTGCGAGAGTCATATATCATATCTAATACAAATCATCTTTACAATCCTCCAGAGTCGGAAAGAAATACGAGCAAGTGAATTCCGTCAACATGCTTGACGGTAATCCAACACAAGATAACAACTGCAATAAAAACTAATCTGAAGAAGGTCCCACAGAAGGCTCTGCATCATCAACCATCCCGGTAAACTTCATAGTGAACCTGAGCTCAGTGTTCTTCCTTAACCCTCAGCTTCGCTTCCCATTCGGTGGTAAGGGCTTTGGCTCTAGCTTCCCTCTGAGTCTTCACAAGGACTTGTTAAAATTCTGGTATAGTCAGAGTTCAGATGTTCTACACGAAGTCATGACATCTGATCCAACATTGTTACTAATACAGCAAGACAGTTATAACAATTAAAATCCAGTACTGATATGCACTCAGTCACAGATGTTTAGACATCTGATAATATACCAACATGGAAATAAGAACATCTAGTTTTGCCCATCTAGTGCACACACACAGTAGAAATCAACCATAGCCCTTATGATTATTGATCCTGTCCAGTTCTAAGCAGGATGTCTCAACATTGTTTTGAACATCATCTGTCACAACATTACAGATGGATAAACTGTAACAGACTAACCAGTCTATCAGTAACAACAGTCAATAATGAATGTCATAACATTCTATTTTGTAATCAGACTGAAGGCTACGTGTCAAGTCTGTTCTTCCCTTTATAAACAGACTAGAAACAGACTGAATTATAACAGATAAATTACAGAGTGCAGAAGGTAAAAACACCAATAATTGTTAACCCAGTTCGGTATAACTTTACCTACTCTGGGGGCATACCAAGCCAGGAAGAAAATCCACTATTAGCAGTATTAATTCAGAGTTAAACTCCCCCGTTTACAACTCCTCACTTAATCCCTACCCAATGCAATCTATACCTAGGAACTCCTAGATAGAAACCTCCAGTTTCCATTCCTATCACTACAATTACCATGTAATGTCAAAACATCTTGAAGATGCTTCACAGCTTCGTTCAAGAACACAATCACTCTTGCCTACAGGCTTTGAGTTACAACTAATCTCATGCTTTCAAGCACTGAGAAACACTTGGTAACCTTCCTACAGGTTGGGAGGTTTACCTCAAAAATACCCCTAATTTCTACATTGTTTGAGGCTTACAACACCTAGGTTACAATCTGCTATTTATAACCTAACCACCCAACTGGATTTGGGCCTTCAAAAATCGCAGCAAATCTTCTTCTTTGCTGTTACAGAGCTGGCAGAAATCTTCTGCTCCAATCAAGGTCTTCAATCAATCTTTTAGTTCCTAAAATATCTTCATATTTAGAAAGTGTATATTCACCAATATATTCACCAAATCTTCTGATTGAATCTTCAAGATCTTCACATAGGAGATAGGATATTCACCAGATCTCCTAATTAATCACAAACCAAACCATAATTAACTGATCAGGTTGATACACATGTAAGATGTCACAGTCCCGATGTCGTGACATCTTACATGACATGTTGGTCGAGATGTTGAATTTCTTCAACCCAACATATTAAAACAACAGAGGTGATTACATATTATTTGTTTTACAAAATTACTGCCAATCTTAAGGTACTAACACTTGTCTCTTCTTTTCATCTTCAATGAACTTCAAAGCTCTAGCCAATTTCTCTTTGGTAAGGTCGTGCTCCTTCGTAGATGACTCTAAAGCTTGGCTGATCTTACAGTAATAAGCGGTGTCTTTCTCAAAATGCTTCACCTCCTGAGCATGTTTCCTAGCCTGATCTTCTGCTTTCCCCTTGATCTCCTGATTAGCCAGTTGAATTCCAGCAACCCTCGTTTCTATCTCAGTCTTCTCTGCTTGCGATTGATCTCTTGCCCTCCTCATCTCAAGAAACTCTTCCATACTGACAGAAGAGTGTGGCTCCTCAATCAACGGATACCAAAGATCACCCACAGGAAATGGCAGACGAGTGAGCTCAACCCTCTTTTTGAGCCAATCATCAAATGGAGGAAAAGACCTGTTATTAGCTCTACCAAAAGGAATCTTGCCTTTCCTTTGAATGTTGCGCCATGCCTCAGACACTTGCTCCAACAATGACTGATTACCCTCAACCGGGAAGTAGACAGACTCCTGGATTTCACACTCGAGGGGAGGAACCTCCATAGCAAATCCCATTTGTCTCTTAAGAAGCGTCAGGTTGTAATTAATATACCCTTGAACTCCTATAAGGGGCACATTGGGAAAACTCCCGCAACTGCAAATAAAATCTCGTCCAGCCACATCAATGTGAGTCCAAGCTATGTCCTTGGCTCGCAAACCCATCAACTTGGTTGCCCAATTTACAGTATGGTCAAGAAAGACAAAGGCACCCTTGGAATGCAAATATCCCATGAACCACTTATATAACAACTGAGCACAACATCTAACCAATCCTCCACGTCGCTTCTCGTTCCGATTATGGACCGAATAATAAACATCCCCAATCAAGGTAGGAATGGGATTCTTTTGAGCAAACACCCGGATGGCATTAATGTCCACAAAATTCTTCTGATTAGGGAACAGAATAACTCCATAAATGCTTACGGCAAGCAAAGCACAAACAGTCTTCCAATTACCGAAAACAACATGTTCCTTGGCTTTGGCCTCCAAGAAACTCAGATGAAAACCGGGCAACTTTCCTTTCTCCTTCAAACCTTTCTTAGTCACTTCCGGGCTCAAATAAAGAGCACGAGAAATCTCAACAATATCAGGTTCTTCCTGAGTAACATAATAAGGAATCTGGTTTCTGACCCGAATGCCCAGAATACCGGCATAATCCTCCATCAAAGGTCCCAACAAATAATTTGGGAAGACAAAACATCTCAAACTCGGATCATAAAACTGGAGAAGAGTATGGATGGCGTTCCTATCCCCATCTGTGAGCCTAAAAACCATCTTCGTAATACTGCCATAAGCCTCACGGAACATCCCCACATGGTCAGGCATAATCAATGCTATCATATCCTTCAACACGCTAATCTCTGGATCATAGAAACTGTAGACAACATCATCTTTTAGGTCGGCCCTCATACTTGGAACAAGGATGTCTCTCAACCAGGATCTCAATCAAGAATGTACCCTGCATATGGATAAACATGAGTTAGATGCGGCTAAATGCAAAATGGGAATGATGCAGATGCATGAATGCAATTCACAGTGCCATCCTCCAAGACATCTGAACACCAACTGTACTGGACTCCGGTCTCAGAACTGATCACAACCATCCAAGGGACTAAGTAACCATAAATCCAACTCGGAGAATCCGAAAGAAACGGAACCGGAGAATACATCACCCATCATCACAGGAGAGTCACTGAATGGAGCAACAAGATCATCTGAACAAGTAACCCCAAATCTGACCCGGGGAATCCGAAATAAACAGAACCCGCTGATAAATACCACAGACAGAACTCCGGCGTGTAAGAAATAAATATCCATAAATCCGACTTATAAATAGAACCCAGATCATGAACCCAACCGAAGTCACCATCAAAGAGTCACCAACAGAAACTGTACTTGTAGGAATCAAACCCCTCCCCTCACAGGTGAATTCTAATAAGGTCATCCTAAGGTGGATAATCGGTCTCAACAATCGGACGAGATACTCAACGGGTTTTCCCTTTCGGGTGTGCCGTGCAGCTCTCATAAGATCATCTAAACCCAAGATCCGGGAAAGAACGGTCACCGAAGTCAACAGCTCAAAAGAGATAACCCAACCATAGTGGAAACTCCACAAGGAAGAGCTTCTCTCAAAAGAACCTCGTCCGGCTGTGGTATGTCACGTCGCAACAACATGTTAATCCAACATGTGAGGAGACATGAGACCACGCTAATCCTAGGTGTATACTCGGGCTTGGGGTTTTAGCCCCACTCAGAACACCCACCCCCAAAATCAGAGGAACCATACCTGTCCAGAATCCGGCACAGTAATAACATGATGCATGCAAACATATATGCAAATATACATATAATCATAGTATAATAATCACAAATGCAATAAATAAAGCAGTAAAAGCAACCCAAACTACCCTAAAACTATGCTAGAGAGCGCTAGGATTGACTCGCTTAGGGAAGATGGACCAGCAAGAGGTCAACTTCAGTCCCCAGTGGAGTCGCCAACTGTCGCAACGCGAAAAACAACCGGCGGGAAAAAATACAGAGCCGTCACCGACGCTATTCATCTTACGACCAGAGATTACAAGGTACGGGAGTCGGTTACGCAAAGGGAAGGTGTTAACACCCCTCACGTCCGCCGCACTCGATGGGATCCACGCTCAAAAGATAGCTCAAAGAGTAAGAAAAGGGTTTCTAATAAACTGCTCAAAGAAAACTGCACAAACTGGAATTATAAACAGGTGGGGAAAAGAAAGAAGACGAAGGAAGTGGACTCGGCAGGATGTTGCATCCTGGGCCTACGTAGTTTGTCAGAAACAAACATCAGAGTCAACGTAGTTCGGGGAAAAGGAGACATGCTCGCTAAGGCATCGCGTCCTATGCGTACGTATCTTCTTTATCCAGAGGAGAATTAGAGCACTCGTAGCTCGGCTAACGCACGCTGAAACAAGACACCAAAAAAGGGACGCTGAGACGTCAAAAGAAACAAAAAGGAAACAGAATGCCAATACATGGACTTAAACCCGACTCCCAACAATAACAAAAAAAGCAGGAAACAAAATGCCAATATATGGACTTACACCCGACTCCTAACAATAACAAACGCTAACCAGCAAACACCAAAGATGAAGGTTATCAGAACGAACCCCAAAGATTAACCCCAAAGATGAACCCCAATATGAACCCCAATATGAATAACAATATGAACCCCGATATGAAGCCCAAGTGAATAACAATCATCACGCATGAACCCTGAAGATGAACCCCAAATGAATAACAATCATCACAAATAAACCCCGAAGATGATCCCCAAATGAATAACAATCATCACAAATAAACCCCGAAGATGAACCCCAAAGTGTATAACAATCGTTATAAATGAACCCCGAAAATGAACCCCAAGATGAACCCCAAGTGAATAGCAATCACCACACATGAACCCCCAATATGAAGCCCAAGTGATAACAATCACCACAAATGAACCCCGAAGGTGAACCCCAAGTAATAACAGGAGAAATCCCTCAAGGTATGAAAATGCAATACACACGCCGAACAAACGGGTACTCACACCAAAGAAAACAAATAAAGAGTGAACACACGCGAAAACAAAGAAAAAGATGAACAAACAGAGACTCAAAGAAAAATGGTGAACACCCACAAAACCAAAAGAACAACAAAAAGAAGAAAAGGTGCCCGGAGAGATTGCTCACAACCTCCTGCCTACGTATCTCATCTGGTATGAGAATCAGGGCGACGTAGTTCCCCTTACCAGGGGTAAAACACTCTCCTAACCAGAGACCAGGGAGACAACAAACTAAAAGGGAGACTAAGACTCGAGCCTAATAGTTGTCATGCAATCAATATCCCTAGGTTGAGGTCTCTAACATGCATTCAACTTCCTCAGAAATCAATCATACAACTCCTACAGAAATGGAGATGAGAAGAGGAAAGCAGATAAACACATCAACACAAGTAAACAAACATCACACTCTATATCCATACAAGAGGCTCAAACAATGGGTGGGCTTTAGTCAAGAGGGGTCATATCAACCTCGACAAACAAGCCAAACTGTAATGGGTAATCTGTAGCTCTTAACCACTAACATTGAACGTTAGGGTGAAGCTGATCAAAGTTTAAATGAGGATGAGACCTCATGCCATTAACCCTGGCCAGGGTGAGCTCATGACACAGAAAGCATGGGGATCCAGAAAGTGGGATCCTTTTCCACTTGATAGACACTGGACAAAAGATCTGGGGCACATGTTCAGAAGCATCAGCACGTGGTGCGAGCATAAAGAACGACACACTGAATAACGGGGAATTGGCTACTAATCCCTTTTATCCGTCAATTGCCTCTACTCTTGGAGGTCTTATCAGATATCACATGCCTCTTCTTGGAGGTCTTTGGGCACAATTTTAAACAAACACAAACAGAGCCTCTGAAGGAGGACTTGCCAGCAAAATGCCTGCCAAAAAGGTGACAGGACTTCCAGACTACATGAAGTAAGAAGCTAACTACCTGAGTGGTGTGTCAACCACAATCCAATGCTCAAGCAAGAGCAAAATCAAGCAAGCAACTAAGGTACCTGTACAAAGACTAAACAGTTAGTACTTCAGTCATAAAACCAGAAGACAAGCAGTGAAACCCTCTAACAATTACACAATCCAATGCATAAGTGCCCTAGCACTCAAATGAACTCATGAGCTCACCACATCAATTAAAACCCTACAAACAAAAATAGGTCAGATCTTAATGCATTTGTATCTCACAAGGTGAGAACAAACCCAATCATCAATGATAAGTATTCAAACCTGAAACAAGAGACAAAGTTAGTTCATGCACAAAGATAAAACTCAAAACCTAACCAAATGACCAATCCAGAACCCATCCTTTTACACATCACACATTCCAACACTCCATTCAATGTCCTCAAAAGGACCAACATCAAATCAATAAGAAAATGCCTCTAATTGCCTATGTAATGTAATGACCAAAAATATGCACAAAATGAACTTCCAACTTAGAAAATTCATATCAAATCAGAAATGCATGCAATGACTCTGATATTTTTTGTATCAGTTCCTTATGCCATGAATGTTCAATATGAAAAAGATCAAGTCCAGAAGGATGCACATTAAGGAACCATTACCATGAGCTCCTAAGAGAGAGAGATCCAAGAGACCTTGAGGAGCCTTATCCAAGAATTCATTGATTGTTGATTGCTTGAGTTTATGCTTATGATTGCTTATTCCAAAGGATGGGAGCTACTTGGATCATCAATATGATCTCAACAGAGGAACTCCTTTTATGGTTTTGTTTCTTATCCTTATCTATTGTATGCTTAGGACCTTAGCCATTCTTCTTCTTCTCTACACTCTACCCAAGCCAAAACTTTTTGTGCAAACATTTAACATTTGTTTTCAACATTAGAAACTTAATCCTTATGCTTTTGATTTCCAAACTTTCTTTTCATAATACTTACTTTGAATTGAACTTCTAAACCAACTTTGACCTTATTTTGTAAATACTTTTCATTGGTAAATATAACCCATTCAAATACTTGTGTGGTTTCAATGGCCACATTCTTAATCAAAATTTTCATAACCTTTAGCTATTAGGTTTGAGTTATCCTTGAGGTAGATATAATACTCACCTTTATCCTTAGTGATGGACAATGAGTCTTCCATGCTTATTATAGGGTTACCCCCTCACTAGCATGTTGAAGTTATCCTCACATGGTGGATTTGTGGTTTTAGGTTGAGTTTTCTCCCTTGGATAACAAAAGACCTTAAGGCTTTTGGACCAATTAATTTACCAACTCATTTTGAGATTTTTTACCCCGAAGTACGAGGTTTTGATCCTAATCTTTTTTAAGATGGTACGTAGGCAATGGGTTCATCCATTCAAACACAAAATGTAAATAACTTGTATACTCTTTCCTCATCTCTTCAATCATGTTTGCACGAATAAACTTTCACAAAATACCAACCTTACAACAAGTGTGAAAAGGGCTCCCTAGGAGTACCTAGGATGTTTTGGGTGCTTAAAACCTTCCCATTGCATAACCAACCCCCTTACCCAGATCTGTGACATTTTTACTAGTTTTTGATTCGATAAAACTTTTAGGTTTTTGTTCGCTTTCTAACCATTCATTTGGATAAATAGAAGTGCGGTGGCGACTCGACTTGTATGGTTTACCTTGAATTTAGTCAATATCTCCAATGGTAGCGAATACCCCGCTACACCTCCCACTGATTATTGCGTTGGTCTCATTATCTTTCCTCTTACTGAAGCTACTGCCATATTTCTTGCTTGTCGACGCCTCATCTTTTGACAATCGTCCTTCACGGGGGCCCTCTTCAAGTCTCATCCCCATATTTACCATCTCGGTAAAATCACTGGGGGCACTGGCGATCATGCATTCATAGTAAAATGAACTCAGGGTTTTCAAGATGATTTTTGTCATCTCTTTCTCCTCCAAAGGAGGAGTGATCTGGGCAGCCAACTCCCTCCATCTTTGCGTGTATTCCTTGAAAGTCTCCTTGTCTTTCTGGGACATAGACCTCAACTGGTCTCTGTCTGGCGCCATATCCATGTTGTACTTATACTGCTTCACAAAGGCCTCACCTAGGTCATTGAAAGTGCGAATGCTTGCACTATCTAGCCCCATATACCAACAGAGTTCAGCACCTGTCAGGCTATCCTGGAAGTAGTGAATCAGCAATTGATCATTATCTATTTTAGTTGACATCTTGCGGGCATACATCACAAGATGACTGAGTGGACAAGAGTTTCCCTTGTATTTTTCAAAGTCAGGCACTTTGAATTTTACTGGGATTTTCACATTGGGTACCAAGCACAGTTCAACAGCTCTCTTCCCAAACAGATCTTTGCCTCACAACATTTTCAATTCCTTGTGCAGCTCAAGAAATAGGTATTTCATCTCGTCCATCTTCTCATAGACATTGGGCCCTCAGACGGCTCAGAGTGATAGATGGTATCCTTTACGCGAGGCCAAGTGTGCACAACTGGAGGTGGCACAGACATGACCGAGCTAGATGCCGGCATGGAAGCAAAAGTAGGAGCGAAACCTTCTGGCACAAAATTAGGCGGCATTCCTCACGGGAATCCGGCAGGCAAGTTTGGCGCGAAGTGGGCGGTGGCAGCAGGCACGGTAGAGGTGACCACTTCAAAAATAACAGTCCTTGCGGGAGGAGTTGCAGGCGTTGGAGAAGCTTGGCTCTGGGCAGCAAGAACTGACTCCATCATGGCAGTCAACCGGGAAATATCCTCTTTCAAATCTCGGTTCTCTTGCTCAAGGTGTTCCATGATTCTCTGGTGATTAGCTCTAGTGTTGTATCGGTGAGTCAGCTTGGCTAAAGCACAGAAGAACATCAATCAGACACCTGGCAAAACCCTACTTATGCAAATGATGCATGAAATGCAATGCTTGATTACTTTTTTATTTTCAAGCAACTTACTATATCATTTGAAAATATATATGTATTAAATGACAATTGCAACAATTTGATATGACCAAAAATCTCTTTTTTATTTATATAAATTGGAAGGATTACACTGAGTATAATTTTAGAAACCAAAATAAAAAGATACAAGAGAAAAGGAGACTAGTCCTCCTAAGGATCCCTAACAACAATGTCAGAAGATCTGACTGAAGGCGCGTACTTCCTTCGAATACGACGAATCTCGGTCTCAAAAGAAGCCTTCATCTGAGTCTTCTCGAGGACAAGCTGGTCAACAATCTTCTTCCAAGCAACGGAAGGTTGAGGCATGCTAGAAGATGAAACCTCTGGCTCTCTCTGTCTCTTTGTTACTCGGTCTTCAAGTAGCTCAATCAGTGCATCTTTATCCTTAGACTCCAACTGCAACTCTTCATGCTTCTTGCTCAAAGCATGGAAACCCTCTTCCCACATATCCCTCTCTCCCTTCATCTTGATGAGCGCATCTTCCAACTCCTCTACATCTTGGTTAGGGAAAGTTAATGGCTCAACCATAACCATAGACATAGGACTTTCACAAGGATAAGGCATCTTCAACTCCATAGCTCTCTTCTTCACCCAAAGAGTGTAAGCTTCCAAAGCTACACAATTGCGCGAACCAAGCTCGGATCTTCCTTTCCTATGCACATTATGCCAAGCATGCACAATCTTCTACTTCAAATGTTGGGGATCTTTACCCTCTTGATAGAAAAGACCTTCTAACGACACATTATTAGGTTTGTTTCTCAAGGGGAACCCAAGTTGACGACGAGCCAAAGCAGGGTTGTAGCTAATTCCTCCTTGTGTACCAATGAGAGGCACATTAGAGAATTCACCATAACAATCAATAATCTCCAAACTTCTTAAGGACGGATCATACCAAACTATTTCATCATTAGTGAGAGACATAAGTCTCTGAAACCACCTTAGACATTGTTTGTTCTCCATAAAAACAGGTGTCTGGGGCAAGTGCGAAATAAACCATTTGTACAAAAGAGGAATGCAACAAACAATTGTTCCACCACCTTTAGAATTCCTTAAATGCAAAGAGAAATACATATCACCATACAAAGTAGGCACAGGATTCCCAATCAAGAAAAGTCTAATGGCGTTAACATCAACAAAATCATCAATGTTAGGGAACAAAGCTAATCCATAGATGAGAAGCACAAAGATAGCTTCAAAAGCGTCCACACTACCAGCTTGACCAAAACTAGTAGCTTCCTTGATGAGGAAAACAGATGGCAACCCAAATAACCCTGCTTTCTTCACTCAATGAGCCTCTATCTTCTCCAATCCACTAAAAGGTACACTACTAGAAACAAGTATCCCCAAAAGATGAAAAATACTCCTCCAAGGTATGCACGAGCTGAAAATCTGGGAAAGTGAAACAATGGTAGAGACGATCATAGAACTGCACCAATACACTCAACAATCATTCAACTACATCAGCAGACAAGATGGGCATAAGCTTCCCATGACGTTGTTTGAAACCCAAGGGATTTAATACAAAAGATGCTAGCTTCCTTAACTCTTTCAAGTCGGGACATCTGAAATTGTACTTCTTAGTGTTCCTTCTTCCACAATCCATGGTCTGAAAATATTTGCAAATGATACCTTAGTTCCTTGAAATTTTGTATGATGAATGTTATGATGCGCATGAATGCATGAATGCAACAATCACAAATAAGGGATCACACACAAGGCAAACAAAGGTCAAGGGATGAATCAAGTCTTTGTCAAGATCAATCATCCATTTTGGTGGATTATGGTTTACACCTTATCAACATCCAACTTCCATTGATACTGACAAGACTTGATTGGATCAACCAAGAATCAAGGGTTTATTGTAAGTCACGAGCATGGAGTCTGGGTAAGAACCATCCCAAAGGAGTGAACTAAGGCTAAAAACCTGTAGATCATGTTATAAAAAGTTCCCAAAGTCTTAATTTCATCTATCGCATATTACACGTTAAGATGACTGACTCATCGACCCATAATATTCTTAAGAGAAACTCGTCTGAGTGTAGTATCGCGTAACAACTGTTATCAAGTCTACACTTGAACAGTTTCCTACACTAGTTCCTAAATAGGCCAAGATGGGTTAGGTGTTCTAAGGTCCTCAGCTTCTCAGATCCAATTAGAAATAGTAATGCCTAACCATAAATATTTGTGTGACATTCCCAAATCCAAAGGAGTCTCCACTAAGCAGATGGATCTCAAGCCAACTTGTTAAGGACTACTCCACACAAGTCGAACATGACTATACCATCCTCCTATCTTAATTGCACTTAAGTTCGGGTTAGAACTTATCTCACCACTCAGAGATCACCAAGCACAACAAGCAGGTTATATCACACATACATATATACAAACATCACATATATACAAATATATTTACACAAAAAGTAGGCTAAACCCACTGGAGACTACTCCCCAACAGAGTCGCCACTTAATTTCTGTAGCGGGAAATTCATGATCATTAAGATATTGACAAGCTAAAGATCAATTAACAAGAGTCGCTACCGCGCTTTTATTATTTCCAAGGGAAAAGGGAAAAGTACGAATAAAACCCAAATAGTAAGAAGTTTTCAAATAAAAACTAATAAAAACCAGAGATCATAGGTAAGGAGGTTGGTTACGCAGAGGGAATGTATTAGCACCCAAAGTGTCCTAGGTACTCCTAGGGAGCCCTTTTTGTGTGCATATGTATTTTGTACAAAGTGATGTTTACAAACAAATAGAATGGGGGGATGAGAAAAGACTTCATTAATTATATTTTTGTGTTTGACAAGACCTTCGGTCTTGTGCCTACGTACCAACATAAAAATGAGGGATCAAAACTTCGTAGTTCATGCTACAAATTTCAAAGTGAGTATGTTGGTTTTAACAAAAATTTAGTTTGAAAGGCACAAAGGCCTAAAATAGTTTGAATGGGTTACTTATTTTTGGCTTTTTTCAAAGTTTAAGTCAAGTATGGTTAAGTTTATTTACAAGTTTGATTTAAGAAAATACGTTTGAAAATGCAATGGCATAAGGCTAAAGTTTCTATCTCATTTGAAAGTGGTCAAAGTTTAGAACAAAAGTAGTTCACACAAACAAGGTTTTAAAGATGGAGGGAGAGATTTTGAAATTAAAGAAATGGGGAGAAGATGAAGAGACTACCCTATGCACAAAATTTGAAAGTTTAAAGTTGAAAAGATCTGACCAAATGGGTAGCAATCCAGTAGACAAGTATGCCAATAGAAACCCGGAATTCTCTTGGAATTTTTGATTCAAGCAACACACAAATGCACAATTATATTTACCTTGAAGAGAAAAGGCATCAAATAAAGATAGCCTCATCCAAGCTTATCCACTTCATGATCTTCTTCAACATAGCCCTTGCAACAGATGAGTTCCACAAGTCACAGGGTCAACATAACAGCTTCACAAATGATCAATGTGACAGATGAACTTTAGAGAGATCTTCAAAGATGTATCAGATGAATTCAAACTACAAGCACTTGGTTCTTCATAAATTGGCATTGGCCAAGTCCATTAGCAAAGGAAGTTGCCTAGATTCTAAGTCCAATTGGTCCACAAATCAAGCCAACAGTCCACTCAAAAGTTTTTTTAGGGTTTTTGTTGTTATTATGTACATTAATGGTCAAGGACCACACAAACAGACAAGGTAACACAAACAAAATAATATCACACAATATGGTCCAAATGGACAAAGTGAAAATTACATTAACATAAATAATTAGAATGATATGTATAATGGCAAATGATAATAAAGTGCTAAGAGTAAATTGCATTAAAAGTAAAGACTTGAAATTAAAAGTTAATGGTTAGTAAGTTAGAAGTTAGTTTGGTTTTGATTTTCTTTTCAAGACATTCTTTGGAGAACACTCAACCCACTTGCCACAAGCATGGATCCTTGAACCAAAACATCTTCCAAAGGAAGGAAAGGCCAAGTTTCCACACAATACCATGGAAGAGGGGAGAATTACAATCTCACTAACTAGAATGCTTATGCCTTTGTGTCAAAAATTTAGCACTATGTTAAGAAATCGTAATTGGACTTATGTAGAAGTCACAACTATTTGAGGTCGGGCAATAGACTTTTGGTGTTAATGCATATTGGAGACATAGTATTATGAACTATGCTCATTAAACATACCACAAAAAAAATATGCACAAGGTGTGGCCTAGTCTCATCCATACTCATGTTAATCTTTGAGATGTCATTGGCCAAATGGAAATGAATGAAGAAGGGCAATTAGATGAAGAGGGAAATGGATGAATAATATCACAAATTGGTCAAAGGATGACTTTTACCAAATTAATATCATTCATTCATTTTGCGAGATGGAATGTACATTCCATCAATCCCCTAAATCCAATGATATTAATTTGACAAAGTCAAATCAACCTTGACCAAGGCCCAATAACAAACAATTAAACTCAATTAAGTCAATACAAATGGTCACCATAATTAAAATGGCATTTATTCAATTAAAAATAATAAAACAATGCATTAAATTCAAATATGTTTTGTCCAAATCCTAAAATCTCATCAAAACACCGAAGAAATTGCCATGAGATTTATCATAGGTCAAACAAGGTCAAAAGGCCTTGGAGAAAAAATTTCATAATTTTTGGACATTTAAAAATATTTTTAAACAATTAAAAACAAATGCAAAATTAATTAATTCATAAAAAATATTAATAATGATCCAAAAAATAATTTTAATTCAGAATATGAAAGAGAAAGATATTTGGAAATTTTTGGTGAAAGTCCCATATTTTTTGGATCAATATTAAATTTAGTATAAATTATTGAATAAAATGCAATTAAAATAAAATTCAGAAAATGCTAAATTACGTGGACCATCAAATCTCCCTCATTAATTGAGGTGGCAGATCTGATGATCCAAAACGCGCGTTCCACCAGGACTTGAGTCAACTGCGTGGCAAAAGGATTAATCACAAGGAACGATCCAGATTAGAACATGAGGCTTGGATCAAGTGGTTCAGAGACAGGACACATCATCACCGGAGCCAGAGCTCCTGTTGTCTTCTCCGGTGAGCTTCACTGAACTGGTCATCATGAACCATCGCCAAAAAAAAAACAGGGACATGATCTTAAAGAAAAAAAAATCACTGAGCACGAATATGACCTCCAATTCTCCAATTCCAAATATATTAAGAGATATGTGGAATTGAAAAATGAGGTTCATGATCTGAGTTGCTTCGATTTGGCCTCAAAGCAACTCAAACTTCTGGCCTACATTGGTAGGACTTCAGACAACCAAAGAATCAATGGAATTGAGAAACAATTTAAGAGAATCGAAAAGTTTAAAATTTCTGCAAATTACCTTCAATGGAAGTCTGAACTTGATAGATCTTGATATGAATTGTGCTTGGTTTCACTTCAATTTCTTGTAGGAGAGGAATGGAGAGGTTTAGAAGCAATGGACTCCTGGAGAATTGAATTCCAAAATAGTGGATATTCAAGCTCAAATTCAAATTAATTTATCAGGGTTATCCTATGAGAGTGAAGGGTTTTCAATGGAGATTCAAAGCTGGCGCAATGTGTGTGTGATTTATGAGCAAATGCAGCTGTATTTATAGCCCAATCCATGTGATATTTGCACACTCTTTCCACTTTCCAAATTTAGTAAAATGATGATGCCAAGCTACATGGGCGCGCATAGGCTCGTGGAATGATAGTTTAAAAGTCCAATATGAAGTTCATATGCTTTGCAGATTGATTGGATTGCAAAGCACTTATGCATTGTTGCTTGAAGTTGGATCCATGCCAAATGATATCAGCCTGTTAAAGCCATACGCAGCCTATGCATTTCTCATCCAAAATGAATGAGTTTAAGATCTTTGGAAAGGTGAGATCAAGAGGAACAAGTTGATGTTGAACACTTTTTCATTTGGAGCTTGGAACTTGGAGAATTTTGAGGTGGAAGTTTGGAAAAATTTGACATGTCAAAAATTGTCTAAGTGTCAAGCCATATGTCTCAATATTCCACCTTGCTTAACTTTTTATGGGAGCTTCAAATGAGAAAAGTGTCTTCATCAAAGTTGTATATCTCTCAAAGGCCTTAAAAATGGTCACCAATTTCATGTCATTTGGATTTGAAATGATAGAGTTATACATTTTTGAAGTTTGGGAAAATCACTTGATCAATGGTATAGGTCAAAAGTGACCTATAATGTAGCCTCATATCACATGCTCAAAAAAGTTGCATTAGCTCCCACTCCAAACATAAAAGTTGAAGTAGACACATTGAATTTTATTTTGAAACTTGGAAATATTTCATATAATAAAAATTGAGGAAGTTATGTCCTTGGGAAGTTGAATTTCAAATTAGGGGTTAGACAAAATTACCTATAATGTTTCAACATAGAAAATGATTTTCCAAGCAAAAATAGCTCTAGGTCTCAACATGAAAGTTGTTTTTAATGTCATTTAGAGTAAGTTTTCTCTTTTAATCATTTTGATATGGTTAAAATTGTAGGAGATAGGGTCTAGGGAGACCTAGTTTTGATCAGATGAATTTATCTGGCCAACCTCCATCAACCAACTTGCTAAATTCCAATTCTCTTGACTTTCTTTGCTCATGGTAGATCATATATGCATAATATGATGAATTTTGAATTGTCCCTTGAGAAATTTGATCAATTGGTGAGATAGCGTGTTGGAGAAGTTACTCAAGATACCCAGTCAAACTAGGGTTTCCAAAGCAAATTGCCCTAAAACTCTTGAAGCAAACTTGATCAATATAACATGTAGAGATCATTGGGTTTCATATATGATGATTATAATCATTCTTGTATCAATTCCTTGTTGTGCTCTTTGTTCATGAGGGTCTCAAACCCTAGATGTCATCAATGAATCAATGAGACCATGCCCTTCCTACAAAAGAATTAGGCAAAAGCAAAGACATATTTTTGGTATTTTTTAGTTAGTAAAATGATACAATATAAGTATGATATAATCACAAAGTGTTTGGCGATCTCTCCCAAAATAAACCCAATGAAGAAGGGGTAAGGAGGATGCCAAGATATGATCTCAATGCTTATGCTTATGATGAAATTGCATGAGGGATCTTAGGGTCAAAATTTGGGTCTTACAAGAAGGATCATTGTATTTAATCGGGTTAGAAACCAACTTGCATAATGATTTCATATTTTGATTTTAGAAAAGTGAATTGTGACCAAATATTATGCAGATGGTCAATTATATTATAATTTTTTTTGTGATTACCATTTCTGGAATAAAGCAAAAAGTAAAAAGAAAACACCATACTATAGCGGGGTTTTCGTTACTTTTAGGTTTATTGACTAAACCAAAAGTCAACATACAATTCGAGTCGCCACCGCACTTTTATTTGTCCAAAGGAAAGGCTAAAAAGCGAACAAAAGCCAAGTAATAAGTTTTTCAAATAAAAAACTAATAAAAATGTCAGAGATCTATGTAAGGGGGTTGGTTATGAAATGGGAAGGTTTTACGCACCCAAAACATCCTTAGTACTCTAAGGGAACCTCTTTTTGCAAATATATGTTGTAGGTTGGTATTTGTGAAAAGATTTGTGCAAAAGATTGGAGGGATGAGAAGATAATAAGTTATATTTACAAATTTTGTTGTTTGAATGGATGAACCCATTGCCTACGTACCATCACAAAGGAGGATCAAAATCTTGTAGTTCGAGGTAAAAATCTCAATGATTTGTGAATTAATTTGACCAAAAGCCTTAAGGTCTTTTCTTATCAAAGGGAGAAAACTCAACCTAAACCAACAATCCACCATGCGAGGAAAGCTTCAACATGCTAGTGAGGGGTTAACCCTATAATGAGCATGGAAGGCTTATAATCCAACATTAAGGATGAGGTGAGGTTTACATCAACCACTATGATAACTCAAACCTATAACTAATGTTTTTGAAAGGTTTTAATAAGGTGGTCATTGGAACCACAAAAAAAACATCTTGAAATGAGTTATATTTACAAGTTTAGTTTATTTACAAAATGAAGTCAAAGTTGGATTAAAGTTTATTCACAATGAGTGTTTATGAAAAGATTTTGAAAATTCAAAGGCATAAGGCCTAGGTTTCTAGTTTGAAACAAAGTCGAAGTTTGCAAGAAAAGATTTTGGCTTGGTTAGAGTGAGGAGAAGAAGAGAAAGGCTAGTCCTAAAGCATACAAAGATAAGAGGGGAAAGATAAACCCTTGGAGTTCCTTTTCTTGAAGTCATAGAGATGACTCAAGATGCTCCTTTCCTTTGGATTTAACACACAAGCAAGCAATCATACAATTGAATTCAAGCTCCTAGGATCTCCATTTGGCTTGTCTCCCTTAACTTGGCTACTCATGACAATGGTCCTCTTACACAATCTCAAGGTGGAATCCCTATCACACAAGAGCAAACATCAAAAAGTTCACAACACAATAAGGGGAATGGACAGAGAATGAGTTTAGATGAGAAGTCCTTTAAAGTCAACTTTGAAATTTAGCATTCTAAAGGCATGAGGCTTAGTTGATCTTCAACAAGTCTAGCATTCTAAAGGCATGAGGCCTAGTTGCTCTTGAACTCCTTTAAGCATGGGTATGTCCTAATTCTAAGTCCTTTCTTATTTTTGCATTGGGTTCACACAAAACAAAGACAAAACAACCACAAGACAACAATATATTTATATACAATAATGAGCTCAAATGACCAAAAGAAAAATGGCATAAACATAAAATATGTGCCCAAGTGAGCAAAATGAAAAGCAATATGAATAAATGAGCAAGAAATAAATGGCATTAAAAGTAAAGGGCAAGAAATTAAATGCTAAAATTAAAGTTAGTAATTAGTTAAGTTATGTTAGTTTGTCATAAGACAATGTAGCGCTATGTTAAGCAATCGTAAGTGGACTAATGTAGTAGTCACACCTATCTGAGGTGGATCAATAAAACTATAGGCAAATAAACACAAGTTAGAGATCATGACTAGTAAGCCAAGCTCCACAAACTTGCCATGCCAAAACAAAAGGCGAAGGACCCTGTATGGACTTTAGGTTTTTTGCTTGACCAAGAAGAAACCTATCTTGGACACAAAACAACTCACTTGATCTTGGATCAAGTTGAGTTTATTTTGGATCAAAGAAGGTTAAACCTCTCATTTGTCAAGACCAACCATAAGACATTAACTCATTGGCCAAATGATGAAGAGAATGGGATGAAGATGAAAGAGAGGGAAAGAGAATTCAAATATCAAACTCAATTGGCCAAATATGAACCAAATCATCATCAATCAAGGCCAAACAGAAAAGAAATGAAGATTACAAGTCAACAAGTCAACCATAATTTTTTGGTATTTTTTGAATTAAAATAAATGCAAAATAAAATAATCAAAATATGGTCAAACCTCAAATCTAATTCAAATCAACTTCAACAAGTCCACTTAATTCTCATAGGACTAACATGGTCAAATACACTTTGACAATTTTTCTCAACCATTTTAGAAATCAGAAACTATTTAAAAACAATTAAAAACAAGGGAAAATAAAACAATATGAATTAAAATCTCAAATAAATCTCAAATAAAATAAGGAATTGATGAGACTATTTTTCATTGACTTATCATGATCCATAGGTGTTAGGAAAATATTTTTGGATTTTTTAAATATCAGAAAGTAATTAAAAATGAATTAAAACTATTAAAAATCAAATAAGTCACAAAAAATATTAAATGAAGTCACAAAAATAATAAAAAATCAAAATATGAAACTAGATTTTTCAAGAAATTTTTTGGAATTGGTCTCATATTTTTGTGACTTCAAATAAATTTTCTATGAATTTTTGAAAATAAATGGAATTAACTGAAATTAAAAGAAAATAGGAATAATAGAAAAAAGCGCAACCATCAGATCAAACTCATTAATTGACGTGGCATGGATCAAAGGCTCAGAAGCGAGTACGCATGGTAGACTCAAGTCAAGCGCGCAGCATAATGCATTAAATCAAGTAATCACAATGGACGCTCAGGATTATAACATTGAACCATGATCCAAGGGCTGGGCAACATACACGTGGGGATGGTGGTGGAAACCACCATCTTCTCCGGTGAGATACCAGATTCTGGCCACCACGCGCAGGGAAAAAAATTGTAATGAAAATAAAAAGTAAGGACATCAAAATTAACCTTAGGTGATGTACATCACCACTGTAATGGGGCTTCTAAGGCCATGAATTCTTCAAGATCTTGATCTGCTTTTGCTCTGGAAATGTGATGGAGATGATAGGTTAAGGAATTGAGCTTTGAAAATCAACTAATGATGTTGAATTTCAAACTTGAAAAAGAGGGAAAATCTGAAAATTCCTTTGGTAATGGTTGGGATTTCAATTCTGCAGCACTTCAGGTCTTCACTTGGTTGAGAAATGAATGAGATTGAGTCTCTATTTATAGCTGAAGAGGGTTGTAGAGCATGGTTCCCTCGTGTGCATGGAATTTGAATCTTGCTTGCATGGGTCTGTGCAAGCGTGTACCAGGCCTAAAAATGAGTGAAACTCCTTCCTGATACCTCACGGAATGGATTTGGACGTGCACAATGAATTACACAAGCTTGCACATCAAGTTATAACATGAAATGCCAAAATGGACATAAAGAATGAACTCTTCGAAACTCACGCATTGAAAGTCCAAAAAAGTAATGTGAGTAATGGTTGGAAAGCCCTTGATATAAGGAACAAAAGTCATGTTGGGCAAAAATTCATTTGGCACTTGGAAATTAGTGAAAACTAGCTGTGAAAGTTTGGGCACAAAACATGTTTAAGTCACCCTTTGAAAATTTTCACCAAAAGCAAGCCTCTTAAAGCCCCTCTGCTTGCATGATGCAGGCTTTAAATGAAAAAACCTCCAACACCAAAGTTGTAAATATTTTCAATATTATCAATTTATGCTCAACGTTTGCATCATTTGGATTTTGCATGAAAATGTTATGGGCATTTGAAGTTGGACACTTTTTCAAATTCAATGACTTAGGTCCAAGGTGACCTATAATGTTTTATTATCACATGTCTTTCTTTTAGGATTATGAAATTTTGTCCAACATAACATTTGAATTATACATCTTAATATTTCTAATGAATTTGGTCTCACCTTAAAATCATAAAAAAATAAGGAAGTTAGGTCCTTGGGAAGTTGACTCAAAATTAGGGTTTCAGTCAAAATGACCTATAATGTTTTGAAATGAATGATGACCTTACAAATTTCAAATTGATTTTTGATGAACATTAAAATTGTTCATATGGTTCTTAAGAACATTGTTTATCTTGGGGTCATCTTCATTTGATAAACACATCAAAAGTTGTATCTCATTGATCCTCAACTTAGTCGGATGACTTAACTGGTCAACTTTTCAAGGCCAAACTTCCAATCTTGATGAATGAATGATTGAGGGGCCTCCAATAGGCTCATATATGCATAAAATGATAAATGAAAGAACTTCCCTTGATTAAATTTGATCAGAGGTTGAGATTGCTTCATGGGCAAGGCTCAGTCAAAGCATAGTGAAATTAGGGTTTCCTTGGGAAACAATCCTCAAGACCTTTGGGTTATCCTGATCAAATTAGAAAATTAGAATATTTGGGAGACATATATGATGATTCGGAACTTTGTGGACCATTGTCGTGCTTTTTCTCATCTTCATCTAGCCATTGCATTGAGCTTAGGAGCCTCCTAGGAGCATTGTGGGGCACATGATCACTTGAGCTTCAAAACAAAAAGAGTTAGTGGCATATTTTTGTACTTTTGGTTAGTAATCAAACAAGAGAAGAAATAATATATAATACAAGCATGCTTGGTGGTCTCAAACCACTCACACAAGTCCCAACCCTAGGGTTAAAGAGCCAATCATGCTAGGATCCTTGAGGAATTGCACTGAGCAATGATATGATGCCATGAGGGATCTTAGGGTCAAAATTAGGGTCTTACATATGCCCCTATTTAAGGTTGTTCTATCCGGATATATGAAGGTTAAAATCTTCATCTCGACGAGATAGAATGAGCTTAAATAACAACAAAGAGACGAATTTTGGTCCCTAAGAGACCTCACGATGCAAATGTATGCATGCAAAATAAAAGTCTTCATGGTGAATAATTGCCACAAAGAAATCGGGAGAAACTGGAGATCCCTAGGAGTAACACACTCACTAGGGAGACAAAGACTCTAGGGGAAAAATAAGATAAGAATGTGTGAGCAGGTCACAACTTGAAAACTTGCGGGGAGACACGAAGGGATTCCACGAAAATAAATCGATGGAAAGACTCGAGCTGACGCAAAGATGCATGTATTGGGGAATATACCAATACAACAAAATTATCCTCAAAGGATACATCGGATAACATCCGGACTCAGACGGGGATGTCCACAAAGGACTCAGTTGAGAAACAAACAACGAGATATTACCGGTTACCGGTTAATAAACTCAAAGCGAGACATATCATTAAAAAACCGGTTACTGGGTGAGAGAACAACACGCTCAGGGAGAAAGAATATCTAAGACCGGTATAAGGGTGAAAGATATCAATCGTCCGAAACATCTGAGGAGGACCCAAAAGGCACATCTCAACTCAGGGAAATCTGACTCCACAGTGGACAAAAAGTCATAATAGGGAGCAGAAGGAAGGAACACCAGGGATACCGGTTACTGGTTATATAATAGGTGACCAACCAGGCGTGAATTGGGAGCATATCCAAGACACTCATCATCTGAAAGGAGGGTTGAAAAAGCAAACTCGACTTACAGGATGGACATTCGATTCCACAAGGAAATATGAATCTTACTCGACTAGGGAAGAAAAAGACTTCGACTGAAGAGCGCATGAGATATATTATCTACTACCGTTATATGGGTAAAACGTAGATAACATACTCGCATGGAAGATTATCCATAACCGGTTACTGGGTTAATAAAGGATAAATCGACCGAAAAGAAAGGACATCGGGATACCGGTTACTAGGTATAAAACGATGACCAATCAGAAGGAGAAACAATCATTACCAAACAAGGGTAAATGAAAGATGACTCGCAAGGGGTAAATTGCCTGACAAAAAACAATTATCCGAGAGAGATATCACCGGTTACTGGGTGGTATACTAAAAAACGAAGGAATATCAATACCGATACTGGGTAAAGATAACCAACAAATAGGGGATTACATCTACCGGTTACTGGGTAGAAAACCGCAGAAATAGGACTTACAACTACCAATTATTGGGTAGAAGGCCACGAGATCCACTAGGGAAAAGGATGAACAATTACTGGTTACTGAGCAATTGAACAACTAAACCACAGGAAACTGCAGGGGATAACAAGAAAGGAGTCAATCTAGGAATAAACTAGAAAGACACAATTAAACAAGATTCAACCCAATTAGGATATAACTCAGGGGAGTAATTCCATCCTGATACGCAACTGGGGAGGAAACTGAAACAATAATCATCCACGAGGACTTAACTCAGTGGGGAATAAAGAAGGAAAGATAGACATTTTCTGCCTATGAGGCTGACTCTAAATGGAGAGATCAGATACAAACATCTGCTTGGGGAAGAGTATTTCACCAACACCAAGAGATAACACACAAAGATATATGGAAAAGAATGAAACATGAATATCTGAATGCTATGATTATGCGTGTATACGCATGATTTGTGTATGATTCTTGCTGACAGACAGACATATCTAACACAAACATGTCCAAGAATTCGCGAACGGACACCCGACATAACATCACAACAAGAAGGGCAAAGCCTACTGGAGAATTCATCTCTGGTGGGGATAATCAAATACCGGAAGACATCGATCACCGCTGGGGATATGCAAGGTCACAACTTCCAACTTCCAGGGACTTCTCATGAATTCTCGGGAACAGGTGGCTGAACATCAATAAGATCCATCGTAGAAGAAACTCTACTGGGGAACTTATCAAGGAATGATGTGAAGTTCCGCGGGGGGAACAACACCAAACAGATACCCATCAATCAGAACATTGCCTTCTAGCTGCTGGAGAGACATCTCTGCTAAGAGAGAAAGAACAAATTGCTCCGCTGGGGAAGGAAGCAACACATCTTCCTCATCATCTCTCAATACTTAGAAGAAATCTTCAGACATGGAGAGGATACAAATTATCAAACTCGGGCCAGGAAACCCTGTTGGGGATAAACTCTAGGCAATTCTTAAAGGAAACTGTCTTGGCTGAGGGAATCGGAAGTGAATCCTTCGTCAACACGTGACATTTCGGGGATGGAAAAAGAAACTGACCCTTCACTAGTCCGTTCTAGACAACTTCCTGCTGAGGAGACAACCTGAAAGCTGATGAAGAGGATATAAACATGCCAGAATGTGAACAAATGTCTTACCTTTTGGAAATCGTACTATCCTTGGGAAAGCACTAAGGACATTCCATTTATCCTTTTAGTCATTGTGAATGTTCATTTTGTTTAAAACAATTTATAAAACTTTATTTGTTTAAAAGAATGATATTTATCAATTAAAACATGCAAACATTTGTTAAACAGAAACAAGTAAGAGTGCCAAGAATTAGATAAAGGCTCAAATTTATTTAATAGGATGGTAGCCCACAAATGGCATGAGTCCATGGATCTTTACAAAATTTGAAATTGGCGATATACATGGAAAAAGGGCTACATTGAACAACCGTTTCTCCACCAAATCTGAATTCACTGTATTTGACGCTTCGGTTGACAACGGTTGAGCGAGAATCCCTAAGAAATGACAGTTGTAGAGCAAAGCCTTGTCAGGATGCAGTTACTTGCCAAATCCATAATTTTTGCCTAGATTGCCCCAGGGTGAGGTACTCATCTAGCGGGATATATATATTCATTTTTTTTCATGTCTCTAACTTTTTCCTGGACCGCCCTTTCGGGTTTTCAATCTACCGAGACGCTCATTTTTGCCTAAGTCGCCCTTTCGGGTTTTCAACTCAGCGAGCTATTCTGTTTTTATTTTTAGGCGAAGTATTTCTTGACTGCATCTGAATTCATAGGACGAGTGAAATCCTCCCCATCCATAGTTGTAAGCAACAAAACACCGCCTGAAAAAGGCTCTCTTAAGAACGTATGAACCTTCATAGTTTGGAGTCCACTTGCCCCTAGAATCGGGCGTGAAAGACAAGACTTTCTTGAGCACGACGTCACCTTCTCGGAACATACGAGGCTTGACCTTCTTATCAAAAGCTTTCTTCATCCTCTATTGATACAACTAACCATGGCACATGGCAGTTAATCTCTTCTCTCCAATCAAATTTAGTTGGTCATAATGACTCTGAACCCATTCAGCCTCAGTCAACTTGGCTTCCATCAAAACTCTCATTGATGGGATCTCGACTTCTACGGGGAGCACAACCTCCATGCCATATACAAGGGAGAAAGGGGTTGCCCCTGTTGAAGTGCGGACGGTCGTACGATAGCCATGCAAAGCAAATGGCAGCATCTCATGCCAATCTTTGTACGTGACAACCATCTTCTGAATAATCTTCTTAATGTTCTTGTTAGCAGCCTCAACAGCCCCATTCATCTTGGGTCTATAGGGAAAAGAATTATGATGCGCAATCTTGAACTTACTACACAGCTCTTTCATCATCTTGTTGTTCAAGTTAGATCCATTATCAGTAATGATCTTGTTTGGCACACCATATCGGCATATAAGTTGGTTCTTGATAAACTTCACGACCACCTGCCTGCTCACATTTGCATACAATCCTGCTTCAACCCACTTGGTGAAGTAATCAATAGCTACGAAAATAAAACGGTGACCGTTCGACGCCTTTGGTTCAATCATGCCAATCATGTCAATTCCCCGCATGGAGAAAGGCCATGGTGAGGAAATAACATTCAGAAGTGTCGGGGGAATATGAATCTTATTCGCATAAATCTGACACTTGTGGCCTTTCTTCACATATTTGCAGCAGTTAGACTCCATTGTCAGCCAATAGTAGCCTGCTCTGAACATCTTCTTTGCCATTTCATGTCCATTGGAATGAGTACCAAACGAACCCTCATGGACTTCAGTCATCAACAGGTCTGCTTCGTGTTTATCCCGACATCTGAGCAGAACCATGTCAAAATTCCTCTTGTAAAGCACATCACCATTAAGGTAGAAACTTCCAGATAATATCCTCGAAGTCTTCTTATCTTTAACAGACCCCCCAGGCGGGTATGTCTGACTTTGGAGAAAACACTTGATATCATAATACCATGGCTTATCATCTTTTACTTCCTCAACTGCAAACACATGAGCCGATCTATCCAAGCGCATCACAATAAAATTGGGGACTTCATTCCAATACTTCACTACAATCATTGAAGCAAGCGTAGCAAAAGCATCCGCCATCCGATTCTCATCTCGAGGAATATGATGGAAGTCAACTTCAGTAAAGAACGTTGAAATCCTCCTTGCATAATCTCTATATGGGATGAGACCAGGCTGATTCGTCTCTCAGTCTGCCTTAATCTGATTAACAACTAGGGCCGAATCACCATAAACATCTAGATGTTTGATCCTAAGATCAATACATTCTTCTAAACCCATAATACAGGCCTCATACTCCCCCATATTATTCGTGCATTTGACAATTAGCCTTGTTGTAAAAGGAAAATGTGTGCCCTGAGGAGTAATAATCACTTCACCAATACCATTTCCATATTGATTTACAGCGCCATCAAACACCATACCCTATCGGGAACCAGGCTTTGGCCCTTCATCGAGCGTAGGCTCATCGCAATCTTTCATCTTCAAATACAGAATCTCTTCATCCGGGAAGTCCTACTGAATAGATTGATAATCCTCAATTGGTTGATGTGCCAAGTGGTCAGCCAAGATACTACCTTTAATAGCTTTTTGAGCTTGATACTCAATATCATACTCAGACAACAACATCTGCCAACGGGCAATCTTCCCAGTTAAAGTTGGCTTCTCAAAGATATACTTGATTGGATCCATTTTGGAGATCAACCAAGTCGTATGATTCAACATATACTGGCGCAAACGCTTAGCAGCCCAAGCCAAAGCACAACATGTCTTCTCGAGCATTGAATACCGAGACTTACAGTCAGTAAACTTCTTACTTAAGTAATATATCACATACTCTTTCTTCCCTGACTCATCTTGCTGACCCAATACACATCCCATGGAATCATCAAACACAGTCAAGTACATAATCAACGGTCTCCCTTCAACAGGCGGAGACAGAATCGGAGGCTTGGACAAATATTCTTTGATACTATCAAAGGCATTTTGGCAATCCTCGGTCCAATCATGACACTGATCTTTCTAAAGGAGCTTGAATATAGGCGCACATGTGGCAGTCATGTAAGAAATGAATCTGGAAATATAATTCAAGCGGCCAAGAAAACCTCACATTTGCTTCTCAGTTTTGGGCGCATGCATCTCTTGTATTGCTTTGACCTTGGCAGGATCAACTTCAATACCTCTTTCGCAGACAATAAAGCCCAATAACTTGCCGGAACAGACTCCAAATGTACACTTGTTCAGATTCAAGCGGAGCTTATACTTCCTCAAACACTGGAAAAGCTTCAACAAGTGTTCTACATGTTCAACTTCCGTTTTTGAATTTGCAATCATATCATCCACATATACCTCAATATCTTTGTGCATCATGTCATGAAACAAGGTAGTCATAGCGCGTTGATACGTGGCTCCGGCGTTCTTCAAACCGAAGGGCATCACTCGATAACAGAATGTTCCCGAAGGTGTGATGAATGTTGTCTTCTCCATATCCTCGGGTGCCATTTTAATCTGATTATAACCAGAAAATCCGTCCATAAATGAAAAGACATTGAATTTAGACTTATTGTCTACCAACATATCAATGTGTGGTAGAGGAAAATCATCTTTTGGACTAGCTTTATTCAAGTCACGGTAATCCACACACATTCGGACCTTTCCATCTTTCTTAGGTACAGGCCCAATATTGGCCACCCATTGAGGATATGTAGAAGTCACCAGAAACCGCACATCAGTTTGCTTTTGAACTTCTTCTTTAATCTTCACTGCCATATCAGGATGAGTTCTTCTGAGCTTCTGCTTCACAGGTACACACTCAGGTTTCAATGGCAAGAAATTTTGCACGATATCAGTATCCAGACATGTCTTCATATGACCAGGCAAAGACGTCGACGTATTCTTATAGCAATTCGATCAACCCCTTCTTAACAGCCTCTTCAACGAGTTCCCCAATCTTTACTTCACGAATGCAATCTTCAGACCCCAAGTTGACTGTTTCAAGATTCTCAAGATGTGGCTGAATGATCTTCTCCTCATGCTTAAGCAGACGGGTAATCTCATCAGGAATATCTTCAACATCATCTTCTTCTGCCTCAAATACAGGGAACTCAAAGTTGGGAGATGGTGTTGGATCATTATGTTCAATGGGTTTGATTAACCTGCATAATGATTTCGAGTATAAAAGAGATTTCAGAATTCAAACAAAGAAAATCATTATGCAGATGAAAAGATTGATTTTATTCTCTTTTTATGGTTTTATAGTGATCACGAATTTCATGCAAAAAGCAAAAAGGAAAAATAATTTTGGAAAAACAAACATTTAACATGTGATTATTGAATGAATATCATTGTATTACTCAAATTATGCCAACAATATCTTCACTTCTCCTTTTGGCATGGGAGAAGGGTTTCTGAACAAAATCAACACATTACGTTGACTTATGGATAACTGTTGGAACATCAACAACGACCCAATTATTGCAGATTCCTCCAGGTATGAAAAAGTTGCCAAGGTCTTCCTCTTCATCATCTTCGACAATAGCAGCGGCTTCTTGATCTTCAATGGTGTGGATGAAACCTCCACTCTAGAACAGCCCACGATCATTGGAAACACCAGAAGAATACCCTATGCCAGCTCGGGACTTGTTGTCTTCCAACTTTATCATTTTCCCCAAACCAGTAGTTGCACCATGCTCAATGGCCAACTTTGCGTCATTATAGGAGACAAATGAAGAAAGTCCTTTCCTTGAAGACTCGGCAATAGATAAGGCTTGGAACGGAGTCCCAACCTCATCCTCAGCATCAATATAGGAGAAGGAAGATAAATGACTAATCAAGAGAGCCTTCTCTCCCCCTATCACCACCAACTTCTTGTTCTTCATGAACTTTAACTTTTGGTGTAGGGTGGATGTCACGACGCCCGCCTCGTGAATCCATGGTCTTCCAAGTAAACAACTATAAGACGGATGAATGTCCATGACCTGGAAAGTGATCTGAAAATAACTAGGTCCAATCTTGATCGGGAGTTCTAATTCGCCGATCACAGTTTTGCGTGATCCATCAAACGCCTTCACAACCACTCCACTCTGCCTCATGGGAGTCCCCTGATACGAAAGTTTGGCAAGACTGGATTTTGGTAATACATTTAGTGATGACCCGGTGTCCACCAACACATTGGACAAGGCGTCATCCTTACAGTTCATAGATATATGTTAGGCCAAATTGTGGTCTTTTCCCTCCTCGGGAAGATCAGCATCACAGAAGTTCAAATTGTTGCAAGCGGTTATATTTGCAACAATGCTATCAAACTGCTTGATTGTGACATTGTGATCAACGTATGCCACGTCCAACACCCTCTGCAAAGCTTCGCGGTGTGGCTCGGAATTCATCAACAAAGATAAGACAGATATCTTTGATGGAGTTTGAAGTAGTTGATCAACAACATTATATTCACTCCTTTTGATGAGCCTTAGCATCTCATCACCTTCCTCTTTCAAAATGCCAGACTGGCCAACCAGGATAGGAGTATTATTATTCTTATCAGCAACAGGGTCAACACCCTTAACAACAGGAACAAAATTATTCGAAGAAGAAGTCCCCACGGTACTGGCAGGATTAGCAGCAGTTTTCTTCATGACATCTTCATGGGATTTCGGCTGAGCCAAGAAAACACGACCACTATGGGTCACACCACTAACATCTGAAATGCTCACCACAGAAGTTGAGGGCAACGGCACCTCGTTTCCATCCTCCAGCATGACACTGTTATATCGGTAGGGAAAAGCTCTGTCTGATACATAGGGGACAGGGCCCACTGGCTATATCACAAGAGTTGGCGATACCTTCTTCTTGCTGCCATCATACATGATAACAACAGGCTCAGGAATTTTAAACACGGGGGTGATAACATCAACTTCGTCCTCATTACGATTTTGAAGTATCTCAATCATCCCTTGATCTATCATCTCTTGGATGTCCCTTCTTACCTGACGGCATCCTCTCTCATTGATAGTGCACACTTGGCACTTATCATGGTTATGCTCGTAGTGGCTGTGTTCACACACCAGCTTATGCATCTCAACCAAGGACTGCCTTAGGTCATTCACATATAGGACTTTGTACTTGCCAGGGCATCCCTGGACCATGTTAACAGTCGCTTTCCCATGCTCGGGCAATGGGTTCTTATTTACATTTGGACCTACATTTTCAAAAAACAATATTCCACTTCTCACAAGGTCTTGCACCTTGGTCTTCAATGGATAACAATTCTCCACATCATGTCCGGGAGCCCCAGAATGATACACACAATGAAGCTCGGGCTTATACCACCATTGAGGATTAGTTGGTACGGCGGGAGGATCTCGTGGAGTTATCAGCTTCCTATCGATCAAGGAATGATAAAGCTCAGCATATGTCATCGGAATTGGGTCAAAAGTTATCCTCCTCCTCTCGTAGTTGTTGGTGCTTGTGTTATTATTTTTACGAGGCTGGTAGGCCTGTTGTTGTTGACGATGTTGTTGTTGTTGCTGAACTTCTCTAAAAGCAGGTGCTATATGAGCCACCTGGTGTTGGTTGTTAGTCGGACGAACTTCCTTCCTCCTTACATATGGCCTTCTCTTGACATGAGAGGACACATCATGAGTCTCTCCCTCTTTCTTCCTAGCAAAGCCTTCATACTTCTTTGCTGTTGAACCGTCATCTCGAGATAAACGTCCTTCACGGACCCCTTCTTCTAGTCTCATCCCCATGTTCAGCATTTCAATGAAGTCTGAGGGAGCGCTAGCAATCATTCTTTCATAATAGAAAGAGCTCAAAGTCTTCAGGAAGATCTTTGTCATCTCCTTCTTTTCCAGGGGTGGCACTATCTGAGTTGTCAGTTCTCGCTATCTCTGGGCTTATTCCTTGAAGGTCTCCTTATCCTTCTGGGACATCGCCCTCAATTGGTCCCTGTCTGGAGCCATATCCATATTATATTTGTACTTCTTCACAAAGGCCTCGCCTAGATCGTTGAAAGTGCGGATGCTTGCCCTCTCCAACCCCATATACCACTAGAGCGCAACACCTGTTAGGCTATCCTGAAAGTAGTGAATCAGCAGTTGGTCGTTGTCAGTCTGTGTTGACATCTTGCGAGCATACATCCCAAGATGGCTGAGCGGGCATGTATTTCCCTTATACTTCTCAAAGTCAGGCATTTTGAATTTAACAGGGATCTTCACGTTGGGCACTAGGCACAACTCAGCCGCACTTTTCCCAAAGAGGTCCTTACCCCTCAAAGTCTTCAGTTCCTTGCGCAGCTCAAGGAATTGATCTTTCATTTCATCCATTTTTTCATATACATCCGGGCCCTCGGAATGATAAATGGTGTCTTCAACACGGGGAAGGGTGTGCACAACGGGAGGTGGCACAGACAGGACCGGGCTAGATGCCAACATAGAAGCGATAGTAGGAGCAAAACCCTCTAGCATGAAATTGGATGGAATTCCCCAAGGGAACCCAACTGGCATAGTCGGAGCAAAATGGGTTGTTGCAGCAGGAACTGTTAAAGTAGCTATTTCAGATATAACTGTCCTCACGGGAGGAGTTGTATGAGTTGGCGAAGCTTGGCTTTGTGCGGCCAGGACTGAATCCATCATGGCAGTCAGTCTAGCAATCTCTTCCTTCAGGTCCCTGTTCTCTTGCTCGAGATGTTCCATTATCTTCGGATGATTCGTTCTGGTATTGAAGGTGAGAAAAACAAGAAAGGGGGGGTTTGAATTGTTTGGAAAAATAAGCGCTTTTCAAAAAGAAAATCACACAAGGATTTTATACTGGTTCGCTTATAACACAAAGCTACTCCAGTCCACCCGGCCAAGGTGATTTCGCCTTCAACAAGGACTTAATCCACTAATCTTGAAAGATTACAAACAACACCTAAGAGAGAAGAAAATCTCTTAGTCTTCTCAAGTCTACAGACCACACAAAGTCACTTGAGGAAATCAAACAAATAAAAGATACAAGATATGTAATCTAGAGTGCTTCTAGGAAAGCAAGTATTACAAACTTAAGAACAGATTTTTCACTTAATAAGCAAAAGCTTAGTGAAATTCTTTGAGAGCAAAGATGATTTTCTTGAGCGTGAAATAATTCAGTATAGTTTTGGTTAGTTGATTTCTCATTACTGAATGTTGATTGCATCTCTATTTATATATGAGTTGGAGTAGAGTTGAATCTGGTGGATATTAAACCGAGTTTACTCCATCACTTAAATAGCTTCTGCAGTTTAACTTTTCATCTTTGAAGTGACTACTTACCACAAGTAGTATCTTCTCTCTTGGAAGTGGAGATTAACGTCTCTTTCTCTGTTTAGGAAATCTATTTGAAAATCTTTACTTGACTTGAACGTTACTTCTTCATGATTAGCAAATCCATAATCAGAGTATTTGTGTTTCTGGAGAATCTTGGAATCTTGCTTCTGATGTTGATCTCTTGAGAGTTCAGATGGCGCTGATAACGTTTCTCCAGAATCAGAGCTTCTAGACTTTACTTCATGTTCAGATGCTTCTGATACTTTGCAGTTTTGTCCAGAGTCAGACTTTCTTGAACGAGATTCCACTTCAGATGCTTCTGATACTTGAGAATTTGTATCTGATCTTGTTGTGCATCTGATGACATCATCAGATTTATTACTTCTTTCTTTAGAACCCTGCACACTTAGAAACTTTTCGTTAGGGTGCCATTTTTGGTTTCATCCTTTGTTATCATCAAAATCAAGGAATCTGTTGTAGAACAATTTTTGTTCTTACAATCTCCCCCTTTTTGATGATGACAAAACAACTTAAAATAGCAGATGAAACATGAAATAAATAAGATCAGATAGACAGAAGCTCCCCCTGAGTTAGTGCTAGGGAGTTCAGAAGTTCTTACCAGAGCTTTCCAAGTAATGAGATTTCTGAAAACTTTCTGCAATTTCTTAAATTTAATGTTAGAGCTATTTAATCAGAGCTATTTCTACAATTGTTAATGTTAGAGCTATTTAATGATTTCTCCCCCTTTTTGTCAGAATCAAAAAGACATAGAAAATAAATAATTGAAGAGAAAAACAAAACATTGTATTAAAATATAGCAAAAACGAAAAACCAAGAGAACACAAGACATCAGAGTCAGCAAAACAAGAAAGCAAAAAACAAGAAGGCAAGCAAAACAAAAAATCCTAAGTGCCTAAGGGTTCTGAGGCAATTTCTGCAAGATCATGGCAAGCATCTTCTGGATGTTCTCATTGACCGTATCTTGCTTGTCCATTCTGTCTCGGAGGATGTTCTGATCTTCCTTAAGGTCCTTCAGAGTCTGAAGGATCATGGGAACAGCAGTTGAAGACTCCCCCTGAGTCAGAGCCTGCTGGGCTTCAGCTTCTGCAGCAGCTTGAGCTTCTGCATCTGCCAGAGCCTTAGCTTCAGCTTCTTGTTGCCTTAGGATTTCTGCTTCCTGAGCAATTCTTTCCTCTTCTATTCTTCTTGCTTCTTCTGCTTCTCTAGCCAACCTCTCTTCCTCAAGCCTTCTGGCTTCAGCCTCTCTGGCAAGTCTCTCCTGGAGTCTTACCTCAGCATTTCTGATGTAGTCATTTCTGACTTGTTCAGATATGCTCTTCAGCCTAAAGGACTCTGATGTCATCCAGCCAATGACTCTGTTCCAGTGTGTCCTTACAGATTCAGGATCATCACTGATTTCAGAGTTAGTGACCAGAGAATCAACCTTTTGAGCTGAAGCCTCTGCAATCATAAAGATGGCTTCCTTAAGGGTAGGTTTAGAAAGCTCAAGTTCAGGTTCTGGTTCAGAGGTATGAGGTGGAGGGCTGAGATTCAAGGTTTGAGGTTCAGATTCTGCTTCTGGTTGAAGACTGGGGGATGAAGCATAAAGTGGGTTTAAATCTAAAGGTTCGGATTCTGGTTCTGGGACAGCGGAAAGAATTGGTGGGGTGATATCAGAGGTGTAAGGATCAGATGGTTGAATTTCAGAGGGTAGAGTTTCAGAGGGGATGGTGGTTGTTTGTTGTGGTGGAAGTGAAGTTGTTTCAGGTTCTGTGGTTTGTGGTTGTTGTGAAGCAAGTCTATGAGCATATAGAGTGGCTATTGTTGGAGAGTCAGGATCAGAAGGTTCAGGGTCAGAGGAAACAGTAACGTAGGGAGGTGATTCTGGCATAGAGGATGATGAAGAAGAAGAAGTGCTTTGGTGAGTTTGTGCAGGTATAGAGGGAGGAATGAAGGTTCTGGCTATGTTTAGAACTGGTGTAGGTTGGGAGGTTCTGGTGATTGAGGGTGGGATTTCAGAGGTAGTATAAATGGGTTTAGAGGAGAGAGGGTTAGAGGAAGCCATCTGAAGATTAGAGGAGACAGGAGGAACAGACTTACCAGTTGAGATTTGCAGAGGAGCTGAAGATCCGCTTCCAGAAGCTCCGTCAAGTCTGGCCTTCTTTGCTGGTGGTGCTATCTTCCTCTCAGAAACACCTCTCTTGTATCTGACTAAATCTTCTTCAGAGTCCAGACAGTCATCGAGGCTGAAATCAGAGATATCAAAACCTTCTTCCAGCAGACGATGAAGATAGAGGGCAACAGCGTCTCTGGGCTCATTCTTGAAGAATCTGGCCAGGCCATGAGGCATCTTCCTCTGATCTTTTAGAGATTCCCAGGATGTATCCAGAATGGGCTTGACTCTAATTTCTTTGATGATTCCCATGCTTTTGAGGTTTTTGGCATTCAGAGGCTTTCCCACATCAATTGCCAGATCATCCATACATCTGGTCTTTTCCAGTTGGTCAACCAATCCATGCTCAATGAAGACATCAGAAAGCAATCTTCCCAGAGGGATGTAAGACCTTGGCTTCATATTGTTTCTGGTTTCTTTGACAGAATCCCTCAGATATCTGAATAGGAGAACAGGGAGGTTGATCTGGATACCCTTCTGAATACAGTATAGAATGCATTTTTGATCAGCATTTATGTAATCAGAGGAGTTGGAGGCTGGGCGATGGTGAATAGTACCCAGAATGATCTTTAGCCACACTCGGAGGTTCTGGTGTAGCTCTTTGTTTTTAGAGGGGTTTCCTTCAACATTTGGTTTGAAGATAGTTGGGTTGATGACTTCAGTGATGCGTTTAGACCTGGGAGGAATGTTGTAAATCCTTTTTCCTCCACTTTCCTCCATATTCAACAAGGAGGCAATTGATGCTTCAGTGATAACAATCTTTACCCCTAGAACAAAAGAGACAATGAATTGGTCATCTGCATCAGCATGTCTCCAGAACTCCTTGACCAGAAGAGGGTAGATTGGACCATAAAGCCTGTTGAAGTAGGTTTCCCATCCTTGTTGACGAAGTTCCCTAGTAAGATCAACGCCATTTCTTCTTAGGTTGTCAAAATCAACCAAAGATTCACACAATACATCCAAACCTTCAAAGGGAGTTGAAAGGTTTATGTGGCGTTCTCGGTCAAGAATGTGGGGTTCTTGATAAACAGGGGTTATAGAAACACCGGTGACGGTTGGAGTTGGAATACTAGAGGTTTGAGCGGTGGAACTTGACTCCATTTGCTGTGAGTAGTTGAACAGTTGTTGTTGTTGAGCATCCATTGTAAAGAAGAAGATGAAGATTGATGAAGATGAAGAAACTTGCAGAGAATGCTTCGAGAGAGGGTTTAGGGTTTTAGAGTGAGTGAGAGTGATAAGTGTGAAATGTGAGAGAAAGTGTTTATATACTCTAAGAAAAACACATGCAAAACGACACCTCAGAATGCGTTAGACACAACACTCAAAATAGCATGCTTGGGGGGAAAAATGATTACAGCTAATAAATGAATGTCTAATCCCAACAGTACGCACACTGCTCTAGGAGATTTCAAACGTTCTGACCTTTAATTTCTATTGACAGTTGTCTAGAAGTTCTAGGGTTAGACGTTTAATGCTCCACGTGTTGATGTATCTGATCTTCAGGAATACCAAAGGATTGGTTTCTGAAGATTTCTAACTCAGATGTCTTCTTAACTTGTAGAAGTATCAGAGTCAGAGGCAGAAGTGTATTTGTTTTTATCAGAGTCTCATTTTACATGTTCAGAGCCAAATTTTACTCAGGGCAATTTTTAATGTTCAGATTTTCTAATATAAAAAGAAATCTATCTTCAGCTAGAGGCTTAGTAAAGATATCTGCCCATTGATGTTCTGTATCAATGAACTTCAATGTTACTATCCCTTTCTGAACATAGTCTCTGATAAAATGATGTTTTATTTCTATGTGTTTGGCTCTGGAATGTAGAATGGGATTCTTACTTAAACAAATAGCAGCAGTATTATCACAAAAGATAGGAATGTTACTCTCAAATATCTGAAGATCTTCTAGCTGATGCTTCATCCAGAGCATTTGAGTTGTGCACAATGATGCTGAGATGTATTCTGCTTCTGCAGTTGATAGAGCAATAGTTGACTGTCTTTTGCTAGCCCAGGAGATCAGATTGTTTCCCAGAAGCTGGCAATTTCCAGAAGTACTTTTTCGTTCTATTCTATCTCCTGCGTAGTCTGCATCACAGTAACCAGAAAGTTTATACTCTGATGTTTTCTCATATATCAGGCCCAGGTTAGGAGTTCCTTTCAGATACTTAAGAATTCTTTTAACTGCTGTTAAATGAGATTCTCTAGGATTTGATTGGAATCTGGCACAAAGACAGACACTAAAGAGAATATCAGGACGAGTAGCAGTCAGATAGAGAAGAGAGCCTATCATACCTCGATAGAGCTTCTGACAAACCTTGTTGCTTACCTCTTCCTTCTCCAAAATGCAAGTTGGGTGCATAGGAGTATTTGCAGAGTTGCATTCAGTCATGTCAAACTTCTTCAGAACGTCTTTAATGTACTTGCTTTGATGAATGTACGTGACTTCTGGAGTTTGATTGATTTGAATTCCCAGAAAGAACTTTAGTTCTTGCATTAAACTCATTTCAAACTCAGCCTGCATCAACTTAGAAAATTCTTTGCAAACAGAGATATTAGCAGAACCAAAAATAATATCATCAACATAAATCTGGCATATCATGAGATCATTATTAAGGTTTTTACAGAAGAGTGTAGAGTCAACTTTCCCTCTGATAAAATTTTGTTCCAGAAGAAAATTGCTTAAGCGTTCATACCAAGCTCTGGGAGCTTGTTTAAGTCCATATAAGGATTTCTTAAGTTTAAAAACATGTTCTGGAAAATTTGAGTTTTCAAAGCCTGGAGGTTGATTGACATACACTTCTTCTGAAATATAACCATTAAGAAATGCACTCTTGACATCCATTTGATATAGTTTAATAGAATGATTAATAGCAAAAGATACAAGAAGACGAATAGATTCTAACCTCGCGACTGGAGCAAAAGTTTCATTATAATCAATACCTTCTTGTTGACTATAACCTTGAGCTACCAGTCGTGCTTTGTTTCTGACAACTTCTCCTTTCTCATTCAGCTTGTTTCTGAAAACCCATCTGGTTCCAATGACGTGAGTGCCTCTGGGTTTAGGAACGAGATCCCAGACATCATTCTTGGAGAATTGATCCAACTCTTCTTGCATAGCTGCCACCCAATCGTTATCTTGAAGAGCTTCATCACAGGACGTAGGCTCAATCAGAGACACTAGTCCCAGAGGAATATCTTCAGAAGTTCTGAAGGTAGATCTGGTTCTAACAGGTTCATCTTTGTTTCCCAAAATCAAATCTTCAGATACGTTAATACGACTTTTAACTTTCCTTGGAATTTCTGGAGATTTAATTTCTTCAGAGTCTGGAGTGACGGTTGCTTCTGGAGTTTTCTCAGATTCTACCAGAGTGATCTCTAAATCTGCAAACTTTTCAACTAGCTTTGACTTTTCAGGGTCAAGCTTATCATCAAATCTAACATGAATTGATTCCTCCACAATTTTGGTTTCTGTGTTGTATACTCTGTAGCCTTTAGAGCATTCAGAGTATCCTAACATAATACCTTTCTGTGCTTTGGAATCAAACTTGTTCAGATGTTCTTTAGTATTTAATATAAAACAAGAGCATCCAAAAGTATGAAAATATGAGATGTTGGGTTTTCTTCCTTTACACAGTTCATAGGGAGTCTTTTCTAGAATAGGTCTTATAGAGATTCTATTCTGAATATAACACGTTGTATTTACAGCTTCTGCCCAAAAGTGCTTTGCTACATTTGTTTCATTGATCATGGTTCTGGCCATCTCTTGGAGTGTCCTATTCTTCCTCTCTACAACTCCATTTTGTTGTGGAGTTCTAGGGCAGGAGAAATCATGGGATATTCCATTAGAATCAAATAATTCTTCAAAATCTTTGTTTTCAAATTCTCCACCATGATCACTTCTGACTCTAACAATTTTGGAGTCAAATTCTTTTTGCACTTTGGAACAGAAACTGGTGAATACAGAGTGAGACTCACTTTTGTGCTTTAGGAATTTTACCCATGTCCAGCGACTGTAATCATCAACGATTACTAGTCCATACTTCTTTCCATTGACTGATGCTGTTTTCACAGGACCAAATAAGTCAATGTGAAGAAGCTCCAGAGGCTTAGAGGTAGAAACAACATTTTTCTTTTTAAAAGATGTTTTTGAAAACTTTCCTTTCTGACAAGCTTCACACAGAGCATCTGAAGAAAACTTCAGTTTAGGTAAGCCTCTGACTAACTCAAGTTTAGTTAGCTGAGAAAGTTTTCTCATACTAATGTGGCCTAAGCGTCTATGCCATACCCATTGCTCTTCGTGAACTGACATTAAACATTTAACATTTTGATCTTTTAAATCAGAAAGATTTATTTTATAAATGTTGTTTTTCCTCTTGCCTGTGAAAAGGACAGAGCCATCGTTCTGATTAATGGCTTTACATGTTTTTTGATTAAAGATTACATCATAACCGTTATCACTTAATTGACTTATGGATAACAAGTTATGCATTAATCCTTCTACATAAAGAACATCAGATATAGAGGGAAGAGTACCATTACCAATAGTTCCGGAGCCTCTGATCCTTCCTTTCTGATCTCCTCCGAAGCCTACGAATCCATAGTCTTTAAGTTCCAGGCTTTGGAACATAGACTTTCTTCCCGTCATATGTCGCGAGCATCCAGAGTCCAGGTACCATGACTGGTGTCTGAACTTTGCTGCATGGGATATCTGCAACATAGATAATCTTATCTTTCGGTACCCAGAATCTCTTGGGTCCTTTCAGATTAGTTTTCCCAGAGTTTCTTACAACTTTGGGTCTTCTAGCATTTTTAAATTTGTGTTCTTGTGTGTGTGTGTAGTGATATGAAAAAGGCGATTTAATTTGGTTACTGGTAGAGGTTTCATCTTCCTTAGGATCATACCCAATTCCCCTTTTATTATTCTGACTTACTCCATAAATCATGGATGCCATAATACTCCTGTCTATTCCATTCTTCAGAAATTTTTGAAAGGCTTCTTCATATTTATAAATAATTTCATTTGAAGTTTGTGGTGCTTGAGACAACGCTTCTTCTAATTCTAAGCTTTTTGTTTTAGCTCCATCTCTTTCTAACGTTAAAGATTTGATTGTATCTTCTTGTGATAGAATTGTTATCTCAAGTTCACTACACTCTTCAAATTTTGCTTTAAGACAACCTTTAACGTTTTTAAACTTTTGTTTTAATTTCTGATAGGAAGTAAGAGTTTCTGACAAACATGATTCTAAGTCAGATCTAGAAAGTTCAGAAAATACCTCTTCAGATTCTTCGTCTGAACAGCTGGATGTGGTAGCCATAAGTGCTATGTTGGCTTGTTCATCAGAGTCAGATTCTGATGATCCAGATTCACTGTCATCCCAGGTAGCCATCAGTCCTTTCTTTGTTCTGAAGGTGTTTTTCTTGAAGCTTTCTTTCCTAGGGTTGTCCTTCTTCAACTTGGGGCATTCATTTCTGTAATGTCCTGTTTCTTTACATTCATAACAGGTAATATCTTTGTTAGCTTTACCTTTTGAAGTTGACTCTGATCGATCCCCTCTGGGTCTAGGTCTTCTGAAGTTGTTGTTCCTCTTTTTCCAGAGATGCTTGACTCTTCTGGTTAGTAGGGACAACTCTTCTTCATCATCAGAGTCTTCTGGTTCAGAATCGTCAGTGTCTTCAGCTTTTGCCTAGAGAGCTTTGGTTCTGTCAGGCTTCCGTCTTTCAGATCTGGACTTAAGCGCCACTGACTTGTTCTTTTTCTGAGGCTCATCCTCCTCTAGTTCTATCTCATGGCTTCTGAGAGAGCTAACAAGTTCTTCAAGGCTGATATTGTTCAGATCCTTTGATAACTTCAGAGCAGTAACCATTGGTCTCCATTTCTTTGGCAGACTTCTGACTATCTTCTTACCATGATCTGCAGTCGTGTATCCTTTGTCTAGCACTTTAAGACCTGCAATAAGAGTTTGAAATCTGGAAAACATAGCTTCTATAGCTTCATCATCTTCCATCTTGAAGGCTTCATACTTCTGGATAAGCGCCAGAGCCTTCGTCTCCTTGACTTGGAAGTTTCCTTCATGGGTCATCTTCAGAGAGTCAAGTATATCTTTGGCTGTCTCTCTGTTGGTGATTTTTTCATATTCGTTGTATGATATAGCATTTAGAAGTATTGTTCTGGCCTTGTGGTGATTTTTGAAGTCACGTTTCTGATCTTCTGACATTTTGCTTCTGGGAACTTCAGCTCCATTTAAGACTGGAGGTTTGTATCCATCTGTGACAATGTCCCAGAGGTCAGCATCATAACCCAGAAAGAAACTTTCGATTCTGTCTTTCCAGTAATCAAATTTTTCTCCATCAAAAACAGGAGGCTTGGCATTGTAAGAATCTCTTTCATTTGAGTGGGCCATTGTTTTTCTCGTACTGGATCTCTCTACACGGTTAAGTGTTTGATTAGAAAATCAATAACAGAGCCGGAGCTCTGATACCAATTGAAGGTGAGAAAAACAAGAAAGGGGGGGGTTTGAATTGTTTGGAAAAATAAGCGCTTTTCAAAAAGAAAATCACACAAGGATTTTATACTGGTTCGCTTATAACACAAAGCTACTCCAGTCCACCCGGCCAAGGTGATTTCGCCTTCAACAAGGACTTAATCCACTAATCTTGAAAGATTACAAACAACACCTAAGAGAGAAGAAAATCTCTTAGTCTTCTCAAGTCTACAGACCACACAAAGTCACTTGAGGAAATCAAACAAATAAAAGATACAAGATATGTAATCTAGAGTGCTTCTAGGAAAGCAAGTATTACAAACTTAAGAACAGATTTTTCACTTAATAAGCAAAAGCTTAGTGAAATTCTTTGAGAGCAAAGATGATTTTCTTGAGCGTGAAATAATTCAGTATAGTTTTGGTTAGTTGATTTCTCATTACTGAATGTTGATTGCATCTCTATTTATATATGAGTTGGAGTAGAGTTGAATCTGGTGGATATTAAACCGAGTTTACTCCATCACTTAAATAGCTTCTGCAGTTTAACTTTTCATCTTTGAAGTGACTACTTACCACAAGTAGTATCTTCTCTCTTGGAAGTGGAGATTAACGTCTCTTTCTCTGTTTAGGAAATCTATTTGAAAATCTTTACTTGACTTGAACGTTACTTCTTCATGATTAGCAAATCCATAATCAGAGTATTTGTGTTTCTGGAGAATCTTGGAATCTTGCTTCTGATGTTGATCTCTTGAGAGTTCAGATGGCGCTGATAACGTTTCTCCAGAATCAGAGCTTCTAGACTTTACTTCATGTTCAGATGCTTCTGATACTTTGCAGTTTTGTCCAGAGTCAGACTTTCTTGAACGAGATTCCACTTCAGATGCTTCTGATACTTGAGAATTTGTATCTGATCTTGTTGTGCATCTGATGACATCATCAGATTTATTACTTCTTTCTTTAGAACCCTGCACACTTAGAAACTTTTCGTTAGGGTGCCATTTTTGGTTTCATCCTTTGTTATCATCAAAATCAAGGAATCTGTTGTAGAACAATTTTTGTTCTTACAGGTATTATACTGGTGCGTCAGCTTGTCTTCAAAATAAATGAAGAGCAAAGAGTTAGGCCACTGATCAAGAGCTTGGAACAAAACCTGCTTATGCATATGATGCATGCAATGTTTGTGCATATGGTTTGTTTTTTATTAGCAGAACTTTATAGAGATCTATCTACAAATATTTGAAAATATTTAACTTTTAAGACATATATGGAATACTCATAATAATAATATTTGGAAACTTTTTACACCAAAGAAGTAATACAGTTTTGGTAACCAAATACAATACAAGAGAAAAGGAGAATGAACATCCTATGGAGCCCTAGAAACAATCATCCAAAGCCTTCGAGATCGGAAGATAGGTTGCACGAAGCCTCTTCACCTCTCTCTCATAAGTTGCTTCCATATCAGCCTTATCCTTGGCGAGCTGATCATACTTCCTCTTCCAAAACCTAGATGAATGAGGAAGAAGAGAAGTAACCACATCATCAGGCTCATCAATAACCTGATGCTCTAGAAACTCTATCACTGCATCCTTATCTTTGAGCTGCTGAAGAAGTTCCTCACACTCACATACCCACGCACGCGAACGGTCTTCATCTCTCAACTCCTATACTCCTTGTTTAGGGAGGGTTTAAGGCCCAACCATAACCATAGGGGTAGGTCTCGGATATTCGAATGGCATGTGGTACTCAAGAGCTCTCTTCCTCACTGTAGCACCTCAAATTTACCCCCCTCAAGACTGTATGCATCAATTCTATGAGGCAGAATATCAGAAGGGGGAAGCCGTCAGATTGCAAGGGGAAGCAGAGAGGAAATTAGTTGTGGAGTTGGACTTCTTCAGGAAGATAGACGAAGCCCTGGGATCATCCAGTTCTGAGTTGAGGCGAGTCAAACAACAGTTAACAGATGCTCATGGTAAGTTAACTGGTTGGCAAGAGCAATGGGATACATTTTCAGCTTCTAGGAAGGTAAAGGAGGAGGAGATGGTGGCCAAATTGACTGGTCAGATGGAGAAGTTGAAGATTTTGCTGAAGGAGAAGAACAATGAGCTTCTGTGCGCCCGTTTAACCAATAGTTATATCACAGATCAACTCAACGAAGCTCGAGGACAGATGGAGGAACTCAAAGTGCTGGCAGGTTTGAAGAAATCCAGACTTGAAGAGGTATACGGAGAAGATGATGGGAATTACTACAGAGAGCACATCAACGAGTTGGATGGATTTATTCACAAGAGGAATCTGCTTATCCGGCATTTGACAGAATCTCCAGATCATCCTGACACAGTGGCACTACTGGCTGAAGTGAGGAGCAGTCCTTATGGGTTTTATACAGGAGGCTGATTCCTGATTTTTGTTCCTCTCTTTAATTATTGTATTGTAGTGTTGATCCACAGGATTGTTGTGGAGATCCCTTTTTGATTGAACTGGTGGCTAAGGACCTCCTCCCTGAACTCATTTATATGATTGTTTTCCTTATTGCATCTCAATCTCAGAAGTTTATCCACAACTCGGTCTTCTTGCACTTTCTATCTGATGTGAGACTGGAATCAAGGGGTAGAATACCCGTTGGAATTGATAAACATGTCATTGCATTTACATATTCATTTGCATATCTTGCATAACAGGTACCGCTGCGATGTTCTCATATTATTTGGTGTTCCATCAGCAGGATAGCTGACTCAGGCATTCACCGATACGGTACCCGAAGGAATCAACAGAGAGTAATGGAAAGCCTACAAGCAGAACTCGCCGAGATGAAGATCCGCATAACCCAATTCATGGATGTGGTTCAAGGGGTGGCTCAAGGACAGCAGGAGCTTAGACAGATAATATAGAGGAATCCTACCACTACCCAACCAGAGACGTTGATTGATCCTCCAGCTGGAGAGGTTAACGGACCCAGTGGGTCGGGACCTATCCCGATCCCACGTAACAACCCTGATCAACAACCCATTCATGATGACCAGGACGATCAGTTCACCCAGATGCCGGAAGAATTTGTCATGGGCCATGGCATGGACCCCATGTTTAGAAGATTAGAGGAGAGGCTGAAGGCAGTGGAAGGACAGAATGCTCTTGGTGTGGATGTTGCTGACTTGGGGCTGGTCCCAGGCGTGAGAGTGCCGCCGAAATTCAAGGTCCCGATATTTGACAAATACAGTGGCAACTCTTGCCCCAAGACCCATGTGCAAGCCTATTTCCATAAGATGATTGCATACTCTAACGATGAAAAGCTGCTCATGTACTTTTTCCAGGACAGCCTAGCTGGGGCATCCCTGGATTGGTATATGAGGCTGGATAGAGCCCACGTCCGTTGCTGGAGGGATTTGGCTGAAGCTTTCGTGAAACAATATCAGTATAATACAGACATGGCCCCGGACAGAACTCAACTTCAGAATCTGTCTCTTAAAAGCAATGAGTGCTTCAGGGAATACGCTCAACGCTGGAGGGAGACAGCTTCCCGTGTTCAACCTCCTATGTTGGAGAAGGAAATGGCCAACATGTTCATGAACACTCTGCCCGGACCTTACTTGGAGCGCCTGGTGGGTTGCAATGCCTCCAATTTTGCTGATGTAGTCTCTACCGGTGAGAGGGTGGAGAATTATTTGAAGACATGCAAGATCCAGAGGGGAGGGGGATCTTCATCAGGGGTTAAAAAGCCGTTCATTCAGGGACAGAAGAGGAGAGAAGGGGATGCAAATGCCATATCTTCTTATCAGAACACGGGTAACCAGAGGAATAACTTTCAGAACTATCATCAACAACCATATGTTGCGGCTGTGACCATCCCAGCTGCAGCACCACTACAACAACAAGAACCACAACGTCAGCAAACTCAGTACCAACAACAACAACCGGGTAACAGACCCGCCTACCAACAGAGGCAAAGGATGATGGACCGGCGTTTCGACACTCTTCCAATGTTGTACGCTCAGTTGCTTTCTAGTCTTCAACAACTACAACTTGTGCAGTTACACACTTTGGCTCCTCCTGTTGGTAGGCTTCCGGTGGGTTACGACGCCAACGTTAGGTGTAGCTTCCACTCTGGGGACCTGGAAACAATATTGAGAACTGCAAAGCTTTTAAGCATGTAGTTCAGGACCTCATAGATTCAAAGGCCATCAACCTTGCACCGGCTCCTAATATCATCAACAATCCCATGCCACAACATGGTGGTGCGAATGTTAATATGATGGAAGGGGAAGCCAGATCCGTCAAAGATGTGTTGAGGTTGAAGACTCCGTTGTTGGATATCAAGGGCTACTTGTTGAAGGCCGATGTTTTCCCTGGTTGTGGGAAGGGTTGTGTGGATTGTGCTACTCAAAGTGAAGGTTGTTTGAAGCTGCAGCAGGGTATCCACGCCTTGCTCGATGAAGGTATCCTCCAGGTTGAAGGTTTGTCTGTCCAAGAGTCTGTGGAAGGGGTTGAGGAAGAGGTGTTTGAAGAGGCTACTGATGAATTCGCAGATGTTGTTCCTACTGATTCTGTAATCCATGAGGAGATTTCAGATTATGACTATCAGGTTGCTACGATCACCATTTTCTACCCAACTAATCAGATCAATGTACCAGAAGCGTAACCGGTGCCACCAGCGCGACCGTCCACTATGACTATCTCGACCCCTGGTCCTTTGCCTTTCACCAGCGAAAGGGCCATTCCTTGACACTATGGGGGGAGTGTATACACGCACGATCCTGAGGTGGAACGGCCACCAAAGGTAGAAGAGGGTCAGAAGTCTGAACTTGAAGTTGAAGGTCCCGTAGTGGACAATGTTGGTGGAATCAGGCGATTCACCAGGAGTGGTCGACTGTTCTCACCACCCGTTACCCAAACTGATAGTGCTGATGTTGCGGCGAAAGCCAAAGGTAAGCAAGCTGTGAATAAGGGTGCCTCTCCACCCCATGCTGGTTCTGAGCCCACTTTTGCGAAGGATGCGGACGAGCTTTTGAGAATTATAAAGAAAAGTGACTACCAGGTAGTCGATCAGTTGATTCAGACTCCGTCCAAGATATCCATTCTCTCACTCCTATTGTGTTCGGAGGCGCATAGGGAGGCACTTCTGAAGGTCCTTAATGCTGCATATGTGCCTCAGGAGATCTCAGTGAACCAACTGGAAGGAATCGTTGCAAATGTTCATGCAGGCAACGGGTTGGGTTTTACTAATTCTGACTTGACGCCAGCTGGGCGCGACCATAACAAGGCTTTGCACATTTTGATGGAGTGTAAAGACACTGTACTATCCCATGATCTGGTGGATACGGGTTCCTCTCTCAATGTGCTACCCAAGAGAGCCCTGCCAAGGCTAGAAGTAGAGGGTTTGGTCCTGAAGCCTTTAGATCTTATTGTGAGAGCCTTTGATGGTTATAAGAGGTCGGTGTTCGGAGAGGTAGAATTGCCAATTCAGATCAGATCACAAACCTTCAACACCGTCTTCTATGTGATGGATATCAGTCCTTCATATAGCTGCTTGCTGGGTCGTCCTTGGATCCATAATGTTGGGGCAGTCTCTTCAACTTTACATCAGAAGATTAAATTCCCAGTCAATGGAAGAATTATCATTGTCTATGGTGAGGAGGATATTCTGGTCAATAACCTGTCTACATTCAAGTATGTAGAGGTAGAAGGTGAATTTCATGAGACCCTATGTCAGGCCTTTGAGGCAGTTCAGATCAAAGACGCAGCTCCGGTGGAAAAAGTTAAAGCAGGTGCCTCTATCTCGTCCTTCAAGCAGGCACAGGCCTTGGTAGATTCAGGCATTGCCCCTGGTTAGGGACATCTGGTGGAGTTACCAATGAAAGAAGACAAGTTCGGGATTGGGTATCAGCCAGCTCTGACTTCTACAACTTCAACACTTCAGACTCGTCAGGGGCCGATTACTTTCTCCAGCGCTGGCGTCATCCAATATGGCCAGGTCTCTGCGGTCAACGATGAGGATGGGGATAGTGATTACGACATCGATAATTGGGTGCGTCCGAGGATCCCGGGTGAAGTCATCAATAATTGGTCTTCTAAAGAGATTATCCAAGCCACTCTTCTTGAAGAGTAATTTTCTTTGTTTATTCATGCATGTCTAAGTCTTACGTTCCGCCCAGGGCGTAATGACTCATTGTGGGGCTCATCTATGCGAATACCTGCATTTTTATCGTAAATAAAGGACGTCTTTTTGCATTCAAATATTTTGTTCCTTGTCTTTCTATTTTTGCAGTTTTCAAAAATCAAAAAAAATATCTGGCAATGTTTTGTTTAGTTTTCACTTTTTTCACACTCATAAGCACATACCATCACTCATGCAGATGCACATCACCGGACCCTATTGAGAACAATTATGCTATGGCTCGCTTCGACTTTGAAAATCCAATCTTTCAAGTTGAAGAAGAGGGTGATGAAGACTGTGAACTCCCTGGAGAACTTGCCAGGCTATTAAAACAAGAGTAAAGGGTCATTCAACCGCATCAAGAGTCTGTTGAAGTGGTTAATCTCGGCACCGAGGACGCCAAGAAAGAAATCAAGATAGGGGCTGCTTTGGAAGATGATGTGAAGAAGGGGTTAATTGAATTGCTGCAAGAGTATGTTGATTGTCATACGGTGAACTGACTTTGTGTGTTTTTGCTTTGGAAAGCAAATGTCGCGGATAGCAAGAGTCGCCACCAACTTTTCTTTTATCCAATAAGGAAAGGCGAAAAAGAACAGGAAAGACCTTGATTAGATTTCGGGTTCAGGAGGTACATTATACAAAGGGAAGGTGTTAGCACCCTTTGTATCCATGGTTATCCATGGGCTCTTAATTGCTTAATCACTTATGTTTTTCGTGTTTGAAAAGTGTTTGAGAGATGTTTAGAAAATGTTTGAAAAGAGAGTTTAACTTTGTAATGATTCTTGTACGAATGTATACAAAGTGCTTATCTCGTTTAATTTTGAAAGCTGTTTAGAAAAATATAACTTGGCAATGCTTCTAGTGCGAATGTATACCAAGTGGTGATTTTCTAGTAGATGTTTTGCAAAGGGTGATGTATGAAAAGTATTTTAAATTGTGAGTCAGCATTTAAGAGTTATACCTACCCAAGGTCTTTATTGGTATTTCCGATCCTTATGAGGGTAAAACTGTCCTTACTATTGAGAAGTAAGTAGTTTTATCTGTTGGATGTAAGGGACGTCGTAGGGTCATCGATTGGTCATTGAAGGCAACATTTGTAAGGATACCTTAGCATTCGAAGGGACAATCATCATTTAACCGTAGGCTACAATGAAGGGTCATCGAGGGACAAAATCATATATTCGTAGGCAACATCCGAGGGACTATGATTTATTTTATAGGGACATGACGATTTAATCGAAGGGTCTTTGCTAAGTGTACCCCCACATTCGTGGGACATGACCGTAATACCGTAATACCGTAAGGCAACAAAGAGAGGGCCAAGATCACATATTCAAAGGCAATATTTTATAATCAATTAGGTAATTCGGATGAATCTCCACATTATAATCAATTAGGTAATTAGGATGAATCTCCACAAGGGTATCCCACAAATAAAGTGGAATACCTAGCAAGCTACCTTTTCCGGGAGTATGCGAACCCTTACAAAATTCAGCAAACAGGTCAGAATACCAAATCAGGGTGCAATCGAGAGTTGCACCAAACAAAAGGAATCACGGCAGTAATAGTGTCGGGTAAACAATGCATGGTTACAATAAAACATGTCAGATGAGCAAAGATCGGAACAGAAAAATCAGCGACTGTCATGTTCGCTGCTGCCTCGCCTAGCGAGGGCCTGGCGAACACTCGTTACATGTTCGCTTAGCGATGTGCTAGCGAACGGCTGCGGGTTTTGAATTTAAGAACAATACGATTTCAGCAAGCTTCAAACCCTATGGCATCCATTACAGAAATTACATGGTTAAACATTCAAGATATCCATACATACTTAAATCCACATGCAAAACCTAAGATATATTTATAAATTCAATCATAATGCCACATGTAAATTAGGAACATAAAGCGGTAATCGTAATGCAAACCTGTTTGCAATTGAATTGCAACCCTGAATCGGTAGATCGCTCTTAGGGTTGGTGCCGGATTGAGTTGGGCGGAGGTAACCTTTGTGCAGATGAGTTTCCTTCAGGGTTTCCTTTAGGGTTGCTCTGAATTCTCTTGGTTAGCCTCCAGGGTTTGCTGTTCCTTCTTTCTGTCTCCGTCCGTCCGTCTTTTCTTTTCCTTTCCGTCCGTCTTTTCTTCCCCTTTTCTGACTGAAGTTTTGGTATTTATAATGATTTTGGTGACCTAATGGGCTCAGAATGAAGCCCAAAATTTCTGGTGTTCGCAAGCTTCCTAGGCGAGTGGTGCAGCGAAGGGTTCGCTAGGCGAAGGATTTTGCTCGCCTAGAGAGCAAGCCAGTTTAAGCCATTTTCTAGATTTGGCCACCTGTGTGCTGGGTCTTTGTTCCCTTAAGATCGATGTCTTGAAAAATGAGTTGGAGTGCCTTGAAAAGTGCCTTGCAAGATTAACGGGCAAATTTTGGGGTATGACAGCTGCCCCTGTTCAATATTCTTGAACCGAGAGAGTTAGAATGGTATGTACGCCATTCGTGGTCTGGAGGTGGAAGATTATTGAACACTAGAATGCCCCAAAAATTTGCACTTGTTAATCAAAAGTTAGTCTTGATGGAGATGGGCTTAAAGATGCCATCCAGGAAGTTTGATAATGAGAGCTTCAGAGTGTGTCGTACATCAGACCGCATCTGAAGACATGGGTGTCACACCGGGTCGTACGCTAGACCGTATAGTGAGTCATCCATTAGGCTTTCAACTTCACTGGGGATAAAAGATCAGAATGGATCGTACGCTAGATCGTATCTGAGTTGCAGAATGAGCCGTACGTTAGGCTGTATCTGACGAAATAAGACTCAGAATGGATCGTACGCTAGATCGTATCTGAGTTGCAGAATGAGCCGTACGTTAGGCTGTATCTGACGAAGGTAGAATCAGAATGGATCGTACGCTAGATCGTATCTGAGTTGCAGAATGAGCCGTACGTTAGGTTGTATCTGAAGAAAGTAGTCGTACGCTAGACTACACCTCGGAATGTACCGTACGCTAGGTAGTATCTGAGGAATGAAGATCAGAATGGATCGTACGCTAGATCGTATCTGAGTTGCAGAATGAGCCGTACGTTAGGCTGTATCTAAAGAAAGTAGTCGTACGCTAGACTACACCTCGGAATGTATCGTACGCTAGGTAGTATCTGAGGAATGAAGATCAGAATGGATCGTACGCTAGATCGTATCTGAGTTGCAGAATGAGCCGTACGTTAGGCTGTATCTGACGAAAGTAGTCGTACGCTAGACTACACCTCTGAATGTATCGTATGCTAGGTAGTATCTGAGGAATGAAGATCAGAATGGATCGTACGCTAGATCGTATCTGAGTTGCAGAATGAGCCGTACGTTAGGCTGTATCTAAAGAAAGTAGTCGTATGCTAGACTACACCTCGGAATGTACCGTACGCTAGGTAGTATCTGAGGAATGAAGATCAGAATGGATCGTACGCTAGATCGTATCTGAGTTGCAGAATGAGCCGTACGTTAGGCTGTATCTGACGAAAGTAGTCGTACGCTAGACTACACCTCGGAATGTACCGTACGCTAGGTAGTATCTGAGGAATGAAGATCAGAATGGATCGTACGCTAGATCGTATCTGAGTTGCAGAATGAGCCGTACGTTAGGCTGTATCTAAAGAAAGTAGTCGTACGCTAGACTACACCTCGGAATATACCGTACGCTAGGTAGTATCTGAGGGATGAAGATCAGAATGGATCGTACGCTAGATCGTATCTGAGTTGCAGAATGAGTCGTACGTTAGGCTGTATCTGACGAAATAAGGATCAGAATGGATCGTACGCTAGATTGTATCTGAGTTGCAGAATGAGCCGTACGTTAGGCTGTATCTGAAGAAAGTAGTCGTACTCTAGACTACACCTCAGAATGTACCGTACACTAGGTAGTATCTGAGGAATGAAGATCCAAATGGGTCGTACGCTAGACCGTATTGGAATAGTTGAAGAAATCATATGTTGGGCTGAATCAGAATGAACCGTACGTTAGGTTGTATCTGATAATATTTGTATACGTTGTATTTGCAGTAAATGTCTGGGATGGGCTTAAAGATGCCATCATTAGGAGGATGTCAGAATGCTTGCCAGAAAGAATGTTTATATGGAGTATATCTGAAAGATGTATCTGAATCTTGAATGTGATTGATAAAGGTGTCTGCCTGAATGAACCTTTTTATTTTGACTATATCAGGAGGATAATTAACCTGAAAAGAAAAGTTAGCTTCATGCCATGTCATGATGCATGAGATGTTTTATGCTTGCGAACATTGTATGCATGCGTATGCTGTGAAATGATGTAATGAATGAATTTTGCGTCTGAAAAGTTCTGCCAGGGGAAAATAAATCCCGAGATTCCGGTCGAAGACATTTGTGTTGATGACCCTTGCTCAGCTGGGGGTATTTGACTTCTGTCTGATGGTAGAAATATTTCAACAGAAGCCTGGCTGGGGATGGAAGAGATGACCAGTCTGTCTAGTAATGCCAATCTTTTCTAGGGAATAACTGGCTTTGCTGGGGAATAGAATTAGCCACGGATTCATTGGAAAACATGGTTAGACCTTCTCCTCGATCCTGAAGTCTTTTAGTAATCGCTATTTCTATTTTATGCATGTATTTTTGGTAAACATCGATCATATTCAAATGCATATATTAATTCAAATTAAATCAATGGACGTTTACGCAAACAAAGCAGAGAAAGTAAAACAAAAGTATCTTTTTGGGAACAAAATTGTATTGATTTTGAAAGAGGGCCTATAAACAGGAAATTTGAGTACAAAGAGACAGAAATCCTAGTAAGAGGAAATTGTCGAGAAAACAAAGAAAAAGCTATGAAGAAAAAAAGTCCTATTGATTTTAATTCTGCTACTGTCATTATGTCTTTAAGCATCTCATCTCCTACTGTCGGATAGATATGATTGGCTTGTTCAGTCCCTTTGGCTTGGGTGAAGTTGACTGAGAACGGGACATAGTCATACGCTTTAATCCCTAATTTTTGCCTGGACCGCCTTTTCAGGTTTTCAGTCCACCAGGATACCCTTTTTTGCCCAAGCCGCCTTTTCAGGTTTTTGACTTGCCGGGTGTATATTTTTATATGTTTATCCCTAATTTTTGCCCGAACCCTTTTGGTTCGCCGGGGTGCCCTTACTTTTGCCTAGATACGTTGACCTAGCGGGTCTCTTCTATGCGTAGTATTTTTTGACTATGTCTGCGTTCACGGGATGTGGGAAGTCTTCGCCATCCATTGTAGCAAGTATCATGGCTCCACCAGAGAATACCTTCTTAACTACAAATGGTCCTTCGTATGTGGGAGTCCAATTGCCTCTGGGATCACCTTGTGGTAGAATGATACGCTTCATCACCAAGTCGCCAACTTGATACACCTGTCTCTTGACCTTTTTGTTAAATGCCTGGGTCATGCGCCTCTGATATATCTGCCCATGACAAACAGCCGCGAGTCTCTTCTCGTCAATCAAATTTATCTGATCGAGTCGAGTCTGAATCCATTCATCCTCCTCTAAGTTTGCCTCTTTCATGATTCTTAGAGAGGGAGTCTGAACTTCCACTGGTAAAATAGCTTCCATTCCGTAGACCAAAGAGAAAGGAGTTGCCCCTGTCGAAGTGCGCACTGAAGTGCGAAGAGCAAATGGTAACATCTCATGCCAGTCTTTGTATGTTACTGTCATCTTTTGTATAATCTTCTTAATATTCTTATTAGCAGCTTCTACGGCGCCATTCATCTTTGGCCGGTACGGAGAAGAGTTATGGTGTTTTATTTTGAACTGCGTGCAGAGTTCAGTAATCATCTTGTTGTTCAAATTGGTACCATTATCAGTGGTAACTCTTGCTATTCTTCCGGAGAGAGCAGGTTTCTCCAATATATATTTGATAGGATCCATCTTAGAAATCAATGAAGTGGTATGATTCAACATATACTGTCATAGTCGGCGAGCAATCCAAGCCAAAGCACAGTAAGTCTTCTCAAGCAGTGAATATCTTGTTTCACAGTCGGTACACTTTTTGCTATGGTGGTATATTGCATGCTCTTTTCGACCAGACTCCTTATGTTGCCCCAACACACACCCCATTGAATTTTCTAACACGGTCGAATACATGATTAGAGGTCTTCCTTCAACTGGTGGCATCCGAATTGGAGGTTCTTGGAGATATTTCTTGATTTTGTCAAAAGCTTCTTGACATTCATCATTCCATATGATCTCTTGATTTTTCCTCAGTAATTTTCTTGACTACTTCAGTACCCAGATTCAGTTGATTCCTCATGCGGCTGTATGGTCTTTTCTTCTTGCAGTACCAGCCTGGCAAGTTCTCCAGGTACTTCACAATCTTCCTCACTTCCATCCTCGGTTTGGTAGATCGGATTTTCGAAGTCATAATTAACAGTAGCAGAACTATTATCAACAGGATCCAGAGTGGATATTGTAGCGGTGTATTCGTCGCTATATGATCTATCGATTAAATCATAAGCAAGAGATACAATGAAATTTCGAGTCGCCACCGCACTTTTATTTATCCAAAGGACTGGCTAAAAAGCGAACAAAAGCCTAAGAAGTTTTACACGTAGAAAACTAATAAAAAGATCAGAGAGTCTGGGTAAGGGGTAAATTACGCAATGGGAAGGTGTTAGGCACCCATCACGTCCTAGGTACTCCTAGGGAGCCCTTTTCACACTTGTTGTATTAAATTGTTATTTGTTATGACATAAGTATTGTGCGAACATGATTGGGATGATGAGAAAAGAATATACAATTTTTATTGGGTTTGAACGGATGAACCCGCTGCCTACGTACCTTCCATCAAAGGTAAGGATCAAAACGCCGTAGTTCGGCTAAAAGATTTCCAAAAGTTGGTGGATTCAATTTTAAACACAAGCACTGAGGCTTTTCATTATCAATGGGAGAAAACTCGACCAAAACCAACATCCACCATGCGAGGATAGCTTCGACGTACTAGAGGGGTTAGCCCTGTTTTCAGTACGGAAGTCTTATAGTCGACTCACTAAGGATAAGGTGAGGTTTACATCAACCACAAAGATAATTGAAACCTATGGCTAATGCATGAAAAGATTAACAATGGACAAAGCCAAAACAAGTGAATGGGTGAAGTTAATTGATTGTGATTATGAAAGTAGAGTCAAAGTATGATTAAGATTAATTCAAAGAAGTATTATGAAATGGAGTTTTTTTGAAAAAAAGTCAAGGATTTGGGGTCCAGGTTTTTAGTTTGAAAACATGAAGATGTTTGCACAATATCTATGTCAAGTTTGAAAGTAATGTGTGAAAAGGTTTAGGACATAATGGGGATGAATGGATGAAAATGGATTGTAAAACTTCTTAGAAAGTTCACCTCTTGAGATCATATAGAGGATGATTCAAGTGTGTCCTTTGGAATAGGCAATGAGCAATAACAAAGTAAGCAAACAAATGATACCGGATGCCACTCAATGGTCTTACTCCAATCTCACAAACAAAAAGCGGATACCGGATACCAATAGATGGATTTACACCAGTCTCCTAAAACAGAAAGGGATATCAGAGGCCACTCAATGGACTTATACTAATCTCCTAAAACAAAATGAAACTTGGATACCGGATGCCAATCTGTCTGGACTTATACCAATATCCAACATATGATCATAGGAAAGCAAATGCCAACTTACAGGGACTTATAATTGCATCCTCACATAAACAAACAGGAGCAACATTATGGTCATAGGAAAGCAAATGCCAACTTACAGGGACTTATAATTGCATCCTCACATAAACAAACAGAAGCAAAACATGGATGTCAGATGCCAATCTGTCTGGGCTTACTCTAACTTCCACAGTATGGTCCTAGGAATACAAATGGCAACTTGCAGGGACTTACAGTTGTATCCTCACATACAAACAAACAAAGCAACATGTGATCATAGGAAAGCAAATGCCAACTTGCAGGGACTTACAGTTGCTTCCTCACACACAATCAACAAATGCATCAGGCAAAGATAAAATGAGTGGCCAAGGTGATGGTCTTATACTCACTTCCATATCATAGGAGCAATGGCCAATGAATGGTCTTACAATTGTCCTCAATGGGCAAACAACAATGATAATGTCACAAAGACAAATGAGATGATTATGCATTGATGAGCAATAAATGATGATAAATGCATAGAGCATACAAGCAAGCATGTGCATATGAAACAATCAAGCAATCAATGAAGTCAATCAGCACGCACTATAACCAAACAAGGAGGCTCACACAAAAGGGTTAGGCATTGAAGCCAACTGGAATAGGGTCACACGTGCTCTTAACCTTGCCATTGAGGGGCTAAGGTGAAGCAGATGAAAGCATATGAGGGGTGTGCCTCATTGCTCTTATCCCCGGTCAGGGAGAGCATTGAATATCAGAAGGTGTGGGAGTTCAGAAAGTAGGAACTCTCTCCACAGATTATTGACTCTATAGATCTTGGGCTAAGATCTCAATGCTACAACCATGTAATGGGAGCAAGGAGAAGACTCACAGAATAGTAGGGGATAGGTTGCTTATCCCTTTGATCTACCAATTGCCTTACTTGAAGGACTTTTCCTGCTTGGGACAAATGTAAACACACACAAGCAATACCTCTTAAGGAGGACTTCAGACAGTTTGCCCGGCCAAATAACAGGCCGGGTCTCCAGACTACATGAAGAAAAAGTAATTATACCTCAAAAGCAAATTGCTAAATAGCAAAGCAAAGCAAGTTCAAAGAACTTAAGCGACTAAGGGTACCTGAAATAGTCAAACTAATCAGTATACAGTTCAACAGTTTAAATCAGAAAGAGGTAGAAACCAACAGTCAAAACAGACAGGCAAATGTGCAAAGCACAAGACTCAAATCATATGAGTCAAGCCACCTACAAAACAAATAGGTTAGCACATGATAAACAATCAAGCTCAATCACATTAGATTGTTCTCTTTGAAGCATTTGTAGTTCAACCTGAAACAATGAACTCAATCATAAGCCACAGGACCACTAGGACAAGCCTAGGGTCAAAATGAAATGAGAAAGTCAAAACAGCAAGGGAAAGTCAACCAAAATCAAGTTCAAACATTTAAGAAGCAAGCACAATTGGTCTCAAGTTCATATCATGCATCATCATCCTTTCACAAACAAAAGAAGGCAAAGCATGGCAAAAGAGAGCACATAAAAGTCAACAGAAAGACTTGCATCAAAAGTCAACTCAAACATTTTCAAAAAATCACCAAATAATTCATGCTCAATCACAATCCATAACATAGCATGCATATGAAATTTCAGCTCAATTGAATCATGGGAAGATGGTCAATTAAAATCAGGAAGTCAAAACAATTTCAAGCATGCACAAAGAAGTCAAATATACATGTATCAACTTCAAAAAATCATAACTAAATGAAAACAGATGAGAAATGGATGGGATCAACACCAATGCAAAGCTCAAGATGTCTAGTATGCACATGTAAAATTTCATGATCATCCAACAAAGTATGAGAATTTCCCAAATGAAATGGCAAGGTGTGTCACACAAAGTCAACAATTGACTAGGCAGGGGAGAAAAATCTCAAACAATTAGGAAATGGCATAATTAATTCCAGGAAAGGTCACAAGTCAACTAGACATATAAGAGAAGGTTCATACAAAATTTCGCATTAATTGGAGGTCAGGAAGCATGTCAACAAAAATCATGAAATTGCATATCATTGGTGTGACACAAATTGTCACACCCTACTTCAAAAATTCATATCTCACAAACCACATATGATAAATTCAAGAACTCTACATCAAAACAAACATGAATGAGTGTAGATTAACCATAAAAAATTTCAGGGGCATTGGATGCATCATCAACATTTCACAAAAGGAATGGCAAAAGGTATCAAATATGCATACATGTCAAGAAACCTAATACCATTTAAAATCCAACCAACCAAAAATTCAGCAAAAATCATGATAAAATAATAGACATTCATGTGAATATGATGAAAAAAATTTCATGAATTTTGGATTTAATATGATGATGTTATGAATTTTGTAAAATGGAGTAACAAAATGAAATAAGATGAACAAAATGAAATAAGATGAACAAAATGACATGGTTTAGTAGGTCAACATTGACCGAGTGGCAATTTTGTAATTATCGCCCTCATTAATCAAAACGCATCGTTTAGGGAGGCAGAACGAAATGTTCTGATTGGCCATCACCAATGAAACAGTAACAAGGCAAGCTGATACACGTGAAAACACCAAGTTCTCGAAATGCAATTAGGGTTTGTGAATGGAACAGTATTCTTCATCATCTCCAACAATCGTGGAAAACCAACATGCCCAGAAACAGCAAACAAGCATGGCAATCGATTCAGCAAACCAAGCATAACCATAATCCAACATTCATTTTAACAAAATCAGCTTCAAACAGTGTGAATCGAGCAAGACATCATTTCACTTTCAAACTTAAAAACAACATAACTCAAGAAATATTCAACCAAATCAAGTGATTCGAGTTTCAGAATGACCAGCAAGAAGAGATTTACACAAAGCATAGCATCACTTTAAGAAACTAGAGATTCGATTACTTACTTGATTTTGAAGAAACTCGTGAAACAATGTTGTTTTGAGTGCCTTAGCTTGAAACAGATGAAGATTAGGGTTGGAAATGATGGATGCTTGAAACACTTTAGCTCAACGATGCTTGAAAGAGTCCAAATCTCGATTTGCCATTGAAGGGTCCTTTGAAAAACAGAGCTCGAAAATGGCTGTGCAGTTGGGGTTTGATGCTCCAAATGGCTCTCAAATGTTGGTTAGATCATGGAACAACCAAGAGGGCTCGTGGTCTTTTGGAGATTTTGAGCAGAAAAGCCAAGATGTGAAAATGTTGATTGAGAGAGAATGAGAGTTTTCTGTGTATTAGAGGCTGCAGCTAGGGTTGAATGGCCAGAAAATGTGACTTATATTTGCTGTTTAGTCTTGGTTTAACAAATGCTAAGCTTGTTTTTGTTAAATGAAGTGAATTGCACAATTGCTAATTTTGAACATATGGAGGTGGAGGTGCAAGTTCTGGCCGAGTTTGGGCCTTGGACAAGTTGCAAATACCATTCCAAACAATTCCCAATTGGTCACAAGTGTTAAAAAATGCTAAATCAAAAAGTCAACTTTTTGCACCACTTGAAATTAATAAAATCAAGTCCAAAAATGGCATTTTGCATGGTGAGGTTTTGGTAAAGGATGAATGCATTTTTGGAAAGTGGGGAACAAATGGAGCTTGTAGGAAAAAACCCTACTAAAATTGGCCTTGTGGTTCATGAGATATGGCCTCTTGAAGTTCATGAAATTGTGAAAATGAATTGATCATATCTTGCCAACCATACATGGGATTTGAGAGTTCTTGGACTTTTTGGAAATGGGAGAACAAGATCTTCAACTTTCATGTTGGGCAAAAATTCATTTGAAGCTTGTATCATGATGTAAGTTTAAGATCAAGAAGTTTCCATTTTTGGCAGTTGAAATTACAGGTCAACTTTCTATTTCTGGAAATTTCTTGTCTGACTTTATTTTCTTCACTGTGGATGCTTGACATGATGTATGAAGCTTGTATAGGCATGAATGAGACCTCTCAGACCAAATCCCATCCTCAAATCACTGATTAAATGGACAGTTGACCAAGTTTGACTTTTCTAGGGTTTTGCCTGATTGAACCACTTCTGATGAATTCCAAACCCTAATTCCTTGAGATATTGACTCCAAATGATGTCTCAAGTTATATGAACTCTTGATTGTTGATCATGGTGTCCAGATTCTGCAAGAATGGCCACCAGGCACTGCAATGACTGACTTTGACTGACTTTGACCTAATTGCTGATAATTGCTTCAACTGCAAGCAACAAGGTTAAACTGACAATATTTTTGTACTTTTTGGTTAGTAAACATATGAAAAACAAAGATATACAAATGCAAGACATGCTTGGTGATCAAGAACCACACTCACAAAGCAACCTACCCACTAGGAGGGAAGCTAGGGCATGCAATGATCCTTGAGGCCATGATATGATATGATATGGGCCATGAGGGATCTTAGGGCCCAAAATTGAGGTCTTACAGATGCCCCTATTTAAGGTCATTCTAGCCGGAGAAGTGAAGTTTAGAAATCTTCATCTCGACGCGGTAGAATGGGCTTAAATAACAGTAATGAGACAAATTTTGGTCCCTAAGAGACCTCATGATGCAGATGTATGCATGCAAAAGACATAAATTCTGTGGGGAATATGGTTCACACAGAAGAAAAGACGATCCATCGGAGTAATACACTCACCAGGAACAGAGACTCTGACAAGACTCTAGTTGGGGATAAACAAAACTGACACCGCGTGAACAAGACACGACTATGATTAGGGAAAACAAAAGCGGACTGGAGACCTCACTGGGGAGTGAAGGACTCACACTGGGGAAAAGGATTCCAAAGGAGAAATAAATCCATTGGAGAGACATAAGCTGACTCCTGGGGAGAAGCAACAGATAACTCACTGAGGAAGCATCAAAGAATGAGATGTTACCGGTATAAGGGTAACAAACTCAGGAAGGAACACCAAGGATACCGGGTTGTAGGTATGTAACAGGTGACCGACCAAAGACGTGAATTGGTGTGTGTTCCAAAACACTCATCATCCTGAAGAGAGCGAAAGCAAACTTGTTTATAGGATGGATATTTGATTCTGTAAAGAATGCAAATCTTACTCAGTTGGGGAAACAAACAAAGTGTTCGACAAGAGAGTGCATGAGATATATTATCTATAGCCGTCAAAACGTAGATAATGTACTCGCATGGAAAGTTATCCTGAACCGGGTTGTAGGTTGTTTATAGGATAAAATCCGAAATCGTGAATTGGTTTGTGTTCCAAAACACTCATCACACTGAAGAAAGCTAGAACAGCAGACTTGTTTATAGGATGGATATTCGATTCCACAAGGAATGCGAATCTTACTCTGCGGAGAAAACAATCAAGAGATTGACCCAAGAGTGAACGAGATATAATATCCATTGTCGGCAGACCGTGGATAGTATACTCACATGGAAGATTATCCTGAACCGGGTTGTAGGTTGTTTATAGGATAAAAATCCGAAGACGTGAATTGGTTTGTGTTCCAAGACACTCATCACCCTGAAGAAAGCTAGAACAGCAGACTTGTTTATAGGATGGCCGAAAAAACGTGAATTGGTGTGTGTTCCAAAACACTCATCACCCTGAAGAAAGCTAGAACAGCAGACTTGTTTATAGGATGGCCGAAAAAACGTGAATTGGTGTGTGTTCCAAAACACTCATCACCCTGAAGAAAGCTAGAACAGCAGACTTGTTTATAGGATGGCCGAAAAAAACGTGAATTGGTGTGTGTTCCAAAACACTCATCACCCTGAAGAAAGCTAGAACAGCAGACTTGTTTATAGGATGGCCGAAAAAAACGTGAATTGGTGTGTGTTCCAAAACACTCATCACCCTGAAGAAAGCTAGAACAGCAGACTTGTTTATAGGATGGCCGAAAAAAACGTGAATTGGTGTGTGTTCCAAAACACTCATCACCCTGAAGAAAGCTAGAACAGCAGACTTGTTTATAGGATGGCCGAAAAAACGTGAATTGGTGTGTGTTCCAAAACACTCATCACCCTGAAAGAAGCTAGAACAGCAGACTTGTTTATAGGATGGCCGAAAAAAACGTGAATTGGTGTGTGTTCCAAAACACTCATCATCCAAAACACAAACTGGTTAAAGGATGGATATTCGATTCTACAGAGAATACGAATCTTGCTCAGCTGGGGAAAATCAACAAAGGATTCCAACTAAAGAGCGCATGAGATATATTATTCATAGCCGTCAAAACGTGAATAATAACCTCGCATGGAAGATTATCCTTAACCGGGTTGTAGGTTGTTTATAGGATAAAATCCGAAAAGAAAGGCATCGGGATACCAGAATAGGTATACAATGATGACCAATCAAAGGGAACAACAGACATTACCAACAAAAGAGTAAATGAAAGGCGATCTGCTGAGGATGCATTGATGAAAATCAATGATCCGGGGAACACAATCACTGACAAAAGGTGAAAGGACCCGCTGGGGATAAAATTGCTAGCATACGGCAATTATCCACAAAAGACTTGCTGGGGATATAAGTGTTGATCTGAGCAACTTATCCAAGCAAAGGAAAATCAACATCAAGAACTAGATGAAGATAACCACAAGGGGGGAATTGTCATCGGTTGGGATGAACAACAAAGTTAACTCTGCAAGTGGAGAGAACGGGGTTTATAACTACCGGTTTGTAAGTAGAAAAACCGCAAAGATAGGACTTACGACTGCTGGTTAGTAGGCAGAAGGCCAAAATCTGGTGGGGATAACCACAAAATTAGGGTTTACATCTACCGAATACGGGGTAGAAGACCAAAACTCCGCGTGGGGATAGAATAAATCACAAATCCGCACGGGAAACCAAGATAGGGTTTACAACAAACCACAAACTGCTGAAGAGCAGAAAAAATAGGATTTACAACTACCGGGTAGTAGGTAGAAAACCAAAACTCTGGCTGGAGAATAAAAGGTGTATAACCACAAATTCTGTCAAGAAGGCCAGGAGAAATAGGACTTATAACTACCGGTATGAGGGTAGAGGCCCAAAAACTACTCCACTGGGGAACAACCCACTGGGAAGCACAAGACATTTGACAAATAGCCAATTCGGGAATAATCCGAAAAGACGGACTGAATAAAGACATGTCCTAATGAGGATATAACTCAAATAGGAAAATCCATCCCAATATATGTGTTGGGAGGAAACGGAAGAAACCGTCATCCACGAGGATATATCTCAGTGGGGAACTGCAGAAGGAAAGACAACATTTTCTGCTTATGGGCTGACTCTATATGGAGAGATTTTAAACACCCGACATCTGCTTGGGGAGATCTGTAAAGAGATCTATATCACCCGTTGCAGGAGACACGACAAACAAAAGATATATGGCGAGAAATGCAACATGAATATCTGAATGTTTTATGAATATGCATGAATATGCGCGATTTATGTTTGATGAATGCTGACAAAACAGACAATTCTAACACAAATAGGTTCAGGAATCGAACGTCCGGTATTATACTTCCAGGAGAAAAACCAACTGGAGAGCCAATCTGCGGAGATCTTCATGCTGAGAAGCAAAGATCTGCGAGTACTGCTAAAGAAGCAGCGAGATAGAGATATCAGGAAACAACCCAATCAGGGTACAGAAAGTCACAACGGGCAAAGACAGCCACCAAGACGAATCTGTTGGGGAACAAGAGAAGTCCTAAAATATCTGCAGGGGATCCCAGTGTCAACTGAGAAACAAAGGATGCGTTGCACAAGCACGAACTGCTGTAGAAGCAACTCCACATAACTCCACTGGGGAACAACCCACTGAGGGAGAATGATATCATCCAGATAGAATCTAACTGCATAAGCAATTCTACTGGGGAAAACTGTCGGCTACTCTCTAGGGGAACAACCCACTGAGGGAGGACAGATCAAACAAGTAGATTCTGCAACGAACCACTCCACTCGGGGAGAATATGCAGCAAACTGATCACAACAAGTAGATTCTGCAATATGAGCCACTCTACTGAGGATCACAAACAGTCAGGAAGTTAATCCGTTCACTGGAGGCTAGAGCCATCATCCGACCATACTGGGGATGTGAAGGAGTAATCAACGGGCGAAACTGCCACAACAAACATCCTGTAGACTAAGCTGAGGAAAAGATGAATGCAATACTGGGATGTCAACCCAAATCAACCACTGAATAGGAAAATAAATCCTGCTCTGTTGGAGAGAATAACTTTGATGGAGAGATAGCAGCAATTCCGCGGACGACTTTGCCGAGGAGAGGGTAAAGTACCGGGTATCAAACCACTGACTTACCAAACCTTTCAAAAAGAAAGTGATCGAGCTGAGGAAACAGACAACTCCGCTGGCAACTGCGCTGGGAAAGAGTGACAACAAGTCTGCTCGCGACTCCGATGGAGATATCAATAACAGCTCTACTCATGACTGTGCTGAGGAGACAAATAAAGTCTGGGGCAGGCGACCCACTGGAGAAAGTGACGGGGCACCAAGATGACAAGCCATCAACCGCCGAAACTTCTACAAGAAAAACACCCATGCTAGGGAAGATTGCTGCTGGAGAAAACGAAGTCTTCAACAACACTCTGCTTGCGACTATACTGGGGAACAGCCCCAACAACAATTCTGTCTGAGGAACAGCCTCAACAAAGATCTGAAGAAAGAAAATACCACCAAACCAGGAATATGAACAAATGTCTTACCTGTTGGGAATCATGCCACCCTCGGGAGAGCACTGAGATATTCTTGAGTATCCTTTCAATCTTGTGAATGTTCACTTTGTTTAAAACAATATATTTTGAAAAATTTGATTTGTTTGAAACAATGACATTTTATCAATTTAAAGCATGCAAAACATTTGTTGAATTGAAACAAATAAGAGTGCAAATAATTGGATAAAAAGCTCAAATTGATTTGATGGAATGGTAGCCTGCAAATGGCAAGACTCCATAGATCTGTACAAATTTGAAATCAGTGATATATATTGGAAGAGGGCTACATTGAACATAATGATCCTTTCTCTACCAATTTGAATCTCGATGTATCCGAAGCTTCAGTTGACGACAAATCGAGAATCTTCTGACGAAATGACGACTGGTGAATCAGAAAGTCTTGTCAGGATGCAGTTACTTGCCAAATCCCTAATTTTTGCCTAGATTGCCCCAGGGTGAGGTACTCAATCTAGCGGGATGCAAATATTCTCTTTTTTTCAAGTCTCTAATTTTTGCCTGGATTACCCTTGCGGGTTCTCCACCGAGACGCTCATTTTTGCCTAAGCCGCCCTTTCGGGTTTTCAACTTAGCGAGCTATTCCGTTTTTTTTCATTTGCACATACTTTTTTTTAGGCAAAGTATCTCTTGACCGCATCTGAATTCACAGGACGAGTGAAATCCTCCCCATCCATTGTTGTAAGCATCAAAGCACCGCCTGAAAAGGCTCTCTTAACAACATATGGACCCTCGTAGTTTGGAGTCCACTTGCCCCTGGAATCGGGCGCAAAAGACAAAACTTTCTTGAGCACGAGGTCCCCTTCTCGGAACACACGAGGCTTGACCTTCTTGTCGAATGCTTTCTTCATTCTCTGCTGATATAGCTGACCATGACACATGGCAGTTAAACGCTTCTCTTCGATCAAATTCAACTGGTCATAACGACTCTGAATCCATTCAGCATCAGTCAACTTGGCTTCCATCAAGACTCGCATTGATGGGATCTCCACCTCTACTGGGAGAACAGCTTCCATGCCATAAACAAGAGAGAAAGGGGTTGCCCCTGTTGAAGTGCGTACAGACGTACGATATCCATGCAAAGCGAATGGCAGCATCTCATGCCAATCTTTGTACGTGACAGTCATCTTCTGGATAATCTTCTTGATGTTTTTGTTAGCAGCTTCAACAGCCCCATTCATCTTAGGTCTGTAGGGAGAGGAATTATGGTGTGCAATCTTGAATTCAGCGTACAACTCATCCATCATCTTGTTATTCAGATTAGATCCATTATCAGTAATGATCCTCTCTGGCACACCATAACGGCAAATCAGCTGGTTCTTGATAAACTTCACAACCACCTGTCTGGTTACATTCGCGTATGACACGGCTTCAACCCATTTGGTGAAGTAATCAATTGCTACGAGAATAAATCGATGTCCGTTGGACGCTTTCGGCTCAATCATGCCGATCATGTCGATTCCCCACATAGAGAAAGGCCATGGTGATGAAATCACATTCAGGAGTGTCGGAGGAATATGAATCTTATCCGCATAAATTTGACACTTGTGACATTTCTTCACATACTTGCAACAGTCAGACTCCATTGTCAGCCAATAGTAGCCTGCTCTCAACATTTTCTTAGCCATGGCATGTCCATTGGAATGAGTACCAAATGAACCCTCATGGATCTCAGTCATCAACAGGTTTGCTTCGTGTCTATCCACGCATCTGAGCAAAACCATATCAAAATTTCTCTTGTACAGCACTTCACCACTGAGGTAGAAACTGCCTCACAACCTTCTCAAAGTTTTCCTATCTTTCACAGATGCCCCAGGCGGGTAGACCTGGTTCTGGAGGAAATTCTTGATATCAAAATACCAAGGCTTGTCATCTTTTACTTCTTCGATTGCAAATATGTGAGCGGGTCTGTCCAAGCGCATCACAGTAATGTTGGGAACATCATTCCACCATCTGACTACAATCATGGAAGCAAGCGTTGCAAGGGCATCTGCCATCCGATTATCCTCTCTAGGAATATGATAAAATTCAACTTCTGTGAAGAAAGTTGAAATTCTCCTTGCATAATCTCTGTATGGGATGAGACCAGGTTGATTTGTCTCCCATTCACCTTTGATCTGATTGACAACCAAAGCTGAATCACCATAGACATCAAGGTACTTGATTCTCAAATCGATGCATTCTTCAAGTCCCATTATACAGGCTTCGTACTCCGCCATATTATTCGTGCATTTGAAAGTTAGCCTTGTTGTAAACGGAATGTGTGGACCTTGGGGAGTAATAATCACTGCCCCAATTCCATTTCCATATTGATTAACAGCGCCATCAAACACCATCGTCCATCTGGAACCAGGTTCTGGACCTTCATCAAGTGTAGGCTCATCGCAATCTTTCATCTTCAAATACAGAATTTCCTCGTCGGGGAAGTCATACTGAACAGACTGATGATCTTCAATTGGCTGGTGCGCTAAATAGTCAGCCAAGATACTACCTTTGATAGCTTTCTGAGCTCGATACTCAATATCATACTCAGACAACAACATCTGCCAACGGGCAATCCTCCCAGTTAAAGCAGGCTTCTCGAAAATATACTTAATTGGATCCATTCTGGATATCAACCAAGTTGTATGATTTATCATGTACTGGCGCAAACGCTTAGCAGCCCAAGCCAAAGCACAGCACGTCTTCTCGAGCATTGAGTACCGAGACTCACAATCAGTAAACTTCTTACTGAGGTAATAGATAGCAAACTCCTTCTTCCCTGATTCATCTTGTTGACCGAGTACACAACCCATCGAGTCTTCAAGAACTGTTAAATACATAATCAAAGGTCTTCCTTCCACAGGCGGAGACAAAATCGGAGGTTCAGACAGATAATCTTTGATACTGTCGAAAGCTTTCTGGCAATCCTCGGTCCAATCATGAGACTGATCTTTCCGGAGGAGCTTGAATATCGGCGCACATGTGGCAGTCATGTGGGATATAAATCTGGAAATGTAGTTCAAGCGGCCAAGAAAACCTCGGACTTGCTTCTCAGTTTTGGGTGCGGGCATCTCTTGTATTGCTTTGACCTTTGCAGGATCAACCTCAATACCTCTTTCACTTACCACAAAACCCAACAACTTGCCGGAACGGACTCCAAAAGTACATTTGTTCGGATTCAGGCGAAGTTTGAACTTCCTCAAACGCTGGAAAAGCTTCAACAAATGCTCAATATGCTCAACTTCCGTTCGGGACTTAGCAATCATATCATCAACATAGACTTCGATCTCCTTGTGCATCATATCATGAAACAAGGTAGTCATAGCTCGTTGATACGTGGCTCCGGCGTTCTTCAAACCGAAGGGCATCACTCGATAACAGAATGTTCCCCAAGGTGTGATGAATGTTGTCTTCTCCATATCCTCTGGTGCCATCTTGATTTGATTATATCCGGAAAATCCGTCCATAAAGGAAAAGACTTTGAATTTAGCTGTATTGTCTACCAACATGTCAATGTGTGGTAGAGGAAAATCGTCCTTTAGGCTAGCCTTATTCAAATCTCTGTAATCAACGCACATACGGACTTTTCCGTCCTTCTTAGGAACAGGCACAATATTGGCCACCCATTGAGGATATGTAGAAGTCACCAGAAACCCCGCATCAATTTGCTTCTGAACTTCCTCTTTGATCTTCACTGCCATATCTGGATGAGTTCTTCTGAGCTTCTGCTTCACAGGCACGCACTTAGGCTTCAAAGGCAGGAAATGTTGCACAATATCTGTATCTAAACCCGGCATGTCTTCATAGGACCAAGCAAAGATATCTGAATATTCTCGTAGCAAGCTGATCAAATCTTCCTTGACAGACCCTTCAAGAAGTGCCCCAATCTTTACCAGACGAACACAATCCTCAGACCCCAAGTTGACTGTTTCCAAGTCTTCGAGATGCGGCTGAATGATCTTCTCTTCGTGCTCAAGGAGACGGGTGATCTCATCAGGAATCTCTTCAACGTCATCTTCCTCTGCCTAAAATACAGGGAATTCAAAATTGGGAGATGGCGTTGGATCATTATGTTCAATGGGTTTTAGAATCAACCTGCATAATGATTTCGGTTAATGAAAAAACTTCTGAATTTAAACAAGCAAATCATTATGCAGATGAAAAATGTTTGCTTTTATTCTTGTTTTTATGGTTTTTTGTGATCACTGATTGCATGATGAAAAGCAAAAAGTGAAAACAAAGGAAAAACAAATGTTTAACAATGTGAAAATTGAATGAAAACATCATTGTATATATGCTTTGCCAACAATGTCATCACTTCTCCTTTTGGCATGGGAGAAGGGTTTTAAACAAAATGAACAATTACTTTGATCTATGGATGACTGTAGGAACATCTACAGCGACCCAATTGTGGCAGACACCACCAGGAATAACAAAATTGTTCACGTCCTTTGCATCTTCTTCTTCAATGATAGCAGCAGCTTCCTCTTCTGCAGGTTGATCGGCATGGATGAATCCTCCACTTGTGAACAAACCTTGCTCATTGCATGCCCCAGAACCATAGCCAATGCCAGCCCGGGATCGATTATCTTCGAGTTCAAGCACTTTCCCTAATCCAGCAACTGCACCACATTCAATGGCCAGCTTCGCATCTCGGTAGGAAGTGAATGAAGGAGACTTCTTCTCGATTGGTTCATCAATAGATAAAGCTTGGAACTGAGTTCCAACTTCATCCTCTGCGTCAATATACGAGAAAGAAGATAGATGGCTAACCAGGAGACCCTTTTCTCCCCCTACTACAACCAACTTCTTGTTTTTGACAAACTTCAACTTCTGGTGTAGGGTGGATGTCACGGCGCCAGCCTCGTGAATCCATGGTCTGCCTAAGAGACAGCTGTATGATGGGTGGATATCCATTACTTGGAAAGTAACTTGGAAATCACTTGGTCCTATTTTGATTGGGAGATCAACTTCCCCAATCACGGTCTTGCGTGACCCATCAAAAGCTTTCACAACAACCCCACTCTGCCTCATAGGAGGACCTTGATATGACAGACGAGAGAGTGTGGTCTTTGGCAATACATTAAGAGAAGATCCAGTGTCCACCAACACATTGGACATTGCATCAGATTTGCAGTTCATGGAGATATGTAAAGCCATGTTGTGGTCTCTTCCCTCCTCAGGGAGATCAGCGTCACAAAAGCTCAAGGTGTTGCAAGCGGTGATGTTTGCAACAATACTATCAAACTGCTCAAGAGTGACGTCGTGATCGACATACGCCAGATCCAAGACTTTCTGCAGAGACTCCCTATGGGGTTCTGAATTCAGCAGCAAAGAAAGAATGGAAATCTTGGATGGCGTGTGTAGAAGCTGATCTACAATGTTGTACTCACTCTTTCTGATGAGCCTCAGCATCTCATCAGATTCTTCATCAACAATGCCACTTGGGCCAACTGAAGAAACAGGAGTCTTTTGTACGGAGGAGGATGGTTGGGCAACATCAAGTGCCGGATTCTGAACATTCACAGCGGTCCCCACAGGGCGCTCAACAGAATCAGAAACAGTAGCCTTTGGAGGCGCAGAAAATACACGACCACTCCGGGTCAACCCACTGACATCAGCTATAGTGGTCACAGAAGTTGAAGGCAAAGGCACTTCGACCCCATCCTGGACCGCAACAGGATTATACCGGAATGGCACAGCTCGATCAGATGAATAGGGCACAGGGCCGGCAGGCTTAATAATCAAAGAAGGGGAAGCCTTCGGCTTGTTGCTATTGTAACGAATAACAACAGGCCCAGGCAGCTTGAACACTGGAGATATGACATTCACCTCAGGTTCGGCTTCATCAACATTGCGATTCTGGAGAATCTCAATGGTATCCTCATTCAACATCTTCTGAAGCTCTTTGCGGACCTGGTCGCAACCCAAGCGGTTAACTGAGCAGACGCGGCACTTGTCGTGGTTATGCTCCAAATAGCTGTACTGACACAACATCTTATGTAAATCAACCAACGACTGCCTGATGTGGCTGACGTACTTAACCTTGTATTTCCCAAGGCACTCCTGAATCATATTCACAGATTTCCCATGCGGCGGCAATGGGTTCTTGGTGACGTTCGGGCTCGAGTCCTCAAAACTCAGGATTCCACTTCTCATAAGGTCTTGAACCTTAGTCTTCAGCTGGAGGCAATTTTCTATATCATGGCCCGGAGCGCCAGAATGATAGACACAGTGTAGGTCGGGCTTATACCACCACTGAGGGTTGACCGGTATAGCCGGAGGATCTCTCGGAGAAATCAACTTCCGCTCTATTAGAGAGGGATATAACTCCGCATACGACATAGGAATCGGATCAAAACTGATCTTCTTCCTTTCATAACCCATGTTTGCTTGATTACTCGTACTCCCACGAGGCTGGTAAGCCTGTTGCTGTGGACGAGATTGTTGTTGTTGGTATTGCGGTTGTTGATATTGCTGCTGATGCTGATACTGTTGAGGTTGATATTGCTGACGTTGAGGAGTATTGTCCTTGAAAACAGGCGCTACGTGAGCCACCTGGTGCTGATGACTGGTATGTCGTGCAGGCTTCCTCTGAACAGAGGGTCTTCTATGTTTTGGCTGAGACTGCACCGCATGCGCTTCGCCTTCTTTCCTCTTAAACGCTCCATATCGTTTAGAGGAAGAACCATCATCTTTGGCCAACCGTCCTTCACGGACACCTTCTTCAAGACGCATCCCCATATTCACCATCTCGGTGAAATCAGAGGGAGCGCTTGCTACCATCCGCTCATAATAAAATGAGCCAAGAGTCTTCAGAAAGATCTTGGTCATTTCCTTCTCTTCCAGTGGTGGAGTTATTTGAGCTGCCAGCTCTCGCCATCTCTGGGCGTACTCCTTGAACGATTCCTTATCTTTCTGTGACATGGACCTGAGTTGATCTCGGTCAGGCGCCATATCAACATTGTACTTGTATTGCTTGACGAAAGCTTCGCCAAGGTCGTTGAAAGATCGGATGTTGACACTGTCCAGGCTCATGTACCATCTGAGCGCGGCACTGGACAGACTATCTTGAAAATAATGAATCAAGAGTTGATCATTATCAGTCTGTGTTGACATCTTCCTGGCGTACATGACCAGGTGAGCAAGTGGACAGGTGTTCCCCTTGTATTTTTCAAAGTCTGGGACCTTGAATTTGATCGGTATCTTGACACCAGGAACCAGGCAGAGTTCGGCTGCAGAATTGCCGAAGAGATCTTTACCACGGAGAGTCGTCAATTCCTTTTTCAGCTCAAGGAATTGGTCATTCATTGCATCCATCTTCTCATGAACATCTGAGCCCTCAGAAGCCTCAGAGTGATAGATGGTGTCGTCTACCCTAGGCATGGTATGCACGACAGGAGGAGCGGGAACAAGGACCGGGCTAGATGCCGGCATTTGAGCAAATGTAGGAGCTGGAAGATCAGGCATGAAGCCTGGAGGCATCCCCCAAGAAAAACCGGGAGGCATGGCATTGGGCTGATGGGCACTGACTGGCACCGTTGAAGTAGCTACTTCTGAAATAACCGTCCTCTGAACAGGAGTTGCTGGCTGTTGAGCAGGCTGGTTCTGAGCAGCAAGGAGTTGCTCCATCAAAGCGCCAAGTCTGGCGACCTCTTCCTTTAATTCTCGGTTCTCTTGTTCCAATTGCTCCATTACCCTTGCTGAATTGACCCGCGTATAATACCGGTGAGTCAGCTTGTCTTCAAAATAAATGAAGAGCAAAGGTTAGAACCAGAAGACCAGAAACAAAGGGTACCTGTTTATGCAAGAATGATGCATGAAATGCTTGTGCAAATGCTTTGTTTTCAAGGAACCCTTAGGGTATTGTTTGCAATATTTTGAATATTTAAACATTTTAATTGCTCATGGGAAATGTTTCATTCAATATATTGAGACAAAGAAATACAGCATTTTTGATTCATTACAAAGAGAAAAGGTAAATGACATCCTATGGATCCCTAGAAGCTCGGGATGCTGGAAGTCGATCATATCTCCTCTTCCAGAATTTGGATCATATCTTCTTGATCTCTCTCTCATAGGCAACCTCCATATCAGCTTTCTCCTTAGCAAGTCGATCATATCTCCTCTTCCAGAATTTGGATGACTGAGGAAGCAGAGAAGTCCAAGTGTCGTTCGGATCGTCGATCACTCGGTGCTCGAGAAATTCAATCATAGCATCCTTCTCCTTGAGCTGCTGCAGCAATTCCTCCTTTTCACGGATCCAAGCACGCGAAAGGTCTTCTTCTCTCAACTCCTCTACACGTTGGGTAGGGAGGGTTGAAGGCCCAGCCACATCCAACAGTGTAGGTCTCGGATGATCGTACGGCATCAGGTAGGTGGCAGCTCTTTGTCTGACCCAAGAGGTGTATGGCTCCAAAGCAATGCAGTTCTTTGGACCCAACTCGTTCCTACTCTTCTTGTGAATACTGCGCCAAGCACGGACAAATCTGGCTTTCAGGCCTTGGGGATCTTTACCCTCCTGGAAGAACACACCTTCTAACAGAATGCTATTAGGTTTATCCTTCAGGGGGAACCCAAGCTGACGTCGTGCAAGAATAGGATTGTAGGTAACCCCACCACATGTGCCAAGAAGAGGCACATTAGGGAATTCACCACAATAGTCGATGATCTGGACGGTATCATACACGCGATCATACCAGGTGATATCATCATTGGTGAGAGACATGAGTCTCTGAGACCACCGTAGACATCCCTTGTTCTCCTTGAAAGCGACTGTCTGAGGCAAGTGCGAAATAAACCACTTGTACAGCAGGGGTAGACAACAGACAATAACTCCTCCATTCTTCATATTCCTCAAGTGCATGGAGACATAGGCGTCGCCCAACAAAGTCGGAACTGGATTAAGAACTGAGAAGATCCTAATGGCGTTCATGTCCACGAACTTGTCGAAATTGGGAAATAGCACCAATCCATAGATGAGTAACACAAATAGAGCCTCAAAGGCATCCTCACTCATGGCCTTCCCATAAAAGGTAGCTTGGGCAATGAGGAACTCGGAAGGAAAACCCTGAATTCCGCCTTTGGTAGTCAGATTAGCTCTAATCAGATCTTCATCTATATGCAACAAACTAGAAATCTCTCGAGCAGATGGAATACTCTCTAAGCCACTGAACGGCACTTGATCCCGAATCGGAATCCCAATAAGATGAGAGTACTCTTCCAAAGTTGGCAGCAACTGGAAGTCCGGAAATAAGAAGCAGTGATGCAACGGATCGTAGAACTGAGCCAAGGTACTCATCAATCCTTCGTCAACCTGAGTGGTGAGCAGAGGTAGAAGCTTCCCATAGCGAGATTTGAAACCCAAGGGATCTAATACATACGATGTCAGATTCCTTAACTCTTTTACGTCGGGCTGTTTGAAGCTGTACTTCTTTGTATGCCTTTTTGGTCTTTCCATGTCTGAAAATTTTGCAAATAAACCCTTTAAGTTCCTTGAAAATTTTCTCTTTCTGATGACATGAAGTGCAGATGAATGCATGAATGCATGAATGCAACAAACACACTCAAGGATCAAGCAAAGCACACCAAACAAAGGTCGTGGGAAAGCTCATTGTATCCCTAATATCAATCATCCATTTTGGTGGATTTAGGTTTTCACCTTATCGACACCCAAGTTCCATTGATATTAACGGTACATGAACCGGCTCTAACATTCTTAATATCAACCAGCCGCTTTGGTGGATTTTAGGTTTTACACCTGATCCGGGATCCATTGATATTAACAATGTTTGAACGACTCAACCACGAATCATGGGTTTGTTGAGAGTCACGAGCATGGAGTCTCGGTTAAGAACCACCCAAAGGGAGTGTACTAGGGTTTAAACCTGCCAGACATGTTCTATCAGAGGTTCCCATAATCATCGTTCCATCTTTCGAATATTATCGGAGGAACGAATACTCGTATTCCAAGAATATTCTCAAGAGAAACTCTTATGAGTGTAGTATCGCATAACAATCGCATCAGAACTGACATCTGAGCGACCTCCGCACTACGGTCCTAAAAATAGGCCAAGATGGGTTTGGTAAACTAAGGTCCTTGGCTTCTGCGGCACATGATTGAAAGAATAATGCCTAACCACAAATAACTTGTGTGACATTATTAATCCAACATGACCTCCACCAAGTGAATGGACTCGCAAGTCAACTGGCTAAGGAATACTCCACACCAGTCAACAAGACTATGCCATTCTCCTATCCTAGAGTGCACTCGAGTTCGGGTATAGAACTCATCTCACAGAGATCACCAAAGCAAACAGCATTTGTATATCAAGCAATTCAAACATTACAATCAATACAGTGATCCCAAATTGTACAAAAATATGTCATATAACAGATAACAATATAGCACAACAAGGGTGAAAAGTAGGCAATACCACCAAGGATTCTGGTGAGTTTTCCCCAGCAGAGTCGCCACTTTTCCTGTAGCGGTGTATTCGTCGCTATATGATCTATCGATTAAATCATAAGCAAGAGATACAATGAAATTTCGAGTCGCCACCGCACTTTTATTTATCCAAAGGACTGGCTAAAAAGCGAACAAAAGCCTAAGAAGTTTTACACGTAGAAAACTAATAAAAAGATCAGAGAGTCTGGGTAAGGGGTAAATTACGCAATGGGAAGGTGTTAGGCACCCATCACGTCCTAGGTACTCCTAGGGAGCCCTTTTCACACTTGTTGTATTAAATTGTTATTTGTTATGACATAAGTATTGTGCGAACATGATTGGGATGATGAGAAAAGAATATACAATTTTTATTGGGTTTGAACGGATGAACCCGCTGCCTACGTACCTTCCATCAAAGGTAAGGATCAAAACGCCGTAGTTCGGCTAAAAGATTTCCAAAAGTTGGTGGATTCAATTTTAAACACAAGCACTGAGGCTTTTCATTATCAATGGGAGAAAACTCGACCAAAACCAACATCCACCATGCGAGGATAGCTTCGACGTACTAGAGGGGTTAGCCCTGTTTTCAGTACGGAAGTCTTATAGTCGACTCACTAAGGATAAGGTGAGGTTTACATCAACCACAAAGATAATTGAAACCTATGGCTAATGCATGAAAAGATTAACAATGGACAAAGCCAAAACAAGTGAATGGGTGAAGTTAATTGATTGTGATTATGAAAGTAGAGTCAAAGTATGATTAAGATTAATTCAAAGAAGTATTATGAAATGGAGTTTTTTTGAAAAAAAGTCAAGGATTTGGGGTCCAGGTTTTTAGTTTGAAAACATGAAGATGTTTGCACAATATCTATGTCAAGTTTGAAAGTAATGTGTGAAAAGGTTTAGGACATAATGGGGATGAATGGATGAAAATGGATTGTAAAACTTCTTAGAAAGTTCACCTCTTGAGATCATATAGAGGATGATTCAAGTGTGTCCTTTGGAATAGGCAATGAGCAATAACAAAGTAAGCAAACAAATGATACCGGATGCCACTCAATGGTCTTACTCCAATCTCACAAACAAAAAGCGGATACCGGATACCAATAGATGGATGTACACCAGTCTCCTAAAACAGAAAGGGATATCAGAGGCCACTCAATGGACTTATACTAATCTCCTAAAACAAAATGAAACTTGGATACCGGATGCCAATCTGTCTGGACTTATACCAATATCCAACATATGATCATAGGAAAGCAAATGCCAACTTACAGGGACTTATAATTGCATCCTCACATAAACAAACAGGAGCAACATTATGGTCATAGGAAAGCAAATGCCAACTTACAGGGACTTATAATTGCATCCTCACATAAACAAACAGAAGCAAAACATGGATGTCAGATGCCAATCTGTCTGGGCTTACTCTAACTTCCACAGTATGGTCCTAGGAATACAAATGCCAACTTGCAGGGACTTACAGTTGTATCCTCACATACAAACAAACAAAGCAACATGTGATCATAGGAAAGCAAATGCCAACTTGCAGGGACTTACAGTTGCTTCCTCACACACAATCAACAAATGCATCAGGCAAAGATAAAATGAGTGGCCAAGGTGATGGTCTTATACTCACTTCCATATCATAGGAGCAATGGCCAATGAATGGTCTTACAATTGTCCTCAATGGGCAAACAACAATGATAATGTCACAAAGACAAATGAGATGATTATGCATTGATGAGCAATAAATGATGATAAATGCATAGAGCATACAAGCAAGCATGTGCATATGAAACAATCAAGCAATCAATGAAGTCAATCAGCACGCACTATAACCAAACAAGGAGGCTCACACAAAAGGGTTAGGCATTGAAGCCAACTGGAATAGGGTCACACGTGCTCTTAACCTTGCCATTGAGGGGCTAAGGTGAAGCAGATGAAAGGATATGAGGGGTGTGCCTCATTGCTCTTATCCCCGGTCAGGGAGAGCATTGAATATCAGAAGGTGTGGGAGTTCAGAAAGTAGGAACTCTCTCCACAGATTATTGACTCTATAGATCTTGGGCTAAGATCTCAATGCTACAACCATGTAATGGGAGCAAGGAGAAGACTCACAGAATAGTAAGGGATAGGTTGCTTATCCCTTTGATCTACCAATTGCCTTACTTGAAGGACTTTTCCTGCTTGGGACAAATGTAAACACACACAAGCATTGCCTCTTAAGGAGGACTTCAGACAGTTTGCCCGGCCAAATAACAGGCCGGGTCTCCAGACTACATGAAGAAAAAGAAATTATACCTCAAAAGCAAATTGCTAAATAGAAAAGCAAAGCAAGTCCAAAGAACTTAAGCGACTAAGGGTACCTGAAATAGTCAAACTAATCAGTATACAGTTCAACAGTTTAAATCAGAAAGAGGTAGAAACCAACAGTCAAAACAGACAGGCAAATGTGCAAAGCACAAGACTCAAATCATATGAGTCAAGCCACCTACAAAACAAATAGGTTAGCACATGATAAAAAATCAAGCTCAATCACATTAGATTGTTCTCTTTGAAGCATTTGTAGTTCAACCTGAAACAATGAACTCAATCATAAGCCACAGGACCACTAGGACAAGCCTAGGGTCAAAATGAAATGAGAAAGTCAAAACAGCAAGGGAAAGTCAACCAAAATCAAGTTCAAACATTTAAGAAGCAAGCACAATTGGTCTCAAGTTCATATCATGCATCATCATCCTTTCACAAACAAAAGAAGGCAAAGCATGGCGAAAGAGAGCACATAAAAGTCAACAGAAAGACTTGCATCAAAAGTCAACTCAAACATTTTCAAAAAATCACCAAATAATTCATGCTCAATCACAATCCATAACATAGCATGCATATGAAATTTCAGCTCAATTGAATCATGGGAAGATGGTCAATTAAAATCAGGAAGTCAAAACAATTTCAAGCATGCACAAAGAAGTCAAATATACATGTATCAACTTCAAAAAATCATAACTAAATGAAAACAGATGAGAAATGGATGGGATCAACACCAATGCAAAGCTCAAGATGTCTAGTATGCACATGTAAAATTTCATGATCATCCAACAAAGTATGAGAATTTCCCAAATGAAATGGCAAGGTGTGTCACACAAAGTCAACAATTGACTAGGCAGGGGAGAAAAATCTCAAACAATTATGAAATGGCATAATTAATTCCAGGAAAAGTCACAAGTCAACTAGACATATAAGAGAAGGTTCATACAAAATTTCGCATTAATTGGAGGTCAGGAAGCATGTCAACAAAAATCATGAAATTGCATATCATTGGTGTGACACAAATTGTCACACCCTACTTCAAAAATTCATATCTCACAAACCACATATGATAAATTCAAGAACTCTACATCAAAACAAACATGAATGAGTGTAGATTAACCATAAAAAATTTCAGGGGCATTGGATGCATCATCATCATTTCACAAAAGGAATGGCAAAAGGTATCAAATATGCATACATGTCAAGAAACCTAATACCATTTAAAATCCAGCCAACCAAAAATTCAGAAAAAATCATGATAAAATAATACACATTCATGTGAATATGATGAAAAAAATTTCATGAATTTTGGATTTAATATGATGATGTTATGAATTTTGTAAAATGGAGTAACAAAATGAAATAAGATGAACAAAATGACATGGTTTAGTAGGTCAACATTGACCGAGTGGCAATTTTGTAATTATCGCCCTCATTAATCAAAACGCATCGTTTAGGGAGGCAGAACGAAATGTTCTGATTGGCCATCACCAATGAAACAGTAACAAGGCAAGCTGATACACGTGAAAACACCAAGTTCTGGAAATGCAATTAGGGTTTGTGAATGGAACAGTATTCTTCATCATCTCCAACAATCGTGGAAAACCAACATGCCCAGAAACAGCAAACAAGCATGGCAATCGATTCAGCAAACCAAGCATAACCATAATCCAACATTCATTTTAACAAAATCAGCTTCAAACAGTGTGAATCGAGCAAGACATCATTTCACTTTCAAACTTAAAAACAACATAACTCAAGAAATATTCAACCAAATCAAGTGATTCGAGTTTCAGAATGACCAGCAAGAAGAGATTTACACAAAGCATAGCATCACTTTAAGAAACTAGAGATTCGATTACTTACTTGATTTTGAAGAAACTCGTGAAACAGTGTTGTTTTGAGTGCCTTAGCTTGAAACAGATGAAGATTAGGGTTGGAAATGATGGATGCTTGAAACACTTTAGCTCAACGATGCTTGAAAGAGTCCAAATCTCGATTTGCCATTGAAGGGTCCTTTGAAAAACAGAGCTCGAAAATGGCTGTGCAGTTGGGGTTTGATGCTCCAAATGGCTCTCAAATGTTGGTTAGATCATGGAACAACCAAGAGGGCTCGTGGTCTTTTGGAGATTTTGAGCAGAAAAGCCAAGATGTGAAAATGTTGATTGAGAGAGAATGAGAGTTTTCTGTGTATTAGAGGCTGCAGCTAGGGTTGAATGGCCAGAAAATGTGACTTATATTTGCTGTTTAGTCTTGGTTTAACAAATGCTAAGCTTGTTTTTGTTAAATGAAGTGAATTGCACAATTGCTAATTTTGAACATATGGAGCTGGAGGTGCAAGTTCTGGCCGAGTTTGGGCCTTGGACAAGTTGCAAATACCATTCCAAACAATTCCCAATTGGTCACAAGTGTTAAAAAATGCTAAATCAAAAAGTCAACTTTTTGCACCACTTGAAATTAATAAAATCAAGTCCAAAAATGACATTTTGCATGGTGAGGTGTTGGTAAAGGATGAATGCATTTTTGGAAAGAGGGGAACAAATGGAGCTCGTAGGAAAAAACCCTACTAAAATTGGCCTTGTGGTTCATGAGATATGGCCTCTTGAAGTTCATGAAATTGTGAAAATGAATTGATCATATCTTGCCAACCATACATGGGATTTGAGAGTTCTTGGACTTTTTGGAAATGGGAGAACAAGATCTTCAACTTTCATGTTGGGCAAAAATTCATTTGAAGCTTGTATCATGATGTAAGTTTAAGATCAAGAAGTTTCCATTTTTGGCAGTTGAAATTACAGGTTAACTTTCTATTTCTGGAAATTTCTTGTCTGACTTTATTTTCTTCATTGTGGATGCTTGACATGATGTATGAAGCTTGTATAGGCATGAATGAGACCTCTCAGACCAAATCCCATCCTCAAATCACTGATTAAATGGACAGTTGACCAAGTTTGACTTTTCTAGGGTTTTGCCTGATTGAACCACTTCTGATGAATTCCAAACCCTAATTCCTTGAGATATTGACTCCAAATGATGTCTCAAGTTATATGAACTCTTGATTGTTGATCATGGTGTCCAGATTCTGCAAGAATGGCCACCAGGCACTGCAATGACTGACTTTGACTGACTTTGACCTAATTGCTGATAATTGCTTCAACTGCAAGCAACAAGGTTAAACTGACAATATTTTTGTACTTTTTGGTTAGTAAACATATGAAAAACAAAGATATACAAATGCAAGACATGCTTGGTGATCAAGAACCACACTCACAAAGCAACCTACCCACTAGGAGGGAAGCTAGGGCATGCAATGATCCTTGAGGCCATGATATGATATGATATGGGCCATGAGGGATCTTAGGGCCCAAAATTGGGGTCTTACAGATATGGATACGCATTATGTTACGTGAGTGTGTGCAAGAAAACATAGCTTGTTTGAAAAATGACAGGAAAGATAAAGAGCGCAATATTTGAATGCAAAAAAGTCCATTGATTTATTGAATGTGAATATGCTTATGAAAATGACAAAATATTTAACCAAATTTGATACACTAAATAAGCAATAACAATTACTCCTGACTAAAGGAAATCGAGATAGCGTCTTCAGCCTTCCAATTATTGAGTCCGTCACCAATTGTTGGGAAAATCCAGCTATCCCAGTCGCAATCGCTATCAGCATCTTCTACAGCATTGACAGTCTTGCCATGATTAGGCATAGGTGCAGTGATGACATTAGGAGTCCCCGGAGGATCAAATTCAATTGCTCCAGCGTCGATCATATCCTGAATCTTATTCTTCAACAACCAACAATCGTTTGTATCATGCCCGGGGCTATCGGAGTGATATGCACACCTGGCATTGGGATTATAACGAGGAGAAGTAGTGTCGGGACTTGGAGGAGGATCTCTGAGGGCAATTAACTTTGCTTTTAGCATACCCTGCAATGCTTGTGCTAAAGTCATATTGATCTTGGTAAACTGCCTTCTTGGCCTGTCTCGTCTGTGCTGGAAGTTTTGAGATGGCGGTGCTGCAATCGTAACTGCTCCAACGGTATGGTCACGGTTTTTCTTGCTATGACCCCTTTCACCGTACACAGCATTTGATTCATTCTTTCCCTGATAGGACTTTTTGGTGCTTGCAGAGGTAGCTGCCTGTATCTTTCCACTTCGAATGCCGCTTTCAACACGTTCACCTGTCAATATGAGTTTAGTGAAACCCGATGAGGAACTTCCCAATAGGTGGCTGTAGAATGGGCCAGTCAGTGTACTCATGAACATGTCCACTAATTCTCGATCAGTCATAGGGGGTTTGACTCTGCCAGCCAAATCTCTCCATTTTTGAGCATATTCTTTGAAGCTTTCTTTAGATCCCATAGTCATATTCTGCAACTGTAGCCGAGTAGGCGCTAATTCAGAATTATACTGGTAGTGCTTGTAGAAAGATGTCGCTAAATCAGTCCAGGTGCGGATGTTAGAGCTCTCGAGCTGATAATACCACTCCAACTGTGTGCCAGACAGACTCTCTTGGAAGAAATGGATCCACAACTTCCTATCAGTGGTATACGGCTGAATCTTTCTCACGTAAGCTCTCAGATGCATCTGAGGACAAGATGCCCCATCGTACTTAGTGAAAGTAGGGATCTTGAATTTGCGAGGAATGACCACATCAAAGACCAGCCCCAAGCTTTCGAAATCCAGACCGGGCGCCTTCTGACCCTCCATAGCTAGCATACGTTCTTCCAGCAACTTGTACTTATAATCTTTTGGAAAGTACTGTTCATTTTCATAATCTTCATCGTCGTCCTCATGGTTGAGAGGATCAACATTCTCATCTTCCGAATCATTTTCTGTCTCCTCTTCTTGATCCTTCGGAATTCTAATCTTGACTCCTGCAGCCTGTCCTTTAAGCCTTCTTCCCGGGTTAATGTAACTCACAGGTTTCTTGTCTTTCTTCTTCTCGAACAAGAGAGCCTTCAGTTCCTCCTGCCCCGTGGATAAGCTCAAGATCATATCCTGGAATTGAGCATTTTGAGCCTGGAGATCTTTGACAGTTTGTTCGAGGGCCATTTTTCTGTTTAATGGGAAGACCGTGAGAATATTGATCCTTTAGAATACCTGTTATGCAATGTGATGTTATGCTATGCAATGCATGAAATGTTTTCAAGGACTTTTGGAGTTTAACTTTGCGTAAACCACCAAAAAAAAACTTTTATTAATAATTTTTAATCAGTATTCATTACAAAAAATAATAAAATACAATAAAAGCTCAAGTCTCCCAGGGGCGGCTTCTTTTTGGGCGAAGATATGCGTTGAGTCTTCGTTTCTCATTAAGCTGGCTGGTGAGCTCTAACACTTTCTTCCTTTCAGCACAGAACTGAGCTTCAAAAGTATCCCTTTCCTCTCTCAACTGGATCCAGGATTTCTTTAATTCTTCAACATTGGTAGGCATATCTGGATAAGGAATGATCTGAGGAGTACCTCCTTCAACTTCTGGTTCAACAATCAGCGGTCCGACTGCAAGATATGGCATGACAAGTTCACGAGCTCTGGCGCGTACCCATCTGAGATAAGGTTCCATAGGAATAGAGTTTTTCTGTCCTAAAGTGCTTCTTTTAACCATGCCCCAAGCTCGTACAAACCTTTGACGGAGACCTTGAGAGTCGTTATCATAGTCAAACACAGTGCCTTGGATAATTATTTCATGTGGACCATCTCTTCGAGCACAACCAAACTGACGTAGGGCTAAAGCAGGATTATAAGTAATACCTCCTCTTATCCCCATGAGTGGTATGTTAGAGGATTCTCCACAATGGTCAATGATGTCTGAATGGGAGAGCGACATTATCCTTTGAGACCATTTCAAATTTTGCTCATTCTTCAAGACTGATTGAGGAAGGTGCGAAATAAACCACCTAGATAATAAAGGTATGCAGCACATGAGAGTCCCTTGCCTTTTCATAGTACGAGTGTGAAGGGAATGCAAGATGTCTCCAAGCAAGGTAGGCACAGGGTTATGAGTGAGAAATATCTTAATAGCATTCATATCTATGAATTGGTCCGGGTTAGGAAATAACACCAAACCATAGATTAGTAATGCTAGGACATCTTCGAAAGCATGGACATTCATAACTTTTAGGAATTCTCGGGCCTTATTTATCAGAAATTTGGCAAGTAAACCCTTAACTCCACTTCTTGTTACCCAATTGGTTTCAATGTCTGAGTTTGTCATGTGTAAAGCTGCGGCAACTTCTTCAGACTTTGGAATCTTTTCTAAACCACTGAAAGGTATTTGATCAAGGATAGGTATCCCAAGCAGCCTGGAAAACTCTTCTAATGTGGGTACCAACTGATAATCTGGGAATGTGAAGCAATGATGTTTAGGATCGAAGAACTGGAATAGGACTCTCATCATATCTTCTTTGAAACCAGTGGTAACCAAATTGAGGAGAGAACCATGTTTCTTGATGAACTGAGCCTGATCGGGAAGTTCTGACACTAAATCCTTGAGTTGAGGAGAGATGGCTACAAAATTGATCCGGATGGTCTTCCTCGGAGCCATAGCCTTACAAAACAGAGCAACGTTAAATCCCTAAGTCCTTCAAATGGTTAGTACAATGCCATGAAGTTATGATGTTATGATGTTATGATGTTAAATAAGTAACAAGCACAAACAAGTCACACAACAATCATTCCTAGGTTTTAAGGCCTACATGAGTTCCATAGGTAAGTACCCTCCCCACTGAAGTTTGGTTGGTTCAACCTGTCCTAGAATAGTAACCGGGTTCTAGAAGGATCTCAAATCATTGACCTTTCCTTAAGTCCACTTCAGTGCAACACCAAGTGGTTGACCAAAGCTTCCCTAAAGTCCAATCTCAAAGAGTGTAGTATCGAGTCTCAACCAACCCCAGTCGGAACCGAAGTCATTTATCTCACTACTTTCTAATGGCTAGGATGAGTCAATTAGGGTTCTAAAGGTCTGGTTAACGCTTTGATGACACCACGCGGACGCCAAATTTTTCCTCAAGTAAACATGAGGAACATCAGGACATCCAAAGTGTCACGTTAACCGTAGCCATCATTTTAACCATTCCAGTATACGCCGGATAGTCGCGATGATCTCTTGCTACTTACCTAAGGTACACTAGATCCGGGTGTAGGATCTTTCACTCAAGCATAAAATACCCAAGCAATCCCTTAAAAGTAAATCAGACAATTCGAATACATAAGTGATCTTGTTTTTTAAGGCAACCTCTCTTTTTAATGTCCCCAACAGAGTCGCCAGTTCTGTCATACGGTGAACTGACTTTGTGTGTTTTTGCTTTGGAAAGCAAATGTCGCGGATAGCAAGAGTCGCCACCGACTTTTCTTTTATCCAATAAGGAAAGGCGGAAAAGAACAGGAAAGACCTTGATTAGATTTCGGGTTCGGGAGGTACATTATACAAAGGGAAGGTGTTAGCACCCTTTGTATCCATGGTTATCCATGGGCTCTTAATTGCTTAATCACTTATGTTTTTCTTGTTTGAAAAAGTGTTTGAGAGATGTTTAGAAAATGTTTGAAAAGAGAGTTTAACTTTGTAATGATTCTTGTACGAATGTATACAAAGTGCTTATCTCGTTTAATTTTGAAAGCTGTTTAGAAAAATATAACTTGGCAATGCTTCTAGTGCGAATGTATACCAAGTGGTGATTTTCTAGTAGATGTTTTGGAAAGGGTGATGTATGAAAAGTATTTTAAATTGTGAGTCAGCATTTAAGAGTTATACCTACCCAAGGTCTTTATTGGTATTTCCGATCCTTATGAGGGTAAAACTGTCCTTACTATTGAGAAGTAAGTAGTTTTATCCATTGGATGTAAGGGACGTCGTAGGGTCATCGATTGGTCATTGAAGGCAACATTTGTAAGGATACCTTAGCATTCGAAGGGACAATCATCATTTAACCGTAGGCTACAACGAAGGGTCATCGAGGGACAAAATCATATATTCGTAGGCAACATCCGAGGGACTATGATTTATTTTATAGGGACATGACGATTTAACCGAAGGGTCTTTGCTAAGTGTACCCCCACATTCGCAGGACATGACCGTAATACCGTAAGGCAACAAAGAGAGGGCCAAGATCACATATTCAAAGGCAATATTTTATAATCAATTAGGTAATTCAGATGAATCTCCACATTATAATCAATTAGGTAATTAGGATGAATCTCCACAAGGGTATCCCACAAATAAAGTGGAATACCTAGCAAGCTACCTTTTCCGGGAGTATGCGAACCCTTACAAAATTCAGCAAACAGGTCAGAATACCAAATCAGGGTGCAATCGAGAGTTGCCCCAAACAAAAGGAATCACGACAGTAATAGTGTCGGGTAAACAATGCATGGTTACAATAAAACATGTCAGATGAGCAAAGATCGGAACAGAAAAATCAGCGACTGTCATGTTCGCTGCTGCCTCGCCTAGCGAGGGCCTGGCGAACACTCGCTACATGTTCGCTTAGCGATGTGCTAGCGAACGACTGCGGGTTTTGAATTTAAGAACAGTACGATTTCAGCAAGCTTCAAACCCTATGGCATCCATTACAGAAATTACATGGTTAAACATTCAAGATATCCATACATACTTAAATCCACATGCAAAACCTAAGATATATTTATAAATTCAATCATAATGCCACATGTAAATTAGGAACATAAAGCGGTAATGGTAATGCAAACCTGTTTGCAATTGAATTGCAACCCTGAATCGGTAGATCGCTCTTAGGGTTGGTGCCGGATTGAGTTGGGCGGAGGTAACCTTTGTGCAGATGAGTTTCCTTCAGGGTTTCCTTTAGGGTTGCTCTGAATTCTCTTGGTTAGCCTCCAGGGTTTGCTGTTCCTTCTTTCTGTCTCCGTCCGTCCGTCTTTTCTTTTCCTTTCCGTCCGTCTTTTCTTCCCCTTTTCTGACTGAAGTTTTGGTATTTATAATGATTTTGGTGACCTAATGGGCTCAGAATGAAGCCCAAAATTTCTGGTGTTCGCAAGCTTCGCTAGGCGAGTGGTGCAGCGAAGGGTTCGCTAGGCGAAGGATTTTGCTCGCCTAGCGAGCAAGCCAGTTTAAGCCATTTTCTGGATTTGGCCACCTGTATGCTGGGTCTTTGTTCCCTTAAGATCGATGTCTTGAAAAATGAGTTGGAGTGCCTTGAAAAGTGCCTTGCAAGATTAACGGGCAAATTTTGGGGTATGACATTGACATCTTCGCTTGGTCTTATCAGGACATGCCAGGGTTGGACACAGACATTGTGGTACACCGTTTGCCTCTCAAAGAGGATTATCCTCCGGTCAAGCAGAAGCTTAGGAGAACAAGACCAGAGATGGCTATCAAGATAAAAGAAGAAGTGCAGAAGCAGTTGCATGCAGGGTTTCTAGCAGTCACCCATTATCCGCCATGGGTTGCAAACATCGTTCCAGTACCTAAGAAGGATGGAAAGGTACGAATGTGTGTTGACTACCGGGACCTGAACAAAGCTAGCCCTAAGGATGATTTCCCATTACCTCACATTGACGTTTTGGTGGATAACACGGCTCAGTTCTCGGTATTCTCCTTCATGGATGGCTTTTCCGGCTATAATCAAATCAAGATGGCACCAGAAGATATGGAGAAGAGAACTTTCATAACCCCATGGGGCACCTTCTGCTACAAGGTGATGCCGTTTGGTCTGAAAAATGTTGGGGCAACATATCAACGAGCGATGGTAACTCTTTTCCATGATATGATTCATCATGAAATCGAGGTTTATGTTGATGATATGATAGCCAAATCTCAGACAGAAGAAGAAAATTTGGTGAATCTGCAGAAACTGTTTGAGCGTTTGAGAAAATTCAAGCTGAGGCTTAATCCGAACAAGTGTACTTTCGGGGTGAGATCTGGAAAACTGCTGGGTTTCATTGTTAGCGGAAAAGGGATCGAGGTGGATCCGGCTAAGGTGAAAGCGATACAGGAAATGCCTGAGCCAAGAACAGAGAAATAAGTCCGTGGTTTCTTAGGGAGGTTGAACTACATTGCAAGGTTCATCTCTCACCTAACAGCCACGTGTGAGCCAATATTCAAATTGTTGAGAAAAGATCAGGCCATCAGATGGAATGATGATTGTGAAAGGGCTTTCGAGAAGATAAAAGAGTATTTGCAGAATCCTCCTATACTTATTGTCATACCGTGAACTGACTTTGTGTGTTTTGCTTTGGAAAGCAAATGTCGCGGATAGCAAGAGTCGCCACCGACTTTTCTTTTATCCAATAAGGAAAGGTGGAAAAGAACAGGAAAAACCTTAATTAGATTTTGGGTTCGGGAGGTACATTATACAAAGGGAAGGTGTTAGCACCCTTTGTATCCATGGTTATCCATGGGCTCTTAATTTCTTGATCACTCATGTTTGTCTGGAAAAAAAAGTGTTTGTGGATTGCTTAAAAATGTTTTGAAAAGAGAGTTTAACTTTGTAATGATTCTCGTACGAATGTATACAAAGTATTTATCTCGTTTAATTTTGAAAGCAGTTTAGAAAAATATAACTTGGCAATGATTCTAGTACGAATGTATACCAAGTGGTGATTTTCTAGTATTTGCAAAGTGTAAGGTATGAAAAATGTTTTAGATGGTGAGCCAGCAATTAAGGGTTATACCTACCCGAGGTCTTTATAAGTATTTCCTATCCTTATGGGGGTAAAACTGTCCTTACTATTGAGAAGTAAGTAGTTTTATCCTTTGGATGTAAAAGGGTCATCGTAGGGTCATCGATTGGTCATTAAAGTCAACATTTGTAAGGATACCTTAGCATTCGGAGGGACAATCATCATTTAACCGTAGGCTACAAAGAAGGGTCATCGAGGGACAAAATCATACATTCGAAGGCAACATCCGAGGGACTATGATTTATTTTGTAGGGACATGATGATTTAACCGAAGGGTCTTTGCTAAATGTATCCCCACGTTCGCGGGACATGACCGTAATACCGTAATATCGTAAGGCAACAAAGAGAGGTCCAAGATCACATATTCAAAGGCAATATTTTACAATCAATTAGGTAATTAGGTCCATATTATAATCAATTAAGTAATTAGGATGAATCTCCACATTAAAATCAATTAAGTAATTAGGATGAATCTCCACATTAAAATCAATTAAGTAATTAGGATGAATCTCCACATTAAAATCAATTAAGTAATTATGATGAATCTCCACAAGGGTATCCCACAAATAAAGTGGAATACCTAGCAAGCTACTTTTCCGGGAATATGTAAGCCCTTACAAAATTCAGCAAACGGGTTAGAATATCGAGACAAAGTGCAATTGAGAATTGCACTACAAAAGAAACACCGCAGTAGTAATGTCAGGCGAAATAATGCATGATTATAATGAATTAGATCAGGTAGGCACAAAACAGAACAGAAAAATTCAGCGACTGTCATGTTCGCTGCTGCCTCGCCTAGCGAAGGCTTAGCGAGTGCTCGCTACATGCTCGCTTAGCGATGTGCTAGCGAGCCGCTACGGGTTTTGAGTTTGACAGCAGTACGATTTCCGGAACTCCGAACCCTATGGCATTCAATTACAGAAATAACATGGTCAAACATTCAGGATATTCAGGCATACTTAAACTCACATGCAAAATCTAATTACATATCCAAAAATTCAATCATGATGCATTATGTATTTAGAGATTGCAGATTAGAAGCATAAAGCAGTAGTGATGCGCAAACCTGTTTGCAATTGAATTGCAACGTTGAATTGGCAGATCACTTTTGGGTATCGGATTGAGCTGGGCGGAGGTAACCTTTGTGCAGATGAGTTACCTTCAGGGTTGCCTTTAGGGTTGCTCTGAATTCTCTGGGTTAGCCTCCAGGGTTTGTTGTGCCTTCTTTCTATCTCCGGTTTTCGTTCCGTTTTCATTCTCCTCTTTCTGAATGAAGTCCTTGGTATTTATAATAGTTTTTTGTGACCTAATGGGCTCAGAATGAAGCCCAAAATTTTCTGGTATTCGCAAGCTTCGCTAGGCGAGTGGCGTAGCGAAGGGTTCGCTAGGCGAAGGAGTTGCTCGCCTAGCGAGCATGCCAGTTTGGGCCATTTTCTGGATTTGGCCATCTGTGAGCTGGGTCTTGGTTCCTTTAAGGTCAATGCCTTGGAAAATAAGTCGGGGTGCCTTAAAAAATGTCTTGCAAAATTAACGGGTAAATTTCGGGGTATGACAGCTGCCCCTGTTCAATTTTCTTGAACCGAGAGAATTAGGATGGTATGTATGCCATTCGTGGTCTGGAGGTGGAAGATTATTGAACACTTAGAATGCCCCAAAATTTGCACTTGTTAATCAACAGTTAGTCTTGATGAAGATGGGCTTAAAGATGCCATCCAGGAAGTTTGATGATGAGAGCTTCAGAGTGCGTCGTACATTAAATGATATCTGAAGACATGGGTGTCATACCGGGTCATACGCTAGACCGTATAGTGAGTCGTCCATTATGCTGTCGACTTCGCTGGGGAGTCAGAGTGTGTTATACGCTGCTGGGGATAAGGGATCAGAATGGATCATACGCTAGACCGTATCTGAATAGCAGAGTGAGTTGTCCCTCATGCGGTGATTTTACTGAGGATGGAAGATCAGACCGGATCGTACGCTAGATCGTATCTGAGTAGCAGAATGAGCCGTCCGTTAGGCTATATCTGATGATGAAAGGGGTAGTCGTACGCAAGACTACACTTCGGAATGTACCGTACGCTAGGTAGCATCTGAGGAGATGAACATCCGAATGGGTCGTACGTTAGACCGTCTCTTGAGCAGCAGAATGAGCCGTCCATTAGGCTGCATCTGACGATGAAAGGGGTAGTCATACGCTAGACTACACTTCGGAATGTACCGTACGCTAGGTAGCATCTGAGGAGATGAACATCCGAATGGGTCGTACGTTAGACCGTCTCTTGAGCAGCAGAATGAGCCGTCCATTAGGCTGCATCTGACGATGAAAGGGGTAGTCATACGCTAGACTACACTTCGGAATGTACCGTACGCTAGGTAGCATCTGAGGAGATGAACATCCGAATGGGTCATACGTTAGACCGTCTTGAAATAGTTGAAGGAATCATATGTTGGGCTTGAATGTAATCAATAGGAGTATCCGTCTGACTGGATCTTCACTTTGACTTTATCAGGAGGATAATTAACCTGAAAAATAAAGTTAGCTTCATGCCATGTCATGATGCATGAGATGTTTTATGCTTATGAAAATAAATGCGAACGATGTATGTATGCGTATGTGGTGAAATGATGTAATGAATGAATTATGCGTCTGAAAAGTTTTTTCTGGCGACTCCCTGGGGAAAATAAATCCCCATCTTCTGGTTGGAGATACTTGTATTGATGATCCTTTCTTAGCTGGGGATACTTGATTTCTGTCTGATGGTGGAAACACTCAACAGAGCCCGGCTGGGGATGGAAGAGATGACCAGTCTGTCTGGTGATGCCAACCTCTTCTGGGAAATAGCTGGTTTATGCTGGGGAATAGAATTAGCAACCGGATTCGTTGGAAAGCATGGTTAGACCTTCTCCTCGATCCTGAAGTCTTGTAGTAATCGCTATTTCTATTTTATGCATGCATTTTTGGTACACATCGATCATATTCAAATGCATATATTAATTCTAATTAAATCAATGAACGTTTACGCAAACAAAACAGAAAAAGTAAAACAAAAGCATCTTTTTGGAAATAAAATTATATTGATTTTGAAAGAGGGCCTATAAACAGGCAATTTGTGTACAAAGAGACAGAAATCCTAGTAAGAGGAAATTGTCGAGAACATAAAGAAAAAGCTATGACGGAAAAGCCCTATGGATTTTAATTCTACTACTGTCATTATGTCTTCAAGCATCTCATCCCCTGCTGTCGGATAGAAGTGATTGGTTTGTTCAGTCCCTGGAACTTGGATGAAGCTGTCTGAGAACGGGACATAGTCATGCGCTTTTAATCCCTAATTTTTGCCTGGACCGCCTTTTCAGGTTTTCAGTCCACCAGGATACCCCTTTTTGCCCAAGCCGCCTTTTCAGGTTTTCGACTTGTCGGGTGTACATTTTTATATGTTTATCCCTAATTTTTGCCCGAACCCTTTTGGTTCGCCGGGATGCCCTTACTTTTGCCTAGGTACGTCGACCTAGCGGGTCTCTTTTATGCGTAGTATTTTTTGACTATGTCTGCGTTCACGGGATGTGGGAAGTCTTCGCCATCCATCGTAGCAAGTATCATGGCTCCACCAGAGAATACCTTCTTAACTACAAATGGCCCTTCGTATGTGGGGGTCCATTTGCCTCTGGGGTCACCTTGTGGTAGAATGATACGCTTGATCACCAAGTCGCCAATTTGGTACACCTGTCTCTTGACCTTTTTGTTAAATGCCTGGGTCATGCGCTTCTGATATATCTGCCTATGACAAACAGCCGCAAGTCTCTTTTCATCAATCAAATTTATCTGATCGAGTCGAGTTTGAATCCATTCACCTTCGTCTAAACCTGTCTCTTTCATGATTCTTAGAGAGGGAATCTGAACTTCCACCGGTAAGACGGCTTCCATTCCGTAGACTAAAGAAAAAGGAGTTGCCCCTGTCGAAGTGCGTACTGAAGTGCGATAACCATGAAGAGCAAACGGTAACATCTCATGCCAGTCTTTGTACGTTACTGTCATCTTTTGTATGATCTTCTTGATATTCTTATTAGCAGCTTCTACGGTGCCATTCATCTTTGGCCGGTACGGAGAGGAGTTATGGTGTTTTATTTTGAACTGCGTGCAGAGTTCAGTAATCATCTTGTTGTTCAAATTAGTACCATTATCAGTGATAACTCTTTCAGGGACGCCATATCGACAAATAAGACTATTCTTGATGAACCGTGCCACCACATTCTTGGTGACAAAAGCAAATGAGGCTGCCTCTACCCACTTTGTAAAGTAATCAATAGCCACGAGGATGAAACGATGTCCGTTGGAAGCAGTAGGTTTAATCTCTCCAATCATATCAATGCCCCACATTGCAAAACACCAAGGGGCTGTCAACACGTGTAATGGAGCAGGAGGCACATGTACTTTGTCCGCATAGATCTGGCACTTGTGACAAGTTCTGGAGTGATGGTGGCAATCAGCTTCCATGGTAGACCAATAATACCCTGATCTCAGAATCTTCTTGGCCATTGTATGTCCACTAGAGTGAGTCCCAAAAATACCGTCATGCATGTCTTCCATAATCTTTTCTGTTTCCTTTTTATCCACACAACGAAGCAAAGACGAATCATGATTACGTTTGTATAATATTCCATTACTCAAAAAGAATTTAGCGGAGAACTTCCTCAGGAATTTTCTGTCATTGATGGATGCCCCTTCAGGATATTCCTGAGCTTCTAAATATCTTTTTGCTTCGTGGAACCAAGGTTTCTCTTCTACTTCATCAGCGTTAAGTTCATAACAATATGCTGGTTCATCTAGTCGTTCAATGGTGATCATGGGAGCTTCATTGTCCCATCTGACTCTGAACATAGATGACATGGTGGCCAAGGCGTCTGCCAACTGATTCTCCTCCCGTGGAATATGTTCGAATGTAATCTCTTCAAAGTATGGGATTAATGTCAACACCCGCTCTCGATAAGGGATGAGGTTCGGATGTTTAGTGTCCCATGCTCCTTTGATCTGACTGATTACCAAAGCTGAGTCTCCGTACACACTCAAAAACTTGATTCTCAGGTCTATAGCAGCTCTGAGTCCCAAAATACATGCTTCATACTCAGCCATATTATTGGTACAATCGAAACATAGTCTAGCAGTGAAAGGCGTATGACAACCCTTGGGGGAAACGATTACAACACCAACACCATTGCCCAATGCATTAGAAGATCCATCAAAAACCATAGTCCATCGGGATCCCAGTTCGGGTCCTTCATCCGGTCCAGGTTCTTCGTAATCAGTAACAAGCATGACATCCTCATCTGGGAACTCAAAATTCATAGATTGGTAATCATCCACTGCTTGATGAGCCAAATGATCAGTTAGCACGCTTCCTTTGATTGCTTTCTGGGTAGTATACTGGATATCATACTCTGTTAAAATCATCTGCCATCTCGCTATTCTTCCGGAGAGGGCAGGTTTCTCAAATATGTATTTGATGGGATCCATCTTAGAAATCAACAAAGTGGTATGATTCAACATATACTGCCTTAGTCGGCGAGCAGCCCAGGCCAAAGCACAGCAAGTTCTCTCGAGCAGTGAGTATCTTGTTTCACAGTCGGTAAGCTTTTTGCTAAGGTAGTATATGGCATGCTCTTTTCGGCCAGACTCGTCATGTTGCCCCAACACGCACCCCATTGAATTTTCTAACACGGTCAAATACATGATTAGAGGTCTTCCTTCAACTGGTGGTATCAGGATCGGAGGTTCCTAGAGATACTTCTTGATTTTGTCAAAAGCTTCTTGACATTCGTCATTCCATATCATCTCTTGATTCTTCCTCAGTAGTTTGAAGATGGGTTTGCAGGTAGCGGTTAAATGGGAGATAAACCGGGCGATGTAATTCAAACGTCCCAAGAAACCTCTGACTTCCTTATCTGTACGGGGCACTGGCATTTCTTGAATAGCTCTCACCTTAGCCGGGTCAACCTCAATTCCTTTACCACTGACAATAAATCCCAAGAGTTTACCGGATCTTACTCCAAAGGTGCATTTGTTCGGGTTCAATCTCAACTTGTATTTCTTCAACCTCTCAAACAATTTGTACAAATGATCGAGATGTTCTTCTTCAGTATGAGATCTGGCTATCATGTCATCCACATATACTTCTATTTCATGATGAATCATATCATGGAACAAAGCCACCATAGCACGCTGGTACGTTGCCCCGGCGTTCTTTAAACCGAATGGCATTACTTGGTAACAGAAAGTGCCCCATTGCGTCACAAACGTAGTTTTCTCCATGTCCTCTGGCGCCATCTTAATCTGGTTATAACCTGAGAATCCATCCATGAATGAGAATACCTTGTGTTGAGCGGTGTTATCTACCAGAACATCAATGTGCGGAAGTGGAAAGTCATCCTTGGGACTCGCTTTATTCAAATCTCTGTAATCTACACACATTCGCACCTTACCATCCTTCTTTGGCACTGGTACCACATTAGCAACCCATTGGGGATAAGAAGTGACAGCCAGAAAACCTGCATCAAATTGTTTCATAACCTCGGCTTTGATTTTCTCAGACATTTCAGGCCGCATGCGACGAACCTTTTGCTTAACAGGACGACAATCTTCCTTCATTGGCAGCCGATGCACTACTATGTCAGTATCCAGTCCTGGCATGTCTTCATAAGACCAAGCTAAAATCTCTACATAGTCATGTAACATCTGAATCAATCTTCCTTTGACACTGTTTTCCAAGCCTGCTCCTATTTTGACTTCTTTCTTGTCTACTTCGGTACCCAGATTTACAGTTTCAACTGACTCCTCGTGCGGCTATATAGTCCTTTCTTCCTGCAGTAACAGTCTAGCAAGTTCTCCAGGGACTTCACAATCTTCCTCACTTCCATCCTCGGCTTGGTAGATCGGATTTTCAAAGTCATAATGAACAGTAGTAGAACTATTATCAACAGGATCCAGAGTGGATATGGATCTGCAATTCGTTACGTGCGTGTGTGTAAGAAAACATAGCTTGTTTGAAATATGACAGGAAAGATAAAGAGCGCAATATTTGAATGCAAAACGTCAATTGATTTATTGAATGTGAATATGCTTATGAAAATGACAAAACCCTTAACAAATTAGCTATTGTGCCCCGGGCATAGACACAATGCTTTAAGAAGTTCAATTGTAAAAGAAAATTAAAAATTTGCAACACTAAAATAGACCATAACAATTACTCCTGACTAAAGGAAATCGGGATAGTGTCTTCAGCCTTCCAATTATTGAGCCCGTCCCCAATTGTTGGGAAAATCCAGCTATCCAGGTCGCAATCGCTATCAGTATCTTCCACAGCATTAACCTGATCTTTGACCATCCTTTCAGAGTTAAATCCCAGACCACACTTGTCAGACTTGTATGGTACGTTGATCAGTTGACCCCAACCAGTACGACCACCATTTTCAACCACGGCTTGAGCATCCTTCAGAGAAATCATGGTAGGAGGAGCGCGAATAACCTTGGGCACAAGGGGAGTCGGCTTAAGGACAGGACTGGGCGGGTGAACCATTTCAAATGACTGAGTGGGAGTCTCAAAGAATTCGCCATCCATCTCGACGTATCTGAAGGCCTGCACACTACTGACAATATACTCTTCTTCTCCACACACAGTGACAATCTTACCCTCTATTGGATACTTCAGCTTTTCATGGAGAGATGAAGCTACGACACTTGCCCCATGAATCCAAGGGCGTCCCAGCAAGCATGAATAGGCAGGGCGGATGTTCATCACGTGAAAGGTAGTGTTGAAGACTTGAGGTCCTATCTTGATAGGGAGAACCACCTCACCATGGACAACACTTTTTGCACCGTCGTACGCACGCACCACAGTATCACTAGGTTTCAATTCGATGCTCTTACAGTCAAGCTTATCGAGTACAGCTTTCGGTAGCACATTCAAAGAAGAGTCATTATCGATCAACACATGAGCCAAGGTGATCCCCTTACACTTAATGGAGATGTGCAGAGCTTTATTGTGATTCTTTCCTGCTAGTGTCAGGTCAGCATCGGAAAAGCCTAGGCCATTGTCAACAGTCAAATTGGCCACATAGTTTTCGAACTGATCGACGGATGTCTCCTGAGGTACATGAGCAGTCTTCAAGAATTTTATCAACGCTTTGGCATGAAATTCAGACGATAATAACAAGGATAACATCGAGATCTTAGACGGAGTATGCCCCAGCTGTTCTACCACGTCAAAATCACTCTTATTGATGATTTTCAGCATTTCCTCCATTTCCTGCTTGGCAACATCTTCAGTAGTAACTTCGACCGGTGTCTTTGACTGAGAAGGGTTGATCACTGGTTCCTTTCCTCGAGTTTCATGGGCGGGAGGTGAGATTTCTGGAGAGAAGATCCTTCCGCTTCGAGTAACTTTACTAGTCCCAACAATGTCATTAGGATTAGCAGAATTGCCAACTTGCTTTACGCCATGGATGTAAACATCACCTCCATAATTCCACGGAATGGCTTTGTTGGAGGAATACGGTACTGGGCCAGGTGCAGTAATGATTAGGGGAGCTACCTTGGGCTCAGCAGTAATCTTCACAGGCACTCTAGTAGCGGTAATCTTCACTGGAACTTTGGACCTAGCGATCACGGATATTTCTTCAGTAGGGTTTTCCACCTTAGGAACCTTTTCGAAGAGAATTGTGCGATCATCCATCAGCCGTTGAATACCATTCCTCAACTTCAAGCACTCGTTAGGTCGGAGTACACAGCGATCGCAATTTTCAGCACAACCTGGAAATAAACCACCTTGCAATAAATTCTTCTTGATGATCAGGAGAGGAGATGTTAAATCAGCTACATTAGAAATGTGAGAATTGTCATCCACAGCATTAACAGTCTTGTCATGGTTAGGCATAGGTGCAGTGATGACATTAGGAGTCCCTGGAGGATCAAATTCAATTTCACCAGCGTCGATCATATCCTGAATCTTATTCTTCAATGACCAACAATCGTTTGTATCATGCCCGGGGCTATCGGAGTGATATGCACACCTGGCATTGGGATTATAACGAGAAGAAGTAGTGTTGGGATTCGTAGGAGGATCTCTGAGGGTAATCAAATTTGCTTTTAGCATACCCTGCAGTGCCTGTGCTAAAGTCATATTGATCTTGGTAAACTGCCTTCTTGGTCTGTCTTGTCTGTGCTGGAAGTTTTGAGATGGCGGTGCTGCAATCGTAACTGCTCCAATGGTATGGTCACGATTTTTCTTGTTACGACCCCTTTGACCGTACACAGCATTTGATTCGTTCCTCCCCTGGTTGGACCTTTTGGTGCTTGCAGAGGTAGTCGCCTGTATCTTTCCACTTCGAATGCCGCTTTCAACACGTTCACCTGTCAATATAAGTTCAGTGAAACCCGATGAAGAACTTCCTAGTAGATGGCTGTAGAATGGGCCTGTCAGTGTACTCATGAACATGTCCACTAATTCTCGATCAGTCATAGGGGGTTTGACTCGGCCAGCCAAATCTCTCCATTTTTGAGCATATTCTTTGAAGCCTTCTTTAGAGCCCATAGTCATATTTTGCAGCTGTAGCCGAGTAGGCGCTAATTCAGAATTATACTGGTAGTGCTTGTAGAAAGCTGTCGCTAAATCAGTCCAGGTGCGGATGTTAGAGCTTTCGAGCTGATAATACCATTCCAACTGTGTGCCAGATAGACTCTCTTGGAAGAAATGGATCCATAGCTTCCTATCAGTGGTATACGGCTGAATCTTTCTCTCATAAGCTCTCAGATGCATCTGAGGATAAGACGCACCATCGTACTTAGTGAAAGTGGGGATCTTGAATTTGCGAGGAATGACCACATCAGAGACCAGTCCCAAGCTTTCGAGATCCAGGCCGGGCGCCTTCTGACCCTCCATAGCTAGCATACGTTCTTCCAGTAACTTGTACTTGCCATCTCTTGGAGAGTACTGTTCATTCTCATAATCTTCATCGCGTCCTCAGAGTTGAAGAGATCAACATCCTCCTCTCCTGAATCATTTTCTGTCTCCTCTTCTTGATCCTTCGGAAGTCTAATCTTGACTCCTGCAACCTGTCCTTTAAGCCTTCTTCCCGGGTTGATGTAACTCACAGGTTTCTTGTCTTTCTTCTTCTCGAGCAAGAGAGCCTTCAGTTCTTCCTGCCCCTTGGATAAGCTCAGCATCATCCCCTGGAATTGAGCGTTCTGAGCCTGGAGATCTTTGACAGTTTGTTCGAGAGCCATTTTTCTGTTTGCAATAGGAAGACCGTGAGAATATTGATCCTTTAGAATACCTGTTATGCAATGTTATGTTATGCAATGCAATGTATGAAATGTTTTCAAGGACTTTTGGAATTTAACTTTGCAAAAAGAGGGAAACTTTTATTAATAATTTCTTTAATCAATGTTCGTTACAAAAAGGAAATAATAGAAATACAATAAAAGCTCAAGTCTCCTAGGGGAGGCTTCTTTTTGGGCGAAGATATGCGTTGAGTCTTCGTTCCTCATTAAGCTGGCTGGTGAGTTCTAACACTTTCTTCCTTTCAGCACAGAACTGAGCTTCAAAAGTATCCCTCTCCTCTCTCAACTGGATCCAGGATCTTTTCAATTCTTTAACATCGGTAGGCATATCTGGATAAGGAATGATCTGAGGAGTGCCTCCTTCAACTTCTGGTTCAACAATCAGCGGTCTGACTGCAAGATATGGCATGACAAGTTCACGAGCTCTGGCGCATACCCATCTGAGATAAGGTTCCATAAGAATAGAGTTTTTCTGTCCTAAAGCGTTTCTTTTCACCATGCCCCAAGCTCGTACAAACCTTGGACGGAGACCTTGAGAGTCGTTGTCATAGTCAAACACAGTGCCTTGAATAATTATTTCATGTGGACCATCTCTTCGAGCATAACCAAACTGGCGTAGGGCTAAACCTGGGTTATAAGTAATACCTCCTCTTACCCCCAGGAGTGGTACGTTAGAGAATTCTCCACAACGGTCAATGATGCTAACATTTTCTTTGAGATGAGGACACCAACGGATGTCTGAATGGGAGAGCGACATTATCCTTTGAGACCATTTCAGATTTTGCTCATTCTTCAAGGCTGATTGAGGAAGGTGCGAAATAAACCACCTAGACAATAAAGGTATGCAGCACATGAGAGTCCCTTACCTTTTCAGAGTACGGGTGTGAAGGGAATGCAAAATGTCTCCAAGCAAGGTAGGCACAGGGTTATGAGTGAGAAATATCTTAATAGCATTCATGTCTATGAATTGATCCGGGTTAGGAAATAGCACCAAACCATAGATTAGTAATGCTAGGACATCTTCGAAAGCATGGACATTCACATCTTTTAAGAATTCTCGGGCCTTATTTATCAGAAACTTGGCGAGTAAACACTTAACCCCACTTCTTGTCACCCAATTGGTTTCAATGTCTGACTTTGTCATGTGTAAAGCCGCGGCAACTTCCTCAGACTTCGGAATCTTTTCTAAACCACTGAAAGGTATTTGATCAAGAATAGGTATCTCAAGCAGCCTGGAAAACTCTTCTAATGTGGGTACCAACTGATAATCTGGGAAGGTGAAGCAATGATGTTTAGGATCGAAGAACTGGAATAGAACTCTCATCATATCTTCTTTGAAATCAGTGGTAACCAAATTGAGGAGAGAACCATGTTTCTTGATGAACTGAGCATGATCGGGAAGTTCTGACACTAAATTCTTTAATTGAGGAGAGGTTGCTACGAAATTGATCCGGATGGTCTTCCTGGAAGCCATAACCTTACGAAATAGAGCAAAGTTAAATTCCTAAGTCCTTGAAATGGTTAGTACAATGCCATAATGTTATGATGTTATGATGTTATGTAAACAACAAGCACAAACAAGTCGCACAACAATCATTCCTAGGTTTTAAGGCTTGCATGAGTTCCATAGGTAAGTACCCTCCCCACTGAAGTTTGGTTGGTTCAACCTGTCCTAGAATAGTAACCGGGTTCTAGAAGGATCTCAAATCATTGACCTTCCTTTAAGTCCACTTCAGTGCAACACCAAGTGGTTGACCGAAGCTTCCCTAAAGTCCGATCTCAAAGAGTGTAGTATCGAGTCTCAACCAACCCCAGTCGGAACCGAAGTGAGTTATCTCACTACTTTCTAATGGCTAGGATGAGTCAATTAGGGTTCTAAAGGTCTGGTTAATGCTTTGATGACACCACGCGGAAGCCAAATTTTTCCTCAAGTAAACATGAGGAACATCAGGACATCCAAAGTGTCACATTAACCGTAGCCATCATTTTGACCATTCCAGTATACGCCGGATAGTCACGATGATCTTTTGCAACTTACCTAAGGTACACTAGATCCGGGTGTAGGATCTTTCACTCAAGCATAAAATACCCAAGCAACCCCTTAAAAGTAAATCAGACAATTTGAATAAGTGATCTTGTTTTTAAGGTAACCTCTCTTTTTTTAAGTCCCCAGCAGAGTCGCCAGTTCTGTCATACCGTGAACTGACTTTGTGTGTTTTGCTTTGGAAAGCAAATGTCGCGGATAGCAAGAGTCGCCACCGACTTTTCTTTTATCCAATAAGGAAAGGTGGAAAAGAACAGGAAAAACCTTAATTAGATTTTGGGTTCGGGAGGTACATTATACAAAGGGAAGGTGTTAGCACCCTTTGTATCCATGGTTATCCATGGGCTCTTAATTGCTTGATCACTCATGTTTGTCTGAAAAAAAAAAGTGTTTGTGGATTACTTAAAAATGTTTTGAAAAGAGAGTTTAACTTTGTAATGATTCTCGTACGAATGTATACAAAGTATTTATCTCGTTTAATTTTGAAAGCGGTTTAGAAAAATATAACTTGGCAATGATTCTAGTACGAATGTATACCAAGTGGTGATTTTCTAGTATTTGCAAAGTGTAAGGTATGAAAAATGTTTTAGATGGTGAGCCAGCAATTAAGGGTTATACCTACCCGAGGTCTTTATAAGTATTTCCTATCCTTATGGGGGTAAAATTGTCCTTACTATTGAGAAGTAAGTAGTTTTATCCTTTGGATGTAAAAGGGTCATCGTAGGGTCATCGATTGGTCATTAAAATCAACATTTGTAAGGATGCCTTAGCATTCGGAGGGACAATCATCATTTAACCGTAGGCTACAACGAAGGGTCATCGAGGGACAAAATCATACATTCGAAGGCAACATTCGAGGGACTATGATTTATTTTGTAGGTACATGATGATTTAACCGAAGGGTCTTTGCTAAATGTATCCCCACGTTCGCGGGACATGACCGTAATACCGTAATATCGTAAGGCAACAAAGAGAGGTCCAAGATCACATATTCAAAGGCAATATTTTACAATCAATTAGGTAGTTGTAATCAATTAGGTAATTAGGTCCATATTATAATCAATTAAGTAATTAGGATGAATCTCCGCAAGGGTATCCCACAAATAAAGTGGAATACCTAGCAAGCTACTTTTCCGGGAATATGTAAGCCCTTACAAAATTCAGCAAACGGGTTAGAATATCGAGACAAAGTGCAATTGAGAATTGCACTACAAAAGAAACATAGCAGTAGTAATGTCAGGCGAAATAATGCATGATTATAATGAATTAGATCAGGTAGGCACAAAATAGAACAGAAAAATTCAGCGACTGTCATGTTCGTTGCTGCCTCGCCTAGCGAAGGCTTAGCGAGTGCTCGCTACATGCTCGCTTAGCGATGTGCTAGCGAGCCGCTACGGGTTTTGAGTTTGACAGCAGTACGATTTCCGGAACTCCGAACCCTATGGCATTCAATTACAGAAATAACATGGTCAAACATTCAGGATATTCAGGCATACTTAAACTCACATGCAAAATCTAATTACATATCCAAAAATTCAATCATGATGCATTATGTATTTAGAGATTGCAGATTGGAAGCATAAAGCAGTAGTGATGCGCAAACCTGTTTGCAATTGAATTGCAACGTTGAATTGGCAGATCACTTTTGGGTATCGGATTGAGCTGGGCGGAGGTAACCTTTGTGCAGATGAGTTGCCTTTAGGGTTGCCTTTAGGGTTGCTCTGAATTCTCTGGGTTAGCCTCCAGGGTTTGTTGTGCCTTCTTTCTATCTCCGGTTTTCATTCCGTTTTCATTCTCCTCTTTCTGAATGAAGTCCTTGGTATTTATAATAGTTTTTTGTGACCTAATGGGCTCAGAATAAAGCCCAGAATTTTTTGGTATTCGCAAGCTTCGCTAGGCGAGTGGCGTAGCGAAGGGTTCGCTAGGCGAAGGAGTTGCTCGCCTAGCAAGCATGCCAGTTTGGGCCATTTTCTGGATTTGGCCATCTGTGAGCTGGGTCTTGGTTCCTTTAAGGTCAATGCCTTGGAAAATAAGTCGGGGTGCCTTAAAAAATGTCTTGCAAAATTAACGGGTAAATTTCGGGGTATGACACTTATGCCTCCAGTCCCAGGGAGACCACTGATTATGTATTTGACAGTACTATATAATTCCATGGGCTGCGTTCTCGGTCAACACGACGAGACAGGTAGGAAAGAGCATGCCATCTACTACCTGAGTAAGAAATTCACAGATTGCGAGTCGAGATACTCAATGCTTGAAAAGACATGTTGTGCACTTGCATGGGCTGCTAAGCAATTAAGACAATACATGTTGACTCACACAACCTTACTGATCTCCAAGATGGATCCAGTCAAGTATATATTCGAGAAGCCAGCTCTCACCGGAAGGGTTGCTCGTTGGCAGATGGTACTGACAGAGTACGATATCCAGTATACATCCCAGAAAGCCATCAAGGGGAGTATTCTGTCAGACTATCTTGCTCAGCAGCCGATTGAGGATTATGAGCCGATGAAGTTTGATTTTCCGGATGAAGACATCATGTTCCTCAAGATGAAAGACTGTGAAGAGTCAGTTGTTGAGGAGGGACCTGATCCATATGAAAAGTGGACTTTAATGTTTGATGGGGCCGTCAATGCGAAAGGAAGTGGAATTGGTGTTGTCATTACCACTCCGAAAGGTGCCCACATGCCTTTCACCGCTCGTCTGACTTTTGAGTGAACCAATAATGAAGCTGAGTATGAAGCTTGTATCTTGGGTATTGAGCAAGCCATTGATTTGAGAATCAAGACTCTGGACATCATCGGAGATTCAGCTCTAGTGATCAATCAAGTGAATGGTGATTGGAATACTCTCCAGCCTAATCTGGTCCCCTACAGAGATTACACGAGAAGACTGTTGACTTTCTTCACAATAGTAAAGTTGTATCATATACCTCGTGACGAGAACCAGATGGCAGATGCTCTTGCTACTCTATCCTCCATGATCAAGATGATTCGGTGGAACCATGTTCCCAAGATCGATGTTAGGCACCTTGACAGGGCCGCGTATGTGTTTGCTGCTGAACTGGTAGTTGATGATAAGCCTTGGTATCACGACATCAAGTGCTTTCTGAAGAATCAAGAGTACCCTGCAGGGGCATCCAACAGTAATAGAAAGACTTTGAGAAGATTGGCAGGCTGTTTCTTCTTGAACAAAGACAATGTTCTGTATAAGAGGAACTTCGACATGGTTTTGCTCAGATGCGTGGATAGACATGAAGCAGACATGTTAATGCAGGAAGTTCATGAAGGCTCCTTCGGTACTCATGCCGGCGAACATGCAATGGCTAAGAAATTTTTGAGAGCGGGTTATTACTGGATGACCATGGAATCTGATTGTTTCAAATATGCTCGGAAGTGCCATAAATGCCAGATTTATGCTGATAAGGTGCATGTGCCTCCTAATCCGTTGAATGTGATGTCTTCGCCGTGGCCGTTTGCTATGTGGGGCATTGATATGATTGGAAAGATTGAGCCGACTGCTTCCAATGGGCATCACTTCATCCTTGTTGCCATCGACTATTTCACCAAGTGGGTCGAAGCAGCGTCATTTGCGAAGGTCACCAGACATGTGGTTTCCCGATTCATTAAGAAAGAAATCATTTGTCGTTATGGGATTCCCGAAAGAATCATTACTGATAATGGTTCTAATCTCAATAATAAAATGATGAAGGAGTTGTGCCAGAACTTCAATATTCAGCATCACAATTCTTCCCCTTATCGCCCTAAGATGAACGGCGCTATTGAGGCAGCAAATAAGAACATAAAGAAGATTGTGCAGAAGATGATCGTCACGTACAGAGATTGGCATGAGATGCTACCCTTCGCCTTGCATGGGTACCGTACTTCAGTACGTACATCGACCGAGGCAACCCCTTACTCCCTTGTGTATGGTATGGAAGCAGTCCTACCTGTTGAAGTGGAGATTCCTTCTCTAAGAGTCCTGTTGGATGTCAAGTTAGACGAAGCTGAATGGATTCGGACAAGGTTCAATGAGTTGAGTCTTATCAAAGAGAAGCGAATGGCAGCCATCTGTCATGGGCAGTTGTATCAGAGTCGGATGAAGAGAGCCTTTGATCAGAAAGTGCGTCCTTGATGCTTCCAAGTCGGAGATTTGGTGTTGAAAAGGATCCTCCCTCCTCAAACAGATCATAGGGGCAAGTGGACTCCTAACTATGATGGACCATATATTGTCGCCAAGGTTTTTGATGGTGGAGCCTTAATGCTTGCAACTATGGATGGTGAAAACTTCACTTCCCCTGTGAACTCAGACGCAGTTAAAAAATACTTCACATAAAATAGACCCGCTGGACAATAAAAAGAATAGTCCAGGCAAAAATGGGCATCCTGACGAACCAAGAAAATGAAAAGGTTCGGGCAAAAATTAGGGGTTAAAAAATGAAAAGATTGTACACCCGGTGAGTTGAAAACCTGAAAGGGCAACTTAGGCAAAAATGGGTATCCCGGGGGATTGAAAACCCGAAAGGGCGATCCAGGCAAAAGTTAGGGATTAAGCGAATGACTGCGTTCTGAGTAGTTCTGAATCTCATCTCATGTCGATAACTGGAAACTTTCGAAAGGTAGGAAACATTCCAATCACGGAGCTTTACAAGTACATGCTTAATAAACATTTAAGATTGCTGTAAAATTTAAGTGCTTTGGATCGTCTATTCAGAACAGGTACACTCGGGGCATTTCCTTAAGGTCCCTATCAAATGATCGCGGATGTTTTTCCTCAACAGTTGGAATTTGGTATCTTATCCCAGCAGAGCTGGCCCGAGCGTTGGATTCTTCAATCCCCAGCAGACTCTCACTATTGTACTTCCCCAAGCATTTATTTCAGACTATACACTCCCCAGTAGAGTTGACGGTGCCAGACTGTATATCCCCAGTGGAGTTGACAGTGCCAAACTGTATCTTCCCAACAGAAGCGGCTGCTCCTCAAAGTTCGATGCCAGATCGATAATCTCGACGCTAGACCAATGGTCCCTTCCCTGGAAGCAAAATTTCGGTATTGTATCGGTGTTTGCTTCCCCTGCTGAGTCGTCTCTCTCGCAGATTAAGGTTGCCAGAACCACTGTCGCTTCCCTCAGTAGCACACTTTCAGCGCCATTCTCTCCCTAGTCAGAGTCTTGGTATTTTGTTATTTTCCAGAACACCGTGTGGCGGATCATTTCCCCACAGAGTTCGTCGTGCTGTGCATCTCCCACAGCCTTGCCAGGGTCTAAAAGATGGTGATCATTTCCCCAGCAGAATTCCCTGCCTCAGCTTGGTGTTCTCTCTAATCAATCCTTTCGCATGTAGAATCATATTGCATTGCATCTTCCCAAATTGCGTAGCATTTCCATTTTCATGGAGCATTATGCCATTGAAAAATTCAAACATACGCATGTAAAGCATAAGGCATTCTCGGTATCCCAAGTGATAAGCCAGAAGTTGTTTCCAGTACTCAGACTGAAGATTGTTCATGACTTATCTTTATTATTCCCAGCAGGGGTCGTTGGCCCACGCGACGCCTCAATTATCATTTTCCTTATTTTTGGCGATGCTGACTGGCATGAAATTTTCCGATGTTCATATCGAAGAAGTTTCCAACGTTCAGGTCGATGCAACTTGTGGCATTCAGGCCAGGTTTCCGGTATTCAGACCGTAGTGGCATTCAGGCCAACTTTCCGATGTTCAGATCGAAGAAGTTTCCGACGTTCAGGCCGATGCAACTTGTGGCATTCATACCAGGTTTCCGGTATTCAGACCGAAGTGGCATTCAGGCCAACTTTCCGATGTTCAGATCGAATAAGTTTCCGACGTTTAGGTCAATGCAACTTGTGGCATTCAGGCTAGGTTTCCGGTATTCAGACCGAAGTGGCATTCAAGCCAACTTTCCGATGTTCAGATCGAAGAAGTTTCCGACATTCAGGTCGATGCAACTTGTGGCATTCAGGCCAGGTTTCCAGTATTCAGACCGAAGTGGCATTCGGGCCAATTTTCCGATGTTCAGATCGAAGAAGTTTCCGACATTCAGGTCGATGCAACTTGTGGCATTCAGGCCAGGTTTCCGGTATTCAGACCGAAGTGGCATTCAGGCCAATTTTCCGATGTTCAGATCGAATAAGTTTCCGACATTCAGGTCGATGCAACTTGTGGCATTCAGGCCATGTTTCCGGTATTCAGACCGAAGTGGCATTCAGGCCAATTTTCTGATATTCAGATCGAAGAAGTTTCCGAAATTCAGGTCGATGCAACTTGTGGCATTCAGACCAAGTTTCCGATATTCAGACCGAAGTGGCATTCAGGCCAGTCTCTCGGTGTTCAGACCGATATTAATAATCTCATATCTTCCGATTCAGGCCATGGTTATTTCTGTGTTACCATTTATTTTGGTATCCAGGTTAACATTCTTTTTCGGTATTCAGACCGACTCTCACCGTACCAAACGGATTCTTCTTTCAAGACCACCTCTTTGCCGACTCTGACAGGCATTGTTACCTCAGTATAAATTTTCAGGCTTTTATTGTATTCAATCCCTGGATACCTCGAAAGTGCAAAAGCCGCTGCTATCTTCTTTTCGGGTCTCCAGTTGATTAAATAGGGGCAGCTGTAGCACCTCAAATTTACCCCCCTCATTCATGCATTCATTTTTAGGTCATTTAACATTTCATATTGCATTTCATCATGTCAGTCAGAATTAGCTCCAAGAGTTCGTCTTCCAAGAAGCTTGGACATCATTCAAATCACTTCGCGGGTTCTATCTGGGTGATCAGTCAACACAAGGGAATGACGTGAGTTACTTCCAACATGTTCAAATGGGGTCTATTCATCATTCAAAACGCTAATCTGGAAGGAGAAAAAGTCTGTTTTTGAGCTGTCATGCTCGCTAGGCGAGCAGAGTGGTTCGCTTAAAGAATCTGAACTGTCATGCTCGCTAGGCGAGCAAAATCTTCGCTAGGCGAAGCTCACGCAGTTTAAGAATATAACAGAAAAATCTTGGACTTAGAACTCTCTCATTTGAGCCCACAAAGCCACAAAAATCAAGTTATAAATTCTAAAGTTTCAGTAGAACAGACAAAACAAAAGGGGAACAGAGAGAATTGGTGAAAGCTGAAAACACTCTGAAATTTCCTTGGAACAAAACCCTAGAGAAGAGCTAACAAAATTCAGAGCAGCCTCCATACACACTGAAGGGAACTCGTCTGCAAACCAAACCGGCCAATTCAGTTTCATTCGATCTCTCCAATCAGGTATACCCTGTTCCCATCATTTTACGCCTTCAATTTGAAATTTCTAAATGTGTGAGGCATTATGGGTGGATGTGGGAGAGTGGGTATCGTTAGGTTTTGCACACGGGTTTAGATATGCATGAATGTGTAAAACAATGTCTTGAATGTTTAATCATTTAGTTTCTGAAATGTGTACCATAGGGTTTGGGGTTTCTGAAATCGGACTGTTATCAAGGAAGAAACCAAAACCCGCAGGCATTCGCTAGCACCTCGCGAGGCGAGCATGTAGCGAAGCTTCGCTAGCACCTCGCTAAGCGAAGCAGTAGCGATGATGACAGTAGTTGTTTTTTTCCTGTTTGCCCTCTAACCTGTTTTTGGTGTTTGTTATGACATGCTTTCTCTTGCATCCGTGCACTGTTTACCTGACGCTTTGTTGTTATGTTTCTTTTGTTTGGTGCAACTCATGATTGCACCCCATCTTGTTATTCTAACCTGTTTGTTGAGTTTTTGTGAGGGCTCACATGACTCCTGAAGAGATAGCTTGCTTGGTATTCCACTTTATTTGTGGGATACCACTTGGAGATTTATTCCGATTACTTGTATAACTTGCTTTCTTTGGTGGTTCCAGCTTGAGAGATCTCTGGGTTTCTCGTTTCTTTAGTTGTTGTTACTTCGGATCTTTATCCGTGTGGTAGATCTCTTGGTCCCTTTACCTTTCCCGCGTTTTACTGTTTTCTTAGCTGAAAGACCTCCATGAAGAGGCAATTGACGGATAAAAGGGATTAGCAGTCAATCCCCGGTTATTCAGTGTGTCGTTCTTTATGCTCGCACTACTTGTCGATGCTTCAGAACAAAAGCCCAAGATCTTTTGTCCGGTCAGTCAGTGGAGAGGGTTCCACCTTTCTGAATCCCCACTTTTTGTTATGAGTTCACCCTGTCCAGGGTTAAGATCTATGAGGTCTTATCCTCATTACCCTTTTGATCTGCTCACCCTGACGTTCAATGTCAGTGGTTAAGAGCCCGTTTGATTACCCTTCCATGGCTTGTTTGTCGAGGTTGATATGACCCCTCTTGACTAAAGCCCTACCCACGTAAGTTTGAGCCCTCTCGCCGGCATGTTTACTTTATGCATGTTTGTTTTGTATGGTGTGATCGTCTCCCCATAGGATTGCTAGGCTTCGTATAGTCTCTCGTTTGCATGTCAATTAAGGTAGCACGGTTCCTTCATCTAGGACTTCCTTTTTGCATGAGCATTCTTAAAAAACACAAACAAACTCATTGATTTTTCTTCTCCTAAGAACACGTTAACTCCTTCTACTACAGGCGAGTAAGTCTCCAAAGGTCGAGCATCCGGTAGATTGTGTAGTAACGTCGTTCATCTAAAAAAACACAAAACAAACAAAAATAGGTTAGCCGAACTACAGCAACTCTGATTCTCATGTCCAGATGAGATACGTAGGGACAAGATGCGATGTCTTGCCGAGTTTCCTTTTTGACTAACGACTAACAACTAATCCTTGTCTGTTTTCGCCCTCATTGCAATTCTTTCCTCTCTCCCTCGTTGCGATCGAAACCTTCCTTTTCTCTTGCCCTAGTTGCAATCAAGACCCTTATTCCCGTAGTTAGCCGAACTACGGTTTGCTCTGATTCTCATTCCAAATGAGATACGTAGGCATAAGACGCGATGTCTTAGCGAGCACACATCACCTTAACCCATAGGTAGCCGAGCTACGAAGACTCTGATTCTCATATTCAAATGAGATACGTATGTAGTGGATGCGACGTCCGTGCGAGTCATTTTCCTTTGACCCCTCTTTTAGTAAATAATACATTAGATAAACCCACACCCTTTAGACAAGAACAACAAGAGTGGATCCCGTAGAGTACTACGGATGCGTAGGGGTGCTAATACCTTCCCTTCGCATAATCGACTCCCGAACCCAGGATTTGGTTGCGAGACCTTGTCTTTTCCTTTCCTTTTTCCAGGTTTACTTCAAGCGTTTCCTTTCCCTCCTTCGGGATGAATAACGCACGGTGGCGACTCTTCTGTCATTCTCTTTTTCGCCGGTTGTTTTTCGCACACTATATTTTTTAGGCTGCGACACTCACCCAAGCAGTGTAAGGTTCCAAAGCAATACAATTCTTTGGACCAAGCTCATTCTTCCCTTTCTTATGAACTTTGCACAAGGCGCAGACCATCCTATCCTTCAGTTTTTGGGGATCTTTACCCTCTTGAAAGAATAGGTCTTCCAACAAAATGTTGTTAGGTTTATCCTTTAAGGGGAACCCAAGCTGACGGCGAGCCAAAGCAGGGTTGTAGTTAATTCCACCATATGTACCAAGAAGAGGTACATTGGAGAACTCACCATAAGAATCAATAATCTTAACGCCATCATAAACACGGTTATACCAAAAGATATCATCATTAGTGAGAGACATAAGTCTCGTGGACCACCGTAGACATCCCTTGTTCTCCTTGAAGGCAAGCATCTGAGGCAAGTGCGAAATAAACCACTTGTACAACAGAGGCAGACAACACACAATGGAACCACCACCCTTTTCATTCCTCATATGCAAAGAGAAATAAGTGTCACCCAACAAAGTCAGGACGAGATTAAGAGAAGAGAAAATCCTAATAGCATTCACATCCACAAAGTTATCGATGTTGGGAAATAACACCAGCCCATAGATGAGGAGTACAAATATGGATTCAAAAGCTTCTTTACTCATGCCTTCCCAAACAAAGTAGCTTTGGCAATTAGAAAATCAGATGAGAGACCTTGAATTCCACCTTTGGTAGTCATATTAGCCACAATGTCAGATACATCAACATGAAGCATATCAACAATCTCTTGAGAAGACGGAATCTTCTCCAAGCCACTGAACGACAACTGGTCAAGAATGGTTATACCCACATGATAGGCATACTCCTCCAATGTAGGCAAAAGCTGGAAGTCTGGAAAAGTGAAGCACCGATACAAAGGATCGTAGAACTGCACCAACACACTCATCAGACCTTCATCCACCTTGGTAGAAAGAATAGACAGGAGCTTCCCATAACGAGCTTTGAACTCCAAGGGCTCTAATACATAAGACGTCAAACTCCTTAACTCTTTCAAGTTGGGTTGTCTGAAACTGTACTTCTTCATATTCCTTCTTTGCTTATCCATGTCTGAAAATTTGCAAATAGACCTCTTAAGTTCCTTGAAAACTTTTATTGTTGATGATATGGATGCATATGGATGCATGAATGCATGGATGCAACAATCACACTCAAGGATCAAGCAAGTAACACCACACAAAGGTCACAGGATGGCTCATGTCATTGTCAATATCAATCATCCATTTTGGTGAATTATGGTTTACACCTTATCAACACCCAAGTTCCATTGATATCAAGAACGTATGAGAACGGATCAACCGCGAATCAAGGGTTTGTTGTAAGTCACGAGCGTGGAGTCTCGGTTAAGAACCACCCAATGGGAGTGTACTATGGTTAAACCTGACAATCATGTTCTAAAAAGGGTCCCCATAGTCATCATCTCATCTTTCGGATATTATCGGATAAAATGACTACTCATTCTCCAAAAATATTCTCAAGAGGGATTCTTATGAGTGTAGTATCGCGTAACAATCATATCAAATCTTACACTTGAACGACCTTCGCACTACGTCCTAGAATAGGCCAAGATGGGCTAGGTATCTAAGGTCCTTGGCTTCTAAGGTTTATATTGGAAAGAGTAATGCCTAACCACGACTACTCGTGTGACATTATTGATCCCAACAAGACCTCCACCAAGCGAATGGGCTTGCAAGTAAACTTGTTAAGGAATAACTCCACACAAGTCAACAAGACTATGCCATTCTCCTATCATAAGTTCACTCGAGTTCAGGTATAGAACTCATCTCACAAAGAAAAACCACCAAGCATACAAGCAATTAATATCAAGCAATTCATACATTACAAACAATACAGTCATCCCAAATTTTCACAAAAATATGTCACCAATAAATATAAACATGCAACACTCATAAGCAAAAAGTAGGCTAAACTAAAGATTTTGGGTTCGATCCCTAGCATAGTCGCCACTTTTCTTAGCAGGATTTTCGTTACTTTTAGGTTTATTGACTAAACCAAAAGTCAACATACAATTCGAGTCGCCACCGCACTTTTATTTGTCCAAAGGAAAGGCTAAAAAGCGAACAAAAGCCAAGAAGTTTTTCAAATCAAAAACTAATAAAAATGTCAGAGTTCTAGGTAAGGGGATTGGTTATGAAATGGGAAGGTTTTACGCACCTAAAATATCCTTAGTACTCTAAGGGAACCTCTTTTTCCAAATATATGTTGTAGGTTGGTATTTGTGATAAGATTTGTGCAAAATATTGGAGGGATGAGAAGAGAATAGATTATATTTACAAATTTTGTTGTTTGAATGGATGAACCCATTGCATAGGTACCATCACAAAGAAGGATCAAAACCTCATAGTCCGGGGTAAAAATCTCAAAGATTGGTGAATTAATTTGACCAAAAGCCTTAAGGTCTTTTGTTATCAAAGGGAGAAAACTCAACCTAAACCAATAATCCACCAAGTGAGGTAAGCTTCAACATGCTAATGAGAGGTTAACCCTATAATAAGAATGGAAGGCTTATAATCCAACACTAAGGATGAGGTGAGGTTTACATCAACCACTATGATAACTCAAACCTATGACTAATGTTTTTGAAAGGTTTTAATAAGGTGGTCATTGGAACCACAAAAAAAACATCTTGAAATGAGTTATATTTACAAGTTTAGTTTATTTACAACATGAAGACAAAGTTGGATTAAAGTTCATTCACAATGAGTGTTTATGAAAATATTTTGAAAAGTCAAAGGCATAAGGCCTAGGTTTCTAGTTTGAAACAAAGTCGAAGTTTACAAGAAACGATTTTGGCTTGGTTAGAGTGAGGAGAAGAAGAGAAGGGCTAGTCCTAAAGCATACAAAGATAAGAGGGGAAAGATAAACCCTTGGAGTTCCTTTTCTTGAAGTCATAGAGATTACTCAAGATGCTCATTTCCTTTGGATTTAACACACAAGCAAGCAATCACACAATTGAATTCAAGGTCCTAGGATCTCCATTTGGCTTGTCTCCCTTAACTTGGCTACTCATGACAATGGTCCTCTTACACAATCTCAAGGTGGAATCCCTATCGCACAAGAGCAAACATCAAAAACTTCACAACACAATAAGGGAAATGGACAGAGAATGAGTTTAGATGAGAATTCCTTTAAAGTCAACTTTGAAATTTAGCATTCTAAAGGCATGGGGCCTAGTTGCTCTTCAACAAGTCTAGCATTCTAAAGGCATGAGGCCTAGTTGCTCTTGAACTCCTTTAAGCATGGGTATGTGTAAGACCCCAATTTTGGCCCTAAGATCCCTCATGGCCCATATCATTCATATCATGGCCTCAAGGATCACTGCATGCCTTTGTCCCCTTCTAGTGGGTAGATTGCCTTGTAGGCTTGTTTCTTGATCACCAAGCATACTTTGCATTTGTATATCTTTGCTTTCATATGTTTATCATTCAAAAAGTACAAAAATATTGTCAGTCTAACCTTGTTGCTTGCAGTTGAAGTAATCATCAGCAATTAGGTCAAAGTCAGTCATTGATCAGTCAAAGCAATGGATGGTGGCCATTCTTGCAGAATTTGGGCACCATGATCAATAATCAAAAGTTCATACATCTTGAGACATCATTTGAAGTCAAGTTCTCAAGGAATCAGGGTTTGGATTTCATCAGAAGTGGTCCAGTCACTCAAAACCCTAGAAAAGTCAACAGACAGTCAAACTTGGTCAACTGAGGATTTAATCAGTGATTTGATGGATAGATTTGATTTGAAGGAGCTCATTCATGCTTGTATAAGCCTCATCTATCATGTTCAACCTCATCATGGAAGAAAATCAAGTCAAACAGAAAATTTTCCAGAAATAGCAAGTGGACCTGTAATTTCAACTGCCAAAAATGGAAACTTCTTGATCTTAAACTTACATCATGATACAAGCTCCAAATGAATTTTTGCCCAACATGAAAGTTGAAGATCTTGTTCTCCCATTTTCAAAAAGTCCAAGAACATCAAAATCCCATGTGTGGTTGTCAAGATATGATCAAATCATTTTCACCAATTTTTGAACTTCAACAAGCCATATCTCTCAAACCATAAGGCCAAATTTGGTGGGGTTTTTTCCTACAAATCACATTTTTCATCCTCTTTCCAAAAATATAAATTTCATGACCTAAAACCTTGCCAATCAAAATGGCATTTTTGGACCTATTCCTTTTAAAATCAAAGTTTGACTCACAGTTGACTTTTTGATTTATGGACTTTTTCATCATTTTTCCAATTGGGAAATGTTCCATATCACATTTGTGACTTGTCTCAAGCCTTAAACCATCATCATATCACCATTTTCCTACCATTTTGGACCAAGGTGCAAAGTTGGCATTTTTATGCATTTTTGGTTCATTGAGCAAATCAGGTACAGCATGCTAGTACAGAATAAAAGCAGCAAACATACAGTCTGTCTGCAGCCTGTTGCAGGCCCATCTGAGCAGACAAACACCTACCATTTTCCACTTTGTACATAATTAGCAATTGTGCAAATAGCTCCATGTAAGCAAGGCAAAGTTAGCAATTGAGGAGCAGACCAAAAACAGCATGAGGAATGGTCATTGGCAGCATGCTAGAAGGCCCATTCGACCATAATATTCGCACCTCCATTTCCATTTGCTCACACTTAGCATTTTTGGCATTTGATTCATTTTACATAAAACTAGCTTAGCACTTGGATTAGTAAGGTTAAACAGATGCATATAAACCATTTTTCTGTTCATTTTCAAAAACCCTAGAGCTGCAGCCACACGAAAATCCTCTCATTCCCTCATTGTGCATTTTTGCAAAAGGTGATATTCTGAGCAAACCATCACAAACCATAACCAGTTCTTGTTTCCTTCACCACTTGGACAACATATTTAGCTCATCTTCACCATCAAATCACTGCTGTAAAGTCTTCATCATTTTCTGTTTTCCAAAGACCAACCATGGCAGTTAGAGCTTTGAGGAATTCTAAACAAGCTTGAGCTGAAGCACCTTCATCATCCATCATTTAGAGCTGGAATCTTCGACTGTTTGAGCAGATACCATCAAATAATCACTGTTCCATCAAGTTCTTCCAAAACAAGTAAGTGAATCGACCTTCCCCTTTTGCCATGCCATAATGTGTTTATGAAAGGTCTTTATGTGCTGGTTTCAATACACTTTGTTTCATTTAAAATGGTGCTCTCATGATGGAGAAGCATGAACTTTCATTTTCATGACCAAATGTGTCTTCCTTCGATCTTGCTTGCCCACAATGATTTAATGAAAAATGATGATATATTTGTGATGCTTGAAGTATGTTGATGCTATTGGTATGCATGATTTAGATTTCTGGACTTTTCGAATTTTTGAGTTCATAATGATGTTGAGTTTTATGCTGCTGCTGTGCAAATTTATGATCTGTCCAGAAAAATTCCCTTGATTATGTTGGTTTTGCTGTTAGTTGATGAGATTTCATGGCCATGATTATGTGTTAAATGTTGTTGTTCATGTTGATGTTTAACTGATGAATATTGTTGATGATGATATGCTGCTGTTATGAAACCTATTTGCTTTTCCAGCACATTTACATGGATTGTGTTTAGGGTATTTGTTTGACTGTTGTTGCATGATCATTATTGTATCATTGCCATTTGTTTGATTCCCATTGGTTGATGAACCATGAAGTTGGAACATAAACTTTGCTGCTTGTTTTGAAAAACCTAAGGCTCACTTCCAGGAATCTTCATGCTCATGTTGCTTTGTTGTTATGTCATGAAGAATGTTGATAATTTTACTACTGCCAGGTTGATTGTTTGAGTTTGCTTATGATGATTACATGGTGATGAACATACATGCTGCTGTTGCTAAACCTACCATAATTCTCCCATGATTATGCTTATGTTTGTTGTTGGCTAATGATGTTTCGATGATTGGTGTTTTGAGTTAGTGCTTCATCTTGATTGATAATGCTGTTAAACCTTAAACTGTCCAGTGATTTTCCATGCTGTTTGGCTTTTGGCATTTGAATGTTTGTTTTGAAGTTGAACATGAGCATATCCCCTGCTGCTGTATTGGTATTGGCATGATCACTTGTACTGCTATGCTGTATGTTGTGGACTGTTTGCTGTGAGAACCTTGCCAAATGCTCTGCTGTTCAAACCTGACCATGCCTAGAAACCTATGTGAAACATGTTGAATGCTTTTGTTTGTTTACATTATGAACATCACCAATGTCTTGATTAGTTGTATGTTGTTGAAATCTCAATCGATGGTGATGTTGGTGAACCAAATTTCAAACCTTGCTGCTGCTTCTAAAGCCTTAAGCTGCCATGGAAAACCATATGAATTGTGAACATTGTCGTTGTTTGTTTTGTTGGTTGAATAATGATGAATACCATATGGCTGCTGTGTTTAAACCTTAGAATTTACCAAGATTTCGCATGAACTGTTGGTTTTGGTTTGTTGTCTATGGTGAGCTTGCATGAAGAGCCTTACTACTACCATGTTGTGTTGGTTGAATGAGGAACATTGATGTTCAATACCATGTTGTTGCTGTTGTTTGCTTGCAGTTTGAATGATGATATTGGTTGTATGCTATTGTTTCCAAAACCTTCCCTGTCCAGGATTTTCTCATAATCTGGTTTGGTTGCTGTTTGTCACATGTTGCTGGAAACCCACTATGCCAGGCCATAATTATTTGTTGATGCTGTTTTGTTGTCTGTTGATTGTTGCCAATGCCATGTGGTTGCCTAAACCTTAAAGGTTCATTTGAAAAACCAGAACTTGCATTTTTTATTGTGTGTTGCCATGTGGTTTCCATGTGGTTGTTTAATTTCGACATGATGATGAACTTGGATGATGAATGTGTACATGTGCTGTTAAAATACTTGTCCTGTCCAGACTTTGCTTGGATGATGAATGCTGTTGTTGCTGGTCGAGTTTGAGTGTTGCTTTTGTGAATGCTTTTGCCATGCTGCAAACTTAGGGTTTCTTAAGAAACAGAAAATTTGAAGTTTCATTGGTGTTCACTGTTTCATTGGCTGAGGACCAATGAAAACATTTCCTTTCCTCTGCCCAAAACGCAGAGTTTTAATTAGTGAACTCAATATTACAGCTTTGCCACTGCGTTGACCTTTGTTGACCACTAGTTCATGCCTTTTGCTCATGCTTGCACCAATTTATCATCCAACTTCCACAATTTATTTCTCCTTCATTTTTCATCCAAAAATTGTGAAATTTTTTCCTCATACTCATGAATGTGTCTAGAATTTTATTATGAATTTTAATTATTTTTCCAATGGCTGGATTTTAATTGATAATTATTTTCTTCACATGTGTACATAAATGACACCCTTTGCCATTTCAATTGTGAAATTCTCATGTTGCATCCAATGCCTTTGAAATTTTTTGTGGTGAAACTAGACACATTGACCTTCATTTTCATTTAAAGTTTGTGCATTTATCATTTGTGGATTGAGAGTTATGATTTTCTGAAGTTATGTGTTGAATTTGGTGCTATACCATGAACATGCATTTTCCCAAATTTTGTTCACATGCTTCCCTACATCCAATTAATCCCACATTTTGCATGAATGATCCTTTACATGTCTAGTTTGTGTATGAATTTTCTTGGATTTAATCTTGCTGTTTTCCATTTGATTGAGAATTTTCTTCCATATGTGGTCATTTGTTGACTTTTTGTGCTATGCCTTGCCAAATCTTTTGTGAAATTCTCAAATCTTATTGTATGTTCATGAAATTTCATATGTGATAACTAGACATCTCAAGCTTTGCATTGGTGTTAATCTCATTCATTTCTCTTCTGTTTTCAAATTGATATGATTTTTTGAAGTTGACCCATGCTTGTTGACTTTCACCATGCTTACTTGAATTTGGTTTGACTTCATGATTTTACTTGACTGCCTTCCTCTCATCCAAATGCCATGAAATTTTACATGTCTACCATGTTAGATGTTAGGATTGAGTGTGATTTATTTCATGATTTTTGAGATTGTTTGAGTTGACTTTTGAATGAAGTCTTTGCTGTTGACTTTTTGTATGCTTCTCTTGCCATGCTTTGCATCCTTTTGCATATGAAATGACCATGATGCATGATATAATTATGAATCCAATTGAGAATGCTTCTTGATTGTTTAGACTTGGTTTGGGTTGACTTTGCCTTGCTGCCTTGACTTTTTCTTTCATCTTTGACCCTAGGCTAGTCCTAGTGGTCTTCTAAGCTTATGTTGAGTTCATCTGTTTCAGGTTAAGCACCAATGCCTTGAGGATCATTCAAATATTTGTTTGAGTTGAATTATATGATGTGCTAACTTTTGTTTTGTAGGTGACTCATATGCTTGAGTCTTTGTGCCTTGCACAATTGGTCCCTCTGTGGTTGACTATTGGGTTATTTCCTTTTGATTTTGACTGTTTGACTTGTTTACTAATGAGTTTGACTTTTTCAGGTACTTTAGTTGCTTAAGTTCTTTGAACTTGCTTGCTTTGCTATTTAGCATTTGCTTTGAGGTATAAATACTTCTTCTTCATGTAGTCTGGAGACCCGGTCTGTTATTTGACCGGGCAAACTGTCTGAAGTCCTCCTTAAGAGGCAATGCCTGTGTTTGTTTATATTTGTCCCAAGCAGGAAAAGTCCTTCAAGTAAGGCAATTGGTGGAAGGTAGGGATAAGTAATCTATCCCCCACTATTCAGTGTGTCCTCTCTTTGCTCCCATTACATGGTTGAAGCATTGAGATAAAAACCCAAGATCTATAGAGTCAATAATGTGGAGAAAGTTCCTACTTTCTGAACTCCCACACTTTCTTTGATGCTCTCTCTGATATGAGATTGAAGCAATGAGGCACACCCCTCATCTCCTTTTCATCTGCTTCACCTGAGCCCCTCAATGGCCAGGTTAAGAGCGACACTTCACCCATTACAGTGGACTTTCAAAGTCAAACCCTCTTGTGTGAGCCCCCCATTGTTTGGCTATAGAGTGTGCTGTTTGCTATTCATTGATTGATTGATTGCTTCATGTGCACTTGCTTGCTTGTATGCTATGCATTTATTATCATCATCAATTGCCATTAATGCATGATCATCTCATTTGTTTTGTGATGCTATCATTGTTGTTGGCCCATTGAGGACAATTGTAAGTCCATTGCTTTGGCATTTGCTCCTGTGATATGGAAGGATAGAGTGTAAGACCTCATTGGTCACTCATATCTTCTGCCTTATTTGTTTGTATGTGAGGATACAGTTATAAGTCCCTGTAAGTTGGCATCTGTTATCCTGTGATCATAATTTGATCTGTTTGATGTTGTATGTGAGGTTGCAGTTATAAGTCCCTGTAAGTTGGCATCTGCTTTCCTGTGATCATAGTTTGTTCATCGGTTTGTATGAGAGGTTGCAATTATAAGTCCCTGTAAGTTGGCATTTGCATACCTGTGATCATATTGTTGCTTTTGTTCTTATATGTGAGGATCCATTATAAGTCCCAGTGATATGGCATTGGATTTCCTGTGAGCATACTGTGGAGTCAACCTAAGTCCAGATGAATTGGCAGTTGACTTCCCTGCTTCATTGTTGTTTTCTTTTGAGGAGATTAGTGTAAGTCCATTGAGTGGCATCTGATATCCTGTTCTATTTTAGGAGACTGGTGTAAATCCATTTATTGGTATCCGGTATCCGCTTTTATTCCTTTGCCTGTGGAGATTAGTGTAAGACCATTGAGTGGCATCTGATATCCCATTTTGTTTTAGGAGATTGGCATAAGACCATTGATTGGCATCCGATATCCGCTTTTGCTTGCTTTGCTTGTTTGTTATTATTAATTGCTATTCCAAAGGACACACTTGAATCATCTGCTATATGATTTCAAGAAGTGAACCTTCTAAGAAGTTTTACAACCCATCTCCATCCATTCATCATTCATTATGTCCTAGACTTTTTCACACTTTATCTTTTCAAACTTGACATAAGTGTTGTGCAAACTTCTTCATGTTTTCTAACTAAAAACCTGGACTCAAGTCCTTGACTTTTTTTCAAACTCATTTCATAATACTTCTTTTGAATCAATCTTAATCATACTTTGACTTCATTTTCATAATCACAATCAATTAACTTTCACTCATTCACTTGTTTTGGCCTTGTCCATTAATCTTTTCACATTAGCCATAGGTTTCAATTATCTTTGTGGCTGATGTAAATCTTGCCTATCCTTAGTGAGTCGACAGTAAGACTTCCGTACTTCAAACAGGGCTAACCCCTCTAGTACGTCGAAGCTATCCTCACATGGTGGATGTTGTTTTTGGTCCAGTGTTCTCCCATTGATAATGAAAAGCCTCAGTGCTTGTGTTTAAAACTGAATCCACCAACTTTTGGAAATCTTTTAGCCGAACTACGGCGTTCTGATCCTTACCTTTGATGGAAGGTACGTAGGCAACGGGTTCATCCGTTCGAACCCAATAACCTAATAACTTGTATATTCTTTTCTCATCATCCCAATCATGTTTGCACAATACATATGTCATAACAAATAACAATCTTTTACAACAAGTGTGAAAAGGGCTCCCTAGGAGTACCTAGGACGTAGTGGGTGCCTAACACCTTCCCATTGCGTAATCTACCCCTTACCCAGAATCTCTGATCTTTTTATTAGTTTTCTACGTGTAAAACTTCTTAGGCTTTTGTTCGCTTTTTAGCCAATCCTTTGGATAAATAAAAGTGCGGTGGCGACTCGAAATTTCATTGTATCTCTTAGCTTATGATTTAATCGATAGATCATATAGCGACGAATACACCGCTACAGTATGCCCTAATTCTAAGTCCTTTCTTCTTTTTGCATTGGGTTCACACAAAACAAAGACAAAACAACCACAAGACAACAATATATTTATATACAATAATGAGCTCAAATGAGCAAAAGAAAAATGGCATAAACATAAAATATGTGCCCAAGTGAGCAAAATGAAAAGCAATATGAATAAATGTGCAAGAAATAAATGGCATTAAACGTAAAGGGCAAGAAATTAAATGCTTAAATTAAAGTTAATAATTAGTGAAGTTATGTTAGTTTGTCATAAGACAATGTATTGCCATGTTAAGCAATCGTAAGTAGACTAATGTAGTAGTCACACCTATCTGAGGTCGGTCAATAAAACTATACGCAAATAAACACAAGTTAGAGATCATGACTAGTAAGCCAAGCTCCACAAACTTGCCATTCCAAAACAAAAGGGGAAGGACCTTGTATGGACTTTAGGGTTTTTGCTTGACCAAGAAGCAACCTATCTTGGACACAAAACAACTCACTTGATCTTGGCTCAAGTTGTGTTTGTTTTGGATCAAAGAAGGTTATATCTCTCATTTGTCAAGACCAACCATAAGACATTAACTCATTGGCCAAATGATGAAGATAATGGGATGAAGATGAAAGGGAGGGAAAGAGAATTCAAATATCAAACTCAATTGGCCAAATGTGAACCAAATCATCATCAATCAAGGCCAAACAGAAAAGAAATGAAGATTACAAGTCAACAAGTCAACCATAATTTTTTGTATTTTTTGAATTAAAAATAAATACAAAATAAAATAATCAAAATATGGTCAAACCTCAAATTTAATTCAAATCAAATTCAAGTCCAATTAAATTCTCATAGGTCTAACATGGTCAAATAAACTTTGACAAATTTTCTCAACCATTTTAGAAATCAGAAACTATTTAAAAACAATTAAAAACAAGGGAAAATAACACAATATGAATTAAAATCTCAAATAAATCACAAATCAAATAAGAAATTGATGAGACTAGTTTTCATTGACTTATCATGATCCATAGGTATTAGGAAAATATTTTTGGATTTTTTAAATATCAGAAAGTAATTAAAAATGAATTAAAACTATTAAAAATAAAAAAAAATTACAAAAAATATTAAATGAAGTCACAAAAATAATAAAAAATCAAAATATGAAACTAGATTTTTCAAGAAATTTTTTGGAATTGGTCTCATATTTTTGTGACTTCAAATAAATTTTCTATGAATTTTTGAAAATAAATGGAATTAACTGAAATTAAAAGAAAATAAGAATAATAGAAAAAAGCGCAGCCACCAGATCAAACTCATTAATTGACGTGGCATGGATCAAAGGCTCAGAAGCGAGTACACACGGTAGACTCAAGTCAAGCGGGCAGCATAATGCATAAAATCAAGTAATCATAATGGACGCTTAGGATTATAACATTGAACTATGATCCAAGGGCTGGGCAACATACACATGGGGATGGTGGTGGAAACCACCATCTTCTCCGGTGATATACCAGATTCCGGCCACCACGCGCAGGGAAAAAGTTTATAATAAAAATAAAAAGTAAGGACATCAAAATGAAGCTCAGGTGATGTACATCACCACTGTATCCATTGATCATCCTCACTCTTCCTATTTAGAGAGAAATGTGAGATGGAAGATCATGGTATGTCAACTCGAAACGCACGAAATGAACAATTAAGACCACCACTAGCCTGCCTGAAGTGTGAGGACTTTAGAAAACCACATAAACCAAAGAAAATCACATAGAATTGCAAGATCTAGATCCAAAAAGTTTAAGGTTCTACCTCTGAAATGGAGCTTCTAAGGCCACGAATTCTTCAAGATCTTGATCTGCTTTTGCTCTGGAAGTGTGATGGAGATGATAGGTTAAGGAATTGAGCTTTGAAAGTCAACTAATGATGTTGGATTTCAAGCTTGAAAAAGAGGGGAAAATTTGAAAATTCCTTTAGTAATGGTTGGGATTTCAATTTTGCAGCACTTCAGGTCTCCACTTGGTTGAGAAATGAATGAGATTGAGTCTCTATTTATAGCTGAAGAGGGTTGTAGAGCATGGTTCCCTCGTGTGCATGGAATTTGAATCTTGCTTGCATGGGCCTGTGCAAGCGTGTAGTAGGCCCAAAAATGAGTGAAACTCCTTGCTGATACCTCATGGAATGGATTTGGACCTGTACAATGAATTACACAAGCTTGCACATCAAGTTATAACATGAAATGCCAAAATGGACATAAAGAATGAACTCTTTGAAACTCACACATGGAAAGTCCAAAAAAGTAATGTGAGTAATGGTTGGAAAGCCCTTGAAAGAAGGAACAAAAGTCATGTTGGGAAAAAAATCATTTGGCATTTGGAAATTAGTGAAAACTGGCTGTGAAAGTTTAGGCACAAAACATGTTTAAGTCACCCTTTGAAAATTTTCACCAAAAGCAAGCCTCTTCAAGCCCCCCTGTTTGCATGATGCAGTCTTTCAATGAAAAAACCTCAAAAATAAAAGTTGTAGATATTTCCAAGATGAATAATTTAGACTCAACTTTTGCATCATTTGGATTTTTCATGAAAAAGTTATGGGCATTTGAAGTTGGGCACTTTTTCAAATTCAATGACTTAGGTCCAAGGTGACCTATAATGTTTTGTATTATCACATGTATTTATTTTAGGATTATGAAATTTTGTCCAACATAACGTTTGAAGTATACATCTCAATATTTCCAATGCATTTGGTCTCACCTCAAAATCATAAAAAAATAAGGAAGTTAGGTCCTTGGGAAGTTGACTCAAAATTAGGGTTTCAGTCAAAATGACCTATAATGTTTTGAAATGAATGATGACCTTACATGTTTAAAATTGATTTTTTATGAACATGAAAGTTGTTCATATGGTTCTTAAGAACATTTTTTCTCTTGGGGTCATCTTCATTTTATAAATACGTCAAAAGTTGTATCTCATTGATCCTTAGCTTAGTCAGATGACTTGACTGGTCAACTTTTCAAGGCCAAACTTCCAATCTTAATGAAATAACTTACCTAGATTAAATTTGATCAGAGGTTGAGATTGCTTCATGGGCAAGGCTCAGTCAAAGCATAGTGAAATTAGGGTTTCCTTAGGAAACAATCCTTAAGCCCTTTGGGTTATCCTGATAAAATTAGAAAATTGAGATACTTGGGAGACATATATTATGATTATGAACTTTGTGGACCATTTTCATTCTTTTTCTCATCTTCATCTAGCCATTGCATTGAGCTTAGGAGCCTCCTAGGAGCATTGTGGGGCACATGATCACTTGAGCTTCAAAACAAAAAGAGTTAGTGGCATATTTTTGTACTTTTGGTTAGTAATCAAACAAGAGAAGAAATAATATATAATACAAGCATGATTGGTGGTATCAAACCACTCACACAAGTCCCAACCCTAGGGTTAAAGAGCCAAACATGTTAGGATCCTTGAGGTAATGCACTGAGCAAATATATGATGCCATAAGGGATCTTAGGGTCAAAATTAGGGTCTTACACATAGATATGGATAATAGAATTATATTTTATTCATGATCAAATTTGAAAATTCCCAAACAATGTTCACTTCTCCCTTAGGCATAGGATAAGGATTTTCAAAACAAATAAAAGCAATTACTTAGATCGATGCATAATAACAGGAATATCAACGGCAGTCCAATTGTTGCAAGCTTTTCCATGCGTCACAAAATTGGTTCAGTCTTCCTCTTCATCATCCTCTAGCACGACAACTAAGTGTTGTTCATTATCATGAATGAACTCTCCGCGACAGAATCTGAGTTGTACATCTTCAGATCTGACTGCTGAAGAACCTTGTTGGAAACCCAAACCGGCTTTGCTCTTGTTATCGAAGACCTCTACCATCCTTCACATTGATCAGACTGACCATATTCAACAATCTTCAATGCATCTTTGAATGAGGACATGGGTGCCCCAACTCTCTTTTCAAAAGCAATAGATAAGGATTGGAACGGAGTTCCAACCTTATCCTTAGCTTTAACATAAGAGAAAGATGGCAGGTGGTTGACTAACAATGCCTTCTCCCCGCCAACGATAACTAGCTTCCCATTCTTGACAAACTTGATCTTTTTATGCAACATGGAGGTAACAGCTCTCATCTCGTGAATCCATGGCCTTCCCAATAAACAAATGTAGGACGGGTGGATATCTATTACTTGAAAAGTAATCTGGAAGTCACTTGGACCTATCTTCACCGGAAGGTCCACTTCGCCAATCACAGTTTTGCGTGAACTGTCAAAAGCTTTGATGATTACGTCGCTATATCTCATAGGCGCTCCTTGGTATGACAGCTTGGACAATGTTGACTTTGGAAGTACATTCAATAAATACCCGATGCCCACTAACACGTTTGACAAAGCGTCATCTTTGCAGTTCATCGAGATATGCAAAGCCAAGTTATGATTCCTACCCTCCTCGGGGAGTTCTTCATCACAGAAACTGAGATTATTATAGGAAGTGATGTTAGCCACAATATAATTGAATTGATCCACCGTAACATCATGTTCCACCGAAGCTTGTTCAAGAACTTTCTGCAGTGTTTCTTTGTGTGCTTCTGAATTCATCAACAGAGACAATATTAAGATCTTCGAGGGGGTTTGGAGAAACTGCTCCACCATGTTGAACTCACTTTTCTTAATCAGCCTGAGTACCTCATCATCATCATTAGTCTTCAAGCCGCTGGATTCACCAGACTGACACCTTGGAGCACTAACTTAATCCACAATAGGTACATCCACCTTCTTACTGACAGTCAGAATTTCTAATTTTTTTGGGAACACCGGCCCAAACACACAAGCACTACGGGTCACCTTGGTAACATCAACAATGCTTACAATAGAACTAGTTGTAGGTAACGGAACGTCTTGACCATTTTTCAGCATAGTTGCATTGTACTGATACGGGACAGCTTTATCGGATTCGTACGGGACTGGACCAGCTAACCGTATAACCAACAGCGATCTCGATCTCTTGTTGACGTTGTTATTGCTGCTGTTATCATGCTGAATAACCACTCTCACAAGATTCTTGAAAACCGGTACTATAACATTGACATTGTCATCTATGTGACCGGATTGAAAAATCTGGATCAAGCCTTCATCCATTAACCGCTGGATGTCACTCTTCACGACTATGCAACCTCTAGGATTGACACTGCAGATAGCACAACCATCATAGTCATGCTCATAATCACTAACCAAGAAAATATCCTTGTGCATCCTCACCAAGGATCTTCTTATGAGACGGACGTCGAATACCTTGAACTCCCCTGGACAACCTTCTATTATATTAACATATGAATTTCCATGGGCAGGCAGTGGGTTAGCTTTAACATTTGGTGCACGGTCCTCAAAGGACACCATTCCACTATTTACCAACTTATGAACTTCATACTTGAGAGGGTAACAGTTCTCTATATCGTGGCCAGGGGCTCCTTGATGAAAAGCACAACGGAGTTCCGGTTTGTACCACCACGAGAGTGGTTCTGGAATTTATGGAGAATTTCTTGGTTATAGTAGGTTCTTGAGAACCAAAGAGGGATATAATTCTGCATATGTCATAGGATTTGGGTCGAAAGAGACCTTCTTCCTCTCAAAATTTTGTTGTTGATGATTGTTGGTATTGTGATTGTTGTAGGTGTTTGTTTGTTGTTATGGTTGTTGTTGACATTGTTGTTGTATTGGTGCTGACTGATTTGCTAAAAATATTGGAATAACTGATGATACTTGATGATGATGTTGACGAGGTGGTTGGTTTCTTCTTACTGAAACTGTTGCCATACCTCTTGCTGGATGACACCTCCTCCCTAGAAAACCGTCCTTCTCGGACACCTTCTTCGAGCCTCATCCCCATGTTTACCATTTCGATAAAGTCACTGGGGGAACTAGCAATCATCCGCTCATAGTAAAATGAGCTCAGGGTCTTCAAAAAAATCTTAGTCATCTCCTTTTCTTCTAAAGGAGGGGTAATCTGAGCAGCAAGCTCTCTCCATCTTTGCGCATACTCCTTGAAAGTCTCTTTATCCTTCTGAGACAATGACCTTAACTGGTCTCTATCGGGAGCCATATCAACATTGTACTTATACTGCTTCACAAATGCTTTGCCCAAATCATTGAACGTGCGGATGCTCGCACTATCCAATCCGATGTACCACCTCAGAGCGACACTAGTCAAACTGTCTTGAAAATAATGGATCAAAAGTTGATCATTATTTGTTTGAGTAGACATCTTTCTGGCGTACATCACCAAATGACTGAGTGGACATGTATTTCCTTTGTATTTTTCAAAGTCAGGCACTTTGAATTTCACTGGAATCTTCATATTCGTAACCAAACACAGCTCTGCAACACTCTTTCCAAACAAGTCCTTACCCCTCAAAGCTTTCAATTCCTTGCGCAGCTCAAGAAATTGGTACTTCATCTCATCCATCTTCTCATACACATCAGGGCCCTCAGACGGCTCTGAATGATAAATGGTGTCTTCTACGTGAGGCAGGGCATGCACAACAGGAAGTGGCACAGACATGACCAGGCTAGATGTCGGCATGGAAGCAAAGGTAGGCGCAAAGCCTTCAAGCACAAAATTCGGAGGCATTCCCCACGGGAATTCGGAGGCATTCCCCACGGGAATCCGGAAGGCATGTTGGGTGCGAAATGAGCAGCAGTTGCATAAATGGTAGAGGTAGCCACCTCAGAAATGACAGTCCTCTGAGGAGGAGGAGTTGTAGGTGTTGGAGAAGACTGGCTCTGAGCGGCTAAGACTGACTCCATCATGGCAGTCAGATGGGCAATCTCTTCCTTCAGGTCTCTATTCTCTTGTTCAAGATGCTCCATAATCTTCAGGTGATTGGCGCGAGTATTGCATCGATGAGTCAGCTTGGCTGAAGCACAGAAGAAACACCGATGAGACATCTGGCGAAAGAGAAACCTCCTTATGCAAATGATGCATGAAATATAATGCTTGCTTGTTTTTATTTTCAAGGAACCTACTATAGTTTTTGCAAATGTATATATATTTAACAATAACTACAACAATTTGATATGACCATAAAAAATCTCTTTTATTTATATAATTGGAAGGATAACACTGAGTACAATTTCAGAAACCAAATGAAAAATACAAGAGAAAAAGGAGACTAGTCATCCTAAGGATCCCTAACAACGATGTCAGAAGACCTGACTGTACGCGCGTACTTCCTTCGAATGCGTCGGATCTCGGTCTCAAAAGAAGCCTTCATCTGAGTCTTCTCGAGGACAAGCTAATCAACAATCTTGTGCCAAGCAACGGAAGGCTGAGGCATACTAGAGTTTTATGAAACCTCTGGCTCTCTCTGTCTCTTTGTCACTCGGTCTTCAAGTAGCTCAATAAGTGCATATTTTCCTTATACTCAAGTTGCAACTCCTTATACTTTCTGGTTAGGGAGACTTAATGGCTCAACCACAACCATAGACATAGGTCTTTCACAAGGATAAGGCATCTTCAACTCCAAAGCTCTCTTCTTCACCCAAGAAGTGTAAGCTTCCAAAGCTACACAATTGCATGGACCAAGCTCGAATCTTCTTTCCTATGCACATTATGCCAAGCATGCACAATCTTCTGCTTCAAATGTTGGATATCTTTACCCTCTTGATAGTAAAACCTTCTAACAAAGTGTTATTAGATTTGTCTCTCAAGGGGAACCCAAGTTGACGTCTAGCCAAAGCAGGGTTGTAGTTAATTTCTCCTTGTGTACCAATGAGAGGCACATTAGATAATTCACCACAGCTATAAATAATCTCGAAACTGCTCAATGAAGGATCATACCAAACTATATCATTATTAGTGAGAGACATAAGTCTCTGAGACCACCGTAGACATTGTTTGTTCTGCACAAAAGAAGGTGTCTGAGGCAAGTGAGAAATAAGAGGAATGCAACAGACAATCATTCCACCACCTTTAGAATTCCTTTGATGCAAAGAGAATTACATATCACCCAACAGGGTAAGCACAAGATTCCCAATCAAGAAAATTCTAATGGCGTTAACATCAACAAACCCGTCAATGTTAGAGAACAAAGCTAATCCATAAATGAGCAACACAAAGATCGCTTCAAAAGCATCCACATAATCGGCTTGAGCAAAGCCAGTAGCTTCCTTGATAAGGAAATTAGAAGGCAACCCAAACAATCCTCCTTTCTTCACCCAATGAGCCTCAATCTCAGACTTCTTTAGATGAAGAGCTTCAACTATAAGATGAGATTTGGGAATCTCTTCCAATCCACTAAATGGCACTTTGCTAGAAATAGGCACTCCCAAGAGATGGGCATACTCCTCTAACATAGGCACAAGCTGATAATCGGGAAAAGTGAAGCAACGGTAGAGAGGATCATAGAACTGAACCAACACACTCAAGAGTCCTTCAACTACATCGGCAGACAAAATAGACAAAAGTTTCCCATGACGTTGTTTGAATTCCAAGGGATCTAATACAAAGGATGATAGCTTCCTTAACTCTTTCAAGTCGGGACATCTGAAACTGTACTTCTTAGTGTTCCTTCGTCCAAAATCCATGGTCTGAAAATATTTGCAAATAATACCTCAGTTCCTTGAAATTTCCGTGTGATGAATGTTATGATGCACATGAATGCAACAATCACAAATAGGGGACCACACACAAGGCAAACAAACAAAGGTCAAGGGATGAATCAAGTCATTGTCAAGATCAATCATCCATTTTGATGGATTATAGTTCACACCTTATCAACACCCAAGTTCCATTGATATTGATAAGACTTGATTGGATCAACCAAGAATCAAGGGTTTCTTGTGAGTCACGAGCATGGAGCCTGGGTTAAGAACCTTCCCAAAGGATTGAACTAAGGATAAAACATGTAGATCATGTTCTAAAAAGTTCCCAGAGTCTTAATTCAATCTATCGGATATTACAGGTTAGGATGACTGACTCATCAACCTATAATATTCTCAAGAGAAACTCGTCTGAGTGTAGTATCGCGTAACAACTGTTATCAAGTCTACACTTGAACAGTATCCGCACTATGTACTAAATAGGCTAAGAGGGGTTAAATGTTCTATGGTTCTCAGCTTCTCAGACCCCAAAATAAAGATAGTAATGCCTAACCATAAATACTTGTGTGACATTCCTAAATCCAAAAGGGTCTCCACTGAGCAGATGGGTCTCAAGCCAACTTGTTAAGGACTACTCCACATAAGTCGAACATGACTATACAATCCTCTTATCTTAATTGCACTCAAGTTCGGGTTAGAACTTATCTCACCACTCAGAGATCACCAAGCACAACAAGCAAATTATATCATACAAACAAACATACATACATCAAATATACAATTATATACACACACAAAAAGTAGGCTAAACCCACTGGAGACTACTCCCCAGTGAAGTCGCCACTTAATTTCTGTAACGGTAAATTCATGATCATCAAGCTATGGATAAGCTAGATGTTAATAAAACAAGAGTCGCCACCACGCATTTATTGTTTCCAAGAGAAAATGGAAAATTATGAACAAACCCAAAAATAAGAAGTTTTCAAATCAAAACCAATAAAATGCCAAAGATTACATGTAAGGGGGTTGGTTACACAGAGGGAAGGTGTTAGCACCCAAAGTGTCTTAGGTACTCCTAGGGAGCCCTTTCTTGTGTGCATATGTGTTTTGTACAAATGATGTTTGCAAACAAATAGAATGGGGGGATGAGAAAATAATTCATTAATTATATTTTTGTGTTTGACAAGACCTTCAAACTTGTGCCTACATACCAACATAAAAATGAGGGATCAAAACCTAGTAGTTCGTGGTATCAATTTCAAAGTGAGTTAATTTGCTTTTAACAAAGATTTAAGTTTGAAAGTCACAAGGGCCTAAAAATGGTTTGAATAAGTGTTACTTCTTTTTGGCTTTTGATATTTTAAGTCAAGTATGGTTAAGTTTATTTACAAATTTGATTAAGAAAAGAGTTTAAAAATTCAATGGCATAAGGCCAAAGTTTATAATTTGCAATATGGTCTAAGTTTAGAAATCACAACCAAATAAGATTTTGAAAGAGGGGAGAGATTTGAAATTAAATAAGTGGGGAAGAGATGGAGAGACTAATCCTAAGCATAAATTTAAAAGTTAAGAGTTGAAAGGATCTGACCAATGGGCTGCAATCCAATAAACAAGAATGTCATATAGAAACCCAAATTTGCCTTGGACTTTAGAGTCAATCAACAATTCAAATACACAAATAGCAAGTTGAAGAGAAAGGCATCAAATAAAGATGGCCACATCCAAGCTTAGCAACTTCATGATCTTCTTCATGTTTTGCCCATGTAGCAGATGACTTCAAAGGATGGCATAAGTCACAGGTTCAAAATAACAGCTTCATAATGATCATGTTGCAGATGAACTTAGGTGGATCTTCAATATTGTATCAGATGAAGTTTCAATTCCCAAGCACTTGGTTTTTATGAAAGTTGACATTGGCCAAGTCCTTTGCATTAGGAGTGTTGCCTATATTCTATGTCCAATTGTCTCAGATCAAACCAACAGTCCACACAAGATATTTTTTAGGGTTTTTTGTTCTTATTATGTACATTAATGGTCAAGGACCACACAAACAATCACAATATACACAATCACAAATATGTCACAAAATATGGTCCAAGTGGACAAAGTGAAAATGACATAAACATAAACAACTTGAAAGGTATGAATAAAGCTTTAAAAATTAAAGTGCAGTAAAAGTAAATGACTTGAAATTAAATGTTAGTTGTTAATGAGTTATAAGTTAGTATTGCTTTTTCTTTGCTTTTATTTTAAGTCATTCTTTGGAGAACACTCAACCCACTTATCAAAAGCATGAATCCTTGAACCAAGACATCTTCCGAAGGAAGGTAAAAAGGCCAAGTTTCCATACAATACCATGAAAGAGGGGAGACTTACAATCTCACTAACTAGAATGTTATGCATTTTGTGTCAAAATTTAGTGTTATATTAAGCAATCGTAATTGGACTTATGTAGAAGTCACAACTATTTGAGGTCGGACAATAGAATTTTGGTGTTAATGCATGTTAGAGACATAGTATAATGAACTATGCTCATGAAACATACTACACACAAAAAGAATATGCAAAGTGGGGGACTAATCTCATCCATACTTATGTTGATTTTACAATCAACTAGCCTTAGGATATAGAGATATTACAGGTCCATGACATGAATGCATAGAAAAGTGGAATGAGATGAAGAGGGAGGGGCAATGGATCAAACACAAATTGGACAAAGGAGTACTTTTACCAAATTAAGATCATTCATTCATTTTGGGAGATGGAATGTACATTCCATCAATCCCCTAAATCCAATGATCTTAACCTAACAAAGTCAAATCAACCTTGACCAAGACCTAACAACACAAGTCAAACTCACAAAGTCAATTAAAATGGATCTACACAATTAATTTGGTATTTAATCAATTAAATATAATAAAAATAATACATTAAATTAAATATGGTTGGTCAATTTCCTAAAACCTCATCAAAACACCAAAGAAATGGCCATGAGATTTATCATAGGTCAAACAAGGTCAAAGGACCTTGGAGAAAAAAATTCAGAATTTTTGGAAACCTAAAAGTATTTTTAAACAATAAAAAATATTCACAAAATCAATTAAATCATGAAAAATATTAATAATGATCCAAAAAATAATTTTAATTCAGAAAATAGAAGTGGATTTTATTTAAAATTTTTTGGTGAAACTCTCATTTTTTTGGATCAATATTAAATTTAATATGAATTAATGAAAATAAGAGGAATAAAATGAAAATTCAGATAATCAAAAAAACGTGGACCACTTGATCTCCCTCATTAAATGAGATGACAGGTCAAGTGGTGAGAAACGCGTGTTCCATGGTACACGCTAGTCAGTGCTCAACACGTTGGGTAATCATAAGCAATGTCCCTGATTAAAACATTTTGAATCAATCCAATGGGTCAGAGCACATCCAGCGCATCGCCGGAGCCAAGTATCAGTCATCTTCTCCGATGACCCTGGCCGAACTAGTTCTTTCATCACCATAACATAAATGAAAAAGGAGGACATGATCTTAAAGAAAAAATGGCATAGATAATGAATATCACCTCAATTTAACCTAACTCCAAATATATAGAGAGATACGTGGAGTTGAATTTTGATGTGTAGGAACTGAGTTGCTTCGATTTGACCTCAATGCAACTAAATCTTCTTGCCTACATTGGTAGGACTTCAGACAACCAAAGATCCAAGAGAATTGATGAGAATTGAGAGAGAATCGAAGAGAGAATCGAAGAGAGAACAATCTTGAAAAATACATTCAATGTTGTGCGGAACTGGATCTCTCTTGCTTCAATTCGTGCTTGATATTGCTTATGGAGCTTGCAGAAGTTGATTAGGAATGGTACAAGGCCTTGGATCCTGGAGTTCTTGAATATCCAAATAGTGAGATTCAAACTCAAATTTCAATTGAAATTTATCAGGTTTTCCTTTGAATTGTGAGGATTTCAATGGTTGGAAGCAAAGCTGGCGCGCAAGCTCCTTGAAACTGAAGCATTAGACCTCTATTTATAGCAAACGGTAAGTGTTATTTGCACACTTGAAAATGCTTCCAAATTTGGCAATGTGAATGGCACGCGTGCATGGGCATGTATAGGCCCATGAAGCATCTCATTTAGATTCAAAATCAAATGAAATGATGTCTAAATGAAGATTGCAATGCAAGGAAAATATGTTTGGATGTTTGAAGCATGATTCTTGCTAATTGATACAGCCTTATTCAAGCTATGCGCACCCCTAATAAACCTCATCCAAAATGAATGAATTAGGACTCTTTGAAAAGCTTAGATCAAGAGGAACAACTCTTATGTTGAACACTTCTCCATTTGGAACTTGGATCATGGTGAATTTTGAGGTGGAAGTTTGGAAATTTCAACATGTTGAAAAATTTTCTAAGTGTCAAGTCATATACTTCAATATTCCACCTTGCTTAACTTTTTATGTGAGCTCCAAATGAGAAACGTGTATTCATCAAAGTTGTAGCTATTTCAAAGACCTTAAAAATAGTCACAAATTTGACATCGTTTAGATTTAGAATGAGAGAGTTATGCATTTTTGAAGTTGAGGAAAATCACTTGTTCAATGGTATTGGTCCAAAATGACCTATAATGTATCCTCATATCACATGCTCATAAAAGTTGATTTAGCTCTCACCCCAAGCATAAAAGTTTAAGTAGACATCTTGAATTTGATTGTGAAACTTGGAAATATTTCATCTCATAAAAATTGAGCAAGTTATGGCTTTGGGAAGTTTACTTTCAAATTAGGGTTTAGACAAAATGACATATAATGTTTCAACATAGAAAATGACTTTCCAAGAAACATTATCTCTATACATAAACATGAAAATTGTTTGGAATGTGATTTAGAGTAACTTTTCTCTTGGAATTATTTTCATATGATGAAAACTGTAGGAGATAAGGTCTAGGGAGACCCAGTTTTGATAAGATGAATTCATCTAGCCAACCACCATCAACCAACTTCCTAACTTGCAATTCTCTTGACTTTTTAGGATCATGGTAAGTCATATATGTATAATATGATGAATTTTGAAGTGTACCTTGATAAATTTGATCAATTGATGAGGAAGCTTGTTGAAGAAGTTACTCAAGATACCCAGACAAACTAGGGTTTCCAAGGCAAACCAAGTTCAAACTCTTGAAGAGTTCTTGATCAAAATAACATGAAAAGATCATTGGGACTCATATATGATGCTTAGAGACATTGTGGATTATTCCTTGATTGTGCTCCTAGCCAAGAGGGTCTTAAACCCTAGATATGAACTTGATAGATCAATGGGGATCATGCTCTACCTACAAAAGAGTTAGGCAAATATAAAGACATATTTTTGGTATTTTGGTTAGTAAAATGATAATATACAAGTATGATACAATCTCATGGTGCTTAGTGATCTCTCCCAAAACAAACCCAATGAAAAAGGGGTAAGGAGGATGCCAAGGTATGATCTCAATGCTAATATGATGAAATTGCATGAGGGATCTTAGGGTCAAAATTGGGGTCTCACAAGGGTGACGAAGTTATTCGACAACAGAACATGGTCCTGTCAAATTATGAGGGAAAAACCAGCAATATAATGGGGGTCGTTCGGGTCGACCTCGTTGTGGGCACGACAACACGTTCAACACTATAAATGGTGATAGACTCAAAAGCCAATTTCAATTTACTCTTGGGTAGAGAATGGATCCATGGGATAGGGTTTGTACCATCGACGGTCCACCAGAGACTTATAATCTGGCGAAAGGAAGGCATCATAGAAAATATTGAGGCCGACCAAATTTATTATCGGGTCGACGATAGGGGTTCCAAGAGGTCTTTCGACCAACACTTGGCGAATATAACGCCATGTGATGACAAATCGGGCTCCTATACTTCCATCAAAACTGGCCGAGTTCTGAACTTGGACCCTGGTCATGGTTTCATATGGGATAACAAGGAAGACACAGGATTAGAGACGGGAATTCCACCTACGGGGTAGCCTGCAGTCGATGGGGATGACTGTTAAGTCAGAAAGCCTGGCTCGAATTTCGGCCTATTTGGATGAAAATAAAAGGAAGTCTGTTAAGAATGTGTGATTGGGCCTAACTCAACCCTACAAAACCGGTTGGTAGAATGACGATTGCCTCCATTTATAAACACATTATCAGACCATATACTGTCCGATGTGGGACTCTTAACACATCCCCTCACGCCCAGGACTGGACATCTGGAACGTGGAAATAAATGGTGGGTGGCCCGATAGCGGAAACCATATTAGGTGCCCCACTGGATCTTAAAGGAGGCTCTGATACCATGTTAAGAATGTGTGATTAGGCCTAACTCAACCCTACAAAACCGGTTGGTAGAGTGAGGATTGCCTCCATTTATAAACACATTATCAGACCATATATTGTCCGATGTGGGACTCTTAACAAAGTCAATTTTGGAAAAGGAGAGACTTCAGGATTTGCCCTGTGAGGCCGAAGGTTTAGAAAGTGGTCGACCAGACTAGACAACAGCTTCAAAAAGCCAGAGGCTTGATTGTATCTATGACAATGAGCCTTTGGGGTTAGAAAAGAACCCACTAAATGAGTCCCAGAAGATGCAAGCGCAAGATCCCCTCAAAGAGATCGATCTGGGAGATGGAATCACAAAAAGACCAACCTACGTAAGTACTAGGGTAGGGTCATAAATGAGGGCGAAACTAGTTGAGGTATTGACCAAATACAGGGACTGCTTTTCCTGGGATTATGACGAAATCCCAGGTTTAAATCGAAGCGTAGTGGAGCATCGAATTCCTATCCAACCTGGGAAAAAGCCAGTGAAGCAACACCCTAGACGATTTTCTCCAGACATCACCTTGAATATCAAGCAAGAGATCGAAAGACTCCTCGAAAGTCGTTTCATAAGAACGGAAAGGTACGTCGAATGGCTGGCCAACATAGTGTCCGTCATCAAGAAAAATGGAACTCTTAGGATTTGTATAGATTTTAGAGATCTAAATAATGCCACGCCAAATGATGAGTATTCGATGCCCGTGGCAGAAATGCTGGTCGATTTGGCCGCAAGGTTTGAATACCTGAGCTTGCTTGATGGATACTCTGGCTACAATCAAATTCTTATTGCTGAAGAAGATGTCCTCAAGACAGCGCTTTGATGCTCTGGTGTATTGGGGACGTACGAGTGGGTCGTCATGCCGTTTGGTTTAAAAAATGCAGGAGCAACCTACCAAAGGGCTATGAATGCCATATTTCATGACTTCATTTAGAAGTTCATACAGGTGTATATTGACGACTTCGTGACAAAATCGTCATCTCAGGGAGTGCACCTGGATCACCTTCGAAACTCATTTGATAGAATGAGGAAATATGGATTGAAAATGAATCCATTAAAGTGTGTTTTCGGTGTGCACGAAGGCAACTTCTTGGGATTTATGGTACACAAGCGAGGTATCAAGATCAATCAGAACAAGACAAAGGCAATCTTATATCTCAAAAGCCCATCGACAAAGAAGCAACTTCACTCTTTGTTGAGGAAGATAAAGTTCTTAAGAAGATTCATATCGAATCTAAGTGGTAAGACAAAGGTATTTTCTCCACTTCTTAAAATTAAGAAGGAAAGTGATTTTTACTAAGGCCCCGAGCAACAAGAGGCTTTCGACGCAATCAAAGGATATCTTACCAAGCCTTTTGTTTTGTTACCTCCTAATATAAAGAAAAATATGAGTTTATATATTGCGGCATCGGATACGACTATAGGGAGTATGTTGGCCCAAGATGATATTAATGGTGTCGAAAGACCTATATATTACCTCCGTCGAGTATTGGTAGATGCTGAAACTAGGTACAGTCTCATAGAAAAACTATGCATATGCTTGTACTTTGCTTGTATGAAATTAAAGCAATATATAAACCCAGTTGATGTTTATGTTTCGTCTCATTACGATATTATTAAACATATGTTGTCTAAACCTATTCTGCATAGTAGAATTGGAAAATGGGCACTGGCGATAAGAGAGTTCTCTCTAACATTTAAACCTTTAAAGGCTATGAAAGGCCAGATGGTGGCAGATTTTATAGTGGATCATGCCATGGTCGAATCATCTCTGAACATGGTCGATGCCAAACCATGGCGTTTGTATTTTGACGGGTCGATTCACAAATACGGAACGGGAGTCGGGGTATTGATATTATCCCCTTAGGATGGTCCGATGAACTTTAAGCACAAGATCAGTGAAAAGTGTTCCAATAATGAAGCCGAATACGAGGCTTTAATAATTTGTATTCGACTCTGGAAAGGGATGGGAGCCAGTCGAATTGAAGTAAAGGGAGACTCGGAGTTGGTAGTCAAGAAAGTCACACGCGAATACAAGTGCATCAAGGGAAGTTTGCTGAAGTATTTTGTGACTGTGACGCACCTACTAGAACACTTTGAAGTTACAGACATAAGACATATACCCAGAAACGAAAACCAAGAAGCTAACGAGTTGGCCCAGATCGCTTCAGGGTATAAGATGTCTAAGTCAAAATTACAAGAGATGATCGAAGTTTGAGAGAAAATGGTGTCGAGAACACCACCGATAGAAGATATCCTCGACAAGAATGACAATCGTGATAGAGAGCTCGATGAAGAATGTCAAGAAACCCGTGGAGTCGAGGAGTCCTAGAGACATGGAGTTTTCATTGTCAACAGTTCATCGCCAACAGACTGGAGGAAGCCGATTGTTGAATATTTGGAGAATCCAGTCGAAGGTACTTATAGGAAAACCAAATACAGAGCTTTGAGCTATGTATGGTCAGGAAACGAATTGCTGAAGAAGACACCAGAAGGGGTACTTCTTAAATTCTTGGGTTATACTGAAGCGTATTTATCCATATATGAGGGGAACAGTGGAGCCTATGGCGCCCACCAGGTAGGCCATAAGATGAAGTGGTGTTGTTTCGGCAAGGGGTTTATTAGCCCAGTATGTTGAAAGAATGCATCGAGTTCGCCAAGGGATGCCAAGAATGCCAAAGACATGCAGGTATTCAACTTATGCTGGCAATGAGTTGCATGAGATCATCAAGCTTTGGCCCTTTAGGGGGTGGGCATTAGACGTCATTGGAGAAATTCAACCAGCCTCGTCGAAGCAACAGAAGTTCATCTTTGTAGGGATAGACTACTTCACTAAATGGATCAAAGTCGTCCCTCTGGTGAAGGTGGATCAAGAGGCGGTGATTGAATTCATCCAAAAACATATTATATATAGATTTGGCATCCCATATACCATTACCACGGATCAAGGGTCAGTGTTTGTAGAACAAAAGATGCAAGAGTTTGCTGGCGAGACAGGCTTCAGGTTGGTTACCTCTACGCCTTACTACGCACAAGCAAATGGCCAAGTAGAAGCGGCCAATAAAGTGATAATAAGTTTGATTAGGAAACATTTTTCCAAAAAGCCAAAGAACAGGCACAAGACTTTGGACCAAATCCTATGGGCCTGCCGAACGTCCCCAAAAGAAGCAACAAATTCGATGCCTTTTCGACTAACGTTTGGTCACGATGTCATATTTCCAGTAGAGATCTGCTTGCAATCTGTTAGAGTGCAACGCCAGAACGACCTTCAGTCGGAATAGTATTGGGACATGATTTTTGAAGAATTGGTTGATTTGGACGAAGAAAGATTGGCCGCGGCAGGAATGCTGATACGAAAGAAGGAACCCGTAGCCAAGGTATACAATATAAGGGTAAAGGAAAAAACCTTTACTGATAGTGATTATGTATGGAAGGTAATCTTGCCTAAGGATCGTCGAGATCGAACTCTAGGTAAATCGTCTCCGAAGTGGGAAGGACCATTTCAAGTAATCCGAACATTCACTAACAATGCATATGACATCAAAGAACTTGGTGGGGATCATAGAGTATTGAGAGTAAATGGGAAATATTTGAAGAAATATAAAACCTATGCTATAAGAGATCCAGATCCGAACATAACAAGATTCATTGATTCTTTAAAGTATCCCAAAAGGGCATTACAAAACATGGTCGACAAACCTTACAAGAGAAAACAAAGGAAAAATTCAAATAGGGAATCAAGACTTAGAGTCCTCAAACGAGGTTATATCGTGATTGATCCTATTGTCTAGAGTAGCCTTCTTTCCGCGCAAGTATTTTATGTCAGCCTCGATCTCGACGGCTCTTTCCCCATGAGATATTCCCCTCAGGACCTCATTTTCTATTGCCTCTTGCACAGGAATTCCCTCAACCGTCTCCAAAGAAGCTTTCTGCACTTCTATCTCAGCAATCGTTTTATTAAGTTCAACGATCTGGGCTTGGTAGTTGGATATCTGTTGATCGAAGGCTTCCCGCTGACGAAGATGCTCCTCCTTCTTGTGCTTGAATTCGTCGAGTTCCTGTTCACAGGCCTCACTGGAGTCCCATTCGATCTTTGGCTCATTAAGTTTCGTTTTAATCTGAAGGTCAACATTTTGTCGAAGGTTAAGATCCTTGACGAATTGAGTAAAAAAGGTGTCAAACTCGACGAAGTACTTGACCATTGACGCAGGAAGATCATGAAGGGCAAGAGAGTCGAGGAATTTAAAAATATCATGATCAATCTCCCCTTCTCTTTCAAGAGCGCATAGAAATTCGCCATCGTAGAGTGACGCCTTCAGTTGCTAAAGAATAAAAACAACCTCGGCATGAAGCTCTGAGGGGGAAATGAAGGTCGAAGAAGGGAGTGGCGCGTCAGTCGACAAACAACGAATTTGTTGTAACTTTCTTAGGGCCTCGGCAGGGTTCCTTTGCTTAATAACCCTAATTTCGCTCGAGGTTAAAATGTTGGTTGACGCGTTTTCATCAACCATGTTCGGCGGATTGAGAGTTGGTGGAGATGCTAGACTTTGGGGAGCCGCTAGGGAGCCACTTTAAAACTCAGCTTTCCGCTGAGGGCTTAGGACAACATCGGCTGGAGGATGTTCGGTCGTATCTCTAACCACGGTTTCGACCTCAATTGGAGATCCCACCGGTCCCTGGAAGTTAGAAGTGTTAGCTCACACTAAGAATAGAAACCCATAGATAATGGGGATGAGTGTGGACGAATACCTGGAGATTCACAGAAGGTGGAGAAGCAATGGAAGTCCTCTCTGAATCACGAGGAGTGAGAACTTCCTCGATATCATCATGGACTATCAGGTAAACCCTTAGAGCCACCTTCCTCAGAGTCTTCTTGGCTTGAGCTTTCTTCCGCCGCCTGGGGGTAGTGGGAGTTTTGGCTGGTGTTTTGATGTAGAAAAAATATGCGAATGCACACTCCCATCAGAATCATCATCGTCCACCACAAGCACTTCTTCAAGTACCTGAATATTAAAATGTGTGAAGAGGTGATAAAAGTACTAAGGTAAAAACTTGTTCGTGAAGTGAATAGGAAATACTTGTGAAGGGGGGGGGGGGAGGGGTCGAGGGCGCTGGTTGTTTCTTCGAGGGCTTTTCTAGAGTCGGCTTAATAGAGGGGCGGTCCTTTTTCGAACCTGATAGAAAAACTATTAGTATTGTATAACGCAAAGAAAAAAGGAAACTAAATCAGTAACATGTACCTTTTTGGGGGCTTCATCGACTTGCAGATTTTGGATTTTTGGGTCGGGAGCGTTAATTGACGGAGACGAAGGCAGTATATTGTCGGCGAGAGTGGAAAGTGTGTCGACCATGTTTTGAAGAAACTGGTCACTTGGGAAAGCATGACTGTGGTAGGAATCGACCATTCATCAAAATCAATGGTTGTTAGGAAAGATTTTTGAAACTTGAAGACTGGGAGTTCATAATGCTTAGCAGATTTACAAAAACGGAGGCAAGCTTTGTGATCATCAGCTGTTAACGATCGACCTGACCATACAATATCGGTGTCATGAGATACTAGATGTTTCGGAACCATCTGCCTTAGGCCAAACTGACGAGCTACAAGGTTCGGTTGATAGATCATGAAACTGAACCCCTTCAACCTTGGCTCAATCCTGTAAGGCAACAAGGTAGGAGTCGGGAAAGCTCTCCATATCGCATTTGATTGGGCTGCAGTCTATGGAGGGCCACCGGGAAAGGGATCTTTGAACCATTTAGGGACGAAGTTTCGACCAGCAAATGGCATCATACCAGGAGAAAATTTGTCTACTTCGATGAACATATTTAAATATTTCATGAAGAGATGTGTGTTGGGAGTCTCCTGACAGGTCGTCAAAGATAACCTGACTCCTTCGATCTGCCGATCTTCATTCAGTCGCATAATACGCTCCGATATTGTGTATCCTAGCTTATACTCAAAGGTAGCATTTAACCAATGTTGCAAGAGCCATAAAGGACCCGACAGATTCAGGGCTTTAGAAGTGTTGCAAAGAAACTCCAGTTTCAGGGTTGCCAGCCCTAGAGCCTGATACAAGGAGGCCAGTAGCAATTTCCCTAAAGACACCTGTTGACCCTCATGAATCTGGACTGCCAGGGAAATATAGATCTTCGCTATATACAAAGAACTAGGACAGAACACGTAGTATGAGAGCTATAAAGGGAGAAAGGCTATATGCTCCTCATCGAACACTTCGACGAAATCCTTGTCGCGGTGGTCTTCGATGTAATTCAGAAGGATGGCCCGACCAAATGAGAAGGTGTTATTCGTCAAAAGAGTGGGATCGAAGGCTTCCCCGAGGGGCGAAAGGCCGGTGATCTCCTCCACGTCGAAAAGGGTGGGTGTTAACATCCCATAAGGCAACTAGAATGTGTTGGTTGAGCCTTCCCAGAAGTATAGGGACACCAGCAACATGCAAGGGTTGACACGATGAGTGTACCTTGATATTTGAACCAGGTCATAGATCCCTGCACTCCTCCATTGGTCTTGACGCTTTCGTTGAACTTTATTAAGCCACACCAGGTATTCCTTGTTTCCAGGAGTAGGCATGGACCTAAAAGCCCTAGCTTTTGCCTCCATGAGTACGACAGATTTTTCGAAATCAGGAGGAGCAACAGGTTTGTACCCAGGAAAAAAGGATGCAACGACCTTTGGGGAAGATTTCGGGTCAGTAAGAGGTCCGTGGAACACTAGCAATTTCTTATCAATCATGAAAGGTATCAACATCTAGCATTGTGAGTTCTTCATAACGGCTTCATCAGAGGATGTGGGTTGAGGAACGCGATGCATACCCTCTTTAACAGTAAGCATGAAAGTAGTGGGATTGTTTCCAGTAGCATAGGTAGTAATGTATTTGACATGAGAAGAGGAAGCCATGGTGATATGAAACAAATGACTGGAGTTTTAAGATTCTGGGTGATAAGTTACAATGCAGAAGTTCTTGAAGGTATGAGCGTAAAAAATACGTGAGTATGGAAGCAGAAGAGTGTTTGAAGAAGAAGAAGGATATATTTATAGGCTAGCAAGGTGAATAGTCGAGCACTAAATGATTGACAAGTGGTTGGCTGGGAAGTAGTAAGAAGAGTTAGTGGATTTCGGTTGGGATCCCATGACCTATGTGTTGATTCTAAGTGTTGGCAGTAATTTTGGTAAAACAAAGAGTGTTCACAAGATGTTATGTGTGATGTCTTAACATGAGATATCTTATGTACCTGCTGGAGCTTAAGGAACATGATCATGCAGGATTGTTTCAGAATGTCATACACAAGGTCATGGCATCTGATATGGTTGTACCTGCTGGAGCTTAAATGAAAGACCTGTTCATGCAGGATTGTTTCAAGATATCATACATAAGGTCATGGCATCTGATATGGTTGTACCTGCTGGAATTTATAAAAGGAATTATTGAATTATGCAGGATTTTTCTAGGATGTCAGACCCGATGTCATGACATCCTGTACACAGGACATTCAGTAGGAATGTCTGGTGTTTTGTGATTGCACAATTAATGGCAATCTGTGTATGATTGAAGATCTGATTGGCAGGCCCATTTAATCATGGATTACAACCTGATTTACTTATTTTCCAAGGAGACCTAACCAGCTGTTATAAAAATATTTGATTGGAAAGTAGATTTAGGGTTTTCAAGATGTCCAAGCCCAGCTGAAAGCTTCTATAAAAAGAGACTTAGAAAACCTGTTTGAACACACAACCAATACTGAGCGAAATATAGAGAGAGAGCTAAGGTTTGTGTCTGTTTAGTCGTGAGACTTGTAGGTCATTCAAGTCATCCATTGATGATTTAATTGGACAAATTTGTGGTTGTAATTTGTCACTCTAAAGCTTTTAAGCAAGAGTGTGTGTCTAGTTGATCAAAGCTGTGAAGCAAGATCAAGTGTGTGTCTTCTTGATCAAAGTTGTTATGCAAGATCAAGAGTGTGTCTTCTTGATTGACACCGTGAAGTAAATTCAAGAGTGTGTTATTGAAAAGTGTTTTTTTTCTCAAGGGATTGTTGTTTAAAATCACTGGTGTGTGATTGTAAGGAAGTGAGTGGGTTCTCATATCTAAGAGTGCTTAGGTAGAAATTGCACGGGTAGAGATTAGGTGAGAAAGACTGTAACTTGTTGAAGTGTACGGTGAGTATTTGAACTGATTCTAATTTAGTGAATTTCCTTCCTGGCTTGGTAGCCCCCAGATGTAGGTGAGTTGGACCAAACTGGGTTAACAATTGCTTGTGTCTCTTGCATTACTATTCTTTATATTTATCCTGTTTGTTTCACTCAAATATTAGTGTCGTGACATTACCTTCGACATCTCATATCTGATACCAGAATTTCAATTGGTATCAAAGCAGGCATCCTGCTCTGGTTCTGGGTGAGATCTAGGGACAATACTTTCTGGTACAATGGAGAGAGATGGAGGATCTGTTCACAGGCCACCAATTTTGGATGGATCTAACTATGACTACTGGAAACCTCGAATGGTAGCCTTCCTAAAATCTATGGATAATAAGGCTTGGAAGGCTGTGTTAACAGGCTGGGAACATCCAGTTGTTACCAAGAATGGAGAAGCTACTATTGATAAGAAGGCTGAAGAACAATGGACCAAGGAGGAGGATGACTTAGCCCTTGGGAACTCTAAAGCATTGAATGTTATATTCAATGGTGTAGATACGTATATCTTCAGATTGGTAAACAACTGTGAAGTGGCTAAAGATGCTTGGGACATTCTCAAAACCACTCATGAAGGCACCTCTAGAGTGAAGATGTCTAGACTACAACTACTCACTACCAAGTTTGAAAATTTAAGGATGAAAGAAGATGAAATTATTCATGAATTTCATATGAATATCCTTGAAATTGCTAATGCCTCAGGAGCCCTGGGTGAGAAGATCTCAGATGAAAAATTAGTGAGTAAAATACTCAGGTCACTCCCTAAGAGATTTGCCATGAAAGTGATAGCCATAGAAGAGTCTCAAGACATTTCCAATATGAGAGTTGATGAGCTAATTGGATCCCTTCAAACATTTGAGATGGGAATGTGTGATGGATCTGAAAAGAAATCCAAAAGCATAGCATTCAAGTCAAACACTGAGGAGGAAGAGGAGGAAGGTGGTCCAGATATTTATGAAGATCTGGCAGATGATGTAGCAATGTTGGGAAGACAGTTCAACAAGCTTGTGAAAAAGATGGATGTAAGATCTAAGGCTAATGTCAAGAACATCGCATCTGACATCAGTAAATCCAACAATATTGGAAGAAGAACAAGGTCAGATGAAAAGCCCAAAGAAGAAAAAGGAGTTTAGTGCCATGAATGTGATGGGTATGGACACATTAGAACTGAATGTGGGACCTATCTCAAGAAACAGAAGAGGAGTCTTGCTGCCACTTGGTCAGATGAAAGTGAAACAGAAGAGTCTGTAAATCTTGTAACTGCCTTGATTGGAAGATGGGGTTCTGATGAAAACTCAAGTGATGATGAAGTAACCTTTGAAGAGTTGGCCACTACCTATAGAAAGTTGTGTCACAAAAGTGTAGAGTTGTGTAAACAGGTTGAAAGCCAAAAGAAGGAAATAACTCAACTTGAGAATGAAAAGGTAGAACACTTGGAAACCATCTCCAAATTAAAAACAGAAGCAGTGGTTCTAAATGCCAAGCTAGATGAAAGTCAACAAGTTGAAAGCCAAAGATAGTAAAGCTGGAGAATGAGAAGGCAGACCATGTGGAAACCATCTCCAAGTTAAGAACTGAAGTTATGTTCTTGAATTCTAAACTAGAAGAGATGAGCAAGTATGTAAGAATGTTAAACAATGGATCTGACTCCTTAGACAAGATTCTCCAAACTGGACAAATAACAGGAGACAAATCTGGCATTGGGTATAATGGATCTAAGCCTAAGTGCAGTTACACTGGTTGCAAACCTAAAGCCAAACCTAAGTGCAGCCATAGTAAAAGCAAACCTGTGATGTCACAACATCAGAAGAGAAGACAACATAAAGGGAAACACCAAAGATGGAGATGCCATTACTGTGGGAAATTTGGTTACCTGAAGCCCTTCTGCTATAAGCTGTATGGTTATCCTAGCCTTGTTCATCATCAGACTCACTATCAACCCAGACCCAAACAGCACAGGCCTGTCAACAAGAAGCAATGGGTTCCTAAGACTAATGTTACAAGTCTAATAGCTCACATTCCCCTTAGAGTCTCAGCCAAAGAAGAGTGGTATTTTGATAGTGGATGTTCCAGACACATGACTAGAAACAAAGTCCTGATAACTGGACTTCATCCTCATGCCATAAGCTATGTAACCTTTGGTGATGGAGCAAAGGGTGAAATCAAGGGGATAGGCAAGCTTGATTGTCCTGGAGTGCCTAAACTTGACAAGGTCCTACTGGTTAAGGGCTTGACTGCAAATCTAATAAGCATCAGTCAACTATGTGACCAAGGTCTAAATGTTAACTTCACTAAAACTGAACGTCTGATTACCAACAAAGAAAGTGAAGTAATCATGGAAGGAGTCAGAACCAAGGAGAACTATTACATATGGAACTCTCAAATTAGTTACTCCTCAAAATGTACCTCAGTCAAGGAGAAAGGGATGAAGATGATTATATCCGCTAGAGAAACTCCCAAATTGAAAGTCTGTGGGAAATGTCAGACAAGGATGTCACACCAGAAACTCAGACTTAACATCACTTCCAAAGGGTTGAAACTCCTCCATATGAAGTTGATGGGACCCATGCAGGTGGAAAGCCTTGGTGGAAAGAAGTTTGTAGTGGTGGATGATTTCTCCAGATACATCGGGACCAAAAACAAATCTGATGTGGTTGAAATCTTCAAAGATTGTTGTCTGAAACCTCAAGTAGAAAAGCTCATGGTGGCTCAAACGTATGTGGATAATATTGGGTTTGGTAGAAGGTCAGATCAGATGGTAGAACATGTTGCTCGTCAAATGCAGTCTGAAGTTGGGAAGAGCTTTGTTGGACTTGGGCTACAAGTCAAGCAGATAGAAGAGTCTATTTTTCTATTTCAAAGCAAATGTGCCAAGAACAATGTTAAGAAGATTGCAAGGACTCCTGCTCCTACACATTCAAAAGTATTCAAAGATGAAAATGGTGTTTGTGCTATATATCAAGCTGAATACATAGCAGCTGGAAGTAGCTGTTCTCAACAGGGTTGGTTGAAACTAATGGTGACTGAACACAATGTCACACAAGATGCCAGGATAATGTATTATGACAACCTGAGTGCTACAACTATTTCCAAAAATCCTGTTCAGCACAGCAGGATAAAGCACATTGATATTAGTCATCACTTTATTAGAGAACTTATGGAAGAGAAAATCATAGCACTAGAGCATGTTACTACTGAAATGCAATTAGCTGACATATTTAGAAAAGCTTTGGATGTTGTCATACCCCAAAATTTGCCCGTTAATCTTGCAAGGCATTTTTCAAGGCACTCCAACTCATTGTTCAAGACATTGACCTTAAAGGAACAAAGACCCAGCTCACGGATGGCCAAATCCAGAAAATGGCTCAAACTGGCATGCTCGCTAGGCGAGCAAATCCTTCGCCTAGCGAACCCTTCGCTACACCACTCGCCTAGCGAAGCTTGCGAATACCAGAAAGTTTAGGCTTCATTCTGAGCCCATTAGGTCACAAAAATCACTATAAATACCAAGACCTCATTCAAAAAAAGGGGACGAAAATGGAGGAGAAAGGAAAACACTCACAGACAGCAAACCCTGGAGGCCAACCCAGAGAATTCAGAGCAACCCTAAAGGAAACCCTGAAGGAAACTCATCTGCACAAAGGTTACCTCCGCCCAACTCAATCTGGCACCAACCTCAAGAGTGATCTGCCAATTCAACGTTGCAAGTCAATTGCAAACAGGTTTGCACTATCATTACTTCTTTATACTCTTAATTTACATGTGGCATTATGATTGAATTCATGAAAATATCTTAAGTTTTGCATGTGGATTTAAGTATGTATGGATATCTTGAATGTTTAACCATGTAATCTCTGTAATGGATGCCATAAGGTGTGAAGCTTGCTGAAATCGTACTGTTTTGAAATTCAAAACCCGCAGCCGTTCGCTAGCACATCGCTCAGCGAACATATAGCGAGTGTTCGCCAGGCCCTCGCTAGGCGAGGCAGCAGCGAACATGACAGTCACTGATTTTTCTGTTCTGATCTTTGCCCATCTGACATGTTTTATTATCACCATGCATTGTTTACCTGACATTATTACTGTTGTGATTCCTTTTGGTTGGGTGCAACTCTTAATTGCACCCTGATTTGGTATTCTGACCTGATTGCTGAATTTTGTAAGGGCTCACGTATTCCCGAAAAGGTAGCTTGCTAGGTATTCCACTTTATTTGTGGGATACCCTTGTGGAGATTCATCCTAATTACCTAATTGATTATAACGTGGAGATTCATCCTAATTACCTAATTGATTATAATGTGGAGATTCATCCTAATTACCTAATTGATTATAAAATATTGCTTTTGAATATGTGATCTCGGACCTCTCTTTGTTGCCTTACGGTATTACGGTCATGTCCCGCGAATGTGGGGATACACTTAGCAAAGACCCTTCGGTTAAATCATCATGTCCCTATAAGATAAATCGTAGTCCCTCGGATGTTGCCTTCGAATATATGATTTTGTCCCTCGATGTCCCGTCGTTGTAGCCTACGGTTAAATGATGATCGCTCCTTCGAATGCTAAGGTATCCTTACAAATGTTGCCTTCAATGACTGATCGGTGACCCTACGATGTCCCTTTACATCCAAAGAGACAAGACTACTTACTTCTCAATAGTAAGGACAGTTTACCCTCATAAGGATAGGAAATGCCCATAAAGACCTTGGATAGGTATAACTCTTAAATGCTTACTCACAACTTAAAATACGTTTCACACCTTTCAAAACATCTTTTAGAAAATCACCACTTGGTATACATTCGTACTAGAATCATTACCGAGTTATATTTTTCTAAACAGCTTTCAAAACTAAACGAGATAACCACTTTGTATACATTCATGCAAGAATCATTACAAAGTTAAATTCTCTTTTCAAAACATTTTCTAAACAACTCTCACACACCTGTTCAGACAAGAAAAACATAAGTGATTAAGCAATTAAGAGCCCATGGATAACCATGGATACAAAGGGTGCTAACACCTTCCCTTTGTATAATGTACCTCCCGAACCCAAAATCTAATCAAGGTCTTTCCTGTTCTTTTCCGCCTTTCCTTGTTGGATAAAAGAAAAGTCGGTGGCGACTCTTGCGATCCGCGACATTTGCTTTCCAAAGCAAAAACACACCGAAGTCAGTTCACCGTATGACAGAACTGGCGACTCTGCTGGGGATATTAAAAAGAGAGGTTACCTTAAAAAAAAAAGATCACTTATGTATTCGAATTGTCTGATTTACTTTTAAGGGATTGCTGGGGCATTTTATGCTTGAGTGAAAGATCCTACACCCGGATCTAGTGTATCTAGGTAAGTAGCAAGAGATCATCGCGACTATCCGGCGTATACTGGAATGGTTAAAATGATGGCTACGGTTAACGTGACACTTTGGATGTCCTGATGTTCCTCATGTTTACTTGAGGAAAAATTTGGCGTCCACGTGGTGTCATCAAAGCGTTAACCAGACCTTTAGAACCCTAATTGACTCATCCTAGCCATTAGAAAGTAGTGAGATAACTAACTTCGGTTCCGACTGGGGTTGGTTGAGACTCGATACTACACTCTTTGAGATTGGACTTTAGGGAAGGTTTGGTCAACCACTTGGTGTTGCACTGAAGAGGACTTAAGGAAAGGTCAATGATTTGAGATCCTTCTAGAACCCGGTTACTATTCTAGGACAGGTTGAACCAACCAAACTTCAGTGGGGAGGGTACTTACCTATGGAACTCATGCAGGCCTTAAAACCTAGGAATGATTGTTGTGTGACTTGTTTGTGCTTGTTACTTATTTAACATCATAACATCATAACATCATAACATCATAACAACATGGCATTGTACTAACCATTTCAAGGACTTAGGGATTTAACGTTGCTCTGTTTTGTAAGGCTATGGCTCCCAGGAAGACCATCCGGATCAATTTTGTAGCCATCTCTCCTTAACTCAAGGATTTAGTGTCAGAACTTCCCGATCAGGCTCAGTTCATCAAGAAACATGGTTCTCTCCTCAATTTGGTTACCACTGGTTTTAAAGAAGATATGATGAGAGTCCTATTCCAGTTCTTCGATCCTAAACATCATTGCTTCACATTCCCAGATTATCAGTTGGTACCCACATTAGAAGAATTTTCCAGGCTGCTTGGGATACCTATCCTTGATCAAACACCTTTCAGTGGTTTAGAAAAGATTCCGAAGTCTGAAGAAGTTGCCGCGGCTTTACACATGACAAAGTCCGACATTGAAACCAATTGGGTAACAAGAAGTGGAATTAAGGGTTTACTTGCCAAATTTCTGGTAAATAAGGCCCAAGAATTCCTAAAAGTTATGAATGTCCATGCTTTCGAAGATGTTCTAGCATTACTAATCTATGGTTTGGTGTTATTTCCTAATCCAGACCAATTCATAGACATAAATGCCATTAAGATATTTCTCACTCATAACCCGGTGCCCACCTTGCTTGGAGACATTTTGCATTCCCTTCACACTCGTACCATGAAAAGGCAAGGGACTCTCATGTGCTGCGTACCTTTATTATCTAGGTGGTTTATTTTGCACCTTCCTCAATCAGTCTTGAAGAATGAGCAAAATTTGAAGTGGTCTCAAAGGATAATGTCGCTTTCCCATTCAGACATCCGCTGGTGTCCGCATCCAAAAGAAAATGTTATCATCATCGACCGTTGTGGAGAATTCTCTAACGTACCACTCCTGGGGATGAGGGGAGGTATTACTTATAATCCTGCTTTAGCCCTACGCCAGTTTGGTTGTGCTCGAAGAGATAGTCCACATGAAATAATTGTCCAAGGCTCTGTGTTTGACTATGACAATGATTCTCAAAGTCTCCGTCAAAGGTTTATACGAGCTTGGGGCATGGTGAAAAGAAGCACTTTAGGACAGAAAAGCTCTATTCCTATGGAACCTTATCTCAGATGGGTACGCGCCAGAGCTCGTGAACTTGTCATGCCATATCTTGCAGTCGGACCGCTGATTGTTGAACTAGAAGTTGAAGGAGGTACTCCTCAGATCATTCCTTATCCAGATATGCCTACCAATGTTGAAGAATTAAAGAAATCCTGGATCCAGTTGAGAGAGGAAAGGGATACTTTTGAAGCTCAGTGTAGCACCTCAAATTTGCACCTGTCATTGTACATACATTTTCATATTAGGTCATAGCATATCATGGTCCATTGCATAGCATTGCATTGCCTCTTTTGCCTCAAGTGCAAGCCAATCAAGAAATTAGGTCAAACTGATCAGGAGATCAGTCAACCAAGCAAACAAGCACAATTCTCAAGGAGCCAAAGCCCTAGGGTTTGTCCAACAAGTTCACATGACTTGGAGGTCTATTTGAAGTGTTCATGTCAAGGGTTGAAGGCTTGGAGATCATCAGTTCATACACAGACAGTCAAAAGTCAAAGAAAGTCAACAGTCAGTCAAAGCAGTGGATGGTGGCCATTCTTGTGGAATTTGCACACCATGCTCATTAATCAAGAGTTCATATGTCTTGGGACATCATTTGAAGTCAAGGTCTCAAGGAATTAGGGTTTGGAAGTCATCAGTCAGTGCACAATCAGTCAGAAACCCTAAAAGTCAACTGTTGGTCAACTGTCCATTTAATCAGTGATTTGATGAATGGATTTGGTTTGAGAGAGCTTATTCATGTCCAAATAGTCATCATATATCATGTCAAACACCATCATGGAAGAATTTGAAGCCAGATCAGAAATTTCTAAAAATGGAAACTGGACCTGTAACTGAAACCTGCCATAAATGGAAAGTCTTGATCTTCAAAATTATATCTTGATACAAGCCTCAAATGAATTTTTGCCCAACATGAAAGTTGAAGATCTTGTTCTCCCATTTCCGAAAAGTCCTAGAACTCTCAATTCCCATGTGTGGTTGGCAAGTTATGATCGAATCGATTTCAGAAAATCTTGAACTTCAAAGGGCCATATCTCTCAAACCGTTTGGCCAATTTTGGTGGGGTTTTTTCCTACAAGTCACATTTGATCCCCTCTTTCCAAAAATATAAATTTCATGAGCCAAAACTTCACCAATCAAAATGGCATATTTTGACTTTTCTCATTTAAATGCAAGTTTGACCAATGTTTGACTTTTTGATATAAACATTTTTTTAACATTTGGCCAATTGGAACAGCTCAGAAATATCATTTAAAACATGTTTGCAAGCTCAAATTATGCAGTACTTGCACCCATCATGTATCCATGTTTAGTTGCTTGAATTGGAAGAAAAGTACAAATTCAACCATGCTACCCCATGCTATCCACCATGCCTTGCTTTGTACTTTGAAAACAGAAAATTGGAAGCACATTTGCTGTCATTTGAAGCTTCATTGTGCAGCCAAAAAACCAGCAAAAGAGGCCATACTAATTTGCTTGAAAATGGGCAAAAAGGACACTTTCATCCATACTTCCATGGCCATGCTTTGTACTCACACATAGCAGTTTTTGTGCACCATTTTTTCTGTCAAACCAATCCTAATAGCAGGCACATAAACCACATTGGAGAAAAAACACAAAAAAAACTCACTCATTTCTAAGAAACCTCATCTTTGGCATTTTTCCAAAAATCTTCAAAAACTTCCAAAGAGCTAAGCCGTGCCTTGTTTGAAACAACATCCAAGCAACATGTTGAACCTTTTTTAAACTCCATTCTTCAACTGTAAGAGCTCTTGGTGGACTGTCCTTTCCAAGCTCCATTAATGGCAAAGTGAGATTGCATCCAAACCAAGTCATCTCAAGCAAAACCTTCTTCATCATTCATCTTTTGAAGACCTTTGGAGCATCTGTTTTAGCTTATAACACACAAACAACAACTGTTTCGTGGATTTCTTCAAAAATAAGTAAGGATTCGAATCCCTCTTTTCTCTAAATGATGCTATGCTTTATGAAGAGCTTGCCTTGCTGTTTATTCTGCTCTTTGAATCGTGAAAAACCATCGAGAAATGAGAGAGAACGAGAGTTTTAAAGTTTGTTGTTCATGATTAATTTTGTTCGATTCTTGATGTTGTTGTTGTTTTTAGACAAATGGCATGTTGATTCGTGTTAGGGGCTGTTAGATCTTCATGAAAATATGTTTAAATGTTGTTTTTGGGACCTCTTGGGGTTTCTGGAAAAATTAAGTTGAAGGTGATGAAGAAAACCTTGCTGTTTTTGGGCTGCTGCGTTTTACCTGCGGATTTATCCGCGACCTTCATGCTGCTGCGTTTTACCTGCGGATTTATCCGCGACCTTCATGTTGCTGCGTTTTACCTGCGGATTTATCCGCGACCTGCATAGCCATCCGCGGATTTTCCTGCGGATTTCGTGCATTAGGGCTTCGCCTTCAATATTTATTTCATTTAATTACTCAATCTTCCAAAAATCATAAGTTCCTCATTTTAATTCCAAATTCATTGGGAATTTTTGCATCATGTCCATCTTGATCTCTAGTTTTTTGTCATATATTTTCCAGAATTTTTGCATGGTCGAATTTTAAATGATGCTAGGGTTTGTGACATGTGACCAATTTTCGTACATCTTGCCAAAACATTTGTGAAATGATGATACTTTATCCAATGGCTCCCAAATTTTTTGTGCTTAAACTAGACACACTCATGGTGATTTTGGTGTAGAGTTTGTGAATTTATCATTGCTGGTTTGTGAGTTATGAATTTTTGAATTAGGGTGTGACAATTTGTGTCACACCATTGATGCCCAACTTCATGATTTTCATTACCATGCTTCTTGACCTCCAATTGATCTGATTTTTTGCATGAACCTACTCTTGTATGTCTAGTTTACATGTGAATTTTCTTGGAATTATTTGTGGCATTTTCCTAATTGTTTGAGATTTTCTCCCCTGCTTGGTCATATGTTGACTTTTTGTGACACTTGCTCCCATTTCATTTGTGAAATTCTCATACTTTATTGGATGGACATGAAATTTTACATGAGATAACTAGACATCCTCATCTTTGCCATGGTTTTAGTCCCATTCATTTATCATACACCATTCTTGACTTATGATTTTTCTAAGTTGATGCATGTTTGGTTGACTTCTTTGAGCATGTTCAAAATTGCTTTGACTTTCTGATATTCATTGACTGCCTTCCACTTGTCCAAATGGGATGAAATTTGACATGCTTACCATGCTATGTGTTAGGAGTGACCATGATTTATTTGGTGATTTTTGGGAAATGTTTTAGTTTGCTTTTGATGCAAGTCTTGCTGTTGACTTCTATGAGCTTCTAAATGCCATGTTTTGACCTAATTTGTTCATGAAATGATGATGATGATTGATATGAATGTGAACCCAATTGGTTGTGTTTCTTAAATGTTTGAACTTGATTTTGATTGGGCATTGCTTGCTGTTTTGACTTTTTCATTCATTTTTGACCCTAGGCTTGCCCTAGTGGTCTTGTTACTCACTTTTGAGCTTATGTTTTCAGGTTGACCAACAAATGGCCATTGAGACCAATTCTTTTTGATTGAGCTTGCCTAAATATCACTGTCTAACTTGTTTGTTTTGTAGGTGGCTTGGCTCACATGCCTTAAGCTTCGTGCCTTGCACATCCATGTGCCTCTAATTGACTGTTGGCGTCTGTTTCTGTTTGTTTTGTTTGAAGTTGCATACTAACATCTGCTTGACTGTTTCAGGTACTTTAGTTGCTTAGTTCCTTGTGAACTTTTTGCTTTGCTTTGCTTGTATAAGCAATTTGCATTGAGGTATGTCTCTTTGTCTTCATGTAGTCTGGAAGACCTGGCCTGTTACTTGGCCAGGCAACTGTCTGATGTCCTCCTTAAGAGGCAATGTTTGTGGATGTTTAATTTTGTCCTTGCATAGAGTCAAAGACCTCCTAAGTGAAGAGGCAATTAGTGGAAGGTAGGGATATGCAATCTATCCCCCACTATTCAGTGTGTCATCTGCTTTGCTCACACCACTGTGTTGATGCATTGCGGATACAAACCCAAGATCTTGTGCAATCGCACAGTTGAGTCAGTTTTAAATGTGTAGAAGGGTTCCCACTTTCTGAACCCACACATTCTTGTCTTGAGCTCTCCCAGGCCAGGGATAAGAGCTGTGAAGTCTCATCTTCACTCACCTTTCATCTGCTTCACCTTAGTCTCTCAATGGCAAGGTTAAGAGCACATTCACCCAGTTCCAGAGGTTTGTTTGTCGAGGTTGATATGACCCCTTGACTAAAACCTAACCCTTGTTTGAGCCACTTATTTGTGTATAGCGTGTGCTATCTGTGCTTGTAGGATTGTTTGACTTGCTTCCTGTGCAAGTTAGGATTGTTTGACTTGCTTCCTGTGCAAGTTAGGATTGTTTAGACTTGCTTCCTGTGCAAGTTAGGTGTGTGTGGCTTGCTTCCTGTGTGAGCCATGCTTAGGATAGGTTGGCCCTTGTGCCATTTAGCTAGAAACCTTAACTTAGGGATGATTTGCATGATAACATCTAGGCTCGAGTCTTAGTCTCCCTAGTTGTGTCTCCCTCTGTTATCTGGTTAGGCTAGTCCTGTATCCCTGCGTAGGGGAACTACATCGCCCTGATCTTCATACCAGATGAAGTATGTAGGCAGGAGATTGAGCTGATCTCTCCGGGCGCCCTTTTTCTTTTTTGTGTGTGTTGTTTGACAGTTATAGGCTCGAGTCCCCGACTCCCTATCAACTTGTTGTGTTGTTGTGTGCTTGGAAGCTGATGTAAGTCCATCGAGTGGCAGTTAGGTTCCAGTGTGCGTGTGTTTGGTTCGGATGCTGATGTAAGTCCAGTGATTGGCATTCGGGCTCCACGTTTGCCTTTGCCTTTGTTTGTTTTGTGCGTGTCAGCCGAGCTACGAATGCTCTGATTCTTCTCTCGTCCGAGAAGATACGTGTGCATAGGATGCGATATCCTAGCGAGCATGTGTCGTTTCCCCAGTCCGAACTACTTCGACTCTGATGTCTATGCCTGATAGACTAAGTAGGCCCAGGATGCGACATCCTGCCGAGTCAGTTTCAGTCAGTTTCTTGTGTCTCTTTCAGTCAGTGTGTGTGAGTATTTGAGCAGTGTTATAGCAACCAATTTTCCTTCCTTTTGTGCGTGGATCCCGTAGAGTACTACGGATGCGTAGGGGTGCTAATACCTTCCCTTCGCATAACCGACTCCCGAACCCATACTCTTTGGTCGCGAGACCATGTTCTTTTCCAGGTTTACTCTGAGCGTTTCCTTTCCCTCTTTTGGGATAAATAACGCACGGTGGCGGCTCTGTTGTTCTTTCTTTTCCCGCCGGTTTTTCGCGCGATGCGACACTCAGTTCTGTGCTGAAAGGAAGAAAGTGTTAGAGCTCACCAGCCAGCTTAATGAGGAACGAAGACTCAACGCATATCTTCGCCCAAAAAGAAGCCGCCCCTGGGAGACTTGAGCTTTTATTGTATTTTATTATTTTTTCTAATAAACGTTGATTAACAAATTATTAATAAAAGTTCCTTTCTTGGTGGTTTACGCAAAGTTAAATTCCAAAAGTCCTTGAAAACATTTCATACATTGCATAGCATAACATAACATTGCAAACAGGTATTCTAAAGATCTCCAGGCTCAAAATGCTCAACTCCAGGAGTTGATCCTAAACTTATCCAAGGGGCAGGAGGAACTGAAGGCTCTCTTGCTCGAGAAGAAGAAAGACAAGAAACATGTGAGTTACATTAACCCGGGAAGAAGGCTTAAAGGACAGGCTGCAGGAGTCAAGATTAGACTTCCGAAGGATCAAGAAGAGGAGACAGAAAATGATTCGGAAGATGAGGATGCTGATCCTTTCAACCACGAGGACGGCGATGAAGGTTATGAAGATGAACAGTACTCTCCGAAGGATGATAAGTACAAGTTGCTGGAAGAACGTATGCTAGCTATGGAGGGTCAAAAGGCGCCCGGTCTGGATTTCGAAAGCTTGGGTCTGGTCTCTGATGTGGTCATTCCTCACAAATTCAAGATCCCCGCTTTCACGAAGTATGATGGTGCGTCTTGTCCTCAGATGCATCTGAGAGCTTATGTGAGAAAGATTCAGCCGTATACCACTGATAGGAAACTATGGATCCATTTCTTCCAAGAGAGTCTGTCTGGCACACAGTTAGAGTGGTATTATCAGCTCGAGAGCTCTAACATCCGCACCTGGACTGATTTAGCGACAGCTGTCTACAAACACTACCAGTATAATTCTGAACTAGCGCCTACTCGGCTACAGTTGCAGAATATGACTATGGGATCTAAAGAAGGCTTCAAAGAATATGCTCAAAAATGGAGAGATTTGGCTGGCCGAGTCAAATCCCCTATGACTGACCGATGATTAGTGGACATGTTCATGAGTACACTGACTGGCCCATTCTACAGCCACCTATTGGGAAGTTCTTCATCGGGTTTCACTGACCTTATATTGACGGGTGAACGTGTTGAAAGCGGTATTCGAAGTGGAAAGATACAGGCAGCTACCTCTGCAAGCACCAGAAAGCCCCATCAGGGAAAGAATGAGTCAAATGTTGTGTATGGTGAAAGGGGTCATAACAAGAAAATCCGTGACCATACCATCAGAGCAGTTACAATTGCAGCCCCGCCAGCTCAAAACTTCCAGCACAGACAAGACAGGCCAAGAAGGCAGTTTACCAAGATCAATATGACTTTAGCGCAAGCACTGCAGGGTATGCTAAAGGCAAATTTAATTACCCTCAGGGGCCCTCCTACCAATCTCAACACTACTTCTCCTCGTTATAATCCCAACGCCAGGTGTGCATATCACTCCGATAGCCCCGGGCATGATACAAACGATTGCTGGTTGTTGAAGAATAAGATTCAGGATATGATCGACGCTGGAGAAATTGAATTTGATCCTCCAGAGACTCCCAATGTCATCACTGCACCTATGCCTAATCATGAGAAGACTGTTAATGTTGTGAATGACAATTCTCACATTACTACTGTAGCGGACTTAACATCTCCTCTCCTGATCATCAAGAAGAATTTATGGCAAGCTGGTTTATTTCCAGGTTGTGCTGAAAATTGCGATCTTTGTATACTCCGACCCAATGATTGCCTGAAATTGAGGAATGGTATTCAACGGCTGATGGATGATCGTACAATTCTCTTTGAAAGGATTCCTAAGGTGGAAAACACTGTTGAAGAAATATCTGTGATTGCTAGGTCCAAAGTTCCAGTGAAGATTACCGCTACCAGGGTACCTGTGAAGATTACTGCTGAGCCCAAGGTAGCTCCCCTAATCATTACTGCACCTGGTCCGGTACCGTATTCCTCAAGCAAAGCCATTCCTTGGAATTATGGAGGTGATGTTTACATCCGTGGCATAAAGCAAGTTGGTAATTCTGCTAATCCTAATGACATTGTTGGGACTAGTAAAATTACTCGAAGCGGAAGGATCTTCTCTCCAGAAATCTCACCTCCCGTCCCTAAAACTCGAGGAAAAGAACCGGCAATCAACCCTTCTCAGTCAGAGACACCAGTCGAAGTTACTACTGAGGATGTTGCGAAGCAGGAAGTGGAGGAAATGCTGAAAATCATCCGTAAGAGTGATTTTGATGTGGTAGAACAGCTGGGGCATACTCCGTCTAAAATTTCGATGTTATCCTTGTTGTTATCTTCTGAATCTCATGCCAAGGCATTGATAAAATTCTTGAAGACTGCTCATGTACCTCAGGAGACATCCGTCGATCAGTTCGAAAACTATGTTGCTAACCTGGCTGTTGACAATGGCCTAGGCTTTTCCGATACTGATCTGACACCAGTAGGAAAGAATCACAATAGAGCTCTGCATATCTCCATTGAGTGTGAAGGGATCACCCTGTCTCACGTATTGATCGATAATGGCTCTTCTTTGAATGTGCTACCGACAGCTGTGCTCGATAAACTTGATTGTAAGAGCATTGAATTGAAACCTAGTGATACTGTGGTGCGTGCTTACGATGATGCAAAAAGTGTTGTCCATGGTGAAGTGGTTCTCCCTATCAAGATAGGACCCCAAGTCTTCGACACTACCTTTCACGTAATGAACATTCGTCCTGCCTATTCCTGCTTGATGGGACGCCCTTGGATTCATGGGGCAAGTGCTGTAGCTTCGTCTCTCCATCAAAAGCTGAGGTATCCAATAGAGGGTAAGATTGTCACTGTGTGTGGAGAAGAGGAGTATATTGTCAGTAGTGTGCAGGCCTTCAGATACGTCGAGATGGATGGCGAATTCTTTGAGACTCCCTCTCAGTCATTTGAAATGGTTCATCCGACCAGTCCTATCCTTAAGCCAACTTCCTTTGTGCCCGAGGTTATTCATGCCCCTCCTGCTATGATTTCTCTAAAAGATGCTCAAGCCGTGGTTGAAAATGGTGGTCGTACTGGCTGGGGTCAACTGATCGATGTACCGTACAAGTCTGATAAGTATGGCCTGGGATTTAACTCTGAAAGGATGGTCAAAGATCAGATTAATGCTGTAGAAGATGTTGATAACGATGGTGACTTGGATAGCTGGATTTTCCCAACAATTGGTGACGGACTCAATAATTGGAAGGATGAAGACACTATCTCGATTTCCTTTAGCCAGGAGTAATTGTTTTTGTCTATTTTAGCGTTGCAAATTTTTAAATTGAACTTCTTAAAGCATTGTGTCTATGCTCGGGGCACAATAGCTAATTTGTTAAGGGTTTTGTCATTTTCATAAGCATATTCACATTCAATAAATCAATGGAAGTTTTGCATTCAAATATTGTGCTCTTTATCTTTCCTGTCATCTTTCAAACAAGCTATGTTTTCTTACACACACTCACGTAACGAATTGCAGATCCATATCCACCCTAGATCCTGTTGATAATAGTTCTGCTACTGTTAATTATGACTTTGAAAATCCGATCTACCAAACCGAGGATGGAAGTGAGGAAGATTGTGAAGTACCTGAAGAGCTTGCCAGACTGGTACTGCAAGGAGAAAAGACTATACAGCCGCATGAGGAATCAATCGAAATTGTAAACCTGGGTACGGAAGTAGACAAGAAAGAAGTCAAAATAGGAGCAGGCTTGGGAGACAGTGTCAAGGAAAGATTGATTCAGATGTTACATGACTATATTGAGATTTTTGCTTGGTCTTACGAAGACATGCCAGGACTGGATACTGATATAGTAGTGCATCGTTTGCCGATGAAGGAAGATTGTCATCCTGTTAAGCAAAAGGTTCGTCGCATGCGTCCTGAAATGTCCCAGAAAATCAAAGTCGAAGTTATCAAAACAATTTAATGCCGGTTTTCTAGCTGTTACTTCTTATCCCCAATGGGTTGCTAATGTGGTACCAGTGCCAAAGAAGGATGGTAAGGTGCGAATGTGTGTAGATTATAGAGATTTGAATAAAGCGAGTCCCAAAGATGACTTTCCACTTCCGCACATTGATGTTCTGGTAGATAACACCGCTCAACACAAGGTATTCTCCTTCATGGATGGATTCTCGGGTTATAACCAGATTAAGATGGCACCTGAAGACATGGAAAAAACTACATTTGTGACGCAATGGGGCACTTTTTGTTACAAAGTAATGCCATTCGGGTTGAAGAACGCCGGGGCAACATACCAGCGTGCTATGGTGGTTTTGTTCCATGATATGATTCATCATGAAATAGAAGTATATGTGGATGACATGATAGCCAGATCTCATACTGAAGAAGAACATCTCGACCATTTGTACAAATTGTTTGAGAGGTTGAAGAAATACAAGCTGAGATTGAACCCGAACAAATGCACCTTTGGAGTAAGATCCGGTAAACTCTTGAGCTTTATTGTCAGTAGTAAAGGAATTGAGGTTGACCCGGCTAAGGTGAGAACTATTCAGGAAATGCCAGTTCCCCGTACAGATAAAGAAGTCAGAGGTTTCTTGGGACGTTTGAATTACATTGCCCGATTTATCTCCCATTTGACCGCTACCAGCAAACCCATCTTCAAGTTACTGAGAAAAAATCAAGAGATGATATGGAATGATGAATGTCAAGAAGATTTTGACAAAATCAAGAAGTACCTCCAAGAACCTCCAATTCTGATGCCACCAGTTGAAGGAAGACCTCTAATCATGTATTTGACCGTGTCAGAAAATTCAATGGGGTGTGTGTTGGGGCAACATGACGAGTCTGGTCGAAAAGAGCATGCCATATACTACCTTAGCAAAAAGTTTACCGACTGTGAAACAAGATACTCATTGCTCGAGAAAACTTGTTGTGCTTTGGCCTGGGCCGCTCGCCGACTAAGACAGTATATGTTGAATCATACCACTTTGTTGATTTCTAAGATGGATCCTATCAAATATATATTTGAGAAACCTGCCCTCTCCGGAAGAATATCAAGGTGGCAGATGATTTTAACAGAGTATGATATCCAATACACTACTCAGAAAGCAATCAAAGGAAGCGTGCTAGCTAATCATTTGGCTCATCAAGCAGTGGATGATTACCAATCTATGAATTTTGAGTTCCCAGATGAGGATGTCATGCTTGTTACTGATTACGAAGAACCTGGACCGAATGAAGGACCCGAAAGGGAATCCCGATGGACCATGGTTTTTGACGGATCTTCTAATGCATTGGGCAATGGTGTTGGTGTTGTAATTATTTCTCCCAGGGGTTGCCATACGCCTTTCACCGCTAGACTATGTTTTGATTGTACCAATAATATGGCCGAGTACGAAGCATGTATTTTGGGACTCATAGCTGCTATAGACCTGAGAATCAAGTTTTTAAGTGTGTATGGAGACTCAGCTTTGGTAATCAATCAGATCAAAGGAGCATGGGACACTAAACATCCGAATCTCATCCCTTATCGAGAGCGGGTATTGACGTTAATCCCATACTTTGAGGGGATTACATTCGAACATATTCCACGAGAGGAGAATCAGCTGGCAGACGCATTGGCTACCATGTCATCTATGTTCAGAGTCAGATGGGACAATGAAGCTCCCACGATCACCATTGAACGATTAGAGGAACCAGCATATTGTTATGAACTTAACGCTGATGAAGTAGAAGAGAAACCTTGGTTCCACGAAGTAAAAAGATATTTAGAAGCTCAGGAATACCCTTAAGGGGCATCCATCAATGACAGAAAATTTCTGAGGAAGTTCTCCGCTAAATTCTTTTTGAGTAATGGAATATTATACAAACGTAATCATGATTCGACTTTGCTTCGTTGTGTGGATAAAAAGGAAGCAGAAAAGATTATGGAAGACATGCATGATGGTATTTTTGGGACTCACTCTAGTGGACATACAATGACCAAGAAGATTCTGAGATCAGGGTATTATTGGTCTACCATGGAAGCTGATTGCCAGCATCACTCCAGAACTTGTCACAAGTGCCAGATCTATGCGGATAAAGTACATGTGCCTCCTGCTCCATTAAACGTGTTCACAGCTCCTTGGCCCTTTGCAATGTGGGGCATTGATATGATCGGGGAGATTAAACCTACTGCTTCTAATGGACATCGTTTCATCCTCGTTGCTATTGATTACTTTACAAAGTGGGTAGAGGCAGCCTCATTTGCTTCTGTCACCAAGAATGTGGTGGCACGATTCATCAAGAATAATCTCATTTGTCGATACGGCATCCCTGAAAGAGTTATCACTGACAATGGCACTAATTTGAACAACAAGATGATTACTAAACTCTGCACGCAGTTCAAGATAAAACACCATAACTCTTCTCCGTACCGACCAAAGATGAATGGCGCCGTAGAAGCTGTTAATAAGAATATTAAGAAGATTATACAAAAGATGACAGTACCATACAAAGACTGGCATGAGATGTTACCATTTGCTCTTCATGGTTATCGCACTTCAGTACGCACTTCGACAGGGGCAACTCCCTTCTCTTTAGTCTACGGAATGGAAGCCGTTTTACCAGTGGAAGTTCAGATTCCCTCTCTAAGAATCATGAAAGAGGCAAGCTTAGATGAGGATGAATGGATTCAGACTCGACTCGATCAGATAAATTTGATTGATGAAAAGAGACTCGCGGCTGTTTGTCATGGGCAGATATATCAGAAGCGCATGACCCAGGCATTTAACAAAAGGGTCAAGAGACAGGTGTATCAAATTGGCGACTTGGTGATCAAGCGTATCATTCTACCACAAGGTGACCCCAGAGGCAAATGGACTCCCACATACGAAGGGCCATTTGTAGTTAAGAAGGTATTCTCTGGTGGAGCCATGATACTCGCTACAATGGATGGCGAAGACTTCCCACATCCCGTGAACGCAGACATAGTCAAAAAATACTACGCATAAAAGAGACCCGCTAGGTCGACGTATCTAGGCAAAAGTAAGGGCATCCCGGCGAACCAAAAGGGTTCGGGCAAAAATTAGGGATAAACATATAAAAATGTACACCCGGCAAGTCGAAAACCTGAAAAGGCGGCTTGGGCAAAAAAGGGTATCCTGGTGGACTGAAAACCTGAAAAGGCGGTCCAGGCAAAAATTAGGGATTAAAAGCGTATGACTATGTCCCGTTCTCAGACAACTTCACCCAAGTCAAAGGGACTGAACAAGCCAATCACTTCTAATCCGACAGTAGGAGATGAGATGCTTGAAGACATAATGACAGTGGCAGAATTAAAATCAATATGACTTTTTCTTCATAGCTTTTCTTTGTTGTCTCGACGAATTCCTCTTACTAGGATTTTTGTTTCCTTATGCTCAAATTGCCTGTTTATAGGCCCTCTTTCAAAATCAATACAATGTTATTTCCAAAAAGATGCTTTTGTTTTACTTTTTCTGTTTTGTTTGCATAAACGTCCATTGATTTAATTTGAATTAATATATGTATTTGAATATGATCGATGTTTACCAAAATGCATGCATAAAATAAAAATAGCGATTACTACAAGACTTCAGGATCGAGGAAAGGTCTAACCATGCTTTCCAATGAATCCGTTGCCAATTCTACCCCCCAGGAAAGCCAGTTATTCCCCAGAAAAAATCGGCATTACTAGACAGACTTGTCATCTCTTCCATCCCCAGCCAAGCTCTGTTGAATATTTCTACCATCAGACAGAAATCAAATACCCCCAGCTGAGAAAGGATCATCAATACAAATATCTCTAACCAGAATATTGGGATTTATTTTCCCCACGCATAATTCATTACATCATTTCACAGCATATGCATGCATACAATGTTCGCGTTTATTTTCGAAAGCATAAAACATCTCATGCATCATGACCTGGCATAAAGCTAACTTTATTTTTCAGGTTAATTATCCTCCGGATACAGTCAAAATAAAGATCCAATTCAGACGGATATCTTTATCGATTACGTTCAAGATTCAAATACATCCCTCAGATATAGTCTATATAAACATTCATTTTGACAAGCATTCTGATATCCTCCTAATGATGGCATCTTTAAGCCCATCCCGGACATTTATTGCAAATACAACATATACAAATATTATCAGATACAGCCTAACGTACGGCTCATTCTGCAACTCCAATACGGTCTAACGTACGACCCATTTGGATCTTCATTCCTCAGATACTACCTAGCGTACGGTACATTCCGAGGTGTAGTCTAGCGTACGACTACTTTCTTCAGATACAGCCTAACGTACGGCTCATTCTGCAACTCAGATACGATCTAACGTACGATCCATTCTGATCCTTATTTCGTCAGATACAACCTAACGTACAGCTCATTCTGCAACTCCAATACGGTCTAACGTACGACCCATTTGGATCTTCATTCCTCAGATACTACCTAGCGTACGGTACATTCCGAGGTGTAGTCTAGCGTACGACTACTTTCTTCAGATACAGCCTAACGTACGACTCATTCTGCAACTCAGATACGATCTAACGTACGATCCATTCTGATCCTTATTTCGTCAGATACAGCCTAACGTACGGCTCATTCTGCAACTCCAAAACGGTCTAACGTACGACCCAGTTGGATATTCATTCCTCAGATACTGCCTAGCATACGGTACATTCCGAGGTGTAGTCTAGCGTACGACTACTTTCTTCAGATACAGCCTAACGTACGGCTCATTCTGCAACTCAGATACGATCTAGCGTACGATCCATTCTGATTCTACCTTCGTCAGATACAGCCTAAGGTACGGCTCATTCTGCAACTCAGATACGATCTAACGTACGATCCATTCTGATTCCACCTTCGTCGGATACAGCCTAACATACGGCTCATTCTGCAACTCAGATACGATCTAGCGTACGATCCATTCTGATTTTTCACCCCCAGCGAAGTCACCAGCCTAATGGATAACTCATTCTACTACTCAGATACGATCTAGCGTACGATCCATTCTGATCTTTACCTCTCCAGAGGCAGCCTAATAGACGGTTCATTCTGCAATTCAGATACGATCTAGTGTATGGTCCATTCTGATCCTTTATCCCCAGCAGCGTTTGACCCATTCTGATCTTTCATCATCAAACTTCCTGGATGGCATCTTTAAGCCCATCTCCATCAAGACTAACCTTTGATTAACAAGTGCAAATTTTTGGGGCATTCTAGTGTTCAATAATCTTCCACCTCCAGACCACGAATGGCGTACATACCATTCTAACTCTCTCGGTTCAAGAATATTGAACAAGGGCAGCTGTCATACCCCAAAATTTGCCCGTTAATCTTGCAAGGCATTTTTCAAGGCACTCCAACTCATTGTTCAAGACATTGACCTTAAAGGAACAAAGACCCAGCTCACGGATGGCCAAATCCAGAAAATGGCTCAAACTGGCATGCTCGCTAGGCGAGCAAATCCTTCGCCTAGCGAACCCTTCGCTACACCACTCGCCTAGCGAAGCTTGTGAATACCAGAAATTTTGGGCTTCATTCTGAGCCCATTAGGTCACAAAAATCACTATAAATACCAAGACCTCATTCAGAAAAAGGGGACGAAAACGGAGGAGAAAGGAAAAGACTCACAGACAGCAAACCCTGGAGGCTAACCCAGAGAATTCAGAGCAACCCTAAAGGAAACCCTGAAGGAAACTCATCTGCACAAAGGTTACCTCCGCCCAACTCAATCCGGCCCCAACCTCAAGAGTGATCTGCCAATTCAACGTTGCAAGTCAATTGCAAACAGGTTTGCACTATCATTACTGCTTTATACTCTTAATTTACATGTGGCATTATGATTGAATTCATGAAAATATCTTAAGTTTTGCATGTGGATTTAAGTATGTATGGATATCTTGAATGTTTAACCATGTAATCTCTGTAATGGATGCCATAGGGTGTGAAGCTTGCTGAAATCGTACTGTTTTGAAATTCAAAACCCGCAGCCGTTCGCTAGCACATCGCTCAGCGAACATATAGCGAGTGTTCGCCAGGCCCTCGATAGGCGAGGCAGCAGCGAACATGACAGTCACTGATTTTTCTGTTCTGATCTTTGCCCATCTGACATGTTTTATTATCACCATGCATTGTTTACCTGACACTATTACTGTTGTGATTCCTTTTGGTTGGGTGCAACTCTTAATTGCACCCTGATTTGGTATTCTGACCTGTTTGCTGAATTTTGTAAGGGTTCACGTATTCCCGAAAAGGTAGCTTGCTAGGTATTCCACTTTATTTGTGGGATACCCTTGTGGAGATTCATCCTAATTACCTAATTGATTATAACGTGGAGATTTATCCTAATTACCTAATTGATTATAACATGGAGATTCATCCTAATTACCTAATTGATTATAAAATATTGCCTTTGAATATGTGATCTCGGACCTCTCTTTGTTGCCTTACGGTATTACGGTATTACGATCATGTCCCGTGAATGTGGGGATACACTTAGTAAAGACCCTTCGGTTAAATCATCATGTCCCTATAAGATAAATCATAGTCCCTCGGATGTTGCCTTCGAATATATGATTTTGTCCCTCGATGTCCCGTCGTTGTAGCCTACGGTTAAATGATGACCGCCCCTTCGAATGCTAAGGTATCCTTACAAATGTTGCCTTCAATGACTGATCGGTGACCCTACGATGTCCCTTTACATCCAAAGGGATAAGACTACTTACTTCTCAATAGTAAGGACAGTTTACCCTCATAAGGATAGGAAATGCCCATAAAGACCTTGGATAGGTATAACTCTTAAATGCTTACTCACAACTTAAAATACGTTTCACACCTTTCAAAACATCTTTTAGAAAATCACCACTTGGTATACATTCGTACTAGAATCATTACCGAGTTATATTTTTCTAAACAGCTTTCAAAACTAAACGAGATAACCACTTTGTATACATTCATGCAAGAATCATTACAAAGTTAAATTCTCTTTTCAAAACATTTTCTAAACAACTCTCACACACCTGTTCAAACAAGAAAAACATAAGTGATTAAGCAATTAAGAGCCCATGGATAACCATGGATACAAAGGGTGCTAACACCTTCCCTTTGTATAATGTACCTCCCGAACCCAAAATCTAATCAAGGTCTTTCCTGTTCTTTTCCGCCTTTCCTTGTTGGATAAAAGAAAAGTCGGTGGCGACTCTTGCTATCCGCGACATTTGCTTTCCAAAGCAAAAACACACCGAAGTCAGTTCACCGTATGACAGATGCTAATCAGTTTGAATGTTTAAGAGGGAAATTGGGGATTTGTATTCATGGGAATTTATAGCAATTAAAGTGGAAATTTGTTATACAGAGGAGAGTTGCTGTAGAAAGGGAGCTAGGGAAGGAGGTTGTAGAAGTGAAGGAGGTTATGGAATTATTCAAGTTTGCTGGGTTGATGAAAACAGATAGTGCATTGCCCCAACGTTTTGAAGGTTTAGTGGAGGAGTTTGTGGTGAATACCCCAGAGGATATTTCTGACTAGAATAACAAAGAATTATGCAAGGTCTTTGTGAGAAAAAGGTGTGTAAGGTTCTCCCCAACTATAATGAATAAGTTCCTAGGGAGAGGAACAGAAGGAGCTGTTGAGTTAGAAGCCACAGACAATGAAGTCTGTAGGACAATCACTGCTGGTCAAGTCAAAGAATGGCCAAGAAAGAAGCATGACATGGCTGAGATGTTGACAGCTAGAACTAGTAGGAAGGCTGCTGCTGTAGGTCCTTCTAAATCATGGAGTAAAGTAGAGGTTCAGAAGAGGAAAATCAGAGAAAGCTCTGATTCTGAAGATGATGTCGAAGACGATGTCCCAGACATCTCACCTGCTAAAAGGCAAATTGTTAGAAAGTCTCCAGCTAAGGTTGCAGCTGTGCATTTGGACAACATTTCCTTCCATCTGGAAGATGGTGAAGCCAAGGAGTTAGATGCCCATACCTCAAGTGAGAGGTCTAATTCTCAAGATCAATCTAGTGGCAGTTCTAAATTTGAAAGTGAAGAAGATGCTACCTCCTCAGACTAAGTTGTGGTGATGGTCCCCCTGTTACGATGACATGTGTGATGTTCTGGATGTTGTTATGATTGTTTTGGAAGCTTGGATATTTTGTTTCTGTGGCAGTCCTTACTGATGCCTTGATGTAATATTTGGGCTCTTAATGAGTTCCATGGATTTCTAATTATCTCAGCTATTACAGCTGTTTATAATTATGGTATGTATCTCCTAGCATTTATGTTTTAAGTCACCTTTGGGCAATTTTGACTAAAAAGGGGGAGAAGTGATTATATGGAGAGTTGTAGTTAAATATGTGGTTGTGGAGATCTGTAGTGCTGATGTAGCTAGCTAGGCTAAACAGATGACAACTGATGATGTTGAATATAATGATGTTCTATGATGTTTTGTTCTGTGATGTTGGAGGAGATGTCTGATGTAAGACAAAATGATGTTCTGTTCTGTGATGTTGGAAGAGATGTCTGATGTAAAACAGAATGGAGTTCTGTTTTGTGATGTTGGAGGAGATGTCTGATGTAAAACAGAATGGAGTTTTGTTCTGTGATGTTGAAGGAGATGTCAGAAGGAGGTTCTAAATGTTAACATGTTGAAGGAGATGTCAGAAGGAAATTCTGAATATTAACATGTTAAAGCAAATGTCAGAATGATATTCTGATTGTTACAGGTGCTGTGGTTACAGGTGTTGTTATTTTTAAAGAAGATGTTTGTAATGCACAAATTTAGGGGGAGAAAAAGTACCCTTGTGCATTTGTGTGTCTTACTAGTTGCATCCATAACTAGTAATTCTGTTTGTGTTGCAGAGATTTAGGGGGAGGAGAAGTACCCTTGTGCATGTGTGTATTACTAGTAGCTATAACTAGTAATTGTATTTGCTTCTGCTGCTGATTAAACTACTGTTATGTTGTTTAATTGCTGATAGTTTTCTTGTGAACAAAAAGGACAGATATATGTTTTAGCCAAAATTTGCCAAAGGGGGAGTTTGTTGATTCTAAGTGTTGGCAGCAATTTTGGCAAAACAAAGAGTGTTCACAACATGTTATGTGTGATGTCTTAACATGAGATATCATATGTACCTGCTGGAGCTTAAGGAACATGATCATGCAGGATTGTTTCAGAATGTCATACACAAGGTCATGGCATCTGATATGGTTGTACCTGCTGGAGCTTAAATGAAAGACATGTTCATGCAGGATTGTTTCAAGATGTCATACACAAGGTCATGGCATCTGATATGGTTGTACCTGCTGGAAGTCATAAAAGGAATTATTGAATTATGCAAGATTTTTCCAGGATGTCAGACCCGATGTCATGACATCCTGTACACAGAACATTCAGTAGGAATGTTTGGTGTTTTGTGATTGCACAATTAATGGCAATCTGTGTATGATTGAAGATCTGATTGACAGGCGCATTCAATCATGGATTACAACCTGATTTACTTATTTTCCAAGGAGATCTAACCAGCTGTTATAAAAATATTTGATTGGAAAATAGATTTAGGGTTTTCAAGATGTCCAAGCCCAACTAAAAGCTTCTATAAAAAGGGACTTAGAAAACCTGTTTGAACATACAACTAATACTGAGCGAAATATAGAGAGAGAGCTAGGGTTTGTGCTTGTTTAGTCGTGAGACTTGTAGGTCATTCAAGTTATCCATTGATGATTGAATTTGACTGATTTGTGGTTGTAATTTGTCATTCTAAAGCTGTTAAGCAAGAGCGTGTGTCTACTTGATCAAAGCTGTGAAGCAAGATCAAGTGTGTGTCTTCTTGATCAAAGTTGTTAAGCAAGATCAAGAGTGTGTCTTCTTGATTGAAACTGTGAAGTAAAATCAAGAATGTGTTATTGAAAAGTGTTTTCTTTTCTCAAGGGATTGTTGTTTAAAATCACTGGTGTGTGAATGTAAGGAAGTGAATGGGTTCTCATATCTAAGAGTGCTTAGGTAGAAATTGCACTGGTAGAGATTAGGTGAGAAAGACTATAACTTGTTGAAGTGTACGGAGAGTCTTTGAACTGATTCTATTTTAGTGAATTTCCTTTCTGGCTTGGTAGCCCCCAGATGTAGGTCAGTTGGACCGAACTGGGTTAACAATTGCCTGTGTCTCTTGCATTACTATTCTTTATCTTTATCCTGTTTGTTTCACTCAGATATTAGTGTCGTGACATTACCTTCGACATCTCATATCTGATACCAGAATTTCACTATGGATAGTTGTTAATGATGATGGAGTGTCTTGGAAATCGCGCGGCCGGAAAAAGTCATCATCACATAATAGGTCATAGGTGTTGAAAAGTATATCTTCGGCAAATATTTTTATATCGTATCCACAGAGATTGGTTGATATTACCGCCGTTCTATAATCCAAATGTTATACGTTTAGAAAGTAACAAGTTATTTTGTTTGGAAAATTATATTGTGAGTAAATGTCACTAAAAACAGTAAAATGGTTTTAATCAAATGTAAAAGTTTGGCAAGATTGGAGTTCACTATTTCAAATGCTTATGATTCCTTACGATAACTCTATAGATTTAAGATTATTGATGATGTTCAAGTATCCTCTCAAAGTCATTTATGTCTAAATGATATTGTGATAATCACTATATTGATCCTTAGACGATCTCTCCACCTAACTACCAATATAGTAATCTTCAATGTTTAATACCAAAGAAGAGTAATGAATAAATCTATCTCTACAACTTATTCACTACTTGAAAATTTGTTTTATGTCAAGACTCAAATAATCTCTCTCGACAACTACTCAAATCTGGTTTTCAACTTAGGGAAAAAAACAGTATTCAATACATCAACAATCTTTATCATATATATAAATCAAATGGAATACATAAACATATGAGAATAGCTACTACCTCCAATCTTGACAAAAGGGAGTTTAGCTCCTCATCATCATTGTTACAAAGCAGAATGTTAAAGAAGAAAAACTCTGTTTTCTCTCTTACAAAATCTCCCAATGTTAATGTGTGAATCGTAATGAATGAATACCCTAGAATAATGTAATTTTTCTACCAAAAAGGGTTGACATTTCCTTAATTGGTCATTCTCATCCAAAGCAGAAAAGCTATTCCAAGGCAGACACCAAAATGGCAAACAACTTTTTCTGAAAGACAACACTTTTGGCCCTTAATCAGCTTGCTGGATTCGCAGCCTTCGCGGCGCAAAGGTAGTTCGCGGCGCGAACTGATGCTTATCCAGCTTCCTTGTTTTGCAAGCTTCATCCAAGATGTGGTGTTGCATTCCAAAAGCTTTTTCATCTAAAAGTTCTACAAAACTGAAGAATCTGTGAAATAACTATTCAAAACAAAATAAATTAAATCTAATTGCATTTATACAAATTAATAAGAACAAAAGTGTGTAATTACATCAAAGTTTGGTAAAAGGGACCAATAAAATGATATAAAAAGTAGTACTAATTGGTCCCTAACAACTCTCCCCAACTTAGCATTTTGTTTGTCCCTAAACAAAAGTTTTCACCCTCACAACCAAAGCAACGACACAAAAGATTGGAACAAGGATTTACCAGGGACATTCAAATGGTTCAAAAGTGTTTGGCAATTTTTTCTCAATCCACCTATCTCAATTCTAGACAAAACATGAATAAGGAAAGTGGTTGAGTGCAAAAATCATTCCAATGAATTCAAAGCCATATATGTCAAAATTGAATCAAGCTTCCACACACATCATATAAATAATGATGAATAACATGAAGGGTTACTTTCACTCATCCAAGCAATTAAATCAACAACAACTCAAATCATGCGGTTATCACAACAAATACCAAATCATGTGAAAAATGAGAATCAAGAGGTCTTTCAAAGGTTGTAATGTGGCTTAGGTTACAAGAAAGGATATGATTAAGAGATTTCAACCAAATTGCCTATCCTAAGGGAGCATTCCCAAATATTCAACTCTACACAATTTCCATTTCTTTGATCCCTATCTTTTTCTTTTTCTTTTTCTTTCTACATCCACACAACCGTGAGCATTTTTATTTTTTTTATTTTTTTCGTTGCTCTATGGTTTCAAGGGTGATTTCTTCTTCTTGTTTCTTTTCAAATTTTCACCCTTTCATAAGAAACTCACTTTTCCAAGTTTCTAATCACTTCTCATTTTACTCTCCCTAACTTAGGTTTCAAAACCAAATTTATTCAATAATGCTCCCTACTTAGAAATAAGCAAAAGGAAAAATTTGCAACAACTCGATTTGATGTTTCAATTGACACGAAAGAAATTAGGATTCATTTATTTCAAAATTTTCAATTAATTTTACAATGATCAATCAAATGAATCCTAAAATAAGCTCAAAGGGGTTTAACTATGGATTATTCCTCACAAGGTTAGTTGATTCAAACTTTTTGGTCAAGTGGTTTCTCTCACAAACAATGCCTCTACCATTTTCAAAATTTTCACACAAAAATAGATTGATGCATGATTTAGCATGATAAGAATGAGTTAAAATAATGCTTGGTTTCCCGCTTTTTAGTGTACAATGGAAAGCTTCCTCACAATTGGTTAAGTCCTATTTTGATTCAAAAGTGAAATATACTTCAATGAATTTATGACATGGAATTTGCACACACCATCAAACTACTCATGTTAAGTCTAGAAAGCGATAAAGTGTACCTTGAAATGCCGACACTAATTCTTATCATCACCACTCAAAGTGTCCTATGCTTCTTTCTTTGCGATCATTTTTCGGTTGCTTAAAGCTTGACTTAAGAATAAGAACAATTAAACAAAAATGTTGGTAAACCAAAATTTGATTAAAACACACTTAAAATCTCACATAGCATTCATGCAATTATCCAAATAACTAATAAAAACAAAGTTTTGGTGAACAAGAGCCACCCCAAAAGTACATAAAAAGTTTTCAAAGACAAGACTAATACAAGGAACTCAAAATGAAATAACAACAACTTCTCAAATTCCTAACTCCTTAATCCTCTTCCTCTTGGCCACCACCTACATCACCAAGGACATCTTCCATCTCATCATTTGGATCTGCACCACCTCTTGCTCCCCCCATAAAATCTGGCATGCCCTCAGGCCAATTAGCATATGCTACATATTCCGCCTGAGACGGAAATGAACGGGCCTCAGGTGCCAAGAATGTGTTCTGGAACTGTTGTTGCATAGCATCGAAGATAAATGATTGAGACCTCCTGGAGGCCTCAAAGCTCTCGCAACAGTAATTGGCAAACGCCATCTGATCAAAGCCTGGGGTAGTGTGAGGTTGAGGTCGGGGTCTGGCTCGGGCTCTAGATGAAGAAGTTCCAGGTGCGTCGGTCCTATCAGTTTGGTTTTATAGAAACCTATTCAGATATGCATCATTGATCACACTGGTGATAGAGAAGTGTACTTCCTCTGGGATGGTAACATTTGCCTGACGGCACAGTCCCATGATCAGCCCTGGGTATGCGAGTACACCTGCTTTACCGCCGAAATTGGTTCCACTTAAAACCATCTTTCTTATTTCTTCCGCAATGAGGGATGCTACGTCCACAGATTTCCCAACCATGATGCAGTAAAGCAAACACCCTACATCTAGAGGAATTGTAGTGGTATGACTCCTTGGCCGAATATTACTTAACAGTAGCACCAGAAAGGCCCTAGCTTCCAAATTAAAATTTTCTCTTTTCCACAATTTTGGATGGCCTTGATCATTGAGGTCAAAGGATTTTCCACGAATGCACAGGGTAGCATTTACCGCTTCAAGATTCCACCTGTTAGCTGACTCCATGGTACGGTACTCACAACGCTCGCCCTCTCCAAGAGTTAGGGGATTACCCAGATATGAATTAATGTCATCCCTTCCAAAAGAAACAATCTTGCCTCTTACCCTTGATCGGTAGATGAAAGTTGTCCCCTCCTCTCGATGCATAGCATTTGCATAAAATTCCCGAACGATATCATAGTTGATTGCTGCTTCGGGTTCGCACAGTTTCATCCACCTTCGTCGTTCAAAAGCGGCAACCACACTATGATAAGTCCCAGTTGGAGCTAAACGGATAAACCTCTCTGGAAAGATGGTTCTCTTAATTAAGCTCTCGAATCGTGCCTCGTGTTCATCGCTTATGAACCTTCTTATTGAACGGGATTGAGGGGGTGTCGTGGTTTTAGTTCTTTTCGACATCTTTTGAAACACTAATTCTTGCTAGCAATTGAAGATAAGGAATTTGGGAAATGAAGATTTGCAGTTTTTGGTAGGTTTTTGAGAGTGGAGATGAACGCGCGGCAAAGTTGGTGTTTTGAAAAGGTGTTGAAATGAAAAATGAAAATAACCTAACAGAATTTAAGTGATTCTATCACGCACTGTTCGCGGGGCGAACAGTGTTCGCGGCGCGACCTGAGACTCTCAATTAAGTTCACGGCGCGAACTTGGGTCGCGGGGCGAACTGTGAAAAACTGAACCCCAAATTCCAAAATTTAACAAAACTGAAAATCAACACAGCAGAGAAAAAATAAAAATGCAAACTTACGACGTTGGGTTGCCTCTCAACAAGCGCTTTGTTTAACGTCGTTAAGAGCTCGACGGTACCTCGATTAGCCCGGTCCAGATAGAGAAATAACACACACATCCCGGTTTACATCACCACTATGATAGATTTTTAGTCTTTGACCATTAACAGTCCAGCTCTCTTGTGACTTTGGATCCTCGATCACAATGGCTCCATAATTCCGTACTTCCTTGACAACAAATGGTCCTGACCACTTCGACTTCAACTTACCAGGAAATAACTTCAACCTCGAGTTGAAAAGCAATACCATCTGTCCAACATGAAACTCCTTATGACGGACCTTTCCATCATGGTATGCCTTTACCTTTTCCTTGTACAACTTATTCGAATGGTATGCATCATTCCTTAATTACTCTAATTCATGGAGTTGACCTTTTCTTCTTTCTCCAGCTAGAGTGGAGTCGAAATTCAAGAACTTAAGAGCCCATAATGCTCTATGCTCCATTTCCACTGGAAGATGACAAGTCTTCCCATACACCATTTGAAACGGAGTTAGCCCAATAGGTGCTTTGTAAGCAGTGCGATACGCCCACAAAGCTTCATCCAGTTTTAAGGACCAATCTTTTCTTGAATTCGAGACTGTTTTCTCAAGAATCCGTTTGACTTCCCGGTTTGAAACCTCAGTTTGACCATTCGCTTGTGGGTGGTAGGGAGTGGTCACCTTGTGCTTTACACCATAATGTTGCAGAACTTTTTCTAAAGGTGTATTGCAAAAGTGTGAGCCTCCATCACTTACCAACACCCTAGGCACACCAAAACGTGAAAATATGTTTTTCTTTAAAAATTTAATCACTGTTTTGGCATCGGCCTTAGGTGAGGCAATTGCTTCTACCCACTTCGAGACATAGTCAACGGCTACTAGTATGTACTCATTTGAGAAAGAAGAGGGGAATGGGCCAACGAAATCAATACCCCAACAATCAAAAACTTCCACTTCTAGCATGTTGGTTAGAGGCATTTCATCCTGTTTTCCTATTCCTCCACTCCGTTGGCATGTATCACAACTCTTCGCATGTTCATGCGCATCTTTGAATAAAGATGGCCAATAAAAACCCGATTGGAGTACTTTAGTGGCTGTTCTCAAACCACTATAGTGACCTCCATACAGAGAGTTGTGACAGTGCCAAAGAATGTCTCTTGACTCCTCAATTGTTACACACCTCCTCAAAATATTGTCTGCTCCTACTTTAAACAGATAAGGATCATCCCAAACATAATATTTTGCATCTGCCAAGAATTTCCTTCTTTGATTGCAAGTGAGGTCTTCCGGTGTTAAACCGGTTGCTTTGTAGTTAGCAAAATCAGCAAACCAAGGCCTCACTTGAATCGCATAAAGTTTTTCATCTGGAAATTCTTCTCTCACCTCCTCTTCTTTGTTTGTAATGTCTACATTGACCAACCGAGACAAATGATCCGCCACCAAGTTTTCGGAACCTTTTTTATCCCGAATTTCCAGATCAAACTCTTGTAATAAAAGGATCCAACGAATAAGCCTTTGTTTGGAATCCAGCTTGGTAAGCAGATATTTTATCGCCGAGTGGTCAGTGTAGATTACAACTTTTGAACCAATCAAATAAGCTCTAAATTTTTCCAATGCATATACTATGGCTAGTAATTATTTTTCAGTTGTTGCGTAATTAACTTGTGCTTCATTCAACACTTTACTAGCATAGTGTATGGCATGGAAAATTTTATCGCTTCTTTGTCCTAACACCGCACCAACTGCATAATCGCTAGCGTCACACATGAGTTCGAAATCAAGGTTCCAGTTCGGTGCTACGATTATGGGTGCGGTGACCAACTTTTCTTTCAAATCTAGGAAACCTTTAAGACATGATTCATCAAAAAGAAAAGGCGTACCTTTGTTGAGCAAACTGCTCAATGGCTTTGCTATCTTTGAAAAATCTTGTATGAATCTCCGGTAGAAACCGACATGTCCTAGAAAGCTTCTTATCCCTTTAATGTTAGTTGGAGGTGGTAGTTTCTCGATAACCTCCACCTTGGCTTTGTCCACCTCTAGCCCTTCAGAAGAAATCTTGTGACCAAGTACGATACCCTCAGTGACCATAAAATTGCATTTTTCCCAGTTAAGCACTAGGTTGGTCTCCACGCATCTCCCCAAAACTACATCAAGGTTTTTTAAGCACAATTCAAAAGATGATCCATAAACAGAGAAATCATCCATGAACACCTCAATGCATTCTTCTATTAAGTCCGAGAATATAGCTTGCATACACTGTTGAAATGTGGCCGGTGCATTACATAACTCAAAAGGCATTCTTCGGTAAGCAAAGATGTCAAAAGGACACGTAAAAGTTGTCTTCTCATGATCTGCCGGATTTACCGAAATTTGGTTGTACCCCGAATATCCGTCCAGGAAATAGTAGAAATTTTTGCCGGCTAGCCTCTCCAACATTTGATCCATGAAAGGTAGTGGGAAATGATCTTTCCTTGTAGCTTGGTTCAACCTTCTATAGTCGATACACATCCTCCACCCGGTCACCGTTCTCGTTGGAATCAACTCATTTTTATCGTTTTTGATAACCGTCATGCCACCTTTCTTGGGAACTACTTGTACCGGACTCACCCATGCACTGTCGGATATAGGATAAATTATTCCGGCTTCCAAGAGTTTGACAACTTCTTTCCGGACTACCTCTTTCATCGATGGATTTAGACGCCTTTGAGGTTGCGCAACTGGTTTGAAATTTTCCTCCATCATGATCTTATGCATACAATAGGCCGGACTAATACCCTTCAAGTCGGATAACACCCATCCTATTGCACCTTTGTTCTTTTTCAATACTTGAATCAACTTGTCTTCCTCTAGTGTGGACAATGTGTTGCTTATAATCACCGGTTCAAGTCTAGTTTTTGCTCTTCCATTTTCTTCTTCGCATCCAAGTCTTCCGTTATTTCTTCTTGATAAATCAGCTCACCACAAGATTCTAACTCATGCAACATTGCTTCGATCTCTCGTTCCTCATTGTCGGTCAACACGTTGTATGCTCCGATAAGGGATCTTTCTAGAGGATTAGAAATATGAATTTGGTTCGCGACCTCTACTACCTCCTCTTCAATTGCATCGATTCAGAAAGAATCATGCTTGTCGTTTGGATGCTTCATAGCTTCAAAAAGATTAAAGGTCACCTCCTCGTCTTGCACTCTCACCTTCATTAGTCCATCATCTATGTCAATCATCATCCGAGCTGTTTTCATAAAAGGTCTTCCAAGAATTAGAGGCACATCACGATCCTCATCCATCTCCACTATCACGAAATCTACCGGAAACAAAAATTTGTCCACTTTCACTAACATGTCTTGCGCAATTCCGTATGGTGAAGTGGTGGACTTGTCGGCTAATTGTAGAGTCATCCTTGTCGATTTAATCTCAACATTCCCCAATCTTTTGACAATGGAGAGGGGGATTAAATTTATGCTAGAGCCTAAGTCAATCAAACCATTACCAATGTATGTGCTTCCAATGGTTACCGGTAAAACAACTCGGCCTGGATCGGACTCCTTCCTTGGGAGAGTCTTTTGGATGATGGCATTACACCGTGCATCAAGTAATATGGTTTCGTCTTCCACGTGTCTCATTTTCTTTGTAAGAATGTCCTTCATGAACTTAGCATACCGTGGCATTTGTTCTAATGCATCAGCAAATGGAATGTTGATTTGGAGTTGCTTGAAGATGTCCATGAACCGTGCATAACGCCTAGCATTGTCCTTCCTTGATGGAGCATGTGGATAGGGTAGATGTTGGGTTGGAATGACGCTCACACCTTTCTCTCCTTTCTTTTTCTTCCTTGGTTCAGCATCCTTTTTTACTTCAAACTCAGGTTGCTCTTTTGCTGGCAAAACCTGCTCTTTTCGCGGCGCGAACTGAGCATTTCCAGCAGCGTTCTCCCTTCCACCAACCATGTCCTCTTCTTCCAGCATCCGATCCATATTGTTCTCTTCTATAATCTCTTCACGTTTTTCACTTACCAACTCTTTACCGCTCCTCGTGACAATTGCTTTACAATGCTCCTTTGGATTCGGTTGAGTGTTAGCAGAAAAGGAAGATCCTGCGCTTTGTTCCGACAGTTGCTTCGCAAGTTGGCCTACTTGATTTTCCAGATTTTTAATGGCTGCTTCGTTACTCTTCTGATTCGCCATGGAGGCTTGCATGAATTGTTGAAGAGTATCCTCTAACTTGGAACTTCCTCCTTGCGACTGCTGTCCTTGAGAATTTGGATGTTGGTAAGGACTTTGCTGCTGAAAATTTTGATTGTTGAACCTTGATGGTTGATAGCCTTGATTGTTTCTTGGTTGGTAGCCTTGATTGTTAGGCTGTTGTCTTTGATAGCCCTGATTTTGATTGTTCACATAACTCACTTCTTCTTGGGGTGGAGGACAAAAACCAGTAGGGTGATCCCCTTGACATAATTCGTAACACGCTACTTGATGCCTAACTTGAGACCCTTGAATCTCTTTCATTTGCTGTGGAAGCTTGGCCATTTGTTGAGTGAGCAACTCCACTTGTTGAGAGAGTAGCTTGTTTTGAGCAAGAATGGCATCATTGTTATTTAACTCAAGAACTCCCGGCTTACGTTGTGAAGGGCTACGATCATGTTGACTTTGGTGATCATTAAGTGCCATCCGTTCAATAATGACTTTAGCTTCTTCCGCAGTTTTTGACATAAGCGAGCCACCCGCGGTGGCGTCCAGAAGTGTCTTGTGAGTTGATTGGAGTCCATTTAGAAAAATATGGATTTGAGTGAGCTCATCAAAACCATGACCCTTGCATTTTCTCAACATTGACTTGAATCTTTCCCAAGCTTCATTTAGAGACTCGTTGCCTCCTTGAGTGAATACCGCAATAGCCGTTTTGGCTTCCATGAATCGGGATTGAGAGAAATATCTTTCTAAGAACTTTTCTTCTAACAAATTCCAATCCGTCATCACTCTCGGTGCTTGATCAAGGTACCACTCTTTTTCCTTCCCCACTAAGGAGTGTGGGAACATCCTCTTGAATAGTGCCTCTTCACCCGTTTCATCTATTCCCGTAGAACCCGCAATCTCATAAAATTTGATGAGATGGGTATACGGATCTTCATGATCCATTCCGGTGAATGGATTCGCATAGAGAAGTTGGAGGATTCCGGTCTTCATCTCCGTATTTCTTCCTCCACGGGCAAATTGAGCATTCCTTCTTGGACTATTAGCGGATATTTCGGTACGATTATCCTCTGCCATGTTTCCTTCACAAGCCTCTACAACCACTTCTTCGATTAGAACAAGTGCGGATGTAGATGTTTCTTCTCTCTGGTTCCTCTCTTCGGCTAGTTTCCTTCTTCTTCGTGTTTTGCTATTGAGCTTCCGAAGTGTTCTTTCAATTTCAGGATCGAATTGAAGTTGCTCCTCGGTTGCTTTTCCTCGCATGCACTAGAATCTACAAAACTAACAAACCAAGTGAAACAAAAGAGGGATAGCAATAAAAGTAACAAAACATAAAACAATGAATTATTGCAATGCTTGTAATATCGAACACCAATCCCCGGCAACGGCGCCAATTTGTTGAAAACTATATCTTCGGCAAATAATTTTATATCGTATCCACAGAGATTGGTTGATATTACCGCCATTCTATAATCCAAATGTTATACGTTTAGAAAGTAACAAGTTGTTTTGTTTGGAAAATTATATTGTGAGTAAATGTCACTAAAAACAGTAAAATGGTTTTAATCAAATGTAAAAGCTTGGCAAGATTGGAGTTCACTATTTCAAATGCTTATGATTCCTTATGATAACTCTACAGATTTAAGATTATTGATGATGTTCAAGTATCCTCTCAAAGTCATTTATGTCTAAATGATATTATGATAATCACTATATTGATCCTTAGACGATCTCTCCACCTAACTATCAATATAGTAATCTTTAATGTTTAATACCAAAGAAGAGTAATGAATAAATCTATCTCTACAACTTATTCACTACTTGAAAATCTGTTTTATATCAAGACTCAAATAATCTCTCTCGACAACTACTCAAATCTGGTTTTCAACTTAGGGCAAAAACAGTATTCAATACATCAACAATCTTTATCATATATATAAATCAAATGGAATACATAAACATATGAGAATAGCTACTACCTCCAATCTTGACAAAAGGGAGTTTAGCTCCTCATCATCATTGTTACAAAGCAGAATGTTAAAGAAGAAAAACTTTGTTTTCTCTCTTACAAAATCTCCCAATGTTAATGTGTGAATCGTAATGAATGAATACCCTAGAATAATGTAATTTTTCTACCAAAAAGGGTTGACATTTCCTTAATTGGTCATTCTCATCCAAAGCAGAAAAGCTATTCCAAGGCAGACACCAAAATGGCAAACAGCTTTTTCTGAAAGACAGCACTTTTGGCCCTTAATCAGCTTGCTGGATTCGCAGCCTTCGCGGCGCGAACTGATGCTTATCCAGCTTCCTTGTTTTGCAAGCTTCATCCAAGATGTGGTGTTGCATTCCAAAAGCTTTTTCATCTAAAAGTTCTACAAAACTGAAGAATCTGTGAAATAACTATTCAAAACAAAATAAATTAAATCCAATTGCATTTATACAAATTAATAAGAACAAAAGTGTGTAATTACATCAAAGTTTGGTAAAAGGGACCAATAAAATGATAAAAAAAGTAGTACTAATTGGTCCCTAACAATAGGTAATGATAAGACGACTAGCCGAAATTTGGGAAATCAAAAGGTCGTTTCCTCGATCGACGTGCTCATGTCGAAACTAGCCTTTTCAGGGGGCAATTTGTTAGCTGACCAATTTCATCCAGAGAAGGAAGCCAATTTGACTAAGGAACTTGTCAGAGCATCCTCGACAGGATGGTGGAAGCGTCTATAGGTCTAAATTTACAAGCCTCAGTCGAAGTCGAAGTGCTTGAATGGTGAAGGTAGTCGTGGGCAATCAAAGAATGTGGGTAGTTATTTACCAACATGGGGGAAGTGGACAGACACGTGGTATCACGAGATGTTTTTGTAACCTACAAACGGTTACTATCAAATATTATTAAAGCCAGTGTTAGGGGATGTTCTAGAGGTGGAATTTTGAACATTTGCAGTAGGAGTAAAACTTGAAGTACCAAAGTGTAGCGGGGTATTCGTTACCATTAGAGATATTGACTAAATCCAAGGTAAACCATACAAGTCGAGTCGCCACTGTAACACCTCAAAATTTGTCCTCCTCTCTTGGGACTAGCTTAGCATATTGCATTTCATTTGTAGGACATTAGTCATTGCATCTTTGCATATCATGTGGAAACATTGAGCAAGCCATCCTCCTAAGTCTTGTTCAGAAGATAAAGAGGTTAAAGGATTCAAGCCTGAGGGTCTTAATGGATTGATCACTAGCCATCTGAGGGTTTGTGCTTCAATTAGGGTTTATTGGTTCCTCAATGAGATTGATCATTATCTTGGTTGAAATGGTACATCATCATCATCAAGGTTCATGGTGCCTGATCTGATTCCTTGGGATTAGGGTTTTGACCTCTGGTCAACCCTAATCAGTTGAATTATGTCTATCAGGGTTGGTTCATTGAGTTCATGTGACCTGGGGATCATTTTGAAGTGGTTTGATCAAGCATTGGAGGTTCAAAGCTCATCAGTCAAGATGCAATTCATCTGAAACCCTAGAAAGTCAACAGAAGTCAACTGTCAATTCAATCATGGATTTGAAGGTGGGAGATGGTTAGAGATGCCTCATTCATGTCCATACAAGTCTCATTTGATATTTCAAACATCAACAATGAAGAATTTGAGGTCAGATGAAAACTTTCCAAAAATAGTAAGTGACCTGTAATTTGGAATTGCCAAAAATGGAAAGGTCTTTTCCTCAAGTTTACATGACCAAAAATGCTTCAAATAAAATTTTGTTGAACATGAAAGTTGTAGATCTTGCTCTCCCATTTCCAAAATGTCCAAGAACATCAATTTCTCATTTGTGGTTGAAAAGATATGGATCAATCTTTGCCAAGTGAATTTGAACTTCAAGAAGGCATAACTTTTTAACTATAAGGCCAATTGAGATGGTTCCTTTTGCAAAATTTCTCTCTTGACATGCACTATCCAATTCATGCATCACATATCATGCATTTCCATCACAAAAATATTGGCATTTTCATTTGAATTTTGGAGGGAAAATGGTAATTTGAAAAATATGCATTGTTTTCACTTCCCACCAATTACACTTGGCTCTAAACAACATTTCATGTGGATTTCAAGTGAATTTCATGCACTGTAGCATTGCATGCATGCATGAGGGGTGAATTGGACAATTTGGCATTACACTTCAATTTCACTTAATCCTTTGCATTTGCTTAATCATGATTAGCATACATCATTAGCAGACCATATATATAGCATAATCATAACTGTTTTGGGATTAACACATCAAATTCTCAGATCTAGATCCATTTGCAAAAATCTTCACAATTTTCTCTCTCACTTTTTCTTCAAAATTCTTCACAAGCCTTGCCTTGTTCTTGATTGCATCATCATCCATAAGCATATTTGGAGATTTTGGAAGCAAGATCCATTGATTTGCAAGCAGATTTGAGGACTGTTGAAGTTTTGCTCATCAATGGCAAGTGGAGATTTAAGCTAGATCGTGCTAGTTTAACACTCAAACTTTCCTCCATTCATTCATCCAAGAGCTGAGGAGCTTCTGTTTGTGCCTTGCCAAGCCTGAAAGCCTCGATTTCACTTCTGCACTTCCAACAAGGTTAGAATTCGACTTTCATGATTTATGAAATTGATGGATGTAAGTTGTAGATCTTTCATAGGTGGTTAATCTGCACTTTAGATCGTTGAAATCCATGCTGAAATGAATTAGTTATAAGGATTTTAAGTTTGATGGATGAATGTTCTTTGGCTCGAATCTCTTGATGCATGTGGAGTTAGGTTAAATTGAACTTAGATTCGTGTTGCTTGTTGAAAGATCTATCCAATGGTGTGGTTTTTGTGAATTTTTGGACGAAAATGTTTTTGAGCTGATGAACGCGCATGAACATGAAGAACACTTAGGGTTTCATGTCCAGAAATGCTTTTGATCCGTCCTAGCGCGCTGTGCATGTGATTTCGTGTTTGTGGCCATGCAGTGGTACAGCGTGTCTCCTGCGTGGCTAATTGGTTGGTCCAGGTTGCTCGCCCTTGCCACATAGTGTCGCATTACGCGAAAAACCGGCGGGAAAACGAAACAACAGAGCCGCCACCGTGCGTTATTTATCCCAAAAGAGGGAAAGGAAACGCTCAGAGTAAACCTGGAAAGAACATGGTCTCGCGACCAAAGAGAATGGGATCGGGAGTCGGTTATGCGGAGGGAAGGTATTAGCACCCCTACGCATCCGTCGTACTCGACGGGATCCACGCACAATAGAAAGGAAAATGGTTGCTAAAACATTGCTCACACACACACACACACTGGCTAAAAGAGACAAAAGAAACTGACTGAAACTGACTCGGCAGGACATCGTATCCTGGGCCTACTTAGTCTATCAGACATAGACATCAGAGTCGAAGTAGTTCGTACTGGGGAAACGACACATGCTCGCTAGGATATCGCATCCTATGCATACGTATCTCCTTGGACGAAGGAGAATCAGAGCATTCGTAGCTCGGCTGACACACACACAAACAAACACAGGCAAAGGCAAACGTGGAGCCCGACTGCCAATCACTGGACTTATGTCAGCATCCGAACCAAGACACACACACACTGGAACCCAAATGCCACTCGATGGACTTACATCGGCTTCCAAGCACACAACAACACAACAAGTTAATAGGGAGTCGGGGACTCGAGCCTATAACTGTCAAGCACACACTCAAACAAACAGACAACAAATTGCTAAGGAGTCAGGCACTCGAGCCTAGCAACTGTCAAACAACACACACAAAAAGAAAAAAAAAAGGGCGCCCGGAGAGATCAGCTCAATCTCCTGCCTACATACTTCATCTGGTGTGAAGATCAGGGCGATGTAGTTCCCCTACGCAGGGAAAAAGGACTAGCCTAACCAGATAACAGAGGGAGACACAACACTAGGGAGACTACGACTCAAGCCTAGATGTTGTCATGCAAAGTCAACCCTAAGTCAAGGTTTCTAGCTAACTGGCACAAGGGCCAACCTATCCTAATCACGACTTGCACAGGAAGCAAGCCATACAAAAACCAAACTTGCACAGGAAGCAAGGGTCTCGATTGCAACAAGGGCAAGAGAAAGGGGAGGTCTCAATCACACAGGGGTGAGAGAAAAGAGTTAGTGTTAGTGGTTAGTCAAACTCGATAAGACATCGCATCTCGTGCCTACGTATCTCATCTGAACATGAGAATCAGAGTTGCCGTAGTTCGGCTACGGAGGGATAAAGGATCTCGATTGCAACTAGGGCAAGAGAAAGGGAAAGTCTCGATCGCAACGAGGGCGAGAGAAAGGAAAAGTCTCGATCGCAACGAGGGCGAGAGAAAGGAAAAGTCTCGATCGCAACGAGGGCGAGAGAAAGGAAAGTCTCGATCGCAACGAGGGCGAGAGAAAGGAAAAGTCTCGATCGCAACGAGGGCGAGAGAAAGGAAAAGTCTCGATCGCAACGAGGGCGAGAGAAAGGAAAAGTCTCGATCGCAACGAGGGCGAGAGAAAGGAAAAGTCTCGATCGCAACGAGGGCGAGAGAAAGGAAAAGTCTCGATCGCAACGAGGGCGAGAGAAAGGAAAGGTCTCGATCGCAACGAGGGCGAGAGAAAGGATCGCAACGAGGGCGAAAGCAAACAAGGATTAGTCTAAACTAAACCTAACTTGCACAGGAAGCGAGTCAAACAAACATACAAGTACAGATAGCACACACTATACACAAGCAAGTGGCTCGAACAAGGGTTAGGTTTTAGTCGAGGGGTCATGTCAACCTCAACAAACAAACCTCTGGAATGGGGTGAGTGTTGCTCTTAACCTTGCCATTGAGGGGCTAAGGTGAAGCAGATGAAAGGAGATGAGGGGTGTGCCTCATTGCTTCTATCCCTGGCCTGGGAGAGCATTTGACAAGAATGTGTGGGTTCAGAAAGTGGGAACCCTTCTACACATTTGATACTGACTCAACTGTGCAATTGCACAAGATCTTGGGTTTTTATCTGAAATGCATCAACACAGTAGTGTGAGCAAAACAGAAGACACACTGAATAGCAGGGGATAGGTTGCTTATCCCTTGGTTCTGCCAATTGCCTCTTCACTTAGGAGGTCTTTGACTCTATACAAGGACAATTTAAACATACACAAGCATTGCCTCTTAAGGAGGACTTCAGACAGTTTGCCCGGCCAAATAACAGACCGGGTCTCCAGACTACATGAAGAAAAAGGAATTATACCTCAAACAAGTTGCTAAATAGCAAAGCAAAGCAAGTTCAAAGAACTTAAGCAACTAAGGGTACTTGATTTTGAAGAAATGAGTGAACAGTGGTTGTTTTGATGTTTGCTGGTGAAACAGATGCACCAAGATCCTCCAAATGATGATTGATGAAGACCTTGAGCTCAGTGAAGCTTGGAAACAAACCAATCGAATTTCACCATTATTGAAGCTTGGAAAACCAGTTCATGTAAATGCTGTTACAGTCAAGATCCAGGGCTCCCAACAGCTCCCAAAATGATGGCAAAGGCAAAAACAACTGAACAGGGGTCGACTCCTTTGAAGGTTTGAGCAAAAAATTCCAAAATGCAAGATGGGAGTATTTGAGAGAATGAAGAGTTCTGTGACTGATAGCTGCTGCTAGGGTTGAGAATGACAGAAAAATCACTTTATATTTGCTGTTTATCCTTGTTTATGAAGTGGTAAACTTGTTTAACTCAAATCAACTAAAAATGCCATATTGCTAATTTTGCACCAAGGGCAAATGGAGGTATGGTTCTGGTCGAGTTGGGCCTTAAACATGTTGCAAATAACATCTAAAACAAGTCCCAAATGGCCAAATGTGATGAAAATACTTAATTCAAAAAGTCAACCTTTGGTCCACACTTGAATTTAAATGAGACAAGTCAAAAAATGCCATTTTGATTGGCAAGGTTTTGGTGTATGAAATTTATATTTTTGGAAAGAGGAGATGAAATGTGGTTTGTAGGAAAAAACCTCACCAAAATTGGCCAAATGGTTTGAGAGATATGGCCTTTTGAAGTTCAAGATTTTGTGAAAATGATTTGATCATATCTTGACAACCATGCATGGGAATTGAGAGTTCTTGGACTTTTTGAAAATGGGAGGACAAGATCTTCAACTTTCATGTTGGGAAAAAATTCATTTGAAGCTTGTATCATGATGTAAGTTTAGGATCAAGAAGTTTCCATTTTTGGCAGTTAAAATTACAGGTCCAATTTCAATTTTTGGAAATTTTCTGATTGGCTTCAAATTCTTCAATGATGTTGATTGACATGATATATGAGGCCTATTGGGACATGAATAAGCTCTCTCAAACCATTTCCATCCATCAAAACCATAAAATCAACCACAATTGACCAACTTTGACTTTCTAGGGTTTCTGACTGTCTGTGCATGAACTGATGGCTTCTGAACATCCAACCCTTGACCTAAACACTTCAAATGGGCCTCCAAGTCATGTGAACTTGTTGGACAAACCCTAGGGCCTTTGCTCCTTGAGAAACACCCTTGCTTGCTTCTTGACTGATCTCCTGATCAGTTTGACCTAATTTCTTGCTTGCTTGCTCTTGAGGCAACTGGGGACAATGCAATGCTATGCTATGACCTAATATGAGATGGTATATGCAATGATAGGTGCAAATTTGAGGTGCTACAGCTGCCCCTATTCAATCAGCTGGGAACCCGAACGGATGATAGCAGCAGCTGTCAGACTTTCAGGGTAAACAGGGATTGAATACAAAAGAACCGTAGAAATTTGCACCGACTGGATATAATACACGAGAACCATGTCATTTACTGATGAAAACTGCACGACAACTTCAGAAAAGCAAAACCATTTACCGATGGTTAAAAACTGAGAACTTGATATTTACCGATATCAACTTCAGCGAGACCATTTACCGATGGCTGCTGGGAAAACAGACTTCTGAAAAAGTGAAACCATTTACCGATGGTTAAAACTGGAAACTTGATATTTACTGATATCAACTTCAGCGAGACCATTTACCGATGGCTGCTGGGAAACAAACTTCTGAAAAGAGAAACCATTTACCGATGGTTAAAACTTGATATTTACCGATATCAACTTCAGCAAGACCATTTACCGATGGCTGCTGGGAAACAGATTGATGAAGAGAGGAAGCAAGACCATTTACCGATGGTGGCTTCAGAGAAACTTGACATTTACCGATGTCAAACTTAGCAAGGCCATTTACCGATGGCTGCTGCAACTGGGAATTCGATATTTACCGATATCGGAGAAAACTGGGCCATTTACCGATGGCATCCGCTTGGGGAGGAACAAAATCTTTGTGGTGATACCCGACAAGACGTTTACCGACGACCTCTGGGGATTTTGATTTTACTAACGAGAGAACAAAGAATGACCAGACATCTACCGATGACTGGGATGGGACCCGATGTTTACCGACATCGAAAGATGATGTTTACCGACATCGCAAAGAATGACCAGACATTTACCGATGACTGGGGTGAGACTCGATGTTTACCGACATCGAAAGATGATGTTTACCGACATCAAAAAGAATGACCAGACATTTACCGATGACTGGGATGAGAAATTTATTGGGGAAAGACCAACAAATATTTGCAACTGGAAACCAGATAGGACATTTACAGATGACTCTACTGGGGATTTCTAGCTGGGGAATTATCAGACATTTACCGATGACTGAAGGAAAGACTCGATGTTTACCGACACCGAAACAATGGCGTTTACCGACACCAAAAAAATGACCAGACATTTACCGATGACTGGGTGAGACTCGATGTTTACCGACACCGAAGCAATGGCGTTTACCGACACCAAAAAATGACCAGACATTTACCGATGACTGGGGTGAGACTCGATGTTTACCGACACCGAAACAATGGCGTTTACCGACACCAACGGAGAGGAGGAATACTTCTTCGATTTGAAAATCGGAAATTGGCCTGAACGCCACTTCGGTCTGAATACCGGAAAATTGGCCTGAGTGCCATGAGTACATCGACCTGATCGTCGGAAACTCCTTCGGTCTGAATACCGGAAAAAACATAAGTACATCGACCTGATCGTCGGAAACTTCTTCGGTCTGAAAACCGGAAAAACGGCTTGAGTGCCAAAGCGTGAATTGGTTTGTGTTCCAAAACACTCAACATCCTGAAGAGGGCTAGAAAAGCAGTCTTGTTAAAGGATGGACATTCGATTCCACAAGGAATACGAATCTTACTCTGCTGGAGATAACAATCGAAAGATTGACCAAAGAGTGCATGAGATATATTATCTATAGCCATCAAAACGTAGATAATAACCTCGCATGGAAGATTATCCATAACCGGGTTGTAGGTTGTTAAATGAATAATCGACCGAAAAGAAAGGCATCAGGGCACCAGGACTAGGTATGCAAAAGATGACCAATCAAAAGAGGATAAAGTTGCTAACTCGGAGCAAGTATCCAAAGGGGAAAGAATATCAATACCGCAAAGCGGATACTGATAACTGCAAAGAGGGGATTACATCTACCTGTTTGTAGGCAGAAAACCACGGAAAAGTAACCAGTCATCATCGGGATGAGCACAAAGGGTTAATTCCAACAAGGGGATGAAAGTGGGATTTTACAACTACCAGCTAGTGGGTAGAAAACCACAAAGATAGGACTTACAACTACCGGTTCGTAGGTAGAGGCCATCAAACAGAATGAACCACAAAGGTTACCTCTGCTAGGGGGTGAAAGTGGGATTTTACAACTACCAGCTTGTAGGTAGAAAACCACGACGATAGGACTTACAGCTACCGGGTTGTAGGTAGAGGCCATCAAACAGTCTTCTGAGAGATAGAGTGAGAAAAAAGGATTTACAACTACCGGGTAGTAGGTAGAAGACCATCAAACAGTCTTCTGAGAGACAGAGTGAGAAAAAAGGATTTACAACTACCGGGTAGTAGGTAGAAGACCATAAAGAAAGGACTTACAGCTACCGGTTCGTAGGTAGAAGCCAACAAATTCCGCTGACGATAAGATGAATGAGTGCCGGTTAGTGAGCAACTATTCATTTATGCCCCAGGGAAGTACAGGAGACAGCCAACAGGAAGCCAATTTAGGATTGATCCAAAAAGGCAGACTGAACAAGACTCATCCTAATGAGGAAAGAACTCAATAGGGAAAACCCATCCCGTGTAGGGAGGGAACGGAAGCAACCGTCATCCACGAGGATGTATCTCAGTGGGGAAATGGCAGGAAAGGATAGACACTTTCTGCTTAAGGGGTTGGCTCTACATGGAGAGATCAGACACACCCAACTCTGCTAGGAGGATCTACTGGAGAGATCTGTATCAACAAATAGCAGGAGGTAGCAATCAAACAGATACCCGGCGACAGCTGCAACATGAGTATCCAAATGCTATGATTATGCATGTATGCATTATGCATGATGAACGTATGATGAATGCTGACAAACAGACATGCTCAACACGCAGGTCCGGGAATCAACCGTCCGGAGAGAAAACCAAAGCCACCAGAGAGCAAAGAAAATCCACTGGGGACTGGGATATCAAGGAACATTTATCCTGCAGGGGAGGAAGGCCACCGGAGGCTTCCGGAGGGATCGTCAGTCACAACCGGAGAACAGAGTCCAACATACAGGCGTATGTGCCACAACAACTCGTGATGAAAATCTGAGATACCGAGAAGCAACCAGATCTCTGATGAGGATACATAGGCATTGATAAGGCTCATCATGCCAACAACTCCGCTGGGGGATCCATCCGAGGGCATGACATAGTACTGGGATGTTGATCTACCAAATACTGAATCTTCAAAGAAAAACACCCACGTTGGGGGAGAGATGAAGACTGCTCTGCTGGAGAGGCGAAAGTTGAAGTCTTCAGTAAACACTCTGCTTGGGGAACTGCCCCACAATAATGTCCGAAACAGCAAACTTGCTGGGGATGCCCCACGATAGGGCTCAAACAGCACTCTACTAGGGATGCCCCATAATAGAGCTAACAGGGGTTTGGAGGAAGAATCTGTACTGCCGGGAACATGAAGATGAATAACTTCAAACGACACTGCATCGGGCAACTTCACTGAGGAGAGACCATACGAGGTTCTGCAGGACAAAGATACAGTCATGCTCGAGATACGAACAATTGTCTTACCTGTTGGTAATCATACCACCCCCGGGAGAGCACTGTGGGTCTCCTAAGTATTCTTCCATCATTGTGAATGTTCACTTTGTTTAAGAACATTTTTTTTTGAAAAATTTGTTTATTTTGAAAAACAATGATACTTTATCAATTAAAGCATGCAAAACATTTGTTGAGTTGAAACAAAAAGGAGTGCAAATAATTGGATAAAAGCTCAAATTAATGTGATGGGATGGTAGTCTGCAAAGGGCGAGACTCCATAGATCTGTACAAGTTTGAAATCGGTGATATATATTGGAGAGGGCTACATTGAACATAATGACCTTTCCTCTACCATTCTGAATTTTCGATGTATTCAAAGCTTCAGTCGACGACGAATCGAGAATCCCTGACGGATGACAGATATAGAGCACAGTCTTGTCAAGATGCAGTTACTTGCCAAATCCCTAATTTTTGCCTAGATTGTCCCAGTGTGAGGTGCTCAATCTAGCGGGACGCGAATTCTCTCTTTTTTTTCAATGTCTCTAACTTTTGCCTGGATCGCCCTTTCGGGTTTTCAATCCACCGAGACGCTCCTTTTTGCCTAAGTCGCCCTTTGGGGTGTTCGACTTATCGAGCTTTTGCTTTTTTTGTTTTAGGCGAAGTATTTCTTGACTGCATCAGAATTCACAGGACGAGTGAACTTCTCCATCCATTGTTGTAGGTGTCAAAACATTGCCTGAAGAGGCTGGACGTTCATAGCTTGGAGTCCACTTGCCCCTGGAATCGGGCACGAAAGACATGACTTTCTTGAGCACAGGGTCCCTCGGAACACACGAGGCTTGACCTTCTTGTTGAATGCTTTTTCTCTCTCTGCTGATATGACTGACCATGACACATGGCAGTTGATCTCTTCTTTTCGATTGGATTCACCTGGTCATAGTGACTCTGAATCCATTCAGCATCAGTCAACTTGGGACTTTGAGGGTGCTATTTCTCTTTTTTTTTTTTTCTTCTTTCTTTTTATTTTGCTTTTGATTTTGCTTTCTTTTGATTTCTTTTGATTTTGCACCCTCCTCTTTTTTTCTCTTTTTTTCTTTTTTTTGTTTGATTGATTTTTTTTTTGATGCCCCAGTTGGCTGTTCTGCTGATTCTCGAGATGCAGCTGAGTGATCTTCTTTTCTTGCTCAAGAAGTCGGGAAATCTCGTCAGGAGTCCCTTCAACATCATCTTCGTCTGCTTCGAATACAGGGAATTCAAAATTGGGAGATGACGTCCGATCATTATGTTCAATGGGTTTGAGAAACAACCTGCATAATGATTTTGATATGAAAAGCTTTTTGAAAATCAAACAAGACAATCGTTATGCAGATGAAAAGATTGCTTTTATTCTTGTTTTTAAAGGTTTTTTGTGATCACCAATTTCATGCAAAAAGCGAAAAGGGAAAACAAATGGAAAAACAAATGTTTAACATGAATTTATTTGAATGAAAATATCATTGCACAGAATGTTGCCAACAATGCCATCACTTCTCCTTTTGGCATGGGAGAAGGGTTTTTAAACAAAGTGATTGTTACTCTGACTTATGAACAACTGTAGGAACGCCCACAGTGACCCAATTGTGATAGATCCCGCCGGGGATGACAACTGTCAGTATCTCTTGCATCAGCAGCTTCTGTTTTCTGAACAACCTTTCTGAAGAAAAAGTCGGCGCCAGCCCAGGACTTGTTATCTTCAGGCTTGATTAACACGGGGACCTAAATCCTCCAAGATCAGAATACCTGACCTCACAAGGTCTTGAACCTTCATCTTCAGCTGGAAACAACTATCCACATCATGACCAGGAGCTCCTGAATGATACACACAATGCTGTTCAGGCCTATACCACCACCGAGGGTTGACAGGTATGGGCGGCGGGTCCCTGGGAGTAATCAAGTTCCGCTCTATCAGAAAGGGATACAGTTCGGCGTAGGACATGGGGATTGGATCAAAAATGATCCTCTTCCTCTCATTACTCGTACTGGCTTGCTGGGAAGCCTGCTGCTGAGGACGATGTTGTTGATGCTGATATTGCTGAGTTGGTCTTCTCTGTTGTTGGGGTTTAGTTGCCGGAATAATCACAGCAGCAGCCTGACGATACTGTCCTCTGTTCACACTCCTCCGACGGTGCACAACATTTGTCTCAATCTCTCCCCTTTTGGGTGCCCCAGAGGATGGCTTCTTAGAACCGGAAGAACTTGAAGAGCCAGGATGGCGAACCGGAGCGCGGGTTGCTCTGACATTAACAGTCTCTGCAGCAAGAGGCTGTTCACTGATTTTGATCCCCTTCAATTCATCATCCACGGCATAATCATCGACGAGAATAGTGACAGCGGCGTTCTCATGAACGGGTACACCCACTGGTGGAGCACAGTGGATTGGTGGAATCACGGCTTCCAGTCTCTGGGCTAAAGCACGCAGCTCCTCTTGCCCCTGAACAACTCCTTGCATCATTGTCATGAACTGGGCCATGTTTGCCCTCATCTCGGCCAATTCTGCTTGAACCTGATCCATAATCCTCTGATGATTGAGTCTGGTTGAGTAACGGTGCGGAAGACGATCAGCAATCCTGTCTCAGTCAAAACCCAAAGTGAGAAGTCACGTCCCCAAACATGTCTGCAATGCAAGGATGCTATGTGTATGATATGCATATGATGCGAATGCCATTTTATCATGAATGATCCTGAAAAGGATATGCGTATGCGAGTTAACTTTTTTTTTCATTTTCATGCATTACTATTTTTTGGAAAATAAACATGCTATGCTGCAAATGATGGAGCCAAGACTGGCAGGAACTGGCATTTGAGGAACCATCTGAAACCCCAAAGTCATCTGAGGAGCTGTCATCTGAACCCATTCTTAGAAACCAAATCATCGTCTGAACGAGTACCCTCAAATTCAACCCAGGGATCCGAAATAAACGGAACCCTCTGATCAATACCGGGGTCGAACCTCCGGCGTCCAGAAATAAATGTCCAGAATTCATAGTCACCATCTGTACTGGGAGTCACCAACTGTACCTGTAATGATCAACCCTTCCCCACTCACGGGTGTAGTCTAGGCCAGGGTAAAGCTGAGAGAAACGCAGCATAAATAACCTTTCGCAGAATATCATCCTGTGCACACCCGATGTATGCACCGATAATATCCCACCAGGGTCTGAACTGCTCGTGATATCAATGTTCCGCTAAGTGGCGCAATACCACCCGCTTCCCATGAATCACTCTATTCCTAGGTATCCTAGATTTCACTCATGGTCTGGGTATTGGACCTTTTACCTCAAGTGACTCCCACCCCCAAACAGAGAAACACAGACAGCACAACCAGGCAGAATGAATAATGAATATGAATGCAAACATTAATGCACACAATAAATGCAAACAGTAAATGCAAATATATACAAACGAATGCAATAAAGTACAACAGCAAACAGCAACCAAAACCCTAACCTAGAGAGCGCTAGGAGAGACTCGCTCAAGGAAGATGGACCAGCATAGGTCAACTTCTCTAAGTCCCCAGCAGAGTCGCCAGCTGTCGCATTACGCGAAAAACCGGCGGGAAAACGAAACAACAGAGCCGCCACCGTGCGTTATTTATCCCAAAAGAGGGAAAGGAAACGCTCAGAGTAAACCTGGAAAGAACATGGTCTCGCGACCAAAGAGAATGGGATCGGGAGTCGGTTATGCGGAGGGAAGGTATTAGCACCCCTACGCATCCGTCGTACTCGACGGGATCCACGCACAATAGAAAGGAAAATGGTTGCTAAAACATTGCTCACACACACACACACTGGCTAAAAGAGACAAAAGAAACTGACTGAAACTGACTCGGCAGGACATCGTATCCTGGGCCTACTTAGTCTATCAGACATAGACATCAGAGTCGAAGTAGTTCGGACTGGGGAAACGACACATGCTCGCTAGGATATCGCATCCTATGCATACGTATCTCCTTGGACGAAGGAGAATCAGAGCATTCGTAGCTCGGCTGACACACACACAAACAAACACAGGCAAAGGCAAACGTGGAGCCCGACTGCCAATCACTGGACTTATGTCAGCATCCGAACCAAGACACACACACACTGGAACCCAAATGCCACTCGATGGACTTACATCGGCTTCCAAGCACACAACAACACAACAAGTTAATAGGGAGTCGGGGACTCGAGCCTATAACTGTCAAGCACACACTCAAACAAACAGACAACAAATTACTAAGGAGTCAGGCACTCGAGCCTAGCAACTGTCAAACAACACACACAAAAAGAAAAAAAAAGGGCGCCCGGAGAGATCAGCTCAATCTCCTGCCTACATACTTCATCTGGTGTGAAGATCAGGGCGATGTAGTTCCCCTACGCAGGGAAAAAGGACTAGCCTAACCAGATAACAGAGGGAGACACAACACTAGGGAGACTACGACTCGAGCCTAGATGTTGTCATGCAAAGTCAACCCTAAGTCAAGGTTTCTAGCTAATTGGCACAAGGGCCAACGTATCCTAATCACGACTTGCACAGGAAGCAAGCCATACAAAAACCAAACTTGCACAGGAAGCAAGGGTCTCGATTGCAACAAGGGCAAGAGAAAGGGGAGGTCTCAATCACACAGGGGTGAGAGAAAAGAGTTAGTGTTAGTGGTTAGTCAAACTCGACAAGACATCGCATCTCGTGCCTACGTATCTCATCTGAACATGAGAATCAGAGTTGCCGTAGTTCGGCTACGGAGGGATAAAGGATCTCGATTGCAACTAGGGCAAGAGAAAGGGAAAGTCTCGATCGCAACGAGGGCGAGAGAAAGGAAAAGTCTCGATCGCAACGAGGGCGAGAGAAAGGAAAAGTCTCGATCGCAACGAGGGCGAGAGAAAGGAAAAGTCTCGATCGCAACGAGGGCGAGAGAAAGGAAAAGTCTCGATCGCAACGAGGGCGAGAGAAAGGAAAAGTCTCGATCGCAACGAGGGCGAGAGAAAGGAAAAGTCTCGATCGCAACGAGGGCGAGAGAAAGGAAAGGTCTCGATCGCAACGAGGGCGAGAGAAAGGATCGCAACGAGGGCGAAAGCAAACAAGGATTAGTCTAAACTAAACCTAACTTGCACAGGAAGCGAGTCAAACAAACATACAAGTACAGATAGCACACACTATACACAAGCAAGTGGCTCGAACAAGGGTTAGGTTTTAGTCGAGGGGTCATGTCAACCTCAACAAACAAACCTCTGGAATGGGGTGAGTGTTGCTCTTAACCTTGCCATTGAGGGGCTAAGGTGAAGCAGATGAAAGGAGATGAGGGGTGTGCCTCATTGCTTCTATCCCTGGCCTGGGAGAGCATTTGACAAGAATGTGTGGGTTCAGAAAGTGGGAACCCTTCTACACATTTGATACTGACTCAACTGTGCAATTGCACAAGATCTTGGGTTTTTATCTGAAATGCATCAACACAGTAGTGTGAGCAAAACAGAAGACACACTGAATAGCAGGGGATAGGTTGCTTATCCCTTGGTTCTGCCAATTGCCTCTTCACTTAGGAGGTCTTTGACTCTATACAAGGACAATTTAAACATACACAAGCATTGCCTCTTAAGGAGGACTTCAGACAGTTTGCCCGGCCAAATAACAGACCGGGTCTCCAGACTACATGAAGAAAAAGGAATTATACCTCAAACAAGTTGCTAAATAGCAAAGCAAAGCAAGTTCAAAGAACTTAAGCAACTAAGGGTACTTGATTTTGAAGAAATGAGTGAACAGTGGTTGTTTTGATGTTTGCTGGTGAAACAGATGCACCAAGATCCTCCAAATGATGATTGATGAAGACCTTGAGCTCAGTGAAGCTTGGAAACAAACCAATCGAATTTCACCATTATTGAAGCTTGGAAAACCAGTTCATGTAAATGCTGTTACAGTCAAGATCCAGGGCTCCCAACAGCTCCCAAAATGATGGCAAAGGCAAAAACAACTGAGCAGGGGTCGACTCCTTTGAAGGTTTGAGCAAAAAATTCCAAAATGCAAGATGAGAGTATTTGAGAGAATGAAGAGTTCTGTGACTGATAGCTGCTGCTAGGGTTGAGAATGACAGAAAAATCACTTTATATTTGCTGTTTATCCTTGCTTAATGAAGTGGTAAACTTGTTTAACTCAAATCAACTAAAAATGCCATATTGCTAATTTTGCACCAAGGGCAAATGGAGGTATGGTTCTGGTCGAGTTGGGCCTTAAACATGTTGCAAATAACATCTAAAACAAGTCCCAAATGGCCAAATGTGATGAAAATACTTAATTCAAAAAGTCAACCTTTGGTCCACACTTGAATTTAAATGAGACAAGTCAAAAAATGCCATTTTGATTGGCAAGGTTTTGGTGTATGAAATTTATATTTTTGGAAAGAGGAGATGAAATGTGGTTTGTAGGAAAAAACCTCACCAAAATTGGCCAAATGGTTTGAGAGATATGGCCTTTTGAAGTTCAAGATTTTGTGAAAATGATTTGATCATATCTTGACAACCATGCATGGGAATTGAGAGTTCTTGGACTTTTTGAAAATGGGAAAACAAGATCTTCAACTTTCATGTTTGGAAAAAATTCATTTGAAGCTTTTATCATGATGTAAGTTTAGGATCAAGAAGTTTCCATTTTTGGCAGTTAAAATTACAGGTCCAGTTTCTATTTTTGGAAATTTTCTGATTGGCTTCAAATTCTTCAATGATGTTGATTGCCATGATATATGAAGCCTATTGGGACATGAATAAGCTCTCTTAAACCATTTCCATCCATCAAAACCATAAAATCAACCACAATTGACCAACTTTGACTTTCTAGGGTTTCTGACTGTCTGTGCATGAACTGATGGCTTCTGAACATCCAACCCTTGACCTAAACACTTCAAATGGGCCTCCAAGTCATGTGAACTTGTTGGACAAACCCTAGGGCCTTTGCTCCTTGAGAAACACCCTTGCTTGCTTCTTGACTGATCTCCTGATCAGTTTGACCTAATTTCTTGCTTGCTTGCTCTTGAGGCAACTGGGGACAATGCAATGCTATGCAATGGACCATGATATGCTATGACCTAATATGAGATGGTATATGCAATGATAGGTGCAAATTTGAGGTGCTACACATAGCCTTAAGTGAAACGGTGCGTTTCACTTAAGGGCGCTTCAATTCAAAAGTGCAGCCACTTCGATTCCTGGCTCTGGCTGTTTCAAATTTGGCGTTTGCATTTTTGCTCATTTCACCCATGCCATTCATGTACATACTTTCACATGTTTTTTTAATTTTTCATCCATTTCAAAAATTCATATCTCCGTAAATATTGATCCAATTGGCCTGGGATTTTTTGCATGATGTTCCTCAAGATGTCTAGTATTTTATGAGATTTTTTCCAGAAATTGTGCACGGTTGGAATTTAATTTGGCTTAGGGATTATGTATGTGTATGCTTTTCTTGACCTTGCTTGCCATTTGCTTCATGAAATGATGAGATTTTATCCAATGATTGTGAAACTTTGCATGCTTAAACTAGACATCTTTAGTGTCATTTTGGTGTTGATTTTGGATTTTTAGCATTTCTGGTTGTTGAGATATGATCTGGTTAATGAAGGTGTGACAATGTGTGTCAGACCATTTCTTGCTCAATTTGTTGATTTTCTTTGCCATGCCAAATGAATACCAATTGATGTGATTTTTTGCATGATGCTTCTTCTGGATGTTAGGAATGATCATGAATTCTTGTGGATTTTTTGGAATCATTTCTGATTTGTTTGGTATTTTTCTTTCTGGATGACCATTTGTGGACTTTTGAATAGTCATGAACTTCAATGATTTGTGAAATGCTGGTTGTGTATCTTATGATTGTGAAATTTTGTACATTGATTCTAGACACTTTGAAGTTTATTGTGGCTTTGGTTTGAGACATTTATCATTTGTCAATTCTGTTTTAGGCTTGTGTGAACTTGATGCATCTAATTGTGCCCTATTTGAGCTTGTTTTGCTTACCTTGACTTGATGAATATGATTACCATGCTTCTACTAGTCCAAATGCCTTGATTTTGGTGGGACGATCATGTGATGTGTTCTGTTTAGCCATGATTTTTCTTGAGATTTATTGAATCATTTTGGAATTAATATGCATTTGTTCATTCTGTTGCTTCAATGAGCTTTGAAATTGCATGCTTTGCCATGATTGCTTTGTGAAATGAAATTGGTTGATGCTATTGACATGAGACCTTTTGGATGATGTTCTTAATTGATTGAGCTTGATTCTTGTCAATTTTCATGTTCTGTTTTGAATTATTTCTCCCCCTTTGACCCTAGGCCTTGTCCTAGTGGTTGGTGCTTATGTTTGAGCTTTGTTTTCAGGATAAGAAGCATATGGCCTTGAGGAGATTGATTCACATTGCTTAAAGTTGGTTGATTGTTGAATGTTGACTAATCTTGACTTGTTTTGTAGGTTGCTTTTAGCTCCTTTGAGATGAGCTTGTGCCTTGAACCTTGTTGCTTTGTGTGTTTGATTATTGTTGACTGTTGACTATTGACTATTCTGTTTGACTTTTTGAGTTGTATACTGACTGAGTTAGATTGTTTTCAGGTACATTAGTTGCTTAAGTTCACTGTGAACTTGCTTGTGCTTGGTTGCTTAACCAATTAGGTATAACCTCTCTTCTCCATGTAGTCTAGAAGACCTGGCCTGTTATGTGGCCAGGCACCTGTCTGAAGCCCTCCTTAAGAGGCAATGTCTTTGTGTGTTTATTTTTGTGCTAAGCAGGAAAAGTCCTTTGATAAGGCAATTGGCAGACACAAGAGATGTGTAGTCCATCTCCTGCTATTCAGTGTGTCATCCCTTGGCTCACATTACATGTTGATGCCTTGTGGATCTTAACCCAAGATCTATAGAGTCTAATCTTCGTGGAGAAGAGTTCCTACTTTCTGAACTCCCACATCTTCTATTATTCAAAGCTCTCCCTGGCCAGGGATAAGAGCTGTGAGGCACACCCCTCACTTCCTATTTCATATGCTTCACCCTAACTCTCAATGTTAGGGTTAAGAGCTAACATCACCCTGATACAGTGGCTTGTTTGTCGAGGTTGACATGACCCCTTGACTAAAGCTTAACCCTGTGTGAGCCCACTTTGTTTGTATATAGTGTGTGCTATTTGTGTGTATGCTTGCTCTTGTGCTTTGCTTGTGTTGTTTAGGTTTAGCTTGCTCCCTGTGCAAGTTAGCTAGAAACCTTAACCTAGGGCCATGGTGAATTTGCATGATAACTATTAGGCTCGAGTTAGTCTCCCTTCTAGTTGGTCATTTCCCAGTCTCTGGTTAGGTTAGAAGTTCTTTCCCTGTTAAGGGGAACTACGTCGCCCTGATCCTCATACCAGATGAGGTACGTAGGCAGGAGATCGTACGAGGTCTCTCCGGGCACCCTTTTTTCTTTTGTGTGTGTGTTTGCTTGACAGTTATTAGGCTCGAGTTCCCGACTCCCTATTAACTTGTTTGTTGGTGTTTGTTTGTGTGGAGTCCGACGTAAGTCCAGCGATTGGCAGTCGGTTTCCTTTGTTGGTGTTTGTTGTGTGGAGTCCGACATAAGTCCAGCGATTGGCAGTTGGTTTCCTGTGTGTGTTTGTTGGTTCGGAGTCTGATGTAACTCCAGGGATTGGCATTCGGTCTCCATGTTCGCCTGTTTGTGTGGAGTCTGACATAAGTCCAGCGATTGGCAGTCGGTTTCCTGGTTGTGTTTTGTTTCGGCGTGCGTGAGCCGAACTACGGAAGCTCTAATTCTCATTCCATATGAGATACGTAGGCATAGGATGCGATATCCTAACGAGCCCTTTCCCCTCTTCTTCCATCTGTGTTTTATTCTAGTGTGTGCATTCCTTGAGCAGTGTTTAGCAACCTTTCTTCTATTCTTTTGAGCGTGGATCCCGTCGAGTACGACGGATGCGTAGGGGTGCTAATACCTTCCCTTCGCATAACCGACTCCCGATCCCATCTCTCTCTGGTCGCGAGACCATGTCTTTTCCAGGTTTACTTCGAGCATTTCCTTTCCCTCTTTTGGGATAAATAATGCACGGTGGCGGCTCTGTGTTGTTTTGTTTTAGCCCGCCGGTTGTTTTTCGCGGATGCGACAGCCACCGCACTTCTATTTATCCAAAGGAATTGTTAGAAAGCGAACAAAAACCTAAAAGTTTTAACAAAAACTAGTAAAAGAGAAAGAGAGATCTGGGTAAGGGGGTTGGTTATGCAATGGGAAGGTGTTAGGCACCCAAAACATCCTAGGTACTCCTAGGGAGCCCTTTTTATACTTGTTGCAAAGGTAGTTTGTTTTGAGAGAATTTATTTGTGCAAACATGATTGAAGAGATGAGAAGAGAATATACAAGTTATTTACATTTTGTGTTTGAATGGATAAACCCATTGCCTACGTACCATCTTATAAAAAGATTGGGATCAAAACCTCGTAGTTCGGGGTAAAAATCTCAAAACAAAGTTGGTGAATTGATTGGTCCAAAAGCCTTAAGGTCTTTTGTTATCAAAGGGAGAAAACTCAACCAAACCACAAATCCACCATGTGAGGATATCTTCAACATGCTAGTGAGGGGTTAACCCTATAATAAGCATGGAAGACTCCTTGTCCATCACTAAGGATATAGGTGAGTATTACATCTACCACAAAGATAACTCAAACCTAATAGCTAAAGGTTATGGAAAATTTGATTAAGAAGGTGGCCATTGGAACCACAAAAATACATTTAGATAGGTTATATTTACCAATTAAAAGTATGCACAAAAATGGTCAAAGTTGGCTTAAGGATTCAATTCAAAATAAGTGTTGTAAAAAAGAAAGTTTGAAAATTAAAAGCATAAGGCTTAGGTTTCTAATGTTGAAAACAAGTGAAATGTTTGCACAAAAAGTTTTGGCTTGGGTTAGAGTGGAGAGAAGAAGAAGAAGGGCTAAGTCCTAAGCAAAAGCAAAAAAGGTAAAGGGAAAGAAATGAACCACACACAGAGTTCCTCTCTTGAGATCATATTGATGATCCAAGTAGCTCCCATCCTTTGGAATGAGCAATCACAAAGTATAAGAAATCAAACAGGTCTCACAAGAGATCCTCAACGTATCTTGTTTCTTTCACTTAGATGAACATGGCAATGGTCCTCCAATTAAGCTCAAATGGGAACTCCTAGCACAAAAGCACACACATCAAAAGTTCCATGAAGTAAAACAAGAATGGACAAGAGTGAGCTTAGAGATTTGGTCCTTCTAACCCCTCTTCATCATTAAGGTCCATTTTACTCCAATTTTGCATAAGGAAGGTCCTAGAAACTAAGTCCAATTCTCCATTTCTTTGCATAGGGAAAGTCCTAGAAACTAAGTCAATTTCTTTGCATTTGGTTCACCACAATCAAAACAAAACACAAGCAAAATAATATATACACAATTATGTGCTCAAGTGAGCAAAGGGAAAATGGAATTAACATAAACATGTGCTCAAGTGAGCAAAGAGAAAAGCAAATAAATAATATGTGCAAGAATAGTAAATTGCATTAAAGTAAATTGCATAAAGTAAATGTTAATTGTCAATAGTTAGTGTTAGTAGTTAGTGTGCCATAAGGCAAATTTAGCGCTATGTTAAGCAATCGTAATTGGACTTATGTAGAAGTCACAACTATCTGAGGCCGGTCAATAATAATGTAGGCAACAAACACAAGTTAGGAGTCTTGATTAGTGAACCAAGTCCCAACAACTTGCCATGCCAAAAAGAAAATGAGAAGTGATCTTGTATTGGTTTAAGCCTTTTGCATGATTTAGAAGACAACCTATCCTTAATGCAAAGCCATTCACTTGATCAATTGATCAAGATGAATTAGATTTGAATCAAGGAAGGTTAAATCTCCATAGTCAATGCTAACTTATCAACCTTCAACTCATTTATCAAAGAGAAAAAAGAAGAAGAAGAAGAAGGAGATGGATAAGAGCAATGGAGAGAACAAAATGGTAAAAGAAATATAAATGCATTAAATGGAACATCATGTACCAATCCTCATATGTTGACCAATAACATTGAAGGTCAAGGTCAAACAATCAAAAACAGAAGTGAGATGAAGATTGGAAGTCAAGAAATGAATAAACTATTTTTGCCATTTTTTTTAATATTAAAAATAAACTTGAATTAACATATTAAAGAAAGGTCAAACTTCAAAATCACTTCAAATCAACCTTGAAAGGGCCATGTGATTTATCCTAAGTTCAACAAGGTCAAACAAAGTTTGACAAAAAAATTCAGCATTTTTAAAAGTCAGAAACTATTTTTAATCAATTAAAAATGAATAAAAATAACCTAATTGAACTAAAATCTCAAATAAATCTCAAATCAATTCAAAAATTGATGAGAATATTTTTCATAGATCCATCATCATTCAAATAGGTTAGGAAAATATTTTTGTATTTTTTGAATATCAAAAACTATTTAAAATGAATTAAAAATAACCAGAAAAGAGAAAATTCACAAAAAATATCAAATGATGAAATAAAAAATATTAAAAATCAGAAATAGAAACTAGAATTTATTTGGGAAATAATGCAATTGGTCCCATACTTTTTGGATAAGAAATGAAAGAGATATTAATTTTTGAAAATAATTGGAATTAAAGAAAATAAAAGGAAAATAAAACAGAAAATAAAAATTAGAAAAAGCGTGGACCGTCTGATCTAAGCTCATTAATTGAGCTGGCAAATCAAGAGGCCATGAAGCGCGCGCCTACCATGGATCCAAGTCAATGCGTGCACATGAGAAAGAATTAAAAGTCATAACAAGCAAGGGACGAGATTAAATCCGGAGATTAGATCACACGGTCCAGATTTAAACTAGAGAGGATGAAGCCACCGGAGCCACTGTCTTCTCCGGTGAGCTCCAGAATTCCGGCCAAACTGCAGAAATTAAAACCTCAACCAAATCGTGCGATCTATACATCAATAGAAAGTTGGGATGATGTACATCATCCCTGTACCATCCTTTTTCCCTCTAGATCTCCATGGTGTGAGAAATCAGAGATGGAAAAATCTGGTGTTCATCATGAACTCAATGAATTGCAAAAATCAAAAGCATAAACATGATGCCTCTATTGAGAGGACTTCAGCCAACACAAAATCACAGCCAATAGGTCAATGGATTAGGAGAATCGAAGGAAATACCAGTTGGAATGTAAGCTTGAGTTCTGGTGATTTGAGCTTGAAACCTTGCTTGCTTTACCAAAACAGAAGTTCAATAGAGTGTATGATGAAGGTCTAGAAGCATTAGATCTAAGAATACAACCAGATGAAGCTGAATTCTAGATATGAAATTTTTTGAAGAAAATGCAATTGCTTCTTTAGTGATGGTTAGGGAACAATTTCAGCAACATTTCAGGTTAAAATTAGGGTGTGAAATGAGTGGAATGAAGTCTCTATTTATAGAGAAAGTGGCAAGGAAAGTGTGGAATGATCCGTGTGCATGGCATGTGAAGCTTCATTGCATGGGCTTGCATGATCATGCACAAGGCCCAAAAAAATGCCAAATGAACTCTGAGCAATAGCCAAAGGGAAATGGACGTGTAGCTTGCAAGGCAATTGCTCATGTAGCAAGATTTCAAGTGCATTCTCCAATTGTACCTAAACAAACATCCCTTCGAAAGTACCATTTAGAAAATCCAAGCATAGGCATATGGGTAATGGTTGGAAAGGTATTTATATGAGGAACAAATGTTATGTTGGACAAAAACTCATTTGGAGTGTGGAAATTTATGAAATTTGAGTTTAAATTGTGATGTGCAAAACATGTCAAGGCAAGGTTTCTAAAATTGGCCAACTTTCAAGCCCTTCTATTTTGATGATGCAAGCTTCAAATGGAAAAACCTCCAACATAAAAGTTGTATATCTTTTTAAGACAATCAAAATGGACATACATTTTGAATCATTTGGATTTGTGATGAAGACGTTATGGGCACTTGAAGTTGGACTTTTTTTACTTTTAATGCCTTTGACCCAAAAGGACCTATAATGTTTTGCATTATCACATGTATTTCCTTTTGAGATTTTGAAATTTTGTTCAACATAACATTTGAAGTATACATCTTAAGATTTCCAATACATTTGATCCCACATCAAAATCATAAAAAATGAATGAGTTATGTCCTTGGGAAGTTGACCCAAAATTAGGGTTTTAGTCAAAATGACCTATAATGTATTAGAACGGAAGATGGTCTTCCAAACTTCAAATCAAATTTTGATGAACATGAAAGTTGTTCACATTATCCTTAAGAACATGTTTTATTTTGGAACCATCTCCATTTGACCAACACATAAAAAGTTAGGTCTCAGTGCATTTCAAAGTAGTCAGATGAATTGACTGATCAACTTCTCAAGTCCATCCCTCATATCTTGATGAATTGATGATTGAGGACACTCAAATAAGTTCGAATATGCATGAAATGAAGAGTTAAAGAACTTTCCTTGATTGTATTTGACCATGGGCTGAGGTTGCTTCATGAGCAAGGCAATGTAGTGCACAGATGAATTAGGGTTTCTTTGAAGAACAAACCTCAAATCCTTTGACTTTCTTTGATCAAAAATGATGAATTGAGATGCTAGGGAGGCATATTTTATGGATGAGAGCTTTGGGAACCATTACCATGCTTGCTTTCATCTACTTTTGACCATGTATTTGTACCAATGACCTCCTTGAAGCTTTTGACCTTGTGATTGCTCAAGCTACAAACAAAAGATGTTAGTGACATATTTTTGTGATTTTGGTTAGTAAAAATGAGAAAAGCAATGATACACAATTCAAGTATGCTTGGTGATCTCAAACCACTCACAAGGAGTCCCACCCAAAGGTAAAGGGAACCAAGATGCTCAATGATCCTTGAGGCTATGCACATGAAATGTTATGATGCCATGAGGGATCTTAGGGACAAAATTGGGGTCTTACAGATGCCCCTATTTAAGGTCATTCTAGCCGGAGAAGGGAAGGTTAAAATCTTCGTCTCGACGAGGTAGAATGGCCTTAAATAATAACAAAGAGACGAATTTTGGTCCCTAAGAGACCTCATGATGCAAATGTATGTATGTAAAAGGATAATACTTTGTGGGGATATGTATCCACAAAGGAGTAAAGAAAGTCCGGAGAGATTGACAATCCATATGAGTGATACATTCCACGGGACCAAAAATCCTGGGGACTCTTATGGGGATAAGAAAGAAATGCGTGAGTAGGGCACGACACAAAGTTTGGGGAGCAGAATTCCAAAGGGAAAAACCAATGGAAAGACTCGAACTGACTCAAAGGCGCCCGTATTGGGGAATATGCCAATACAGCAACGTTATCCACAACGGATACTTCGGATAAAAATCCGGACGAAAACAATCCACTAAAGGACCTCGTTGGGGATGTCTAAAAAGACTCTCCTGGGGGGGCAGCGAGATGAGGTGTTACCGGTTACTGGGTAACAAGCTCAATGAGACATGTGATTTGAACACCGACATAAGGGTCAGAGATACAACATGCTCGGGAAGAAATGAATATCTAAGACCGGTATAAGGGTAAGAGATATCAAAACTTCAAAACGTCCGAGGAAGACCTAAGAAGGTATATTTCAACTCAGGGAAATCTGACTCCACAGGGGACTAAAAGTCATAATAGGGAGCAGAAGGGAAGGAACACCAGGGATACCGGTTACTGGGCATATAATAGGTGACCAACCAAGGCATGAATTGGGGATTATTCCCAAGACACTCATCATCCAAAAGAGGGCTAAAAGCAAACTCGATTATAGGATGGATATTCGACTCCACCAAGGGAATACGAATCTTACTCAACTGGGGAAGAACAAAAAGGCTTCGACCGAAGAGTGCATGAGATATATTATCTATTACCGTCATAACGTAGATAATATACTCGCATGGAAGATTATCCACAACCGGTTACTGGGTTAATAAAGGATAAATCGACCGAAAAGAAAAGTCATTGGGATACCGAAACTAGGTATATAAAGATGACTAATTCAGGAGAGAAACAATCGTTACCAACAACAGGGTAGACGAGAGATAACTTGCTGGGGATAAGTTGCATAATCGGGGCAACTATCCGGGCAAAGTGGGAATATCAACACCGAATATTGGATGAAGATAACCACCAAGGAGGGGATTACACCTACCGGATACTGGGTAGGAAACCACGGAAAAGTAACCGTCGTCGATTACGATGAACAAAAGGTTAACTCTGCAAGGGAAAGAGAATAGGATTTACAACCACCGGTATTAGGATAGAAAACCACAGATTCCGCCGGGATAAGATGAATGATTACTAATTACTGAGCAATTATTCATTTATACCGTGGGGAAACAAAGGAAACAGCCACAAGATGCCAATTTAGGATCAAACCAAAGAGGCACACCGAATCAAGACTCGTCCTAATGAGGATATATCTCAATAGGGAAGCCCATCCCAATATATGTGTTGGGAGGAAACAGAAACAACCATCATCCACGAGGATATAGCTTGGTGGGGGAATATGGAAGAAAGGATAAACGCTTTCTGCCTATGGAGCTGACTCTATATGGAGAGATCAGACACACACATCTGCTAGGAGACATGCATCACCAAGTAGCAGAAGTCAACAAACAACGATATATGGCAAAGAATGCAACATGAATAGCTGAATGTTATGATTATGCATGTATATGCGTGGTTTATGTTTGATGAATGCTGACAAACAGACATATCTAACACAAACAGGTCCAGGAATCCACCCGGTACTACATCTCAAGAAAGAAAGCCAGGATCACCGGAGAGTATCCAATCTGCCGGGGATCAGAGGTACCAGGAAACAACAATATCTCTGCAGGGGATGAATCATCAGTCATAGCTGGGGAAAAGAGTTTAATGCACAAGTAGACACTGCCACATAAGCAACTCTATTGTGGAATCTATCCGAGGGATAAAGGGATTCTGGGGGCCAACCACCAAAAATCGAATTTTCCAGAGAGGATACATCTGCTGAGGAGGAAAGAATCAACTGTTCTGCTGATGGGAAGAGAGGTAAATAACCTCAACAAGCACTCCACTCGGTGGATAAACCACAACAATGTTCTGGAGAAAGAGGATATAGATGTGCCAGGAATATGAACAAATGTCTTACCCTGTTGGAGATCATTCTACCCTTGGAAGAGCACTGAGGATCTCTTAAGTATCCTTTTATATTTGTGAATGCTCACTTTGTTTTAAAACAATTTATGGAAAAAATTTGTTTGTTTAAAACAATGATATTTTCTCAACTAAAACATGTAAAACATTTGTTGAATAGAAACAAATAAGAGTGCAAATAATTGGATAAAGGCTCAAATTTATCTGATGGAATGGTAGTCTGCAAATGGCAAGACTCCATAGATCTTTACAAATTTGAAATTGGTGATATATATTGGAAAAGGGCTACATTGAACATAATGACCGTTTCTCCCCCAATTCCGAATCCGATGTATTTGAAACTTCAGTTGATGATGACTGAGCGAGCATCTCTGATGGATAACAATTAAAAAACAAAAGTCTTGTCAGGATGCAGTTACTTGCCAAATCCCTAATTTTTGCCTAGATTGCCCCAGGATGAGGTACTCAACCTAGCGGGATATATATATATATTTTTTATGTCTCTAACTTTTGCCTGGACCGCCCTTTCGGGTTTTCAATCCACCGAGACGCTCATTTTTTGCCTAAGCCACCCTTTCGGGTTTTCAACTTAGCGAGCTATTCTGTTTTTATTTTAGGCGAAGTATTTCTTGACTGCATTTGAATTCATAGGACGAGTGAAATCCTCCCCATCCATAGTTGTAAGTATCAAAGCACCGCCTGAAAAGGCTCTCTTAACAACATATGGACCTTCATAGTTTGGAGTCCACTTGCCCCTGGAATCGGGCGCGAAAGACAAGACTTTCTTGAGCACAAGGTCACCTTCTCGGAACACACGAGGCTTGACCTTCTTATCAAAATATTTCTTCATTCTCTGTTGATATAACTGACCATGGCACATGGCAGTCAATCTCTTCTCTTCTATCAAATTCAGCTGGTCATAACGACTTTGAACCCATTCAACATCAGTCAACTTGGCTTCCATCAAGACTCTCATTAACGGGATCTCCACCTCTACTAGGAGTACAACTTCCATGCCATAAACAAGAGAGAAAGGGGTTGCCCCTGTTGAAGTGCGGACAGACGTACGATATCCATGCAAAGCAAATGGCAGTATCTCATGCCAATCTTTGTATGTAACAGCCATCTTCTGGATAATTTTCTTGATATTCTTGTTAGCAGCTTCGACAGCCCCATTCATCTTGGGTCTATAAGGAGAAGAATTATGATGTGCTATCTTGAACTCACTACACAACTCTTTCATCATCTTGTTGTTCAAGTTAGATCCATTATCAATAATGATCTTATCTGGCACACCATACCGGCATATGAGTTGATTCTTGATGAACTTCACGACCACCTGCCTGGTCACATTTGCGTATGACGCCGCTTCAACCCACTTGGTGAAGTAATCAATTGCTACGAGAATAAATCTGTGTCCATTGGACGCTCTCGGCTCTATCATGCCAATCATGTCAATTCCCCACATGGAGAAAGGCCATGGTGATGAAATCACATTCAGGAGTGTCGGAGGAATATGAATCTTTGGTAGTCATATGAGCACCAACTAATCATGTCAATTCCCCACATGTCAATTCCAACTCTGTGTGTGGTTCATATGAGAGGACTTCAGCCAACACAAAATCACAGCCAATAGGTCAATGGATTAGGAGAATCGAAGGAAATACCAGTTGGAATGTAAGCTTGAGTTCTGGTGATTTGAGCTTGAAACCTTACTTGCTTTACCAAAACAGAAGTTCAATAGAGTGTATGATGAAGGTCTAGAAGCATTAGATATAAGAATACAACCAGATGAAGCTGAATTCTAGATCTGAAATTTTTTGAAGAAAATGCAATTGCTTCTTTAGTGATGGTTAGGGAACAATTTCAGCAGCATTTCAGGTTAAAATTAGGGTGTGAAATGAGTGGAATGAAGTCTCTATTTATAGAGAAAGTGGCAAGGAAAGTGTGGAATGATCCGTGTGCATGGCATGTGAAGCTTCATTGCATGGGCTTGCATGATCATGCACAAGGCCCAAAAACAATGCCAAATGAACTCTGAGCAATAGCCAAAGGGAAATGGACGTGTAGCTTGCAAGGCAATTGCTCATGTAGCAAGATTTCAAGTGCATTCTCCAATTGTACCTAAACAAACATCCCTTCGAAAGTACCATTTAGAAAATCCAAGCATAGGCATATGGGTAATGGTTGGAAAGGTATTTGTATGAGGAACAAATGTTATGTTGGACAAAAACTCATTTGGAGTATGGAAATTTATGAAATTTGAGTTTAAAGTGAGATGTGCAAAACATGTAAAGGCAAGGTTTCTAAAATTGGCCAACTTTCAAGCCCTTCTGTTTTGATGATGCAAGCTTCAAATGGAAAAACCTCCAACATCAAAGTTGTAGATTTTTTCAAGACAATAAAAATGGACTTAAATTTTACATCATTTGGATTTGTGATGAAGATGTTATGGCCACTTGAAGTTGGACTTTTTTGACTTTTAATGCCTTTGACCCAAAAGGACCTATAATGTCTTGCATTATCACATGTATTTCCTTTGAGATTTTGAAATTTTGTTCAACATAACATTTGAAGTAGACATCTTAAGAGTTCCAATGCATTTGATCCCACCTCAAAATAATAAAAAATGAATGAGTTATGTAACACCCTTCTAAAATACCCCAATAAATAATTAAAACAACCAAACATAAATCAGAGTATATATGCAATTTAAGGGTGTCACACTTGACACTTCACACCATGTTCCAATTTAACTCGTCATGCTCATTTATTCATCAAAATAAACATTTGCATAATTCGCAGCGGATAGAAATTAACAACAACATGCAAAACATGTAACACATTACATGTAAGGTTATTCAACAACCAAACCGAAAACAAGGCAAAACATCCCGTCCCGATGTTACATCTACCAGAGCATGACTCACTAAGGAACTACACTAGACTCCAAGGACTAGCTTCTACTCAATCTCTGCACGTTACCTGAAACATAGTTGTAAGGGTGAGTTCCTCAATCGATATAATAAGCATTATAAAATATCATGTAATGTTAAGTAAATGAACACATCTCATCACCCTAATCATATCACACATTCAGTAACGGCAACATCAACTCATACTCATAATCATGCTCAACATAAACATCAAAACACACGTATAATATTGGAACACATCCATTCATATTATACACACTACATACATTATGCAATGAGACTCCATGCATGCGGTACCGACTATTTGTGAACATATAGTTCAACCTCACCGATCAAATCCAGACACGGCTACCAAGCTCACTAGTCCCACTCATTTGAGACCTAGTGACTCGCTCACTAATTCCTCACCATAGGAATTAGATACCACCCCAAGGGCTATGCTATGCACGCTAATCACCTAGCATGCAAACATCAACAACAATCCACAATAACTCACTCACTAATTCCTCACCATGGGAATTAGCTACCACCATAAAGGCCACAATATGCAAGCTAAATCACTTAGTCATGCAAACATCAACAATCATCCACAATGGACATATGCTCACACTCTAAGCCATAAACAGTCCATTCACAATTGCATACATAATAGATACATCCACAACATTATGCATACAATCATACATCATCCACATATTTATCACATAATCATATCATGCCACATAATCAATCACAGTATTAGCACGCTCTACTAATACCCCTACCGCTCAAAACAACGGGAAATGATCCCTATTATATCATACGCCAATATAGGCCAAACATCAAACATGCACACCTCATTTAAATATAAATTTTTCACTTTTCACACAGTGTTAACCGGTTAACGCCCTGGGTTAACCGGTTAACGCAACACAGAACACGTTTCCTGGCAATTCACAACAGTGTTAACCGGTTAACACCCTGGGTTAACCGGTTAACGCAAGACAGACAGCAATATTTCACAATTCATAACAGTGTTAACTGGTTAACACCCTGGGTTAACCGGTTAACGCAAGACAGAAAGCTGTTCCTGCGCTAACACGAAGCAGAATGCAGAATTCTCCGCATTTTCCGCCGTTGGAGGACTTCCGGACCTCCGATTCCAATTCCGTAAAAAGCTACACTTTTGGAAAATCAAGACTCATCCAATTACAGATTCAATTACAGCTTTAACGTAACTTATTCATCTCAATTTTTCAGCATTCAACATCCCAATTAGGGTCAAATCAATGGCTTATCACTACCCATTACATGTTAACCCATAATACCCATTAAACGACGATAAACCCCCCTTACCTGAGTTAATCCGGGAATCCTTTAGCTTCAAGCTTTTCCCTTCTTCAACCCTTTCTCTCTTGCTCTTCCTCTTTGCCCTTTTCCACTTTCCGTCGCTTCTCTGGTTTTCACGTGAAAAACCCTTTTTACCAAATGGCACCTTATATATATTCCAACTTATTATTCCAATAATAATAATTCCAAATAATATTCCAATAATAATCTAATTATTTAATTAAATTAATAAATATACTATTAACTTAATTTAAATAATTATCATATTTTATCGGGGTGTTACAACTCTCCCCCACTAAAAGAGTTTTCGTCCTCGAAAACATACCTCAAGCGAATAACTCTGGATAAGACTCCTTCATCTGACTCTCATGTTCCCAAGTCACATTGCCACCTGCTGGTCCTCCCCAAGCTACCTTTACCAAAGAAATCTCTTTACCCCGCAACTGCTTCAACTCTCGATCCTCGATCCTCATAGGTGATGTTTCAACAGTCAGGTTATCTCTCACCTGTACATCATCTACTTGGACCACATGCGACGGATCAGGAATGTACCTCCTCAACTGAGACACATGAAAAACCTCATGCAAATTCGCAAGTGACGGCGGTAAAGCGATACGATAGGCTACCTCCCCTATCATCTCCAAAATCTGATAAGGACCAATAAATCGAGGTGTCAACTTCTTCGACTTCAAACCTCGACCAACCCCAGTTATCGGAGTAACACGAAGAACACATGATCTCCCTCTTGAAACTCAAGTGACTTCCTCCTCTTGTCGTGATAACTCTTCTGACGACTCTGAGCAATCCTCATCTTCTCCTGAATCATCTTAATCTTTTCCGTAGTTTGTTGAACAATCTCCGGTCCAACCACAACACTCTCACCGGACTCATACCAACATAAAGGTGTCCGACATCTCCTACCATACAAAGCTTCAAACGGTGCCATACCAATGCTCGAATGAAAACTATTGTTGTAGGTAAACTTAATCAAAGGTAAATAACAATCCCAAGCACCTCCCTTTTCCAAAACACAAGCCCTCAAAAGATCCTCCAGTGACTGAATCGTCCTCTCAGTCTGACCATCAGTCTGCGGATGATATGCAGAACTCAATCTCAGCTTAGTTCCCAAAGCCCTCTGCAAACCTTCCCAGAACTTCGATGTAAATCTAGGATCTTTTTCCGAAACAATACTCGACGGAATACCATGCAAACTTACAATTTTCTCAATATACAACTCAGCTAATCTCTCTAACGGATAATCCATTCTGATCGGAATGAAATGAGCCGATTTTGTCAATCTGTCAACAATCACCCAAATAGCTTCAAAATTCTTAATTGTCCTCGGTAAACCAGAAACAAAATCCATACTGATACTATCCCACTTCCACTCTGGAATAGCCAACGGTTGCATTAGCCCAGACGGCTTCTGATGCTCAATCTTCGACTTCTGACAAGTCAAACAAGAATAAACAAAACTTGCAATTTCTCTTTTCATTCCCGGCCACCAAAATAACTTTTTCAAATCATGATACATCTTCGTAGCCCCAGGATGAATACTCAGGCCACTACGATGTCCTTCCTCAAGAATACTCTTCTTAAGTTCGGTAACATCCGGAATACACACCCGATTACCAAATTTCAAAACACCATTCTCATCAACTCTGAATTCACCACCTTGACCTTGATTCACTAGAGTCAACTTATCAACCAAAAGCAAATCGGATTTCTGACCCTCTCTAATCTCATCCAGAATACCACTCGTTAACTTCAACATTCCCAATTTAACACTATTGTGAGTACTCTCACACACCAAACTCAAGTCTCTAAACTGCTCAATTAAATCCAATTCCTTAACCATTAACATAGACATATGCAATGATTTCCGACTCAATGCATCAGCCACTACGTTTGCTTTACCCGGATGGTAATTCAAACCAAAGTCATAATCCTTCAGAAACTCTAACCATCTCCTCTGTCTCATATTCAGCTCTTTCTGATTAAACAAATACTTTAAACTTTTATGGTCACTGAAAACCTCAAATCTTGACCCGTACAAGTAATGCCTCCATAACTTCAGAACAAATACCACAGCTGCCAACTCTAAATCGTGTGTCGGATAGTTCCTCTCATGAACCTTCAGTTGTCTCGAAGCATAAGCTACAACCTGCTTATTCTGCATCAAAACACCACCCAAACCCAACAATGAAGCATCACAGTAAACCTCAAATGGTTCCGACGGACTTGGTAATATCAGAATAGGAGCAGTAGTTAACCTTCTCTTTAACTCTTGGAAACCTTCTTCACATTTTGAGTCCCAAACAAACGCTTGCCCCTTTTTAGTCAACATCGTCAACGGTAACGCCAACTTAGAAAATCCCTCAATGAATTTCCTATAATAACCTGCAAGTCCAAGAAAACTCCTTATCTCAGAAACTGACTTCGGAGCTTCCCACTTAGATACCGCTTCTACCTTAGAAGGATCAACAGCAACACCACCTCTTGAAATCACATGACCAAGAAAACTAACCTCTTCTAACCAAAATTCACACTTAGACAGTTTAGCAAATAACTTCTTTTCTCGTAGAAATCCTAAAACCACTCTCAAATGTTCAGCATGCTCTTCTTCAGAATTCGAATACACCAAAATATCGTCAATAAACACCACAACAAACTTGTCTAGGTACGGATGGAAAATCCTATTCATATACTCCATAAATACCCCAGGCGCATTAGTCACACCAAAAGGCATTACAGAATACTCATAATGTCCATACCTTGTTCTGAAAGCAGTCTTCTGAATATCCTCAGTTTTCACACGTATCTGATGATACCCCGATCTCAAATCTATTTTGCTGAACACACTCGCACCAACCAACTGATCCATCAAATCATCAATCCTCGGCAAAGGATACCGATTCTTGATCGTCACTTTATTCAGTTGCCTGTAGTCCACACACAACCTCATAGTACCTTCTTTCTTCTTAACCAATAACACTGGTGCGCCCCACGGTGACACACTCGGACGAATGAATTTCTTATCCAACAGATCTTCCAACTGACTCTTCAATTCAGTTAACTCAACAGCAAACATACGGTACGGAGCCATCGATATCGGCCTAGTACCAGGTACCAAATCAATCGAGAACTCAACTTCACGCTCTGGCGGTAATTCATTCACTTCTTCAGGAAACACATCAGGAAAATCACACACCACGGCTAGATCGCAAATCACCAGTTTATCTTTAGCCTCCAAAGTCGCTAACAGCATAAACAACTCTGCCCCATCTGCTACTGCCTCATCATAGGGAGTGTAATACTTCGACAACTCTGTGAACTTAGCAGCATACTCAGTAACAGACCGGTTGCCCTGCTTCAATTCTAAGAACTCTATCTCTTTCTTTCCTCTGACATCCTCTGGAAAGTACTTCCTCAGGAATCTCTCTCTGAACACCGCCCAAGTGATCTCAGCACTCCCAGCAGCTTCCAACTCAGTGCGGGCAGCAACCCACCAATCATCTGCTTCCTCTGACAGCATATGCGTACCGAACCTGACCTTCTGGTTATCGGCACCCTCAGTCACTCGGAAGATCCTCTCGATCTCCTTCAACCACTTCTGAGCACCATCTGGATCGTATGCTCCCTTGAACATTGGAGGATTGTTCTTCTGGAACTCACTCCGTTGACGAGCAGCTCCCGATCCCACAACATTCGGATTCCCTCCAAGTACTCCAGCTAGCATACCCAGAGCCCCAGCAATCGCAGCATCGTCTCTACCTCTTCCAGCCATCTCTATTCTGAGAACCCAACAAGCTAAAACAATAAGTACTGATAGGGTTACACAACACCTATCCCATACAGGGAAACAGAATAATTACGACTCGACTCGACCGACTATGCTCTGATACCACTAATGTAACACCCTTCTAAAATACCCCAATAAATAATTAAAACAACCAAACATAAATCAGAGTATATATGCAATTTAAGGGTGTCACACTTGACACTTCACACCATGTTCCAATTTAACTCGTCATGCTCATTTATTCATCAAAATAAACATTTGCATAATTCGCAGTGGATAGTGTCATACCCCAAAATTTGCCCATTAATATTTCAAGACATTTTTTTTAGGGCACTCCGACTCATTTTTATGACACTGATCTTAAAGGAACGAAGGCCCAGCTCACGAATGACCCAAACTGGCCTGTTCGCTACACGCTCGCCTAGTGATAACATGAAATTATATCATATTTTAGGACTTAATTCAATTAAATTTTATCATTATTTATTTCAGTTCACTTTATGTTTTAGATATTACGCGGTATTTTCTTCCTATTTGTCTCAGGTGGCTTATTTGGAAGCACAAGTAAAAATGGAGGAAAAGAGGTGCAAAAAGGAGAGAAAAAGAACCAAATGCCAAAGCCCAGCCCAAAGCGCAAGACACAAATGATGTGCCTGTGACGGACGTCACAGAGGGCGTGACGAGCGTCACGCAAAACAGCCTTGTGACGAACGTCACACATGGTGTGACGAACGCCACACCATCCCCCTACTTTTTGGGCGCAAGTAACGCCTCAGAGACTTGAAGAGACGTTGAGGAGTGTTGGGCCCTATATCCACGCCATGCAATTAGCCACGTTGAAGACCTTTTGGCAGCAGGCAGTTACTTAATGACACCAATATAAATAGCCACTTTGAAAACCTAAAAAGGGCCCGGAAGCTTTTCCACATTTTTTCCTTTGCCGTTTTCGCTTTTGCATATTTTCTTTTCCATCAGCTTAGGCATTGTTTTTCCTACGAGTTCTACACTATTTCCCTTGCAATTTCCTATTTCCTTTTTAGCATTTAGTTAATTCTTTTCGCACAATAGTTTCTACAACGGAAACTATTGTGTACCTTTTTACCGGATCTAACCTTACGTTAGGATCTAGCTTATTTCTTTCGTTTTAATTTGTTGTTTAGTTGAAGAATCCAAGAACAAATCCTACCGGCTTGTGGTGGAGTGTTCAGGACTACTGTTTAACTTATTCCGAGTAACCCTAAAGGAAACCCTGAAGGAAAAGCCGGCGGCACCGCTCAACTCAATCCGGCTCGCCGACTCAAGGTTGCAATTCGATTGCAAACAGGTTTGCATTACTATTATCGCTTCATTTTCTTAATTTGCATGTGATATCGCTTTATGTTCTTAACTTGCATGTGATATCATAATTGAATTCATAAACATATTTGAGGTTTTGCATGTGAGTTTAAGTATGCCAGCCTATCCTGAATGTTTGACCATATTATTTATGTAATTGAATACCATAAGACTTGCCGCATGCCGAGATTATACTGTTCTGAAATTCAAAACCCGCAGCCGCTCGCTAGCACATCGCTAAGCGAGCCCATAGCGAATATTCGCTAGGCCTTCGCTAGGCGAGGCAGAGGCGAACGGGACAGTAGCTTATATTTCGTTCGTTCTGTGCTATGCTTCTCTGATCTGTTCCCTTATCATCATACATTATTTTGCATGACATTTTTGCTGTTGTATTTCTTTTGCGGTGTAATCCTCGATTGCACCCTGATTTGGTATGCTAACCCGTTTGCTGAATTTTGCAAAGGTTCACACCCCAGGAAAGGATTGCTGTTTAGGTCTTCCACTTTATTTGTGGGATACCCTTGTGAAGAGCTGCCCTAAATTGCTTAATTAATTTTAATGTATTAATTTTAATGTATTATTTTTAATGTATTGATTTTAATATGGACCTAATTACTTAATCGACTACGGCTATCTAATTAATTGTAAAGCTTTGCCTTTTGAACATGTGATCTTGGACCTCTCTTGGTTACCCCACGATTTCGGTATTACGGTATAATGGTCATGTCCCGCGAATGTGGGGATACACTTAGCAATGGCCCTTCGATTAAATCATCATAAAATAAATCATGGTCCCTCGGATGTTGCCTTCGAAAATACAATTTTGTCCCTCGATGACCCTTCGGTGTAGCCTACGGTTAAATGATGATCGTCCCTTCGAATGCTAAGGTATCCTTACAACTGTTGCCTTCAATGACCTATCGATGACCCTACGGTGACCCTTAAACATCCAAAGGGTAAGATTACTTACTTCTCAATAGTAAGGACAGTTTTACCCTCATAAGGATAGGAAATGCCCATAACGACCTCAGGAAGGTATAACTCTCAATTACTGGATCATAACCTAAAACATTTTCCACCCCTCACACTTTACACTTTACAAATCCTAGAAAATCACCACTTGGTATACATTCACACTAGAATCATTACCGAGTTATATTTTTCTAAACCATTTTCAAAATCAAATGAGATAAATACTTTGTATACATTCGTACGAGAATCATTACAAAGTTAAACTCTCTTTCAAACATTTTTTAAGCAATTCACCGACACTTTTCAGACAAAAATATAAGTGATCCAGTAATTAAGAGCCCATGGATAACCATGGATACAAAGGGTGCTAATACCTTCCCTTTGTATAATGTACCTCCCGAACCCAAAATCTATTGAGGTCTTTCCTGTTCTTTTCCACCTTTCCTTATTGGATAAAAGAAAAGTCGGTGGCGACTCTTGCTATCCGCGACATTGCGATAAAAAGCAAAATACCCCAAGTCAGTTCACCGTATGACAGAACTGGCGACTCTGCTGGGGAAGACTTTAAAAAGAGAGGTTACCTTAAAAACAAGATCACTTATTCCAAATTGTCTGATTTACTTTTAAGGGATTGCTTGGGTATTTTTGAGTGAAAGATCCTACACCCGGATCTAGTGTACCTTAGGTAAGTAGCAATAAATCATCGCGACTATCCGGCGTATACTGGAATGGTTAAAATGATGGCTACGGTTAATGTGACACTTTGGATGTCCTGATGTTCCTCATGTTTACTTGAGGAAAAATTTGGCTTCCGCGTGGTGTCACTAAAGCATTAACCAGATCTTTAGAACCCTAATTGACTCATCCTGGCCATTAGAAAGTAGTGAGATAACTGACTTCGGTTCCGACTGGGGTTGGTTGAGACTCGATACTACACTCTTTGAGATTGGACTTTGGGGAAGCTTTGGTCAACCACTTGGTGTTGCACTGAAGTGGACTTAAAGAAAGGTCAATGATTGGAGATCCTTCTAGAACCCGGTTACTATTCTAGGACAGGTTGAACCAACCAAACTTCAGTGGGGAGGGTACTTACCTATGGAACTCATGCAAGCTTTAAACCTAGGAATGATTGTTGTGTGACTTGCTTGTTTAACATCATAACATCATAACATCATAACATCATAACATCATCATAACATCATGGCATTGTACTAACCATTTCGAGGACTTAGGGATTTAACTTTGCTCTATTTTATAAAAAAAAAAGAAAAAAAAAAAAAGAGTTTCCTTTTTGGTAGTTTATGCAAAGTTAAATTCCAAAAGTCCTTGAAAACATTTCATACATTGCATAGCATAGCATTGCACAACAGGTGTTCTAAAGGGATCAATGTTCTCACGGTTTTCATGCAAACAGAAAAATGGACCTCGAACAAACTGTCAAAGATCTCCATGCTCAGAATGCTCAACTCCAGGAAATGATCTTGAACTTATCCAAGGGGCAGGAAGAACTGAAGGCTCTCTTGCTCGAGAAGAAAAAAGACAAGAAATCTGTGAGGCACACTAACCCGGGAAGAAGGCAGTTTACGAAGATCAATATGACTTTAGCACAGGCACTGCAGGGTATGCTAAAAGCAAATTTAATTACCCTCAGAGATCCTCCTGCAAAACCCAACACTACTTCTCCTCGTTACAATCCCAATGCCAGGTGTGCATATCACTCCGATAGCCCCGGGCATGATACAAACAATTGTTGGTCGTTGAAGAACAAAATTCAGGATATGATCGACGCCGGAGAATTTGAATTTGATCCGCCTGAGACTCCTAATGTCATCACTGCCCCTCTGCCTAATGAAGATGAGACTGTCAATGCTGTGGAAGATACTGATAATGATTGTGACTTGGATAGCTGGATTTCCCCAACAATTGGTGACAGACTTGATAGTCGGAAGGCTGAAGACACTATCCCGATTTCCTTTAGTCAGGAGTAATTGTTATTGTTGTTTTAGCATTTTAAGGCATTGTGTCTATGCCCGGGGCACAATAGCTAATTTTTCAAGGGTTTTGTCATTTTCATAAGCATATTCATATTCAATAGATCAATGGACTTTTTGGCATTCAAATATTGCGCTCTTTATCTTTCCTGTCATTTTTCAAACAAGCTATGTTTTCTGGCACACACTCACGTAACAATTTGCCGATCCATATCCACTCTGGATCCTGTTGGTAATGACTCTGCTACTGTTCATTATGACTTTGAAAATCCGATCTACCAAGCCGAGGATGGAAGTGAGGAAGATTGTGAAGTCCCTGGAGAACTTGCCAGACTGGTACTACAAGAAGAAAAGACCACACAGCCGCATGAGGAATCAATTGAAATTGTAAATCTGGGTACTGAAATAGACAAGAAAGAAGTCAGAGGTTTCTTGGGACACTTGAATTACATTGCCCGATTCATTCCACACTTGACTGCTACCGGCAAACCCATCTTCAAATTACTAAAAAGGAAAAATCAAGAGATGGTATGGAATGATGAATAACAAAATCAGGAAATATCTCCAAGAACCTCCAATTCTGATGCTACCAGTTGAAGGAAGACCTCTAACTATGTATTTGACCGTGTTAGAAAATTCAATAGGGTGTGCTGGGGCAACATTACGAGTCGGGTCGAAAAGAGCATGTCATACACTGCCTTAGCAAAAGGTACCGACTGTGAAACAAGATACTCACAGCTCGAGAAAGCTTGCTGCGCTTTGGCTTGGGTTGCTCGCCGACTAAGACAGTATATGTTGAATCATACCACTTTATTGATTTCTAAGATGGATCTTATCAAATATACATTCGAGAAACATGCTGTCTCCTGAAAGAGTTATCACTGATAATGGTACTAAACTGAACTCTGCATGCAGTTCAAAATAAAACACCATAACTCTTCTCCGTACCGGCCAAAGACGAACGACGCCGTGGAGGCTGCTAACAATATCAAGAATATAACAGTAACATACAAAGACTGGTATGAGATGTTACCTTTTGCTCTTCATGGTTACCGCACTTCGACAGGGGCAACCCCTTTCTCTTTAGTCTATGGAATGGAAGCCGTTTTACCAGTGGAAGTTCAGATCCCCTCTCTAAGAATTGTGAAAGATGCAGGCTTAGATGAGGATGAATGGATTCAAACTCGACTCGATCAGATAAATTTGATTGATGAAAAGAGACTTGCGGCTGTTTGTCATGGGCAGATATATCAGAAGCGCATGACCCAGGCATTTAACAAAAAGGTCAAGAGACGAGTGTACCAAATCGGCAACTTAGTTATCAAGCGTATCATTCTACCACAAGGTGATCCCAGGGGCAAATGGATTCCCACATACGAAGGGCCATTTGTAGTTAAGAAGGTATTCTCTGGTGGAGCCATGATGCTTGCTACAACGGATGGCAAAGAGTTCCCACATCCCGTGAACGCAGACATAGTCAAAAAATACTACGCATAAAAGAGACCTGCTAGGTCGACGTACCTAGGCAAAAGTAAGGGCATCCCGGCGAACCAAAAAGGTTCGGGCAAAAATTAGGGATAAACATAAAAAAAATGTGCACCCGGCAAGTCGAAAACCTGAAAAGGCGGCTTGGGCAAAAAGGGGTATCCTGGTGGATTGAAAGCCTGAAAAGGCGGTCCAGGCAAAAATTAGGGATTAAAGCGTATGACTATGTCCCGTTCTCAGACAGCTCCATCCAAGTTCAAAGGACTGAACAAGCTAATCACTTCTATCCGACAGCAGGAGATGAGATGCTTAAAGACATGATGACAGTAGTGGAATTAAAATCAATAGGACTTTTTCTGCATAGCTTTCTCTTTGTTTTCTTGACAATTTCCTCTTACCAGGATTTCTGTCTCCTTGTACTCACTTGCCTGTTTATAGGCCCTCTTTCAAAATCAATACAATTTCATTTCGAAAAATGTTGTTATTTTACTTTTCAGTTTTGTTTGCATAAACGTCCATTGATTTAACTTGAATTGATATATGCATTTGAATATGATCAATGTTTACCAAAAATGCATGCCTAGAATAGTAATAGCAATTACTACACGACTTCAGGATCGAGGAGAAGGTCTAACCATGCTTTCCAATGAATCCGTTGCTAATTCTATTCCCCAACAAGAACCAGCTATTGCCCAGCAGAGGTCGGCATCACCAGACATACTGGTCATCTCTTCTACCCTCAGCCAGGCTCTGTCGAATGTTTCTACCATCAGACAGAAATCAAATACCCCAGCTGAGGACGGGTCATCAATACGAATATCTCCGACCAGAAGACTGAGATTTATTTCCCCAGTAAAGTCCTCTGGAAGAACGTTTCAGACGCATAGTGCATTCATTACACCATTTCACATCACATACCTACATACAATTTTCATTCCGCATCATATACATTACATCATACAATGCTCTCATTTATTCCAGACACATAATTCACTCATTACATCATTTCACAGCACACGCATACATACAACATTTGCATCTCATGCATCATGACATGGCATGAAGCTAACTTTATTTTTCAGGTTAATCATCCTCCTGACACAGTCAAAACAAAGGTCCATTCAGACGGACATCTTTATCAATTACATTCAAAATTCAACTATAACCCTCAGACACTGCCTAGCATACGGTATATTCCGAGGTGTAGTCTAGCGTACGACTATTTTCTTCTTCAGATACATCTTTCAGATCTGCTCCATGTCAACATCCATTCTGACATACTCCTAATGATGGCATCTATAAGCCCATCCCAAATGTTCATTGCAAATACAGCATACACAAATACTATCAGATATAGCCTAGCGTACGGTCCATCCTGATTCATCTCAACACATGACTCCTTCAACTCAGATACGATCTAGCGTACGATCCATTCTGACCTTCAATAACTCAAATACTGTCTAATGTACGACCAAGTTAGACCTTCAAATCTTCAAATACCACTCAAATACAGTCTAATGTACGACCAAGTTAGACCTTCAAGTCAGATTCTGCAAATACAGTCTAATGTACGACCAAGTTAGACCTTCAAGTCCTCAGAGGCCACTCAAATACTGTCTAATGTACGACCAAGTTAGACCTTCAAGTCCAGTCATCAAAAACAGTCTAATGTGCGACCAAGTTAGACCGTCAAGTCCTCGGATTCTGCTCAGATACAGTCTAATGTACGACCAAGTTAGACCAGATTCTGCTCAGTGACAGTCTAATGTGCGACCAAGTTAGACCGTCAAGTCCTCGGATTCTGCCCAGATACAGTCTAATGTACGACCAAGTTAGACCAGATTCTGCTCAGTGACAGTCTAATGTGCGACCAAGTTAGACCGTCAAGTCCTCGGATTCTGCCCAGATATAGTCTAATGTACGACCAAGTTAGACCAGATTCTGCTCAGTGACAGTCTAATGTGCGACCAAGTTAGACCGTCAAGTCCTCGGATTCTGCTCAGATACAGTCTAATGTACGACCAAGTTAGACCAGATGCTGCTCAAATACAGTCTAATGTACGACCAAGTTAGACCTTCAACCGCTCAGATACGGTTTAATGTACGACCAAGTTAGACCTTCATCTGCTCAGATGCTACCTAGTGTATGGTACAGCTCTGAAGTGTAGTCTAGTATATGACTACCCCCTTTTATAAGCAGATTCAGCCTAATGGACGGCTCATTCTGCTTAGATACGGTTTAATGCACGACCCAGTTAGACCTTCATCTGCTCAGATGCTACCTAGTGTACGGTATATTTCTGAAGTGTAGTCTAGCGTACGACTACCCCCTTTCATCATCAGACACAGCCTAACGGACGACTCATCCTGCAACTCCTATACGGTCTAGCATAAGACCCATTTGGATCTTCAACTCAGATACGATCTAGCATACGATCCGGTCTGATCTCCTATCCCCAGTGAAATCACCCGCTTAATGGAGATTTCGTTCCGCAACTCAGAGACGATCTAGCGTACGATCCATTCTGATTTTTCATCCTCGGCGAAGTCATCCGCCCAATGAACAACTCACTCTGGTATTCGGATGCGATCTAGCGTATGACCCATTCTGATCCCTTATCCCCAGCGGCGTATGACCCATTCTAAATCCCCAGGGAAGTCGACGGCCTAATGAATGACCCACTATACGGTCTAGCGTATGACCCAGTGACACCCGTGACTTCAGATATCTTCTGACGTACGACGCACTCTAAAGCTCTCCTCATCAAACTTCCTAGATGACATCTTTAAGCCCATCTCCATCAAGACTAACTAATTGACAAGTGCAAATTTTTGGGGCGTTCTAAGTGTTCAATAATTTTCCACCTCCAGACCACGAATGGCGTACATGCCATTCTGACTCTCTCGGTTCAAGAATATTGAACAGGGGCAGCTGTCATACCCTAAAATTTGCCCATTAATATTTCAAGACATTTTTTTAGGGCACTCCGACTCATTTTTATGACACTGATCTTAAAGGAACGAAGGCCCAGCTCACGAATGACCCAAACTGGCCTGTTCGCTACACGCTCGCCTAGTGATAACATGAAATTATATCATATTTTAGGACTTAATTCAATTAAATTTTATCATTATTTATTTCAGTTCACTTTATGTTTTAGATATTACGCGGTATTTTCTTCCTATTTGTCTCAGGTGGCTTATTTGGAAGCACAAGTAAAAATGGAGGAAAAGAGGTGCAAAAAGGAGAGAAAAAGAACCAAATGCCAAAGCCCAGCCCAAAGCGCAAGACACAAATGCTGTGCCTGTGACGGACGTCACAGAGGGCGTGACGAGCGTCACGCAAAACAGCCTTGTGACGAACGTCACACATGGTGTGACGAACGCCACACCATCCCCCTACTTTTTGGGCGCAAGTAACGCCTCAGAGACTTGAAGAGACGTTGAGGAGTGTTGGGCCCTATATCCACGCCATGCAATTAGCCACGTTGAAGACCTTTTGGCAACAACCAGTTACTTAATGACACCAATATAAATAGCCACTTTGAAAACCTAAAAAGGGCCCGGAAGCTTTTCCACATTTTTTCCTTTGCCGTTTTCGCTTTTGCATATTTTCTTTTCCATCAGCTTATGCATTGTTTTTCCTACGAGTTCTACACTATTTCCCTTGCAATTTCCTATTTCCTTTTTAGCATTTAGTTAATTCTTTTCGCACAATAGTTTCTACAACGGAAACTATTGTGTACCTTTTTACCGGATCTAACCTTACGTTAGGATCTAGCTTATTTCTTTCGTTTTAATTTGTTGTTTAGTTAAAGAATCCAAGAACAAATCCTACCGGCTTGTGGTGGAGTGTTCAGGACTACTGTTTAACTTATTCCGAGTAACCCTAAAGGAAACCCTGAAGGAAAAGCCGGCGGCACCGCTCAACTCAATCCGGCTCGCCGACTCAAGGTTGCAATTCGATTGCAAACAGGTTTGCATTACTATTATCGCTTCATTTTCTTAATTTGCATGTGATATCGCTTTATGTTCTTAACTTGCATGTGATATCATAATTGAATTCATAAATATATTTGAGGTTTTGCATGTGAGTTTAAGTATGCCAGCCTATCCTGAATGTTTGACCATATTATTTCTGTAATTGAATACCATAAGACTTGCCGCATGCCGAGATTATACTGTTCTGAAATTCAAAACCCGCAGCCGCTCGCTAGCACATCGCTAAGCGAGCCCGTAGCGAATATTCGCTAGGCCTTCGCTAGGCGAGGCAGAGGCGAACGGGACAGTAGCTTATATTTCGTTCGTTCTGTGCTATGCTTCTCTGATCTGTTCCCTTATCATCATACATTATTTTGCATGACATTTTTGCTGTTGTATTTCTTTTGCGGTGTAATCCTCGATTGCACCCTGATTTGGTATGCTAACCCGTTTGCTGAATTTTGCAAAGGTTCACACCCCAGGAAAGGATTGCTGTTTAGGTCTTCCACTTTATTTGTGGGATACCCTTGTGAAGAGCTGCCCTAAATTGCTTAATTAATTTTAATGTATTAATTTTAATGTATTATTTTTAATGTATTGATTTTAATATGGACCTAATTACTTAATCGACTACGGCTATCTAATTAATTGTAAAGCTTTGCCTTTTGAACATGTGATCTTGGACCTCTCTTGGTTACCCCACGATTTCGGTATTACGGTATAATGGTCATGTCCCGCGAATGTGGGGATACACTTAGCAATGGCCCTTCGATTAAATCATCATAAAATAAATCATGGTCCCTCGGATGTTGCCTTCGAAAATACAATTTTGTCCCTCGATGACCCTTCGGTGTAGCCTACGGTTAAATGATGATCGTCCCTTCGAATGCTAAGGTATCCTTACAACTGTTGCCTTCAATGACCTATCGATGACCCTACGGTGACCCTTAAACATCCAAAGGGTAAGATTACTTACTTCTCAATAGTAAGGACAGTTTTACCCTCATAAGGATAGGAAATGCCCATAACGACCTCAGGAAGGTATAACTCTCAATTACTGGATCATAACCTAAAACATTTTCCACCCCTCACACTTTACACTTTACAAATCCTAGAAAATCACCACTTGGTATACATTCACACTAGAATCATTACCGAGTTATATTTTTCTAAACCATTTTCAAAATCAAATGAGATAAATACTTTGTATACATTCGTACGAGAATCATTACAAAGTTAAACTCTCTTTCAAACATTTTTTAAGCAATTCACCGACACTTTTCAGACAAAAATATAAGTGATCCAGTAATTAAGAGCCCATGGATAACCATGGATACAAAGGGTGCTAATACCTTCCCTTTGTATAATGTACCTCCTGAACCCAAAATCTATTGAGGTCTTTCCTGTTCTTTTCCACCTTTCCTTATTGGATAAAAGAAAAGTCGGTGGCGACTCTTGCTATCCGCGACATTGCGATAAAAAGCAAAATACCCCAAGTCAGTTCACCGTATGACAGATAGAAATTAACAACAACATGCAAAACATGTAACACATTACATGTAAGGTTATTCAACAACCAAACCGAAAACAAGGCAAAACATCCCGTCCCGATGTTACATCTACTAGAGCATGACTCATTAGGGAACTACACTAGACTCCAAGGACTAGCTTCTACTCAATCACTGCACGTTACCTGAAACATAGTTGTAAGGGTGAGTTCCTCAATCGATATAATAAGCATTATAAAATATCATGTAATGTTAAGTAAATGAACACATCTCATCACCCTAATCATATCACACATTCAGTAACGGCAACATCAACTCATACTCATAATCATGCTCAACATAAACATCAAAACACACGTATAATATTGGAACACATCCATTCATATTATACACACTACATACATTATGCAATGAGACTCCATGCATGCGGTACCGACTATTCGTGAACATATAGTTCAACCTCACCGATCAAATCCAGATACGGCTACCAAGCTCACTAGTCCCACTCATTTGAGACCTAGTGACTCGCTCACTAATTCCTCACCATGGGAATTAGATACCACCCCAAGGGCTATGCTATGCACGCTAATCACCTAGCATGCAAACATCAACAACAATCCACAATAACTCACTCACTAATTCCTCACCATGGGAATTAGCTACCACCATAAAGGCCACAATATGCAAGCTAAATCACTTAGTCATGCAAACATCAACAATCATCCACAATGGACATATGCTCACACTCTAAGCCATAAACAGTCCATTCACAATTGCATACATAATAGATACATCCACAGCATTATGCATACAATCATACATCATCCACATATTTATCACATAATCATATCATGCCACATAATCAATCACAGTATTAGCACGCTCTACTAATACCCCTACCGCTCAAAACAACGGGAAATGATCCCTATTATATCATACGCCAATATAGGCCAAACATCAAACATGCACACCCCATTTAAATATAAATTTTTCACTTTTCACACAGTGTTAACCGGTTAACGCCCTAGGTTAACCGGTTAACGCAACACAGAACACGCTTCCTGGCAATTCACAACAGTGTTAACCGGTTAACACCCTGGGTTAACCGGTTAACGCAAGACAGACAGCAATATTTCACAATTCATAACAGTGTTAACCGGTTAACACCCTGGGTTAACCGTTAACGCAAGACAGAAAGCTGTTCCTGCACTAACACGAAGCAGAATGCAGAATTCTCCGCATTTTCCGCCTTTGGAGGACTTCCGGACCTCCGATTCCAATTCCGTAAAAAACTACACTTTCGGAAAATCAAGACTCATCCAATTACAGATTCAATTACAACTTTAACGTAACTTATTCATCTCAATTTTTCAGCATTCAACATCCCAATTAGGGTCAAACCAATGGCTTATCACTACCCATTACATGTTAACCCATAATACCCATTAAACGACGATAAACCCCCCTTACCTGAGTTAATCCGGCAGTCCTTTAGCTTCAAGCTTTTCCCTTCTTCAACCCTTGCTCTCTTGCTCTTCCTCTTTGCCCTTTTCCACTTTCCGTCGCTTCTCTGGTTTTCACGTGAAAAACCCTTTTTACCAAATGGGACCTTATATATATTCCAACTTATTATTCCAATAATAATAATTCCAAATAATATTCCAATAATAATCTAATTATTTAATTAAATTAATAAATATACTATTAACTTAATTTAAATAATTATCATATTTTATCGGGGTGTTACAAGTTATGTCGTTGGGAAGTTGACCCAAAATTAGGGTTTCAGTCAAAATGACCTATAATGTATTGGAACGGAAGATGGTCTTCCAAGCTTCAAATCAAATTTTTATGAACATGAAAGTTGTTCATATTATCCTTAAGAACATTTTTTATTTTGGAACCATCTCCATTTGACCAACACATAAAAAGTTAGGTCTCAGTGCATTTCAAAGTAGTCAGATGAATTGACTGATCAACTTCTCAAGTCCATGCCTCATATCTTGATGAATTGATGATTGAGGACACTCAAATAAGTTCAAATATGCATGAAATGAAGAGTTAAAGAACTTCCCTTGATTGTATTTGACCATGGGCTGAGGTTGCTTCATGAGCAAGGCAATGTAGTGCACAAATGAATTAGGGTTTCTTTGAAGAACAAACCTCAAATCCTTTGACTTGCTTTGATCAAAAATGATGAATTGAGATGCTAGGGAGGCATATTTGATGGATGAGAGCTTTGGGAACCATTACCATGCTTGATTTCATCTACTTTTGACCATGTCTTTGTACCAATGACCTCCTTGAAGCTTTTGACCTTGTGATTGCTCAAGCTACAAACAAAAGATGTTAGTGACATATTTTTGTGCTTTTGGTTAGTAAAAATGAGAAAAGCAATGATACACAATTCAAGTATGCTTGGTGATCTCAAACCACTCACAAGGAGTCCCACCCAAAGGTAAAGGGAACCAAGATGCTCAATGATCCTTGAGGCTATGCACATGAAATGTTATGATGCCATGAGGGATCTTAGGGACAAAATTGGGGTCTTACACAAAGAGTTTACGAGAAAAGAGTCAATCTCCTCACAAAAATGTACTTTGCCTCCATTTTGCATTCATAAGTCATTTAATCTTACCAAATTTACCTTTGTTTTTTGCTTTACCATTTATACGTTCCCTTTTCGTCTTACTTTTATCACGCTCATAACTCATCAAGAGTTACGTTCACACGTTTCAAACCTTTCGAAGACATTATTTACCGAAACACCATACGCTCAAACACTGTCCAAGATTTTGTAGTCAGTCATGCAAGTAACCCTCTAATAGGAAGACTAGAGATTGTTGACGAACCAACAACATGGTAACTCCATGACTCCTTATATATCTCCATAGGAAGATGAATTATGCAATCTAAGGCGTTAGGAACCGTGAAACGCGGCACAACTATCGAGATCTCATCTCTACTTGTTCGAGAGCACTCAAATGACCTAGTACTACTAGAGGGAATCATTACCGTCAAACATAGGGACATGTGTTGATAAATGCATGTGAAGCGTTGCTAATCACATGTGAGATATTTAATGCATATTTTTTTCAACGACATCAATATTTTATTCTACTTGATGTCAGATCAAAGATGAACTAGGCAATACCCTCGTTCTATAACATAGGAACAAGGGTTTGGGGTCAATTATTCTGGACCGCCTGCAAGACTTATGAAGAAGGCACAATAAGAAGTGTTGAAGAAGAATGCGCATGAAACAGGTGGACCATTGCCTTGTTGAGGAAACAATATAACACCCTACATCACATCTATCATTGTTGGATCTAATTGAACACAACTCGCACGAAACGATGAATCATACGCGAACCGTTTTAACCGTTCATACTATATAAGGATTAGTTCACTTCATTCTGAGTATTCAACTAGTTCTCATTATTAAACTATTTCTACTTTTTCATTAACTTGAACATTGAAATGTTAACCTTGGAGATTCACCCCTCTCCATCGTATCGAAAGTCCAACCGACTTGACAAAAAAATTAATTCATCATATGTGAACTTTATTTCATAAGTTTATCATCTATATCTTGTTTTTGAACAGAAAAAAAAACCATTGTATTTCTTTGGTGTAACATTGTTTTACAAAACTAAATCAAACAAGTTTTATGATTTTCAAATTTTAAAAACTAAAAAATAGTTTTACAAAATCAGATTTTTTTTATAAAAATAATCACTATTTTCAAATTAAATAGCAAAATAATCACATTTTCAAACTATTTATCAAACTAACCACTTTTCAAACAAAAGAAATTACACGACAAGAGCAGGTGTGACTGTCTGTGACGCATGCATGTTTTTTTTTGCACTAAGGTGTCAACCACATTAGCGCATGCATGCACATGATGCAATAAGAACAGACGTCACTGTTAGTGACACATGTTTTTTTTAATTATTTAAAAAATATATTGTGCATGTACTAAGGGGGGCGTCAAAAGGAGTGACACATGCATACAAAAGATTATTGAACATGCAACAGGAGGAATGACGCATGCATGCAATATTGATAAAAAGAAATAGACAGTGTCGTCAGGAGAAATGACGCATGCATGCAATATTAGCATTTTGCATATATGCGCCATAGACAGTGACGCCTTAGTTCAAATAAACAATGTATGCGCCACAGAGAATGGCGTCTGTTTTTATCGTGTAATTTTTTCTTATTTAAAAAATTATTAATTTAATAAATAATTTTAAAATATGGTTATTTTGATATTTAATTTAAAAATTATGATTAATTAAAAAAAATCACAAAATCAAATCAAACATGTGTTTAGTATTTGAATGTTGCTTTCGAAAAGATAATATTTCGGATAGTATATAATTCGATCCCGATACAAAATATATTGAAAAATTACTCAATTATTGAGTCATCACTCATAGGTGCAATAACTGTAGCATATGATCACACCATGACAGACCATAAACGAATGTTTGAACTTTGAAATTACTATATGGGACAATAATATTGCATGTGACTTGGTGGTAAATGACAATTTCATGTTGCAGGGCCACAGAAAGAATCTGACTAATTATAACACATCTCGTGCTTGAAGCTTCAACATAACCCGACATACCTAGTGGAGCACCACTTTTTCTATATCTACACTTTCTTTTGAACATGGCTTTTCATATTTTTGTTGCTTTTTCATTTTCAAATTGCCACATATAGTAGAGTTGTGGATAAAGATTAAGACGTCGGTGACATGTATTGACTATATTTTTATTTTTTTCTTAGAAGAATCTGAACACTGAATGAAAATGAAATCAAGAGCATGATAAAAGTTATTTTGTTTGATTGGTGAAGGATACATGTAGAGTGTGTAAAGAGATTATGTCATCATGTAAAGCTTGTTTCTAATTTAATAATTTTGCTTCTTTGAATAAAAATGCTTGTAAGTTTATGAAGTGCAAATTAATTATCAACACATGATTTAGTGTCAGAATGGCTCTACATAATAAGCTTGCGCTTTATTTATCCATTTCAACATAATAAAGTTTATAAATAAATAAAAGGTTAAGGGAAAACAAGCTGCATTGCTATTTTTTTTTAAATGACAAAATCAATTTTTTTAAATGTGATATTTAAATTATTTTTAAAAGATCAACTATTTCTTAATTTAGGAAACCAAAAATAATGATTTATGGTTTTAATTAATTTTGATCAATACTTTTTTTGTCTAATAGTAAATTTCGAGCAAACTAAAGCACGTTTTTACAAATTACAATTATATGTTTAATTAAATTTGTGGTCCTTTTATTTAATTCATGATTCTTTATTGGTCTTTTAGTTAATAAACACTATTCCTAAGTTTTTCAAAAATATCTATGTTAGTCGATTATATTATTTCTGTAAAATTTTGTAAAAAAAAATGTTAAATGATGTTTAAATGACATTTTAGTCAGGGTTGGTTTTGAGTCTGGGTAACCAGATCCACAACCTAGGACTTCAAAAAAAACGGGCCTCAAAATTTTGGTTGATGGTCTTTGTAAATTAAATACTAATATGATTAGAGATTTTCTTAATACACCCTATATGTTTTTTATGCACCACGTAAAATTACTAAAATGGCTTCTGTTTTCAGAAATGCATCTCGGGACGCACTCAATACCACCCAATGTAGGTTATTCTGAGTAACGCCTTATAAGTTGGGTTTTATAATTTCAGAGATGCATCTTCAAAAAATTTCCAAAGATGCATTTATGTAACATATAAACAGTAGTAACAAAAGCAGACACCAAAAACATGTAATTTTCCAAAATGAAATTAACATTCATAAAATAAAATAAGTATTGCATAGATTATTTCAACATAAAATGCAACATTACACTTAAATATCAATATTCAGGTGGGTGTTTCAATATCTTCGCAATATCTTAGAATGATCTTGAAATCCTCGCTTCCAACTCGAGCAGAACTTTTATTTCAAAACGGAAATATGTATTCCACATAACCCTTACATCAACAACTGTCTTGAGCTCAAAGTTGTTGAACTCAATTTTCTCTCCGTTGTCAATCGGTGGTGAACGGTACTCGAGCTTCACAATTCTTCAATTGTCTCCGTAAGGTAGGAGATGATGGATTTCATATTTAATATCTGTAAGAGATGTGTACTCGTTGAGCTTAAACTTCCGTTCAGGTGTCGCGCTAGAGAAAGAGACATTTGCGACATACCAATTGATGATTATTTGTAACATTTGAAACATTTTTAGTTTGTGTAAAATAAGAAACAAGAGCATCTTAATTTATAAAAGATGTAGACAATTGTGGACCATTCAAAATCCAGCATACTAATTCCTGAGATATATCTCTAGTTACAAACCTGACAGTTATGGTCCATTAAATTCTTAGTTTGGTATCGAATATTATATTTGATATATTTTCATATCTTTTTTGTTACATTGTTGCGAGTACATTTTTTGGTTAAACCAAATTTAATGTCATGTCAGCAACACATTCATTTTCTTTCGGCATGAGTCAACACACAATTGGATGACCGACTAATTTTTCACACAAATCATGGTTAGGAAAACCACATATGACATAAAATCTCCAGTTTTTGTTTGCCAACATGTAACTAACATTCCTTCCCTTAAAGGGACACTCACCTTTTCTTGAACTGATGTCGTCTCTTTTAAAATTTCTGAGTGGAGTTCTATATTTCCCGTTTCTTTCGCACGTCATTGTCATTTAAGCACATCTTTTATCCGAACCATTATCAGATCTTCCGGCAACCACACTGAATCCCTGTTTGGAGGACTCCATACGAATCCATTGAAGCATTTGATCACGATATTCAAACTCTTGTTCATTTTTAAATTGGTTACCAACATATATCGCCTTCATAACAACACCTTGGACATTCAGAGACACAACTTGTTGAGGGAAAATATCGGGGTGCACCATATCTAATGAAAATAATTGCCACAAAACTGTAAATAAACGGTACTAGTGAAAATAATGTTGTAAAAATGAACACAGAATGATACCGGAAATGTATTTTCGAAAAAGTTCATACATGTTCCGAAAAACAACGCTCGTTTTTTCAAACAAAAAAATGATTAATATGAGCAATATAGCTTGAAATAAATTATCTTTATAAGAAATTCTAACTTCTTTTGCTCACTTTGGTGTGATGAACCACAAGATTGGAGATTTGGAATGAAAATGGGGATTGAGAATGAAAGAATTTGTAAAGAAAAACAACAATGGTTGTGTGATCATGCAGCTATATGCAGCTTTGGTGTGATGAACCACAAGATTGCATTTGTCTAACAAAATGTTCAACCATTTGTTCTGACATCTCACCAAATACAATGTCATCTACATATATTTGTGCCACCATGAGCTTCCCTCCTTCATTCTTCACAAACAGAGTTTTGTCAATACCTCCTTTCCTATATCCATTGTCAGTGAGGAACACTGTGAGTCTCTCATACCAAGCCCTGGGAGCTTGTTTTAACCCATAGAGGGCTTTCTTCAATCTGTACACATGTTGTGAAAGATTTGGATTTGTGAAGCCTTTAGGCTGTTCAACATATACTTCTTCATTTAGGTAGCCATTTAGAAAGGCACTTTTTACATTCATCTGAAACAGTTTGAATTTCAGAATACATGCCACTCCAAGCAATAATCTAATGGACTCAAGGCGAGCTACAGGAGAAAAAGTTTCATCAAAGTCAATTCCTTCAACTTGAGTATATCCTTGAGCTACTAATCTAGCTTTGTTTTTAGTAACAACCCCTTGTTCGTCAGATTTATTCTTATATAACCACTTTGTACCTATGACATTTACTCCTTCAGGTCTAGGAACCAATTCCCATACTTCATTCCTTTTGAATTGACCTAACTCTTCTTGCATGACATTGATCCAGAACTCATCAGTCAAGGCTTCCTTGATATTTCTAGGTTCAATCTTTGACACAAAGCAGCCATGTGAGATTACTTCCCTTGATCTAGTAGTGACTCCTTTATCTGGGTCTCTTATGATAAGGTCTTTGGGATGATCCTTCTGAATTCTGATAGAGGGTCCCTTGTTGATTTTGTCATCTTCAAGTTCAGCTTGAGGTGGTTCTTCTTCCTTATTCTTGTCTGAGGAGTCAGCTGGAGAATCATTCAGAGATGTCTCGACATCGTCTGTGACATCAGTCTGTTGATCATCAATCACTACATTAATGGATTCCATCAACACATTAGTTCTGGAATTGAAGACCCTGTAGGGTCTGCTGTTTGTTGAATAGCCCAAAAATATTCCTTCATCACTTTTGGGATCCATCTTCCTTCTTTGCTCACGATCAGCCAAGATATAGCATTTGCTACCAAAAACATGGAAGTATTTTACTGTAGGTCTTCTTCCTTTCCAGACTTCATAAAGGGTTGTGGGAGTCCCTTTCTTTAACGTCACTCTGTTGTGGACATAGCAGGTTGTGATCATGGCTTCATCCCAAAAATGATAGGGCAACTTCTTAGCATGAATCATGGCTCTGGCTGATTCTTGCAGAGTCCTATTTTTTCTTTCCACCACACCATTTTGCTGGGGAGTGATGGGAGATGAGAACTTATGATGAATTCCTTCTGAAGAGCAGAATTCACCAAATTTGTTGTTCTCAAACTCCTTTCCTTGATCACTTCTAATTTTGACAACAGGACTTTCTTTTTCCCTTTGAAGTTTCAGACACAGCTCCTTAAAGACTTCAAATACATCAGATTTTTCTCTTATAAAATTGATCCAGGTGTATCTGGAGAAATCATCCACTACCATATATGCATATTTCTTCCCACCAAGGCTTTCTACTTGCATGGGTCCCATCAAGTCCATATGAAGTAGTTCCAAGACTTTGGTAGTTGTGTCATGTCTGAGCTTCTGGTGTGACATCGTTGTTTGTTTTCCAATCTGACATTCTCCACAGATTTTTCCCTCATCAATCTTTAAGTTGGGAATTCCTCTAACAGCTTCAACTGATATGATTCTCTTCATGCCTTTCAGGTGCAGATGGCCCAATCTTTGATGCCATATTTTTACTTCTTCTTTGGCTAAGGTACACATTGAAGAGTATCCTGTTTCTTGAGAGCTCCACATGTAGCAGTTGTCTTTGGACCTAACTCCCTTCATGATTACGTTATTTTCTTTGTTAGTAATCAGACATTCAGTTCTTGTGAAGTTTACATTCAGACCTTGATCACATAGTTGACTAATGCTGATAAGATTAGCAGTTAATCCCTTAACAAGTAGCACATCATCAAGATCAGGAACTCCAGGGAAATCCAGCTTACCCATTCCCTTGATTTCACCTTTTGCACCATCACTAAAGGTAACATAACTCATGGCATGAGGATGAAGTACAGTCAGCAGATTTTTGTTTCCAGTCATATGTCTGGAGCAACCACTGTCAAAATACCAATCTTCTTTGGCTGAGACTCTGAGGGAAGTGTGAGCTATTAGACTTGTGACCTTTGTCTTAAGAACTCATTGCTTTTTGTTACCAATCTTGTGATGTTTGGACTTTGATTGGTGTTGAGACTGATCAGGGCCAGGATAACCATATAGCTTATAGCAGAAGGGCTTTAGGTGGCCAAATTTTCCACAGTATTGGCATTTCCATCTTTGATGTTTTCCTTTCTGTTGTTGTGACATCTCAGGTTTTCTTTTAACATGGCTGCACTTAGGTTTGGATTTTGATTTGCAACTAGTGTTATTGTACTCAGCCTTGAATCCAATGCCAGATTTGTTCCCTGTTATTTGGCCAGTCTGGAGAATCGTGTCTAGGATGGCAGATCCATTGTTAAGCATTCTTACATACTTAGTCATCTCATCTAGTTTGGAATTTAAGAATACAGCTTCAGTTTCTAATTTTGAGATGATTTCCACATACTCTTCCTTTTCATTTTTCAGCTGAGCTATCACTTTCTTCTGTCTATCAACTTGTCTGCACACTCCTGTACTTCTGTGGCACCATTCTTTGTATGTAGTGGCCAGCTCTTCAAAGGTTCTTTCATCATCAGTTGACTCTTCCTCATACCCCCATCTTCCTGTCAATGCAGTCACATGGTTTGTAGCTTCTTCAGTTTCACTTCCATCAGACCAAGAGGCCACAAGACTCCTCTTTTGTTTCTTGAGATAGGTCCCACATTCAGTTTTAATATGACCATATCCATTACACTCATAGCATTGAACTTCTTTGGGCTTTTCTTCAGACTTTGCTTTCTTACCAAAGTTGTTGGATTTACTGATGTCAGATGTGATGTTTTTGACATTGCCCTTTGCTCTCACATCTACCTTTCTCATTAGTCTGTTGAACTGTCTTCCCAGCATTGCTATCTCATTTGCCAGATCTCCATCAATATCTTGACCACCTTCCTCATCTTCCTCTTCAGCGTTTGACATAAATGCTATGCTCTTGGCCTTCTTTTCAGCTCCATTACATATTCCCATCTCAAATGTTTGGAGGGATCCAATTAGCTCATCAACTCTCATATTTGAGATGTCTTGAGATTCTTCTATGGCTGTGACTTTCATAGCAAATCTCTTGGGGAGTGATCTTAGTATTTTTCTTACTAACTTTTCATCTGACATCTTCTCACCCAATGCTCCCAGAGGCATTTGCAATTTCAAGAATGCTCATGTAAAATTCATGAATATTTTCATCTTCTTTCATTCTTAAGTTTTCAAATTTGGTGGTGAGCAGCTGTAGTATAGACATTTTTACTCTAGAGGTGCCTTCATGGGTGGTTTTGAGAATGTCCCAAGCATCTTTAGCTACTTCACAATTGTTTACCAATCTGAAGATGTTCTTGTCTACTCCATTGAAGATGGCATTCAAAGCTTTAGAGTTTCCAAGGGCTAGGTCATCTTCCTCCTTGGACCATTTTTCTTCAGGCTTTTTCTCAGCAGTGGCTTCTCCTTCTTTAGTAACTACAGGGTGCACCCAGCCTGTCAAGACAGCTTTCCAAGCCTTGTTATCAAGGGATTTTAAAAAGGCTACCATTCTAGGTTTCCAATAGTCATAGTTAGAAACATCCAAAATTGGTGGCCTATGAACAGATCCTCCACCCCTTTCCATTGAACCAGAAAGTATTATCCCTAGATCTCACCCAGAACCAGAGCAGGATGCCTGCTCTGATACCAATTGAAATTCTGGTATCAGATATAAGATGTCAAAGGTAATGTTACGACACTGATATCTGCTAACACACAATGGATAAAATAAACAGAATGGTAAAGCAAATAACACAAGCAATTGTTAATCCAGTTCAGTCCAACTCACCAATGTCTGGGGGCTACCAAGCCAGGAAGGAATATCACTAAAATAGAATTAGTTCAAAGACTCTCCGTACACTTCAACAAGTTACAGTCTTTCTCACCTAATCTCTATCCGTGCAATTTCTACCTAAGCACTCTTAGATATGAGAACCCACTCACTTCCCTTACAATCACACACCAGTGATTTTAAACAACTATCCCTTGTGAAAAGAAAATACTTTTCAATTACACACTCTTGATTTTACTTCACAGTTTCAATCAAGAAGACACACTCTTGATCTTGCTTCAAAGCTTTGATCAAGAAGACATACACTCTTGCTTAACAACTTTAGAGTGACAAATTACAACCACAAATCAGTCAAATTCAATCATCTATGGATGACTTGAATGGCCTACAAGTCTTACGACTAAACAGACATAAACCCTAGCTCTCTCTCTGTATTTCGCTCAGTCTTGGTTGTGTATGCAAACAGGTTTTCTAAGTCCCTTTTTATAGAAGCATTGGACATCTTGAAAACCCTAAATATATTTTCCAATCAAATCTTTTTATAACAGCTGTATAGATCTCCTTGGAAAATAAGCAAATCTGGTTGTAATCCATGATTGAATGCGCCAGCTAGCCATATCTTCAATCATCCAAAGATTGCCATTAATTGTGCAATCACAAAACACCAGACATTCATACTGAATGTTCTGTGTACAGGATATCATGACATCGGGTCTGACATCCTGGAAAAATCCTGCATAATCCAATAATTCCTTTTATAGCTTTTAGCAGGTACAGCCATATCAGATGCCATGACATTGTGTATGTCATCTGAAGCAATCCTGCATGAACATGTCTTTCATTTAAGCTCCAGCAGGTACATCTAATATCAGAAGCCATGTCATTGTATGTGGCATTCTGAAACAATCCTGCATGCACATGTTCTTGAACTCCAACAGGTACATAGGATATCTTATGTTAAGACATCACACATGACATCTTGTGAACACTCTTTGTTTTACCAAAATTGTTGCCAACACTTAGAATCAACAAACTCCCCCTTTGGCAAATTTTGGCTAAAATAAAGATCTGTCCTTTTTGTTCACAAGGCAAACTATCAGTAGTTAAACAACATAACAGAAGTTTAATCAGCAGCAGAAGCAAAACAAGTACTAGCTATGGCTACTAGTAATACACACATGCACAAGGGTACTTCTCCTCCCCCTAAATTTGTGCAACAATCAACAGAATTACTAGTTAAGGATGCAACTTGTAAGACACACAAATGCACAATGCACAAGGGTACTTCTTCTCCCCCTAAATCTGTGCATTCATCAAATAACAGCTACTGTAACTCCAGCACCTATACCAGCCAGAATGTCATACTGACATCTGCTTCAACATCAACACCTGTGCACCATATCAAACATCCTGTTTGACATCTGTAAACAGAACAACATACTGTTGTAGCACCTGTGCACTTCTTTCAATAATAGTTGTCCTTCTGTCCAGCCACAAACGTCCCAGCTCCACATACTTCTCCCCCTTTTTAGTCAAAATTGACCAAAGGTGAGCAACTCTCATAGCATCTTCACACCCATCACATCTATCACTACACCATTCCTCACAAAACTCCATACTCTTGTTGTGAGAACTATCCACAGACTCCTTTGATTGCTATAGATTCTCATACACACAAATCCCCAATTTTCCTCTTAGACGTTCAAATTGATTGGCATCCAAAGCTTTTGTGAATATGTCAGCTAATTGCCTCTCTGTAGGATCATGCTCCAGAGCTATGATCTTCTCTTCCACAAGTTCTCTGATGAAGTGATGCCTGATATCAATGTGCTTTGTCCTGCTGTGCTGAATAGGATTCTTGGAAATATTTATAGCACTCAGGTTATCATAGTATAATGTCATGACTTCTTGTGTGACATTGTATTCAGAAAATATTTGTTTCATCCAGACCAGTTGAGAACAACTACTTCCAGCGGCTATGTATTCAGCTTCAGCAGTGGATAGAGATACACAGTTCTGTTTCTTGCTGAACCATGAGATCAAATTGTTCTCTAAGAAGAAACATCCTACTGATGTGCTCTTCCTATCATAAGCACTCCCAGCCCAGTCTGCATCACAGTATCCAGTCAACATAGATCCAGATCCATGAGTATATAACATCCCATAGTCACTAGTGCCATTGACATATTTCAGTATTCTCTTCACTTGGTTTATGTGACTGACTTTTGGTTCAGCTTGATATCTAGCACACACACCAACAGCAAATGCAATGTCAGGTCTGCTTGCGGTGAGATATAGCAAACTGCCTATCATGCTTCTGTATAGACTTGGATCTACACTGACACCATTTTCATCTTTGGAGATTTTTACATGTGTAGGAGCAGGTGTTCTTTTATGGCTTGCATTCTCCATGCCAAACTTCTTCACAATGTTCTTGGCATACTTGCTTTGAGATAAAAAAAATAGAGTCTTCCATCTGTTTGACTTGTAGACCAAGAAAGTAGGTCAGTTCTCCAACAAGGCTCATCTCAAACTCAGATTGCATTTGTCTAACAAAATGTTCAACCATCTGTTCTGACATCTCACCAAATACAATGTCATCTACATATATTTGTGCCACCATGAGCTTCCCTCCTTCATTCTTCACAAACAGAGTTTTGTCAATACCTCCTTTCCTATATCCATTGTCAGTGAGGAACACTGTGAGTCTCTCATACCAAGCCCTGGGAGCTTGTTTTAACCCATAGAGGGCTTTCTTCAATCTGTACACATGTTGTGGAAGATTTGGATTTGTGAAGCCTTTAGGCTGTTCAACATATACTTCTTCATTTAGGTAGCCATTTAGAAAGGAACTTTTTACATCCATCTGAAACAGTTTGAATTTCAGAATACATGCCACTCCAAGCAATAATCTAATGGACTCAAGGCGAGCTACAGGAGCAAAAGTTTCATCAAAGTCAACTCCTTCAACTTGAGTATATCCTTGAGCTACTAATCTAGCTTTGTTTTTAGTAACAACCCCTTGTTCGTCAGATTTATTCTTATATACCCACTTTGTACCTATGACATTTACTCCTTCAGGTCTAGAAACCAATTCCCATACTTCATTCCTTTTGAATTGACCTAACTCTTCTTGCATGGCATTGATCCAGAACTCATCAGTCAAGGCTTCCTTGATATTTCTAGGTTCAATCTTTGACACAAAGAAGCCATGTGAGATTACTTCCCTTGATATAGTAGTGACTCCATTATCTGGGTCTCCTATGATAAGGTCTTTGGGATGATCCTTCTGAATTCTGATAGAGGATCCCTTGTTGATTTTGTCATCTTCAGGTTCAGCTTGAGGTGGTTCTTCTTCCTTATTCTTGTCTGAGGAGTCAGCTGGAGAATCATTCAGAGATGTCTCGACATCATCTGTGACATCAATCTGTTGATCATCAATCACTACATTAATGGATTCCATCAACACCTTAGTTCTGGAATTGAAGACCCTGTAGGCTCGGCTGTTTGTTGAATAGCCCAAAAATATTCCTTCATCACTTTTGGGATCCATCTTCCTTCTTTGCTCACGATCAGCCAAGATATAGCATTTGCTACCAAAAACATGGAAGTATTTTACTGTAGGTCTTCTTCCTTTCCAGACTTCATAAAGGGTTGTGGGAGTCCCTTTCTTTAATGTCACTCTGTTGTGGACATAGCAGGCTGTGTTCATGGCTTCAGCCCAAAAATGATAGGGCAACTTCTTAGCATTAATCATGGCTCTGGCTGATTCTTGCAGAGTCCTATTTTTTCTTTCCACCACACCATTTTACTGGGGAGTGATGGGAGATGAGAACTCATGATGAATTCCTTCTGAAGAGCAGAATTCACCAAATTTGTTGTTCTCAAACTCCTTTTCATGATCACTTCTAATTTTGACAACAAGACTTTCTTTTTCCCTTTGAAGTTTCAGACACAGCTCCTTAAAGACTTCAAATACATCAGATTTTTCTCTTATAAAATTGATCCAGGTGTATCTGGAGAAATCATCCACTACCACATATGCATATTTCTTCCCACCAAGGCTTTCTACTTGCATGGGTCCCATCAAGTCCATATGAAGTAGTTCCAGGACTTTGGTAGTTGTGTCATGTCTGAGCTTCTGGTGTGACATCCTTGTTTGTTTTCCAATCTGGCATTCTCCACAGATTTTTCCCTCATCAATCTTTAAGTTGGGAATTCCTCTAACAGCTTCAACTGATATGATTCTCTTCATGCCTTTCAGGTGCAGATGGCCCAATCTTTGATGCCATATTTTTACTTCTTCTTCTTTGGCTAAGGTACACATTGAAGAGTATCCTGTTTCTTGAGAGCTCCATATGTAGCATTTGTCTTTGGACCTAACTCCCTTCATGATTACATTATTTTCTTTGTTAGTAATCAGACATTCAGTTCTTGTGAAGTTTACATTCAGACCTTGATCACATAGTTGACTAATGCTGATAAGATTAGCAGTTAATCCCTTAACAAGTAGGACATCATCAAGATTAGGAACTCCAGGGTAATCCAGCTTACCCATTCCCTTGATTTCACCTTTTGCACCATCACCAAAGGCAACATAACTCATGGCATGAGGATGAAGTTCAGTCAACAGATTTTTGTTTCCAATCATATGTCTGGAGCAACCACTGTCAAAATACCAATCTTCTTTGGCTGAGACTCTGAGGGAAGTGTGAGCTATTAGACTTGTGACCTTTGTCTTAAGAACCCATTGCTTTTTGTTACCAATCTTGTGATGTTTGGACTTTGATTGGTGTTGAGACTGATCAAGGCCAGGATAACGATATAGCTTATAGCAGAAGGGCTTTAGGTGGCCAAATTTTCCACAGTATTGGCATTTCCATCTTTGATGTTTTCCTTTCTGCTGTTGTAACATCTGATGTGACATCTCAGGTTTGCTTTTAACATGGCTGCACTTAGGTTTGGATTTTGATTTGCAAATAGTGTTACTGTACTCAGCCTTGAATCCAATGCCAGATTTGTTTCCAGTTATTTGGTCAGTCTGGAGAATCGTGTCTAGGATGGCAGATCCATTGTTAAGCATTCTTACATACTTAGTCATCTCATCTAGTTTGGAATTTAAGAATACAGCTTCAGTTTCTAATTTTGAGATGATTTCCACATACTCTTCCTTTTCATTTTTCAGCTGAGCTATCACTTTCTTTTGTCTTTGAACTTGTTTGCACACTCTTGTACTTCTGTGGCACCATTCTTTGTATGTAGTGGCCAGCTCTTCAAAGGTTCTTTCATCATCAATTGACTCTTCCTCAGACCCCCATCTTCCTGTCAATGTAGTCACATGGTTTGTAGCTTCTTCAGTTTCACTTCCATCAGACCAAGAGGCCACAAGACTCCTCTTTTGTTTCTTGAGGTAGGTCCCACATTCAGTTTTAATATGACCATATCCATTACACTCATAGCATTGAACTTCTTTGGGCTTTTCTTCAGACTTTGCTTTCTTACCAAAGTTGTTGGATTTACTGATGTCAGATGTGATGTTTTTGACATTGCCCTTTGCTCTCACATCTACCTTTCTCATTAGTCTGTTGAACTGTCTTCCCAGCATTGCTATCTCATTTGCCAGATCTCCATCAATATCTTGACCACCTTCCTCATCTTCCTCTTCAGCGTTTGACATAAATGCTATGCTCTTGGCCTTCTTTTCAGCTTCATCACATATTCCCATCTCAAATGTTTGGAGGGATCCAATTAGCTCATCAACTCTCATATTTGAGATGTCTTGAGATTCTTCTATGGCTGTGACTTTCATAGCAAATCTCTTGGGGAGTGATCTTAGTATTTTTCTTACTAACTTTTCATCTGACATCTTCTCACCCAATGCTCCAGAGGCATTTGCAATTTCAAGAATGCTCATGTAAAATTCATGAATATTTTCATCTTCTTTCATCCAAAATTGGTGGCCTATGAACAGATCCTCCATCCCTCTCCATTGAACCAGAAACTATTGTCCCTAGATCTCACCCAGAACCAGAGCAGACTGCCTGCTCTAATATACCAATTGAAATTCTGGTATCAGATATAAGATGTCGAAGGTAATTTTACAACACTGATATCTGCTAACACACAATGGATAAAATAAACAGAATGGTAAAGCAAATAACATAAGCAATTGTTAACCCAGTTCAGTGCAACTCACCTACGTCTGGGGGCTACCAAGCCAGGAAGGAAATTCACTAAAATAGAATTAGTTCAAAGACTCTCCGTACACTTCAACAAGTTACAGTCTTTCTCACCTAATCTCTACCCGTGATATTTCTACCTAAGCACTCTTAGATATGAGAACCCACTCACTTCCCTTACAATCACACACCAGTGATTTTAAACAACTATCCCTTGTGAAAAGAAAATACTTCTCCATTACACAATCTTGATTTTACTTCACAATTTCAATCAAGAAGACACACTCTTGATCTTGCTTCAAAGCTTTGATCAAGAAGACACACACTCTTGCTTAACAACTTTAGAGTGACAAATTACAACCACAAATCAGTCCAACTCAATCATCAATAGATGACTTGAATGACCTACAAGTCTTACGACTAAACAGACACAAACCCTAGCTCTCTCTCTGTATTTCACTCAGTCTTGGTTGTGTATGCAAACAGGTTTTCTAAGTTCCTTTTTATAGAAGCATTGGACATCTTGAAAACCCTAAATATATTTTCCAATCAAATCTTTTTATAACAGCTGTATAGATCTCCTTGGAAAATAAGCAAATCTGGTTGTAATCCATGATTGAATGCGCCAGCTAGCCATATCTTCAATCATCCAAAGATTGCCATTAATTGTGCAATCACAAAACACCAGACATTCATACTGAATGTTCTGTGTACAGGATGTCATGACATCGGGTCTGACATCCTGGAAAAATCCTGCATAATCCAATAATTCCTTTTATAGCTTTTAGCAGGTACAGCCATATTAGATGCCATGACATTGTGTATGTCATCTGAAGCAATCCTGCATGAACATGTCTTTCATTTAAGCTCCAGCAGGTACATCTAATATCAGAAGCCATGGCATTGTATGTCGCATTCTGAAACAATCCTGCATGCACATGTTCTTGGACTCCAGCAGGTACATAGGATATCTTATGTTAATACATCACACATGACATCTTGTGAACACTCTTTGTTTTACCAAAATTGCTGCCAACACTTAGAATCAACAGTATATAATAATTTGGTTAATAAAATTCATACTTTGGTTAATATATATTCTGACATCAAAAAGTAGTATTAAGTAGTAAAATAGAATTGGTTAATTGAGTGTGAAAAGTTGGATAATATAGTTTATATCTTGGTTATCGAGTATCCTGCCATCAAAAAATAATCGTAGGTATTGAATCAACTTTGTTTAATAATGTATATAAGGTTGGTTAATTCAGTTCATAATTCGGTTAATCAGTTCTCAGACATAAAAATATCTAAAATTGTAAAATAAAGTTGGTTAATAGAGTGTAAATAGTGATTAATATATTTTATAATTTAGTGTCAGAAAATAATTAATATTATATATTTTATTGACATAGTTGTGAAAATGGTTAATGAATTATAATTAAAATAAGTGATTAATAACATGTATTTTGTGGTTAATACAATGATGAAATGATGAAATCGGTTAATGACACATAAAAAATATTTGAGATCTTTGAGAACATCAAGTGTCATTCCTTTAGTGTTGGTCCACGAGCAACTACCAGATCACCACGTATGCTAGTAAGGAAAGAGGTAACAAGTTTCTATCTTTATTTTTGTGGCTAGGGAGAAGCTAAAGATGGGAGGAAGAGCATACAATCATATATATTTTTTCTCATGTAACCTCTATCTTATAGAGTTAAACGTTGAGAATTGATTAAACTCATAATGTCATAATTATGTGGCTTAATCAGCCTATTAATATCATTTATCTTCCACTCTATAACCTCCCAATTTAATCCTTATATTACTATTTGTGTGACCTCATAGAACTCAATAATATTAGTAATTGGCAAAATCTCTTTGTCCAATAAAACATTATTGGCTTCTAGCAAAGCCCTATGATCACCTAATATTATTGAATATTGTGTCTCCATAAATTATCCAATTATATTTAGATTATTACACTTGATCGAAGGATAAAATCCTTCAATCTCCCACTTGTCTAAGAACAAGTGTGTAATCTTCAAATTCCTTAAGTCACTCAATGTCCAACTTGATGATATGATGACATTCAATGTCACACATATCATCCTTCAAGTCATTTCTTGAAATCCGAGCTTGAACAGTCAAAACAAATTATTAACTCTTTAATCCATTTGAGCACGACCATGCATTTTTCAGTTCTTTCTCTTCAAGAGTCCCGAGACACCAATCTTAACCTTTTAGGAGAAATTATCCAATCTTGCATAACCAAGACTCCTACTTAATTCTTGGCAACTTCGATCACTACGTTTATAGCCTTCTTTTATGGCTCAAAAATTTACAGTGTAAAAATATAACAATCCTCAAATGAGAATAATGTCATACTCGTGTCTAAGGAATCCACTAAATATTATAACAAAATATGAAGAAAAAAAATAATCTGTGAGTTCTCAGTGGATATGTCTGGAGTGTATCAACTATATATGCCTAAGTAATTAACTAGACATCACCATGTCCCCATAGCCCATGAAATTGCGCTATCAATCAACTTACAATCTAGTCCATGAAATTGAATCATTTATGTCCAACTTAATGATTCGAGCTAGGGAGTGAATTACATTATAACTCTTGTTCACTAGATAGGGTTTCACTGGTAAAGTTATGTATTTGACAATCCTATCAAACCTTATAGATACTTTTGATATATTATATAATACTCAACCAAGATTAAATAAGATAATAACTTTATTGATAAACATATAAAAAGCATAATCACATATTTAAGCAATTGTGAACTAATTAAAATTAAATAATATGCAATCAAAACCACTCACCAATATGGATCATATTTTAGACAATGGATCATCAACATTTCTATCCATATGAACTTTACTAACTATTACATCCTTTCTCTCAACAATTTCTCGAATGAGATGAAATTTTCTAAGTATGTGTTTGCCCCTTTGATGTTGAAATTCTGGTATCAGATATGAGATGTCGAAGGTAATGTCACGACACTAATATCTGAATAATACAAACAGGATAAAAGATAAAGAACAGTAATGCAAGAGACACAAGCAATTGTTAACTCACTTCGGTGCAAACTCACCTACGTCTGGGGGCTACCAAGCCAGGAAGGAAATCCACTAAACAGAATCAATTCAAAGACTCTCAGTAAACAACTTCAAGTTACAGTCTTTTCACCTAATCTCTACCCGTGTGACTTCTACCTAAGAACTCTTAGATATGAGATCCTACTCACTCCCCCTCAATCACAGTAGTGATATAAAACAAGAATTACAATGAAAAGAAGACACTCTTCAAAGACACATACTTGATCTTACTTAAAAGCTTCAATCAAGTAAACACACACTCATGCTTCAAAGCTTAGAGTGGACAAATTACAACTCAAAAATCAGACCAATTCAATCATCTATGGATGAATTGAATAGCTTACAATTCACACGACCACACAAGACTAAAACCCTTATTCTCTCTCAATATTTCGTTCGTTATTTCTTGTGTATAAAATCAGGTTTTCCATGTCCTTTTTATAGAAGCATTTGGCTGGGCTTGGACATCATAAAACCCTAAAACTATTTTCCATTCATATCTTCTCATGACAGTTGATTATATCTCTTCGAAAAATAAGTCAATCTAGTTGTAATTACTGATTGATAGCGTGTTCAATCATCTCATCAATCATACACAGATTAGCATTAAAAACGCAATCACATGATACATAACATTCAGACTGAATGTTCTGTAAACAAATGTCATGACATCGGATCTGACATCTCAGTAAAATCCTGCATAATCACATTTTAAACATCCTGCAGGTACATGTGATCTTATGTCAAGATAGCATATTTTACAGTTAATTTGCCAACAGAGATATGCTTTTTGCTTGGCCACTCCTTGACCTGTCCAGCAATGACTTTCCTACAGACCTCATTGTTTGTGGCCTCTAATTCAACAACACCTTCTGTTCCTCTTCCTAGGAACTTATTGATCACAGTAGGAGAGAACCTTATACACCTTCCTCTAACAAACACCTTGCAAAATTCTTTGTTGTTCTTGTCAGCAATGTCCTCAGGGATGTTCACCACAAGCTCCTTAACAAGACCTCCAAAACATTGGGGTAACCCACTAACTGTTTTCATTAAACCAGTAGACTTGATCAAATCCATAACGTCCTTAACTTCCACATCATCCTTTCCCAGTTCCCTTTCCACAGCTACTCTCCTCTGTATTACAAATTTCCACTTGGCTACACCATCTTCCAGATGGAAGGAAATGTTATCCAAATGCACAGCAGCAACCTTAGCAGGAGATTTTCTAACAATTTGCTTTTTGATAGGAGAGATGTCTGGGACATCGTCTTAGACATCATCCTCTGAATCAGAACTTTCTCTGACCTTTCTCTTCTTTACCTCCACTTTACTCCATGACTTTGAAGGACCTATAACAGTAGCCTTCTTACTAGTACTGGTTGTCATAGACCTCCCTTTCCTGGTCTTCATTCTCTTAGAAACCCTTGGCTCCAAGTGATGAAGCAAGGTGTCATCTTCATCATCTGAGCTTTCTTCTTCCAAGTCAATCACCTTCTTACCAGAGTCATGCTTCTGAGAAGCATCTACAGATTTCTTACTAGGCAAGGTTTTCCCTTAAGTACGTCCAGCAGTGGAGGATGGACCAGGGGCGTCGCCTGGGATGACTTAAAGGGGAATAACTTCCAAAATTTCTTCATGAAGAAAATCCATGGATGGTGTTCTTGCTTTGTGTGCAGGTTTTGAACTAGAAGATGAAGGATGTTGCGACATCTTGTTGAGCTTGTGAAAGAATGTAGTTTGCCCTAGTAGAGATGGTTGATACAGTTTGAGGAAGATGGAAGTGGTTGAGCTGAGGTTGCATGTGAGAAAGCTATAGATGGTAGTTCCAATACTAGGTAATGATTTACCATAAATGGGGCACTTTCTTTTAAGTGGGCAGACAATATTTTAATTACCTTTTCCACTCCAAATTAATTGCTATAAATTCTCATGGATACAAATCCCTAATTTCCCTCTCAAACTTTCAAATTGATTAGCATCCAAAGCCTTTGTAAATATGTCAGCTAATTGCATTTCAGTAGTAACATGCTCCAGGGCTATGATTTTCTCTTCCACTAGTTCTCTAATAAAGTGATGACGAATATCAATGTGCTTTGTCCTGCTGTGCTGAATAGGATTCTTAGAAATATTTATAGCACTCAGGTTGTCACAGTACAATGTCATGACATCTTGTGTGACATTGTATTCAGTCAACATTTGTTTCATCCAAACCAGTTGAGAACAACTACTCCCAACTGCTATGTATTCAGCTTCAGTAGTGGATAAGGACACACAATTTTGTTTCTTACTAAACCATGATATCAAGTTGTTCCCCAAGAAGAAACATCCTCCTGATGTGCTTTTCCTATCATCAGCACTTCCAACCCAGTCAACATCACAATATCCAGTCAGCATAGATCCAGAACCATGAGTATACAGCATCCCATAGTCACTGGTGCCATTGACATATTTCAGTATCCTCTTCACTTGGTTTATGTGACTGACTTTTGGTTCAACTTGATATCTAGAACAAACACCTACAGCAAACGCAATGTCAAGTCTACTTGCTGTGAGATATAGCAGACTTCCTATCATGCTTCTGTATAGACTTTGATCTACACTAACACCATTTTCATCTTTGGAGACTTTCAAATGTGTAGGAGCAGGTGTCCTTTTATGACTTGCATTCTCCATGCCAGACTTCTTAACAATGTTCTTGGCATATTTGCTTTGAGATAGAAAGATAGAAACTTCCATCTGCTTGACTTGTAGCCCAAGAAAATAGGTCAGCTCTCCAACAAGGCTCATTTCAAACTCAGACTGCATTTGTTTGACAAAATGTTCGACCATCTGATCTAACATCCCACCAAACACAATATCATCCACATATATTTGAGCCACCATGAGTTTTCCTCCTTCATTATTAACAAATAGGGTCTTGTCAATACCTCCCTTCCTGTATCCATTGTTAGTGAGGAACACTGTGAGTCTCTCATACCAAGCCCTAAGAGCTTGTTTCAAACCATAGAGGGCTTTCCTCAACTTGTACACATGCTTTGGAAGATTTGGATCTGTGAATCCTTTAGGTTGTTAAACATATACTTCCTCATTTAAGTAGCCATTCAAGAAGGCACTTTTTACATCCATTTGGAACAGTTTGAACTTTAGAATACATGCCACTCCAAGCAATAGTCTAATGGACTCAAGGCGAGCTACAGGGGAAAATGTTTCATCAAAGTCAACTCCTTCAACTTGAGTATATCCTTGTGCTACTAATCTTGCTTTATTTTTAGTAACCACCCCTTGTTCATCAGATTTATTCTGATATACCCACTTTGTACCTATGACATTTATTCCTTCAGGTCTTGGAACCAGTTCCCATACTTCATTCCTCTTGAATTGACCTAACTCCTCCTGCATGGCATTGATCCAGAACTCATCAGTCAAGGCTTCCTTGACATTCCTAGGCTCAATCTTGGACACAAAGCAGCCATGTGAGATCACTTCCCTTGATCTAGTTGTGACCCCTTTATTAGGGTCTCCTATAATGAGATATTTGGGATGATCCTTCTGAATTATGATGGGGGGTCCCTTGTTGATTTTGTCATCTTCAGGTTCAGCTTGAGGAGGTTCACTCTCATTATTTTTTCCTGAGAAATCAGCTGGGGGATCATTTGGAGATGTCTCAACATCGTCTGTGACATCAGTCTGTTGATCATCAACCACAACATTGATAGATTCCATCATTACTTTTGTTCTGGAATTAAAGACTCTATATGCTCTGCTGTTTGTTGAGTAGCCCAGAAATATTCCTTCATCACTTTTGGGATCCATCTTTCTTCTTTGTTCACGATCAGTCAAAATATAACATTTACTACCAAACACATGGAAGTATTTGACTGTAGGTCTTCTCCCTTTCCAGACTTCATATAGGATAGTAGGAGTCCCTTTATTCAAGGTTACTCTGTTGTGAACACAATAGGCTGTGTTCATAGCTTCAGCCCAGAAGTGGTAGGGCAATTTCTTAGCATGAATCATAGCTCTGGCTGATTCTTGAAGAGTTCTATTTTTCCTTTCTACCACACCATTTTGCTGGGGAGTAATGGGAGATGAGAACTCATGTCTAATTCCTTCTGATGCACAGAATTCAGCAAATTTGTTGTTTTCAAATTCCTTCCCATGATCACTTATGATTTTAATAACTTGACTTTCCTTTTCTCTTTGAAGTCTTAGACAAAGATCTTTGAAGATTTCAAATACATCAGATTTTTCTCTTATAAAATTGACCCTGGTGTATCGGGAGAAGTCATCCACCACTACATAAGCATACTTCTTCCCACCAAGGATTTCCACCTGCATGGGTCCCATCAAATCCATATGGAGGAGTTCCAGCATTCTTGAAGTGGTGTCATGTTTAAGCTTCTGGTGTGACATCTTTGTTTGTTTTCTAATCTAACATTCCCCACAAACTCTTCCTTCATCAATCTTCAAGTTGGGAACTCCACATACCTTTAAGATGCAGATGGCCCAATCTTTGATGCCATATCTTCACTTCTTCTTCTTTAGCTAGAGTACACATTGAAGAATAACCAGTTTCTTGAGAACTCCACATGTAGCAGTTCTCCTTAGACCTGACTCCTTTCATGATCACTTCATTTTCTTTATTAGTAATCAGACATTAAGTTTTAGTGAAGTTTACATTTAGACCTTGGTCACACAGTTGACTGATGCTTATTAGGTTTGCAGTCAGTCCCTTAACAAGTAGGACATTGTCAAGATTAGGGACTCCAGGGCAGTTAAGCTTGCCAATTCCCTTGATTTCACCCTTTGCTCCATCACCAAAGGTTACATAGCTGATGGCATGAGGATGAAGACCAGTTAGCAGGTTTTTGTTTCCAGTCATGTGTCTGGAGCACCCACTGTCAAAATACCAATCTTCTTTGGCTGAAACTCTGAAGGAAGTGTGAGCTATCAAACTTGTAACATCAGTCCTAGGAACCCATTGTTTTTTGTTGATAGGTCTATGATGTTTGGGTCTAGGTTGATGATGAGAAGGACTAGGATAGCCATACAACTTATAGCAAAATGGTTTTATGTGGCAAAAATTTCCACAGTAACGACATGTCCATCTTTGGTGTTTCCCTTTCTGCTGTCTTCCTTTATTATGTAGTGACATATGATGTGACATCTTTGGTTTTCTACCAGTATGAATGCACTTAGGTTTGGATTTAAGTTTGCTACCAGTGTGACTGCACTCAAGTTTAGGTTCATTGAACCCAATGCCAGACTTGTCTTCTGCCATTTGTCCAGTTTGGAGAATTTTGTCTAAGGTGTCAGTTCCATTGTTTAGCATTCTGACATACTTTGTCATCTCATCAAGTTTAGAATTCAAGAATACTACTTCAGTTTTTAACTTAGAGATGGTTTCCAAATGTTCTGCCCTCTCATTCTCTAGCTGTGCTATCACATTCTTTTGACTTTCAACTTGTTGACACACTTCTTCACTTATGTGACACAGCTTTCTGTAGGTAGTGGCTAACTCATCAAAGATCACTTCATCATCATTTGAGTCTTCATCAGACCCCCATCTTCCAGTCAAGGCAATCACAAGATTTGCAGACTCTTCTGTTTCACTTTCATCAGACCAAGTAGCAACAAGACTTTTCTTCTGTTTCTTGAGGTAGGTTCCAAATTCAGTTCTATGTGTCCATACCCATCACATTCATGGCACTGAACTCCTTTTCCTTCTTTGGGCTTTTCATCTGATCTTGTTCTTCTTCCATCATTGTTGGATTTACTGATGTCATATGAGATGTTCTTTACATTAGCCTTAGACCTTACATCCATCTTTTTCAGAAGTCTATTGAACTGTCTTCCCAGCAATGCTACATCATTTGCCAGATCTTCATCAATATCTTGACCACTTTCCTCCTCTTTCTCCTCAATGTTTGAAATGAAGGCTATGCTTTTGACTTTCTTTTCAGGTCCATCACACATTCCCATCTCAAATTTTTGGAGGGATCTGTAAGACCCCAATTTTGTCCCTAAGATCCCTCATGGCATCATATCATATCATTGCATAGCCTCAAGGATCATTGGACACCTTGCTTCCTTGCCTGTGGGTGGGATCCTCTTTTGAGAGTGGTTTTTGATCACCAAGCATTCCTTGCATTTATATGTCATTGCTTTTCTTTTAATCACTAACCAAAAGTATAAAAATATGTCATCTAACCTTTGTCTTGCAGATGAAGCAATAACAGGTCAAAGCAGTTAAAGGCATTCATTGAGCAATAGATGGTGGTCATTCTTGAGATTTGGACCCTACAATCATTCACAAGAGTTCCCATGAGCTATGATGACATTTTGAAACAAAATCCCAAGTGGTAGAGGCTTGAATTTCATCAGAACACTCTCAAGTCATCTGAAGACCTAGAAAGTCAACTGCAAAGTCAACTGTGGATTTGGAGGTGGGAAGTGATTAGAAATACTTCATTCATGTTCAAACAAGTCTCATTTTACATTTCAAACACTCACATTGAAGGATTTGAGGTCCAATAAAAAATTTCCCAAAATAGAAAGTGACCCATAATTTGAAATTTCCAAAAATGGAAAGATTTTGGACCAACTTCAACTTAATATTACATCATCAAAAAAGCTTCAAATGAAATTTTGTTGAACATGAAAGTTGTAGATCCTTCTCTCCCATTTCCAAAATTTCCAAGATCATGAATTTCTAATGTGTGGTTGAGGAGATATGATCAAATCATGGCAAAGTGTGTTCAAAAATTCAAATGGGCATAACTTTTGAACCAAGGCTCCAATTTGGGTGGTTCTTTTGGCATTTTGTTCATCATGACATGCACTTTCCAAATATCTCATTACATTGCTTGAAATGTGAACATATGATGACATGCTCATGCATACTATTTTTGAAGAGGAATTTATTAAAATCATTTTGGATGATTATATGCATGAAAAACCATTTCCAAAGCTTGCATGGGCCTTGTTTAAGTGGATTTGGATCAGTATTGAACACTGTTCACGCATGCATGAAAGGCATGAGGTGCAAATGCCAATTTTCTCATACACCTTATAAATTGTTAATCTTGATTAACTTTGGCTTAAACTGGTTTTCAGAATGATTAGCATGGGGTATATAAGGATAATCTTAACTGCTTTCATCATTAACATCCATTTCAGATCTGAATCTTGAAATCAACCAAATTTTTCTCTCAAAATATTTTCCAAATTCTTCACACAAAAGCCATTTCTATTGATGGATTCATGATTAGGAAGTGTTCTTGAAGCAAATTGGACGTGGAATTGGAAGAAATCGTGCCAGTTTGGACCATACTCGAAGCTTGAAGGTTCAATGGAGTTTGCAAATTGAGCTAGATTCGTGCATGCTGGAGCATCCAATTCATCATCAATCACATCAACAAGCATTGTAGGAGAGATTGGAGCCATTTCTGAGCTTTGTAGCACACAATTCCAGTTTGCTGTTCTTCAAGAGGTCAGGATTCGATCTTAATTATTCTTGAAATCATTATGATATTTGTGTAGATCTTGGCTTGGTGATGATTTTGATATGAAAATTGAGTGAAATGGTGCATTATTCATGAAGATATGAGTGTTTGAAGTTTGAGTGTTCAATTTTGATTTCTTCGATTTGAATAATATATGATGTTTTTGATTGATTCATTGCTTGATCCGTGTTCACCATGAAAAAACCTTTTGAATGATGTTATTAATTTTGATTTCTGGAATTTTTTCTAGAAAAGTGCATGAACTTCATGTACTGTTCATCTGCTTCGTGAGGAAGAAGATGAAGATCTTGAGTTTCCAAAATTAGCTACGAGTTCTTCATGACCTGCTGCGAATTAGCTACGAAATTCATCATTAGCTACGAAAATTCTGGGAATCGTTTCCAGCGCTACGGCTTAAGTCAAAACGATGTCGTTTTAGGCTTAGCGCGCAAATTCAAATTCGGCCAAGGTTTGATACTGAGCGAGCGAAATTTTCAAATTACCTTCCATTTTCCATGTTTCCCTCCCTATTTGGCCATGCCTTGATTCACATTTGATTTCAAATTTTTCCAAACTTCATAAAATCATAACAAATTGAAAACTCATCCAATTTCATCCCATTTTTTTGTAAAATGCTCCTCATTCTGTCTAGTTTTTTATGAGCATGAATTGGAAAGTTGTGCATTGCTGGAAAATTAATTTGCCCTAGGATGTTTGAACACATATGCCTATTTGACCTTGCCTTGCTTATCTTGTCATAAAATGCTCAAAAATAATCCAATGAATGTGAAATTTTGCATGCTGATTCTAGACACATTGCTTGACATTTTGGTTTTGGTTTGACATTTTTCTCAATTACCATTTCTGTTTTATGCATGTGCTAACTTGGTGTGACAATTTGTGTCACACCTTTGAATGTCCAACTTGTACCATTTGATTTCTATGCCAAATGATCTCTGATTCTTCTGATTTTTTGTATGTTGATCATGTTAGATGTCTTGAATGTGCATGTTTTTTTCCAGATTTATTTGAATCATTTCTGTTTTGATTTGAATTTTTCATTCATGATGATCACATATGAGCTTTGAAATTGCCTTGAACTTCTTTTGATCATAAAATGCATTTGATGATTGATTTTGATGTGAGCCTTTTTAGGATATGTCAATATGTGTTTGAAGTTACTTTGTGTTGAATTTCAGCTCCTGTTTTGAATTTTTTCTCCATCTTTAACCCTAGGCTTTGACCTAGTGGTTTGTTGCTTACATGTGAGTTTTGATTTCAGGTTTAAGCATCCAAGTTCCATAGTTGATGATGCTTCATCATGTGAATATTAATGTTTGCTTTTGATTGCTAACACTTGTGTGTGTTATAGGTTGATGCTAACTCATTTGAGTTTGCCTTATGGCTTACACATCTTGTACATTGGGATTGTCTGTTGCTTATTGACTGTTGTCTGTTTGTCTGAGCATTGTACTGATTTGTTTAGTGTTTCCACAGGTACCTAAGTTGCTTTAAGTTCATTTGAACTTTGCTTTTGCTTGGTTGCTTAACCACTTAGGTATGATCCCTAATCTTCATGTAGTCTGGAAGACCTACTGTTATTGGTAGGCACCTGTCTGAAGCCCTCCTTAAGAGGCAATGCTTGTGGTTGTTTAATTTTGTGCCAAGCAGGTAAAGTCCTCTTATGAGGCAATTGGCAGATAAAAGAGATGTGTAATCCATCTCCTGCTACTCAGTGTGTCATTCACTTTGCTCACACCATGTGTTGATGCATTGTGAATAAGAACCCAAGATCTTATAGAGTCAATCATTTGTGGAGAAGAGTTCCTACTTTCTGAACTCCCACACTTTCCATTTATCAAAGCTCTCCCTGACCAGGGATAAGAGCTATGAGGCACACCCCTCATCTCCTTTTCATCTGCTTCACCCTAACTCTCAATGTTAGGGTTAAGAGCTCAAAATACCCCATTCCAGTTGGCTGTAAAGCCTAACCTTGCTTGAGCCTAATTGATTGTGTATAGTGTGTGCTAATTGACTTGTGTGTTTGCTTACTTGATTCATCTGTGCATATTTGCTTGAGTGTGCCTTTGTGCATTTATCATCATTACTTGTACATCATTTCATAAACATTGTTCATCACTTTGTAACATTTTGTTTTGTCCATGGAGGAGGCAAGCATAAGTCCATTGATTGGCAGTTGTTTCCTGTGATATGGCAGGAGACTAGTATAAGTCCATTGATTGGCATCTGGTATCCTTGTTTCTTTGCTTTGTGAGACTAGTATAAGTCCATTCATTGGCATCTGGTATCATTGTTTCTTTGTTTTGTGAGACTAGTATAAGTCCATTGATTGGCATCTGGTATCCATGTTTCTCTTTGTTTTAGGAGATTGGTATAAGTCCATTGATTGGCGTCCGGTATCCATTTTGTTTTGTGAGATTGGAATAAGTCCATTGATTGGCATCCGGTATCCATTTACCTTGTTCTATTTGCTTATTGCTTTGTGTTGCCTTTTCCAAAGGAATCACTTGAATCATCTACATATGATCTCAAGAGGTGAACATCTAAGAAGTTTTACATCCCTTAACCCTCCCACCTTTTGCTGCTTTAAACCTCCATTTGCATGTTAACCAAAACCTGAAAACTATTGTGCAAACATTTTCATCTGTTTTCTTCAAATTAGAAACCTAGGCCCTAAGCCTCTGATTTTCAAACTTGATTTTCACAATACTTCTTCTGAATTGAATTCTAATCATACTTTGACTTCATTTTTGTGAATACTCATAACCAGTTAATTTCACTCACTCAATTGCTTTTGTGGCCCAAGTCCACTTCTTAATCAAGTTTTCATACATTAGCCATAGGTCTCAATTATCTTAGTGGTTGATGTTAATCTCGCCTTTTGTCCTTAGTGATCGAACCGTAAGACTTCCATACTGAAAACAGGGTTAACCCCTCTAGTATGTCGAAGCTATTCTCACATGGTGGACTTGTTATTTGTATAAGGTTGAGTTTTCTCCCGTGGATAATGAAAGACCTTAGGGCTTTTGTTTAAAATCAATCCACTCACTTACTTTTGGAAATCTTTTAGCCGAACTACGGCGTTTTGATCCTTACCTTCCATGGAAAGGTACGTAGGCAACGGGTTCATCCGTTCAAACACAAAAACAATAAAAATTGCATATTCTTTCTCTCATCCCTTCAATCCATGTTTGCACAATAAATATTTCATAAACAAATAACATTTCATACAACAAGTTGTGAAAAGGGCTCCCTAGGAGTACCTAGGACGTTTTGGGTGCCTAACACCTTCCCATTGCGTAATTAACCCCTTACCCAGATCTCTGATCTTTTCATTAGTTTTCTATGTGTAAAACTTCTTAGGCTTTTGTTCGCTTTTTAGCCATTCCTTTGGATAAATAAAAGTGCGGTGGCGACTCTATCTTTGTATGCTTTGCTTTTGATTTAACCAATAAATCATAAAGTGATGAATACACCGCTACAGGATCCAATTATCTCATCAACTCTCATATTGTAAATATCTTGAGACTCCTCTATGGCTGTCACTTTCATGGAAAATCTCTTAGGGAGTGACCTGAGTATTTTCCTTACTAGTTTTTCATCTGACATCTTCTCACCCAGGGCTCCTGAGGCATTAGAAATTTCAAGGATATTCATATGAAATTTATGAATATTTTCATCTTCTTTCATCCTTAATTTTTCAAACTTGGTAGTGAGCAGCTGTAGTCTAGACATCTTTACTCTAGAGGTGCCTTCATGAGTGGTTTTGAGAATGTTCCAAGCATCTTTAGCCACCTCACAGTTGTTTACCAATCTGAAGATATTCTTATCTACTCCATTGAATATAGCATTCAATGCTTTAGAGTTCCCAAGGGCTAGATCATCCTCCTCCTTGGTCCATTGTGCCTCAACCTTCTTATCAGTTGTAGCTTCTCCATCCTTAGTAATAACTGGATGTTCCCAGCCTATTAAAACAGCCTTCCAAGCCTTATTATCCAAAGATTTTAGGAAGGCTACAATTCGAGGTTTCCAGTAGTCATAGTTGGATCCATCCAAAATAGGTGGTCTGTGAACAGATCCTTCATCTCTCTCCATAGTACCAGAAAGTAACGTCCATAGATCTCACCCAGAACCAGAGCAGGATGCCTGCTCTGATACCAATTGAAATTCTGGTATCAGATATGAGATGTCGAAGGTAATGTCACGACACTAATATCTGAACAATACAAACAGGATAAAAGATAAAGAACAGTAATGCAAGAGACACAAGCAATTGTTAACCCAGTTCGGTGCAAACTCACCTACGTCTGTGGGCTACCAAGCCAGGAAGGAAATCCACTAAACAGAATTAATTCAAAGACTCTCAGTAAACAACTTCAAGTTACAGTCTTTTCACCTAATCTCTACCCGTGTGACTTCTACCTAAGAACTCTTAGATATGAGATCCTACTCATTCCCCCTCAATCACAGCAGTGATATTAAACAAGAATTACAATGAAAAGAAGACACTCTTCAAAGACACATACTTGATCTTACTTAAAAGCTTCAATCAAGTAAACACACACTCATGCTTCAAATCTTAGAGTGGACAAATTACAACTCAAAAATCAAACCAATTCAATCATCTATGGATGAATTGAATGGCTTACAATTCACACGACCACACAAGACTAAAACCCTTATTCTCTCTCAATATTTCGTTCGTTATTTCTTGTGTATAAAATCAGGTTTTCCATGTCCTTTTTATAGAAGCATTTGGCTGGGCTTGGACATCATAAAACCCTAAAACTATTTTCCATTCATATCTTCTCATGACAGTTGATTATATCTCTTTGGAAAATAAGTCAATCTAGTTGTAATTACTGATCGATAGCGTGTTCAATCATCTCATCAATCATACACAGATTTGCATTAAAAACGCAATCACACAATACATAATATTCAGACTGAATGTTCTGTATACAAATGTCATGACATCGGGTCTGACAACTCAGTAAAATCCTGCATAATCACATTTTAAACATCCTGCAGGTACATGTGATCTTATGTCAAGACAACACATGTGACAACTTGTGAACACTCTAGGTTTTACCAAAATTGCTGCCAACATAAGAACCAACCTTGATGTGATATTGATTCCTTAGATTGAGCTATGACACTATTATTATCACATTACAAGCAATATGATATGTAACACTAGGTACTACACCTAACTCTGAAATGAACATCTTCATCCAAACAACTTCTTTTGCTGCAACAATGTACTCAACCTCTGCTGTAGAATCTATGGCAGTGCTTTGCATTAAACTCTTCCAGCTCAATGCTCTTCCATTTAGACAAAAGATTAAACCATATTGAGATCGGAAGTCATCTTTGTCAATTTGGAAACTCGCATATGTGTAACCCTTAACAACCAATTCACTTTCACCTTCATACATTAAGAAATCATCTTTAGTCCTTCTCAAGTACTTCAAGATATTCTTAATTGCACTCCAGTGTATGTCACGTGGATTTAATTAAAATCTTCTACAGATGCTCAAAGCATATGAAGCATTTGGACGGGTATAGATCATGGCATACATAATGGATCTTATTGCAGACGCATAAGGAACATTACTCATTCGCTTAATCTCACCAACGTAGCAAGGACGTTGAGTTTTACTAAGTGATGTGCCATGTTTCATGGGAAAGAATCATCTCTTGGAGTTTTCCATCTTGAATTTAGTAACAATCTTATCAATACAAGTTTTTTGGCTAAGCCCAATTATCGTCTTAGATCTATCTCTATAGATCTTGATGGCCAAAATGTACTCAGCATCCCCAAGGTCTTTCATAGAGAAACATTTCTTTAACCGTTCTTTGACTGACTCAACCACGGGAATGTTTTCTCCTATGATAAGTATGTTATCCACATACAAGACCAAAAACACTATGTTGATCCCACTCTACTTCTTGTGAACACAAGATTCTTCTTCGTTCTTGAGAAAACCAAATTGTTTGACTGCCTCATTAAAACGGAGATTCCAACTCTGGGATGCTTTCTTCAATTCATAAATGGACTTATGAAGCTTACATACCCCTCTAGGATTTTCTAGATCCATAAAACCCTTTGGTTGTGTCATATACACATCCTCTTTCAAGAATCCATTCAAGAAAATAGTTTTGACATCCATTTCCAAATCTCATAGTCATAGAAAGCATCAATCGCTAAGAGTATCCTAATGAATTTAAGCATTGCTACTAGAGAAAATATTTCGACATAGACAATAGCATGAACTTGCTTGAACCCTTTTGCAACCAGACTTGCTTTGTAAGTTGGTGGGATGGGGGGCGTCGCTCATTGGTTGCACGAGCCTCTTTTAGATTCAAAAAGGAAAACAAAACAAAATAAGGTTGTCTTGGCTGAGACGTGAAAAAATGACTTACATATACAAAAGGAGGTCTCTTTCAAAACAAAAAATGAAGAAAGAGATGAGTGGATAGAGCTTTAATTCATTATCATCATCGTATGCGCAGTAGTTCTCTCCATCTTTTTAACTAAACTTCATTTTCTTTCCTTAATTTTTCCAGCAAAAACCATAATAAACAAATCACATTTCAACCACATCTCTTTCCTCTGACCGCAGTGTTCAAAACCTCCCTATTTCCTCCGCCTCTACAACTTAACAACCGCCAATGACAAACTACTCCTCACTGCACACAGTATCGTCACAACTTCCGCCACCTCTTCCTTTCCTTCTCCACTCATCTCCCTAAACACACTCACTCACCAAAAACACCTTTATCATTCCTCCCTCCGCCTTCTCCCACCATATCATTATTGTTTATCACAACCAACAACCTCCGATGAAACCTACATAATCACCATCTCTGGGAAAGCACAACCGAGAACCATTGTGTGATAACAACGACAACTCCAAGCGGTATACCTCGATAACTCACGTGTTCGAGTGTTTTTTTGTGTATCATTTCATTTTGATTAATTAGTTTACGTTTCATTTTGTTAATATGTTCATGTTGTGGTTTTGTGTTTTAAGATTCTGAGTCTTGTGTTGCTTTGAGTTTAAAAAAGAAGATGAATATTGAAAATAACATGATGCTAAAACAATGTTGTTATTTATTTTAATTTAATTCTCAACATCATTTTATTATGTATATATGTATGGACGCGTTAGTATAATAACTAACAACTCATGGCCGAGTGATTAAGGCACTTGCCCGCTTCTCACAGGCCATGGGTTTGATCCCTAGCGCCCTTATTTGCCCCATTTTTTCTTTTGTTTTCTTTATTTTTCCATTTTTAAGACATATATATTTTATATTTATCAATGTAAATATGTATCAGCATTTGGGAATGGTTGAAGCATCACGCCTCCCTCCCCAGGTTCTGGGTTCAACACCTTTGTTGCCATTTTCCATCTCCATTTTTGCTATTTTTCACCTTGTTTTTTTTATGTTTTTTTCCACTTTCTTTCATCATCAAAATGATATTTTATTTCTTATTTTTTTTCCACATGTTTCTTATTTGTCACATTGTCTTCAGGAAAGGCACAACATTCTCAAAACAGTTGAACTAGCTAACACTGCACTCTCGCATGTAGCAACATGATTTCCAAGCTCTCTACAGTTGGAACATCCAAGAGAAGCAGACACTTCTCCCCCACTAATTTTATTCCCAACCTATAAATGGAAAACAAAATAAGCATCGACAGTGTTTTCACACACATGTCGCACACTAGGGAACAAACATAATTGAACAACCTGGTTTAACGGACCTACCTATCCTGATACCACTATGTAACACCCTTATAAACCCCACATACAATTAGCATATATTTTAATTAAAATCACAACCACAAGGGTTTCACACACATCACAAACACATCCTCCTCCGTAACACGAGTTACATCAATTCACGTTAAACCTGTCATTGTATGCTCACTTCCATTTTAAAGTATCATCCCAACAGAAATATCCTCAACAATTATGGAAGGTAAGGTAAGTAATGACATTTGGTATCAAACTCCAACTTTAATAACAAATAAGAGAGTTATATTCAATCCACTCAACATGCTTAAGAATGCACAATAACAAAATTAGTCTTATGACTTCAACATAAACATGTCATAAAATTAAAACAAGTGTTTCCATCCTGATGTTACATAATCATAGCAATATGTTACTATTGAAAACGCTTAACTAATAAGAAACTCCAAGAGTTGGCTTCCGCTTACTTCAACAATGTTACTCCTGAGTATCTGCATGATATCCATGTAAAGGCAACATTTAAACACAAGGGGTGAGAATTCATTTCAAATAATAAACAGCGCAGAAAAAATCAGAGTAGATTAAATACAATACAGTTTAAACATAATCCACTATACAACACAACACAACACATGTATTCAAATTTCACCCACTTCATAATAATACACAATCGATATGAAAATGTGACTCTCAACAACATCAACAGACTCATATACATGTAGTGCCAAATTCAACAGTGGTTCTTATCATGAACCAGGCTCCAATAAATTGTGAACCCATGAGCACCACACCAAGCTCCAAGCCTCAACATCAAGCTTGGGACAATTATTGGTCACCAATATCGAAACATGTAATCACCTCTTTCATAATAGTTCCAATTATGAACCGGATTCCAATCAAATGAGAACCCATGAGCCCCACACCGAGCTCCAAGCCTCAACATCAAGCTTGGGACAATTATTAGTCACCAACATCGAAAGCTATAATCGCCTCTTTCATAATAATAATAACCCATGATGCATGAATGAATATATGCATATTAACATTAACTCAACAACACAAATGGTATCACATCAACCGCATAATTTCATGTACAACATCAACAAGATAGTTCCACATCAAAACTACACATCTCAACTCAACATGTTATCATTATAAGTATAACAATCCATCTCATAATCATATCAACAATGTCACAACAATTGTAAAAACATAAATTGTATCACATCGAACCGCGTAATTTTCTATACAACATCAATAGGATAGTTTTACATCGAAGCCATACATAACAACCCACATTTTCATCAAAACATAATAGTTAAACATCCGGAAATTATGTTAGCAATTTACCACAACAATTTATCAACAACAGGAACTCAACGTTTCACTAAATAGTTCATAACATCATCATGAAACCCACAACAGTACAAACCTATTCATAGGTCAATCATTACTAACTCTCACTACCACATTATAGATTTGAGTTTTAGCTTTCTAAATCTTCAAACGACACGTCATTTGGATATACAAATCATAAGTTATGGACAACATTGTCGAACACTGCAAAAATAACATTATGGCAGTTATGTGTCGACACATGACTCGTACAGGTTGGCTCATGACCTATACAGGTAGACACATAAAATATACAAATTGGATCATGTACTTCATTTTTAAAGCTTGTGATGTTATGTTAGATGTGTTGATTGCATGTGTCGACTCATGACCTATACAAGTCACCTCATGACATATACAGGTCGGCAAATGCATCGAACAAGTCAACACATAACCTTCATAGGTCGACACATACTGCTATTTTTTGTCAAAAAATCAGTTTTTAATCATCTAACAAGTACCTTATGCAACAACAACTTATTTTATGAAAATCAATCATATAAATCCAATTTCCTACTGTTATAACCTCCTAAACTCATCATCTACTCCATGGGTTCATGAATCAACAACATATTGCAACAATATCATCATGTTCATCACATTTAAATCACCATTAACATAATTAAGGTCATACCCCCCAAACATCATTCAATGGCATAATATCATCAACAACATCAAGACAGAATATATGCATATATAGGGTACTGGAATTTCACACAATTTCCATCAACTTCAATATGATTCATTTGATTCAAGCACATCACAACAACAACATATTAATGTGCGTGGTTATAATCATATCATTATATATAACACAATATTATCATCATCAATCAAAAGAATAACGAACCCTATGAAAGATTATGAATCATTCCACTCTACACTTCCATCATACCCCTTATTAGTGAAATAATTTCCCACCCTTATCTGAAATCCTGACAATTAATGTAATCCTCTCTTAATTTCACTTCTTCTACCTCTAGCCAATTTTTCTATTTTCCCCTAACTTCTAAAAACATGTATTCTAACCTCTATTCCCTCACAATTCTCTTTTTTATCCAAAAACCTAAGTCCTCTATTAGGCTATCCCCATCTTAACCTTAATATTTTTTCATAATGTCTATGTGGCGTTTGCCACAGGCATGCAGTGTTGTTTTTAAGTAACTGCACAGAACATGGTCAAAAAACTCCCTATTTTTCCTCAACCACTTCCACACGAATTTAGGAAAGTTCAGCTCCTATTTCACCTATATAAAAAGGCAGAACCAAAAGAAAAAATTCATCCAAGTTTTTATCGTGTAGTTTTGTTTCTTAGTTTAAGCAGAAATACTCTAAAAGTGATAGTTCTTCCACATCGGGAGGCTATTACACCTTTGTTCTTAAGTTTATAAGTTGTTTGGATCAAGCCTGCCGACATCGTTGTATTTTCCAATTGTTATTTGTACCCGAAGAATTCTCTGAAGTTTAATCCAATTATTATTATTATTCAGGTTTCTTTTAATTGCTTAATTCTTTACTTTCCACTTTCATTTGCAATTCTGAATTTTGATTATGTTTATGTTTAATAATTATATTTGTATGATTAAGTTTAAAACCATGCACGTCTAAACCTTTCGACATCGGTATGTAAGGACCATCGTTCCGATGGGATTCGATAATATTTAAAGATAATTTTTATGAGTTATTTTTCTGGCTGTGGTTTCCACTTCTAATTTAAAAAGGTTTTTGCACGAGAGTGAAAAGTCAATAAGGTTATTAATCAACAGAGCGAGAGTTCTATATTTTAACCGGATAGTGATTTCTATGCATTAATCCTAAACATAACAAGAGCGCTTTAGGATTAATTAGGGTTTATCAATTTCCAAAAATTCCTTTTAATTCAGCTGGGTGAGCGAGAGAAAAACATTTTGGCTTAAGAGTATAGCCTGAGCCAATAACACGAGAGTGTGAGGCAAAGTCTTTTAATTTGATATTTTCTACTGAAAAGTGATTTACCTTCTTTTAATGTTAATTGTTTACCGAATCCTCGAAGAATAATGTAATTTACATACTAATGCCTCTTTATTGAATACTTTCATTATATTATTATTTCTAGTCCAATTTTATTTCCCGTTTCCCTTAATCTAATCTAAAAAAAGAAAACAATCATTAGCCTTATCTTTACATAGTAACTTTAGATAACGATAGTTTGGTTTTTTGTCCTTTGGGTTCGATATCTTTTTAAAACTATGCGATACAACTATGTACTTGCAGTTAGACATTTCGAAAGACATACTAAGTCGCGATCAAGTTTTTGGCGCCGTTGCCGGGGACCAATTAAGTCAATATCGTAACTCCATTGTCGCACGGTATAGACTAAGGCAACTATTTTACTTTTTATTTGTTTCAGTTGCATGCCAAACACTCGCTCATAAGAGAACGAGTTAGAACAACCGATAGACAAAGTCAAGCATTATATTAGACTAAGATGTCGAATTAGAAGATACCGTTTAGAATACAACCTTCTTGATCCTAATATACCCAATCCAGATATGGCTGCCCCTGCAAAATGTCCTTTAAGGGACTATGTTGCCCCATCTCAGGACGAACCACACAACAACATTGTTGCCCCTGCCATCGACCGAAACGATTTCAAGTTGAAACCTTCGCTGTTACAAGCTGTACAACAAAACTAATTCTCTGGCAGCCCTACAAATGACCTGAATCTCCATCTATCAGTATTCATACAATATGCATATACAATAAAAGCTAATGGTGTTAATCCCGAAGCAATACGATTATGTTCTTTTCCCTTTTATTTAAGAGACAGAGCTAGAGCTTGGCTCCAGTCTTTATCGTCCAATTCCATAACTACATGGGACGAATTAAATAAGGTCTTCTTAGCAAGATATTTCTCACCTAGTAAAATGGCTATGCTAAGGAGCCAAATTAAAGAATTTAGGAAAAAATACAACGAATCACTTTTTGAAGCATGAGAGAGATATAAGGACATGTTGAGGATTTGCCCGCATCATGGGCTTGAACCATGGCTTATTATCCACACCTTTTATGGTGGTCTCTCCTATAACCCCAAATTAAACCTAGGCGTTGCAGTTGGCGACGCTATAATGGCTAAACCATATGAAGAGGCTTATCAAGTTATTAAAAATATGGAGAAACCTCAACTAAAAGGAGTTATGTACGAAGTCAGTGGCATAGATCACGTCAATGCTAAGGTAGATGCCCTGAATCAAAAGATTGAAAGTTTGACCATAACTCCCACGGCCATTATGGTTGACGTAGCCCCAAGTTGCGACTTATGTGGAGTACCAGGACAAAACGTTTCTGAATGCCAATTACTAGCAGGCATCACACCTGACTAGTTAAACTATGCTCAAGGAAACTCGTACTTCAATACTTACAATCCAGGTTGGAAAAACCATCATAACTTCTCCTATAAGAATAACAACGCCTTGTATGCTCCAAATCAACCACATCTTGGTTACCAGAAGCCAACTTAGAGCACACCTTAAGCCGCTCCTAAAACGCCTAGAAAATATAATCTTGAGTTAATGATGGAAAACTTTGTTTCTTCTCAAATGCAACAAAATAAGGAGTTTATGAACCAAAACGTCCATACCTCAGAATTACTGAAACAATTAGCAACTAAAGTAGATTCTTTGGCTACTCATAACAAAATGTTGGAAAGTCATATTTCTCAAGTAGCCCAACAACGGGCAACTACCGTAGCTCCAGCTGGAACTTTCCCTGGTCAACCTCAACCTAACTCGAAAGGTTAAGTTAATTCTATCACATTGTGAAGTGGGACGGAGTTAAACTGACCAATTAATCTCTGAACACAAATTCCGCCGATGGCTCAGAAAAATGGCCAACCTGATAAACCAGAGGCAAAAGATGAAATCAAAGAGGAAAAAGAGAAGGCGAAACCATACGTGCCTCCACCACCATATAAACCACCAATCACTTACCCTTAAAGACTAGATAAGTCCAAAACCGAAGGATAGTTCAGGATGTTCGTCGAACTCTTGAAACAGCTTAATATTACCATCCCTTTCACCGAAGCTATTACACATATGCTCTTATATGCAAAGTTCCTAAAAGAAATCTTATCTAACAAGAAGAAACTTGAGGATGATGAGACAGTGACGCTTAATGCAGAGTGCAGTGCTATCATTCAGAATAACATGCCACATAAACTAAAAGGTCCTGGCAGTTTTTCCATACCCTATGTGATAGGGAAGTTTGTAATAGACAAAGCCCTATGTGATTTAGGGGCTAGTGTGAGTTTGATGCCCCTTTCCATTTGCGGAAGAGTCAAACTGGGAGAGTTAAGACCAAAGATAATATATCTCCAACTAGCAGATCGTTCTGTTAAGTATCCCATAGGAAGGCTAGAGAACATTCCCGTACAAGTCGATCAATTCTTTGTCCCTACCGATTTCATAATAATGGACATCAAAGAAGATTCTAACATCCCAATTATCTTAGGAAGGCCCTTCCTAGCAACTGTCGGTGCCATTATAGATGTGAAACAAGGAAAAATGACTTTCTAAGTGGGAGAGGAGAAGATTGAATTCATTTTATTACAATTTCTAAAAGCACCTGCCGTAGACGGCACGTGTTGTTTTATGCACATCATTGATGAGTGTATAAAAGAAATAAAAATGGAACCATCCGAGGATACTGAAATTATAAAAAAAAACCCAACATCACCCATTCTTGAGGATGACCAATGGAAAGAACCATCGGTAGATGACAGTCTAAGGGAATGTCTAGCATTAACTCCAAATCATATACCATGCCAGAAGAAACGATATATAGAACTTAAAACACTACCGAGAAATATGAAATATGAATTCCTGGACACAGAGCTTAAGCAACCAGTAACAGTCAATGTCGATTTAGGACAAATAGAAATTGAAAAACTATTACATGTCTTAAGGAAATACCCTAATGCCTTAGGCTACAACATATCAGACTTAAAAGGAATTAGTACCTCTTTGTGCATGCATCACATTATGCTGGAGGATGACTCGAAAACCTCTAGAGAACACCAGAGGTGACTAAACTTGATTATGACTGATGTAGTAAGAAAAGAAGTGTTGAAATTATTAGAGGCGTGTATTATATATCCCATATCTAACAGTAAATGGGTCAACCCATTACATGTAGTACCCAAGAAAGGTGGTGTTACGGTTGTCAATAATGAAAAGGGCGAGACTGTAGTTAAACATGTAGTAACTGGATGGAGGATATTCATGGATTATAGAAAATTAAATAAAGCCACTCGCAAGGATCACTTTCCCAAACCTTTTATCGATCAAATACTGGAACGATTAGCTAAGAATTCTCATTTTTGCTATCTGGACAGTTACTCAGGATTCTTTCAAATTCCCATCCATCCTGATGACCAAGAAAAGACAACTTTCACATGTCCTTATGGTACATTTTCCTACAGACGAATGTCGTTTGGACTTTGTAATGCTCCCTTAACATTTCAAAGGTGCATGATGTCAATTTTCGCAGACTATATAGACGATATCATGGAGGTATTTATGGAAGATTTTTCCGTTTGTGGGCAGAGTTTCGATGGTTGTCTAAAAAACCTAGAAATGGTACTTGATAGAGGTGTAAAGGTTAATCTCGTGCTAAATTGGGAGAAATTCCATTTCATGGTTAAACAATGGATAGTACTTGGGCACATAGTGTTTGATAAGGGGATTGAAGTCGATAAAGCGAAAATAGAGGTTATAGAAAACCTTCAACCCCCGAAAACTGTTAGAGAAATACGAAGCTTCTTCGGACACGCCAGTTTTTGCCGACGGTTTATTAAGGATTTCTCTAAAATAAAGAAATCATTAACCAACTTATTAATTAAAGACGCGGAACTCGTTTTTGACGAAAAATGTATGGAGGTGTTCGAGTTATTGAAAAACGTCCTAATAACTGCGCCCATCATGCAACCACCTATTTGGAGAAAACCTTTTGAGATAATGTGTAACGCGAGTGATTATGCTGTAGGCGCGATCTTGGGACAAATAACTGATAAAAAGCTTCATGCGATCTATTACGCAAGTAGAACCTTGGACCAATCACAAATGAACTACGCCACGACTGAAAAGGAGCTCCTAGCCGTCATTTTTGCATTAGATAAATTTCGCTCCTACCTTGTAGGAGATAAAATAATTATCTACATTGATCACGCCGCAATCAGGTATTTATTGAATAAAAAAGACTTCAAACTAAGACTCTTAAGACTCTTGAGAATATGAAATCGAGCAACAACCAATCAACGATGATTTCCCATATGATCGACTTGTAGCTCAAATCGAAAGTAACACAACTGAATACCCTTTAACCTATAATGACGCAGAAACTTATGAGGTAGGTTGTGGAGGCCATGGTTACTTAAACTACCGTGTCGTGGTATGTTGACTTTGCCAACTACCTATCAGCCAGAGTACTTCCTCCAGAGCTAACTTACCAGCAGAAGAAGAAATTCTTCCACGACTTGAAACACTACTACCGGGATGAGCCCCTTCTCTTCAAAAGAGACGCTGATGGTATCTTCCATCTCTGCGTCCCAGAGGAGGAAGTCGATAATATCATACATCATTGCCATGCTGCACCCTATGGGGGACATGCTAGCACCTCGAAAACTTGCGCAAAAATCTTACAATCTGACTTCTTCTGGCCTAATCTGTGGAAAGATGTTCACTCTGCGATTATACATTGCGATCGGTGCCAACGCACTGGGAACATCTCTAGACGCGATGAGATGCCTTTAAAAGGTATCTTGGAAGTAGAAGTTTTCAGTGTGTGGGGCATTGACTTCATGGGCCCGTTCGCATCCTCTTTTGGTAACAGATACATACTCTTCGCTGTAGACTATGTGTCAAAATGGATCGAAGCAATAGCTTCACCTATAAACGATGTACGAGTTATGATAAAGCTCTTTAAGAATCAAATATTTCCTAGATTCAGTGTACCGAGACTCGTCATTAGCGACATAGGCTCCCACTTCATTCCCAAAATCTTCAGGAAATTATTATTCAAATATGGAGTTAGACACCGAATAGCAACGCACTACCACCCATAAACAAGTGGATGGGTCGAAAACTCCAATAGGGAAATTAAACAAATATTAGAAAAAACAGTCGCGACCTCTAGGGAGGATTGGTCCTCCAAGCTTCACGAAGCTCTATGGACATATCGTACAGCCTATAAGACCCCGATAGGAACCACACTGTTTAAACTAATTTATGGTGAGGCTTGCCACCTCCCGGTTGAATTAGAGCATAAAGCTTATTGGGCCATTAAGGCCCTAAACATGGATTATGCAACCGCAGGTGAAAAATGAATCTTAGAGATACATGAACTCCAGGAACTGATATTGGACGCCTACGAGAATGCCAAAATCTATAAGGAACAAACTAAAAATTGGCACGATAAACATATCTCAAGGAGAGAGTTTAACGAGGGGGATTTAGTCCTACTATTTAACTCTCGACTACGACTTTTTCTAGGAAAATTACGTTCTAGGTGGTCTGGCCCTTTTAAAGTTACCAAAGTGTTTCAAAATCGAGCTATAGGAATATAAGGTAAATTTAATGAAGTCTTTATTGTGAACGGACAACGTCCAAAACACTATCATTGTGTTGACAATAAATATTTTTATACTAGTCTAAAGTTAGGCGAGCCGCCAGCTCTTTCAACAAGTTAATGATTTGATGATCTGTATCGAGCTTACGACATTAAACAAAGCGTTGCGTGGGAGGCAACCCACAATTACTAATTACTAATTTCCCAATAAGTGGTTTACTTGTTTTGACCAACACTAACTCTTTTCATGTCTCTTTTCAAGCTACTAACTTCATATTAACTTTAGGAATGGAGAACATAGATAATATGGTTATTACTTTTAGAAATGTGGCACAAGAGCAACGTTATGCAACTCTTTTTCAGAGAGAGGTGGCACTGACGAAATATCCTGATGGACATACCATGGCTACCCTAGGTATAGGAGAGAGCATTAATTTCATGTTCAACCAACTTGGGTGGGAAAACTTTACTAGGAAGAAATTATCAACATACCATAAGCTAACACTACAATTCCTAAGTTCCTTTCTCTATGACCCTAACTAAGCGAGGGGATTCAGTAGAGGACGAGTGCCATTTAAGCTTTTTGGGTACACCTATAATTTTAACCATCGTGAGATGGCAGATCTGTTAGGATTTCCTAATGGATTCGACATTTTCAAAATAGCACAAGAGGATGCATCTATTACCCATAAACTTGACTATTTCTGGACTAGAATTTCTGGAGAAACACGAACTGAACCTGATTCCAGGAACTCCACCTAAATCCATAACCCTACTATTTGTTATTTCCATATGATCTTAGCTTACACCCTTTTTGGAAAACCGGAAAGCAGTACCATTGTGTCTAGAGATGAACTATTCATCATGTTCTGTGTTTTTCAGTCAAGTCCAGTTAATGTTGCGACCTTTATGCTTGAAAACCAAGATAGGATTACCCATGCTACTCATGGTCCCATCCTGATTGGTGGATAGATCACCTTGATTGTCACAGCCTTAGCACTAAGAACCGCACTCTCCTGCCTAACCCCTCTAGGAGGCATTCAACCAATGGACATTACTTTATTTTAATAGAATATTAATAAGAAACCTTGGACCTATGGAGTTCCAGCTATTAATCAGCCATGAGGTATTTCACAAATTCACCCTGCCCAACATTGAGGGAACCAATATACACAACCGTAACAACTGGCTTTATGATTTAGAAGGCCAAGTTGAGTCACCTTCACCTCCTAGAGCCCCTCTTGTTTATGAGTTCCATAGTCCTCCTCCTCTCTCTAATGCACCTACACATGTCTCTGTTGCTTGTGCCACTTCTCATAACAACCATAATTTGGCACTGGATACCCTTCGGACCGAAGTTACTTCTATAAGAGCTGATGTTACTGCCATTCCCCAAGACTTATACAGCTTTATGGATGTAGCTAACGAACAATTTGATCACCTTCACCAAGTGGTGTATTCTAGGCGCCCTATCACTGATCCTACCGATTATCGTAGTGGCTAATTTACAAGACTTTTTTGCGTTCATGCCTAACACTGAAGCATTATGGACACCGCTTTATTTAAGTGTGTGTGTGTGGGGAGGGGGAGGGGGATACCATTTCATGCTTTCTATTAAGGATTTCCTTTCAAGACTATTATTTTATGCTTCTTCGTTAATAATTTTTAATTGTGTCAATTTTTTTTAATTGTGACGTGCTACCGACATAAAACATGCGAATATTTCCTGTGTTATTAATGTCATTTTATTTTATATGCATGTATTATTTTATTGGTTCATCGCACTTTATTGATTGATTAATTTTTTTAAGGCTATGTGTTCCATTTAGCAGCAATTTATCATTCAGAAGCCTCTTAAAACAATTAACAATCGGCAATTTGCCTTTTTCCTGAGCCACAAAACAGGTGAGAGAAAAAAAATGTTTCTGAAGCTTGTGGCGTTCGCCACAACCCTCATGGCGTTCTCCACATAGCTAAAACTAAATTTTCACATTTAAGGTTCGTGTCGTTTGCCACAACCCTATGGCGTTCACCACAAACCTCAAAAACACAAAAACACGGTTTTTAACGCACAACCCCATATTTTCCCACTTTTTCAACTTCCAAAACCCATTAACTCACCTAAACTCCTCCCCACTAACACCTTGCGTCTCCAACCTTTCAAACTCCCTCTCTCATTCAACTATTTAAACTCTCATCATCCTATCCAACCACATTGCCAAACCTCAATTGAACCCCATTCTAAAACTAATTTCCACTCACACCATGCCTCCAAGAGCTCAAGCTAAAGAGAAACGACCTGCGGCAGATTTGTCAAACCTCATCTTCAGTGAAGGTGAAGTTGGAAAACTACAAAAAGAGAGATACATGAAGTTCTACGAACGTTCGGTCACTCCGACAAGGTATGCCGACGAATCTTGTCTATGTAGGTTAGGATTACTCAACAATGTGCAATGGATACTCGATAGATTAGACTTAGCACACTTTTGTTCATTGAATGATGCTACGTATGAAAATCTAACTTTAGAATATTTGAGTATGTTTACTTACTATACGCCTATGGTAGATCAATATTCTTCTGGCATGGTAAGGTTTAGAATGTTTAATAGGGATTACGAATTGAGACAAGATACTCTTGGGGACATGCTGCATTTTCCCCATGGGAATGGTATAACTTATGCATGTCCCTTGGAAGAAGAATGGAAGTATGAACCATTCCGTTTTTGGGAACAATTGACAGGTGAGAGAACATTTGATTGGGAAGGGCTAAAAGTTTCACATATCCATAACCCGGCCATACGCTATGTGCATCGCATATTAGCTAACACAATTTTTGGCCGAATAAACAATGGAAGGGTAAATTCTAAAGAGCTTTTATTTTTACATGCTGCATTCTCACCGACACGAGTCAATGCGACTCCTTTCATGCTGGAACACTTGTAGTTTATTTATGCAATAGGGGCTACCCCTTTCTGTATTGGAGGTCAGGTTACCTCCATAGCCCGCGCATTAGGCTTAAGTAACAAACTTGCAACTCTACAGCCCCTACTAACGCCCTCCCTGGATATTGATTCCTGTCGAGTCCAACGTTTAATTAAGGACATGCGGGACGACATATACTCTGTCATGGTTGGTAACCGCGAGATCAGAAGTATCATTTTACTTTTCCACACACGCACAAATGTGCGTAACAGGAACAATTGACTTTAGGATATGACCGCCCCTGAACCCGATCATCCTGCCTCTAGTGACATACCTGTGCAGGATAACCAAGGTGGTAAGACTGATGATGAATATGATGAGATGGAGCACGATGATCCCACTTTCTCTGATCCTACTACACGTGCACACACCTTACCTGTCCCTTCTAACACTTTTGCAGATACCTCTCCCTGACACCAGTCCCGAGAGGAGTATGATTATGTTGGCATCATGACCACACTTGACGATATTCTCTGTGAGTTGCGACACCGTAACGATGTAGACTCCGAACGGGACCAGCTGTTGAGAGATATACAGAGACAGCAAGTCAACATGATGGCACAGATCAAGCAGATACATGATCAGTAGTACGACTACACATGAAGGATCGAGCATAAGTTATCGGTCCTGATTGAAGAAATGTAGGACATGCGTGTAGGGAATGAGGACTTGCTTGAGTATATACAACATGTAGGTATACCACCTCATCATCATGGTAGGTATGGACGAGCACGAGGCCGAGGCCGTCATTGAGTACTCCATTCAGGTTCTATCTTCCTTTTCCACCTTTTATCAAAGCATTGGGGATAATGTTCGGCTTAAGTGTGGGGGAGGAACTTTATCGCTTTTATTTACAACTTTCTTAGGTAGATTTCTTGTTTTATCCATTTCCATTTTTATTTAATTGTTTAGTGTTAATTGAGTTAATGCATGTGTTGTCGAGTCTTTATGCATGGTTTCCACTATTTATTGATCTTCTTGTTTCTTGGGCCATAACAAAAAAAATCTTGAAAATCATTTCACAATTAGAAAGTTCTAAGTTACAAATGACATTGAGGTTTAATTATAAAATCTTGGGAAATTTGTGTGCAAGATCGGTATCGTTTTAACGTCTTGAGTCTCCTAAACATGCGAATTAATTTGAATATTCATTATGTCAAAAACCTTGTATCCTTACCTAATGAAATAGTTCAGGCGGCCAGTGAAGAGAATAGCAATCCAAAATGCAATGGAAATTAAAATTTTCTCCTTTAGTGATCCTTATGAATGGGAATGATCAGTGATAGAATCTGTTAATTCCTTAGGATTGGCATTAATTTTAGAAAACAAATAATGTAATCATCTCTGTTGTTTTAATATGTTGGGTTGAAGAAATTACTTTCTAGGTGAGATCTAGGGAAGTTACTTTCTAGTACCATGGACAAGGATTTAGGACACTCAAATAGACCACCCATGTTGGATGGCCCTAACTATGATGACTGGAAGCCTCGTATGATAGCCTTCTTAAGGTCTCTAGACAGCAAAGTCTGGAGAGCTGTCAACAAAGGATGGGAACACCCAATGAGGACAGGTGAAGATGGAGTCAGTGTGCAGATTCCTGAAGAAGATTGGGACAAGGAACAAGAGGCATTAGCTCTTGGAAATTCCAAAGCCTTGAATGCACTGTTCAATGGAATCACTAAGAACATCTTCAGGCTGGTGCACCACTGTGAACTAGCTAAGGAAGTTTGGGATACCCTCAAGGTAACTCATGAAGGTACTTCCAAGGTGAAGATGTCAAAACTTCAGATGTTGACAACCAAGTTTGAAAATCTGAGGATGAAAGAGGATGAGACTATTCATGACTTTCACATGAATATTCTTGAAATTGCAAACACCTCTGGTGGACTAGGTGAGAAAATGACTGAAGAGAAACTCGTAAGAAAGATTCTCAGGTCCTTGCCTAAGAGGTTTGCTATGAAGGTCACTGCCATAGAGGAGGCTCAGGACATCAGCAATATGAAGGTAGATGAGCTCATTGGTTCTCTCCAAACCTTTGAAATGGGCTTAGGTGAGTATGCTGAGAAGAAGAAAAGCATAGTCCTTATAGGAGAAGGATATACTAGAGGTGATGAAAGTATATCAGAAGCCTTAGCCATGCTTGGGAGACAGTTCAACAAGCTCATAAAGAAAGTTGATCAACAGGGTAAATCTAATGTCAAGAACATCCCATCTGACATAAAGAAACGATCAACTCATAAAGAACAGGCCAACCAAGGCAAGGGAATCCAGTGCCATGGATGTGATGGATGTGGTCATAGTAAGGCTGACTGCCCTACCCTTCTCATGAGGCAAAGGAAAGGGTTATCTGTCACCTGGTCAGAAGAAGACACTGAGAGTGAATCTGAAGGAGAATCGGGCAAACAAGTCAATGCTCTGACGAGTGTTTGTGCCTCAGAGGATAACTCAAGTGGAGATGAACTCACATTGGATGAGCTTGCTGTTTCATATAAAGAATTATGTGTTAAAAGTGCAGAAGTTTGCATCCAAGGAGAAAAGCATAAGAAACTCATCAAAGAACTAGAAGCTGAGAAACTAGAGCAGCTGAAAGTCATAGAGGGTCTGAAGAGTGAGATTTCGTTGCTAATCTCTAAGCTAGACCATATGACCAAATCCATCAAAATGTTGAATAAGGGATCTGACACCTTGGAAGAAATCCTGAAGATAGGACAGAAGTCTGGAAACACATCTGGTCTAGGCCTTGGGAAAAGATCCTCAACTGAACGCAAACGCCCAAAGGCTAAAGTTCAGAAGTCCAAAGGGATGTCTCATTCAAAGTCACAACATCGAGGAACCAGAATGAACAACCATCAGAAGAAGAAATTCAAGAGATGGAAATGTCATTACTGTTGTAGATTCGGTCACATAAAACCATTCTGCTACAGGCTGCATGGTTACCCAAACCAGACCCCTCAAGGTAGGCCCAAGAAAAAGGTGTCTAATCATAATGCTCCCATTAAGAAACCAACATGGGCGGCTAAGCAGACACCTCAGGCCAATCCTAAGCAGCTGGCATCTAAGATGCACTTCTCTCCTGAGAATCAACAGTGTGTTGCTAACCTTGCTTACACTTCTTCAAGGGGACATATCAAACAAGATTGGTACCTTGATAGTGGCTGCTCAAGGCATATGACTGGGATGAACTACCTAGTGGTGAATCTACATCCCTCTAACACCAAGTCTGTGACATTAGGTGATGGAACTAAAAGAGAAGTCATGGGTGTTGGGAAGCTGGATTGTCCAGAAGCTCCAAAATTGAGTGATGTATTGTTAGTAAAAAGACTAACTGTGAACCTCATAAGCATAAGCCAGCTGTGTGACCAAGGATATAAGGTGGAATTTACCAAGGGAGGATGTGTGGTGTTGAATGGGAGCAATCAAGAAGTGATGAGAGGAGATAGATCCAAAGATAATTGCTATCTATGGAAATCAAAAGACTCTATCAACCCCCCCCCCCCCCCCCCCAAGTGTCCTTTGACCAAGGGAGAACAGGAAGGGAAGGTGGGACATGGAAAACGTGATGCACCTCAGGTAAAAGGAGTGAAAAAGAGCATTTTCAAGGGAACTATGAGAAGAGCCTCATATCTGTCCTTAGATAAAAGGACATACTATGGAAAATGTCTGCTCAAAAGTAATGAGCCCTTGGTTACCTTTGGCCATCATACAACTGATATGACAGCGAGGGATAGACAGAGGTGCATGTTATTGACGTCTGCAGAAACTCAGTACCTTGCCTGTGGAGGCAGTTGGTCACCTCCAGTTTGGAGGAACCTGATGCAGACAGAGTACAATGTCACACAGAATGTCATGACATTGTACAGTAAGGACAAAAAGAGAAGGTGTGCATCTGAAAAGTTATAGCAACTAATGAAGTTAGTTAGCTACTGTTTAATAAGTCAAATTATTAAACATATGGTGAGCGCTGAGTGGTCAAAATTTAATAGACCTTACTCCTGCACAAAGCGTTCCACATTCAGTCGTTTCATTCTCCACTCGTGGAAACCCTCGTCCAAAGAAACGATTCTTCTTCCCTCTCCAATTTTCAGCATGGCTCGTCAATCAGACACCTCCTCGTACACCACCATGTCTGATTCTCACAGCACCGAGTCTCACCACCCTACCCGGGAGGAACCAGTTGTGGACGCAGCAACTTCGTCCCATGCAAGAAGACCTAAGGAAACGGTCACTGGGTTTTCATCAGAAATCGCCCTTGATGAACACACAAGGGAAGGGTCAAGGTATGTACATAACTCCATTGCAACTATCGTCACTCAGATACTATCTGGCAATCGAGATGTTCCTGGGGTTTCTGTTCCCTTGAACACAATCATTCCTGACATTGCTGCATGTCAAGATAAAGCTGTTGTGTTGAGAAAAAATGTCACTGACAATGTTGAGCAACCAGATGCTCATGAGGGATCAAAGGTTGAAAAACCCTCAGGCAAGGTGAGAAGTGAGAAGGCCAAGGTTACTCAAAGTGTTGAGGACAAGTCTAGGGCTGAGACGATTAACGTGGAAGAACTCTCAGACAATGATCTTCTGGCTACAGTTGTTCCTAGGATAGCCAAGAGAGTCAGGACCAGAAGGGATAAAAAGGCCGTGGAGTTGAAGTCCCCCTCCAAGGAAGTTGGTGCACAAAACCCTCACAAGCAACCAGAGTCAGAAAGCACACACAAGAGGAAAAGCTATGGACCTACAAAAGCTTGGAGCAAAGAGGTGCCTAAGAAGGTGAAAACCAAAGCTGTGGTGGCAGAATCTGAATCTGATGCCCCATGTGATGTCACAACATCCATGTCCAGGAAGAAGCCCTCTTCCAGTAGGTTGGCAACCAGTATCCCAGAAGTTCCCATTGACAATGTGTCCTTCCACTTTGCCTCCAATGTTAACAGGTGGAAGTATGTGTACCACAAGAGGCTGGCATTGGAGAGAGAACTGGCACAGAATGCCATGGACTGTAAAGAGATTGTGGATCTCATCAAGGAGGCAGGGCTGATGAGAACAGTGTCACAACTTCCTAAGTGCTATGAGACCTTGGTGAAGGAGTTTATTGTAAATCTGTCAGAGGAGTGTGCTGATGGGAGATCCAAGGAATTTCGAAAGGTCTATGTGCGCGGCAAATGTGTGACTTTTTCCCCCTCTGTAATAAATCAGTATCTGGGAAGAGCGGATGAAGACCAACCTGAGCTTGAAGTGACTGACAATACAATCTGTCAAGTCATCACAGCAAAGCATGTCCGAAAATGGCCTCTCAAAGGGAAGCTAGTAGCCAGTCAACTAAGTGTCAAGTATGCAATGCTGCACAAAGTTGGATCAGCCAACTGGGTACCCACTAACCACAAGTCAACTGTGTCTGTGGCATTAGGGAGGTTCATCTATGCAGTGGGAACCAAAGCTAAGGTGGACTATGGTGCCTACATATTTGATCAGACAATGAAGCATGCTGGGAGCTTCAGTGTAAAGGGTCCCATTGCCTTCCCCTCTCTAATATGTGGAATTGTGCTGAATCAATTTCCACACATCCTGACAGATAATGACTTTGTGAGGAGAAGGGAGAGTCCATTGGCTTTCAGCTACAAGCTGTTCCTGGGCAAGCATGTCCCGGACATTGTCGTGACATCGGGAGAGACTTCCAAAACTAGCCACCAACCAGACAAAGCTGATGTCATTGCAGTTCTCAAGGAGACCTGCAAAGAGCTGGGAGCTAGAAAGAATGCACTGGAACAGCTCATCTTGCAGCTGGAGTCTACTGCTGAGGACACGGATGGAGCTGAAGGGCAAATGGCTGAGGGGGAGGAAGAGGCCAACTCTGAAGAGGAGGCTGATGAGGAGGCTGATGATGAGGCAGAGGATTAATCCCTTTGGTGCTGTTTGTTTCTGTTATGTGTGTAATTCATATTTCTTTTGTGGGTCTGTATATTAAAGTGTTGCTTTGGCAACATTTTTGACAAAAAGGGGGAGTGACAAGTGATACCCCAGGACAACAGAAGTTTACATTGTTAAACTTTAGTATTAAAACAGGTACCCTTTCATAACAGATTGAAGTTTTCCCTACTACAGCTGCTGGGTGTTGAAGTGTGTAGTTAACTTCTGTGTGCACACTGTTGTATGCCTCTGTGTGTTTGCTGATATGTGTGTGAAGTTTTTATTTAACTTCCCCCCCCTGCAGCTGATGTTGAAGTTTAGGTGCAACTTCTAATATATATGTGCTGCTATGTGAAGTTTTCATTTAACTTCCATGTGTGTGAGTGTGCTGCCACTCTGAGTGTATTAGCTAGTATTATTCCGCTGCTATGAACTCTGTTATGGGGATCAAAGTGTTTTAGCCAAAAATTTGCCAAAGGGGGAGTTTGTAGGTGTTTAATTGGCTGCATTGTATGGTAAAACACAAATGTCTTGACTGATGTCATGACATGTATATGTAACTACATTGTAGTTACTGCAGGACTAGCTAACACAGGATTATTGAATGCTGTGACATTCATACCTGTCAACAGATACTAAGGAACAGAAGCTCTGTTAGAACTTAGTATTCACTTGCAGTCTGGTTATCAAGGAAGAACCAGACCTGGCATAAGGCCTACTGATTGAATGTCAAACTGGATGTTGTGACATTCATCATTGACAGCAGCTACTGAAGATTGGGCAGAGTGGTGTTCTGCTATACTTCAGCATATTAGTTAGTTTGTTCTTCAAGAGAATTACAGAACTAACCTAAGGCCAACTGTGTAAATGTTAAGTTGGACACTTTGACATTTACTAATGTAAGCTGGTACTGTAGTATGGTCATATTGATCATGTACAGGTCAGCAGTTTTGTACAGTCTGGTTTCTGGGAAAACAGACTCAGCATATGGACCTTGATGTCAAGCTGAATGTCGTGACATTCATGCCTGACAGCATATGCTAAATTGTAGGTTGTTCAGTTTTCTGTTACAGCTTTCTCAGGCTATTCTTTAGGAAGTCAACAGCTTAGAGAAAATCCAGGAAATCAACAACCAAGCTACATTCAATGAACCTAACAAATAGCCTATTTGTTAGCAACCTAAATATTGAATTTGAGGGAACGTATGTGACCTAAAATTCAGGAAAATACAGGTGCAAAAGCCCAGGTGCTGCAATATAAAAAGGAAGGCATTCCTCCATTCAGTCTCAGGGATTTTGAGGCGTGAAGATTTAGTGTGTCCATCTTACTTCACTGCTGTATTTTTGTGAGTCTAGAATTAGACGTATCTTGTAAGCCAAGTCATTATCAAATAGATGATTGCTTTGGCATAGGGTGTTCATTGAGTTGTAAGTGTTGTGTCACTCAAAGCTTTTAAGCGTGAGTGCTGTGTATCTTGGTTTAAGCTGTGAAGCATAACCAAGAGTTGTTTTTGAAGTGTGACTTCAAAGTGTTTTTTAATATCACTGAGGTGATTGAGGGGGAGTGAGTAGGAACTCTGATCTTAGATTAAGATTGAAATTGCATTGGGTAGGGATTAAGTGATAAGTTGTAAACGGGTGAGTTTAGCTTTGAATTGATACTACTAATAGTGGATTTCCTCCCTGGCTTGGTAGCCCCCAGATGTAGGTCATGTTGGACTGAACTGGGTGAACAATTACTTGTGTTATTTACTGCACTTACAATTAAGTTCTGCATAATCCCTGTCTGTGCAGAATTGGATGTCATAACAACCAGTGTGACATCCAAAGTCTGATAACTAGAATTTCAATTGGTATCAGAGCAGGCATCCTGTTCTGTCTCTGGATGAGATCCATGGGTGATACTTTCTGGTAGCTGGCAAGGAGTTATGTTAGTACTGAAGCTGGAACCTGTGTAAGGTTCTGTAATTCCCTGAATGGTCCCTTGAAGTAGGTGGATGGACTGTTCATGACAGGAATGGTGTGTACCTGTCTATGGAGGTTGGCTATTGGCCTGTGTGTGGGACAGCTGTGCCAGTACTAAAACACATTCAAACCTGGTATGGTCTTGGAGGCCAATCTGGTGAAGTGTGTGTTCATAGGTTGAGTTGTATTATGATTTCCGCTGCATAATACATGGCAAAACTCAAACTCTGATGTAGTTTCCCCTCATGTGGATGAAAGGCTGCTGTGTTCAAGATCTCATCATAATCTACTGAAGATGTCAAAGATACTTGAGTCTCCTCGAGTCCACTCATCATGACGTTCTCACTTCGGGATGGTAAGAGTCACTTAATCACTGATTCTCTTACTCTCTTGAGTAGTGTATATGAAGACCTTGAAGACCTTCAAGGAAGGTGTGTTCCAAGGAGGTGGAACCAATGTTCTATGTGATGTTAGAACATGTTGTTCAACAAGTATGCAGCTACTGGTTGAAGAGCAGATGTTTTTAGGGTTCAAACAATGGGATAATACTGTTTGGAACCTACTCCTGACCTGGAAGAGGAGACATCTGTGTGTGCTAAGTTGACAACTGGGTCAACTGGGTGTGTGCTCAAGAAGGTCATCCCTAGAAGTTGAGCTGGTTGAGATGTGACTTTGTGCAATCTCCTGCTGTTAGGCATCTTCCTGCAGTTTGATCAGGATTGGATAGTTGTTCCCTGAAGTACTATGGTGTGTTGGAAGACAAGTCTCCTGGATGTTAGCAGTCAATAATGGGGTAACCTGATTGTGATATCATTTAAGGGGGTTGGAACCATGAATCTTGTTATTCAAACACCACGTTCAGAAGTGGCAGTTCTTACTAGGAGTGAGAATATGAAGATTCAAAGGTTGGTTGAGGTAATATGCTCTGGCAATGCATATCTACTATCGACTGGTGTTGTGTGTCTCACTAGTACTTATGGTCAGCTGAAGTCTGATTGGTGTGATTGGAGGAGTTAGTTGCCACTGGTAAGGGATAGTGTATGTCATGTTGAGACATATGTGTACAATGCATGGATATTGGTGTGGAGTATCCATGATTGTTAAGTTGAGGGGGAGTCTTGGTTAACCTCCTCAAGTCTGGTCAGCCTAGGGTCTGGTTGGCTGTTGACCTGTGTCACATGGGTTCTGATTGTTGTGTGACACATTTGCAAGGAAGGATTCATCTCTCTCATTCCTAAGGGTGAATCTAATCTGGAAAGAGTCTCAAGACTATTAAGGTGCTTGCAAGCAGAAGATGTTGACACTAGAAGAGTATCCTCCAAGCACTCTTATGGTGGAAGTATCTGAAAGGATAATTGGGAAAGGATTTAAGATCAATGTCTACTTGTGTCAAGTACAAGTATTTAATTGATTATCCTTGGAGCTCAAGATAACTGATGTTCTTAAAGATGTTGGAACATCTCTTCTTCAAGATCCTGTGCAGAATCACAGGAAGGATAGTACATTGGGGTATGATCTATCTCTTTGGTGGCAGCAAAAGCATATGTTCTCTGAAAAGGTTTCCTGGCAAGAAACATGTTCAGCCTTGGTATGTACAAGAAGAAGAAGACATCATAGTCTTGATGGTGGTTACTTGGATCAGTTTATTTCTGATCTAGGTTAGGAAGTGCATTAGCTTATGCACACTGTGAAGTCAAGAACTAGTGGCAGCAGTCTTGACATCATGGAAACAGCCCTGCTTTAGGAAGAGGAATCCTTGGCATAGCTGAAGGGTTAGTTTCTAACTGGTCCTTCTGAAGACTCATACATCAGAGTGTCTGATGTCTTTGGAGAAGAAGCAGGGATTCATCAAGGTGTGAGCTTGGATGACGTAACTGCAAACCTGCAGGATGGAGGTTGTTTACTCAAACTTGGTTCCACAATCAAGTCTATGAGAACATTGAACTCTTGTTCTGTGAAGGGAGGAAGTTCTTTCAAGTGGCAGAAGAAGGAGCTGAATTCAACAGCTAGATGTCAAAACACAATGTTGTGACATTTGGTTCAACATCAGACGCTTAGTTGGTGAAGTGGCACATCAACTTGAGATAGAAAGGTCTACAGGGTTGTAGATTGGATACTTCAAAAGCTTGAAGTTCTAGTCTCACTTGAAAGGTCAGAATATCTTTGGGAGAAGTCTGATAAATTTGGGGAGGTCAAAAAGCAGCATTTGACCTTTTCATATGAGGATTCATGAAGGAGGTAATCAACCAGTGGCATTTGGTCTATCTCAGAAGTGAGTTCGAAGAATCAAGGTAATCAACATAAGGCAGCTGATTAGTCTTGAGGAAAGTCTGAGACAAATTACTTTTGAACAGAAAAGTATTAAGTTAAAGACAAAAGGAGAAGTTTTCTATTCATCCCTTGGAGCTTGTGGTAGGAGTTCTGAGTCATCTATGGAAGATTATCTCATGTAATGGGATGAAAAGGTTTATGTCCCAACTTATGTCTGGGTTCTTCTTGATCAAGCTGGTGACTCAGTGATATCTGAAGACTATCAGATGGTGTTCCCTGTTATGTGTGATGGATGTCCTAACAAATGTTAGAACATTTTGTGAAGTGGCCGTCTGTTCTGGTTAGAAGAGAGATTGACTCTGGGTGTGGATGTGTTCAACCAAGAGGGTTGTTCAGAGGGTGCGCTCTTGAAGACATGAAGATGAGTCTTATGTTTTCCATTCATCAAGTGGGTTGAGTTCTTTTTGAATCAGGAAGAAGGTGAAGGTCCAACCAAGTTGGATATGTGTGACCTCCAAGAGAGTAGGTGGTCCATGACAGGGGGAGTTGTGCCTTTGTGCTGCAAGCAATCACCAAGCTTGTGGTCTATGTGTTCCCAGATGACTAGGTAGTTATCAGGATGCTGTGATGTGCAGCAAGGCTGAGTGAGCAGAAGAATGTCTGACCAAATGTCATGACATTGCCCTGGACAGTGCTGTTAATTCCTTCTGAATCTTAAAGTCATTAGGAATTATAAGGGTGATGTGGCTAAGTCTGATAAACCAGAATAAGCCTGTTGGCTACAGCTGTGTGGTACAGGGGGAGTAACCATCAACTGAAGTGTGAAAAGTTGGCTGTAGCAGTGCTAGGTGTCAAGTATCTACTGGAGGGATGACAGAGGTCTTGTTGAATACTGGCTGAATGCAGGAATGTTAAGACATCGCGTGCAACGTGTCTGACTGCATATATGGAATGGTCTCCATGCACTGGAACGGCTGTTTTGGAAAAGAAACAGTCAAGAGCTATAAAAGGTATTCAAAGATAGTCTGAGATTTTGTTGGTGATTCTTTGACTGTTTCTCAGCAAAAATAAATGCATCTTGACCAAGCATTTATTTCTACCGGAAATTCCTAGGCACGGGCTGGACTATTTAAAGGATGCAATAGCTCTCTTCCTCTCACAAGAAAAACACTCCATTCTCAGAATCATGGGGTATGTTAAGGTTTGGGCAAGCTGCGCCTGGATCTGGTTTTGTGAAGGGTGCCTTTACAAATGTTTAGCTAAAAAGGGGGAGAGAAAATATAGTCCTAGGGTTGAGAATGTACCAGAAGAAAGCCAACTGTGGATGTGGCAGCAAACAGAAGTTGGCATCAGGCACAAAATCCAACAACTGGGTTTACCACTTGTGTCTTGTGATCTGAGTTAAGAAGACAGTTGTGCCTTGTGATCTGAGTTACATTGTCTATGTACTCAGCATTACATATTCTTCTGGAAGCTCTCCGGTTGAGGGGAAGGGTTCTGGTACAACTGAGTATTGTCCCCCTTCTTCCCCATGTACACCAACTTTGGTGTTTGTGGTGGTGGAGCCAATGACGGAGATGAAGAGCATTCCCAAATTGGGATGTTTTGTCCAGTGTAGTGTTTATTTGTTTTAGCTAAAATTTGCCAAAGGGGGAGATTGTTGATTCCTTAGGATTGGCATTAATTTTAGAAAACAAATAATGTAATCATCTCTGTTGTTTTAATATGTTGGGTTGAAGAAATTCAACATCTGGACCAACATGTCATGTACGATGTCACGACATCAGGTCTGTGACATCGCACATGTGTAGGAAACTGAATTAATTAATTCAGTATATGTCATGGGATCAGCAAGGATATCTGGTGAATATCCTAACTCCCATGTGGAGGTCTTGAAGACTAAATCAGAATATATATAGGCTCTAAACATGGAGATATATATGGAGAGAGTTTAGGAACTTGAAGACCTTGTTTGTAGCAGAATTTTTCTGCTGAAGTTGCAACAGCAAAGAACAAGTCTGCTGCAGTTTTCTGAAGGCCCAAATCCAGTTGGGTGATTAGGTTATAAATAGCTGATTGTAATCTAGTTTTTGTAAGCCTCTTAGAATGAATTTTTAGGGGTGTGTGTAAGGTAAACCTCCCAATCTGTGGGAAGGTTACCATGTGTTTCTCAGTGGTAAACCTGAGAGTGTTTGTCACTCAAAGCCTGTAGGCAAGAGTGATTATGTTCTTGAATGAAGTTGTGAAGCAAGTTCAAGGTGTTTGCACATTACATTGTATTTGTAGTGATAGGAATGGAAACTGGAGGTTTCTATCTAGGAGTTCCTAGGTATAGATTGCATTGGGTAGGGATTAAGTGATGAGTTGTAAACGGGGGAGTTTAACTCTGAATTGATACTACTAATAGTGGATCTTCTTCCTGGCTTGGTAGCCCCCAGATGTAGGTCATGTTGGACTGAACTGGGTTAACAATTTCCTGTGTTTGTTTTCCTTCTGTATGATATAATCATGTCTGCCATAACTAAGCATGTATTCCAGTCTGTTCATCAAGATAATAGCAGACCTGATACATAGCCTTCTGTTGGAATGTCAATCAGAATGTTTTGACATTCATCAACAACAGCACATACTGTTTAATAAGCTGATGAATTCAGTTCAGTATGTAGTGAAGTCTGGAGTTCAAGAGCACAACAGACCTGGCCAAAAGATCATTGTGAAACTGTCAAACTGGATGTCTTGACAGTTCTTCCAGTAAGCTGATACTGAAGTAGAGACTGGTTGGTCTTTTACAGTACAGCAAATTTAGCACAGTCTGTTTTCAGGAACCAAACAGACTTAGCATAGGGTTCTGGACTTGGATGTCAAACGGAATGTTGTGACATTCACTCACGACTGCATATGCTAAATTGTTGGATGGTTAGTTTTCTGTTTCAGGATTTTTCTCAGGCTATTCTTCAGGAATCCACCAGCTGATCTAAAATCTAGGAAACTAACAACTAAGCTACAATTAATGAACCTAACAAATAATCTATTTGTTAGCTCCTTAATAAGTGGAGATTAGTTTAACTTGTTACAACCTTTAATCTAGGAAATACAAGTACATGACCAACAAACTGGAACAATGTAACAGATGATGTCCAAAACAGGATTTAGACATCGTGCTGATAACTGTGTAGGAAAACAACAGTAGTGAATGTTATGGTGCACATAACTAAGTGTTCCTCCATTCTAGGATGACATAGAAGGAGAGGATGTGACACTGTGAAAGGGTGCACATTAGTACAGAGTGTAATAACTGTCTTGCTGTATTAGGTACAATGTTAGATCAGATGTCATGACTTGAAGTAGAACATCTGAATACTGACTACACCAGAATTTCAGAATCATTACCTCTTGTGGAGATTGAAACCTTTGATGCAGATCTAAGGAGCGATCACGAACGTTGAATGGTGACAACGCCTAGACTCAGTCCACACTGACGGATTCCTTCAGTATCAGTGCTAGCTGCTATGAATGAAGGCTTTGAGTGAGAGAGAGATAGAGAGAGAGAGAAATGAAATTTCATTTGTTCAAATGCTTCTGCACAAGGGTTCTATTTATAGAACCACTTATGTGGGTTGTAAGCTAAAAAGCCCACTTAAGTGTATGTGGCCCATATCTTATGATATACCAAAATTACTTAAGCGCGTGATACCTTACCATATTTTGTATTCTGATTAAGTGCAACGTATCTTACGATGTTATACAATTCACTTAAGTGCATTGTACCTTACGGTGTTTCTTCTTTACTCTATCTCTCATCAATCCGTCCTTTTGCGTGTGACCCTGTAGGTTTTCGCGGCATTGCCAATTATATTAAATCACGTATTTAACATAATAAATAGTGAGCGGTATCTAGCAACACATCACTGCTACTGCTACCCAAGACATGAAAATGTCATGTGATATGAAAAATTCTTTTGTGATAATACTTATATGTATAATTACCCTTTTACCCTTATGTATATATTGAACACAAGGCATAGGTTGTGTCATCCTTGTCCAGTTCAGTATTGGGCTCTTAGATATTCATCCTGTTACGCAGGATGGACAAATTCCATCTAGGTCACTCATCTCCCTCAGCATGCTTCTTTGAGTACCCATCAACTGTCTTTATGGCCATCCAGTTACGGACAATGTTTGATCAGTAATAAAGCACTCGACTCAACATCTAGGGTCCATAGTGGTTTCAGGTTGAAGGGCGGTATACACCACTATCACCATGAGAATAACTTATGACACTTTGCATAACATTCTGTATAGTATTCTCATAGCGGGTCAATCCAGTATAAATATTACTCCTATTATTCATACCTATGTTTAAAACTTGATAACTCTTTATCCATGATCCATGAGATGTGATCATCAGTCTATATTCATAATAGTCTTAATGCTTTAATGTTATCTCACTTCATAACAAAGCTCGACTACGGATACTTTAAGAATAGTATCCTTATGTTTAATGGGATCTCATGATTAAGTCACACTTGATACATTAAACGGACTAGCTATTCTAGGTACTTTATTAAACAAACATAATAAAGAAAAAGCCTTTTATTATTAATAAATAATTCAATACAAGTACCAAAACTATTGGCCTCTAGGGCTTACAACAGTCAGCACCATCTTGGTCATGCTTTACGTAGGAGATTGATGCAAATAAGTGTTTGGTCCAAAGAATAAAAATGATATTGAACGAAATATGTTGAGACTTGAATTACAAATACCAATTGTAGTTGGTTTAATGGTATTTGGCGTTAAACTTGGTAGGGAGGACTACAGTCTGATCCCCCGCGATTACGATTTGGGAGGGGGCTTAAACCATTTAAATGCCATAATCAACCCCTGAACCGGGAAACCAAAGGTAAAAGAAAGACCAAAGTCACTAACAGATCTTCCTACTATAAGTGTGAAAGATAACGGGCTTAATGTGATCGCACTTGAACGGAAAAATAAAAGGTGAGTTGACAAGTTTGAGATATAATGACATCATTTAGATTTGTTTGCATGTAGGGAGACTCATGACCGCAATTGCGGAATAGCGTTATTACGATATCCTTAGTGTACCGATTAGTACCTATTTAAGCAATTATAACCAAAGCGAAGTTTGTAGCTTTAGGATGATTAATTGATTGTTTATGTGCTTTTTCATGGATCTACGTGCTACAAGTCTCCGAATTTTCATGTCACAAGTGTAGCATTTGCTTAAGGATAAGCAAAGGTTCAAGTATGGGGGAGTTTGATAACGTGAAACTATATTGTTTATTTTTCTCGATTTGCATGCATTTTAGTATAATTTTGAGTATGTTTTATTATATTATGTCGGTGTTGGTTCCCTATTACAGGTACTTGTCGATGCAGAACTCACGTGTGAGAAAGAAATAAAGAAAAGAGAAGAAATGAAGAAAAAGGGAAGATAAGAAGAAAAATTCTAAATATGTAAGTTCTGGGCTTGTGGTGTTCGCCATGGGCTTGTGGAGTTCGCCACAACCCCCTGCCACGTTACTTCAGACTTTTAGTACCATGGCGTTCGCCATGGCCCTGTGGCGTTCGCCACAGGCACGCAGTGCTGTTTTTCAGCAACTGCAAAAAACATGGTCAAAAGACTCCCTATTTTTCCTCAACCACTTCCACACGAATTCAGGGAAGTTCACCTCCTATTTCACCTGTATAAAAAGGCAGAACCATAAGAAAAAAATTCATCCAAGTTTTTATCGTGTAATTTTGATTCTTAGTTTAAGCATAAATACTCTAAAAGTGATAGTTCTTCCACATCGGGAGGCTATTGCATGTTTGTTCTTAAGTTTACAAGTTGTTTGGATCAAGCCTGCCGACATCGTTGTATTTTCCAGTTGTTGTTTGTACTCGAAGAATTATCCGAAGTTTAATCCAGTTATTCTTATTCACCATGTTTCTTTTAATTGCTTAATTCTTTACTTTCCGCTTTCATTTGCAATTCTGAGTTTTGATTATGTTTATGTTTAATAATTATATCTGTATGATTAAGTTTAAAACCATGTCTGGCTAAACCTTTCGACATCGGTATGTAAGGATCGTCATTCCGACGAGATTCGGTAATAATTAATGATAATTTTTATGAGTTATTTTTCTGGTTGTGGTTTCCAATTCTAATTTAAAAAGGTTTTTGCACGAGAGTGAAAAGTTAATAAGGTTATCAACAGAGCGAAAGTTTGAGATTTTAATCGGATAGTGGTTTCTAGGCATTAATCCTAAACACAGCGAGAGCGCTTTAGGATTAATTAGGATTTATCAATTTTCAAAAATTACTTTTAATTCACAACGAGAGTTTGGCTTAAGAGTATAGTCCGAGCCTATAACACGAGAATGTGAGGCAAACTCTTTGAATTTTATATTTTCTACTGAAAAATGATTTATCTTATTTTAATGTTAATTATTTACCGAATCCTCGAAGAATGATGTAATTTACAAACCGATGCCTCTTTATTGAATACTTTCATTATATTATTATTTTCAGTCCAATTTTATTTCTCGTTTCCCTTAATCTAATCTAAAAAAAGAAAATAATCATTAGCCTTAGCTTTACATAGTAACTTTAGATAACGATAGTTTGATTTTGGTCCTTTGGGTTCGATATCTTTTTAAAACTACGCGATACGACTGTGCACTTGCAGTTATACATTTCGATAGACATACTAAGTCGCGATAATTAATAGATTGATAAGTAGAATTGAGTGGGATAGTAGAAGGATTGCGCATTTAATGCACTTCCTCCAATACATGGTTAGACATGGGAGAAGATTCATGGATTGGGTACACTACTTCGGCCCCAACATCTGACACCTATGCAACTGCCTCTAACATAGACTGAACGACGTCCATTTGTTGATCTTCTAGAACTTCTTTGAGAAAGATATTACTCCCACTTAACTTTTTGGAAATGAAATCTCATTCCAAAAAACACCATGAAGAGAAACAAACATTTTGCCCTCAGTGCAGTTATAGAAGTAATAGCCATTAGTCTCTTTGGGATAACCCACAAAGAAACACTTATCCGATTTAGAAACATCCATTTCCGCATCTTATATGTGATTCCTTTTTATCAATTACGACAAGAAAAAATATCATTTCCCAATATTGAACATGTTTATATGACACATACATATGTTGTATAGGATTCAAGTATGTTGTTACAAAATCCATTCTCTTATAACTCCACCAATACCATACATATTTTTTCAAATTCATGTTGTTTCAATATATGTATATTGTAACGCCCACATATAATACATGTCTGTAATACATATTATACATAGTGTAAGTCTGGTATTTGAAATACATGAGATCATATCGGCAACAATGTACATATATACATGCAAGAAGGGGAAAGAAGACTTAAGTAGTGGGGAATTAATAATCCTAGTGAGTTCCCTATCTTATGGGTCCCCTCGACTCTACAACATTTTCTAATTGATTCCTAACTTGAGTCAAGAAGGGGAAAGAAGACTTAAGTAGTGGGGAATTCCCATATTATATGGAGACATGTCACTTAAGTCCACAAGACTCAAACAATCACTATTCAGATTCATGTAACGACAATCCCCACTCGGGCCTACGTCTAGGTCAAGCATGGTTAACACATGCTCGTATGATTAAACTTTTGCGGTGGATATCAGGTTCTCTATGGGACTCAAACCTACTTCAAGCAATCGTCACTCATATGGGACTCGAACCCACTTTGAGTATCTTTCACCTTATCGGACTCGAATCCATTTAGGTGCCTACCTCTCATCCATGTTCTGTCGTGGTTAGGACTCAAACCCAATTGAGGCATGAATCATTAATGTCACATATCATTTTCTACTTTACTTAAGCATCTCAAAAGGTTATGTACACGATCAAGGGAAAACTATCTGAATACATGATTAGTTCCCCAAAACGTGATTGAATTCGTCAATCACTAAGTGACCTCATTCACCAATCTTCACATCATCAACACATGTTCCATACAATTGCTATCATTCTTAAACTAAACAATTACTCTTCCATGATACACACCAAGGTATCATTGTGTACAAGCATTGTTGTCTAAGTTACTCTTGTAGTCTAAGTTATCTTTCTATCCTAATCAAGACACTAGGTTAAATCACTTCATTTACCATGAACTTCACTCAATTATTGTTAATTCAATGCATATATAACATGGTAAGTGTTTAGTAGTTGTTATAGTACATTAAGACTCATCCAAAAGAAAGATATGAAACAACACACATAAGCCAATCGATTGGTTGAACTCCCTGCCCATATTTACACAATAAATCACTTGAACCAATCGATTATGGTGGAAGCCAATCAAAGAGACCAATCGATTGTACCTGGGTCCAATCGATTGTTAGTTGTGAAATTCAGTTTTTTCTTCATAATTAAGCCTAACCAATCGATTATTTGACAGATGCCCAGGACCAACTGATTGGTCCATGTATTTGTCTCCTAAAATCACACTTCTAACTTCCTTTCTTCCCAAATCCTCCATGTTCATTCATTTCTAACAGAAACCACACAAGGTACACAAGCAAACATATAACATAGCTTCATTAATCAACACATACACATCATGGTAGCAAAAACAACATTCAACAATATGAAGAACCACAACGACCATGAAAATCATAAGCGAATCATTCATTCATGACAAATTTCATGATTAAGATAGAACATATAACATGCTATCATGAATCAATATCAGCTATTCTATGTTATCAAGACAAAACCCTAGTTTCTATTTCATGAAAAGTTCTAACTAGAATCCACCTTAGAGATGAAGATGTAGAGAGATATTACGATAAGATAAGACGATGAATCCAAGCTTTCCTATTTCTTCCTTCAAGCTACTTCTTCTTCTCTTCTTAGGTTTTTTCTTATTCTTTCCCTAGTTTCCTTTTTCTTTACCGATAAGTTGAATATGAAGTGAACGAGACTTAGAATAAAGTTTAAGAAACATGTGGTGTGAAGAAAAGCAAGTGTTGAAAAACTTGTGGAGAGAGATATTTTGTGGTTAGAAATGAAAAGGTTAATAAGAAATAACTCAAATGACACCATTTTGGTATATTATTTCAACTAGAGTAATTAGAAATCAAAATATTTTTTTCTTATACCAATTAATAAAAGACCGATCTCAAGAAATATTAATTATCAATATGAGTTCACTAATTACTCTATTTATTTTTACGGGTTTATCTCAATTGATAAAAATTTGAATATTTAAGAAAATATTGGGTATTACGAATATGTTTTTAGAATAATTTTTCAAAATCCTTAGGAAATTACTTTGTTTATTATATAAATTATGCTATAACAATTTTATCATAATTGCAGTTGTAGCGAAACGTGACAATAAAATGGCAAGTATTTTGTGTAATTGAAAATTGAAAACAACTATGTTATTTGAACATCCAACTTTTGACACCGTATTCGAACCTGCGTATTAATGTGTCTATCTCTCTCTTACTTTTTAATCTTGCACATTTTTACATATTTAAAAAAAAGGGCCAATATACCCCCCAAAATAATAAAGGACACCTTTTGGGACACCTAATTTAGGTGTTCAAGTATCATTTCTGAATTGAAAAGTATATGTACATACATAGAATAGAATGTATGTAAACAAATTGAACTTGAAAGAAAACGTTCTGCCACTATTCCATGTATGTATTCAATTTTATTACTTTCCACTATTATGCCAATTACAGATTTAATTACATGATGGAATTGATCAAAACACATATAAGTAATATATATAAAATACACAATACAAATAGTATGAAACACATTCAATCATTATTATGTAAAATTGTCTCGATGCAATATTATCATTCATGAATTATATGAATGATTATTTATCTATAATTTAAAATATATTATTATCGATAAATTATAATATCGATAACTATTTTCTCATATTAACTATTAGTGAAATTTCATATTTGCATCTTGATATTATATTTTTACATCACTTTAAAACGTATTCAGATTCTTGATGTCGATTTTTATTTGGTTCTTGATCTTTGATTTGAATTGTTATCTTCTCTCTTCCTTCTTCTTTTATGTATCTTTGATGATTAAGATATTATTTATTTATTTATTTTTGAAAAAATCAGAAAGAATGAGAAATTTTTCTTTATTTTTTAAAGGTATCTATTTTATAAACACCTTATTACGAACAATCACATTCATGTCTCAACGGTCATGTCCTAATAATAATAAAGTGAAAGAATAGAAATTTAAAATTTATTTTAAATTTTAATATAAAAATTTCATTGATTTAATTACGATAACGCCTAAACAATCATCACGTTAATCCATCCTTTATTTAATGTCAAATCATTATTCACATATGCCAAATTGGATTAATTACATAAAATAATATAATATTAGCTACCACTTGTTTATATATATTGTTTGAGTAATTCCTAGAGGGCTAATGATTTTATTAATGAAATTCAAATTTATCAGGTTAATTATTTTTAATAAAATGTTTTTCTTTATTATGTATGTTTTCAAAGTAATAAATTTTTTAGAATATTAGTGTTAGATATGACTTTATCGTGAGGCATTTATAAATATAAGGATGTCAAAATATCTATAATTAAACCTTATAATAAAATAGGATAATAGTAATACGTAGAGACTATTATGTGAGTAGATTAATAATGATATCTCATTGTCATAAATATGAAATGTCAAGTTTTCACATAGGTATAAATATTAGAAATAATATTTATATTGAATTGATCTTTATGAGAATACTATATAATATGTTATATAAGTGTTATAAGTTATTCTCAATATGATGACGGTGTATGTCACTCTTTTACTTAATATCTCTATAGTTCCTACTTGCGGAATTGATCATTTTAGTACCGTTAAACATTGTCTCTAACAAGGCAATTATAAATTTGGTTGACTATGTAGGTGACATAGATGGGATTTTTCTATCCTTCATATGCCTGAGTAATATCCACGGGGCTTTTGATCAAGTATGGTCGTGAAATGCGTGGTTACGCTCAAATAAGTCAATATATCGGATATTGAGATTATTTATTGTTAATATGTATACTCGAGTGTCAATAAAATATAATATTGGATTGTACAACAGAGAATAAACTATGTTTTATGTTTAATATATGTATAAGGGAAAAGGATATTTTAACACATGATCACTATCATAGAAAGGTAATATCATATCGCATGACATTCTTGTCACTTAAGTTGTAGTGATGTGTTTCTAGACATCACCCTCTATTTATAAAATTAAATAGACAATTCAATATTATTGTCAATGTTATGAGATCCTACAAAGTCATACACATTATGACATATATACAAGAGATGAGATAAATGAACATCGATACGCGAAAAATATCTAAGCACATCGCATGCTCGAAGATACAACAAAGTCGCCACCGAACTTTATTTATTCTAAAGGAAAGGGAAAATATCAATAAAGCCCAAGGGGAAAGGAAGTCGGTTACGAAAGGGGGAGGTACTAGCATCTCTCACATCTGTTGTACTCAACGGGAATCATTTTGATTGTTCTTTGAACGGAAGAGTGTTACTATCTAAAGTTACTTGCGATTGATTAGGGGGAAAATAAGTTTAAAATTAATATGCTCGCTAAGATTTCAAAATCTTGTGCCTATATATTCCCATAGTGCAATGAGAAAATCAAATTTTCATAGTTCGTTGTAGAAAATAAGTGTGTATTGGTTATTTTTAGTAAACGGTGTTAGCATCCGTGTCCTAGCAGTTAAACGTTGTTTGTCTGTTCGTGCATGGAAGACTTAAGCGTTGTTTATTTGCGGTAGAATGGAAGTAACATGCCCTTTGGGAAAAGGTTTTGAATGCCCTAAGGCGGAAAATAAATTTGATGGGTTGTGATTGATTTTAACTTTAAAAAATATTGTCTTGATTTGAATTGCACTAAAGTCTATGAATGGAAGTGTATATTTTGAACAACTGGGTCAAGCGCCCTGTATCCAATTATATTCAGAACAAGGATAAGAATATATCTATCTCATCCTTCTCCATTTCTTAAGGCTCGTGGAATACAATTCAAATTGTATTTTTAAGTCTTTTTGAATTTATTTCCAAAAATATTTTAGTTTTAAATGGAAAAAGAAAAGGATGGATGAAGTCCAACAATGATCAAGGCATTGATGTCCGTTCTGCTTCAGAGTTTTTGAAGGAAGTCTTGAACTTGAGATCCAATGTAGTGCATGTACCAAGATATAATCCAATCAAGTGATCAAATGACTTATGATCACATGAATGAATAGGGAAAAATGCTAATTATTCAAAGTAATTAATTGACTGAAAATAAACTTGATCAACTAATCAAAGGGGTGAACATGTCAAAACAAACATTAAACACATGGAAATGTAAGAAGTTAACATGGCATTGAAAATTGAAAATTGAAATTAATCATGTTAGAACTTAATTTTTTAAGGAATTTTAAATAAGAATTAAAGAAACTCCACAATTAAATTAAATTCAATTCTGAAAGAGGAATCTACTCTAATTAACCAAATTCATGCATTTTCTATTAATTTATCATGAATTAAAATGTGCATTGTCATGAATTAAAAGTATAGAAAAATTGACAAAAAAATTGGAAAAAAAAAATAAGAAATAAGCAATTAGCAATGGTCGGAATCACCAAATAACACCACCAATCTACTCATCTCAGCCTCCTTTTTCTAAATTTCCCATCAATTCATGTCAAAGATTAACCAATTTTCAGAATTGAATCAATAAGGGGATGAACCTTAACCTTTAAAACAAAAATTAAATGATGGAGGAGAAGAATCAAGCCACCAAACCTTGGGGCTTTAATTCTCCATTGCAAGAGCTACATTATGGTATCAAAAGTTTAAAAAACAAAGAAGTAGAAAAATTCACCGACCTGTAAGACAGGGGTTTGTCTTGGAAATTGTTGAAGATGAAGATGATCAAAACCAGAGAGTCTTTAATTCGGTAAGCTCATCAATCTCTTGTTGAAAATTCTTCAATCACTTATTCTTCTTCCTTGAATTTAGTGTAGAAATCAAAATTGGATTATTATTGTTATTGATTGCGTGTTGAATGTAGCTGTAGTAAGGTGTAGTAATGGAGTGTAGAGGTCTTAACTCAATTGGTGGAAAACTTCAAGGAGAAGCTTGATCCAACAATGGTATTTTAGATCTTTGGTGTGAGGTGAAAGAGATGAATTGAGAGAGTGAATTCTAAATTTGCAGTGGAATTTTTCAAAGAATGAATGATTATTTAGATTGTTATTGAAGATTGAAGAATGTGATGAGATTATATATGTGAATTGTTCTAACCGTTTCGGTCAGTTTTCCGGGAAATGATGGTTAGAAGTTTGGGCAGCAGTTAATGTTAATGGATTTAATGATGAAATTGGTTACAAGAGTTAACAGTGTTAGTGAGCTGTTAAATTGTTAGTTTGAGCTATTATGGAAGTGTAATAGGGATTTTTATGATAGGTTGGTGAGGTTAGGATTAAAGTGAGTTAATGTAATTCAAGTATTGATGAATGTTAGTGATGTTTGAATGCATTAGTGTAGGATATGAAATGTATATTTGTTGCTATGTATTGCTACATAATTTTCATTGGTGTTATGTGAACTGGTGTCGGAATTGGAACTTTTGTAGGAGGCCTAAAAATGATACTACTATGCTGGAAAATGGAATTTTTTGCTTCTGGTTCAGGTGTAATCGATTACCTGATATTTGGCAACTGATTACCACCATAAAAAAAGGTGTTCTGATGAGTGTTTTTGAAGTTGTAACACAGGTGTAACCAATTACATGATTTTGCACAAGTGGTTACCAACACGAAAAATTTTCCTCTAGAAGCTAATGGAAAGCAGGTGTAACGGGTTACTATGATATTGGTAACCGGTTACCAACATGAAATTTTGGCTTTTTTGTACGCTGGAAGCAGGTGTAACCGATTACACTAATTTATATAACGGTTACCAACATGAAAATTGGCATTTTTCCTATGTTATGATGTATTGGCATGTGTGCAATGTCTTGACCTTTGTGGTTCATTGTGTATTGAATATGGTATGGTTTTGCAGGGCTAGCGCATGGTAAGAACAACACTTTGGGCAAATTATTTTGGTCATGAAGAAACTTGAAGACTTGGAAGCTCAAACATGGAGGACTCGTGAGGGGATGAAAAAAGTAGGGTCTAGGATAGTTAATTGATTTTGGTCAACTGTTTGGATAAAATAAATTGACAATTGACTAAAAGTCAACTATAAATGATACAAAATTGTGTAATTAATTTGGATTCTTTTGTGTAATGAAATTGGATTTTTTTAATTGGAAAATGGCCTTTTGAAATGGATTTTTTCTTGTTTTTTTTAGAAGAATATCTTCCCTCCAAATCTTGGTTTGAACATTTGAACTTGTACTTGAATGAATAATTGAATTTGAAGGAAGGAATCTTGATTTCTTTTACTTGACTCTAAATTGTAAATCCTTGTCTTGAATTCATACCAAATGACCAAGTCCATAAAGAGATTAGCCAATCACACTTGCAAATCCTTAATCGGATCAAATTCCATGATGTAGTCCTCATGATCCACAAATGTCACATACCAAAATTCAGGTTCCAAAGCTTTCAGCTCAGGAGAAATGATCAACACCGATCAATTGTAGCACTAAGATACCACATGTTTGGTTCTCAAGAATATCATAAAAAGAAACCTGTCAAACACTTGTGCCATGAATAACAACCTTTGAATCTATGATGCTTATCTAAGAAGTGCATTTGTAAATGAACGAATATGTCATGAGTATACAGATGAATTAAGGGTCAAAGGTCAGGTAGAAAGTAGAAAGAAGGTAGGGAAAATTTTGGGATATGGCAGTTATCCATATTTAATCTTCTTGGACCTGAGGTATGAATAAAAACGACTTTCAAACATTCGAGGTAGAAGAGGATTCAATACAAAGACCCGATAAATGTGCATTCTAAAGGGAAAATATAGGTATAAGTGTTTAGGATCTTCTTTTTTCCCCTCTACTAACAAGCTTTGGCAGGTATTGGTGGTTGAGAAATTCTCGCAGGGTTCCACAAAGATGAGTGAGACTTAGTTGGGGAATAAAGACATTGTGGGGATTAAAAGAAAGACTATTAATCAACATTAAGGCTGAAAGAGTAAATTGTATGACATTAGAATAATGACTGAGAACAATAGTGATCAACATGATATGGTGACTGGGGTGACAACTTGTTTAAATCGGCATTCGGAAACCTAAGTATGACATCAACTCTGAGGTTGGAGACAAAAATATGCCAACATCGTCTGCTGGGGATAGAAATATGATCAACGTTAGTATTGCGACTAAGGTAAAGAATTTGTCATTAATATGATCAAATTCAGTTCAGCGACTGGGTGAAAATGATTAACATCAATATTGTGACTGAGGTAAAAAGAATGGCATCAGTATGATCAACTATGTGGTTGGAGATAAAAATATGATGAACATCAGTTTTGCGATTGGGGTAAAAATAATTCATCATCAACTATATGGTTGGATACAAAAATAGGATCAACATCAGTATTGTAACTGGGGTAACAAATGATCATCGTTAACTCTTTGATTGGAGACAAAGTATGATCAATCATCAGTTTTGAGACTGGGATGGAAACAACTGATCATCATCAACTATGCGGTTGGAGACAAAGTATGATCAATCATCAGTTCTGCGACTGGGATGGAAATGATTATCGACATCAGTACTGCGACTGAGGTGACAAGTATGATCAAAATCAACTCTGAGGTTGGAGAAAAAAGTGATCAATATCAGTTCTACGACTAGGGAGTATAATGATTAACATCAACTCTATGGTTGGAAACAGAATATGTTCAACTTCAGTAATGCGACTGGAATAACAACTGATCATTATCAACTATAAGGTTGTTGAAAAAAATGATCAACATTAGTTTTACGACTAGGAAGTACAATGATTAACATCAACTTTATGTTTGGGGATAAAATTGATCGACATTAGCACGGGGGCTGGAAAGCAAATGAGTGTCATCAGCACGGCGGTTGGAAAGATAACTGGACAACCATGAGCACAACAGCTGGAAAGCAAATGAATGAACTGGATAAACATCAGCACGATGGCTAGGGGAACAAAAGAGTAAATTGGATAAACATCAGCATGACAGATGGAAAGCAAAGGAATAACTTGGACAACCATCAGCACGGAGGATGGAAAGAAAATGAAAGACCTCAGTACGGAGGATGGAAAAGAAACTTGACCATTTCTCATGCAAAAGTCAAAGAGAACTTGCAACATAGAAGAATTGGAAAGAGACCACGGGCCGGTAGAAAGGAACACTCTAAGAGGAACCTGCTCGGAATACCAGTTAGGAGTTTTGTGCGGATGAGGTTCTCTTTGGAGAGATAATATTGTCTAAGATGAGGATTTGTTTGGACTTTTGAGAAAGGCTTGAATCTGGCTTATGTTAGGTATGCATGTTTGATTTTGTATGGCGTAATGTTCCATCTTTATGGATATGCTACGCGCCTTAATGATGCAATTCTATGTAATGATGATTATTGTATGCAAGATGCCAACTGTGATTGGGCTTGGTTTATGAATATGGTAGGTAAAACTCGACGCCTTTTTGTAAAGTGAGGATCAAAACGCCTGATGTTGATGGTAAATGATTTCCAATGATGACTGGGTTTTAGAGGTACCAATGGAGATTGGGCTTTGACTTTGTTTGTAAGAAGGACTTGACTTCCCGACATCTTGGTGTAGCACCTCAAATTTGCACCTCCCATTTGTACATTCATTTCATTTTTAGGTCATTAACATTGCATATCATGTTGCATTTCATCAGTCAAAACTGGTCAGGAGAATCCATTTGTGCAAGAGAGCAAGGACATTCCCATGAGATAAAGGCCCTATGGTTGTTCTAATGAGCTTACATGACTCAAGGTTCATTTTGATGCAATTTGGCCAAGTGTTGAAAGCTCAAAGTCCACAGTGCATGACCAAGTCATCTGAGGCCCATAAAAGTCAACTACAAGTCAACTGAGGGCTAGGAGATGGAGAAATGGTTTGAGACACTTCATTCATGTCCCATAGAAGGTTATTCAACATGTCAAACATCTACCTTGAAGATTTTGAAGTCAGACCAAAAGTTTCTCAAAATGGAAAGTGACCTGTAATTTGAAAGTTTCCAAAAATGGAACGTTTTTGGACCAACTTCAACTCAACTTTCCAACCTCAAAGAAGCTTCAAATGAAATTTTGTCCAACATGAAAGTTGAAGATCTTTCTCTCCCATTTCCAAAAAGTCCAAGATTATGAATTTCTAATGAATGGTTAAGGAGTTATGATCAAATCATTGCAAAGTGTGCTTGGAACTTCAAATGGCCATATCTTTTGAACCAAAACTCCAAATTTGGTGGTTCTTTTTGCATTGTTCTTCTCATGTCATGAAGTTTCTAAATCAACCATCACATTGCTTGAAATGTTATCACATAAGCATTTGCATATCCAAGTCAATTTTGGAGGGAAAATTGGAAATTTAAAAATGGTGCATTGTATGGACTTTCTACCATTACCATTGGGTTTGAAATGTGATTTTGAGTGAAAATAGTGAGCTACATGTTACTGTTCACGCATGCATTTCATGCATGACGTGAAAATACAAATTTGTGCATGCACCTTATTTCTTTCTAATCTTAATTAGTTTTGGTTTAAGCTTAATTTCAGAATGATTAAGAGGGCATATAAAAGCTTAATCACAACTGTTTTCATTCATAACACACATTTTCATATCTAGATCTTGAAATTTCTCAAAATTTTCTCTCACAAAGAACTTCCAAATTCTTCACACAAACTTCATTGCTCTTGTTGAATTGTTGATCATGGAGTGGTTTTGAGTGAGATTGAACGTGCATCTTGTGGTTTTCTGCTCAATTTCGTGCATGCTCAAGCTTGAATGCATCAATGGAGTTTTCAAATTCAGTTGGATTCACACGTGTTTAAGCTTCCAATTCTTCATCAAACATCTCCACAAGACTTCTAGAAACTTCTTCATAATTCTTCAATCCATGAGCATAATTGTGTAGATCTTGTTGTGGTGAGAATTCTAATATAAATTTTGTGGAATTTGGATGAAAATTGAGTGAGATATGATGATTTCAAGTTTAGATCTAGAAACTTCTTTGCTTCGATTCAGAGAATCCATGGAGATTTAGGCTTAGATAATATGATATTTGAATTCTACATTGAAAGAGCTTTCCAACGATATATAATTTGTAAAATTCTGAGCAATTCTGGAATTTCTGTAAATTTGAGGATGAACATTCATCATCTTCATCATGAAGAAGATGAAGATGCATGCATTGCTGCGTTTTCTGGAAAATTGCGGCGGTTTTTTGCAGATAGCGACGGTTTGAACCGTCCTAATCTGCAGCGCTAGGGTTCTTAATTGAAACGGTGACGTTTACACTTGGCGCGCTCCTTTTGAACTTGGACACGGTTCGATTCTGGGCGAGGGTATTTTTTCAAATGTTCATGCATTTTCATGTTTTCCCTCCATTTGTCATGCCATGTTCATATTTGAATTTTATTTTTTCTATCAACTTGTAAAAATCATAACAAATTGAAAAATGCATCAATTCATCTCCAATTTTTTGCAAAATGTTCCTTGTGATGTCTAGTTTTTTATGATCATGATTTCAAAAGTTGTGCATGGCTAGAATTTTATTGGCTCTAGGTTGATTGATCATGTGTGCATTTGTGACATTGCCTTACTCTTTCTATCATGAAATGCTTCATTTTAATCCAATGAACTTGAAATTTTACATGCTGATTCTAGACACATTGATGGACCTTTGAGGCTTGGTTTGGTATTTTTCCCATGCACCATTTCTGTTTTATGCTTGTGTTAACATGGTGTGACAATGTATGTCACACATTTGATTGTTCAACTTGTGCCATTTAATTTCCATGCCAAATGATCTTGGATGCTTCTGATTTTTTATGTGATGATCATGTTAGATGTGTTGAATGTTCATGAATTTTTCCAGAATTATTTGAATCATTTCTGTTTTGATTGGGAATTTTCTTTCTTAATGTTCAAATGTATGCCTTGAATTGGTCATTGACTTCTCTTGCCTACCAAATGGACTTGCTTGATGATTTTGGTTTGGTCCTTTTTAGGACTTGTTATTGATTAGTTAAATATGATTCATGTTGAGTTTGAAGTTCTGTTTTGACTTTTTGATCCCCTTTTGACCCTAGGCTTTGACCTAGTGGTTTGTTACTTACATTTGAGTTGTGATTTAAGGTTCAAGTATACATCTCCATGGTTGATGTTGCTCCTTCATTTGAGCTTCATCATTTGTTATTGTTGGCTAACATTGGTTTGTTTTGTAGGCTTTGAGGACAATTCACTTGTGTTTATGGTTTATGTGTTGCATATTGGGTTGTCTATTTGATATTGACTGTTGACTGTTTGTCTGGATTTTGTACTGATTGGTTTAGATGTTTCCACAGGTACCTAAGTTGCTTTAAGTTCATTTGTACTTTGCTTTGCTTTGCTTGTGGTTTGCATACCACTGAGGTATAATTCCTTGATCTTTATGTAGTCTGGAAGACCTGTCATGTTATGTTGGCAGGCACCTGTCTGAAGCCCTCCTTAAGAGGCAATGTTTGTGGATGTTTAATTTTGTGCCAAGTAGGTAAAGTCCTCTTAAGAGGCAATTGGCAGATAAAAGGGATGTGCAATCCATCCCCTGCTATTCAGTTGTGTCATTCACTTTTCTCACATACCATATGTTGATGCATTGTGAATAAGAACCCAAGATCTTGTTGTGTCAGTCATGTGGAGAAGAGTTCCTACATTCTGAACTCCCACACATTCTATTTTGATTCAAGCTCTCCCAGGCCGGGGATAAGAGCTGTGAGGTCTTACCCTCACTTCCTATTTCATCTGCTTCACCCTAACTCTCAATGTTAGGGTTAAGAGCTAAAAACACCCCATTCCAGTTGGCTTGTTTCTACAGCCTAGCCTTGTGTGAGCCAATTGTTTGCATATAGTGTGTGTGCTTGCTTTATTGTGCTTGTGTTTGATATTGTGCTGTTTAGGCTAGCTTGCTTCCTGTGCAAGTTAGGATAGAGACCTCAACATAGGGATCGTATGCATGACAACTTCTAGGCTCGAGTCGTAGTCTCCCTAGTAGCTTGTTATCTTCCCTTGTCTCTGGTTAGGTTAGAAGTTATTTCCCTGTTTAGGGGAACTACGTCGCCCTGATCCTCATACCAGATGAGGTACGTAGGCAGGAGATGAGCAGATCTCTCCGGGCTCCCTTTTCTTTTTCAACCCCCTTTGTGTTGCGTTGGAGTCTGACGTAAGTCCAGCGATTGGCAGTTGGTTTCCTGTGTCTTGTTTGCTTGTTGGAGTCTGATGTAAGCCTAGTGATTGGCATTCGGTTTCTGTGTTTGCCTGTTGGCATGGAGTCTGTTGTAAGTCCAGCGATTGGCATTCGGTTTCATGTTGGTGTTTTGTTTGGCGTGCATTAGCCGAGCTACGAGTGCTCTGATTCTTCTTTGGTTAGAGAAAATACGTATGCATAGGATATGACATCCTAGCGAGCACGTTTCCCCTGTCCCTGAACTACGTCGACTCTGATGTCTGTGTCTGGCAGACTACGTAGGCCCAGGATGCGATATCCTGCCGAGTCCTCTTCTTCCGTCCTTTCTGTGTTTCCTTCCAGCATGTGTGCAGTGTTTGAGCAGTCTTTAGCAACCTTTCTTCTATTCTTCCTGAGCGTGGATCCCGTCGAGTACGACGAATGCGTAGGGGTGCTAATACCTTCCCTTCGCATAACCGACTCCCGATCCCATCTCTCTCTGGTCGCGAGACCATGTCTTTTCCAGGTTTACTTCGAGCGTTTCCTTTCCCTCTTTTGGGATAAATAACGCACGGTGGCGGCTTTGTTGTTTCGTTTTCCCACCGGTTTTTCGCGTAATGCGACAGCTGACGACTTTGCTGGGGAAAATCCCGAGAAGTTGACCTCTTGCTGGTCTATCTTCCCTAAACGAGTCACTCCTAGCGCTCTCTAGGATAGGGTTTGGTTGCTTTACTGTTTCATTTATTGCATTTATTTGTGTATGTTTGCATTTATGTTTGCATTTATGTTTGCATGCATTATACTTTCATTGTGCTGGCTGTTTGTCTCTCTGTGGGGTGGGAGTTACAAGAGGTAAAAGGCCCAATACCCAGGCTATGAGTGAACTCTAGGACACCTAGGATAGAGTGATTCTTGGGAAATGGGTGGTATTGCGCCACTTAGCGGAACTTGATATCACGAGCAGTTCAGATCCTGATGGAGTATTATCGGTGCATACATCTGGTGTGTACATGATGATATTCTATGAAAGGGTTGTTTATCCTGCGTTTCTCTTGACCTTACCCTGGCCTAGATGACACCCGTGAGTGGGGAGGGAATGAATCATATTATAGGTACAGTTGGTGACTTTTGATCAGTTGGTGACTATTGATCTGTTGGTGACTATTGATCTGTTGGTGACTCTTGGTTCCTGTTGGTGACTTGGTTCTACAGAATGGGTTCCAGATGACTTTGGGTCTCAGATGACTTTGTGGTTCCGAATTCAAGCCGAAGCTTTGAACCTGTGCTCCGTAATACACAGCCAACCAGTCGTGTTTGCATCATTTGCATCATAGCATGTTTATTTTTGAAAAATAATGCAATAAAAAAATGGAAAAAAGAAATAAAAAAAAGAAAATAGAAAATAAAAAAAGCTAATCTCCTCATGCATATCATTTCTCAGGTTCATTCAGGAGTCTATTCACTGTGAGAGATGGCATCCGTTCCAGAGTTGAAGAGGAAGACTTGCACCTACAGTTTTCACCGTGAGCCATTGACGTCTTTGATAGAGTTGAGCGACTTTGTGACCGGCGGTAATCAGAAGGTGTTTCTTGATCAGTATGGGGATTTGTTGACACTGTTGAAGATGGTGGTAGATCTAGTACCGTTACAGACCCTCCTACAGTTCTATGACCCAGAGCTCCGTTGTTTCACTTTCCAGGATTATCAGTTAGCGCCCACTCTTGAAGAGTATTCCATTCTGATGAATGTCCCGATCAAGTACCAGGTGCCTTTCTTAGATGTGCCAAAGGAGGTTGATTTCAGGGTTGTTGCCAGAACTCTTTATTTGAGTATCAAAGAAGTGAGTGACAATTGGAAGTCAAGTGGTGATGTGGTGGGGTTGCCTTTGAAGTACTTAGTGAGGATGGCTAAAGAAGAAGCAAAGAAGGGAAATTGGGAAGCTTTTCATGCCCAGTTAGCTATCATGATCTATGGAGTTGTGTTGTTCCCGAGTATGCCTAACTTTGTGGACTTTGTTGTTGTCACTATTTTCCTTGGAGGAAACCCAGTTCCTACCTTGTTAGCTGACACTTACTATGCTATACACAGCAGGCATGGTAAGGGTGGAGCTATCAGATGCTGTCTCTCTTTATTGCTCAGATGGTTCTTGTCCTTGTTGCCAACCAGTGGACCTTTTATGGATGCTCAGAGCACTCATAAGTGGACTCAGAGGATTATGTCTCTTACCTCCTATGATATTAGGTGGCAATCTTACCGGATGGATGTGCGTAATGTCATCATGAGTTGTGGAGCGTTTCGTAATGTGCCACTCGTAGGGACTAAGGGTTGCATCAATTACAACCTGGTTCTTTCTCTTCGCCAGTTGGGGTTTGTGATGAATGGAAGACCACTAGATGCTGAGATAGCTGAAAGTGTGTATTTTGAGAAGCGGAGTGACCCTGCTAGATTGGAGCAAGTAGGAAGAGCTTGGAAGACCATTGGTGTCAAGGATGGAGTTGTGTTAGGGAAGAAGTTTGCAGTTGCTATGCCTGATTACATTGATTGGGTCAGGAATAGAGTTGAGACTTTGTTGTTACCCTATGATATGATGGAGCCATCGCAAGAGCAACCACCTTTGATCCTTGCTGAGAATGTGCCTGCTGAGCAGTACAAGCAAGCCTTGATGGAGAATCGTCGGTTGAAAGAGAAGGAACAAGATACCCAGATGGAGCTTTACAAAGCCAAAGCTGATAAGTTGAACTTGGCTCATCAACTCAAAGGCATGCAAGGTAAAGATGCTAGCAGATTGAAAAGCAAGAAGAGGTCCTATGAGGAGATAGAGACATTGTTTAATGAAGAACACCGTGAGTGCTTGAGGTTGCAGAAAGCTGAAGCTAATTACCAGAAGAAGATACGAGACCTGGAAAAGCAGCTTAGAGACAAAGACATCCAATTGAAGAAGGAGGTAGACTTGAGACATGCATCCGAGAGTCAGCTTGGAGGAGAAGTTGTGGAGCTCAGAAGACAACTGAAGGAGAAGCTCACTCCTCTGCCAGAGTGTTCAGAATGCGACCCGTTGATAGACCAGTGCCAGTACCTGAAGACTCTCATTCCTGGAGGACATCTTTCCTAGCTTGTATCTGTTGTTTATGTTGAGAATCACCTCCAGGCTTGTTGGATGGGATTCATTGTTGTACTCTGATCATTTGGATCTTTGCTCGAATTATGTTGTATGATCCTTGTTGCTCATGTCTGTAGATGAGGTTGTTGATGTTTCACCTTGTGATCATTACTCCTGTGTAGGTTGCTGCTTTGTTGTTTATTGCAGGTTGCCATTTCTTCAAAGATGAATTAGGCTCTTGAATGCATGAGGAATGAACATATCATATGCATCATACGCATCATTAGCATCATACACATATCATTTTGCATTACAGGTGTTCTTGATCGAGACTTCTCACTCTGGTTCCTGTTTTAGGCAGGATTGCTGATCAACGTCCGCACCGCTATGCTACCAGGTTGAACCAACAGAGGAATATGGACCAAGTGCAAGCTGAGTTGGCTGAGATGAGGGCTAACATGGCCCAGTTCATGACCATGATGCAAGGGGTCGTTCAAGGGCAAGAGGAGTTGCGTGCCTTAGCCCAGAGACAGGAAGCCGTTCTCCCACCTGCCAGTCGTGCTTCGCCAGTGGGTGTTCTTGTGAATGATAATGCTGCTGCTGCTGCTCCCATCAATGATTATGCTGTGGGTGATGAATTGAGGGGAATCAGAATCAATGGACAGCCTCTTGCTGCAGAGACTGTTAATGCCAGAATGACCCGTGCTCCCGTGCGCCATCCTGCTCTGCTGGTTGACAGGCAGGAAGATATGTTCACCCTGCTCAGTGATGAAGACGAGGTTGGAAGAGTTGAAGAGAGGGACCGAAAAGTTGATGCCCTAGCTGAGAAGATCAAAGCCATGGAGTGTCAGGACTCTTTGGGGTTTGATGTGACAAATATGGGCTTGGTTGAGGGGCTGAGAATTCCTTATAAGTTCAAAGCGCCTTCCTTTGACAAATACAATGGTACTTCTTGTCCTCGCACCCATGTGCAGGCCTACTATAGAAAAATCTCCGCCTATACTGACGACGAGAAGATGTGGATGTACTTTTTCCAGGATAGCTTGTCTGGAGCTTCCTTGGACTGGTACATGGAGCTGAAAAGAGAATCCATCAGAAGTTGGAGAGATCTGGGTGAAGCCTTTTTGAGGCAATATAAGCACAATATGGACATGGCTCCGAGCCGAACTCAGTTGCAGAGCTTATGTCAAAAATCTGGTGAAAGTTTCAAAGAGTAAGCCCAAAGATGGCGGGAATTAGCTGCAAGGGTGAAACCTCCTATGCTGGAAAGGGAGTTGACCGATATGTTTATTGGAACATTACAAGGAGTGTTCATGGACCGGATGGGAAGTTGCCCGTTCGGCAGTTTCTCTGATGTAGTAATCTGTGGAGAGAGAACAGAGAGCCTCATTAAAGCTGGAAAGATTCAGGATGCTGGTTCTTCGTCTTCAAAGAAGCCATTTTCTGGGGCACCTCGCAGGAGAGAAGGTGAAACTAATGTCGTGCACAGTAGAAGAAATATGAACAGAGGGCAATATCGCCAGGTGGCTGCTGTAACTATCCCAACACCTCAACCACGACAACAGCAACAACAAAGAGGACCACCACCACAACCACAACAACAACAGCAACGTCCGTTTCAGCCGAGACAGAGAATGTCGGATCGTCGTTTCGACCCGTTACCTATGACATATGCTGAGTTGCTGCCCGAATTGCTCAGATTGGGGTTTGTTGAATTGCGTACAATGGCTCCGTTGACAAAGATACCTGCTGGGTATGATGCCAACGTTCGTTGTGACTTCCATTCCGGTGCACCGGGGCACCATATTGAAAACTGTCGGGATTTTCATCATAAGGTCCAGGACTTGATTGACGCCAAGACAATCAATTTTGCTCCTGTTCCGAATGTTGTGAACAACCCTATGCCTCAGCATGGTGGTCCCAGGGTGAATAATATGGAAGGTGAGGTGGCCTTGGATTTGGTGGTTGATGTTGAAGATGTTCAGACGTCGCTGTCTGTTGTGAAAGAGCGTTTGTTGAATGGGGGAGTGTTCCCAGGCTGTGGTAAGGGCTGTTCAGACTGTGAAGATTCTGAGAATGGTTGTATGCAATTGAAGAACGGTATCCAGGGTCTGATTGACGAGGGTTGTTTGCAGTTTTCTAGGGCTGTGAAAGAACGGGGGATGGTGTCAACTGTCACCATTTATTTCAAACCGTCTGAAGGTTCTGGACGTGGCCAGAGAACTGTCAGTGCACCTGTAACCGTTAAGGTATTCCTGTTACCATTTCTGCTTCAGTAACTGTCAGTGCTCCCACTACTAGTGTTGCTCCTGGTAGAAGGGCTGTTGAGAGTAGTAGGGATGTGCCGTGGAAGTATGATAATGCTTATCGCAGTAACAGAAGGGCGGAAAGTCAGATAAGGCCAGTTAACCAAGCTCCTGTAACTATTGGTGTGCCAATCAAAGCTTCAGTGACTGTTGGTCCTGCTGTGGATAATGTGGGAGGTCCAGGAGGTTTTACAAGGAGCGGTCGTCTGTTTGCACCGCAGCCTTTGAGAGACAACAATGCTGAGGTACTCGCCAAGGCTAAGGGTAAACAAGCAGTGGTTGAAGAGGAACCTGTTCAGAATGAGGTGCCTGAGGGGACTTTTGAAAAAGACGTGGAGGAGTTTATGAAGATTATTAAGAAGAGTGACTACAAGATTGTAGATCAGCTGAATCAGACTCCGTCCAAGATTTCTATCCTTTCTCTATTGTTATGCTCTGAGGTACACCGTAGTGCCTTGCTGAAGATGTTGAATCTGGCTTACGTGCCTCAGGAGATTTCTGTCAACCAGTTGGAGGGTGTTATTGCTAATGTCAGTACAAGGCACGGTTTGGGGTTCACGGACTTGGATCTGACGCCTGAAGGTCGTAACCATAACAAAGTTCTGCATATCACTATGGAGTGCAAAGGCGCAGTGCTGTCGCATGTGCTGGTGGATACTGGCTCCTCGTTGAATGTATTGCCCAAGAAGATTCTGAGCAAGATTGATGTTGAAGGGGTTGTCCTCACTCCGAGCGATCTCATTGTTCGAGCTTTTGATGGATCCAAACGGTCTGTTTTTGGTGAAGTCACGTTGCCAGTGAAGATTGGCCCATAGGTTTTTGATATCATCTTCTATGTGATGGACATCCAGCCAGCATATAGTTGCTTATTGGGGCGTCCCTGGATACATGCGGCTGGGGCAGTTTCGTCGACTCTCCATCAGAAATTGAAGTATGTATGAAACGGTCAGATTGTGACTGTGTGCGGCGAGGAGGACATTCTGGTGAGTCACCTATCCTCTTTCAAGTATGTGGAGGTGGATGGTGAGATCCATGAAACTCTATGCCAGGCGTTCGAGACTGTTGCTCTTGAGAGGGTGGCTTTTGCTGAGCAGAAGAAGCCAAGTGCCTCAATTGCATCCTGCAAGCAGGCTATGGAGGTTGTCAACTCGGGAAATGCAGAAGGCTGGGGCAAGATGGTTGACCTGCCCGTTAAAGAAGACAAGTTCGGTATTGGTTATCAACCTCTGCAGGCAGAGCAGGGCGAGCAGAAAGAGCCGAGTACCTTCACCAGCGCTGGGCTGATGAATCATGGTGACGTCTTTGCAGCCAGTAGTGAAGACGGGGACAGTGACTGTGATCTGAACAACTGGGTTCGCCCGTGTGCTCCAGGGGAGTCAATCAACAATTGGATAGCAGAAGAAGTGGTCCAAGTTACTCTTCAAACAGAAATTGATCTTACGGACTCCACTATAAACAGTTCTGTTATGGCTCAGTATGATTTCAATAATCCCATCTACCAAGCTGAAGAGGAGAGTGAGGAAGATTGTGAACTCCCCAAAGAACTGGTCAGATTATTGAAGCAGGAGGAAAGGGTCATCCAACCTCATCAGGAGGAGTTGGAAATCATTAACCTGGGTACTGAGGACGCCAGAAGAGAGATCAAGATTGGGGCTGCTTTGAAGGAAGATGTCAAGAGAGGGCTGATTGAAATGCTGAGAGAATATATGGAGATATTCGCCTGGTCGTATCAAGATATGCCTGGGCTGGATACAGACATTGTGGTGCATAGGCTACCTCTCAGAGAAGATTGTCCTTTGGTAAAGCAAAAGCTTCGCAGAACTAGTCCTGATATGGCGGTCAAGATCAAGGAAGAGGTTTAAAAGCAGTTGGATGCGGGTTTCCTGTCAGTTACTAATCCCCCGTGGGTGGCGAACATCGTTCTTGTGCCGAAGAAGGATGGTAAAGTTAGGATGTGTGTCGATTACCGGGATTTGAATAGAGCAAGTCCGAAAGATGACTTCCCATTACCTCACATTGATGTATTGGTTGATAATACTGCTCAATCCTCGGTTTTCTCTTTCATGGATGGTTTCTCTGGCTATAATCAGATTAAGATGGCGCCATAGGACATGGAAAAGACGACATTCATTACACCTTGGGGCACGTTCTGCTATAAGGTGATGCCATTTGGGCTGAAGAATGCTGGTGCTACCTATCAGAGGGCTATGACGACTCTCTTTCATGACATGATGCACAAAGAGATTGAAGTGTACGTGGATGATATGATTGTGAAGTCTCAAACAGAAGAGGAGCACCTGGTAAACTTGCAGAAGCTGTTTGAAAGACTGAGAAAATTCAAACTGAGGCTGAATCCGAACAAGTGTACGTTTGGGGTGAGATCCGGAAAGCTGTTGGGTTTCATTGTCAGTGAGAAAGGGATTGAGGTTGATCCAGCAAAAGTAAAAGCTATACAAGAGATACCTGAACCGAAAACTGAAAAGCAGGTTCGTGGGTTTTTAGGGAGATTGAACTATGTTGCACGGTTTGTATCTCACCTAACTGCCACGTGTGAACCGATATTCAAATTGCTAAGGAAGAATCAAGCAATCAGGTGGAATGATGACTGTCAGAAAGCTTTTGATAAGATAAAAGAGTATTTGCAGAAACCTCCAATCCTTATACCTCCAGTTCCTGGGAGGCCTCTAATAATGTACCTGTCAGTGACTAAAAACTCGATGGGGTGTGTATTGGGACAGCATGACGAGTCTGGTCGAAAAGAGCATGCCATATACTACCTTAGCAAAAAGCTTACCGACTGTGAAATAAGATATTCGCAGCTCGAGAAAACTTGTTGTGCTTTGGCCTGGGCTGCTCGCCGACTAAGGCAGTATATGTTGAACCATACTACTCTGTTGATTTCTAGGATGGATCCAGTAAAATACATCTTTGAGAAGCCAGCTCTCACCGGACGTGTTGCCCGTTGGCAGATGATCTTAACGGAATACGACATTCAGTACACGTCACAGAAGGCCATCAAAGGTAGTATTTTGTCCGACTATCTTGCCGAGCAATCGATCGACGACTATCAGCCTATGATGTTTGAATTCCCTGATGAAGACATCATGTATTTGAAGATGAAAGACTGTGAAGAGCCGCTTGTCGAGGAAGGACCAGATCCTGATGACAAGTGGACACTGATGTTCGATGGGGCTGTGAATATGAACGGTAATGGTGTTGGGGCGGTGTTGATCAATCCCAAAGGTGCTCATATACCTTTTTCTGCCAGATTGACTTTTGACGTCACCAACAATGAAGCTGAGTATGAGGCTTGTATCATGGGGATAGAAGAAGCCATTGATCTGCGGATCAAAACACTTGACATATTTGGAGATTCAGCTCTAGTGATCAATCAGGTCAATGGAGATTGGAATACAAATCAGCCGCATTTGATTCCGTATAGAGATTACACCAGAAGAATACTGACGTTCTTCAAGAAGGTGAAGTTGTATCATGTCCCCCGGGACGAGAATCAAATGGCTGATGCTCTGGCTACCTTGTCCTCTATGATAAAAGTTCATTGGTGGAATCATGTGCCACATGTTGCGGTGAATCGACTCGAGAGGCCTGCATATGTGTTTGCAGCCGAGTCTGTTGTTGCTATTGATGATAAACCGTGGTATTATGACATCAAGAACTTCCTCAAGACTCAAGAGTATCCTGAGGGTGCGTCGAAGAATGATAAGAAGACCCTGAGAAGGCTGGCTGGAAGCTTTTACCTGAATCAGGATGATGTGCTATACAAGAGGAACTTTGACATGGTCTTGCTCAGATGCGTGGATAGACACGAAGCAGACATGTTAATGCAAGAAGTGCACGAGGGTTCGTTTGGTACCCACGCTGGTGGTCATGCAATGTCCAAGAAATTGCTGAGAGCCGGATATTACTGGATGACTATGGAGTCCGATTGCTTCAAATATGCTCGGAAGTGCCATAAGTGTCAAATCTATGCTGATAAGGTGCATGTACCACCCAGCCCGTTGAATGTCATGAACTCGCCTTGGCCGTTTGCCATGTGGGGCATCGATATGATTGGGAAGATAGAGCCTACTGCTTCGAATGGACATCGCTTCATCCTGGTTGCGATTGATTACTTCACCAAATGGGTAGAAGTAGCTTCCTTTGCCAACGTCACCAAACAAGTGGTTGCCCGGTTCATCAAGAAAGAAATCATCTGTCGTTATGGAGTCCCTGAGAGAATCATCACTGACAATGGTTTGAATCTCAACAACAAGATGATGAAAGACTTGTGCAGAGATTTCAAGATTGAACATCACAATTCTTCTCCTTACAGACCGAAGATGAATGGTGCTGTAGAGGCAGCTAATAAGAACATCAAGAAGATTGTGCAAAAAATGGTCGTTACGTACAAAGATTGGCATGAGATGTTGCCTTTCGCTTTGCATGGATACCGTACTTCAGTGCGTACGTCGACCGGGGCAACCCCCTACTCCCTTGTGTACGGTATGGAAGCAGTCCTACCAGTTGAAGTGGAGATCCCTTCTCTGAGGGTACTATTAGATGTCAAGATGGACGAAGCCGAGTGGATTCGTACAAGGTTTAATGAGTTAAGCCTTATCGAAGAGAGACGGTTAGCAGCTATTTGCCATGGGCAGTTGTATCAGAGAAGGATGAAGCGAGCCTTTGATCAGAAAGTGCGTCCTCGGACATTTCAAACTGGTGATCTAGTTTTGAAGAGGATCCTTCCTCCCGGTACAGATAACAGGGGCAAGTGGACTCCTAACTACGAAGGTCCATACCTTCCCTTCGCATAACCGCCCTTTCGGGTTTTCAGTCTACCGGGATACCTTTTTTGCCTAAGTCTCCCTTAGGGTTTTCAACTTAGCGGGTTTTTCATTTATTTTGATTTTATCCCTAATTTTTTCTTGGACCTTTTCTTTTTATGATCCACCGGGATGCCCAGTTTTTTCCTAAATTGCCCCTTAGGTTTTTTGACTTAACAGGTCTATTTTTTAGGCGATGTATTTTTTGACTACGTATGCGTTTACTGGGGATGCAAGGTTTTCACCGTCCATAGTTGAGAGAATCAAAGCTTCTCCAGAAAAGACCTTCTTCACAACAAATGGTCATACGTAGTTGGGTGTCCATTTACCCTATGAATATGTATGAATTGGCATAATCTTCTTCAACAACAGGTCTCCTACTTGGTGATTCCTAGGACGAACCTTCTTGTCAAATGCTCTCTTCAGCCACTTCTGGTATAGTTAACAGTGGCAAAGGGTTGTCATGTGCTTCTATTCAATTAGGTTGAGTTGATCAAGCCTTGTTTGAACCCATTCAGCTCTTCAAGTTTGACATCCGTTAAGATCCTCATGGAGGGAATCTCTACTTCGATGGGAAGCATTGTATCCATGTCGTATACGAGAGAGAATGGAGTTTCCTTAGTGGAAGTGCATATTGAACTTAGGTAGCCATGTAAAGAAAAGGTAGCATCTCGTTCCAATCCTAGTATGTTTTCACCATCTTCTGGACAATCATCTTAATGTTCATGTTTGCTACCTCAACAACACCATTCATCTTTGGACGGTATGTCGATGAGTTATGGTGTTCAATATTGAAACTTTTGCATAACTCTTTCATCATCTTGTTGTTAAGATTTGATCCATTGACCAGTAATGATCTTATTGGGAATCCTGTAACGGCGGATGATTTCCTTCTTAATGAAGTGAGCAACCACTTGTTTGGTGACATTTGCATAAGAAACAGCCCCCACCCACTTGGTGAAGTAATCAATGGCTACCAAGATAAACCAATGTTTTTTTGAATCATTTGGTTCAATGCGTCCAATTGCATTTATGCACCATATGGCGAAGGGACAAGGTGATATCAGGACCTTCAAAGAAGTCGGTGGTACGCGTGTTTTGTCTGCATAAATCTGGCATTTGTGGCACGTTTGGACATGGCGATAACAGTCAACTTCCATTATCAACCAGTAATATCCTTCCCTCAAGATCTTTTTAGCCATCGCGTGCCCACTAGAATGAGTCCCAAAGAAGCCTTCATGGATTTCTTTTATGATCTGGTCTACTTTGTGTTATCCACACATCTTATCAAGATCGAGTCATAATTCCTTTAGTAGAGCACCTCTCTGTTCAAGAAGAATTTGGCTGAGAGCTTTCTCAGGGTCTTCTTATTTGTAATGGATACATTCTTGGGATACTCCTGATTCTCTAGATACTCTTTGATGTCGTAGAACCAGGGTTTATCATCAGATTTTGCCTCAGTTTCTAGACAATATGCAAGTTCATCCAGGTGTTCAATTGTTATAGAGGGTGCCTGATTGGCCCACGTGACTTTAAACATGGATTTCAGGGTAGCCAAAGTGTCTGCCATTTGATTTTCTTCCCTAGGGATATGATAAAGACTGGTTTTGTCAAAAGAGGGAATCAACTTGTGATTGTGAGTTTCCTAATCTCCCTTGACATGACTAAATAACCAGAGATGAATCTCCATATAGTTTAAGGATTTTGATTCTCATATCAATGGATGCTTCGATTTCGAAGATACATGCTTCATACTCTTCCTTATTGTTGGCGCAGATGAAATATAATATTGTAGAGAAAGGAAGATGAAATCCAATTGGAGAAGTAATGATTGCCCCAATCCCATGACCTTGAGCATTTGAGTCATTGTCGAAGATGAGCGTCCATTGTTATCCTGGTTCGGATCCTTCATCAGGGCATGGAATTTCATAGTCTCTGATAAATAGGATATCTTCATCTGGGAAGTCAAACTTCATTGGCTGATAATCTTCCACGGGTTGGTGCACGAGATAATCTTACAACACACTCCCTTTTATGGCCTTTTGGGTAACATGTTGGATGTCGTATCATGTCAAAACCATCTTCCAATGGGAAACTCTTTCGGTGAGATCGGGCTTCTCGAAGATGTACTTGATCGGATCCATCTTTAATATCAACAATGTTGTATGGGTCAACATGTATTGTCTCGAGCGTTTAGTATCCCATGCGAGTGCACAACATGTTTTCTCAAGTAGTGAATATCACTTTTTTCAATCAGTAAACTTTTTGCTTAAGTAGTAAATGGCATGCTCTTTTCTACTTGTCTCGTCATGTTGCCCAAGTACACATCCCATATATTCCTCGAGAATAGTCAAATATGTGATTAGAGGTCTACCTGGTACTTAAGGCATCAGGATTGGTGGCTCTTGCAGATACTGTTTTATTCTTTCGAATGCTTTCTGGAAGCTATCATTCCACTCGACAGCTTGATCTTTGCAGAGTAGCTTGAATGTAGGATCACAAGTGGAGGTAAGGTGTGATATGAATCTAGCAATGTAGTTCAATCTCCCTAGGAAACCACAAACCTCTTTCTTTGTTCTTGGTGCTGGCATACTTTGTATGGATTTAACCTTATCATAAATAACCTCAATTCCATGTTGGCTTACAATGAAACCCAACAGTTTGTCGGATCTTACCCCAAAGGTACATTTATTGGGATTCAGCGTCAATCTGAATTTTATAAATCATGCAAACAGCTTTTACAGATGGACAAGATGCTCTTATTCAGTCTGAGACTTTGCAATCATATCATCACCATATATACTTCGATCTCTTTATGAATCATATCATGAAAGAGAGTCGCCATTTCTCGTTGATAAGTTACATCGACGTTCTTTAAACTGAATGGGATAACCTTGTAACATAAAGTTCCCCAATGGGAGATGAACATAGTTTTTTCCATTTCTTCCGGAGCCATTTTAATCGGGTTGTAATCGGAGAAGTCGTCCATGAATGAATATACAAAAAATTGAGTCGTATTATCCATCAACATATCAATGTGAGGTAGTGGAAAGTCAACTTTCGGGCACGCTTTGTTTAGATCTCTAACACACATCTGTACCTTGCCATATTTATTTGGTACCGGTACAATATTTGCAACCCATTGAGGATAATTTTCCACTGCCAAGAAATCTGCGTTAAGTTGTTTTTGAACCTCTTCTTTGATCTTGATAGCCATGTCAGGTCGAGTTCTTCTTAACTTCTGTTTTACCAGAAGACATTTTTCTTTAAGAGGAAACATGTGCACCATAATATTTGTATTGAGTCCCAACATTTCTTATTACGACTAGGAAAACACATCTACATACTCATGCAGAAGTTCAATCAATTTCTTTTTCACATCAATTCCTAGGTGAGCGCCTATTTTGATTTCTTTTTTATCGCCTTTTGTTCAAAGATTAATGATCTCTACTAATTCCTTATGGGTTTGAATAACCCTTGGTTCTTGCTGTAACAATTTGGCCAACTCCTCAAGGAGTTCATAATCTTCCTCACAATCCTCATCGGCATGGTAGATTGGATTATGAAAGTCATAACAAACCATAGCAGTATTGTTATCAATGGAATCCAAGGTGGGGCTACATGATTTATGATTCATGCTTTATTTTAGAACAGTGGAAAAGAAAAATGGATGAAGGAAAAAACATTGCCATATTTGTAAAGCAAAAATGAAAGACAGGAAATACAATTGAATGCAAAATGTACTTTTATTTATGATAAACTTTGATTGAAAATAATAGGGGACCTACAAGCTTCCACTATGCCCTGGGCGGAGCATAGGGATTTGAAATAAAACAATAAAACTACTCTTCGAATAAAATGACTTCAGGGATGTCCATAGAAGTCCAATTGGTGAGTTCTTTGCCTTGAGCTTTCTGGTACACAAGACATGTTACATTAATGTTGTTGTCTTCGTCATCCACAAAGGAAATCTAGCCTTCAAATAGGTGCCTAACACTGGTGAAAGTCTCTGGAAATGGGAGGATCTGCCCTTTGGCTACTTTTAGAATTGTCCTCTTCTATGCCACTTAAGTTGATTGATACCTTAATCCATATCGATTTTCTTTATAGGTAGCTCAAGTACTCTGCCCCAACCTTCAGGGTGACCAGCTTCCACTTCTATCTTCGCTTCCTTCCAAGAGGTCATGGAAATTTCAGGCTTATTAGGTTCTTTGGAAAGAGGAGACATTATCACATTCGCTATCTCGAAGTTTTGGGAAGGAGTCTCATGAATTTCCTCATCCACTTCAATATACCTGAAAGATTATAATTGGCTTACGACTATATCTTTTTCACTATCTACAACAATCAGATAGTCGTTGACTATGAATTTGAGTTTCTTATGAAAAGTTAAGGTAACTGCCCCGACTGAATGATCCAAGGTCGCCCCAAGAGGCAGATATATGCAGGGTATATATCCATGACATAAAAGGTGATAAAGAAAGTATGATGGCGTATTTTAACATGGAGGTCCATTTCTCCAATAACTGGTCTTCTAGAACCATCAAAGGCTTTCACCACTAGAGTGATAGGCTTCATCATCAGTTCTTCTATTGCTAGCTTTTCCAGGGGGTTCTTGGGTAGTACATTCAAAGACAACCATGTGTCAACCAAAACTCTGGATAAAATAGTGTCCACATACTCAGTGGAAATGTGCAATTCCTTGTTATGAGCTTTCCCTTCAGGTGGTAACTCATTGTCCTTGAACCTTAGATAACTTCCCGCTGTAATATTGGACACAGCCCCTTCGAATTGATTTACTATTATCTCCTAAGTAACATGGTCTTCCCCTAGGAATTTCACGAGAGCATCCCGATGTGCTTCAGAACACAATACTAAAGATAGAATGGATATCTTTGGTAGGCTTCAGTCTTCCCCTTGGAGATGGTGACGACTTTAGTTTCCAATTCCTTCTTCTTTATAAATTCGGAATAGACCTTTTTCTCTCCATTGGAAACAGTGACAGCTCCCTAAATCTTCCCATTTTATAGATAGCTCTCGATTTATTCCCCCATGACAACCAGATCTGAAAAACCAGAGGAGGCACTTACAACCATTTTGTCCAAGTAAAGCCCTTAGAGAGTACTCATAAACATATCCACAAGTTCTTGTTCCGGTAAGGGAGGTCGAACTCTAGAAGCTAGATCTCTCCACCTTTGTGCATATTCTTTAAAGGGCTCATCAGTCTTCTGAGTTAAGCTTTAAAGTTGGGTCCTATTAGGAGCCATACCAGTGTTGTATTTTAGTGCTTGAGAAAAGCCTTTGATAGATCTCTACATGTTCTTATGTAAGTGCGCTTGAGTTGCATGTATCATTCAAAAGACGCCCTGCGTAGGTTATCTTGAAAGAAATGCATCAGTAACTTCTCATCATTCGAGTAGGCATCCATCTTCCTACAATAAAATTTGATATGAGTTTTGGGACAATTAACTCCTTTATACTTCTCAAAGTTAGGGACCTTGAACTTCGCAAAACTTTTAATACCCAGAACTAGAAACATGTTAGAACCATCTAAACCAAAGGTATTGGAACCCTTAATGGCCTTCATCTTCTCTTCCGAGACACAAAACATATTCTCCACCTCAGCAGTTGGTGGTCCAAAGGCGTCAAAACCTTAATCATCCTTTGGAATGAAGAAAGTGTCATGATGATCATATGATTCAATTTGACCTCCCCCATTGATAGGATTTATAACATGGGACCAGAGTTCTGATTCACGGGACCTCCCTCGGGAGGTGGATGAGTACCAACTGGTGGATTCACCGAAAGTGACATGGGAGGACTCATAACATCAGCCCTTAGAATGGTATGTTGTAACTCTTCTTGGCCTCTAGCCATATATTGAATAGTTTCTATAAGCTTACCCATCTAGGTCCTCATGGTGAGCATGTCTTCTCTCATCACATCTTGGTTTTTCTCTAGTTGATCCATAAGAAGTCTTTAATTATTATGAGTATTGTAACAATGTCAGGAAGTTAATTTGACAGTCGAAGATTCTTAGCAAAAAGCCCAGAGGATAATGAGTTTTCTTTGTAGTGTTTTACAAAATGATGCATGAATGTATGCAAAAAAGATGTAATGTTTCCAAGGAATCCTAAGATTTTTGAATGCTCAACAAAGACTAAAGCTTTTGGATTCTCTAAAAATGCACATGCTAAAATTAGTGTTTTGTTTTGATGATATGATGAAATGGCATGCAACATCATAGATTCAAAGGTTCAACACATTCTAGATAATCTGCATATAATTCTCGATGCAGGTTCAAAGGTTCGACGTATACATGATGATCAAGGTATGCATTGTCTTAGTTTCCTGCAAAAACCCAATATCCCCTTACAGGTAGGTTTTAGTCTTCAAAAGGTAGTCCTTAAAAGGCCTCCCAGAGTCATGTACCCAAATGAAAATACCTTGTTGTAGCAAATGCTTATAGGGCAAAGGTACTTCCAAGTGGCTCTAGTCTGGGTGTGGGTCTCGTGCCTACCCAACACGTGAAATGCAGGTTAACATGACTATCCACGATTATATCCTGTGTATATACTCAAACTCGGGTATTTAGCCTTTATCTCATGTAACATCATCCTAACCCACAACAGAGAATATAGCAGATATCTAGAGTATGAATATATAAAGCAGTAAATAATACAGTACAATGAAATAATGATAAAAGCAAGTAAAATAGTAAAGATAAACACCAAACCAAACAAGGAAACAAACAAAATCATGCTTGACTTTCTTAATAAAAATAGTTCCCCAGCATAGTCGTCAGTTGTCGCTACGCGAAAAATACATGAGTGTAACGCATGCTCGAAGATATAATAGAGTCGCCACCGAACTTTATTTATTCTAAAGGAAAAGGAAAATCTATACCTATAGATAAAGGGGATAGATGAAAATGGTATGGTCTTTTTTTCTTCCAATTTTATCCTTTATCAATTGTTACAATTACTATCAATTATTAAATTTAAAAAATATACAAAAAGAAACTCATTTATTAAATATGTAACCTCCATGAACACATCAAAAATAATTTCCTCCAACACATCAAATATACTAAATAACTTCCTCCAACACCACTATATATGATAACTGCATATGTAATAAGATAAGAAAATACAGGTTTATAATGGATCAAAGAGAGAATAATGGTTTCAAAACACAATTGCATAAAGGAAACATATATTTATATAAATAGAAGGAAACTATAGATTTCAAAAATAAAAACATTTATTTCTTTCTCTTTTTTTTCTCTCTCTCCTCACGAAAGTTAGGAGAAAAATCCATAACCATACCAACCTTACCTTTGTCTCCTTCCTCTTTTACTATATATCTCTCTTCCATAACCAAATCATTTTCTCAAATTCAATCTTTTCTTCATTTCTTTTCTTCTTTGTCATAGTTAAGGAACATTCCCTTAATGTCTTAAATCGAGAGTGGATACACACTTCTCCTTTATTCCAAATCAAATATTATATTATTCTCATTTTTCCCTTTTCCGTGTTGTTTATTTTTTTTTATTCAATCTCTTTTCATTCTCAAAATATCTCACAAAACCACATATATTTTCATTGTTTTTGAAGAACTCAGTTTCGATAATATTGTGGAGTTTTAATTTTAATATTCAAGATGACTACTATCATATAATGAATTTGAGCGTTTCTTTTGAGTAAAATCTATAATAAATTTAGTGTCTAATTGCCTTTGTAATTTTAAAAGTATAAACATAAAAAATAACTATATCGTAAGTCCACTACAAATTACTATCCAATAATGATATTTTATATGAAAAGTTTTTTTTACGGATAATGTCAATTAAACTACATGAAACAAAGCAAATTGAAATTTGTGATCATCTACGTTAAAGGAAAGATCAGTTCTTCATGTTAATAGATGGTTAATTCAAACTTATGTTTCATCATTTTTGTTTTGTTTTATGACAAGAGTTTTAATACTATTTTGGATGGGATACTTGATGATAAATTTTTACAAATCAAACATTTCTAAATTTACCATTTGTAAACGTTTTCTTAACCACTTTTATGATAACTTCACTTTCAGTTTCCTTTCATTTATTTTACATTATAATTTTTTTAAATTTTATTTTTTCACTCTTTTCAGCCTTTGTAGTTAATATATTTATATTTTTTATTGTTTAAAATCTGTTTTTTTTCCTTATAATATATCAATAAGTTAGTTTTTTTATATAAGTGATATTTCCATAAAATAAGACTTTTATTTCTTGTCAACTGCATAGACATTTAAAAAACTGTTGTCATCTCACATCTTTATTTGTTTTATTTATTTTTTTATTATCTTAATTGCTTTCAAAAAAAACTTTCACTAAGAATAGGTCATGGAAAATAATACTCTTTGTTGAATTTTATAAGATAAAGATAACTATCATATTAAGTGTTTAAGGTTGAGATTAAGAGTTTTATTGAACCAGTATATTGTTTTTAAAATACCTCATCTTTTTTTAATAAATATTAGTTTGTAATGGAATGTCATAGTTTTCATTGATTCTTGATCTGTGATATATATATATATATATATATATATATAATCGATAATTTATAACAATATATAATAGGAATACACAAATTTGATATGGTTTTTTTTTCTTTCCTTTTTACCCCTACCATTTAATGACTAAACGACTATCACACTCAACAAACTACTATAAAACTCCTCAATTGAACACTTAAAACAATAAAAATAATACACGTTAGAAAAGAAAATATAACCGCAAAACCGAGCATACGACGAGAATTCTTGCGGATGAAAGGATTTTCTTTCCATCAACATTGCATAGGGGATGCAAGAAATCTTTAATGCGAATTGCCAGAAGGTATTTTTGCATTCCACTGAAAATTATTTGAATTTATGAGTGAAATAGGAAGTCTTATCATGGAAAATTGGAATAAAAAATATTTTCTAAGAAATTAGTATTTGTTTAGTATAGAGTTTGGGGATGAATAATTAAAAAAAAAAAAGGAAGATGAATTTTGTTGTGTGCTGTTGTATTGGTCTTACGAATGTTTTTTAAATTTTATTTTATGTTTCAATTTCATGCTAACAAAAGTATCATTATGATTTGTAGGCTTATGAATAAATATTGGAGGAACAAGACACCAAAGCATGGAAAAAAAGGCAATATTGTTTTGTTATTCAATTTGGGTGAATCTATAAAGTTCATGTAAATATTTGTTTTATAAATTAATTTGTAATTTTGAATATTGTTTTGTTATTCAATTAATGACCTATAAACTATTAATCAACTTGAGTGGTCCCATATATGTATGACATATCATCATTTTTAATTACTCCAAATGATGATATCACAAATTTAGGAGGGAGGGAGGATGAGAGAGAGAGAGAGAGAGAGAGAGAGAGAGAGAGAGAGAAAGCAACCATAAAAAAAAAATTATCCTTTAGTCAGATAGACTCAAGAAGACAAAGATGATTTATCTTTGTGGAGTTTGTAATCAAGTTTTGATTATAATGGATTGAGTCCTTAGAGAGAGAGAGACCATATCACAAAGTTTTTTACAAATATAATTTATATTAAAATCAAAATTACATAAAAAAATATCAAGAGACAAGTCATGGTTGTTGAATGTATGAATTTAACTTCTATTAGTGGTTTATGTAAATAAAACCATATATATTTACTAAGTACATTGTTTTCCTTTTTTTACCAGAAATCCAAGTAATTCATAAACAAGTCATAGTTGTTGTTCTACCAAATCTAGACTAAAACAAAGTATCTTCATTCTCCAGGTATACATTTTTTGTCACAATAACCCATATTATATTCAAGCGAGTCAAATGTATTTCTTTGATGATATGACATTTCATCATGTATTTGTAGTTTTTAAAATTTCAATAGCGCGTTGATAAAGGGATGTACGAAGAATTGATTCGAATCTTTATAAGGTAAAAAAAACTATATTACACTACTTACTATTAATTTTACTATCTTTTTCTCTAAAAAAAATTCTAATTTGAGAATCTTACATTTTTTCTTTACTACGGAAAACAATTGCAGGGAAAAAGAAAATACTTCGAATAAAGATTTCATGTTCGACATTCCTCTTAAAGAACGACATTGATTACATAGCATCAATAGTATTTTGCATGCTTCGATATAATTTTGAATATCTTTGTTTACCATTTTCAAAATGTAATAATATTATTTTTAATGCGACATACAATAGAAACCTCATAAAAAGAAAAACTGATACTTATTTTTCTCTGATGTGCGCATTAAAAAAAGCGGGAAGACGGGCACGGGAGTGCCCGTCTGAACGCTAGTATTGATAAAACCCAAGGGGGGAGAAAAGGGTAAAGAAGTCGGTTATGGAAGGGGAAGATATTAACATCCCCCATATTCGTTGTACTCAACGGGAACCATTTTGATTGTTTTTGCACATATGGGTGTTACTATCTAAATGTTACTTGTGATTGATTATAGGGGGAATAAGTTTATAATTAATGTGCTCGCAAAGACTTCAAAATCATGTGTCTACGTATTCCCATGGTGTAATGATAAAATTAGAGTTGTGTAGTTCGTGGTAGAAAATAAGTGGGTGTTGGTTGTTTTTAGTGAATAGTGTTAACGTTCGTGTCCTAGCAGTTAAACATTGTTTGTATGTTCACGCATGGGAGACTTAAGAGTTATTTGTTTGAGGTAGAACGGAAGTAACATACCCTTTGTGTAAAGGTTTTGAATGCCCTAAGGCGGAAAATGAATTTGATGGGTTGTGACGGATTTTAACTTTGAAAAAGATTGTCTTGATTTGAATTGCACTAAAGTCTATGAATGGAGGTGAATACTATGAACAACTGGATCAAGTGTCCCATATCCAAAGATATTTAGAACAAGGGTAGGAGCATATTTCTCTCATCCTTCTCTATTTCTTAAGGTTCATGGCATACAATTCAAATTGTATTTTTAAGTGTTTTTGAATTTATTTGCAAAAAGATTTTAGCTTTAAATGGAAAAAGAAAAGGATGGATGAAGCCCAACAATGATCAAGGCCTTGATGTCCATTCTGCTTTAGAATCTTAGAAGGAAGTCTTGAACTTGAGATCTGATGTAGTGCACGTACCAAGGTATAAACCAATTAGTGACCAAATGACTTATGATCACTTGAATGAATAGGGAAAATGCTAATTATTCAAAGTAATCAATTGATCAAGAATAAACTTGATCAACTAATCAAAGGGGTGAACATGTCCAAACAAACATTAAACACATGGAAATGTAAGAAATTAACATGGCATAAAAAATTGAAATTAATCGTGTTAGAACCTATTTTTTTAATAATTTTAATGAAGAATTAAAGAAACTCCGTAAATATATTCAATTAAATTTTGAAAGAGGAATCTACTATAATTAACCAAATTCATGCATTTTCTATGAATTTATCCTGAATTAAAATATGCATTGCCGTGAATTAAAAGTATAGAAAAAATTGACAAAAGAATTAAAAAAAATAAGAAATAAGAAATTAGCAATTAATTATGCAGGGGTGCATAAACCAGAGGATGTGTAGCCTGGAACAAAGGCTTTGGGTCTAATAGGTAAGGTCCAAACACAAAGTATTGTTGTTGGGTTCAACATAGGTGTACCAAGAAAAATAGGGGTGCATATGTGCAAAGCACCATGGGCTTATGGCTAGGTCCAATCGAAATTGGCAAGGGAAGCGGAAAAATTCAGCAACACAATTTCTCCTCTACATACCATGTTCATGTCACCTCTCCCTCTTTAAAACACCCTCATCGGAGTTCCTTTCTCCACCATCCTGGAGGTGGAGGAGTTGGTTGGAATCACCAAATAGCACCACCAATCTACTCCTCTCAACCTCCTCTTTCTAAATCTCTCATTAGTTCATGTCAAATATTAACCAATTTTCAGAATTGAATCAATAAAGTGATGAACCCTAACCTCTAAAACAAAAATTAAATTATGGAGAAGAAGAATCAAGTCACCAAACCTTGGGGCTTTGATTCTCCATTGCAAGAGCTACATTATGGTATCAAAAGTTCAGCAAACATACAAATAGGAATTCACTGGCCTACAAGACGGAGGTTTGTCTTGGAAATTGTTGAAGATGAAGATGATGAAAATGAAGAAAACCAGAGGATCTTTAATCCAGTAAACTAATCGATTTCTTGCTGAAAATGCTCCAATCACCTTTTCTTCTTCCTTGAATGTAGTGTAGAAATCAAAATTGGACTGTTGTTGTTATTGATTATGTGTTGAATGTAGCAGCGACAAGGTGTAGTAATGGAGTGTAGAGGTCTTAGCTCTATTGGTAGCAAGTTGCAAGGTGAAACTTGCTCCAACAATGGTATTTTGGAGCTTTGGTATGAGGTGAAAGAGATGAATTTAGAGAGTGAATTCTGAATTTGCAGTGGAATTTTTCAGAGAATGAATGATTATTTAGATTGTTATTGAAGATTGAAGAATGTGATGAGTTTATATATGTGAATTATTCTAACCGTTTCGGTTAGTTTTCTGGGCAATGATGGTTAGAAGTTTGGGAAGTAGTTAGTGTTAATGGATTTAATGATGAAATTGGTTACAAGAGTTAACAGTATTAGTGAGTTGTTAAATTCTTAGTTGAAGTTATTATGGAAGTGTAATATGGACTGTTATGATAAGTTTGTGAGGTTAGGATTAAAGTGAGTTAGTCTAGTTCAACTATTGATGAATGTTAGTGATGTTTAAATGCTTTAGTTTAGAATATGAAGTGGTTATTTATTTCTATGTGTTGTTGTATAATTTTCATTGGTGTTATGCGAACTGGTGTAGGAATTGGAACTGTTTAGAAGGCTTGAAAATGGTAAAGCTATGCTGGAAAATGAATTTTTTTGCTTTTGTTTCAGGTGTAACTGGTTACCTGATATTGGGTAACCGGTTACCACCATGAAAAAAGGTGTTGTGTTAAGTGTTTTTGAAGATGTAATATAGGTGTAACCTGTTACATGATTATGCATAACCGGTTATAAACACGAAAAAATTTCCTCTGGAAGCTAATGGAAAGCGGGTGTAACCGGTTACCATGATATTTGTAACTAGTTACCAACACGAAACTTTGGCTTTTTTGTATGTTGGAAGAAGATGTAACCGGTTACACTAATTTAGGTAACTGGTTACCAACATGAGAATTAGCCTTTTTGCTGATGTATTGGTTCATGTGCAATGTCTTGACCTTTGTGGTTCATTGTGTATTGAATATGGCATGGTTTTGCAGGGCTAGCACATGGTAGGAACAACACTTTGGATAAATTATTTTGGTCATGAAGAAAATTGAATATTTGGGAGCTCAAACATGAGGGGATGAAAATAGTATGATCTAGGATAGTTAGTTGATTTTTGTCAACTGTTTTGACCTAAAAGTCAACAGTTGACCAAAAGTCAAGTGTAGGCCAAATGATGCAAAATTGTGTAATTGATTTGGATTATTTTGTGTAATTAAATTGGATATTTTTTAAATGGAAAATGGCCTTTTGAAATGGATTATTTCTTGTGTTTTTTAGAAGAATATTTTCTCTCCAATTCGTAGTTTGAACATTTGAACTTGTACTTTAATGAACTTGAATGAATCTTGAATTTGAAGGAAGGAATCTTGATTTCTTTGACTTGACTCTGAATTGCAAAGCCTTGTCTTAAATCCATACTAAATGACCAAGTCCACAAAGAGATTATCCAATCACACTTATAAATCCTTAATCGGATCCAATGCCATGATGTAGTCCTCATGATCCACAAATGTCACAAACCAAAATTAAGGTTACATAGCTTTCGGCTCAGAAGAAATGATCAAAACCAATCAGTTGTAGCTTTAAGATACCATAGGTTTGGTTCTCAAGAATACTATAAAAAGAAACATGTCAAACACTTGTTCCATGAACAACGACCTTTGAATCTATGAAGCTTATCTAAGAAGTACAATTGTAAATGAATGAATATGTCATGAGTATGCAAATGAATTAAGGATCAAAGGAAATAGTTGAAAGTAGAAAAAAGGTAGGGTAAATTTTTTTGGTATGACAATGAATAAGATCCTTTTTTTTATTTTGTGGTTGTATTTGTACGATGCACTAGCTATAATTAGATAAATGTTGTGTACCATAAGCTACGATTTGTAGAAGTTATTCTATAAATATAACCATTATACTAAAGTTACAATCAATTATTAACGAAATCTAAAAAAAAACCTAGTCGCACTAGGATTCTAAGGTTGTATTCTCTCTAATGTCGGACATGAGATTCCAAACACAAGAGGGGTTGAATTATGTGGTATTGACAATTCATTTTCAAAACAAAATATTTTACAAAAACAAAGTTGACTCCATTCCAGAAATAGAGTGTGATACAAAAGTTGCGGCGGAGTAGAGATTCCGATGCGACGGAGCAGGGGTGTATCTGCAAGTTTAGCACTTTAACACTCAAGTCAGTATGTGAAAGAGTATAGGGTATTCAAATTATGTTTGAAACTTGTTACCTGAAATGACTTCATTCCCTATATATATATATATATATATATATATATATATATATATATATATATATATATATATATATATATATATATATATATATATATATATATATATATATATATATATATATATATATATATATATATATATATATATATATATATATATATATATATATATATATATATATATACTTTGCTATCTTTCGAGTTTGAGGGACAGTTTGGCAAAATTCAAGCAATTTTATGGTCAGTAACATTTTTGATAAGTTGAGATAAAATTATTATTTTAGAGTTAATTTTATTATTATTTGAGTCAAACCGCCATCCCCTAAGGAGTTCAGTAGAGTTACCACTCGTGAATGTCGTCAGTGAGGAACTTTCGAGTACTGTGAGTACTCAAAGGTCACCCATAGAATTGTCAAATTTTGTTGGCGAGTTGTTTAGAGTTCCCTTGTGAACTCTGTGGAATTAATTAAATTATTTTGGAGTTGGGAGTATATAATATAAAATATATCATTTTGAGATATTTTTTAGTTTATTGGCGTTGAGTTGAGGTAAATTATTGAGTAACAACACAATTTTACTCCATGGTTTATTATTTTGAGAAAATATATAAATATTATGTTTTGAGTTTTTTATTGACAAATTGTGAAATTGAGTTATAATATGGTTATATAATTAATTATATTTTTGGAGTTGAGTAATTCGGGGGAATTACATTGAGGCATGTTATTGGTGAATTATGGCTCAAGATTGGAACCTATTTTTTAGTATAAATTTTGAGATTGGATGTTGATGATTGTATGATTGTTTGAGCTTATGATGTCATAATTATGTATACATGTATATTATAGTTAGGTAGGACTTTGTCCAGTGAGGTCAGGTTCAGAGAGGAACCATGACAATTTCATGTTTGAAAAGGGACAAAGTTCAAAGTGGAACCGGAGACAGGGACAATCAATAACATACCTCTGATCCCAAAAACCTGATACCACACGCATACTTGGAGGAGACGTTGTTGCATTGCCATTTGAATTATGAATGAGTTGGTTGTTGTTGTTGTGTGAAAATGATTTGTCTAATTACTATTACTATCCTGATATTTATTTTCACCACTAACATTTGTAAGGTGTATTCTTATCCCTTTCTTGTTTGTTTTGTGTGGCTTTTTGAAATGTTGTACAGATATTCAACATGAGCAATTGCTTGTGAGTTGGAAGATGGCCTTGTAGATTTATTTCTTATTTGTTTATTTACACTATTCGATGCACATTGCTCTGATTCTGTAAAATCATAGAACTGAACATATTTGCTTTGAATTGATGTTGGATTTTATTTTCCTTGAGTATTTCCTTTCAATAAATATTTGAAGTTATGCCATAATTTGAATTCTGTTGCGAGTATGTTGACTTTATCTGAATAAAGTATGTATGTTTTATTTGATTAACATCCTAAAATGTTATTTTCTCGTTTATAATTAAGAGTTGGGGTTTAGGTTGTTACATAGTGGTATCAGACCAAGTCGGTCGGTCTGGCTAGGTTTTATGATTTTATTTGTTTCCTAGTATGTGACATATGTGTGAAACATTTTCGTTGCTCGTTTGTTTTTCTAACTGCTTGCCAGCAAAGGTGAGATTGAAACGAGTGGGGGAGAAGCTTCTGCTTCTTTGAGATCTTTCAGGTGTGGAGGGTTGGTTTAGCATGTCGCTGATTGCAAGAGTGTAGGTTTTCGGATGAGGTTATGTTGTTTTTCGCACCCAAAGAGAGTAAGGATTCTAGCTTTATGTCTGCAGGTCAAGTTGAGATGCCTTTGAGGGAAAATGATTAGATACTTGTGGTGTTCTCTTCTCTGAGAGTGGAGAACGGTGTGGTGGCTAGTGATATGTCGATGGTGTGTGAATTTCCTGATGTTTTCCATGAAGATATTTGTGACTTACCTCTAGAACATGAAGTTGATTTTACCATAGATTTAGTACCTGGTACTAGACCTGTGTCTATGGATCCATACATAATGTTTGTGTCAGAATTGGGTGAACTAAAGAGTCAGTTAGAAGATATGCTTGAAAAGAAGTGTGTCTGACCAAATGTATCATTGTGGGGAGCTCTAGTGTTGTTAGTAAAGAAGAAAGATAGTAGTATGAGGCTACGTGATACTATTGATAGCTGGATAAGATTACAATTAAGAATAAGTATCCTCTTCCTAGTATTAATGGCCTTATGGTAGTTGGTTGGGGCATGTGTGTTTAGTAAGATCGACTTGAGATCAGGATATCATCAGCTTCGTGTGGAAGATGAAGATATCCCAAAGACCAAGTTTAGGACAGAATATGATCCCTATGAGTACTCAGTGATGTCGTTCATTGTCTATAGTTCCCTAGTGGGTTTATGGAGTATATGAATAAGATCTTCCATCCCTACTTGGATTAGTTTGTTGTAGTGTTTGTTGATGATACTTTGGTGTATTCAAAATCGAAAAAAGATCATATCAAACATCTTTGAGTTGTGTTTGATGTTTTGAAAGAAAAGAAATTGCATGCCAAGTTATCTAAATATGAGTTCTGGTTTCATGAAGTAAGTTTTCTTGGTCATGTGATTTCTAGTGGTGGAATAGCAGTGGATTCATCCAAGGTAGACGCGGTGCTACAATGGAAGGCTCCTAAGTCAGATACAAAGATCAGAAGTTTTCTGGGATTGTCTGGTTACTACAAGAGATTTATTGAAGGTTTTCAAATATAGCTTTGCTTTTGACTCAGTTGACTTGAAAGGGCCAAGCTTTTGTGTAGGATTCCTAGTGAGAAGAAAGTTTTCAAGAGCTAAAGAAATTGACGACGATGCAAGTCCTAATTTTACCTAATGCATAGGAATCTTTTGTGGTTTGTTGTGATGTGTCCAATATGGTATTAGGTAGGGTGCTTATGCAATATGGAAAAGTGGCAGCTTATGTTTCGCGACAGGTGAAGATTTATGAGAGGAATTATCTTACCCATTATTTAGAGTTGGCACCAGTGGTGTTTGTGCTGAAGGTATGGAGGCAATATTTGTATGGTTCGAGGTTTGAGGTGTTCAACAATCACAAGAGTTTGAAATAAATATTTAATAAGAATGAGCTCAATATGAGGCATATGAGATGGTTAGAACTTTTTAAGGAATACGATTTAGGTTTGAATTACTGATGACTTCTCGGCAAGTGTATCGATAATGTCGAAGTAATAAAAAGATCGAATCCACGAGGGCTGCCTTCAAGCAAGACAAAATGTGTGCAATGTATATAAAACTAGTAAAAGGCGGGTTTCGGGTTTTAGTGTGAAAAGAAAATAAACGAGTAAACAATATCACAAAAACGGTCAGGTTGTGTTCTAGAATCCCCTATTCCTATATTATTTATGTTTGATGCCTTGTATGAATGGTCTTATCACTATAACCCTACGGCGAATTAACAAAATTGTTATAGTCAATCCCTCACGAAATAACTCACTAATCACTACTCAAAGCTTTCTATCCCTAGTCCTCCGGCGTAAGTAGGGTTAGGCGATGTATAGAAAGTTTATTCTCTATGCCACTACTCGGGGTCTCCAATTCCTATTTAACCAATGTAAATACAACAATTGCCCTAGATCCAACACATAGACTAATGGTCAGTATTCCCTATGTGTCCAAAATCAGATTAAAAGAGTATCTCACATAAAAAGCATTAAGAACAAGAAGTAATTGAATGGCATTATAGATCAAAAGTTTTATACAATGGTCAAATCAACATAGAATTCAACAATATAGAAATAGGTTCATCATAACACAACCTAACCTAGAGGAGCTTAGCTACTTATAATGCAATTAACAATACCACAATTGATAGATGAAAATAACATATGAAATCCCTTGAAGTAATAGCCTCTAATGGCTTCAAATGCTCTAAAAATCACCACATGTGCTCTCAAAATCGTGCCTTGATCTCCCAATTTTGCAACCCTTGTGAGAGTGTATAAATTCCCCTTTTAAAGGTGTCATAATGGACCAGAACGTGTCAGAAAAACCCAAAAAAAGTACCTATCGTGTGCGTGATACCTTGCATCGCGCGTGCAATACAACTTTAATGACTTTATCGCATGTGTGATGGTGCGCATGATTATTCCAGTGGTTGCACGCTTTTGCTCCTTTTTTCACTCAAATTTTCACTAAATCCGCAATTCTCACGCTTAGTTATTTTTTCCTCATTCTTTGGTCATTCTTCTTCATTTTAGCTCAATTTTCACTTGTTTTGCTCTGGTTCTTCGACTGATTATATCCAATGACAGACTGTCAACCCCAAACTTGAATCGTTGCTTGTCCTTAAGTAACTCGCCTGCAAATGCATATTTCAATAGACAACAAGTCGCACAATAATAATCAAACATCACCAAATTAAATATTTTTTTACCTGACCATTGTTCTAGCTCCCAACTTCTATCCAACGAATTCAAAAAACATCCTCAACATTGACGAATATTCAACTTGTCTCTCAACTCACTATAACTCACTCAATGGATAAAGTTATATCTCAATCAACATGCAAAATCAATTATACTTAGTTTGATCATGTTCCAATATAGTTCATTGTAGAAATCACAACACACACACACACATTGGAGGTCTTTACAGGTTGTAACTTGGCTTATGTTTGGGTGAGATATTTTGAGGAAAGTAGGTTTAAACCTTTTGAGTTGGGTGTCTAGTTCTCCTTCTATCATCATACCTCTTTGTTCTTTTTGTGACAGTACTGGAGAGTTTTAGTCCTTCTTATAATATCATTCTTTTATTTTCTCATTTTTTAAGTGTCTTTTTCACTTCTCTTCTCACCAAAAAATTTAAAATTTTGGACCATCTTCTCTAGTACCCCAACCCCAAACTTAAGACTTTGCTCAGTTCCAAGAGCAACCTCAAACTTAATCATTTTCATATACTTTAGGAACTATACTTCTATCTAACTTCAAAGAGATGATGAAAAGAAAAGATCTTTCAAGTCATATGGCTAAGAATTTAGCTATGTCGCCAAAATAGAGGCTAAGGCTCAAAGTGGTTAGCAATGGATATACCTAATACTACAGGGTGGTTTATAAAGGCTCAAAATTATAAGCAAAAAAATGCCTCAGTTTGTATCGTTCAAACCAGATAACTCAATCAGAAATAGATCAAACAAGATAAAATAATAACACATGGATACACTCATAGAGAAAGAAAAGTGAACAATGGAAATATTTGGCTTAAACCTTACTAGATGAGGTATTTGTAGGTTAAGTACAAGTCTATTTATTCTTTTCTCATTATTATCCTTTAAGTTGCTAGTTGCTATTGTGATAATCAAGTTTCTTTTGGATCATATGTTCAATGCTAAAGTGCTAAACTTGCAAATTTGAAAAAGAAAAAACAAAACAACTACAAAATTGTTTATTGAAAACAACATAGATCTTCACTGAAGGGTAGTAGTTACTTCCTCTTATGGATGGTCTTGAATAAAACTAAAGTAAATTATAGAAAATTAAAAATGATGGGTTGCCTCTCATTCAGCTCCTTCTTCTCCGTCATTAGCTTGACGTCCCAATTTGTGTCTCTGAATTCTTGATTGATGCATCATGGTTTCTACTCATAATTTCATGATTCTTATTTACCTGATCAAAACTACTTTGAGTGACCTTAATGAAATTCTTCAAAGTCTCTTCCAACTGTGATGACTTCCTTTGAAACAGAGCTTGTTGGTTTTGTTGCATCCCTTGGTTAGCATTTGAATTATTATTCAAAAGGAAATTTGGGTGATCTTTCCAACCCAAATTGTATATGTTTGAATATGGGTTGTTCTTTTGAAAATTATCAAATTAGACCTCCTCACTTATCCCTTCCAACAAACAACTTCCATTCGCATATTCTCCTCCACAGAAATCTCACCTAAGTGTTTGTACCTAGCTCACATTAGCTTTAACTAAGTTGCTTTCAGCTAGAATTTTATTTAAAAATTAAATCTGAGCTAAAAGAGAAGTATGGGTATTAGCAGGTAACATACCATTAGGCATGCCCATAGTTTCAATCTTGGCCGACCTTTCACTCTTGGAACAATACTCATTCATACGCATCTTCTCGATAATGTCTTTTACTTGTGGTTCAGTCATTTAAAGGATAATATCTCTCGTAGAAGCATCTAATAACATGTGAGTTTGACTCTTAAGACCTTTTATGAAGTTTTGCATTTGCTCCATATTATTTATGTTGTGACTCGGGCATCGGCATAACAAAAGTTTGAATCTTTCCCAAGAGTCATAAAGTGACTCAGTTTCTTATTGCTCAAAATTCACAATTTCTGCTCGGTGCTTGGTTAACTGAGTAGTAATGAAAAATCTTTCCAAGAATTTATCCTTCAATTCCTTCCAAGTCCTTATCATTCCATTCGGAAGGCAAAGTAACTAATCTTTCGCCCTTCCAATCAGTGAGAACCCAAAAAACGTCAATTTAACCTAGTCTTCAGTGACATCAATGGGTTTGCACATTGAAGTTGTTTCATAGAAGCGTGTAAGATGCGCCCATGGGTCTCTAATCGCATTCACTTTGAACGGGTTTTCTATTCAACCTGAATGTACATAATTTTTAATATCAAAGTTAGCAGGGTCTACCGGTACAAACCCTCTTGAAACTAGTCCTTCATGGATTTGTTTAAAGTAATCCCCCATAGTTAGGAATTGTGCAACTTCCATTATGATTTCTTCTTCAGAGTCATAAGAACTTGATATTTGTTATTCTTCTGGAATTCTCCTTCCAGAGTTGCTTCGCTAACTGTTTTTCTAAGAGCACTTGCGGTTCTTTCAATTTTTGGATCCAATGATATTAATGTTGATCCTGAACTGCACATACATAAATAGAAAATATCTCAGTAGCACTGTGATAAAGAATAAAATAAAATTAAAATTAAAAGACTAAAAAAATGCATAAACGTCGCCTTGTTAAAAAATCAACAGTCCCCGACAACGGTGCCAAAAACTTGATGACTTCTCGGCAAGTGTACCGATAATGTTGAAGTAATAAAAAATTGAATCCATGAGGACTGCCTTCAAGCAAGACAAAATATGTGCGATGTATAGAAAAATAGTAAAATTGGGGTTTCGAGTTTCAGTGTGAAAAGAAAATAAATGAGTAACCAATATCACGAAAGCGGTCAGGTTGTGTTCTAGAATCCCATATTCCTCTATTATTGATGTTTGATGCCTTGTATGAATGGTCTTATCATTATAACGCGACGGAGAATTAACAAAATCGTTATAGCTGGTCCTTCACGAAATAACTCACTAACCACTACCCAGAGCTTTTTATCCCTAGTTTGTGTATGTGATGTGTCGGAAGTTAAGAAGATGATTTTTGAGGAAAGTCACAGAAGCCGTTTGAGTATTCATCTTGGGGCTACTAAAATGTACTAAAATATCAAGAAGATGTTTTGGTGGCCAGGGATGAAGAGAGATATTGTGCAGTTTGTTTATGCATATTTGAATTTCCAGAAGTTGAAGATTGAGCACCAGAAGTCATATGGAATGATGCAACCATTGGATATTCTTGAATGGAAGTGGGACAATATCTTGATGGATTTTGTGACTGGTTTGTCGAATACTCCTAGAGAGAGTGATGCGATTTGGGTGATTGTGGATAGATTGACTAAATCGGCATATTTTAACCTAATTAAGATCAGGCTTTCATTGCAGAAGCTGACTGAGATCCATATTAGTGTGATTGTGAAGATACATGGTATTATGTCGAGTATTATTTTTTACACAGACCCAAGATTCACGTCTAAGTTTTCGAAGAGTTTGCAGGAGGCTTTGGGTACTAGACTGAGGTTGATTTATGCCTATCATCCGCAGACAAATGGTCAGGTTGAGAGGATTATCCAGTTCTGGAGGACTTATTAAGGGCTTATGTCTTGGAGAAAGGAGGTGTTTGAGACAATTATCTGCCATTGGTCAAATTTACGTACAATAATAGGTACCATTATAGTATTGGAATGGCACCATATGAGGCTTTGTATGGTATGAGGTGTATGACTCCTTTCTGTTGGTATGAGTCTGGAGAGAGTGTTGTACTTATACCAGAGATTGCTCATCAAACTATTGAGAAGGTGAAGATGATCCAAGAGAAGATGAAGGCATCGCATAGTTGGCAATAGAGTTACCATGATAAGCGGTAGAAGGCTCTTGAGTTCCGAGAAGGTGATGGTGTATTTCTGAGAGTCACTTGTGTGACTGGTGTTGGACGTGCGCTAAAGTCTAAGAAGCTTACTCCCCGGTTCATTGGTCTGTATAAGATTACCCAGCGAGTTGGATATGTTGTCCACATAGTGGCCTTTCTACCATCTCTTTTGAATCTCCATTATGTTTTTTCATGTATCCCAACTTAGGAAGTATATTCCCGATCCATCTCATATAATCCAAATTGATAATATGCATGTGAGGGATAACATAACTGTCGAGGCATCACCTATGAGAATAGAGGATCGTGAAGCGAAGCAGCTCAAAGGTAAAGAGATTGCTCTAGTGAAGTTTGTTTGGGGAGGACTTGTTGGAGGGAACATGACGTGGGAGCTGGAAAGCTGGATGAAGGAATCTTATCCGGATATGTTCTCGCCATGTAATTTTCGAGGGCGAAATTTTTTCTAAGTGGTGGAGAGTTGTAACATCCCAGCTTTAAATTATTAATCTTATTTAATTATTTGAGTATTTTTATGTTGTTTCTAGATTTATTTAAATTTATTCTGAATTATTTAAGTTATTTTTGTGTTTTGTGTGATTTATGAGTATATTATTAATTTAATAATTACTAATAATATAGAGTTTGAGAGTGGAGAAACAAAACATAATTTACTTAAATTATTAGAGATAATTAGATAATTTTAAATATTTAGTAATAGTTTGAATAAATAGAATTATTAGAAATAATTCATAATGTTATGGATTTTCATTAAATATTTATGTAAGTGCAATTTTTATTTAAATCAAATAAAAAATGTTACATTATTTAGAAAATAATAATTTATAAACTAAAATAATTATTGGAATTATTTTATCAATTATTGGGATTATTAGTAATATTACCGTTGAGAAGCATTTAGAGTTAATTTCTTAAAAGGGGTGTGAGTGACAAGGTGTAGAGATCAATTGAAATTTTAGGGTTATATTTAAACTAACTAGAGGGTACGAAGAAAAAAAATCAGAATTTGGGAAAGCGGTCGATCGTTGAATTGGGATTTTGGAACAGAGCTTTGGGAGCGACCATGAGGAACATGAAGAAATTTATCAAGCTTCAGATTTCGAGGTAAGGAAAATTTGTTTTACTTATGGGTAATCTTAAGCAGTCAGGATGGTGAGGGGTCATTACCCTCCTATATATGTATTTCATATTATACGACATTTATCCTTATTGGTGACCCGGGGGTTTGGCCAAAACCCCTAAGATCACTGATTGATGTTTTACTATATAATTTTGTTACTACAATGGAATTACGTATGAATTTGTGATTGTTGTGATGCCCTTTTTGGGATTTTTTGATAAATTATGAGTTGTATGATTACTATGATATTGTTGTTATGATTTCTGAACTTTTGGAGTTTCTGTAAAATTTGAAAATTATATTGCTCTGTCTGTTATGCTGCAATCTTGTTATTTAGGTATGCTTAGTTTCCAATTTTAATATTTATATATTTTGAAAAAATTTAAAATTTGGAATTTCTGACATTGAGTACTCAAGAGTTGCCCTAGAGTTGTCAACTTTTCTTGGCGAGTTGTTTAGAGTTTTCTTGTGAACTTTGTGGAATTCTTTAAATCATTTTGGAGTTGAGAGTATATAATATAAAATATACCATTTTGAGATGTTTTTGAGTTTATTGTCTTTGTTGAGGTAAATTATTGAGTAACAACACAATTTTACTCTATGGTTGATTATTTTGAGAAAATATATAAATATATTATGTTTCGAGTTTATTAATTCAGTGGAATTATAGGGAGGTTTGTTATTTGTAAATTGTGAAATTTTGAGTTATAATATGATTATACAAAATTAATCATAATTTTGGAGTTGAGTAATACGGTAGAATTACATTGAGGTATGTTATTAGCAAATTATGGTTCAAGAGGGGAACCTATTTTTGAGTAAAAAAATTGAGATTAGATGTTGATGATTGTATGATTGTTTGAACTTCTGATGTTATAATTAGGCATACATGTATATTCGAGTTAGGTAGGACTTCGGTCTAGTGAGGTCAGGTTCAGAGAGGAACCATTATGGTCTCATGTCCAGAGAGGGAAACAGTTCAAAGAGGAACCAGAGACAAGGACAATCATTAATATGATTTTGATCCCAAAAATATGGTACCACATGCATACTTGAGGAGAAGTTGTTGTATTGTCAATTGTATTATGAATTGCTTAGTTGTTGTTGTTGTGTGAAAATGATTTGTGTAATAATTATTACTACCATGTTGTCTATTGTCACCGCTAATATTTGTAAGGTGTATTCTCACCTCTTTCTTGTTTGTTTTGTGTGGCTTTGTGAATTGTTGTATAGATACTCAACAGGAGTAATTGCTTGTGAGTTGGAAGATGACCTTGCAACTTTCTTTCTTATTTATTTATTTACGCTATTAGATGGACATCGCTATGATTCTGTAACATCGGTAAACTGGACGTATTTTCTTTGAGTTGATGTTGAATTTTATTTTCCTTGAGTATTTCCTTTGAATAAATATTTGAAGTTATGCCATAACTTGAATTCCGCTGCGAGTATGTTGACTTTATTTGAATAAAGTATGTATATTTTGTGTGAGTAACATTCTAAATGTAATTTTCTCTTTCATAATTAAGAGTTAGGGTTTTGGGTGTTATACATGTGATCATTACAATCTCATTATTTTATCAATTGAATATGCAAATCTTCGTGTTAGGTCTTAGTTTCCATCTAAATCAATTCTCCTAAATCCGTAGACGGGGGAAAACATTAAACTCAAATAAAATTATATATTTATAAAATAGAGATTCATTACATAAACAATCAAGAAAAATAACATAGATCACATGTTTAGGATAGAATCATGTAAAGGAAACCTAATCTAAGAGACGTAGTCACTCATCCTTAAGAAAGTCATTGTTTTAACAATAAATAGGCAAAAGTGAAGACGTATAGCAATTATAAATGATCTCATAATGGTAGCTTTCGTTTTCCCATTTCCTTGGTACACAAATATGACTTAGACTCTCTAAAATCAAAACCCTAATGAATAAACATGTTTTTCTATCTATAGATACAATTCTAAAATAACAAGATCGTGTCACGCCTTCACTTAATCGCACCATGATTAGACATTTATTTTGATTTGCTATTCTAGAATAATGTTTGGATCATGTCGTTTTGGCATTTTTTGAATTTGATAGCACTGTTATGCTTGAAGGTGCGATACTATTGTTTGTTTCTTGTTATTTTTATTTAATTTTCTTTTGCTCTTCGTGTGCTAATCATCTCCTTACTTCGTCATTTTAACTTCCACAGTAAAATACTATGAAATGTGTTTAGTTGGGATAATTTTGACTTGGTTTTGTCTCTTCCATGAATCATCAAATTCTTTATTAAAAATCTACAAAATGAAAATGTATTAAAAGTAAAAGTACTTAAAAATGGAAAAATTGAATACTAAAAACATAGTGTGACTAACGGTCATCACTCACATCGAAGTCATACTCTTATCTTTGGTCGTTTCCCTTAAAACTTTATTCCCGAAATATAAGATAATGACTCTTCTAGCCTTATCCATCATCTGGGTCTTCTATGATTGTATTAGGTGCGCAGGTGTCGATGTCTCACTCTTCAATGCTTCAACTCACTTTTCTTGAGTAAATATTGCTTGCATCGTCACTTTTCACAATCTAAATTTATTATCTCTAGAAAGCTTCTTGAACTTCCCTTTAGAACTCATGGTGCTCACTTGTAAATAAAAATTCTTTGTCCCACGGTGGACGTCACTTGTTATGAAAACTCTAACAACAATAGTGAATTTATTTATATGTTCAAACGCAACAACCTCTCATTGAAATTCAACCTTAATATTAAAATTGGCAATAGTTAATATGTCTGGGACAAGGAACAATGGTCACCCAAATAAATGGCCTCAAACAATGCACTAATTTGCCAAGAGTGAAGGCAAATACATAATAAGAAAAAGTGAGATAAAAGATAAGAACACGAAGAAATTTGTTTCCTCAATTCGATAAATTGAACTACTCTGGGGGAGAGAGGATTTCTTCAACTCATTATACTTCCGAAAAATTATTGCAAGAGATTACAAAAGAGTTACTCCCCCTCCGTTCCTATTTTTTAGTAAAAAATTTGTTTCTTTTAGTTGTCGTTTTCAAATTTCAAGGCAACATTGATTGTCGTTTTGTTAAAATTACTCATAATTATTTATTGAAGAGAGAGAGAGAAAAAAAATCAAATAAATTAATAAATCATTAAGGGTATTATAGATAAAAAAAATAGTCATTACTTAAAAAGTAATAAAAATTATTAGTTTTCATGGTATGCGCAAAAAGTCAAAAAGAGACAATTGAAAAGGAACGAATAGAGTATAAGAAAATAGTCACTCAGTTTCCAAGAACAAATCCAATTTTCTTAAGTGTTTATCGATATTTATAACTCTCTGTATATAAACCACACAAACCCAAAGTATTTTTAGAAATACTTTTTAATTTTTTAAATACCTCTAAAGATTTTCTAAATTTTAAAAATACAATTATAAAAAAATTTACTTTTGATGTTTCTCTAAATTTTTCCTAAAATTTCTTACCCAAGTCTTTAAGAGAGTTACCAACATGAGATAAATCAATGGGTAATGCTAACATGTGTCCTAGAGACACAAGATAAGAAATTCACTTATAAAAAATTTATATTAAAAAAATAAAAATAAAAATTAATTTTATATTTTTATTAAAATCAATACACAATTTCCAACTCAGCATTATTTTTTTAGTTCTTAAGGCAAGAGTTAACATCACCCTAAATCAATAATCTTTTCGATGAGTGAGTTAAATAATTTTTAATTCAATTCAATTTAAATCAATATAAAAGCATACACTGAGTTGGCAGTTACTATAATATAATGCAACGTAAATAATTAAAATCCGTTTGCACCTTTAGTCACATGCATTCTACTTTTCCGTTCCCGCCATAGATAGAAAGGGCAAAAGGCGTTATCTAAAGGACTTGTGATTTTTTCATATTCTTTCTTTTATAGTAGTATTGCTTTTTAGCCACACAAAAACAACTTAATACTTATTTTCAACATTTGTTGGAGAAGAAATTGAAAATTGCATATTCGAATTGATGCTCCAAGACAACAACTATTTATATAACTATTTATTCTTTTAATAGTTTAATAATCAAAATTTATTTTTTTAATTTTCTTTATAAACAAAAAAAATATATTAACACGAACAAACATAACACCATCGACAGAAAAAGAAAAGCGTTTCTAAATGAAATATTGTTTCTATTTGTGTAATCACAATTGAGTTATATTAAGGAGAATATGCAAATGTATATGAATTATATTTAAAGAATAATTCTTTTATATATTATTATAGTAATATAATATAATATTAAGTATATGCCCTTTTAGGTTATCAAATTGGCAGCATGGAGAATGTCATAGCATATTTATGGGCAACTTTTGTTCGTCTTTGAAATTTGTTGCCATTAGCTACTACAACATGCCGCATATGGGAATTCCTGCCCCACCTAAGGTATAATATCTTAAGGACTTTTTTCTCATGAGAATGAGAATAAACTTTTTAAAGAAAAAATGGTTAGTCTTTTGGGAATGGTGGTGGTAAAATATTCTATCTTTGTTCTATAAATAAAAAATAAATTGATTCACTCGAGATCCACCACCAACCGCTAGTAGCAGCATTTGTTGAAAATGAGCTTAATTTGCAATTATTTACATTGCATATGCACTTTATTTGATTATGAAATGCCACTTTTTAATGTTTAGTTTATTATTATTGTTTTCTAACTATACTTTTAATGAAGTCTATGCATGTATTTTTCTATATATTATATTTCATTTTGCACAATATGATTTCCGTTGTTAAGGATAAAGTCTAGTAAAGTTTATATACACTTAAACTCTTCATGATTTTGTAGAAATAAATTAGTTCAATCACTAATTTTAATATAATATCAGAGTTTATTGAGAAGTGACATCCACTATTTATATGCTCCTCAAACTCAATATTGTTGGGTATGAGAAGATTTATTAGAAAAAATAAGATTCTTAGATCGACAATTTGGATTATCCATTCTTTATATTCATGCATCAAACTCAATAGTGTTAGATGAGAGAGAGTGTGTTGAGAAAAACTCGAGTCTCATATTAGTTAAAGATGTGACATAATAAAGATTTATATAGATTACTTTACAAGTTGGTTTTATAGGATTTTAATTTTGTAGGAATGAGTTAAATTAAAATATATTAATAATGAATAAGATTAATTTTAAAAAGCTGGTCATGTAGGTCAAAGGCTAACACTGGACAATATTTGATTGAGATATGATGGAGAATAAATTTATGATTGATTAAGAATATTATAGCCTAGGATTTGGGCAATCAAGCATGATTGTCAATCACCATTAAGAGGTCGTACGAATCAGGTTCAATCACATTAAATTATCTCTAATGGACTTTACGTCTAGGATGGGTCATAATTGCTATATAAGGAGAAGAGCGCAAGGAGAAAAAATATACTTAATTCACAAGAGAGAATTCTATTGTGACTTTACTAGCCTCACTAGTTATTATTGGTGTACTTTTACGAGTACATTTGACGCCCACAGTGGGGTCTTGTAAAATAGACATGGGCCACGCATACCTATTCCAACAGCATTCTGAATCAATTTCATGATGGTGAGGGTTTCCACCAATAGCAACAACAATAATAGAGACCGAGCCATCGTAGTAGAGATGTTGGTTGATATGAAGGAATTTTGTCTCAATAACAATGCGTTATAGTAGAGTGTATATGACTTAGAACAACAGCAACACACAAAGTCACATGTGGTCGAAGAAAAGCCCACAAATACCCAACCATTTGCAGTGGAGATCAGAGGGGCTCTAGTCCCCAAAAAGATCAAACCAATACCTTAAGGTAATCTAACTCGTCAAGATCGAGCTCAAAGTGCAAGCAACATACTTGCTCTTCCACCTTCTCAAACCCTTGGTCCCTAGAAAGGAGGTCATCCATATAGGTCTCTTCATGGTATACATTGAGACTACTTAGTTAAGCCTCTACCCCAACAAGTTTGTTACCCTAGTTCTGAAATTTCATCTCGAGGGCTTTCTTTTCCTCAAGTAGTTTATTGTTCTTCTCCTCAGCCTTTTCAGAAGCAGTTTTGGCCATCACTAACTCCCTCTCGAGAGTAACTCCCCTCTCATTGTTAGAAGTCAACATGGTTAGACGGAGCTCATATCCCTTTTGCACCTTTTTTATTTCAGTATTCAAGTTACCCTCCCTTTTAGATGAGGCATTAGATTCTTCGAATAAGGCTTGAACTAAAACGACGCTCTTCATTAGATAAGTGCTGGGAAGCTAGAATATTTTCTAAGAGTCTAATGACTTTACCTTCTCCACGTCACCGATGGCATTGAGCTGAGCATATGTGAATGTCGTCCCGTCGAATCTCTTATCCAAAGAATGAATCCCCCCCCCCCCTCGAAGAACTAATGTCGCCACCTTCAATAAAATTTCCCATATACAGGTCCATGGAGGTGACAGTGTTTACATCAACTATACATTTACCATGATGTGTCATATTCTTCTTTTCTTGGGTCGACCTTGTACTCTTAAGAGGTGGATATAGTAAGATGGTAGATATGGGAACAAATTTGATCATTTTCCCCTCAGTGGTTAGTTGCACGAGCTTGAAAGTCAGAGGGGTCACTCTGGTGAACTAGTTTTACCTTGCCCCGACGAGCTTTAGCCTTTACCACCATCGCTTTCTTTTCATGTAATGATAAGGGTCCATCCTCTCTACAAAAATAAAAAATGGAAACAAAAAAAACAAGTGAGAAATAATCAAAAGTGAATGTATAAGGGTAGGATATTAAGAAATCACCATACAGTGAAAATTCATCAGTATTAGTAGATATCCCTCAATTTTAAGTAGGGTTGTGCAGCCTTATAGAGGCAAAATTCTACAATAGCTTGACCACATCTCTCTCTCTCTCTCTCTCTCTCTCTCTCTCTCTCTCTCTCTCTCTCTCTCTCTCTCTTTCTCTCTCTCTCTCTCACACACACACACACACACAACTTGGCGTTGTCGTAACTCATGATAACATTGGGCTTTCCCGTCTAGAAGTGTAAGGGGAGAAAATAGCTCGCCCAAGAATGACACTCATGGAGACCCATCCACCCCTGTTAACCTTTTTGTCTCATAGAAAGAAAAAATATGATTGTCATGGGAATGATGTTTAAACCCCAACACCGTACCTCGAAATGTGTGATAAAAATCAAGATATTCTAATATAGCTATGAAGGGGCAACATTAAAAACATTCAGGATCTTGGACTCTAGGATGGTAAAGGGAATAACAACTTCAAAATCCTTGATCACCCCAATATAAAAATAGAAGTATTTGTCATTCACTCCACTAGGCCTATGTGTAACACCCTTCTAAAATACCCCAATAATTAATTAAAACAACAAAATATGAATCAGAGTAGATATGCAAATTTCAGGGTGTCACACTTGACACTTCACACCATTCACCAAAATAACTTGTCATGCTCATTTAATAATCAAAATAAAACATTTGCACAATTCGCAGCGGATAGAAATCTAACAACATGCAAACCATGTAACACATTACATGTAAAATTGTTCAACAACCATAAATGAAAACAAAGTAAACATCCCGTCCCGATGTTACATATACCAGAGCATGACCCACTAAGGAACTACACTAGACTCCAAGCACTAGCTTCTACTCAATCACTGCTCGTTACCTGAAACATAGTTGTAAGGGTGAGTTCCTCAATCGATATAATAAGCATTATAAAATATCATGTAATGCTAAGTAAATTAACACATTCATCACCCTAATCATATCACACATTCAGCAACGGCAACATCAACTCATAATCATACTCAACACAAACACAAAGCACACGTATAATATTGGAATACATCCATTCATATTATACGCCATACATACATTACGAAATGAGACTCCATGCATGCGGTACCGACTATTCGTGAACACATAGTTCAACCTCACCGATCAAACCCAGATACGGCTACCAAGCTCACTAGTCCCACTCATTTGAGACCTAGTGACTCACTCACTAATTCCTCACCATGGGAATTAGCTACCACCATAAAGGCTATGCTATGCACGCTAAATCACCTAGCATGCAAACATCAACAATCCACAATGGACATATGCTCACACTCTAAGCCATAAACAGTCCATCCACAATTGCATACATAATAGATATATTCACAGCATTATGCATACCATCATACATCATCAGCATATTGATCACAGAATCATATCATGTCATGCCAAATAATAAATCACAGTATTAGCACACTCTACTAATACCTATACTGCTCAAAACAACGGGAAATGATCCCTACTATATCATACATGCAATATATCATTCACCAATATAGGCCAATCATCAATTATGTACACATAAATCCATTCCAAAACGTACACAATATTTAAATATCAATTTTTCACTTTTCAAACAGTGTTAACCTGTTAACGCATTTGGTTAACCTGTTAACGCAAGACAGAATACAATTTAACACTTTTTCAACAGTGTTAACCGGTTAACGCCCTGGGTTAACCTGTTAACGCAAGACAGAATACAAATTTAACAGTTTTTCAACAGTGTTAACCGGTTAACGCCCTGGGTTAACCTGTTAACGCAAGACAGAATGCAATTCTAACAGTATTTCAACAGCGTTAACCTGTTAACGCCCTGGGTTAACCCGTTAACGCAAGACAGAATACGCTTTTTGGCAAATTATAACAGTGTTAACCGGTTAACACCCTGGGTTAACCGGTTAACGCAAGACAGAAATTAATTATTTTAATTATCATAACAGTGTTAACCGGTTAACACCCTGGGTTAACCGGTTAACGCAAGACAGAAAGCTGTTCCTGCGCTAACACGAACAGAATGCAGAATTACCCGCATTTTTCACCGTTGGAGGACTTCCGGACCTCCGATTTCGATTCCGTAAAAAGCTACACGTCCAGGAAATTACGACTCATCCAAAATATGGATTCATTCACAGTTTTAACGTAATTTATTCATCACAATTCAGGGTATTTATCAAAACCTAATTAGAGTCGATTCAATGGCTTATTACTACCCATTACATGTTAACCCATAATACCCATTAAACGACGATAAACCCCCCTTACCTGAGTTAATCCGGCAATTGATTCTTTGACCTTCAGCAATCGTGAATTCTCCTCTTGAGCCCTAGCCTCTTCTTCTCCCTTTCTCAGTTTCTTCTCTTTTCTCCCAATTATTACGTGTTCTCTGTTTTCACGTGTAAACAACCTTTTTACCCAATGGGACTCTTTACTGATTCCAAAAATCGTTCCAATTCCAACTTTATTATTCCAATAATATTCCAATTATTTAATTAAATTAATAAATATACTAATAATAATATATATGAATGGTTTATCTTTTATTTTGAAAAATAATACCCTCTCATTCATATTATCATCATAATATACTATTAAACTAAAAATTAAATAATTATCATATTTTATCGGGGTGTTACAACTCTCCCCCACTAAAAGAGTTTTCGCCCTCGAAAACATACCTTAAGCGAATAACTCTGGATAAGACTCCTTCATCTGACTCTCAAGTTCCCAAGTCACATTGCCACCTGCTGGTCCTCCCCAAGCTACCTTTACCAAAGCAATCTCTTTACCCCGCAACTGCTTCAACTCTCGATCCTCGATCCTCATAGGTGATGTTTCAACAGTCAGGTTATCTCTCACCTGTACATCATCTACTTGGACCACATGCGACGGATCAGGAATGTACCTCCTCAACTGAGACACATGAAAAACCTCATGCAAATTCGCAAGTGACGGCGGTAAAGCGATACGATAGGCTACCTCCCCTATCCTCTCCAAAATCCGATAAGGACCAATAAATCGAGGTGTCAACTTCTTCGACTTCAAAGCTCGACCAACCCCAGTTATCGGAGTAACACGAAGAAACACATGATCTCCCTCTTGAAACTCAAGTGACTTCCTCCTCTTATCGTGATAACTCTTCTGACGACTCTGAGCCATCCTCATCTTCTCCTGAATCATCTTAATCTTTTCCGTAGTTTGTTGAACAATCTCCGGTCCAACCACAGCACTCTCACCGGACTCATACCAACATAAAGGTGTCCGACATCTCCTACCATACAAAGCTTCAAACGGTGCCATACCAATGCTCGAATGAAAACTATTGTTGTAGGTAAACTCAATCAAAGGTAAATAACAATCCCAAGCACCTCCCTTTTCCAAAACACAAGCCCTCAAAAGATCCTCCAGTGACTGAATCGTCCTCTCAGTCTGACCATCAGTCTGCGGATGATATGCAGAACTCAATCTCAGCTTAGTTCCCAAAGCCCTCTGCAAACCTTCCCAGAACTTCGATGTAAATCTAGGATCTCTGTCCGAAACAATACTCGACGGAATACCATGCAAACTTACAATTTTCTCAATATACAACTCAGCTAATCTCTCTAACGGATAATCCATTCTGATCGGAATGAAATGAGCCGATTTTGTCAATCTGTCAACAATCACCCAAATAGCTTCAAAATTCTTAATTGTCCTCGATAAACCAGAAACAAAATCCATACTGATACTATCCCACTTCCACTCTGGAATAGCCAACGGTTGCATTAGCCCAGACGGCTTCTGATGCTCAATCTTTGACTTCTGACAAGTCAAACAAGAATAAACAAAACTCGCAATTTCTCTTTTCATTCCCGGCCACCAAAATAACTTTTTCAAATCATGATACATCTTCGTAGCCCCAGGATGAATACTCAGGCCACTACGATGTCCTTCCTCAAGAATACTCTTCTTAAGTTCGGTAACATCCGGAATACACACCCGATTACCAAATTTCAAAACACCATTCTCATCAACTCTGAATTCACCACCTTGATCTTGATTCACTAGAGTCAACTTATCAACCAAAAGCACATCGGATTTCTGACCCTCTTTAATCTCATCCAGAATACCACTCGTTAACTTCAACATTCCCAATTTAACACTATTGTGAGTACTCTCACACACCAAACTCAAGTCTCTAAACTGCTCAATTAAATCCAATTCCTTAACCATTAACATAGACATATGCAATGATTTCCGACTCAATGCATCAGCCACTACGTTTGCTTTACCCGGATGGTAATTCAAACCAAAGTCATAATCCTTCAGAAACTCTAACCATCTCCTCTGTCTCATATTCAGCTCTTTCTGATCAAACAAATACTTTAAACTTTTATGGTCACTGAAAACCTCAAATCTTGACCCGTACAAGTAATGCCTCCATAACTTCAGAACAAATACCACAGCTGCCAACTCTAAATCGTGTGTCGGATAGTTCCTCTCATGAACCTTCAGTTGTCTCGAAGCATAAGCTACAACCTGCTTATTCTGCATCAAAACACCACCCAAACCCAACAATGAAGCATCACAGTAAACCTCAAATGGTTCCGACGGACTTGGTAATATCAGAATAGGGGCAGTAGTTAACCTTCTCTTTAACTCTTGGAAACCTTCTTCACACTTTGAGTCCCAAACAAACGCTTGCCCCTTTCTAGTCAACATCGTCAACGGTAACGCCAACTTAGAAAATCCCTCAATGAATTTTCTATAATAACCTGCAAGTCCAAGAAAACTCCTTATCTCAGAAACTGACTTCGGAGCTTCCCACTTAGATACCGCTTCTATCTTAGAAGGATCAACAGCAACACCACCTCTTGAAACCACATGACCAAGAAAACTAACCTCTTCTAACCAAAATTCACACTTGGACAGTTTAGCAAATAACTTCTTTTCTCGTAGAACTCCTAAAACCACTCTCAAATGTTCAGCATGCTCTTCTTCAGATTTCGAATACACCAAAATATCGTCAATAAACACCACCACAAACTTGCCTAGGTACGGATGGAAAATCCTATTCATATACTCCATAAATACCCCAGGCGCATTAGTCACACCAAAAGGCATTACAGAATACTCAAAATGTCCATACCTGGTTCTGAAAGCAGTTTTCTGAATATCCTCAGTTTTCACACGTATCTGATGATACCCTGATCTCAAATCTATTTTGCTGAACACACTCGCACCAACCAACTGATCCATCAAATCATCAATCCTCGGCAAAGGATACCGATTCTTGATCGTCACTTTATTCAGTTGCCTGTAGTCCACACACAACCTCATAGTACCTTCTTTCTTCTTAACCAATAACACTGGTGCGCCCCACGGTGACACACTCGGACGAATAAATTTCTTATCCAATAGATCTTCCAGCTGACTCTTCAATTCAGTTAACTCAACAGCAGACATACGGTACAGAGCCATCGATATCGGCCTAGTACCAGGTACCAAATCAATCGAGAACTCAATTTCACGCTCTGGCGGTAATTCATGCACTTCTTCAGGAAACACATCAGGAAAATCACACACCACGGCTAGATCGCAAATCACCAGTTTATCTTTAGCCTCCAAAGTCGCTAACAGCATAAACAACTCTGCCCCATCTGCTACTGCCTCATTCACCTGCCTTGCTGATAGAAACAAACTCTTTCCTTCCTTAATCTCAGGAAAGATCACAGTCTTATCAAAACAGTTGATATAAACTCGGTTAAACACCAACCAGTTCATACCCAGGATAACATCAATCTGCACTAGGGGAAGACACACGAGGTCCATCCCAAAGTCTCTACCAAAAATACTCAAAGGGCAATTTAAAAAAACTGAAGTAGTAGTCACTGAACCCTTCGCAGGAGTATCAATCACCATACTCCCATGCATCTCAGATATCTCTAATTTAAGTTTCACAGCACAATCCAAAGATATAAAGGAATGAGTCGCACCTGTGTCAATAATAGCTACAAGAGGAAAGCCATTAATATAACACGTACCTCGGATCAAACGATCATCTGCAGAAGTCTCAGAACCCGATAAAGCAAAGACCTTGCCTCCCGACTGGTTCTCTTTCTTCGGCTTAGGACGCTGTGGACTGATATGACCCACCTCTCCACAGTTGAAACAAGTCATAGTCTTCAACCGGCACTCTGCAGCCAAGTGACCACCTTTGCCACACTTGAAACACTTCTTCTCAGTACTGGTACACTCATGGATACGATGTCCAGCCTGACCACATCTGTAACACTTAGCAGGGGCACTGGAGTCTCCCCCACTAGGTCTCTTCATCCCACTCTGTCTCTGGAAACCTTTGCCAGCTGCATACGGCTTCCCACGATCATTCTGATTCTTGCCTTTCCTATCAACCCTCTGCTGATAGCTCTCCGCTCTGGCCTTGGTATCCTGTTCAAAAATCCTGCAACAGTCAACCAAGTCAGAAAACACTCTAATCCGCTGATACCCAATGGCCTGCTTGATCTCGGGACGTAACCCGTTCTCAAACTTCACACATTTTGAAAATTCCCCAGTAGCCTCATCATAGGGAGTGTAATACTTCGACAGCTCTGTGAACTTAGCAGCATACTCAGTAACAGACCGGTTGCCCTGCTTCAATTCTAAGAACTCTATCTCTTTCTTTCCTCTGACATCCTCTGGAAAGTACTTCCTCAGGAATCTCTCTCTGAACACCGCCCAAGTGATCTCAGCACTCCCAACAGCTTCCAACTCAGTGCGGGCAGCAACCCACCAATCATCTGCTTCCTCTGACAGCATATGCGTACCGAACCTGACCTTCTGGTTATCGGCACACTCAGTCACTCGGAAGATCCTCTCGATCTCCTTCAACCACTTCTGAGCACCATCTGGATCGTATGCTCCCTTGAACATTGGAGGATTGTTCTTCTGGAACTCACTCAGTTGACGAGCAGCTCCCAATCCCACAACATTCGGATTCCCTCCAAGTACTCCAGCTAGCATACCCAGAGCCTCAGCAATCGCAGCATCGTCTCTACCTCTTCCAGCCATCTCTATTCTGAAAACCCAACAAGCTAAAACAATAAGTACTGATAGGGTTACACAACACCTATCACCTACAGGGAAACAGAATAATTACGACTCGACTCGACCGACTATGCTCTGATACCACTATTGTAACACCCTTCTAAAATACCCCAATAATTAATTAAAACAACAAAATATGAATCAGAGTAGATATGCAATTTCAGGGTGTCACACTTGACACTTCACACCATTCACCAAAATAACTTGTCATGCTCATTTATTAATCAAAATAAAACATTGCACAATTCGCAGCGGATAGAAATCTAACAACATGCAAACCATGTAACACATTACATGTAAAATTGTTCAACAACCATAAATGAAAACAAAGTAAACATCCCGTCCCGATGTTACATATACCAGAGCATGACCCACTAAGGAACTACACTAGACTCCAAGCACTAGCTTCTACTCAATCACTGCTCGTTACCTGAAACATAGTTGTAAGGGTGAGTTCCTCAATCGATATAATAAGCATTATAAAATATCATGTAATGCTAAGTAAATTAACACATTCATCACCCTAATCATATCACACATTCAGCAACGGCAACATCAACTCATAATCATACTCAACACAAACACAAAGCACACGTATAATATTGGAATACATCCATTCATATTATACGCCATACATACATTACGAAATGAGACTCCATGCATGCGGTACCGACTATTCGTGAACACATAGTTCAACCTCACCGATCAAACCCAGATACGGCTACCAAGCTCACTAGTCCCACTCATTTGAGACCTAGTGACTCACTCACTAATTCCTCACCATGGGAATTAGCTACCACCATAAAGGCTATGCTATGCACGCTAAATCACCTAGCATGCAAACATCAACGACAATCCTCAATGGACATATGCTCACACTCTAAGCCATAAACAGTCCATCCACAATTGCATACATAATAGATATATTCACAGCATTATACATACCATCATAAATCATCAACATATTGATCACAGAATCATATCATGTCATGCCAAATAATAAATCACAGTATTAGCACACTCTACTAATACCTATACTGCTCAAAACAACGGGAAATGATCCCTACTATATCATACATGCAATATATCATTCACCAATATAGGCCAATCATCAATTATGTACACATAAATCCATTCCAAAACGTACACAATATTTAAATATCAATTTTTCACTTTTCAAACAGTGTTAACCTGTTAACGCATTTGGTTAACCTGTTAACGCAAGACAGAATACAATTTAACACTTTTTCAACAGTGTTAACCGGTTAACGCCCTGGGTTAACCTGTTAACGCAAGACAGAATACAAATTTAACAGTTTTTCAACAGTGTTAACCGGTTAACGCCCTGGGTTAACCTGTTAACGCAAGACAGAATGCAATTCTAACAGTATTTCAACAGCGTTAACCTGTTAACGCCCTGGGTTAACCCGTTAACGCAAGACAGAATACGCTTTTTGGCAAATTATAACAGTGTTAACCGGTTAACACCCTGGGTTAACCGGTTAACGCAAGACAGAAATTAATTATTTTAATTATCATAACAGTGTTAACCGGTTAACACCCTGGGTTAACCGGTTAACGCAAGACAGAAAGCTGTTCCTGCGCTAACACGAACAGAATGCAGAATTACCCGCATTTTTCACCGTTGGAGGACTTCCGGACCTCCGATTTCGATTCCGTAAAAAGCTACACGTCCAGGAAATTACGACTCATCCAAAATATGGATTCATTCACAGTTTTAACGTAATTTATTCATCACAATTCAGGGTATTTATCAAAACCTAATTAGAGTCGATTCAATGGCTTATTACTACCCATTACATGTTAACCCATAATACCCATTAAACGACGATAAACCCCCCTTACCTGAGTTAATCCGGCAATTGATTCTTTGACCTTCAGCAATCGTGAATTCTCCTCTTGAGCCCTAGCCTCTTCTTCTCCCTTTCTCAGTTTCTTCTCTTTTCTCCCAATTATTACGTGTTCTCTGTTTTCACGTGTAAACAACCTTTTTACCCAATGGGACTCTTTACTGATTCCAAAAATCGTTCCAATTCCAACTTTATTATTCCAATAATAATAATCCAATAATATTCCAATTATTTAATTAAATTAATAAATATACTAATAATAATATATATGAATGGTTTATCTTTTATTTTGAAAAATAATACCCTCTCATTCGTATTATCATCATAATATACTATTAAACTTAAATTAAATAATTATCATATTTTATCGGGGTGTTACACTATGCATGCATATACTTTTCACCCGATAAAACATGATTCCAATATCACATCGGTCACATTCCCAGTGTTTGACAACTCCAAATCTAACTAGAAGGCTTTAATCCAACCATCTTCAAGACATATTGATTCAATACTTATCGCCTCTCTATAAAATGAGCGTTGAGTGGAGATAGAGAGCGTCATGGTGAATTTAGTCAGACTTGAGAAAAAAGACACTAAGTCAATGTCATTGTGACTAGGCGGTTCACTCCATGAACTATCACTATACGAACTCTTAAACTTCCAAAGAGATCGATTTCCACAAATCGCTAATCTACTATCCATGTTTTGCAAGCATTTAACCCATAACTTGCACCTCTCTTGCATCATTTAGAAGCTTTATGACCCTCCCTGATGAGTCACACTCTCAAATAAACATTATGAAATATGAAAGGAAAAACAAATAAGAAATAGGATGTTACTTGGTGTCTTGAACGTTTGTTGAAGATTCAGGACTGAAGAGGGAGAATGGGTGAGAGGTACTTATTGAAGTTTTTTTTAGATAAACGGAGACATGAGAAAAATGATGAAGCGTATTTATAATGTTTAAATGGCAAACAAAATGACGGTTGCATTTAAGGATGTCTTATTAGAGTTGTAGGAAGTAAGGATAGGTCGTGAGTGGCTCATATTTCCAAGATGTGTTGCCATCATCACATCTAGGGGAAGTGGAACCACCAAACGACCAATGGACTTCGGTCGGCCATTATTTGAGGTTGTCACATCTAGAAAATTAGAGCAAGCTTATCCGAAAAAAGCATATGTGGAGGCATGTCAAATAATCGTTGATCGGTCTTAGAAAAACATTTCTCTAATACACGACTCATGTTGAGGGACTTTGTACATGTCTAGTTTCTTGGTATGCTTTAAGAAAGCATTGTGTCCCTACACATGTCATGTTTTAAGGGTTGTGTACATGTTCAACTTCTTAGTATGTCTTAAAAAAATTCGCTCTTACATGACTCATGTTTTAGGGATTGTGTATATGTCTGGTTTCTTATCTAAAGTGGAGCGGGTTCAGCTCGAACTTAACAAAACTCGCCATGATTGATGACTTGCCCATAAGAACAAGGTTGAGTTAAAATGAGTGATGTTTCAGGTTAGTTATGTCTACCCAGAGTTAACATTAGACAATGATTTAGATATGATGGAGAATGCTGCAATTATGACTTATTGAGAATATTTCTTTCAAGACTTAGGCAATCAAATATTATCTATGTTCATTTTTATAAGAGACAATTCAATTTTTAAATTTATTGAATAATGAATGTATCTAATTTATAAACTGACTAAATACATTTGTTATTTAATGAACCTAAAAAATAAATTGTCTCTTATAAAAGAACTGAAATAATATTAAATAGTCGTTTAAGAACAATCCGATTATTTCACCTCTTCCGAATTTTATGAGTATGAAAATCCGATTGTAATTTTATTATCTTTCCTAGCGTTATCATTAGTATACTTTACGAATTCACAAATATTATGCGATTGTTTAATAATTTGTTATTATTAGAGCACATCTACCTAATGATTTTAGTTTTATAAAAAAAAAATCATAGAATATCCAATTTAGTCTACCATTCTATACAAATATATAATTATGAACAAATTTATTTTTTAAACTAATGTGAGTTGTGTTCTTTTTTTGCCATTCCTATTTGCAATCAAACAAAGAAAGAATTATCTGTATCTTATGAATTGCTTCGAATATGTCATTAAAGTAAAAACATACGTAGATAATATGTTTGTGACACCATCAAACCAACTAAATAAGTCATAAACTATCCCATAGGAGATGCTAAAACTAAACATGGCATGAATACTTCATTGAATACGTGCTGCTTTCACTCTTCAATACGTTACCCAAATTGTCATAAGTGATTACACTGCCGAACCACATGTACAAGCTCTGGCAGCTGGCTTAGGGGCTATCAAGGTATTAAATCGAAACTACCAAGTTATGTATGGTAGCAGTTATTATGATGTTTACAAGTTCTATAAATAAGAGTTTTTGTAACAAATCAGTTTCCACTTGAAATTAACTTCACTATCCACTTTCTCCTCATACCCAATAGTGTTGGGTATGAGAAGATTTATTAGAAAAAATAAGACTCTTAGATCGATAATTCGGATTATCCTTTCTTTATATTCATGCATCAAACTCAATAGTATTGGATGCGAGGGAGTGTATTGAGAAAAACTCGAGTCTCATATTAGTTAAAGATGGAGTATAATAGAGATTTATATGGAATAACACACCTTACTTTACAAGTCGGTTTTATAAGATTTTAATTTTATAGGGATGAGTTAAATCAAAATATATTAATAATGAATAAGATTAATTTTAAAAAGCTGGTCATGTAGGTCAAAGGCTAACACTGGACAATATTTGATTGACATGTGATGGAGAATGAATTTATGATTGATTAAGAATATTATAGCCTAGGATCTGGGGAATCAGGCATGATTGTCAAACACCATTAAAAGGTCGTACGAATCGGGTTCAATCAAATTAAATCATCTCTAATGGGTTTTACGTTTAGGATAAGCCAAAATTGCTATATAAGGATAAGAGCGCAAGGAGAAAAAATATACTTAATTCACAAGAGAGAATTATACTCTGACTTTACTAGCCTTACTAGTTATTATTGGTGTACTTTTACGAGTATATTTGACGCCCATAGTGGGGTCTTGTAAAATAGGCACGGGCCACGCATACCTATTCCAACAACATTCTGAATCAATTTCATGGTGGTGAGGGTTTCCATGAACAACAACAACAATAATAGAGATCGGGCCATCGTAACGGAGATGTTGGTTGATATGAAGGAATTGTGTCTCCATAACAAAGCGTTACAGTAAAGTGTCAATGACTTACAACAACAATAACACACAAAGTCACATGTGGTCGAGGAAGAGCCCACAGATACCTAACCACTTGCAGTGGAGATCAGAGGGGCTCTAGTCCAAAAAAATATGAAACCACTACCTTAAAGTAATCTAACTCGTCAAGGTCAAGCTCAGAGTACAAGCAACGTACTTGCTCTCCCACCTTCTCAAACCATTGGTCCCTATAAAGGAGGTTATCCATATAGATATTTTCATGGTACACATTGAGACTACTGAAGGAGAATTGTGGTCCAAAACGCAACGGAAATTAAAATTTTCTCCTTTAAAGATCCTTACGAATGGTCATGATCAGTTATAGAATATTTACCTCTTGTGACGATTGAAACCTTTGGTGTAGATCTCTTGTGACGATCAAAACCTTTGATGCAGATCCACGGAGCGACCACGAACGTTGAACGATGATAACGTCTCTACTCAGTCCACACGAACGGATTCCTTCAATCTCAGTGCTAGCTGGTACGAATGAAGGCTTTGAGTGAGAGAGAGAGAGAGAGAAAGAGAAAACGAAAATAATGCAACCGCAATGAATAGTTATGCACAAGGGTTCCATTTATAGAACCACTTGTGTGGGCTTCAAGCTAAAAGTCCACTTAAGTGTATTTTGACCCATACCTTATAATATGCCCAAAATCACTTAAGCCCATGGTACCTTACCATATTTCGTATTCTACTTAAGTACACCGTACCTTACGATGTTCTACAATTCACTTAAGGGCACCGTACCTTACGGTGTTCCTTAGTTACTCTATCTCTCATCAATTCGTCCTTTGTGTGTGACCCTGTAGGTTTTCGCGACGTTGGCAATTATATTAAATCACGCATTTAACATAATAAACAGTGAGCGGTATCTAGCAACACATCACTGCTACCCAAGACACGAAAATGTCATGTGATCTGACAAATCCTTTTGTGATAATACTTATGTGTATAAGTACCTTTTTGCCCTTATGTCTATATTGAACACAAAGCATAGACCGTGTCATCCTTGTCCAGTTCAATATTGGGCTCATAGACATTTATCCTGTTATGCAGGATGGGCAAATTCCATCTAGGTCACTCATGTCCCTCAGCATGCTTCGTGGAGTACCCATCAACTGTCTTTATGGTTTTCCAGTTACAGACAACGTTTGATCAGCAATAAAGCACTTGACTCTACATCTAGGGTCCATAGTGGTTTCAGGTCGGAGAGTGGTATACACCATTATCACCATGAGAATAACTTGTGACACTTTGCATAACTTTCTATATAGTATTCTCATAGCGGGTCAATCCGGTATAAATATTACTCTTAATATTCATACCTATGTTTAAGACTTGATAACTCCTTATCCATGATCCATGAGATGTGATCATCAGTCTATATGCATAATAGTCTTTATGCTTTAATGTTATCCCACTTCACAATAAAGCTCGACTATGGATACTTTAAGAATAGTGTCCTTATGTTTAATGTGACCTCATGATCAAGTCACACTTGATACATTAAACGGATTAGCTATTCTAGGGACTTTATTAAACAAACGTAATAAAGAAAAAGCCTTTAAATAATTCGATACAAGTACCAAAAGTATTGGCCTCTAGGGCTTACACCAACAACTACTTAGTTGAACCTCTACCCCAACAAGTTTGTTACCCTAGTTCTGAAATTTCATCTCGAGGGTTTTCTTTTCCTCAAGTAGTTTAGTGTTCTTCTCCTCGGCCTTTTCAGACACAGTCTTGGCCATAACTAACTTCCTCTCGAGAGTAACTCTCCTTTCATTGTTAGAAGTCAACATGGCTGGACGGAGCTCATATCCCTTTTGCACCTTTTTTAATTCAGCTTTCAAGTTACCCTCCCTTTTAAATAAAGCATTAGATTCTTTGAATAGGCCTTGAACCAAAACGACGATCTTCATTAGATAAGTACTGGGAAGCTAGAACATTTTCTAAGAGTATAATGACTTTACATTTTCCACGTCGCCAATGGCACTGAGATGAACATATGTGAATGTCATCCCATCGAAACTCTTATCCAGAAAAATGACCCCCCCCCCCGGTCATTTATCAAGATCATTAGAAGATCCACTTTTTGAAGAACTAACGTTACCACCTTCCATAAAATTTCCCATATACAGGTCCTTGGATGTGATGGTGTCTACATCAACTATACCTTTTCCATGATGCGTCATATTCTTCTTTTCTTGGGTCGACCATGTACTCTTAAGAGGTTGATGTGGCAAGATGGTAGATCTGGGAACAAATTTGATCACTTTCCCCTCAGTGTTTAGTTGCATGAGCTTGGAAGTCAAAGAGGTCACTCTGGTGAACTGGTTTTACCTCGCCCCGACAAGCTTTAACCTTCACCATCATTGATTTCTTTTCATGTAATGATAAGGGTCCATCCTCTCTACAAAAAAAAACAAGTGAGGTTAATCAAAAATGAATGTACAAGGGTATGGTATTAAGAAATCATCATAAAGTGAAAATTCATCAGTATTAGTAGATAGCCCTCAAGTTTAAGTAGGGTTGTGCAGCCCTATAAAGGCAAAACTCTACAATAGTTTGACCATCTCTATCTCTCTCTCTCTCTCTCTCTCTCTCTCAGCTTGGCAGTGTCGTAACTCATGATAGCATTGGGCTTTCCCATCCAGTACAAAGGGAAACTATGATTTCCATCTTTTACGTACATGACCTCAAGACATCGGGCAGTGCCCCTAACCTAGACAAACTTGTCCTTATAGTGTTTGTAATTAATGTGTGATCAATAATGTTTGGAATTTTATGTGGTATTAATGTTCTAGAAATCCAATAACAACCAAATGGTTTGTGATCTATACAACAATACCAATTTCAAAATATGTTCAAAATTATGATCCAAACAAAATTGATCAAACAATTAATGTAATCGACAACTTACAAATTGAAAATAAAAGAGAGAGGGAGAAGAGAGAGAGAGAGAGAGAGAGAGAGAGAGAGAGAGAGAGTACACGAGGATTTGTTTAGGCAGTTCCCCAATCGATCTTGCTATGTGTATGTCTACCCTTAATTCGAATTCAAATTGAGATATTATAATATATCTTACTTTACAAATATGTGAATACAATATATGTAGAAATCTAACCCTACAAACCCTAGTCTTGACGTTGATTCTACCACCTCCAAAACCCTTGATCAAAGATTGATCAAGTAACCAACAATGTCGCTTTAACTCATCGTCTCACGCTACTTCTTTTAACGAACCCACTTGTTCTGAAAATCTTTCACTAGGTCGAATTAATTCCAATTACACACTTGTTGAAACCCAAGATTTACGAATGCGGTCCACCGTTCAACGCTACTCCTTTGCCTAAGAACCTCTCGTTCTTCAAATACTTCACTCATTCGGATCCGGATTGCGTAATCTTGTCCAAAACCTTCAAACCCTAACGATCTTGAAGGAAAACCCCGCCTTGGTTTTCTGATTTGAAATCCTCGAAGTTCTCAACCCAATATCAATGGTACAATCAACCTAATTGGACGTTATCAACCCTAATCTAGATGGTACCCAATCAAAAAATGATTATGTGTAGTTTGATTGTGTTTATGCATAGAAGAGAGGTTGAAGATGATGAGAATGTTTTGAAATCCAAATTTCGTATAGGTTTTACTCACTAGAAACCTTGATAGACAATGATGCATGTATCAAGCATGTATATATGTAAGCAAAAGGAATGCAAAAGGAATAAAGAGAAATGCAATTTTCAAGATTTTTGATTTATAGGTCGACCTATACAAGTCATGTGTCGGTCTATACATGTTATGTGCCAACCTGTAGTTGTGGCACATGAGACAGAACTTACATGCTTCAAAAGTGCAACCCATGTGCCGAACTATGCATATGTGTCGACCTATAGTTGGAAAAATTCTTCTATAGATTGAACTATAATCTTATGTGTCGACCTGCAGTGTGTTTTTCATACAAAAACGAATTTTTGATGCATGAATCTTTTCTAAACCATTTCCAAACATGTTGACATGCTTCCTAATACTAAAATACACAATGCACACCTAGATGATATTGTTAAATGTACATAAACGCTAAAGTTTCCTAGTTTTGATATCATAGAAAACACATATAAATTGAAATTTGCACTCACATACTCCCCCTTTTTTATGATGGAAAAACTTGAGATGATGCATCAAACTCAATAATTCGGGTTATCCGTTCATTATATTCATGCATCAAACTCAATAGTGTTGGATGCAAGGGAGTGTATTGAGAAAAACCTGGGTCTCATATTAGTTAAAAATGGAGTATAATAGAGATTTATAAAGAATAACACTCCTTACTTTACAAGATTTTAATTTTATAGGGATGAGTTAAATCAAAATATATTAATAATGAATAAGATTAGTTTTAAAAAGTTGGTCAAGTAGGTCAAAGGCTAACACTGGACAATATTTGATTGACATATGATGGAGAATGAATTTATGATTGATTAAGAATATTATAGCCTAGGATCTGGGCAATCAAGCATGATTGTCAATCACCATTGAGAGGTCGTATGAATCGGGTTCAATCAAATTAAATCATCTCTAATGGGTTTTACGTTTAGGATGGGCCAAAATTGCTATATAAGGATAAGAGCGCAAGGAGAAAAAATATACTTAATTCACAAGAGAGAATTATACTCTGACTTTACTAGCCTCACTAGTTATTATTGGTGTACTTTTACGAGTATATTTGACGCCCATAGTGGGGTCTTGTAAAATAGGCACGGGCCACGCATACCTATTCCAACAACATTCTGAATCAATTTCATGGTGGTGAGGGTTTCCATGAACAACAACAACAATAATAGAGATCGGGCCATCATAACGGAGATGTTGGTTGATATGAAGGAATTGTGTCTCCATAACAAAGCGTTACAGTAAAGTGTCAATGACTTACAACAACAATAATACACAAAGTCACATGTGGTCGAGGAAGAGCCCACAGATACCTAACCACTTGTAGTGGAGATCAGAGGGGCTCTAGTCCAAAAAATATGAAACCACTACCTTAAAGTAATCTAACTCGTTAAGGTCAAGCTCAGAGTACAAGCAACGTACTTGCTCTCCCACCTTCTCAAACCATTGCTCCCTATAAAGGAGGTTATCCATATAGATATTTTCATGGTACACATTGAGACTACTTAGTTGAGCCTCTACCCCCAACAAGTTTGTTACCCTAGTTCTGAAATTTCATCTTGAGGGCTTTCTTTTCCTCAAGTAGTTTATTGTTCTTCTCCTCAGCCTTTTCAGACACGGTCTTGTCCATAACTAACTCTCAAGAGGGAGTAACTCTCCTCTCATTGTTTGAAATTAACATGGTTAGACGGAGCTCATATCCCTTTTGCACCTTTTTTATTTCAGCCTTTAAGTTACCCTCCCTTTTAGATGAAGCATTAGATTCTTCGAATAGGCCTTGAACCAAAACGACGCACTTCATTAGATAAGTGCTGGAAAGCTATAACATTTTCTAAGAGTCTAATGACTTTACATTTTCTATGTCGCCAATGGCATTGAGATGAACATATGTGAATGTCGTCCCGTCGAAACTCTTATCCAAAAAAATGACCCCCCCCCCCCCCCCCCCCCCCCGCGCCCCGGTCATTTATCAATATCATTAGAAGATCCATTTTTGAAGAACTAACGTTACCACCTTCCATAAAATTTCTCATATATAGGTCCTTGGAGGTGACGATGTCTATATCAACTATACATTTGCCATGATACGCCATATTCTTCTTTTCTTGGATCGACCATGTACTCTTAAGAGGTGGATGTGGCAAGATGGTAGATATGGGAATAAATTTGATCGCTTTCCCCTCAGTGGTTAGTTGCATGAGCTTGGAAGTCAGAGTGGTCACTCTGGTGAAATGGTTTTACCTCGCCCTGACAAGCTTTAACCTTCACCATCATCGCCTTCTTTTCATGTAATGATAAGGGTTCATCCTCACTACAAAAATAAAAAATGGAAACAAAAAAATAAGTGAGAATTAATCAAAAATGAATGTACAAGGGTAGGATATTAAAAAATCACCATACAGTGAAAATTCATCAGTATTAGTAGATATCCCTCAAGTTTAAGTAGGGTTGTGCAGCCCCATAGAGGCAAAAATCTATAATAGTTTGACCATCTCTCTCTCTCTCTCTCTCTCTCTCTCTCTCTCTCTCTATATATATATATATATATATATATATATATATATCGCTAAGCTTGGCAGTGTCGTAACTCATGATAGCATTGGGCTTTCCCGTCCAGTACAAAGGGAAACTATGATTTCCATCTTCTACGTACATAACCTTAAGACATTGGGCACTACCCCTAACCTGGACAAACTTGTCCTTCTAGTGTTTGTAATTAGAAGTGTAAGGGGATAAAATAGCTCGCCCAAGGATGGAACTCATGGAGACCCATCCACCCCTGTTAACCTTTTTGTCTCATGGAAATAAAAAATATGATCGTCATGGGAGTGATGTTGAGACCCCAACATCGTACCTCGAAATGTGGGATAAAAATCGAGATATTCTAATATAGCTATGAAGGGGCAACGTTGAAAACATTAAAGATCTTGGACTCTAGGATGGTAAAGGGAATAACAACTTCAAAATCCTTGATCACCCCAATATAAAATAGAAGTATTTGCCACTCACTCCACTAGGCCTATGCATGCATATACTTCTCACCCGATAAAACACGATTCCAATATTACATCTGCCATACTCCTAGTGTTGGACAGCTCCGAATCTAACTAGAAGGCTTGGATTCAACCATCTTTAAGACATATTGATTCAATACTTAAGGCCTCTTTATAAAATGAGTGTTGAATGGAGATGAAGAGCATCGTGGTGAATTTAGTCAGACTTGAGGAAAAAGACACTAAGTCAGTGTCATTGTGACTAGGCAATTCGCTCCATGAACTATCATTATACGAACTCTCAAAAATGCTAAAGAGATCGATTTCCACAAACCGCTAATATACTCTCCATGTTTTGCAAGCATTTCGCCCATAACTCGCACCTCTCTGCATCATTTAGGAGCTCTATGACCCTCCCTGATGAGTCACACTCTCGAATAAACACTATGAAATATGAAAGGAAAAGCAAATAAGAAGTAGGGTGTTATTTGGTGTCGTGAGCCTTTGTTGAAGATTCAGGACTGAAGAGGGAGAATGGGTGAGAGGTACTTATTGAATTTTTTTATAGATAAAATGGAGACATGAGAAAAATGAGAAATGATGAAGTGTATTTATAATGTTTAAGTGGCGAACAAAATGACGGTTGCATTTAAGGATGCCTTATTAGAGTTATAGGAAGTAAGGATAGGTCGTGAGTGGCTCATATTTCCAAGATGTGTTGCCATCATCACATCTAGGGGAAGTGGAACCACCAAACGACCAATGGACTTCGGTCGGCCATTATATGAGGTTATCAAGTCTAGAAAATTAGAGTAAGCTCAGCCGAAAAAAGCATACGTGGAGGCATGTTAATAATCGCTGATCGATCTTAGAAAAACATTTCTCTAATACACGACTCATGTTGAGGGGCTTTGAACATGTCTAGTTTTTTGTTATGCTTTAAGAAAGCATTTTGTCCCTACACATGTTATGCTTTAAAGGTTGTGTACATGTTCAACTTCTTAGTATATCTTAGAAAAATATTTCGCTCTTACACGACTCATATGTATGATTTCTTATCTAGAGTGGAGCGAGTTTAGCTCGGACCCAACAGAACTCGCCCTAATTGATGACTTGTCCATAAGAAAAGATCGAGTTAAAATAAGTGATGAGTAACGCTGCAATTATGACTTATTTGTCCCCAAAATTTAGACAATCAAATATTAAATAGTCATTTAAGGGCAATCACATTAAATTAGGGGTGTTCGTGGTTCATGAATTGAATTGAACCGAACCATATTAATGGTTCAATCCAGTTTTTAAAAATCACTTTAGCAAAAAGTGGTTAATCTGTTTAATCAATTCAATTCGGTTTAAAACCAATTCAGAACCGGTTCATAATTTTAAACCAGTTTAATTTATTTAAACCAGTTTAAAACCAATTTTTTAAAAAATTGGATTAATTTTTTCACCAAATTCCAAACTGGTTTTTTTATATATTTAAAAAAATTGTTTCTTTTTTGTTTTTATAATAAAATTGAATTTAAAAATTGAATTCAAATCTGGATTTTTTAAAAATTGTTTCTTTTTTCTTTTTAAAAAAATTGAATTCATATTCATCACAGCGAATGCCACAGGCGACAACTTTTTCTGCTATGCACTTATATCATATCTGAACATTTGACTTCACATTTAAAAACACTACATAAACTTGTGATTACAAAAAGAATCAAAAATAAAAAGGTGTTATTGTATCAGTTTTAGTATATACTCCGTATTAGAAATCTTGATACGTATTTGGATTTATAAGTCTTAATATAAAAACATTGATCTTGATATATTTAGAATTTTTCAATTAGAATTGACATTGATTATTTAATTTTATTCAATATTTAATAATCATTTATTAAACTATATATATAATGTGAAATTGATTTTGATATATATAAACATTTAATAGAAGGTAAAATATATAGAAACAGTTATATATAAACATTTAATAGAAGGTAAAATATATAGAAACAGTTATGAATCATTTTGAAATCGATTCAAAACAAATAGAAGGTGAAATTGAAATTGATGTTGAGTTTGAATTGGAGAGAAGATGATTTAGGGTTCATATTTCATATTTGGGGAAGAACACGTAATGTGAAAATGAAAATGTTATGATAATAGTAACTGACTAAAAAATATTAAAAGATTATAATTAAAATATTTATCATTTTAATATAATGATTTATTAAGTTTATTGAATTTGTGAAATAATAGTATTTATATTTTAGATAAAATTGTGGAAAGAGTTTATAAGAGTTTAAACTGGTTTTTAAATTCAATTAGATTAATTGAATTGGTTAAAATAAACAATTCAATTTACTAATCATTTAAATAGTTTAAGTTTTTTATGGTTCAATTCAGTTCAGATTAAGTATTTGGATCAGTTAACCAAATTTTTGAACACCCCTACATTAAATCACCTAAAGTCTATGAAAATCCGATTGTAATTTTATTCTTTCCTAGCGTTATCATTAGTATACTTTACGAATTCACAAATATTATGCAATTGTTTAATAATGAGTTATTATTAAAGCACATCTACCTAACCATTTTAGTTTTATAAATAAAAAAATCATAGTAATTTAGTGTACCATTCTATACAAATATATAGTTATGAACAAATTTATTTTTTGTTTTTTATGTTTTATTTTATCCTTGAATATCTAATTTAAACTAATGTGAGTTGTGTTTCTTTTTTTTCCATTCCTATTTGCTATCAAACAAAGAAAGATTTATCTGTATCTTATGAATTGCTTCGAATATATCATTAAAGTAAAAACATACGTAGATAATATGTTTGTGACACCATCAAACCAACTAAATAAGTCATAAACTATCCCATAGGAGATGCTAAAACTAAACATGGCATGAATACTTCATTGAATACATGCTGCTTTCACTCTTCAATACGTTACCCAAATTGTCATCAGTGATTACACTGCCGAACCACATTTACAAGCTCTGGCAGCTGGCTTAGGGGCTATCAAAGTATTAAATCGAAACTACCAAGTTATGTATGGTGGCAGTTATTATGATGTTTACAAGTTCTATAATAAGAGTTTTGTAACAAATCAGTTTCCACTTGAAGTTAACTTCACTATCCAATTTCTCCAACTTACACAAATATATGTAAATAGAGAGGATTGTTTCACCACAAATACTATTAGTTTTGCAAAGGTGAAAAGAAAATTATATTTACTCAAACTTAGATTAAAATTAAAGAAACTAGAATGTATTAGCAAAATGAAAACTGATTACTACTTCTAGTCTAAGCAAATGAAAATGAACTACTACTCCAAAATAATAAAAACTTAGATACAATTTAATTAAAGTCTCTAAAAGTAAATTTAGCTAACCAACTCCCACCAACTTAATGACAAGTCAAGTACTACTAAACATTATTTTAACTAATCATCAACCAAATCTCTTCATCTTCACCCTTCAACACAGTGCAAAATCAGCTTTTAATATCCAGTGGGATATTCACAGTCACCATATTCTGCACAAAAAATCACACTCATAAATATATGATATTTGAACTTAAATTAAGGCTTTAAAATAAAAAATAAAGTACATTTAGAATCCAATGTTTCACATTACCCAATCTTTGACTAATTGACCCTTTTACAACAAATTTCGAACTAGTAGTACTTACTACAATTACATTTACCTTTGTCTCTTTGTTATCATAAAAGTACTTTTCACCTATCAATCCAAACACTATAGTACCCTACATTATACAATGTGTTCCCAAAATAATACACTCTACCCAATTAAGTTATGCCACGTGTTATCATAAAAGATTCCCTCTTCACGTGCATACCTTCTAGTTCCACAACCTAGATCACGTTAGCAAAACTAATCTAAACTACGCCGAATATTAGAATCTAAAAAAAACAATGTGAAAACGTAGTTTTAGAATACTCACTAGGCTCTTGCGTGACCACGTACGACGTACCACCGAAATAGCAACTCCCGCCAGCACGTGCTTGTTTTTGATAATAACTGTTAAACGCAAACGAAGCGTGCGAAACCAATGTGTTAGGATTGTAACACGTGGAGTTCGGCTGAATCGAACGGCAATCAGCACCTCCTTCACCACAAGCAAAATCTAAAGCAGCTTGTAGCTTATTTTTATCCGCGTAAGGATTCGCAACGCACCACGTGTTCCCGGTAGTACTCTTCGAAACACCGCCATTACCACCTCCCTCCGACGGAGTAGGCTGGTTTGCACCACCGGCAACCGGTGACGGATTGTCGTGGTAATTTTTAAGCGCCTCCACGGTTAATGGAACGTCGTAAACCTTCTTTTCATTAGGGTAAAACAAACCGAAATTTCTCTCAGAAGTGGGGCCAGGTTTCTGATTTTCATTGAAAAGTGCGAATAAATAAACGGTTAGATCTGCTTTAGGTCTCAAAGGGGTCCCACTTCCAGTCAAGATCTTACGGACGAGATTCCCGTTGTAAGCAGCTGCATTCTCTACACTCGCACCCACCTCATTGCCATCACCTTTCGAAGGCCAGCCTGTCTCTGAAACGACAATGTTCACATCGTCGTATTTCAAACTATTGAGTGCAGCGAAAACGGCGTCGATTTGAGCGTCGAAGAGGTTTGTATATCTTAACCCGTTACCCGGATCCACCTGACCCGGGTTTTGTCTAAATAGAGCATAATCTAAAGAGATGACGTCAGCGTTTGACTCGTAAGCGAAAAAAGGGTAAACGTTTACCATAAGGTAAGAACCGGTTTCGCGGATAAAATCTAGCATGGGTTTAAAAACGGGTTGGATTAACTCGGGTCGGAATGACCCTGATGAGGAAGGGTAAGAGTTACCAAGTGCGGAAAGTGCGATGGGGGAGGAAACTTTAATGTCGGAGTGGAGGTTATGTTTTTGGAGTGCTCTGTAGATGTTTTTCATGGCGGGTACGAGGAACTTTGTGGTGTTGCTGGGATCCACGAAGACTTCGTTACCAACTGCAATGGCTTCGATTTGGGTGTGAGGGTAGTAAGCTACGACGTTTCGTTCGACCCATGACAGAGCAAAGGAAGGTGCTTTTGCGGCTGCGAAGAGTTGTTGGTTTGGGAGATCAACGGTTACTTTGATTTTGGATCCGGATAATGCTCGGAGAACTGAAGGGTCGGTGTCGTAGACTTTGACACGGTCCAGACCTTGTGATTTGAGGAGATGGACTACTTTCATGGCGGAGGGGAGGTTGTTGGCTATGCGACCGTAGTTTATTCCTATGGAACCTCCATCAGAGGGAGTGAGATGGGTGAGGGAAAGTACGAGAAAGATCGTAACGAGGGTGAAGTGCTGCATTCTCTGGTTCTGTTGAGAAACAGAGAGATGAGTTTAGGGTGAAGATTATGTAATGGTTAGAATGTGGGAATGTGTAATGTGGTGTGTTTGTTTGTGGAACAAGTGGGAGTGACGTGAGGAGTGTGTATCTATCTATCTATGATCGATGTATTGAGGGGAACGAGGAAGTGGGGGGTAAAAGGGTAATTTACATCTGTAATTGGGACCCACTATGTGTTTTTGTTGCTGTAACAAAACAAAAGGACGAGTAATAATAGGACCACCTCGTGTTGTGAAAGAAGACTTGGTTTGCTGGCTAGAGCAACATGATTGCCGGGAATTGGTTTTATTTTGTGATGTGTCTCAATGATTTTGTTAAGTGGAGTGAACATGGGTGATATACATAAACTGTGAATTATTCCACTTGAAAACTGTTATAGAAATAGAGCTACTTGCAATGTAGTGGTGATGCATTGATTGAGTCATGGATTATCCAGCTATTTAGGTTGAAATTGATTTAATAACTAATTATATAGACATATTTTCTTAGATATACAATGTTGCAAGAAAAATAATAATTAGATCAAGTCTTGCTTGGCAAGTGTATTCTATGATCAAAATGTTGTTAGATTTATGATAAAAGTGGATGCTTATGATCAAAGTATTGTTAGATTTATGATCAAAGTGGATTCTTAGAGTTTTGACTTGAATCTCCATATATAGAAAAGGATGACTTTTATATTTATTCAATGACTTTGGTAATGATCCTCAAACCCAGACAACGGTTATATCATGTCTTCTTTGTTTTTATTGTGCTTTAGTTATATTTGACTAAGTAAAATAAGATGTGTTTTTGTTGTATGGGTGTGTTTATTCATTTTCACTTAGGATAAATCTAGAGAATTGTGTGGTAGGGATTACGAGATATACATGTCTTTTTGTTTAGGTGTAAGGAATAAAGTAAATTAGGTCTCACATTCCCTTTTCCGAGGTGTTCACCGGTGATTTGGTAAACAATCACTTAATTTTAAATTTATTGTTTGAATGACCAAACTAGTAAATCCTGAAGTATATGTTGCTAAATTTTTTAGAAAAGAAAGTGTGTTAATGTTGTCGAATATTTGTGTTGAATATTTTGAAAATGAATGAATTTGAAAGTAAATGTATCAGCAATTTAGACTAAGTCGAAATTGTAACTTGAATGAATAAAAAATAAGCAAATGTGGATGAAATGAAAAGAAAACTTTATTTGCATAAGTAAAAGTTAGTAGGCAAGTACATTTACTTCAGATACTCATTTCTCGCTTGCGTATGGGTACTTTGAGTTTGTATTGAAGTTAACAATGATTTTGTCACCCTAAATCCTAACGCTAAAATCCTTATTTATAGTACTACAAACTAATTGTCTTCAACCTTCAATTGTCTTATATCTGACATGTCACCTCCGCATGCTTTGCTTGTCTTCGATTGATCTCCACGTGTCTTTGGTATTTGGATAAGATCCAAAACAGTTATTTGGTTTGATTTTGAATTGCTTTGGTCGAATCTCCTTAGATTTGTCAAATTGGTGAATAACCAAATTTTTGGAAATTTCACTAAGTACCAGACAAAATTCTTCATATGTCGAACATTGATGTTTTTCCTCCAATGTCCCTAGTCGAAAAGCATGAAATCTTGTCTTATGTTTGCACAGAAATTTCAGCTAATTCCCTTGTCGGATTAGTATAGTGAAACTTCTTGGCTAAAAAATTGCCCCCAAAAAATGTCACTTTCGATTCATTATGAGAGACACGTGGCATTTTTGAAATTTCACCATTATTCAAAGTTGTGTGTTGACGTCACTGCCATCATGGATATTACCTAAAACGTCTTTTTGAGACGTGCAAGTTCAGAAAAACCATCATGGCTCTGAGTTCCTATGAAAGCGTAGGTCACACACAATCCCAACTTCCCAATTTCTCACCCTTCATGGGACACTTGTCAAAAAGGTTTTTTCTGATTTTATCTACTGTATGAATGGTAGAGGATGCAATTGCCTTCCACAAGGACCTCTCAAACAAAAGTTAAAATGAATGCAAAACGTACCACAAACTCAATGAAAAAGGAACACTCTAACCATTTTTCCCTTGCAAAAGTACTTGAAAGTGAAATTAATAATGTATCCAAGAGTCTCATTGACTTGATGACTATCCTTATATTTGGACTTTCAATCTTGTTCAATCATGACGGTTATCTTTCTCCTCCTCATGTTTTATCATCTTAGGTTGATCAATCCCTAATATGATGAACTTGAGTATGTCTTGTTGAATATATCTTACATCATGAAACACAATACCTTTTCTGACACTTCTCGAATAGAAAACATTAATAATAATTAACACACTTTTACTAATTAAAAGAATCAATAAAATTTAACCTTCTTAGTAACACAATCCATATTTCTTGTCACATAGTCAAAGAAATAATGAGATGTTGCCCGTATTATGCCTTGAGCCTCTATAAATGAGATCACATACTCTCTTCATAGAGTTAAGACATCTATGTTGCAAGATTAATGAATAATGTTAGGTACCTAATCTTGATTGGGTCCTTGATGATTAATGAACCCTTGGTTTCATTTAGGCAACCATTGAAAGGTTCCTTTAGGAACAAAAAGTATCCTAAATTTGCACTTTGCAATAGTGTGACCCTTTTTGCAATAATAATAACAATACAAGTTATGATAAGATTTTGCTATTAGGATCATTTTCAACAAAACTATACCTTCTATAAGGATTATGATAAGGCATGTCATATTTAGAAGTATCAATATTAAAAGTAATCTTAGGTTGTAAAGCCTTATACAACTTGTATTTAAGAGTTCTTGACTCTTTTTTCCAAATATGACAAGTTTCACAACCAAACCATGAAGGTTTGACATCTTCACTCTTATCTTTTAGAATATCTTGAATATATTGCCTTAGAGCCTCCATGTTCTTTTCATTTTCCAAAATTTTAGGTTCTAAGTGGGAAAAGATTCTTTTGTTTGAAGCTAATCTTTTGAAAGCATCTATGACTTGTCTTTGTAGATTTTCAAAAGATTCTTGTAACTGAGAATAAGATAGCTCATGAGTAGATTCAAGTTTAGAGTGACTTACAACCTTTTTCTTCTTTTTGTTTTCCATGAGGAAAATTCGGGCCGATTCTACCCTTGAAGTTAAGATTTCTTCACTTGAAGAGTCGTTCTCGCTTTCCCAAGCAACATACCCTCTTTTTGACTTGCTAGATTTCTTATGATGGCCTTTCTCGTTATCTTTCTTCTTCATAGGACACTCTAGCCTATAATGACCCGTTTTGCCACAATTATAGCATGAACTTATAGGATTAACCTTCTTATTCTCACCTTCCTTTGAGGAGTTAGATAGCCTTCTAGATTTACTTTGGTTCTTTTCCGAGTACTTATCTCCATGGTTCCACATGTATCTATTAAATTTTTTGATGAACAAACTCATATCTTCTTCATCGGAATACTTGTCATATTTTGTTTCATAATTATCTTGCTAATTATGTGAGGACTTTGAGCTTGAAGTTGTTAGATCAATTACCTTCTTCTCTTCCACTTTGTCCTTACCTTTCTCCTTCTTTACCTTCATCTTGTGGTCTTTTTAGTGGCTTTCCAAGCAAAAGAGTTCTTGCTCATGTTCTTCCAATTTTCCAAACAAAGTAGTGAGATCAAGTACTTTAAGATCATTATCCTCTTTGATAGCGGTGACCTTGGATTTTCATTCCCTATTAAGACATCTCAAAACCTTATTAGTAGAAATATCATTGGAAAAAGGCTTACCTAGAGCATTCAACTGATTAATAAGATATGTGAAACTCCTTTGCATTTCGGTAATGGTTTCACCATGCTTCATATGAAAGAGTTCAAACTCTTGATTCAATATGTTGATCCTAGCTTGTTTGACCTCTTTAGTTCCCTCATGGGGAACTTGTAATGCGTCCCACATAGCTTTAGTGGTTTCACAATTCGAAACATGGTAAAATTCATCAACACCGAGTGCAGATATGAGAATGTTTTGTGGCTTCCAATCATAAGACCATAATTTCTTATCATTATCATTCCATTGATTTTCTGGTTTTGGTATGACGACGCCTTCACCATTAGTCATAGTAATTTTATAAGGACCTGTTAGCTGGAAAATTTCGACCCAAGAAGCACGAAGCCAGGTTGACCAATGGACGGTCAGAAGTGGGACCGACGAAGGAGAAATCCAAGAGAGATGGGTCGACGAAAGAGAAAGTTTGTCGAAGTCGAAGTCGAAGGTCAGTTTACCATGGTGGAGTTAATCGTGGGGAGCAGAACGTGGGAAGTTTCCAGCAACATGGGTGATATGCTCCGACACATGGCACATCATGAATGGGTCATAATTTCCTAGCAGTTATTTCTTACTACTATTTAAGAAGATGTAATTTTCATTTCAAAGGGTGATATTTTTAGCATTGCAATAGGAATACACTTGAAGTATCAAGCGTTTGAGAGAAAAAAGTTATCTTCCTACAAAAATGTACTTTTGCTTCCATCTTTATCTTTAAGTCACTTAACTTGTCAAATTATTTTCATTTGCTTCATTCATTTACATTTTTATCTTGTCTTTTATCTTTCCTTACTTTTACTACATTTCTAGTTTGCAAAACATTTCACTTACTGCTCGAGTATTCCAAGCACTTTACCAACTAAACTACCATATACTTAACACATATCAGTCTAGGAATTTGTAGTCGGTCCTGCGAGTAAACCTCTATAGGAAGGCTAGAGATTGTTATAAGAAACAAATTGGCACACCCGGTGGGACACGTTGTGTTTAGTATATGCAACCACGTAGTGGCAAGATAGTGTCACCACAACCACACGAAGAAACGTCTTCGGCGGGAGACACATTGGCATCACAAACAACCGATTTTGGTTCCAGCGTTACACATGCGGTTTCGACTGCATATAGTGGGTCAATTCTAACATCGCGTCAGCCTCAAACATCGACACCGACGATGATGGGAACTTTTGGGCAATATATGTCCAGTTTTACAGTCCCCGTTGTAATACCCCAAAATTTGCCCTACTTTCTTTTAATTTTCCTGACTTATGGTTTTGTTCATTTGCATACTTTTTATATTTTGATCATACACTCATCGACATTTGCATATGGTAACAAATTTAGACCAAAGGTTCGATGATAATGGATTTAATTAGTTTAAGTGGATTTTCAAGGTGGATATTATTTGGTAATTATTCGGGTTTATTTCCCGTATTACTTGTGGTGGGGATCATCTCTTTATTTGAGATTCATGGTTATCAGGAGAGATTGAAATGGTCATCAATTAGTTCAGAGGTTTGCTTGGATTCAAAGGGAAGGACAAAGTTGGAATAAAAGAGAAATTTCATTCAAGTTTAGTGGAAAATATCACTTCTCAAAAGTACTAAATTCATGGGTTAAGCCACTCAAAATTCAAGCAAAAAGTGGTAGAAAAATCAAGGCAAATGCATAAAAATTCAAGTTCAGTTACTAGTGACTCTTTGCCTTACATCCTAACTTGGTACTTTTGCTAAACTCCAACCCCATTGGTCTTTAAATACCCTTAACTACCTATTTCTCCACAAGTCATCCATTTACCTAATTACCCTTAACTACCATAACTTCCAATCTAACCCAAAATTTTCAAACAAACACAAATCTCAACTTCCATTTTTTTCACTCAATCCTAGACACTCTTAACATTTAATCTTATGGTCGAAATTGGTGATCCGCAACTAAGGATTAAATTAACTCTTAACTGTTGATAAACCAATTACTTGAATCATAGTTCAAGGATGATCATTCACCTACCAATTCTATATAAACATATTATTTTTCATATTTTGGGGGTTAACTAACCTAACTTGGAAAATTCATAATTAATCATTATTTTTCTACCACTTTTTCTTCTCAATTTCTCTCGCAATATTTATCTTCTCCATCACCCTCACTAAATTTCATCTTCATCACCCTTTAGAACTTCATATTGAAGTTCTAAAATGGTGGAACTTAGCCACAATCCAATTTCAATAAATCATCAATCAACAATTCAAGCATTATCATCAACAATCATCTTATAAAGTTTATCAAGATTTATCAATAATCATCATCCAAGATTCATCAATTCGAACTTATTCATCAATATTCTGCATTCATGATTCATATTCTACATTCATTCATCATCAAGAATAATTATCAAAGCTTGCAAGTTAATTGGATTAATGAAACTTATTTCTTGAAGTTTTTTGGGTTTCTTTTCGACGCTTCGATTTTCAACACTAACCGGAGCAAATCTCTATTTCGTTGGTAATCTATTATCTCTTCCACACATTTGCTATGAACTATTGGATTTTTGGTTGTTGATTAATTTTAGCTAGTCTTTTGAATGTTGCTTATTAAATAAACACTTATTTTGCATAAAACACATAAACTTAAAAATAGTGGTTTTTAAATTCTTAACCGTTAATTACGTATGAATATATCATTAGAAGCGATTTTTCATCATGATTCTGAATATGTGATTACTTTTTCACGAATCATTATAACAAATGAGAATTGATCGATTCTTTACATACTTTATTTTTCACCTTTTCGCCCGAATCTTCAAAATTCATGGCTCATTTGCAAAATGCCGTCTCATATTTGGATTCCTTGCAAAAAATCAAGTTCGGTGATATATAATTTGCATATTAATTTTTTGATTTATTAATTTTTAGTAGATCAAAATTCAAGATTTTGTGTAATTAATTAATGAACAATTATTGATTAAACTCTGAACTCCCAGAATCGTGACACGTGTCCTATCTCTTTTTCCTTTTTTTCACTTTTCTAGACATCGCCACGTGTTGCAGCATGACTAGTTCAGCATGACATATAAGACAAAACAGCATATAAGACGAAACTGATTATATGGTTCTTTTGGGCCATTAGACTTTATTTTAATTGCTTTTTACACTCCTAATATGAGTTCATTATTCCTTTTGTTCTTGTTTCATTTTTTTAGCTTTATTTTTATTAATTAGGTCATTTAGAGTTTTTTAGGATTAGTTTAATTAAGTTAGATTTTTAAGACTAATTATAATTAGGATTTTAATTAGAATAAAAATTAGGATTAATTAGAATATTAATTGATTTTTTTAGTTTAGTTAGATTTCTACAAATAATTAGGTTTATTTGATTTGATTAAAATAGTTTTCTTAGAAATTGATTAATTTTTAGGTTTTAGTTAGGATATTGATTAGGGTTTAATTTTTTCTTAAATTGAATATTCATGTGAAATGACCATTTTACCTTTAGGGGTTTATTTTGTTGTGTTTAGCCATATAACATGATATGCTTCTTTAGTACTAATTTTGACTTAGAATTTTTAATCAGATTTTTGATTAACCAATGCATGCTCCCTTAGGACTAGAACTTGACATAGTATTTTAATCAAGCCTTGATTAATCATTACATGTACCCTTAGGTTATGTTGATTAAATTCTCATCATTAGATTAAGTTTAATCTTAATTTCCAATTAATTCAAACCTTTCGATTCAAATTGATCAAAAGTAATTTTGATCAATTAAATCCTTTAATATTGTATAATTCCATAGTCTAAATTGAGTGACCAAAAGACCATTAGTCACTTAATAAGACTTTTTTTCTCTAAGTTGTGAAGCTCGAGGTCTCAAGTCAAGATCTTCAATCAAGGCACCCTCAGTCATACTAAGCAGTGGATAATACAAACACATCAAAGGTGGCATCTTCAAGAGCTTGTTAAATCAAAGTTAGAATTGTGTGGCATGAGCCTTAAGTAATAGAGAAGGAATGAGACTAGAGAATTCATACCCCCATTTTGAATATCTTTGGGTATGGGACGAATGACCTAGTGTTTATCGTATTCACCTCTATTCATAGACTTTAGCACAATTCAAATCATACGATTGGAAAGTCTCTCTCTCTCTCTCTCTCTCTCTCTCTCTCTCATCACAAAGCAATGCAACAAGCAAGGACTACGACAATAACTTATCAATCATGACTCAAGTTGTACGATACGAGCCTTAAGCAATGGAGAAGAAATGAGACTGGAGAATTCCTACCCCCATTCTGAATATCTTTGGGTACAGGATGAATGACCCAATTTCTCATTATATTCACCTTCATTCATAAACTTTAGTGCACTTCGAATCGAATAATTGATAAGGTTTTCATCATCATCAGAAACAACAACAAAGACTCTTCTCTAAACTTGAAAGTCAAGATGAGAATTACATGCCACGAGCCTTAAGTAGTAAAGAAGGAATGAGACTGAAGCTTTCTTATACTCATTCTGGATATCTTTCGATGCAGGACATTTGGCCCGTTGCTTATCGTATCCACCTTTACTCATAGAATTTAGTATGGTTCTTATCCAATAACTATCAAGTCTATTCCACTCCTTCAATCAATCAATCATCTCCTCTTGCCTCCTTAATCACCTTGTTTTCAGCCCTAGTGGGTTGAACTACGATTGCTCTAATTTTCTCATTACACAATGAGAATATGTAGGCACGAGGGTTCAAATCCTCCACGAGCATACTTATTTATTATTCCTTCCTTGGGGCATTCTTCCATTCATCTCCATGATGCACTCATTATTCTACATTCTTTCACTTCACGTGATATACCCATTCTTTGAGCCAAATACAATAATCTCTTTGAGTTCCACCTTGTATCTCTTTGTGAATCAAGAGACAATTTGTTTGTCTTGTTAGTCCTCTCGTTGCTTAGACAAACATCTCCTTACTTACTTTGCAGTCGTATACATGCAACCCTTCTTTTTCGGTTATTCCAATACAGTGATACCATATCTTAGACCCCTCATTTGTTGGTTCATACCAGTTTACTCTTGGGTTCACACTTTCACATCTTTTTGGAGTTCAAATCATATTATTCTTTGGTTTAGACCATACTTTGATCACAATTCTTTTCATCTCCCGCCACTAGTTCTTTGAACTACGGATCTCTGAATTCCTCATTGCACTATGAGGATACATAGGCATGAGGGCCCCAATCCTCACCGAGAACTTTATCTATTCTTTTCGTTTTCCCATTATTTTGCAAGTAATCTTTAGATATCACACCCATTCAAGCAAGAACAATCAAAACGGTTACCATGGAGTACCATGGATGTTAGGGGTGCTAATACCTTCCCCTTGCATAACCGACTTCCTTATCTAATATATCTCTCTCCCTCGGGCTTTATTGATGTTTTCCCTTTCCTTCGGAAATAAATAAAGTTTGATGGTGACTCTATTGTATGTTCAAGCATGTGATACGTTCAGGTATATTTCCGCTAGCATCAATTGGCGACTGCTGGGGAATCGCTTCTTGGAGCATTTCCTAGTCACTAAAAGGAGTCGAGCCTAGTTTAGGTTGTTTTCACTTGTTATGGGTGTTTACCGTTATGCTTTACTCGCTTTATTTATCGCATTCTTTATCGCTTTACATATTTCTTATCATGGATATTATCTATTATACTCCCTGTTGGGTTGGGATGGATTACATGAGAGAAAAGCCCTATGCCCGAGCTTGAGTATATACACAGGATATCAATGTGACTAGAGTCGTGTTTGACCTCCGTGGAGTTATTCCGTGATTATGGTTGACACAAGACGTCACACCTAGAGTAGATCCATTTGGGAGCCTCATTGTCCGACGAGTCATTCGTCTAAGGCAATGGTATCTCAAAATGGGTCATTGACTCTAGGAACCTTCTAGGTCGCCTTTGACGACTAAAACCTACCTGTAAGGGGGATATGGGATTTTCTGTAGGAAACCATAGACTCTACATACCTTTATTCTCATGGACGTCTAACCTTTGATCCTACATTTGGGAAGTACACGCAGATTATCCAGATTATTTCATGTTGTTAACATATATTATTGCATATCATTTTTGCATTGTTGTATATATCCCAGTGTTTTGACCCTGAATTATTTGCCACCAGTGCTTTGAATCTATGGGTGTTGCATAATTATTTGCATTCCATCCCCAACATGTGCATTCATGCATTTTCATTTCATACCTACCAACCAGAAAAAGCTCACCTTGTCCTTTCTCCAGCATGAAAGACGACGACTCTTCGACACCAGTAGTTCACAAGAGCTAACAAGTCGAGAATTATGGAAGATATGGAACAAGAGAATTCTACCTACAGGGAAACCTTGAATCAATTCCAAGGTAAAATGGACGCCTTCCAAGGTAAGATGAACATCATATTGGAGTACCTTTAAGCTCAGAAGGATACTACATCCACTTCCGCTACCAATCCTGCTTTTATTGTAGTTACTAATACTATTGTTGTCACCACTTCTATTGATGTTGTTGTGGATACTGTGATTCAAGCTGTGGTAAGCCATCCAATCTGTCAGACAGGTCCTAGTAGGCACGCCATTGCCTACCCCTGGGGGTTGCCTCTGAACTTTACTCCCTAAGCTGCTAATAGGAATGCCTTTGTGCCATATCATTTGTTCGCTGTTCATCCTGTTAATGGGAATGTTGTTGCCCATCCTTGGGGAATGACCACTCACTCTCCTTAAATGGTTAATGTCGGCAACCTTGAGATCAACCTAGAACAAGCTCTTCAAACTTCTGCACCAGTGATTGTTGAGACTCATAATGATAACGAAGATGAATACAGAGGTCCTACCTTCCACTTCCATCTTCCTCCTCGATTTACTTAACCTACTATTCAGAATTTGAATCAAGGTGTTCAGATACCTCCTCCTCATCCTGTGGCATCTTCTGTTTTTGCACCTGCATTTGTGAATTCTGGGGAACCCTATGCTCCATATCAGGGTCGGTATGGTCAACATGTTGGTCAGATGGTAAATCAGGGATTGATGTATCCTCAAGGGTATCCCTAATTTGCTTCTGCTCCAGTCATTACTCAAGCGGCTTCTCAGGGTGTTCAACTTCCCAACCATCAAGTTAATCCTCAGACTGCTAATCATATTGTTGTTGGTTCAGATCATAATAGATAAGCAGACTACCAATTATTAGATGAGAGGATCAGAGCCATTGAAGGCTTTTCTACTTATGGTATGGATGCTAAGGACTTATGCCTAGTTCCTAATGTGGTGCTTCCTCCTAAGTTCAAAGCACCAGACCTACCAAAATACAAGGGTTTAAGTTGTCCAAGAAGTCATGTCATCATGTATTGTAGGAGGATGGCATCCTACATTGATAATGACGAGATTCTTATCCATTGCTTTCAAGATAGCTTATCTGGGACATCCTTAGATTGGTATATGGGCCTAGAATATAGTAAAATCCGATCTTGGAAGGACTTGTCTGAAGCCTTTCTTAAGAAATACAAATATAACCTGGACATGGCTCCCACCAGGTTACAGCTGCAAAATCAAACTTGCAAGAGCAGCGAAACATTCAAAGAATATGCTTAGAGATGGCGTGAGATGGCTTCTAGAGTTAAACATGCACTGATAGATTCCGAATTGGTTGATATCTTTATGAGCACACTCCAAGGCTTGGACTATGAGAAGATGGTTGGTAGCTCATCGTCCAACTTTTCCGACATGGTCACCATTGGAGAATGTATCGAGAATGGGCTGAAAACCGAAAAGATTGCTAGTATTGACAGCCAGTCAGTGGCCAAGAAATCCCAGGGTTTCTCTAAAAAGAAAGAGGCTGAGGAAAGCGCTATAATAGCAAATGCCTACCCTCCAGTTCAGGCACCCATGGCTCTTATGCCATACTACCCTTATCCATACATTGTTGTTGCTCAATATTAGCAACTTGCATACCAACCGCAATATTAACAACCTTCACAGGCTCCAGTTTCTCAGAATTAGCAAGATAACAGAAACCAGAGTCAAGGTCAAGGTAGACGTTATGATAAGAAGCATCCTTAGCGTGACTAAATCCCTGTATCGCATACTCAGTTGCTACCATATCTTGTTCAACAAGGGGTAATTGTGTTGAAAGAGATACCACCAGTTATTTATCCTTATGGTTTGAAGTATAATCATAACGCTTCTTGTGCATTTAATGCCAACTATATAGGGCATTCAACCGAAGATTGTGGGTTGTTCAAGACCATAGTACAAGAGTTTATTGATCAGAAGGTTTTGTCATTCTCTGAGGCGGGACCCAATGTCATAACCAACCCGTTTCCAGACCACTATGGACAAATTGTGAATGTAGTTAGTGGTGAAGATTACTCATACTCAGTTGCTTCTTCAGAGAGTATCAAGGCTAGCAATATCATATTGATTCAATCATGTCTCATTTGTAGTCTTTTCTTGTTTGTTATATGTAGTTCAACTGTAAAACTTGTCTGATTTTCAAATGATAATAATAATGAAATAAACGTGCATGTTTTACTTAAATCTATTCGTGTTCACTCATACTTTATTTTATCAATATCAAACTGTTTGTCAAATAAAATCAAAAGAGAATGATGCAATTAAAAATATGCAAGATCATTACCTGTATGCTTTTGAATAAGACCATGCTGATGATGTAAGGCATTGTTCAATCCCTAAACACCAGAGATATAAGGAAGTTAATCCCTATTCAACCCCTTTGGGCCTTGAAGTATGAGTTTATTTCTTTATACACATACAACTCTCATGTTTAACCAGGGGCAGGGTAGTATTCGGTTAGTTTGAACTTACATTCAAATTTCAGAAAGAGAATATCTCATCAAGTGATCAGTCATATCATATCCCTCTCAAGAGGATGGAATCATAAATTCATAATGGTTCTCCCTGTCGCATCCGCGAAAAACAACCGGCGGGAAAAAGCAAACAAACAGAGCCGCCACCGTGTGTTATTTATCCCAAAGGAGGGAAAGGAAACGCTCGAAGTAAACCTGGAAAGGAAATGGTCTTATGACCGGAGATTACAAGGATCGGGAGTCGATTACGCAAGGGGAAGGTATTAGCACCCCTCACGTCCGTCGTACTCGACGGGATCCACGCTCAGAAGAATAGAATAAGGTTGCTAAATAACTGCTCAAAAAGAATGCACACACACTGGAATAAAACACAGATGGAAGAAGACGGAAGCGGACTCGGCAGGATGTCGCATCCTGGGCCTACGTAGTTTGTCAGAAACAAACATCAGAGTCGACGTAGTTCGGGGAAATGGGGAACGGGCTCGATAGGATATCGCATCCTATGCCTATGTATCTCATCTGGAATGAGAATCAGAGCTACCGTAGTTCGGCTAACGCACGCCGAAACAAAACACAACACAAAGACGCTGAGACGTCAGAGCAAACACGCAAATGGAAACAGACTGCCAATGGCTGGTCTTACGTCCGACTCCGAACAAAAGAGACACAGACAGGAAACCGAATGCCAATCACTGGGCTTATATCAGACTCCACAAACACAACAAATAGGAAACGGAATGCCAATCGCTGGTCTTACATCCAACTCCTAACACACACAAAAGGTTATCAAACAGACAAGCTAATAGGGAGTCTGGAACTCGAGCCTAATAGATGTCAAGCAAACACACACAAAAAAGAAAAGGTTGCTCGGAGAGATCGCGCATGATCTCCTGCCTACGTACCTCATCTGGTATGAGGATCAGGGCGACGTAGTTCCCCTTAACAGGGGAGAAACTCTCTCCTAACCAGAGACCAGGGAATAACAACTAAAAGGGAGACTGCGACTCAAGCCTAGAAGTTGTCATGCAAACGATCCCTATATTGAAGTCTCTAACAAGAGTTTGACTCACACAGGCAGTAAGTCAACTCAAGTCTATCTCTACGTACGTTCAACTTCCTCGAAAGTTGACCATACGACTCCTACAGAAAGGAGATGAGAAGCAAAAACAGATAAACAAGCAGAGGTGAACAGGTATCACACGTTATACGCAAACAAGTGGCTCATACAAGGTTGGGCTTTAGTCGAGGGGTCATATCAACCTCGACAAACAAGCCAACTGGAAAGGTGTCTGAGGCTCTTAACCACTGACATTGACCGTCAGGGTGAGCAGATGAAATGGGAGATGAGGGTTAGACCTCACAGCTCTTAACCCGGGCCTGGGTGAGCTTTAGATCAATGAAGGTGTGGGAGTCCAGAATGAGGAACTCTATTCCACAATGACTGACTTATATACAAGATTTTGGGTGTTTGTTCAAAATGCCTCAGCACGTAGTGCGAGCAAGATGAAAGACTCAACTGAATAGCAGGGGATGGATTGCACATCCCTTCTATCTGCCAATGCCTCTTCACTTAGGAGGTCTTTGAAATACATGGCACAAATATAAACAATCACAAACATTGCCTCTTAAGGAGGGCTTCAGACAGGTGCCTGCCAAAGATAGCAGGTCTTCCAGACTACATGGAGTTCAAGAGATTACCTAAGTGGTATGCCAACCACAAGCAAAGAAAAGCAACTCAAATAATGAGTTAAAGCAGCTAAGGTACCTGTATGAAAAGCTAAACAATCAATATTCACATTCAGACAAACAATCAACAGACAAACCACAGTATTTTCCAATATTCACAACATGCAAGTCATAAAAGGGCACACATTCAAGTGAATCCAACACCAAAAGACCTATAACACAATCAACATTAGTTAATCATAGCAAATAGCCAAGCTCAAATGATGAGGCAACATCAATCATGGAGATGAATGCTTAATCCTGAAAGACAAAGCTCAAATTGTGAGTTCAAACCCCTAGGGCAAAGCCTAGGGTCAAAAGTGAATCAAAAAGTCAAAACAGAACTTGATATGCAACAAGAAGCATCTACAATCAAGCAAGAACATGTCCTAAAAAGGACCAAGTCAAAAGCATTAAGCAAAGTCATTTCATGAGCATGAGAAGGCAAAGGCAATTTTAAAGCATACAATTGATCATCAAGAAACAAAACTCCATATTAAAACAGAAATGACTCAAACAATTCTGGAAATTTTTATGAGCATACAACATGTCAAACATAATTATCATGCCAAAAATTAGAATCAACAGAGGTCATTTGATAAGGCAATGAAAATGAACAAATATGACATCAAATTGTGTGACACACATTGTCACACCCTACAATCATGTGCATAAAACAGAGATGAAAAATGATAAAAATACCAAACCAAGTCTCAAAGGTCAAGCATCATGTTAGGAATCATCACACAAAATTTCATGGCAATTGGATCATTATTGAGCATTTCACACTAGAAAGAATGAGGCAATGTCACATATGCACACATGTTCAATCAACAGTCCACAATTCAAAATCCAGAAATAGTAAAATCATGAAATCACCACCAAAAATTAATAGACAAACACATGAACATTTTGCAAAAAATTGGGAATTAATTGGATGTATTTTCAATTTTTTATGGATTTTAGAAGTTGACATGAAAATATTTGAATTAATGTGGAATATATGTCAAAATGGAGGGAAATGTAAAAATGGTGAGCAATTTGAATATGTGCTGTAACACCCTTCTACCCGAACGACATATTTAATTATATTATCAGAGTACAACATGTAGAAGAGTTTACATTCCTTACAACATAACACTTATTTCATTTCAACATAACCTATATTATTCAATATTTAAAACTTCGCAGCGGACAACAACACAAATATTATAATTCATCATATAACAATTCATAATAATGTTTCAACATTATCTCAACAAAACATCTCAACATTAGTCATCATAAACAACGTAAATAATAATATATTATCTATCGAATCCCATAATCCCGGTGTCACATGACCAGAGCATTTGACTCGACTCTGTAGAATAACTCTACACTTATTCCTGGAACCTCAACAATATCTACTCCGCTTTATCTGCACATTGCTTATCATAGATGAACATAAACACATGCAGAAGGGGTGAGAATTACATTATTAAATAATAATATAACGACAGAAATATAAACATAAATATATTTCACATATACCAACACAGCTCATCATAATCATCATAATCAACATACTCATGAACATCAACAAAACAACATATCAATGCAATGCACACACCCATGCATGACTCAACACGACTCGGTATACCCATTTTGTGACCAACTACAGGATCACCACTCCCAGATTCATCACCATAGAATCCGAGTTCCCCGTAAGGAACCAAGCCTCTCAACAAGCCCGGAGTCAACAACATCATTGGAACTCAGTCCGTTCATCACTAGGCATCGGCCTTTCATGAATGCATGCACACCAAGCATGCATCATAATCAACATAGCAACAACAGCATCATATAGTCATATTATCATCATCATTAACACATTCTATCATAAAAGCATATCACATCATGCCACATAATCAAACACAGTATTATCACACTCTACTAATATCTATACCACTCAAAGCAACGGGAAATGATCCCTCGTATACTATGCATCAGCTAAGTTACCTCGCTCAGCCTAAAAAACCAAAAACTGCACAACAACAGCCAGGAAAGACCACAAGTCTGCCCATACGCGTATTGCCTATGCTCATACGCGTATTGGCCACGCCTGACCAAATCCATACGCGTATTGGCCATTCCCATACGCGTATGCTACGCGTATCACTTCCCCATACGCGTACCACCAGAGACCATTTCACGTTCAAAATTCCATCTTCCTCATCCATACGCGTATTGCCTAGTGCCATACGCGTACCAGGCCATCTCATACGCGTATTGCCTAGTGCCATACGCGTATGACCAGGAACCAGATCTCCAGATCTGCAATGGCTTTCTCTACTACGAGATCTATCCAAATTCATCCTTCCACAGTCCAAATTTCGCACAAAATCACTCATATCATCTAGTACAATTAGTCTCCTATTCGATCTCACAATCCTAACATCATTGCATATAATTTCTACGAATTCCTTCGACTAAAATCCCAATTTCGTTCATACAATATTTCACCATTTTCAGCATAGTATTGTTTAATAAGGTTCAGACCCCTTACCTCTTTGGATTGAAGGAAGCTCTGAGCAGTCTTTGGCCTCCTCCTCTTCCTTCTCTTTCTCTTCAGCGTTTCTCCCCTTTCTCTGACTCTGAGACAAAACACGTGAAAAAAACTGAATTCTCACTTTGGCCTCTTTTATCCAATTTCCACTTTTACCCTTCCACTCTTCATATTCCAATTATTTTATTTATTTAATTATTATTAAAATAAATAATATCTATAATAATAATAATAATAATAATCCAATAATTCAACTTTATTTAATTAAATTAATAAAATAATATTAACTCAATTAAATAATTCTCTTATTTTAATCGGGGTGTTACATGTGCAGCCGGCTGGAATCGAAGCATGGAGGGATCAAAACGCAGAGTTTAAATAATGCGTTGGCGTCCATGTCAAGGTCAAACGCCATGTGGATTGGTCAAAGGAACGAGAGCCTATCGCTCTGCCACTGGACGCATGCGTGGCAATTGACTGGACCAAGCCCTAACCAAAAAAACCGGACGCGCTGGCTACTGTTCACAGCGGCGGTCCTACGGTGGAAACCACCGTCTTCTTCATGAAGACGGTGGATGAACAGTAACGCGTGCATTTTTTTCCAGATTTCAGAAATAATTACACCAATCAACTCGTCTTAGCATGTAGGTCATGAATCCATGATTAATTAAGTCTAAAACATCATGATCAAAGAGAATCGAAGGAAAACTTATTTGCACTCAAAACTTTAATTCACCATAACTTAGTCATTTCTCAACCAAATACCACGAAATTTAGATCAGAATCACCAGCATGCAAAAACCTATCTAATCATGTGCATAAAGTCAAGAATTATGAGATTCGAAATTGGACCAACCTAGAATGGCAGTGATCAAAACAGTGAGTTCAAGGCCTCCAAAGTGTGTGAATCCACTCCTTAACTCTTGTTATGAAGCTTTGTGATTGAATTGAGGCTTGGAGATGCTTGGATCTAGCTCAATTTGCACTTGCCATTGATGTGTTCATATGCTTGACATGCTTCAAACCTTGCTCAAATTCCACAAAAAAATGGATGAATCATGCTCCAAATGTCATGAGGATGATGGATCTATCAAGAAAATGTGTGGTTGTGTGGAGAAAATTTGAATTTGAGATGAGAGAAATTTTGGATGGAAAATGAGATCTAGATCTAGAATGATGAATAATGAACAATTCTGTTATGATTTACCTTATATATGCTCTACTAATCACATCCTAATTACAATTAGCCATGAATTAATTAGGATTAGGCAAAAATAAGGTGTATGACAAATTTTGGAAAATTGGTGGTGCCATGCAAATGCACACGTGAACAGTAACATATCAATGATCAAATCCACTTAAAAACACTTCATGCACATGTTGGCAATGGTATTTTGTTCCCATGATGCACCAAATTCAAATTTGTGAATTTCCCTCCAAAATGGTCATGAATAAGCAAATGATTATGTGATGAAATTTCATGTCATGCCATGAATGATTTGGAAAATATATGTCATGAGGAGCAAAGTGCAAAAAGAGGCACTCAATTTGGAGTTTTGGTTCAAAAGTTATGGCCTTTTGAAGTTTCAAGCACACTTGGCAATGATTTGATCATATCTCCTCAACCATTCATCAGATGCTCATGATCTTGGACTTTTTGGAAATGGGAGAGAGAGATCTTCAACTTTCATATTGGACAAAATTTCATTTGAAGCTTCTTTGATGATGTAAGATCAAGTTGAATTTGGACCAAAATCTTTCCATTTTTGGAAACTTTCAATTACAGGTCACTTTCCATTTTTGGAAACTTTTGATCTGACCTCAAATTCTTCAAGATATAAGTTTGTAATGACAAATGAACCTCTTTTGAGCATGAATGAGATGTTGAAACTCATTTCTCCCCCTCCTTGCCCTCAGTTGACTTTTTGTTGACTTTTATGGGCCCTAGATGACTTGGCAATGCACTGTGGACTTTGAGCCTCAACCACTTGAGGAATTGGCTCTAAAATGAAACCCTGGCTTACACAAGCTCAACATGATACTCATATGATCTCCATCTCAATAGAATGCCTCATTTCCTTGCAAATCCCTAGCTGAAAGAATGCAATTGATTAGGGTTGACTAGAGGTCAAAACCCTAATCCCAAAGAACCTGAGCATGAACAATGAACCCCTTAATAAGGATATAACTATGATGATGATGATGTATCCTTGCAACTAATATAATGCTCAACCTCCTTGAAGAACCAAGAAAACCCTAATTGAATCACAAACCCTCAGATGGTTAGTGATCAATCCATGAGACCCTCAGGCTTGAATCTCTTAACCTCTCTATCTTCTGAAAAAAACTTTGGAGGGTGACCTTCTTATTTTCACATGATATGCAATATGCAAATGCCTAATGTCCTAAAGAATGAAATGCAATATGCTAAGCTAGTCCCAAGAAGAGGATGACAAATTTTGAGGTGTTACAGCTGCCCCTATTCAATCCACTGTGAACCTGTCGACATGAACAGCCTCGGCTTTCAGATGATCAGGGTGAAGAGTGATTGAATACCAAGAACAGACAAACAATTTGCACTCCGCTGGGAAAATAATTAACAATGTCGGTCAGAATCGGCAAAGAAGCAATCTCGAAAGAAAAATCCATCTGGTACGGAGAAAGTCGGCCTGAGTACCGAAAAGAATGTTGACCTGGATACCAAAATAAATGGTAACACAAGAAGCACCATGGCCTGAGCGCCGCTCATCAGTCTGAATACTGAGCATCGGAATCTGGGAGTATTGATATCGGCCTGAACACCGAGAGACGGCCTAAATGCCCGAAAAACTGGCCTGAATGCCATTTCGATCTGAATACCACCTTCGGTCTGAATACCACTTCGGTCTGAATACCGGAAAACTGGCCTGAATGCCATAAGTGCGTCGACCTGAACGTCGAAAACTTCTTCGATCTGAATATCAAAAACTGGCCTGAGTGCCACAAGTGCTTCAACCTGATCGTCGGAAACTTCTTCGATCTGAATATCGGAAACTGGCCTGAGTGCCACAAGTGCTTCGACCTGATCGTCGGAAACCTCTTCGATCTGAATATCGGAAACTGGCCTGAGTGCCACAAGTGCTTCGACCTGATCGTCGGAAACTTCTTCGATCTGAATATCGGAAACTGGCCTGAGTGCCACAAGTGCTTCGACCTGATCGTCGGAAACTTCTTCGATCTGAATATCGAAAACTGGCCTGAGTGCCGCAAGTGCTTCAACCTGATCGTTGGAAACTTCTTCGATCTGAATATTAGAAACTGGCCTGAGTGCCACATCGATCTGAATACCGAAACAACTGGCCTGAGTGCCACATCGGTCTGAATACCGAAACAACTTCATGCCTGGCAGCGTCGGCAGAAATAAGAACATATGATAAATGAGGCGGCACACGGACCAACGACCTATGTTGGGGATAATAAGTCATGAGCATGTCATCCCTACTTAATCCACTGTGAACGAACAAATTGCACTCAGCTGGGGATTATTCTCTTTTTCCCTTTTTATTTGCTTTTCTTGAACCCCAAAACTTTGATTATCATTTCCATCTCCGTCCGACATAAATTCTTCCTCCAATATCGCACTACTGGGGAACACTGTTGATTCAGAATCATGATGCCGATCTCCTCAGAGTAACATCTTCACCATCCGCCGAAACCAACTCTCAAACGGTAACCACGGCTCAAGACTAGTTTATGCTTGCAATGACGATGCATGATTTTTTTAGCGCAATGCTCCATAATCATGGAAATGCTACGCAATTAGCTATGCAATATGCTATGTGTCATACGGTGAACTGACTTTGTGTGTTTTTGCTTTGGAAAGCAAATGTCGCGGTTAACAAGAGTCGCCACCGACTTTTGTTTTATCCAATAAGGAAAGGTGGAAAAGAATAGGAAAGACCTTGATTAGATTTTGGGTTCGGGAGGTACATTATACAAAGGGAAGGTGTTAGCACCCTTTGTATCCATGGTTATCCATGGGCTCTTAATTGCTGGATCACTTATGTTTGTCTGAAAAAGTGTTTGTGAATTGCTTAAAATGTTTTTGAAAGGAGAGTTGAACTTTGTAATGATTCTTGTGCGAATGTATACAAAGTATTTATCTCGTTTAATTTTGAAAGCGGTTTAGAAAAATATAACTTGGTAATGATTCTAGTACGAATGTATACCAAGTGATGATTTTCTAGTAGATGTTTTGCAAAGCGTGATGTATGAAAATGTTTTAGGTTGTGAGTCAGCAATTAAGAGTTATACCTACCCAAGGTCTTTATGGGCATCTCCTATCCTTATGAGGGTAAAACTGTCCTTACTATTGAGAAGTAAGTAGTTTTATCCTTTGGATGTAAAAGGGTCATCGTAGGGTCATCGATTGGTCATTGAAGGCAACATTTGTAAGGATACCTTAGCATTCGAAGGGACAATCATCATTTAACCGTAGGCTACACCGAAGGGTCATCGAGGGACAAAATCATATATTCGAAGGCAACATCCGAGGGACTATGATTTATTTTATAGGGACATGATGATTTAATCGAAGGGTCTTGGCTAAGTGTATCCCCACATTCGCGGGACATGACCGTAATACCGTAATATCGCAAGGCAATAAAGAGAGGGCCAAGATCACATATTCAAAGGCAAGATTTTATAATCAATTAGGTAGTTGTAATCAATTAGGTAATTAGGATGAATCTCCACATTAAAATCACTTAAGTAATTAGGATGAATCTCCACATTAAAATCAATTAAATAATTAGGATGAATCTCCACAAGGGTATCCCACAAATAAAGTGGAATACCTAGCAAGCTACCTTTTCGGGAGTACGTGAGCCCTTACAAAATTCAGCAAACGAGTCAGAATACCAAATCAGGGTGCAATCGAGAATTGCACCACAAAAGAAATCACAACAGTAATAGAGTCAGGTAAACAATGCATGGCTATGATAAAACATGTCAGATAAGCAAAAATCAGAACAGAAAAGTCAGCGACTGTCACGCTCGCTCCTGCCTCACCTAGCGAAGGCTTAGCGAATACTCGCTTCATGCTCGCTTAGCGATGTGCTAGCGAGCGGCTGCGGATTCTGGTTTTGATAACAATACAATTTCAGCAAGCTTCACACCCTATGGCATCCATTATAGAGATTACATGGTTTAAACATTCAAGATATTCATACATACTTAACTTCACATGCAAAACTTAAGATATTTTTATAAATTCAATCATAATGCCATATGCAAATTAAGAACATAGAGCGGTAAGAGTAATGCAAACCTGTTTGCAATTGAATTGCAACCTTGAATTGGCAAGTCCGGTTGAGTTGGGCGGAGGTAACCTTGATGCAGATGAGTTTCCTTCAGGGTTTCCTTTAGGGTTGCTCTGAATTCTCTGGGTTAGCCTCCAGGGTTTGCTGTGTTGCTTCTGTTAGGGTTTCTGTCCGTCTGCCTCTGTCTTCGTCCTCCCTTTTTCTGACTGAAGTTGTGGTATTTATAATGCTCTTTTTGTGACCTAATGGGCTCAGAATGAAGCCCAGAATTTTCTGGTATTCGCAAGCTTCGCTAGGCGAGTGGCGTAGCGAAGGATTCGCTAGGCGAAGGAATTGCTCGCCTAGCGAACAAGCCAGTTTAGGCCATTTCCTGGATTTAGTCATCTGTGAGCTGGGTCTTTGTTCCTTTCAGATCAATGTCTTGCAAAATGAGTTAGAGTGCCTTAAAAATGTCTTGCAAGATTATCGGGCAAATTTTGGGGTATGACAGCTGCCCCTGTTCAATATTCTTGAACCGAGAGAGTTAGAATGGTATATACGTCATTCGTGGTCTGGAGGTGGAAGATTATTGAACACTTAGAATGCCCCAAAAATTTGCACTTGTCAATTAGTCTTGACGGAGATGGGCTTAAAGATGCCATCCATGAGGTTTGATGAGGAGAGTTTCAGAGTGCGTCGTACATCAGACGATTTCCAAAGGCATGGGTGTCATACCGGGTCATACACTAGATCGTATAGCGAGTCATCCATTAGGTTGTCGACTTCGCTGGGGAGTCCGAGTGTGTCATACGCTACTGGGGATAAGGGATCAAAATGGATCATACGCTAGATCGTATCTGAATAGCAGAGTGAACCATCCATTAGGCTGCATCTGAAGAGGTAAAGATCAGAATGGGTCGTACGCTAGATCGTATCTGAGTAGCAGAATGAGTTGTTCATTAGGCGGGTGATTTCACTGGGGATGAAAGATCAGAATGGATTGTATGCTAAATCGTATCTGAGTAGCAGAATGAGCCGTCCATTAGGCTGTATCTGAGAAATAAAGGTCAGAATGGATCGTACGCTAGATCGTATCTGAGTTGCGAAATGAGTCGTCCATTAGGCTGTATTTGACGAAAAGTAGTCGTGCGATAGACTACACCTCGGAATGTACCGTATGCTAGGTAGTATCTGAGGAATGAAGATCCAAATGGGTCGTACGCTAGACCGTATTGGAGTAGTTGAAGGAATCATATGTTAGGCTGAATCAGAATGAACCGTACGTTAGGCTGTATCCGATTGTATTTGCAGTAAATGTCCGGGATGGGCTTAAAGATGCCACCATTAGGAGGATATCAGAGTGCTTATCAGAATGAACATTCATATGGATTACATCTGAAAGATGCATCTGAATCGATAAAGATGCCCGTCTGAATGGATCTTTATTTTGACCGTACCCAGAGGATAGTTAACCTGAAAAATAAAGTTAGCTTCATGCCAGGTCATGATGCATGAGATGTCTTATGCTTCAAAAATAAATGCGAACAATGTATGCATGCGTATGCTGTGAAATGATGTAATGAATGAATTATGCGTCTGAAGAGTTGTTCCTGGCGACTCCACTGGGGAACATAAATCCCCATATTATGATTGGAGATATTTGTATTGATGACCCTTTCTTAGCCGGGGATACTTGATTTCTGTCTGACGGTGGAAACACTCAACAGAGCCCGGCTGAGGATAGAAGAGATGACTAGTCTGTCTGGTGACGCCGACCTCTTCTGGGAAATAGCCGGTTTTTGTTGGGGAAAGGATTTGTAACCGGACTTGTTGGAAAGCATGGTTAGACCTTCTCCTCGACCCTAAAGTCTTTTAGTAATTGCTATTGCTATTTTATGCATGTATTTTCGGCAAACATCAATCATATTCAAATGCATATATTAATTCTGTAAGAACAAAAATTGTTCTACAACAGATTCCTTGATTTTGATGATAACAAAGGATGAAACCAAAAATGGCACCCTAACGAAAAGTTTCTAAGTGTGCAGGGTTCTAAAGAAAGAAGGAAGAAATCTGATGATGTCATCAGATACAAAACCAGATCAGATACAAATTCTCAAAAGATCAGAAGCATCTGATGAGGAAACACGCTCAAGAAGTTCTAACTCTAAGCAAAACAGCAAAGTATCAGAAGCATCTGAACAAGAAGTGAACTCTAGATGTTCTGACTCTGAACAACGCTATCTAAAGAAACTATCTGAACTCACAAGAGATCAACATCAGATACAAAACTCCAAGTTTCTCCAGAAACACAAATACTCTGAGCATGGAATTGCTAATCATGAAAGAGTAACGTTTAAGTCAAGAAAAGATTTGCAAATGGATTTCCTAATTGAGAAAGAGACGTTAATCTCCAATTTCAATAAAGAAAATACTACTTGTGGTAAGTAGTCATTTCAAGAAGAAAAAGTCATCCTGCAGAAGCTATTTATGTGATGGCGTAACTTCATCTCAATATCCATCAGTTTCAACTACTACTTCATTGATCTATATAAAGGATTGCAAATCAACATTTCAAACTACTACACATACAAGGAAAAAATTATACTGAAACATCAACACAAGAAAACATTCTTTCTCTCTAAGATCTTCACGAAGCTTTTGCTTATAACGTGAAAAACTCTTGTTCTTAATTTTGTAATACTTGCTTTCCTAGAAGCACTCTAGTTTACATAAATCTTTCTTCTATTGTTTGTTGATTTCCTCAAGTGACTCTGTGTAGTCTGTATACTTGAGAGGGCTAAGAGATTTTTATCTTAGACGTTGTTTGTAATCTTTCAAGATTAGTGGATTAAGTCCTTGTTGAAGGCGAAATCACCTTGGCCGGGTGGACTGGAGTAGCTTTGTGTTATAAGCGAACCAGTATAAAATCATTGTGTGGTTTTCTTTTTGAAAAGCGCTTATTTTTCAAAACAATTCAAACCCCCCCTTTCTTGTTTTTCTCACCTTCAATTGGTATCAGAGCTCAGGCTCTGTTATTGATTTTCTAATCAAACACTTAACAGTGTAGAGAGATCCATAAAGAGAAAAACTATGGCCCACACAAATGAAAAGGATAGTTACAATGCTAAGCCTCCTGTCTTTGATGGAGAGAAGTTTGATTACTGGAAAGATAGAATTGAAAGTTTCTTTCTAGGCTATGATGCTGAACTCTGGGACATTGTCACAGATGGATACAAACCTCCTGTCCCAGTGGATGGAGCTGAAGTTCCCAGAAGTAAGATGTCAGATGATCAGAAACGAGTTTTCAAGAATCATCACAAGGCCAGAACCATACTCCTAAATGCTATATCTTATAACGAGTATGAAAAGATCACCAACAGAGAAACAGCCAAAGATATACTTGACTCTCTGAGGATGACTCATGAAGGAAACTCTCAAGTCAAAGAGACAAAGGCTCTGGCACTTATCCAGAAATATGAAGCCTTCAAGATGGAAGATGATGAAGCTATAAAGGCTATGTTTTCTAGATTCCAAACTCTTATTGCAGGTCTCAAGGTGCTGGACAAAGGATACACAACTGCAGATCATGTTAAGAAGATAGTCAGAAGTCTGCCAAAGAAATGGAGACCTATGGTTACTGCTCTGAAGCTGTCAAAGGATCTGAACAATATCAGCCTTGAAGAACTTGTTAGTTCTCTCAGAAGCCATGAGATAGAACTAGAGGAGGATGAGCCTCAGAAAAAGAACAAGTCAGTAGCGCTAAAGTCCAGATCTGAAAGACGGAAACCTGACAGAACCAAAGCTCTCCAGGCAGAAGCTGAAGATACTGACGATTCTGAACCAGAAGACTCTGATGATGAAGAAGAGTTGTCCCTACTAACCAGAAGAGTCAAGCAACTCTGGAAAAAGAGGAACAACAACAACTTCAGAAGGCTAAGACCCAGAGGGGATCGATCAGAGTCAACTTCAAAAGGTAAAGCTAACAAAGATATTACCTGCTATGAATGTAAAGAAACAGGTCATTACAGAAATGAATGCCCCAAGCTGAAGAAAGACAACTCTAGAAAAGAAAGCTTCAAGAAAAATACCTTCAGAACAAAGAAAAGATTAATGGCCACCTGGGATGATAGTGAATCTGGATCATCAGAATCTGACTCTGATGAACAGGCCAACGTAGCACTTATGGCTACCACATCCAGCAGCTCAGATGAAGAATCTGAAGAGGTATTTTCTGAACTTTCTCGATCTGACTTAGAATCATGCTTGTCAGAAACTCTTACCTCTTATCAGAAATTAAAACAAAAGTTTAAAAACACTAAAGGCTGTCTTAAAGCAAAATTTGAAGAGTGTAGTGAACTTGAGATAACAATTCTATCACGAGAAGATACAATCAAATCTTTAATGTTAGAAAGAGATGAAGCAAAAACAAAAAGTTTAGAATTAGAAGAAGCGTTGTCTCAAGCACCACAAACTTCAAATAAAATTATTTATAAATATGAAGAAGCCTTTCAAGAATTTCTGAAGAATGGGATAGATAGGAGTATTATGGCATCCATGATTTATGGAGTAAGTCAGAACAATAAAAGGGGAATTGGTTATGATCCTAAGGAAGATAAAACTTCTACCTGTGACCAAATTAAATCTCCTTTTTCATATCACTACACACACACACACAAGAACACAAATTTAAAAATGCTAGAAGACCCAAAGTTATAAGAAACTCTGTGAAAACTAATCTAAAAGGACCCAAGAGATTCTGGGTACCGAAAGATAAGATTATCTATGTTGCAGATATCCTATGCAGCAAAGTTCAGACACCAGTCATGGTACCTGGACTCTGGATGCTCGCGACACATGACGGGAAGAAAGTCTATGTTCCAAAATCTGGAACTTAAAGACGCTGGATTCGTAGGCTTTGGAGGAGATCAGAAAGGAAGGATCAGAGGCTCCGGAACTATTGGTAATGGTACTCTTCCCTCTATATATGATGTTCTTTATGTAGAAGGATTAATGCATAACTTGTTATCCATAAGTCAATTAAGTGATAACGGTTATGATGTAATCTTCAATCAAAAAACATGTAAAGCCATTAATCAGAACAATGGTTCTGTCCTTTTCACAGGCAAGAGGAAAAACAACATTTACAAAATAAATCTTTCTGATTTAAAAGATCAAAATGTTAAATGTCTAATGTCAGTTCACGAAGAGCAATGGGTATGGCATAGACGCTTGGGCCACATTAGCATGAGGAAACTTTCTCAGCTAACTAAACTCGAGTTAGTCAGAGGCCTACCTAAACTGAAGTTTTCTTCAGATGCTCTGTGTGAAGCTTGTCAGAAAGGAAAATTTTCAAAAACATCTTTTAAAAAGAAAAATGCTGTTTCTACCTCTAAGCCTCTGGAACTTCTTCACATTGACTTATTTGGTCCTGTGAAAACAGCATCAGTTAATGGAAAGAAGTATGGACTAGTCATTGTTGATGATTACAGTCGCTGGACATGGGTAAAATTCCTAAAGCACAAGAGTGAGTCTCACTCTGTATTCACCAGTTTCTGTTCCAAAGTGCAAAAAGAATTTGACTCTAAAATTATTAGAGTCAGAAGTGATCATGGTGGAGAATTTGAAAATAAAGATTTTGAAGAATTATTTGATTCAAATGGAATATCCCATGATTTCTCCTGCCCTAGAACTCCACAACAAAATGGAGTTGTAGAGAGGAAGAATAGGACACTCCAAGAGATGGCCAGAACCATGATCAATGAAACTAATGTAGCAAAGCACTTTTGGGCAGAAGCTGTAAATACAGCGTGTTACATTCAGAATAGAATCTCTATAAGACCTATTCTAGAAAAGACTCCCTATGAACTGTGTAAAGGAAGAAAACCAAACATTTCATATTTTCATCCTTTTGGATGTTCTTGCTTTATATTAAATACTAAAGAACATCTGAACAAGTTTGATTCCAAAGCACAGAAAGGTATTATGTTAGGATACTCAGAACGCTCTAAAGGTTACAGAGTATACAACACAGAAACCAAAATTGTGGAAGAATCAATTCATGTCAGATTTGATGATAAGCTTGACCCTGAAAAGTCAAAGCTAGTTGAAAAGTTTGCAGATTTGGAAATCACTCTTGTAGAATCTGATAAAACTCCAGAAGCAACTGTCACTCAGAACTCTGAAGAAATTAAATCTCCAGAAATCCCAAAGAAAGTCAAAAGTCGTATCAATGTATCTGAAGATTTGATTCTGGGAAACAAGGACGAACCTGTCAGAACCAGATCTACCTTCAGGACCTCTGAAGATACTCCTCTGGGACTAGTGTCTCTGATTGAGCCTATGTCTTGTGATGAAGCACTTCAGGATAACGACTGGGTGGCAGCTATGCAAGAAGAATTGGATCAATTCTCAAAGAATGATGTCTGGGATCTCGTTCCTAAACCCAGAGGCACTCATGTCATTGGAACCAGATGGGTTTTCAGAAACAAGCTGAACGAGAAAGGAGAAGTTGTCAGAAACAAAGCACGACTGGTAGCTCAAGGTTATAGTCAACAAGAAGGTATTGATTATAATGAAACTTTTGCTCCAGTCGCGAGGTTAGAATCTATTCGTCTTCTTGTATCTTTTGCTATTAATCATTCTATCAAATTATATCAAATGGATGTCAAGAGTGCATTTCTTAATGGTTATATTTCAGAAGAAGTGTATGTCAATCAACCTCCAGGCTTTGAAAACTCAAATTTTCCAGAACATGTTTTTAAACTTAAGAAATCTTTATATGGACTCAAACAAGCTCCCAGAGCTTGGTATGAACGATTAAGCAATTTTCTTCTGGAACAAAATTTTATCAGAGGGAAAGTTGATTCTACACTCTTCTGTAAAAACCTTAATAATGATCTCATGATATGTCAGATTTATGTTGATGATATTATTTTTGGTTCTGCTAATATCTCTGTTTGCCAAGAATTTTCTAAGTTAATGCAGGCAGAATTTGAAATGAGTTTAATGCAAGAATTAAAGTTCTTTCTGGGAATTCAAATTAATCAAACTCCAGAAGTCACGTACGTTCATCAAAGCAAGTACATTAAAGACGTTCTGAAGAAGTTTGACATGACTGAATGCAACTCTGCAAAAACTCCCATGCACCCAACTTGCATTCTGGAAAAGGAAGAGGTAAGCAACAAGGTTTGTCAGAAGCTCTATCGAGGTATGATAGGCTCTCTTCTCTATCTGACTGCTACTCGTCCTGATATTCTCTTTAGTGTCTGTCTTTGTGCCAGATTCCAATCAGATCCTAGAGAATCTCATTTAACAGCAGTTAAGAGAATTCTTAAGTATCTGAAAGGAACTCCTAACCTGGGCCTGATGTATGAGAAAACATCAGAGTATAGACTCTCGGGTTATTGTGATGCAGATTATGCAGGAGATAGAATAGAACGAAAAAGCACTTCTAGAAATTGCCAGCTTCTGGGAAACAATCTGATATCCTGGGCTAGCAAAAGACAATCAACAATTGCTCTATCAACTGCAGAAGCAGAATATATCTCAGCGTCACTGTGCACAACTCAGATGCTCTAGATGAAGCATCAGTTAGAAGATCTGCAAATCTTTGAGAGTAACATTCCTATCTTTTGTGATAATACTGCTGCTATTTGTTTAAGTAAGAATCCCATTCTACATTCCAGAGCCAAACACATTGAAATAAAACATCATTTTATCAGAGACTATGTTCAGAAAGGGATAGTAACATTGAAGTTCATTGATACTGAACATCAATGGGCAGATATCTTTACTAAGCCTCTAGCTGAAGATAGATTTCTTTTTATCTTAGAACATCTGAATATTAAAATTTGTCCTGAATAAAGTATGGCTCTGAAAAAGTAAAGTGAGACTCTGATGTAAACAAATGTATTTCTGCCTTTGACTCTGATACTTCTACCAAGTTAAGAAGATATCTGAGTTAGAAATCTTCAGAAACCTATCCTTTGGTATTCCTGAAGATCAGATACATCAACACGTGGAGCTCTAAGCGTCTAACCCTAGAACTTCTAGACAGCTGTCAAAAGAAATCAAAGGTCAGAACGTTTGAAATCTCCTAGAGCAGTGTGCGTACTGTTGGGATTAGACATTCATTTATTAGCTGTAATCATTTTTCCCCCCAAATGTGCTATTTTGATTTTTGTGCTAACGCTGGAATGTGTGTCGTTTTGCATGTGTTTTACTTAGAGTATATAAACACTTTTCTCACATTTCACACTTATCACTCTCACTCACTCTAAAACCCTAAACCCTTCTCTCAAGCATTCTCTGCAAGTTCTTCAATCTTCATCTTCTTCTTCACCATGGACGCCCAACAACAAGAAGTCTTTAACTTCTCTCAACAAATGGAATCTAGTTCTACTGCTCAAACCTCAAACACTCAAACTCCAACGGTTACAGGCGTCACCATAACCCCTGTTTACAAAGAACCTCACGTTCTTGACCGTGAACGCCATGTCAACCTTTCAACCCCTTTTGAAGGTTTGGATGTGTTGTGCGAATCGCTTGTTGATTTCGACAACCTAAGAATAAATGGCGTTGATCTAACTGGAGAACTTCGTCAACAAGGGTGGGAAAACTATTTCCAAAGACTTTATGGTCCTATTTACCCACTTCTCGTCAAGGAGTTCTGGAGATTTGCAGATGCAGATGACAACTTCATCGTCTCATATGTTCTGGGGGTGAAGATTGTTATTACTGAAGGGTCTATTGCCTCCTTGTTGAACATGGAGCGAAGTGGAGGAAAAAGGATTTACAACATCCCTCCTAGGTCAAAGCGCATCACTGAAGTCATCAACCCAACAATCTTCAAGCCCAATGTTGAAGGAAATCCTTCAAAGAACAAAGAGTTGCATCAGAACCTCAGAGTGTGGCTGAAGATTATTCTGGGAACCATTCACCACCGTCCAGCCTCTAACTCTTCTGACTACATCAATGCAGACCAGAAATGCATTCTGTACTGCATTCAGAAGGGTGTGAAGATCTCCCTCCCTGTTCTCCTTTTCAGATATCTGAGAGATTCGGTCAGAGAAACCAGAAACAACATGAAGCCCAGATCCTACATTCCTCTGGGAAGATTGCTATCTGATGTCTTCATTGAGCATGGACTGGTAGACCATCTGGAAAAGACCAAGCTGATGGATGATCTGGCAATAGATGTGGGGAAGCCTCTGAATGCCAAAAACCTCAAGAGTATGGGGATAATCAAGAAAATTCAAGTCAGGCCAACTCTGGATACATCCTGGGATAGTTTGAAAGATCAGAGGAAGATGCCTCATGGCCTTGCCAGATTCTTCAAAAATGAACCCAGAGACGCTGTAGCTATCTATCTTCATCGTCTGCTGGAAGAAGGTGTTGACGTCTCTGATTTCAGCCTCGACGATTGTCTGGACTCTGAAGAAGACTTCGTCAGATACAAGAGAGGTCTTTCTGAGAAGAAGATAGCACCTCCGGCAAAGAAGGCAAGACTTGGAGAAGCCTCTGGAAGCAAAACTTCAGATCCTCTGAAGACTTCATCAGAAACTGGTATGTCTGTTCCTCCTGTTACCTCTAATCCTCTGATGGCTTCTTCTAACCCTCTCTCTTTACAACCTATTTTTACCACCTCTGATATTTCACCCTCAATCACCAGAACCTCCCAACCTACACCAGTCCTAAATATAGCCCGTACTTTCATACCTCCCTCTAAACCTGCACAAACCCACCAAAGCACTTCATCTTCATCCTCCTCAGAACCAGAATCACCCCCATATGCTTCCCTCTCTTCTGACCCTGCATATTCTGACCCTGATTCCCCAACCATAGCCACACTTTATGCTCATAAACTTGCTTCACAACAACAAATACAAACACAATCTGAAGCAACCTCACCTCCACCACAACAAACAACTACCATACCTTCTGAAAACCAACCCTCTGACCATCCCACTTCTCATATCAACCCACCAAACATCTCCGCTGAACCAGAACCAGAATCCGAACCTTTAGATTTAAACCCTCTTTACGCTTCACCCCAAACATCTGAACCTCAACCAGAAGCAGAATCTGAACCCCAACCTGAATTAGAATCTGAACCTCTCACTTTAAATCTCAGCCCTCCAAACTCTCCACCTCACACCTCTGAACCAGAACCTGAACCTGAACTTTCTAAGCCTACCCTTAAGGAAGCCATCTTGATGATTGCAGAGGCTTCAGTTCAAAAGGTCGATTCTCTGGTCACTAACTCTGAAATCAGTGATGATCCTAAATCTGTAAGGACTCACTGGAACAGAGTCATTGGCTGGATGACATCTGAGGCCTTTAGACTGAAGGGCATCTCTGAACAAGTCAGAAATGGCTACATCAAAGATGCTGAGGCAAGACTCCAGGAGAGACTTGCCAGAGAGGCTGAAGCCAGAAGGCTGGAGGAAGAGAGAATTGCAAGAGAAGCAGAAGAAGCAAGAAGGCTAGAAGAAGAAAGACTTGCTAAGGAAGCTGAAATCCTAAGGGAAAAGGAAGCTGAAGCTAAGGCTCTGGCGGATGCAGAAGCACAAGCTGCTGCAGAAGCTGAAGCTCAGCAGGCTCTGACTCTGGGGGAGTCCTCTTCTGTGATCCCTATGGTTCTTCAGACTCTGAAAGAACTCAAGCAAGATCAGAATGAATTCCGGGCCAGAATGGACAAGCAAGATACTGTCAACGACAACATCCAGAACATGCTTGCAATGCTGCTTCAGAGAATGCCTCCGCCTCCGAACCCTTAGGCACTTAGGATTTATTTTTTTGCTTGCCTGTTGTCTTTGTTTTTGCTCTCTCTCTGAATCTGATGTTTTCTTGTTGCCTTTGTGCTTTTATATGAATTTCAGTTCTTCTCTTTACTTATTTTTTTTACTATGTCTTTTTGATTCTGACAAAAAGGGGGAGAAATTATTAATAGCTCTGATGAAAACATTGTCTAATACCTTAAGCATTCTGCAACATATTTTTCTTAAAAATAAAATTATCTAACTTGGACTTAAGAAATTGCAGAAAGTTTCAGAAACCTCTGTACTTAAGAAACTCTGGTAAGAACTTCTGAACTCCCTAAGCACTAACTCAGGGGGAGCTTCTGTCTATCTGATCTAATATTATTCATGTTTCATCTGCTAATTAAGGTTGTTTTGTCATCATCAAAAAGGGGGAGATTGTAAGAACAAAAATTGTTCTACAACAGATTCCTTGATTTTGATGATAACAAAGGATGAAACCAAAAATGGCACCCTAACGAAAAGTTTCTAAGTGTGCAGGGTTCTAAAGAAAGAAGGAAGAAATCTGATGATGTCATCAGATACAAAACCAGATCAGATACAAATTCTCAAAAGATCAGAAGCATCTGATGAGGAAACACGCTCAAGAAGTTCTAACTCTAAGCAAAACAGCAAAGTATCAGAAGCATCTGAACAAGAAGTGAACTTTAGATGTTCTGACTCTGAACAACGCTATCTAAAGAAACTATCTGAACTCACAAGAGATCAACATCAGATACAAAACTCCAAGTTTCTCCAGAAACACAAATACTCTGAGCATGGAATTGCTAATCATGAAAGAGTAACGTTTAAGTCAAGAAAAGATTTGCAAATGGATTTCCTAATTGAGAAAGAGACGTTAATCTCCAATTTCAATAAAGAAAATACTACTTGTGGTAAGTAGTCATTTCAAGAAGAAAAAGTCATCCTGCAGAAGCTATTTATGTGATGGCGTAACTTCATCTCAATATCCATCAGTTTCAACTACTACTTCATTGATCTATATAAAGGATTGCAAATCAACATTTCAAACTACTACACATACAAGGAAAAAATTATACTGAAACATCAACACAAGAAAACATTCTTTCTCTCTAAGATCTTCACGAAGCTTTTGCTTATAACGTGAAAAACTCTTGTTCTTAATTTTGTAATACTTGCTTTCCTAGAAGCACTCTAGTTTACATAAATCTTTCTTCTATTGTTTGTTGATTTCCTCAAGTGACTCTGTGTAGTCTGTATACTTGAGAGGGCTAAGAGATTTTTATCTTAGACGTTGTTTGTAATCTTTCAAGATTAGTGGATTAAGTCCTTGTTGAAGGCGAAATCACCTTGGCCGGGTGGACTGGAGTAGCTTTGTGTTATAAGCGAACCAGTATAAAATCATTGTGTGGTTTTCTTTTTGAAAAGCGCTTATTTTTCAAAACAATTCAAACCCCCCCTTTCTTGTTTTTCTCACCTTCAAATTCGAATTAAATCAATGGACGTTTACGCAAACAAAACAGAGGAGGTAAAACAACAGCGTCTTTTTGGAAATAAAATTGTATTGATTTTGAAAGAGGGCCTATAAACAGGCAATTCGTGTACAAGGAGACAGAAATCCTAGTAAGAGGAAATCGTCAAGAGAACAAAGAGAAAGCTATGCCGAAAAGTCCTATTGATTTTAATTCCACTACTGTCATTATGTCTTCAAGCCTCTCATCTCCTGCTGTCGGATAAAAGTGATTGGCTTGTTCAGTCCCTTTGACTTGGGTGAAGCTGACCGAGAACGGGACATAGTCATACGCTTTAATCCCTAATTTTGCCTGGACCCCCTTTTCAGGTTTTCAGTCCACCAGGATACCCTTTTTTTGCCCAAGCCGCCTTTTCAGGTTTTCGACTTGCCGGGTGTACGTTTTTATATTTTTATCCCTAATTTTTGCCCGAACCCTTTTGGTTCGCCGGGATGCCCTTACTTTTGCCTAGGTACGTCGACCTAGCGGGTCTCTTTTATGCGTAGTATCTTTTAACTATGTCTGCGTTTACGGGATGTGGGAAGTCTTCACCGTCCATTGTAGCAAGTATCATGGCTCCACCCGAGAATACCTTCTTAACTACAAATGGCCCTTCGTATGTGGGAGTCCATTTGCCTCTGGGATCACCTTGTGGTAGAATGATACGCTTGATTACCAAGTCGCCAATTTGATACACCTGTCTCTTGACTTTTCTATTAAATGCATGGGTCATGCGCTTCTGATATATCTGCCCATGACAAACAGCCGCAAGTCTCTTCTCATCAATCAAATTTATCTGATCGAGTCGAGTCTGAATCCACTCATCTTCCTCTAAGCCCGCCTCTTTCATGATTCTTAGAGAGGGAATCTGAACTTCCACTGGTAAGACAACTTCCATTCCGTAGACTAAAGAGAAAGGAGTTGCCCTTGTCGAAGTTCGCACTGAGGTGCGATAACCATGGAGAGCAAACAGTAACATCTCATGCCAGTCTTTGTATGTTACTGTCATCTTTTGTATGATCTTCTTAATATTCTTATTAGCAGCCTCCACGATGCCATTCATTTTTGGCCGGTACGGAGAAGAGTTATGGTGTTTTATTTTGAACTGCGTGCAGAGTTCAGTAATCATCTTGTTGTTCAAATTAGTACCATTGTCAGTGATAATTCTTTCAGGGATGCCATACCGACAAATGAGAGTATTCTTGATGAACCGTGCCACCACATTCTTGGTGACAGAAGCAAATGAGGCTGCCTCTACCCACTTTGTAAAGTAATCAATAGCAACAAGAATGAAACGATGTCCGTTAGAAGCAGTAGGTTTAATCTCTCCAATCATATCAATGCCCCACATTGCAAAGGGCCAAGGGGCTGTCAACACGTTTAATGGAGCAGGAGGCACATGTACTTTATCCGCATAGATCTGGCACTTGTGACAGGTTCTGGAGTGACGGTGGCAATCAGCTTCCATGGTAGACCAATAATACCCTGATCTCAGAATCTTCTTGGCCATCGTATGTCCACTAGAATGAGTCCCAAAAATACCGTCATGTATGTCTTCCATAATCTTTCCTGCTTCCTTTTTATCCACACAGCGAAGCAAAGTCGAATCATGATTACGTTTGTATAATACTCCATTACTCAAAAAGAACTTAGCGGAGAACTTCCTCAAAAATTTTCTGTCATTGATGGATGCCCCTTCAAGGTATTCCTGAGCTTCTAAATATCTTTTTATTTCGTGGAACCAAGGTTTCTCTCCTTCATCAGCGTTAAGTTCATAACAATATGCTGGTTCATCTAATCGTTCAATGGTGATCCTAGGAGCTTCACTGTCCCCTCTGACTCTGAACATAGATGACATGGTAGCCAATGCGTCTGCCAATTGGTTCTCTTCTCGTGGAATATGTTCGAATGTAATCTATTCAAAGTATGGGATTAATGTCAACACCCGCTCTCGATAAGGGATGAGATTCGGATGTTTAGTGTCCCATTCTCCTTTGATTTGACTGATTACTAATGCTGAGTCTCCGTACACACTCAAAAACTTGATTCTTAAGTCTATAGCAGCCTTGAGTCCCAAAATACACGCTTCATACTCAGCCATATTATTGGTACACTCAAAACATAGTCTAGCAGTGAAAGGCGTATGGCAACCCTTGGGGGAGATGATTACAACACCAACACCATTGCCCAATGCATTAGAAGATCCATAAAAAACCATAGTCCATCGGGATCCCAGTTCGGGTCCTTCATCCGGTCCAGGTTCTTCATAATCAGTGACAAGCATGACATCCTCATCTGGGAACTCAAAATTCATAGATTGGTAATCATCCACCGCTTGATGAGCCACATGATCAGCTAGCACGCTTCCTTTGATTGCTTTCTGAGTAGTGTATTGGATATCATACTCTGTTAAAATCATCTGCCATCTTGCTATTCTTCCGGAGAGAGCAGGTTTCTCAAATATATATTTGATAGGATCCATCTTAGAAATCAATAAAGTGGTATGATTCAACATATACTGTCTTAGTCGGCGAGCAGCCCAAGCCAAAGTACAACAAGTTTTCTCAAGCAGTGAGTATCTTGTTTCACAATCGGTAAACTTTTTGCTAAGGTAGTATATGGCGTGCTCTTTTCGACCAGACTCGTCATGTTGCCCCAACACACACCCCATTGAATTTTCTAACACGGTCAAATACATGATTAGAGGTCTTCCTTCAACTGGCGGCATCAAAATTGGAGGTTCTTGGAGATACTTCTTGATTTTGTCAAAAGCTTCTTGACATTCATCATTCCATATCATCTCTTGATTCTTTCTCAGTAATTTGAAGATGGGTTTGCAAGTAGCGGTCAAATGAGAGATAAACCGGGCAATGTAATTCAAACGTCCCAAGAAACCTCTGACTTCTTTATCTGTACAGGGAACTAGCATTTCTTGAATAGCTCTCACCTTAGCCGGGTCAACCTCAATTCCTTTACCACTGACAATAAAGCCCAAGAGTTTCCCGGATCTTACTCCGAAGGTGCACTTGTTCGGGTTCAATCTCAACTTGTACCTCTTCAACCTCTCAAACAGTTTGTGTAAATGATTGAGATGTTCTTCTTCAGTATGAGATCTGGCTATCATGTCATCCACATATACCTCTATTTCGTGATGGATCATATCATGGAACAAAACCACCATAGCACGCTGGTACGTTGCCCCTGCATTCTTTAAACCGAATGGCATTACTTTGTAACAGAAAGTGCCTCATTGCGTCACAAACGTAGTTTTCTCCATGTCTTCAGGTGCCATCTTAATCTGGTTATAACCTGAGAATCCATCCATGAATGAGAATACCTTGTGTTGAGCGGTGTTATCTACCAGAACATCAATGTGCGGAAGTGGAAAGTCGTCTTTGGGACTCGCTTTATTCAAATCTCTGTAATCTACACACATTCGCACCTTACCATCCTTTTTTGGCACTGGTACCACATTAGCAACCCATTGAGGATAAGAAGTAACAGCCAGAAAACCTGCATCAAATTGTTTCATAACCTCGACTTTGATTTTCTCAGACATTTCAGGACGCATGCGACGAACCTTCTGCTTAACAGGATGACAATCTTCCTTCGTTGGCAGCCGATGCACTACTATATCAGTATCCAGTCCCGGCATGTCTTCATAAGACCAAGCAAAAATCTCTACATAGTCATGTAACATCTGAATCAATCTTCCCTTGACACTGTTTTCCAAGCCTGCTCCTATTTTGACTTCTTTCTTGTCCACTTCGGTACCCAGATTTACAGTTTCAATTGATTCCTCATGCGGCTGTATAGTCTTTTCTTCTTGCAGTAACAGTCTGGCAAGTTCTCCAGGTACTTCACAACCTTCCTCACTTCCATCCTCGGCTTGGTAGATCGGATTTTCAAAGTCATAATGAACAGTAGCAGAATTATTATCAACAGGATCCAGAGTGGATATGGATCTGCAATTTGTTACGTGAGTGTGTGTAAGAAAACATAGCTTGTTTGGAAGGTGACGGGAAAGATAAAGAGCGCAATATTTGAATGCAAAAAGTCCATTGATTTATTGAACGTAAATATGCTTATGAAATGACAAACCCTTAACAAATTAGCTATTGTGCCCCGGGCATAGACACAATGCTTTAAGAAGTTCAATTGTAAAAATTAAAAATTGCAACATTAAAATAGACAATAACAATTACTCCTGACTAAAAGAAATCGGGATAGTGTCTTCAGCCTTCCAATTATTGAGTCCGTCACCAATTGTTGGGAAAATCCAGCTATCCAGGTCGCAATCGCTGTCGGCATCTTCTATAGCATTAATCTGATCCTTGACTACCTTTTCAGAGCTAAATCCCAGGCCAAATCTATCAGACTTGTACGGTACATCGATTAGTTGACCCCAGCCAGTACGACCAACCTCTTCAACCACGACTTGAGCGTCCTTCAGAGAAATCATAGCAGGAGGAGCACGAATAACCTCGGGCACACAGGAAGTTGGCTTAAGGACAGGACTAGGCGAAGGAACTACTTCAAATGACTGAGAAGGAGTCTCGAAGAATTCACCATCCACCTCGACGTATCTAAAGGTATGCACACTACTGACAATATACTCTTCTTCCCCACACACAGTGACGATCTTACCTTCTATTGGATACCTCAACTTTTGATGGAGAGACGAAGCTACAGCACTTGCCCCATGAATCCAAGGGCATCCCAGCAAGCAGGAATAGGCAGGACGAATGTTCATTACATGAAAGATAGTGTTGAAAACTTGAGGTCCTATCTTGATAGGGAGAACCACCTCGCCATGGACAACGCTCTTCGCACCATCGTAAGCACGTACCACAACGTCACTAGGTTTCAGTTCACCGCTCTTACAATCAAGTTTATCGAGCACAACTTTAGATAGCACATTCAAAGAAGAGCCATTATCGATCAACACATGAGCCAAGGTGATCCCCTTACACTCAATAGAGATATGCAGAGCTTTATTGTGATTCTTTCCTGCTGGTGTCAGGTCAGCATCGGAAAAGCCTAGGCCATTGTCAACAGTCAAGTGAGCAACATAATTTTCGAACTGATCGACAGATGTCTCCTAAGGTACATGAGCGGTCTTCAAGAATTTTATCAATGCATTGGCATGAGATTCAGAAGATAACAACAAGGATAACATCGAGATCTTAGACGGGGTATGCCCCAACTGTTCTACCACATCAAAATCACTCTTGCGGATGATTTTCAGTACTTCTTCCATTTCTTGTTTGGCAATATCTTCAGTAGTAACTTCGACCGGTGTCTCTGACTGAGAAGGGTTGACTGGTTCCTTTCCTCGAGGTTCAGGGACGGGAGGTGAGATTTCTGGAGAAAAGATCCTTCCACTTCGAGTAATTCTACTAGTCCCAACAATGTCAACGTCATTAGGATTAGCAGGATTATCATCTTGCTTCACGCCATGGATGTAAATATCACCTCCACAATTCCACGGAATGGCTTTGCTTGAGGAATACGGTACTGGGCCAGGTGCGGTAATGATTAGGGGAGTTACCTTGGGCTCGGCAGTGATCTTCACAGGCACTCTAGTAGCGGTAATCTTCACTGGAACTTTTGACCTAGCGATCACAGATATTTCTTCAATAGGACTTTCCACCTTAGGAATCTTTTCAAAGATAATTGTACGATCGTCCATCAGCCGTTGAATACCATTTCTCAACTTCAAACAATCATTGGGTCGGAGTATACAGAGATCGCAATTTTCAGCACAACCTGGAAATAAACCAGTTTGCAATAAATTCTTCTTGATGGTCAGGAGAGGAGATGCTAAGTCAGCTACATTAGAAAGGTGAGAATTGTCATCCACAGCATTAACAGTCTTGTCATGGTTAGGCATAGGTGCAGTGATGACATTAGGAGTCTCTGGAGGATCAAATTCAATTTCTCCAGCCTCGATCATATCCTGAATCTTATTCTTCAATAACCAACAATCGTTTGTATCATGCCCGGGGCTATCGGAGTGATATGCACACCTGGCATTGGGATTATAACGAGGAGAAATAGTGTTGGGATTCGTAGGAGGATCTCTGAGGGTAATCAACTTCGCTTTCAGCATACCCTGCAGTGCCTGTGCTAACGTCATATTGATCTTGGTAAACTGCCTTCTTGGCCTGTCTTGTCTGTGCTGGAAGTTTTGAGATGGCGGTGCTGCAATCGTAACTGCTCCAATGGTATGGTCACAATTCACTACGCCAAAAATGACTTTTAACAGCGCATCTTAGACAGCGCTTTTAAAAGAAAGCGCTGTCTAAGGTTAAAATTAAAATAAAACACGGAAAATGTTCCAAAAAAATAATGAAAGCGTTGTCTAAGGGGGGGTCTTAGACAGCGCTTTCTAAAAGCGCTGTCTAAGACCCCCCTTAGACAGCGCTTTTAGAAAGCGCTTTTAAATATAGACCTTAGTCAGCGCTTTTGATAAAGCGCTGTCTAAAGTCTTTAAATTAAAAAAAAAATTAAAACCAAAAGCGCTGTCTAAGGGGGGGTTTAGAAATCGCTTTTGGAAAGCGCTGTCTAAGGCATACCTTAGAAAGCGCTTTCCACAAAAGCGCTGTCTAAGGTCTAATTAAAATAAAATTTCAGACTCCATTTCAGTTTTCGTTCTCTGTTCTTTTGTTTTCCCTCCTGCGAACGTTGAAACCCTATCAGCGAAAACCATAACAGCGAACACGAATACACTTCCATTTTTCGGTTTCAATCATTGAACGTGTTTGAAGAATCGTACGTGTCTCGACATTTGGGTGTTGACTTCGTTTTTCGTTTCTACTGTTCTTCATTTCTTGCGGTATGTTCTTCAATATTTCTTCATTTCTTCGTTTCTACTGTATAATCTTGTTGAGAATGTTGAGAATGGATTAATCTAATTCATCATGTTATCGATATTCTAATATGATTTTTGAAATCGCAAAGTTTTAATTGAATTCGTCCCTTGGTTGGTATTTGCAGTGACTGGAATTAAATTAAGTTGATAATATCTGGGATGAATTTGAAAGTGATTGAATGATTTTAAGGATTTATTTCATAGCAGATCCCCCACAGAGAGAGGGAGGGACTTGATTAACATTTTGCAGTTTTAGGGATCATTTTGAAATATTGATAATATGGGTGAATGGGGATGAGATTGATAGAAAGCTACAATTTCAAGAACCAAATTGGATATTTACATGGTGTTTTTTTATTAATTTATTAATTGATTTCAATTTACTTTTCTTGCTACAAAAATTATAGGTTCTCAGAGATGGTCGCTGGTCTGAAGAAGATGCTGCAATTTTAGTCCCAGGTGACATAATCAGCATTAAATTATGAGATATCATTCCTGCGGATGCTCGTCTTCTTGAGGGTGATGCTTTGAGTGTTGATCAGTCTGCTTTAACTGGAGAATCTCTTCCGGCAACAAAGAATCCCTCAGATGAAGTCTTTTCTGGATCAACTGTTAAGAAAGGTGAGATTGAAGCAGTTGTTATTGCTACCGGAGTGCACACATTTTTCGGTAAAGCTGCTCACCTTGTTGACAACACCAATCAAGTTGGTCACTTTCAGTCCTCACAGCAATTGGTAATTTCTGCATTTGCTCAATTGCTGTTGGAATACTGATTGAGCTCGTTGTCATGTATCCGATTCAACACCGCAAGTATAGAGATGGAGTTGACAATCTTTTGGTTCTTTTGATCGGTGGAATTCCAATTGCTATGCCAACTGTTTTGTCTGTTACTATGGCTATTGGTTCTCACAGGCTTTCTCAGCAAGGTGCAATTACAAAGAGAATGACAGCTATTGAGGAAATGGCAGGAATGGATGTTCTCTGCAGTGACAAAACCGGGACTCTGACCTTAAATAAGTTGTCTGTTGATAAAAATTTGATTGAGGTTTTTGCTAAGAATGTAGAGAAGGATTATGTTATCCTTCTTGCAGCAAGGGCTTCTAGGACTGAGAATCAGGATGCAATAGATGCTGCAATTGTTGGTATGCTTGCTGATCCAAAGGAGGTAAATAAATATGCTTAAATGCTCTATCATTTTTATAGTTTTTTTATCAGTAGGAATCGAACTGCACATCAACTACCTGCGCTAGACCCCAGTAGTCTATATTTCTGATAGTGACTTGTAGGATGAAGATAAAAGAAAATCTAACTTCTAGTTTTAAATTGCACAGGCACGAGCTGGTGTTAGGGAGATTCATTTTTTCCCATTCAACCCTGTAGACAAGAGAACTGCTTTAACCTACATTGACTCTGATGGAAATTGGCATCGATCAAGCAAAGGTGCTCCTGAGCAGGTAAAATATTTGTTTTGATGGAAGTGGTGCCACCATATGATTATGATCATGAAGATACTGATCGATATTTTTTCCTGGATTAGATATTGAACCTCTGCAACTGCAAAGAGGATGTCAGGAAGAAAGCTCATTCCGTAATTGACAAGTTCGCCGAGCGTGGACTCCGTTCTTTGGGTGTTGCTAGACAGGTCTAGAAATTTGATATTACTGTTAGCATTTATCGTTTATTCGACTTATTTGAATATCCTAATTTTATTTCTACCATTGAATTATCTGTTTATAACAGGAAGTACCTGAGAAAAATAAAGATAGCCCTGGTGCACCATGGCAATTTGTTGGTCTGTTACCACTATTTGATCCTCCTAGGCATGATAGTGCTGAAACCATCATAAGAGCTCTGAACCTTGGTGTGAATGTTAAGATGATTACCGGTAAGATTTGACGTTCTTACTTTCTTGTAGTTCACATTTCATATCATAAATGAAATCATGTAGCTTAACCATTGTTTGGATTTCACATTCTCTAGGTGATCAGCTTGCCATTGCCAAGGAAACTGGCCGAAGGCTTGGGATGGGAACAAACATGTATCCATCTTCGTCATTACTCGGTCAAAGCAAGGATGCTGCTGTTGCAGCTCTTCCAGTTGACGAGTTGATTGAGAAGGCTGATGGATTTGCTGGAGTATTTCCTGGTAGGTCCTTCATTATGATGATGATAATGATAACATCATCAATTACATTGTTTTCAATTATTTCAAACATCATGGAACTTCTGCATCTGTTAACTATACAATTACATTTTGAAAACATGTTAATTGTTTTTATCTCCTCTTGTGACATGGTAGAACACAAATATGAAATCGTAAAGAGGCTGCAAGAGAGGAAACATATATGTGGAATGACAGGTGATGGTGTCAACGATGCTCCTGCGCTAAAGAGAGCAGATATTGGAATTGCTGTTGCTGACGCTACAGATGCTGCTAGAGGTGCTTCTGATATTGTCCTTACTGAACCCGGTCTAAGTGTTATTATTAGTGCAGTGCTCACCAGCAGGGCAATTTTCCAAAGGATGAAGAATTATACTGTTAGTTTTCTTCCTTGCTTGATTTAATTGCTTAATTTCATTTAAAAATCTTTAGCATTCTAAACACAGAATATTGATTGTTGCAGATCTATGCTGTGTCAATCACCATTCGTATTGTGGTAAGTGCAAAAATAGTTTAATTCCTAAGAAAATGTCAACTTCTTTTCTATACTTATATTCATGGTTCATACAATTCATGTGATCTATTCTTCATTTTACCAGTTTGGTTTCATGTTCATTGCGTTGATCTGGAAGTTTGATTTTGCACCCTTCATGGTGTTGATTATCGCCATACTGAATGATGGTGAGATAGTTTCTTATTGATCTTCATAGTTTACTTCAATCATCTGTGAAAAATATTAATTTAAGTTCCTTCACCCTTATGCCACTAGGTACCATTATGACAATATCCAAGGATAGAGTGAAACCATCTCCACTACCAGACAGTTGGAAATTGAAAGAGATATTTGCTACCGGTGTTGTGCTAGGTAGCTACATGGCATTAATGACAGTAGTATTTTTCTGGCTCATGAAGGATACCGACTTCTTCTCGGTAAAAAATTATATTTCGTGGTTCCTTCAATACTATCACCCAGTGGCAACAATTTTAAGGACCATAAACCCATTTTCCATTATTGCAGGACAAGTTTGGTGTGAGGTCTCTCAGAAAAAGCCCTGATGAAATGATGGCAGCCCTCTACCTACAAGTCAGTATTATAAGCCAGGCCTTAATTTTTGTCACCAGGTCCCATAGCTGGTCCTTTTTGGAAAGACCTGGTCTTCTCCTATTGGGTGCTTTTATGATTGCTCAGCTGGTAATCTTCAACCTCTTATTTTCCCATTATCAACTTTGTATATAAATTTGCTTCTATCTCTTATGATTTTATTATAAAGGCAGTGTCATTGATCTGTTAAGATCACACATTTTCCTCATTTCCTCTCCACAACCACCACTTAGGAAAATGTACACTGCATCTCTTAATAGTAGTTAAAATAAGATTTTGAATCACTAGTGTGGAAATGGAATGAAGTCAATCATCAATAAATAATCTAGGGGAGGGCTTAGACAGCGCTTTTTGAAAAGCGCTGTCTAAGGTATACCTAAAAAAATTAAAATAGGAGGGTCTTAGAAAGCGCTTTTGGCCAAAGCGCTGTCTAAGGGGGTGGGGCTTAGACAGCGCTTTTCAAAAGCGCTGTCTAAGGTATACCTAAAAAATTTAAAATAAGAGGGTCTTATAAAGCGCTTTTGGCCAAAGCGCTGTCTAAGGGGGGGGGGGGGGGGCTTAGACAGCGCTTTTATGATTTAAAAAAGCGCTGTCTAAACCTTTAGCAGCGGAGGTTTAGACAGCGCTTTAAAGCGCTGTCTAAGGCTAAAAAAAGCGCCGTCTAAGGTCTTGTTTGTTGTAGTGATTCTTCTTGCTACGACCCCTTTGACCGTACACAGCATTTGATTCGTTCCTCCCCTGATAGGACCTTTTGGTGCTTGCAGAGGTAGCCGCCTGTATCTTTCCACTTCGAATACCACTTTCAACACGTTCACCTGTCAATATAAGTTCAGTGAAACCCGATGAAGAACTTCCCAGTAGATGGCTGTAGAATGGGCCCGTCAGTGTACTCATGAACATGTCCACTAATTCTCGATCAGTCATAGGGGGTTTGACCCTGCCAGCCAAATCTCTCCATTTTTGAGCATATTCTTTGAAGCTTTCTTTAGATCCCATCGTCATATTCTGCAACTATAGCCGAGTAGGCGCCAATTCATAATTATACTGGTAGTGCTTGTAGAAAGCTGTCGCCAAGTCAGTCCAGGTGCGGATGTTAGAGCTCTCGAGCTGGTAATACCACTCCAACTGTGTGCCAGACAGACTCTCTTGGAAGAAATGGATCCATAGCTTCCTATCAGTGGTATGCGGTTGAATCTTTCTCACATAAGCTCTCAGATGCATATGAGGACAAGACGCACCATCGTACTTAGTGAAAGTGGGGATCTTGAATTTGTGGGGAATGACCACGTCGAAAACCAGACCCAAGCTTTCAAAATCCAGACCGGGCGCCTTCTGGCCCTCCATAGCTAGCATACGTTCTTCCAGCAACTTGTATTTGCCATCTTTTGGAGAGTACTGTTCATTCTCGTAATCCTCATCATCGTCTTCAGGGTTGAAGGGATCAACATCCCCCTCTTCTGAATCTGTCCCCTCTTCTTGATCTTTCGGAATCCTAATCTTGACTCCTGCTGCCTGTCCTTTAAGCCTTCTTCCCGGGTTAATGTAACTCACAGGATTCTTGTCTTTCTTCTGCTCGAGCAAGAGAGCCTTCAGTTCCTCCTGCCCCTTGGATAAGCTCAAGATCATCTCCTGGAATTGAGCATTTTGAGCCTGGAGATCTTTGACAGTTTGTTCGAGGGCCATTTTTCTGTTTAGAAGGAAGACCGTGAGAACATTGATCTTTTAGAATACCTGTTATGCAATGTTATGTTATGCTATGCAATGTATGAAATGTTTTCAAGGACTTTTGGAATTTAACTTTGCGTTAACCACCAAAAAGAGAGGGACTTTTATTAATTTAATCAATGTTCATTACAACAAAATAATAAAATACAATGAGAGTTCAAATCTCCCAGGGACGGCTTCTTTTTGGGCGAAGATATGCATTGAGTCTTCGTTCCTCATTAAGCTGGCTGGTAAGTTCTAACACTTTCTTCCTTTCAGCACAGAACTGGGCTTCGAAAGTATCCCTTTCCTCTCTCAACTGGATCCAGGACCTCTTCAACTCTTCAACATCAGTAGGCATATCTGGATAAGAAATGATCTGAGGAGTCCCTCCTTCAACTTCTGGTTCAACAATCAATGGCCCGACTGCAAGATATGGCATGACAAGTTCACGAGCTCTTGCGCGTACCCATCTGAGATAAGGTTCCATAGGAATAGAGTTTTTCTGTCCTAAAGTACTTCTTTTCACCATGCCCCAAGCTCGTACAAACCTTTGACGGAGGCTTTGAGAATCGTTGTCATAGTCAAACACAGTGCCTTGGATAACTATTTCATGTGGGCCATCTCTTCGAGCACAACCAAACTGACGTAGGGCTAAGGCCGGGTTATAAGTAATACCTCCTCTTGTTCCTAAGAGTGGTACGTTAGGGAACTCCCCACAACGGTCAATGATGATAACTTTTTCTTTGAGATGAGGACACCAACAGATGTCTGAATGGGAGAGCGACATTATCCTTTGAGACCATTTTAGATTCTGCTCGTTCTTCAAGACTGATTGAGGAAGGTGCGAAATAAACCACCTAGACAATACAGGTACGCAGCACATGAGAGTCCCTTACCTCTTCATAGTACGGGTGTGAAGGGAATGCAAAATGTCTCCAAGCAAGGTAGGCACAGGGTTATGAGTGAGAAATATCTTAATAGCATTCATGTCTATGAATTGGTCTGGGTTAGGGAATAACACCAAACCATAGATTAGTAATGCTAGGACATCTTCGAAAGCATGGACATCCATAGCTTTTAAGAATTCTCGGGCCTTATTTATCAGAAATTTGGCAAGTAAACCCTTAACTCCACTTCTTGTTACCCAATTGGTTTCAATATCGGACTTTGTCATGTGTAAAGCTGCGGCAACCTCTTCAGACTTCGGAATCTTCTCTAAACCACTGAAAGGTGTTTGGTCAAGGATAGGTGTCTCAAGCAGCCTGGAGAATTCTTCTAATGTGGGCACCAACTGATAATCTGGGAAGGTGAAGCAATGATGTTTAGGATCGAAGAACTGAAATAGGACTCTCATCATATCTTCTTTGAAACCAGTGGTAACCAAATTGAGGAGAGAACCATGTTTCTTGATAAACTGAGCCTGATCAGGAAGTTCTGATACTAAATCCTTTAGTTGAGGAGAGATTGCTACAAAATTGATCCGAATGGTCTTCCTGGAAGCCATAGCCCTGTTACAGAGCAAAGTTAAATCCCTAAGTCCTTGAAACGGTTAGTACAATGCTATGATGTTATGATGTTATGATGTTATGATGTTATGTTGTTATGTAAACAACAAGCACGAGCAAGTCACACAATCATCATTCCTAAGTTTTAAGGCTTGCATGAGTTCCAAAGGTAAGTACCCTCCCCACTGAAGTTTGGTTGGTTCAACCTGTCCTAGAATAGTAACCGGGTTCTAGAAGGATCTAAAATCATTGACCTTCCTTTAAGTCCACTTCAGTGCAACACCAAGCGGTTGACCAAAGCTTCCCTAAAGTCCAATCTCAAAGAGTGTAGTATCGAGTCTCAACCAACCCCAGTCGAAACCGAAGCCAGTTATCTCACTACTTTCTAATGGCCAGGATGAGTCAATTAGGGTTCTAAAGGTCTGGTTAATGCTTTGATGACACCACGCAGACGCCAAATTTTTCCTCAAGTAAACATGAGGAACATCAGGACATCCAAAGTGTCGCATTAACCGTAGCCATCATTTTGACCATTCCAGTATACGCCGGATAGCCGCGATGATCTATTGCTACTTACCTAGGGTACACTAGATTCGAGTGTAGGATCTTTCACTCAAAAGTACCCAAGCAATCCCTTAAAAGTAAATCAGACAATTTAAATAAGTGATCTTTTTTTTTTATTTTTTATTTTTATTTTTTTTAAGGTGACCTCTCTTTGTTGGTCCCCAGCAGAGTCGCCAGTTCTGTCATACGGTGAACTGACTTTGTGTGTTTTTGCTTTGGAAAGCAAATGTCGCGGTTAACAAGAGTCGCCACTGACTTTTCTTTTATCCAATAAGGAAAGGTGGAAAAGAACAGGAAAGACCTTGATTAGATTTTAGGTTCGGGAGGTACATTATACAAAGGGAAGGTGTTAGCACCCTTTGTATCCATGGTTATCCATGGGCTCTTAATTGCTGGATCACTTATGTTTGTCTGAAAAAGTGTTTGTGAATTGCTTAAAATGTTTTTGAAAGGAGAGTTGAACTTTGTAATGATTCTTGTGCGAATGTATACAAAGTATTTATCTCGTTTAATTTTGAAAGCGGTTTAGAAAAATATAACTTGGTAATGATTCTAGTACGAATGTATACCAAGTGGTGATTTTCTAGTAGATGTTTTGCAAAGCGTGATGTATGAAAATGTTTTAGGTTGTGAGTCAGCAATTAAGAGTTATACCTACCCAAGGTCTTTATGGGCATTTCCTATCCTTATGAGGGTAAAACTATCCTTACTATTGAGAAGTAAGTAGTTTTATCCTTTGGATGTAAAAGGGTCATCGTAGGGTCATCGATTGGTCATTGAAGGCAACATTTGTAAGGATACCTTAGCATTCGAAGGGACAATCATCATTTAACCGTAGGCTACACCGAAGGGTCATCGAGGGACAAAATCATATATTCGAAGGCAACATCCGAGGGACTATGATTTATTTTATAGGGACATGATGATTTAATCGAAGGGTCTTGGCTAAGTGTATCCCCACATTCGCGGGGCATGACCGTAATACCGTAATATCGCAAGGCAACAAAGAGAGGGCCAAGATCACATATTCAAAGGCAAGATTTTATAATCAATTAGGTAGTTGTAATCAATTAGGTAATTAGGATGAATCTCCACATTAAAATCACTTAAGTAATTAGGATAAATCTCCACATTAAAATCAATTAAATAATTAGGATGAATCTCCACAAGGGTATCCCACAAATAAAGTGGAATACCTAGCAAGCTACCTTTTCGGGAGTACGTGAGCCCTTACAAAATTCAGCAAACGAGTCAGAATACCAAATCAGGGTGCAATCGAGAATTGCACCACAAAAGAAATCACAACAGTAATAGAGTCAGGTAAAGAATGCATGGCTATGATAAAACATGTCAGATAAGCAAAAATCAGAACAGAAAAGTCAGCGACTGTCACGCTCGCTCCTGCCTCGCCTAGCGAAGGCTTAGCGAATACTCGCTTCATGCTCGCTTAGCGATGTGCTAGCGAGCGGCTGCGGATTCTGGTTTTGATAACAGTACAATTTCAGCAAGCTTCACACCCTATGGCATCCATTACAGAGATTACATGGTTTAAACATTCAAGATATTCATACATACTTAACTTCACATGCAAAACTTAAGATATTTTTATAAATTCAATCATAATGCCATATGCAAATTAAGAACATAGAGCGGTAAGAGTAATGCAAACCTGTTTGCAATTGAATTGCAACCTTGAATTGGCAAGTCCGGTTGAAGGAGGGAAAGGAAACGCTCGAAGTAAACCTGAAAAAGGAAAGGACAAGACAGGGTCTCGCAACCAAATCTTGGGTTCGGGAGTCGGTTATGCGAAGGGAAGGTATTAGCACCCCTACGCATCCGTAGTACTCTACGGGATCCACTTTTGTGGTTTTCGTCTAAAGGGTGTGGGTTTACCTAATGTGTTTATTTACTAAAAAGGTTAAGAGAAATGACTCGCGCGGATGTCGCATCCACTGCATACGTATCTCATTTGAATATGAGAATCAGAGTCTTCGTAGCTCGGCTGACTTATGGGTTAGGAGGATGTGTGCTCGCTAAGACATCGCGTCTTATGCCTACGTATCTCATCTGGAATGAGAATCAGAGCAAGTCGTATTTCGGCTAACTACGGGGTTATGGATTGGGTTTTGGACGAACGACGTCACTACGCAATCTACCGGATGCTCGACCTTTGGAGACTTACTCGCCTGTAGTAGAAGGAGTAAACGTGTTGCTTTGGGTTTTAGGGTTTGGGATGCGCGAGGGCAAACAGGCAGTCCTTGACGAAGGAACCGCGCTACATGTGGGGATATGAATACAAAACACAAAACATGTATCTCAAAGTAAAATGCCACCAAGGGGCTCAAACATTGCCTCCTATCGAGGTCTTCCAGCTAAGAAAGCGATAAAGTACGAGAAAAGGAAAAAATTACCACACGGATAAAAATCCGAAGTTACAGCAATTAAAGGATTAGCAACCCTGAGATCTCTCCAGCTAGACCATCAAAGAAAATCAGTCAATATGATTAATCAGGATAAACCTCCGGATGGTATCCCTGCAAGAGTATGTGAGCCCTCACGAAAACTCAACAGAAAGGTTAGACGAACAAGGTGAAATCCAGGGAAAACAATGCCATGGCAACATAAAGACAGGTTAGAGAAACAAAATAGGGTAACCCAGAGTTGCCCCTAAATCAAAATGTAACCACATGAATAATTCCATCAAAATTCACAAAAAGCTCACAAAAGAGCAATCAAGGGTAGGAGGCATAAACCTCTTGTCAAACACATGCATCAAAAGGGTATCAAATTCACCCATAATACCTTATACATTTAGAGCATTCAAATTAAAGGCATAAAGATGATGGATATATGGCAAACCTGATTGGAGAGATTGATTAAGATTGAATGGTACGGCCGGATCTGCAAAGTGATACTAGGGTTTGTGTGAGGCGGAGTGAACTTCTCAGGGCTGCCTGAAGGTCGCTGCAGAGTAGTTCCTAGGTTTCCTTCTCTCAAAATCTTTCTCCAGTGAATCTCCCAGTGTAACTCCAAGTGTGTTTTCCTTTACTGAAACTTCAGTATTTATAGACTGATTTTCGTGGGTAGTGGGCTCAAATGAGGGAGACCCAAGTCCAAAAAAAATTTGTTATATTTTATTTATTTAATTAATTTTATTTATTTATTTATTTTTAACTTTTTTTTTTCGTTTTTTTTTTCATTTTTTTTTTCATTTTTTTTTTCAGGAAAAATGAAGGGTAAATTTTGGGGTATTACACATGCCCCAACGGGAACCAGGTTCTGGCCCTTCTTCAAGCAATGGTTCATCACAATCTTTCATTTTCAAGTACAAAATCTCTTCATCAGGAAAATCATACTGCACTGACTGGTAATCTTCAATTGGTTGGTGAGCCAAATGGTCAACCAAGATACTACCTTTGATCGCTTTCTGAGATCGGTATTCAATATCATATTCTGATAACAACATTTACCAACGGGTAATCCTCCCAGTTAAAGCAGGCTTCTCAAATATATATTTGATTGGATCCATTTTGGATATCAACCAAGTGGTATGATTCAACATATACTGACGCAAACGCTTAGCAGCCCAAGCCAATGCGCAACAAGTTTTCTCGAGCATAGAATACTGAGTCTCACAGTCGGTGAACTTCTTACTGAGGTAGTAAATCGCAAATTCTTTCTTTCCAGTCTTATCTTGCTGACCAAGAACACAACCCATACTATCTTCGAGCATAGTCAGATACATGATCAACGGTCTTCCTTCAATAGGTGGAGACAAAATCAGAGGTTCAAGCAAATATTCCTTGATACTGTCAAAAGCTTTCTGGAAGTCTTCGGTCTAATCAAAAGACTGATCTTTCCGAAGAAGCTTGAATATAAGCGCACATGTGGCAGTCATGTAGGAGATGAATCTGGAGATATAATTCAAACGACCGAGAAAACCTCTAACTTGCTTCTCAGTTTTGGGCGCATGCATCTCTTGTATTGCTTTGATCTTGGCAGGATCAACTTTAATACTCTTCTCGCTGACAATAAAGCCCAACAACTTACCAGAACAAACACCAAAAGTGCACTTATTAGGATTCAAGCAAAGTTTATATTTCCACAAATGCTGGAATAGCTTCAACAAATTCTCAACATGTTCCTCTTCATCAACCGATTTGGCAATCATGTCATCGACATATACTTCAATCTCTTTATGCTCATATCATGAAAAAGAGTAGTCATTGCTCTCTGGTAAGTTGCACCTGCATTCTTTAAATTGAAAGGCATCACTCTATAATAGAATGTTCCCCAAGGTGTAATGAATGTGGTCTTCTCCATATCTTGGGTGCCATTTTGATCTGATTATATTCGGAAGATCCATCCATAAACGAAAAGACTTTGAATTTAGCAGTATTGTCTACCAACATATCAATGTGTGGCAGAGGGAAATCATCTTTTGGGATGGCTTTATTCAAATCTCTATAGTCAACACACATGCGTACTTTTCCATCTTTCTTTGACGCAGGCACAATATTGGCCACCCATTACGGATACTCAGCGGTTACAAGGAAACCGATATCAATCTGCTTCTGCACTTCCTCTTTGATCTTCACAGCCATATCAGGATGCGTTCTTCTCAACTTTTGCTTGACTGACGGGCATTCTGGCTTCAATGGCAATCTATGCTCCACAATCTCAGAATCCAAACCAGGCATGTCTTGATAGGACCAAGCAAACACATCTGAATACTCTCGAAGAAGATCAATCAACCCCTTCTTGACATCTGGACATAGTCGAGACCTAATCTTGACTTCCTTCACATTATCCTCAGAACCCAAATTGACAAACTCAACTTGCTCTTTGAACGGCTAAATGGTATTTTCATCTTGCTCAAAAAGATGAGATAATTCATCACTCACTTCTACATCATTTTCCTCCTCGGCCTCAAACACAGGGAATTCAAAATTTGGAGAAAGAGAAGGATTATTGTATTTAATGGGGTTAGGAACCAACTTGCATAATGATTTGATATTTTGATTTTAGAGAAGTGAATTTGTGACCAAATATTATGCAGATGGACAATTATATTATTTATTTATGTTTTTTGTGATTACCATTTTCAAAATAAATAAAAAAGTAAAAATAAACATCATAGATGTGGATGAATAGAATTAATTTTATTAATGATCAATTTGGAAATGCCCAAACAATGCTCACTTCACCCTTAGGCATAGGAGAAGGATTTTTTTATTTTTATTTTTTCAGGAAAAATGAAGGGTAAATTTTGGGGTATTACAGTTGCCCCTATTCAATCAACTGGAGACCCGGAAAGAAGATGGCAGCTGCTTTTGTACTTTCGAGGTATCAAGGGATTGAATACAATAAAAGCCCAAAAATTTGCACTAAAGTGAAGTAAAGTGACAATGCCTATCAGAATCGGCAAAGAGGTGGCCTTGAAAGAAGAATCCGTCTGGTACGGTGAGAGTCAGTCTGAATATCGAAAAAGAATGTTAAACTGGATACCAAAATAAATGGTAACACAGAAATAACCATGGCCTGAATGCCGCTCATCAGTCTGAATACTGGAAAGGACTTCGATCTGAACATCGGAAAATTGGCCTGAATGCCACAAGTCGCATCGACCTGAACGTCGGAAACTTCTTCGATCTGAACATCGGAAAGACTTGGCCTGAATGCCACTTCGATCTGAATATCGGGAAAACTGGCCTGAATGCCACTTCGATCTGAATATCGGAACACTGGCCTGAATGCCACTTCGATCTGAATATCGGAACACTGACCTGAATGCCACAAGTCGCATCGACCTGAACGTCGGAAACTTCTTCGATCTGAACATCGGAAACACTTGGCCTGAATGCCACTTCGATCTGAATATTGGGAAAACTGGCCTGAATGCCACAAGTCGCATCGACCTGAACGTCGGAAACTTCTTCGATTTGAACATCGGAAAACTGGCCTGAACGCCACTTCGGTCTGGATACCGGAACACTGGCCTGAATGCCACTTCGATCTGAATATCGGAACACTGGCCTGAATGCCACTTCGGTCTGGATACCAGAAAACTGGCCTGAATGCCACTTCGGTCTGGATACCGGAACACTGGCCTGAATGCCACTTCGATCTGAATATCAAAAAACTGGCCTGAACGCCACTTCGGTTTGGATACCGGAAAACTGGCCTGAATGCCACTTCGGTCTGGATACCGGAAAACTGGCCTGAATGCCACTTCGGTCTGGATACCGGAAAACTTCATACCTGTCAACATTGGCAGAAATAGGGAATGATAATAAAGGCGACGCATGGGCCAATGACACTTGTTGGGGATAATAAAGGTAAGTCATGAACAATCTTCAGTCTAAGCACTGGAAACAACTTCTGGCTAATCACTTGGGATACCGAGAATGTTTTATGCTTACATGCGTATGTTTGAATCTTTCAATGGCGTAATGCTCCATGAAAATGGAAATGCTACGCGATTTGGAAGGATGCAATGCAATATGATTCTACATGCAGGGATGCGAAATGTGAAGGTGAGAAAAACAAGAAAGGGGGGTTTGAATTGTTTTGGAAAATAAGCGCTTTTCAAAATAAAGACCACACAAGGAATTTATACTGGTTCGCTTATAACACAAAGCTACTCCAGTCCACCCGACCAAGGTGATTTCGCCTTCAACAAGGACTTAATCCACTAATCTTGAAAGATTGTTTACAACCAACGTCTAAGAGAAAGATCTCTTAGTCCTCTCAAGTATACAGACTGCACAGAGTCACTTGAGGAAATAAAGCAATAGATAAAATACAATGTAATCTAGAGTGCTTCTAAGATAAGCAAATATTACAATAGTAAGAACAAAAGTGTTTCACGTTCTAAGCAAAAGCTTTGTGAAAATATTGAGAGAGAGAGAGAGAATGTTTCAGTGTATGCTTGCGCGCCTCTCAATGTTGATTGCTGTCCTTTATATAGGAGTGAAAGGACCGTTGAAATTGATGGCAGATAATCTGTCTTGAATAGGAATTAATGCCATAACTTCTGTTGTTTCTTGCCAAAACAACTTTGTCTCCCTGAATAACTTCTTTCCAAATATAGTTCCTTTCCATTTAAATTTGAAGTTAACGTTACTCTTTCTGTATTAGGAAATTCATTATCAAAGTCTGCGTGACTCTGGGAATGTTGGAATCTTCCTGTGTTGATTCGGAGCTTCTGATGATGTCTTCAGATGACGCTGAGAGTTTCTGGAATGATATACCGTTGTTCAGAGTCAGAACTTCTAGAGTGCACTTCTTCTTCAGATGCTTCTGATGTTCTGCTGTTTTGCTCAGAGTTAGAACTTCTTGAGTGTGTTTCTACTTCAGATGCTTTGATCTTCTGATGATTTGTATCTGATGTGATTCTGTATCTGATGACGTCATCAGATATCTTCCTTCTTTCCTTAGAACCCTGCTCACTTAGAGACTTTTCGTTAGGGTGCCATTTTTGGTTTCATCCTTTGTTATCATCAAAATCATGGAATCTGTTGTAGAACAATTTTTGTTCTTACAATCTCCCCCTTTTTGATGATGACAAAACAAACTTAAATAGCAGATGAAACATAACAAATATCAGATCAGATGCTCCCCCTGAGATGAGCTAGGGAGTTCAGAAGTTCTTACCAGAGCTTCCAAGCAATGAAGTTTCTTGATACCTTCTGCAATTTCTTAAGTCAAGTGTTAGATGAATTTATTTTTAAGAAAATAGTATGTTGCAGAGTGCTTAGGGTATTAGGCAATTTATTTCATCAGAGCTATATTCGATTTCTCCCCCTTTTTGTCAGAATCAAAAAGACTTAAACAAAGGAATAATCAAAAAGATATTATATTAAAAGAGCAACAACGGCAAGAAAATAAATAAGCAAACATCAGAACAAGGAAAAACAAAGCAACAAACAAAGAGAATCCTAAGTGCCTAAGGGTTGGGAGGCGGAGGCATTCTCTGAAGCAGTTGAGCCAACATGTTCTGAATATTGTCGTTGACGGTATCCTGTTTATCCATTCTGGCACGGAGTTCCTTCTGGTCTTTCTTAAGTTCTTCAAGTGTCTGGAGAACCATAGGGACAACAGAGGAGGACTCCCCCTGAGTTAGAGCACTCTGTGCTTCAGCAGCGGCCTTCGCTTCAGCTTCAGCAGCAGCTTGTGCTTCAGCCTCAGCGGCAGCAGCAGCATCGGCCAGAGCCTTTGCTTCAGCTTCCTTTGCCCTTTGGATTTCTGCTTGTCGAACTCTTTCTTCTTCTTGTCTTCTTGCTTCTTCTTCAGCTTCTCTGGCAAGTTTTTCCTGTAGTCTTGCCTCAGCATCTCTGATGAAGTCGTTTCTGACTTGCTCAGAGATGTGCTTCAGCTTGAAGGCTTCAGAGGTCATCCAGCCAATGACTCTGTTCCAGTGTGTCCTTATAGAGTCAGGATCATCACTGATGCCAGAGTTAATGGTCAGAGACTTGACCTTCTGTACTGAAGCCCCTGCGGACAACATTATGGCTTCCTCAAGGGTAGGCATGGAATGTTCGGGTTCAGGTTCAGATGATTGGGGTGGAGAATTTGGAGGGTTTAAGTTTAAAGTTAGAGGTTCAGATTCAGCGGAAGTGTTTTGGGGGGTGATGTCAGAGGGTTGAGCTTCAGAAGGGTTGTTGGTTGTTTGTTTTGGGGGTGGTGAAGTGACTTCAGGTTCAGGTGGAGGTTGTTGTGGTTGTTGTGAGTTTCGGTTTAGAGAATAAAGGTGAGCGAAAGTGGGAGAGGCGGGGTCAGAAGGTTCTGGGCCAGAGGAGAGGATAAGATAAGGAGGTGATTCTGGGGCTGAAGATGAAGAGGTGGTGTGATTGAGTTCTTCAGCTTCAGTACGTGGTAAAGAGGTATGGGCAAGATTGAATTTTGGTAAAGGTTGTGAGGTTCTGGTTGTAGAAGGTGGGGTTTCAGAGGTGGTGTATATTGGTGATGGGAGAGGATTAGAGGAAGCCAAAGGAGGTTCAGAGGGAATAGAGGGAGCAGATTTACCAGTAGTTACTTGCAGAGGCGCTGGAGATCTTGTTTCAGAAGTTTCTCCTAGCCTTGCTTTCTTTGCCTTTGAGGACTTCTTCTCAGAGGGACCTCTTTTGAACCTGACGAAGTCTTCTTCTGAATCTAGACAATCGTCCAATCTGAAGTCAGAGATGTCAACTCCTTCATCCTTCAGACGCTGCATATAGTGAAGGATTGCTTCTCTGGGTTCATTTTTGTAGAACCTTGCAAGACCATGTGGTAGCTTCCTCTGATCTTTCAAGGCGTCCCAGGAGGTGTCTAGCGTGGGTTTGACTTGAATCTTCTTCAGAATTCCCATGCTTTTCAGATTTCTGGAGTTAAGAGGCTTTCCAGTATCTATCGCCAGATCCTCCATAAGTTTGTTCTTCTCCAGATGATCTACAAGCCCATTTTCGATCAGAACATCGGACAGAAGTCTTCCCAGAGGGATGTAAGTTCTGGGTTTCATGTTGTTTCTGGTCTCCCGTACAGAGTCTCTGAGATATCTGAAGAGAAGTGCTGGGAGGCAGAGCTTTAAACCTTTGTGAATGCAATACAGAATGCACTTCTGATTTGTATTGATGTAGTCAGAGGAGTTTGATGCTGGGCGGTGATGAATGGTTCCCAGAATGATCTTGAGCCATACTCTGAGGTTCTGATGAAGTTCTTTGTTCTTTGATGGATTGCCTTCAGTGTTGGGTTTGAAGATGGTGGGATTGATTACTTGAGCAATGTACTTTGATCTAGGGTTGATGTCGTAGATCCTTCTTCCTCCAGTTTTCTCCATATTCAGTAGTGAAGCAATTGATTTTTCAGTGATCACTATCTTGACCCCTAAAACGTAGGAGACGATGAAGTGATCATCAGCGTCAACAAATCTCCAGAATTCCTTGATGAGATTTGGGTAAACAGGGCCATAGAGCCTTTGGAAGTAGTTTTCCCAACCTTGTTGACGGAGTTCTTCAGTAAGATCAACTCCATTTCTCTTCATGTTGTTGAAGTCTACTAGTGATTCATATAAAACTTCCAGTCCCTCAAAGGGAGTTGCCAGGTTGATATGAGGCTCACGATCAAGAACATGGGGTTCCTTGTACACTGGAGTAATGGATACGCCTGTAACTGTTGGAGAGGGAATGCTTGAACTTTGGGCAGTAGTGTTGGATTCCATTTGTTGTGAAAAGTTGAAAACTTGTTGTTGTTGAGCATCCATAGTTGATGAAGATGAGTTGAAGACGAACTGCTTGCAGAATTGCTTCAGAGAAGTTTGAGAGTGAGTGAGAGTGATAAGTGTGTGAAATGTGAGAGGAGTGTTTAAATACCCTAAACAAAAAAACACATGCAAAACGACACACAATTCAGCGTTAGCACAAAAAACAAGTTAGCACGCTTGGGGGAGAAATGATTAAGGCTCATTAATGAATGTCTAATCCCAACAGTATGCACACTGCTCGAGGAGATCTTAAGCGTTTGCCCTTTGATTTTCTTCTGGACAGCTGTCTAGAAGTTCTAGGGTTAGACGCTAAGTGCTCCACGTGGTTTGATGTATCTGATCTTCAGGAATACCAAAGGATTGGTTCCTGGAGATTTCTAACTCAGATATCTTCTTTACTTGGTAGAAGTATCAGAGTCAGAGACAGAATCTCATTTGTTTATGTCAGAGTCTCATTTTACATCTTCAAAGGCACAATTTATTCAGGGCAATTTTGAATGTTCAGATTTTCTAAGATAAAAAGAAATCTATCTTCAGCTAGAGGCTTAGTAAATATATCTGCCCATTGATGATCTATATCAATGAACTTCAATGTTACTATCCCTTTCTGAACATAGTCTCTGATAAAATGATGTTTTATTTCAATGTGCTTAGCTCTGGAGTGTAGAATGAGATTCTTACTTAGACAAATGGCAGCAGTATTATCACAGAAGATAGGAATGTTACTCTCGAAGATTTGCAGATCTTCTAACTGATTCTTCATCCAGAGTATCTGAGTTGTGCACAGTGATGCTGAGATGTATTCTGCTTCTGCAGTAGATAGAGCGATAGTTGACTGTCTCTTGCTGGCCCAGGATATTAGATTGTTTCCCAGGAGCTGGCAATTTCCAGATGTGCTTTTTCGTTCTAGTCTATCTCCTGCATAATCTGCATCACAGTAACCCGAAAGTCTATACTCTGATGTTTTCTCATACATCAGGCCCAGGTTAGGAGTTCCTTTTAGATATTTGAGAATTCTCTTAACTGCTGTTAAGTGAGTTTCTCTAGGATCTGATTGGAATCTGGCACAGAGACAGACACTAAAGAGAATATCAGGTCGAGTAGCAGTCAGATAGAGAAGAGAACCTATCATACCTCGATAGAGCTTCTGACAAACCTTTTTGCTTACTTCTTCCTTTTCAAGAATGCATGTTGGATGCATGGGAGTTTTTGCAGAGTTGCAGTCAGCCATGTCAAATTTCTTCAGAACATCTTTAATGTATTTGCTTTGATGAACGTACGTGACTTCTGAAGTTTGATTAATTTGAATTCCCAGAAAGAACTTTAGTTCTTGCATTAAGCTCATTTCAAATTCTGCCTGCATTAACTCAGAGAATTCTTGACAAACAGAGGCGTTAGCTGAACCAAAAATAATATCATCAACGTATATCTGGCATATCATGAGATCATTGTTAAGGTTCTTACAGAAGAGTGTGGAGTCAACTTTTCCTCTGATAAAATTGTGTTCCAGAAGAAAATTACTTAAACGTTCATACCAAGCTCTGGGAGCTTGTTTAAGTCCATATAAAGATTTTTTAAGTTTAAAAACATGTTCTGGAAACTTTGGATTTTCAAAACCTGGAGGTTGGTTGACATACACTTCTTCTGATATATAACCATTAAGGAATGCGCTCTTGACATCCATTTGATATAATTTGATAGAGTGGTTTATAGCAAAAGAGACAAGAAGACGAATAGATTCTAACCTTGCGACTGGAGCAAAGGTTTCATTGTAGTCAATACCTTCTTGTTGACTGTAACCTTGAGCTACCAGTCGAGCTTTGTTTCTGTCGACTTCTCCTTTCTCATTCAGTTTGTTTTTGAATACCCATCTGGTTCCAATAACGTGAGTGCCTCTGGGCTTGGGAACAAGATCCCAGACATCATTCTTTGTGAATTGATCTAATTCTTCTTGCATGGCTGAAACCCAGTCGTTATCTTGAAGTGCTTCATCACAGGACGTAGGCTCGATCAGAGACACTAGTCCTAGAGGAGTATCTTCAGAGGTCCTGAAGGTAGATCTGGTTCTGACAGGTTCGTCCTTGTTGCCCAGAATCAATTCTTCAGATACATTGATACGACTTTTAGCTTTCTTTGGGATTTCTGGGGATTTAATTTCCTCAAAGTTCTGAGTGGCAGTTGCTTCTGGAGCTTTATCAGATCCTGCAAGAGTGATTTCTAAATCTGCAAAATTTTCAACTAGCTTTGACTTTTCAGGGTCAAGCTTATCGTCAAATCTGACATGAATTGATTCTTCCACAATTTTGGTTTCTGTGTTGTATACTCTGTAGCCTTTAGAGCGTTCTGAGTATCCTAACATAATACCTTTCTGTGCTTTGGAATCAAACTTGTTCAGATGTTCTTTAGTGTTTAAAATAAAGCAAGAACATCCAAATGGATGAAAATATGAAATGTTTGGTTTCCTTCCTTTACACAGTTCATAGGGAGTCTTATCTAGAATAGGTCTTATGGAGATTCTATTCTGAATGTAACACGCTGTATTTACAGCTTCGGCCCAAAAGTGCTTTGCCATGTTGGTTTCATTGATCATAGTTCTGACCATCTCTTGGAGTGTCCTATTCTTCCTCTCTACAACTCCATTTTGTTGTGGAGTTCTAGGGCAGGAGAAATCATGGGATATTCCATTAGAGTCAAATAATTCCTCAAAGGATTTATTTTCAAATTCCCCACCATGATCACTTCTGACTCTGATAATCTTAGAGTCAAATTCTTTTTGCACTTTGGAGCAGAACTGGTGAATACAGAGTGAGACTCACTCTTGTGCTTTAGGAATTTCACCCATGTCCAGCGACTGTAATCATCAACAATGACTAGTCCATACTTCTTTCCATTGACTGATGTTGTTTTCACAGGACCAAATAAGTCAATGTGGAGAAGTTCCAGAGGCTTAGAGGTAGAAACAACATTTTTCTTTTTGAAGGATGTTTTTGAAAATTTTCCTTTCTGACATGCCTCACATAGAGCATCTGAAGAGAACTTCAGTTTAGGTAGGCCTCTGACTAACTCGAGTTTATTTAGCTGAGAAAGTTTCCTCATGCTAATGTGGCCCAAGCGTCTATGCCACACCCATTGCTCTTCGTGAACAGACATCAGACATTTAACATTTTGTTCTTTTAAATCATAAAGATTGATTTTATAAATGTTGTTTTTCCTCTTGCCTGTGAATAGGACTGAACCATTGTTTTGATTTATGGCTTTACATGTTTTTTGATTAAAGATCACGTCATAACCGTTATCACTTAATTGACTTATGGATAACAAATTATGCATTAATCCTTCTACGTAAAGAACATCAGATATAGAGGGAAGAGTACCATTACCAATAGTTCCGGAGCCTCTGATCCTTCCTTTCTGATCTCCTCCGAAGCCTACGAATCCAGCGTCTTTAAGTTCCAGGCTTTGGAACATAGACTTTCTTCCCGTCATGTGTCGCGAGCATCAAGAGTCCAGGTACCATGACTGGTGTCTGAACTTTGCTGCATAGGATATCTGCAACATAAACAATCTTATCTTTTGGTACCCAGAGTTTCTTGGGTCCTTTCTGATTAGTTTTCCTAGAGTTTCTTATAACTTTGGGTTTTCTAGCATTTTCAAATTTTTGTTCTTGTGTGTGCGTATAGTGATATGAAAAGGGAGATTTAAGTTGGTCACCAGTAGAAGTTTTATCTTCCTTAGGATCATACCCAATTCCCTTTTTATTGTTCTGACTGACTCCATAAATCATGGATGCCATGACACTCCTACCTATCCCATTTTTCAGAAATTCTTGAAAGGCTTCTTCGTATTTATAAATTATTGTATTTGAAGTCTGTGGAGCTTGAGATAACACTTCTTCCAATTCTAAACATTTTCTTTTTGCTCCATCTCTTTCTAATGTTAAAGATCTGATTTTATCTTCACGTGCTAGAATTGTCATCTCAAGTTTACCACATTCTTCAAATTTTGCTTCAAGACAGCCTTTTATATTTTTAAACTTTTGTTTTAATTTCTGATATAAGCTAAGAGTTTCTAACAAGCATGATTCTAGATCAGATCGAGAAAGTTCAGAAAATACCTCTTCAGATTCTTCATCTGAGCTGCTTCTGGACGTGGTAGCCATAAATGCCACATTGGCCTGTTCATCAGAGTCAGATTCTGATGAACCAGATTCACTATCATCCCAGGTAGCCATTAGTCCTTTCTTTGTCCTGAAGGTATTTTTCTTGAAACTTTCTTTTCTGGGATTGTCTTTCTTTAGCTTGGGGCATTCATTCCTGTAGTGACCTGTTTCTTTACATTCATAACAAGTAATATCTTTGTTAGTTTTACCTTTTGAGGTTGATTTTGATCGATCCCCTCTGGGTCTTGGTCTTCTGAAGTTGTTGTTCCTCTTCTTCCAGAGTTGTTTAACTCTTCTGGTCAGGAGGGACAATTCTTCTTCATCATCAGAATCTTCTGGTTCAGAGTCATCAGCATCTTCAGTTTCTGCCTGGAAGGCTTTGGTTCTGTCAGATTTGCGTCTTTCAGATCTGGACTTTAGAGCTACAGACTTGTTCTTTTTCTGAGGCTCATCTTTCTCTAGTTCTATCTCATGGCTTCTGAGGGAACTGACAAGCTCTTCAAGACTTATATTGTTCAGATCCTTTGACAGCTTCAGGGCAGTGACCATGGGTCTCCACTTCTTTGGCAAACTTCTGACTATCTTTTTGACGTGGTCTGCAGTTGTGTATCCTTTGTCTAGGACCTTGAGACCTGCAATAAGAGTTTGGAATCTAGAGAACATTACCTATATGGCTTCGTCATCTTCCATTTTGAAAGCTTCGTATTTCTGGATAAGCGCCAGAGCCTTTGTCTCTTTGACTTGGGAGTTTCCTTCATGAGTCATCTTCAGAGAATCAAGTATGTCTTTGGCTGTTTCTCTGTTGGTGATCTTTTCATACTCGTTGTAAGATATAGCATTGAGAAGTATGGTTCTGGCCTTGTGGTGATTTTTGAAGACACGCTTCTGATCTTCTGACATCTTACTTCTGGGAACTTCAACTCCATTTTCTGAGACTGGAGGTGTGTATCCATCTGTGACAATGTCCCAGAGGTCAGCATCATAACCCAGAAAGAAACTTTCAATTCTATCTTTCCAGTAGTCAAATTTCTCTCCATCAAAAACAGGAGGCTTAACATTGTAACTGTCTCTTTCATTTGTGTGGGCCATAGTTTTTCTCGTTCTGGATCTCTCTACACTGTTAAGTGTTTGATTAGAAAATCAATAACAGAGCCGAAGCTCTGATACCAATTAAAGGTGAGAAAAACAAGAAAGGGGGGTTTGAATTGTTTTAGAAAATAAGCGCTTTTCAAAATAAAGACCACACAAGGAATTTATACTGGTTCGCTTATAACACAAAGCTACTCCAGTCCACCCGACCAAGGTGATTTCGCCTTCAACAAGGACTTAATCCACTAATCTTGAAAGATTGTTTACAACCAACGTCTAAGAGAAAGATCTCTTAGTCCTCTCAAGTATACAGACTGCACAGAGTCACTTGAGGAAATAAAGCAATAGATAAAATACAATGTAATCTAGAGTGCTTCTAAGATAAGCAAATATTACAATAGTAAGAACAAAAGTGTTTCACGTTCTAAGCAAAAGCTTTGTGAAAATATTGAGAGAGAGAGAGAGAATGTTTCAGTGTATGCTTGCACGCCTCTCAATGTTGATTGCTGTCCTTTATATAGGAGTGAAAGGACCGTTGAAATTGATGGCAGATAATCTGTCTTGAATAGGAATTAATGCCATAACTTCTGTTGTTTCTTGCCAAAACAACTTTGTCTCCCTGAATAACTTCTTTCCAAATATAGTTCCTTTCCATTTAAATTTGAAGTTAACGTTACTCTTTCTGTATTAGGAAATTCATTATCAAAGTCTGCGTGACTCTGGGAATGTTGGAATCTTCCTGTGTTGATTCGGAGCTTCTGATGATGTCTTCAGATGACGCTGAGAGTTTCTGGAATGATATACCGTTGTTCAGAGTCAGAACTTCTAGAGTGCACTTCTTCTTCAGATGCTTCTGATGTTCTGCTGTTTTGCTCAGAGTTAGAACTTCTTGAGTGTGTTTCTACTTCAGATGCTTTGATCTTCTGATGATTTGTATCTGATGTGATTCTGTATCTGATGACGTCATCAGATATCTTCCTTCTTTCCTTAGAACCCTGCTCACTTAGAGACTTTTCGTTAGGGTGCCATTTTTGGTTTCATCCTTTGTTATCATCAAAATCATGGAATCTGTTGTAGAACAATTTTTGTTCTTACAATCTCCCCCTTTTTGATGATGACAAAACAAACTTAAATAGCAGATGAAACATAACAAATATCAGATCAGATGCTCCCCCTGAGATGAGCTAGGGAGTTCAGAAGTTCTTACCAGAGCTTCCAAGCAATGAAGTTTCTTGATACCTTCTGCAATTTCTTAAGTCAAGTGTTAGATGAATTTATTTTTAAGAAAATAGTATGTTGCAGAGTGCTTAGGGTATTAGGCAATTTATTTCATCAGAGCTATATTCGATTTCTCCCCCTTTTTGTCAGAATCAAAAAGACTTAAACAAAGGAATAATCAAAAAGATATTATATTAAAAGAGCAACAACGGCAAGAAAATAAATAAGCAAACATCAGAACAAGGAAAAACAAAGCAACAAACAAAGAGAATCCTAAGTGCCTAAGGGTTGGGAGGCGGAGGCATTCTCTGAAGCAGTTGAGCCAACATGTTCTGAATATTGTCGTTGACGGTATCCTGTTTATCCATTCTGGCACGGAGTTCCTTCTGGTCTTTCTTAAGTTCTTCAAGTGTCTGGAGAACCATAGGGACAACAGAGGAGGACTCCCCCTGAGTTAGAGCACTCTGTGCTTCAGCAGCGGCCTTCGCTTCAGCTTCAGCAGCAGCTTGTGCTTCAGCCTCAGCGGCAGCAGCAGCATCGGCCAGAGCCTTTGCTTCAGCTTCCTTTGCCCTTTGGATTTCTGCTTGTCGAACTCTTTCTTCTTCTTGTCTTCTTGCTTCTTCTTCAGCTTCTCTGGCAAGTTTTTCCTGTAGTCTTGCCTCAGCATCTCTGATGAAGTCGTTTCTGACTTGCTCAGAGATGTGCTTCAGCTTGAAGGCTTCAGAGGTCATCCAGCCAATGACTCTGTTCCAGTGTGTCCTTATAGAGTCAGGATCATCACTGATGCCAGAGTTAATGGTCAGAGACTTGACCTTCTGTACTGAAGCCCCTGCGGACAACATTATGGCTTCCTCAAGGGTAGGCATGGAATGTTCGGGTTCAGGTTCAGATGATTGGGGTGGAGAATTTGGAGGGTTTAAGTTTAAAGTTAGAGGTTCAGATTCAGCGGAAGTGTTTTGGGGGGTGATGTCAGAGGGTTGAGCTTCAGAAGGGTTGTTGGTTGTTTGTTTTGGGGGTGGTGAAGTGACTTCAGGTTCAGGTGGAGGTTGTTGTGGTTGTTGTGAGTTTCGGTTTAGAGAATAAAGGTGAGCGAAAGTGGGAGAGGCGGGGTCAGAAGGTTCTGGGCCAGAGGAGAGGATAAGATAAGGAGGTGATTCTGGGGCTGAAGATGAAGAGGTGGTGTGATTGAGTTCTTCAGCTTCAGTACGTGGTAAAGAGGTATGGGCAAGATTGAATTTTGGTAAAGGTTGTGAGGTTCTGGTTGTAGAAGGTGGGGTTTCAGAGGTGGTGTATATTGGTGATGGGAGAGGATTAGAGGAAGCCAAAGGAGGTTCAGAGGGAATAGAGGGAGCAGATTTACCAGTAGTTACTTGCAGAGGCGCTGGAGATCTTGTTTCAGAAGTTTCTCCTAGCCTTGCTTTCTTTGCCTTTGAGGACTTCTTCTCAGAGGGACCTCTTTTGAACCTGACGAAGTCTTCTTCTGAATCTAGACAATCGTCCAATCTGAAGTCAGAGATGTCAACTCCTTCATCCTTCAGACGCTGCATATAGTGAAGGATTGCTTCTCTGGGTTCATTTTTGTAGAACCTTGCAAGACCATGTGGTAGCTTCCTCTGATCTTTCAAGGCGTCCCAGGAGGTGTCTAGCGTGGGTTTGACTTGAATCTTCTTCAGAATTCCCATGCTTTTCAGATTTCTGGAGTTAAGAGGCTTTCCAGTATCTATCGCCAGATCCTCCATAAGTTTGTTCTTCTCCAGATGATCTACAAGCCCATTTTCGATCAGAACATCGGACAGAAGTCTTCCCAGAGGGATGTAAGTTCTGGGTTTCATGTTGTTTCTGGTCTCCCGTACAGAGTCTCTGAGATATCTGAAGAGAAGTGCTGGGAGGCAGAGCTTTAAACCTTTGTGAATGCAATACAGAATGCACTTCTGATTTGTATTGATGTAGTCAGAGGAGTTTGATGCTGGGCGGTGATGAATGGTTCCCAGAATGATCTTGAGCCATACTCTGAGGTTCTGATGAAGTTCTTTGTTCTTTGATGGATTGCCTTCAGTGTTGGGTTTGAAGATGGTGGGATTGATTACTTGAGCAATGTACTTTGATCTAGGGTTGATGTCGTAGATCCTTCTTCCTCCAGTTTTCTCCATATTCAGTAGTGAAGCAATTGATTTTTCAGTGATCACTATCTTGACCCCTAAAACGTAGGAGACGATGAAGTGATCATCAGCGTCAACAAATCTCCAGAATTCCTTGATGAGATTTGGGTAAACAGGGCCATAGAGCCTTTGGAAGTAGTTTTCCCAACCTTGTTGACGGAGTTCTTCAGTAAGATCAACTCCATTTCTCTTCATGTTGTTGAAGTCTACTAGTGATTCATATAAAACTTCCAGTCCCTCAAAGGGAGTTGCCAGGTTGATATGAGGCTCACGATCAAGAACATGGGGTTCCTTGTACACTGGAGTAATGGATACGCCTGTAACTGTTGGAGAGGGAATGCTTGAACTTTGGGCAGTAGTGTTGGATTCCATTTGTTGTGAAAAGTTGAAAACTTGTTGTTGTTGAGCATCCATAGTTGATGAAGATGAGTTGAAGACGAACTGCTTGCAGAATTGCTTCAGAGAAGTTTGAGAGTGAGTGAGAGTGATAAGTGTGTGAAATGTGAGAGGAGTGTTTAAATACCCTAAACAAAAAAACACATGCAAAACGACACACAATTCAGCGTTAGCACAAAAAACAAGTTAGCACGCTTGGGGGAGAAATGATTAAGGCTCATTAATGAATGTCTAATCCCAACAGTATGCACACTGCTCGAGGAGATCTTAAGCGTTTGCCCTTTGATTTTCTTCTGGACAACTGTCTAGAAGTTCTAGGGTTAGACGCTAAGTGCTCCACGTGGTTTGATGTATCTGATCTTCAGGAATACCAAAGGATTGGTTCCTGGAGATTTCTAACTCAGATATCTTCTTTACTTGGTAGAAGTATCAGAGTCAGAGACAGAATCTCATTTGTTTATGTCAGAGTCTCATTTTACATCTTCAAAGGCACAATTTATTCAGGGCAATTTTGAATGTTCAGATTTTCTAAGATAAAAAGAAATCTATCTTCAGCTAGAGGCTTAGTAAATATATCTGCCCATTGATGATCTATATCAATGAACTTCAATGTTACTATCCCTTTCTGAACATAGTCTCTGATAAAATGATGTTTTATTTCAATGTGCTTAGCTCTGGAGTGTAGAATGAGATTCTTACTTAGACAAATGGCAGCAGTATTATCACAGAAGATAGGAATGTTACTCTCGAAGATTTGCAGATCTTCTAACTGATTCTTCATCCAGAGTATCTGAGTTGTGCACAGTGATGCTGAGATGTATTCTGCTTCTGCAGTAGATAGAGCGATAGTTGACTGTCTCTTGCTGGCCCAGGATATTAGATTGTTTCCCAGGAGCTGGCAATTTCCAGATGTGCTTTTTCGTTCTAGTCTATCTCCTGCATAATCTGCATCACAGTAACCCGAAAGTCTATACTCTGATGTTTTCTCATACATCAGGCCCAGGTTAGGAGTTCCTTTTAGATATTTGAGAATTCTCTTAACTGCTGTTAAGTGAGTTTCTCTAGGATCTGATTGGAATCTGGCACAGAGACAGACACTAAAGAGAATATCAGGTCGAGTAGCAGTCAGATAGAGAAGAGAACCTATCATACCTCGATAGAGCTTCTGACAAACCTTTTTGCTTACTTCTTCCTTTTCAAGAATGCATGTTGGATGCATGGGAGTTTTTGCAGAGTTGCAGTCAGCCATGTCAAATTTCTTCAGAACATCTTTAATGTATTTGCTTTGATGAACGTACGTGACTTCTGAAGTTTGATTAATTTGAATTCCCAGAAAGAACTTTAGTTCTTGCATTAAGCTCATTTCAAATTCTGCCTGCATTAACTCAGAGAATTCTTGACAAACAGAGGCGTTAGCTGAACCAAAAATAATATCATCAACGTATATCTGGCATATCATGAGATCATTGTTAAGGTTCTTACAGAAGAGTGTGGAGTCAACTTTTCCTCTGATAAAATTGTGTTCCAGAAGAAAATTACTTAAACGTTCATACCAAGCTCTGGGAGCTTGTTTAAGTCCATATAAAGATTTTTTAAGTTTAAAAACATGTTCTGGAAACTTTGGATTTTCAAAACCTGGAGGTTGGTTGACATACACTTCTTCTGATATATAACCATTAAGGAATGCGCTCTTGACATCCATTTGATATAATTTGATAGAGTGGTTTATAGCAAAAGAGACAAGAAGACGAATAGATTCTAACCTTGCGACTGGAGCAAAGGTTTCATTGTAGTCAATACCTTCTTGTTGACTGTAACCTTGAGCTACCAGTCGAGCTTTGTTTCTGTCGACTTCTCCTTTCTCATTCAGTTTGTTTTTGAATACCCATCTGGTTCCAATAACGTGAGTGCCTCTGGGCTTGGGAACAAGATCCCAGACATCATTCTTTGTGAATTGATCTAATTCTTCTTGCATGGCTGAAACCCAGTCGTTATCTTGAAGTGCTTCATCACAGGACGTAGGCTTGATCAGAGACACTAGTCCTAGAGGAGTATCTTCAGAGGTCCTGAAGGTAGATCTGGTTCTGACAGGTTCGTCCTTGTTGCCCAGAATCAATTCTTCAGATACATTGATACGACTTTTAGCTTTCTTTGGGATTTCTGGGGATTTAATTTCCTCAAAGTTCTGAGTGGCAGTTGCTTCTGGAGCTTTATCAGATCCTGCAAGAGTGATTTCTAAATCTGCAAAATTTTCAACTAGCTTTGACTTTTCAGGGTCAAGCTTATCGTCAAATCTGACATGAATTGATTCTTCCACAATTTTGGTTTCTGTGTTGTATACTCTGTAGCCTTTAGAGCGTTCTGAGTATCCTAACATAATACCTTTCTGTGCTTTGGAATCAAACTTGTTCAGATGTTCTTTAGTGTTTAAAATAAAGCAAGAACATCCAAATGGATGAAAATATGAAATGTTTGGTTTCCTTCCTTTACACAGTTCATAGGGAGTCTTATCCAGAATAGGTCTTATGGAGATTCTATTCTGAATGTAACACGCTGTATTTACAGCTTCGGCCCAAAAGTGCTTTGCCATGTTGGTTTCATTGATCATAGTTCTGGCCATCTCTTGGAGTGTCCTATTCTTCCTCTCTACAACTCCATTTTGTTGTGGAGTTCTAGGGCAGGAGAAATCATGGGATATTCCATTAGAGTCAAATAATTCCTCAAAGGATTTATTTTCAAATTCCCCACCATGATCACTTCTGACTCTGATAATCTTAGAGTCAAATTCTTTTTGCACTTTGGAGCAGAACTGGTGAATACAGAGTGAGACTCACTCTTGTGCTTTAGGAATTTCACCCATGTCCAGCGACTGTAATCATCAACAATGACTAGTCCATACTTCTTTCCATTGACTGATGTTGTTTTCACAGGACCAAATAAGTCAATGTGGAGAAGTTCCAGAGGCTTAGAGGTAGAAACAACATTTTTCTTTTTGAAGGATGTTTTTGAAAATTTTCCTTTCTGACATGCCTCACATAGAGCATCTGAAGAGAACTTCAGTTTAGGTAGGCCTCTGACTAACTCGAGTTTATTTAGCTGAGAAAGTTTCCTCATGCTAATGTGGCCCAAGCGTCTATGCCACACCCATTGCTCTTCGTGAACAGACATCAGACATTTAACATTTTGTTCTTTTAAATCATAAAGATTGATTTTATAAATGTTGTTTTTCCTCTTGCCTGTGAATAGGACTGAACCATTGTTTTGATTTATGGCTTTACATGTTTTTTGATTAAAGATCACGTCATAACCGTTATCACTTAATTGACTTATGGATAACAAATTATGCATTAATCCTTCTACGTAAAGAACATCAGATATAGAGGGAAGAGTACCATTACCAATAGTTCCGGAGCCTCTGATCCTTCCTTTCTGATCTCCTCCGAAGCCTACGAATCCAGCGTCTTTAAGTTCCAGGCTTTGGAACATAGACTTTCTTCCCGTCATGTGTCGCGAGCATCAAGAGTCCAGGTACCATGACTGGTGTCTGAACTTTGCTGCATAGGATATCTGCAACATAAACAATCTTATCTTTTGGTACCCAGAGTTTCTTGGGTCCTTTCTGATTAGTTTTCCTAGAGTTTCTTATAACTTTGGGTTTTCTAGCATTTTCAAATTTTTGTTCTTGTGTGTGCGTATAGTGATATGAAAAGGGAGATTTAAGTTGGTCACCAGTAGAAGTTTTATCTTCCTTAGGATCATACCCAATTCCCTTTTTATTGTTCTGACTGACTCCATAAATCATGGATGCCATGACACTCCTACCTATCCCATTTTTCAGAAATTCTTGAAAGGCTTCTTCGTATTTATAAATTATTGTATTTGAAGTCTGTGGAGCTTGAGATAACACTTCTTCCAATTCTAAACATTTTCTTTTTGCTCCATCTCTTTCTAATGTTAAAGATCTGATTTTATCTTCACGTGCTAGAATTGTCATCTCAAGTTTACCACATTCTTCAAATTTTGCTTCAAGACAGCCTTTTATATTTTTAAACTTTTGTTTTAATTTCTGATATAAGCTAAGAGTTTCTAACAAGCATGATTCTAGATCAGATCGAGAAAGTTCAGAAAATACCTCTTCAGATTCTTCATCTGAGCTGCTTCTGGACGTGGTAGCCATAAATGCCACATTGGCCTGTTCATCAGAGTCAGATTCTGATGAACCAGATTCACTATCATCCCAGGTAGCCATTAGTCCTTTCTTTGTCCTGAAGGTATTTTTCTTGAAACTTTCTTTTCTGGGATTGTCTTTCTTTAGCTTGGGGCATTCATTCCTGTAGTGACCTGTTTCTTTACATTCATAACAAGTAATATCTTTGTTAGTTTTACCTTTTGAGGTTGATTTTGATCGATCCCCTCTGGGTCTTGGTCTTCTGAAGTTGTTGTTCCTCTTCTTCCAGAGTTGTTTAACTCTTCTGGTCAGGAGGGACAATTCTTCTTCATCATCAAAATCTTCTGGTTCAGAGTCATCAGCATCTTCAGTTTCTGCCTGGAAGGCTTTGGTTCTGTCAGATTTGCGTCTTTCAGATCTGGACTTTAGAGCTACAGACTTGTTCTTTTTCTGAGGCTCATCTTTCTCTAGTTCTATCTCATGGCTTCTGAGGGAACTGACAAGCTCTTCAAGACTTATATTGTTCAGATCCTTTGACAGCTTCAGGGCAGTGACCATGGGTCTCCACTTCTTTGGCAAACTTCTGACTATCTTTTTGACGTGGTCTGCAGTTGTGTATCCTTTGTCTAGGACCTTGAGACCTGCAATAAGAGTTTGGAATCTAGAGAACATTACCTATATGGCTTCGTCATCTTCCATTTTGAAAGCTTCGTATTTCTGGATAAGCGCCAGAGCCTTTGTCTCTTTGACTTGGGAGTTTCCTTCATGAGTCATCTTCAGAGAATCAAGTATGTCTTTGGCTGTTTCTCTGTTGGTGATCTTTTCATACTCGTTGTAAGATATAGCATTGAGAAGTATGGTTCTGGCCTTGTGGTGATTTTTGAAGACACGCTTCTGATCTTCTGACATCTTACTTCTGGGAACTTCAACTCCATTTTCTGAGACTGGAGGTGTGTATCCATCTGTGACAATGTCCCAGAGGTCAGCATCATAACCCAGAAAGAAACTTTCAATTCTATCTTTCCAGTAGTCAAATTTCTCTCCATCAAAAACAGGAGGCTTAACATTGTAACTGTCTCTTTCATTTGTGTGGGCCATAGTTTTTCTCGTTCTGGATCTCTCTACACTGTTAAGTGTTTGATTAGAAAATCAATAACAGAGCCGAAGCTCTGATACCAATTAAAGGTGAGAAAAACAAGAAAGGGGGGTTTGAATTGTTTTGGAAAATAAGCGCTTTTCAAAATAAAGACCACACAAGGAATTTATACTGGTTCGCTTATAACACAAAGCTACTCCAGTCCACCCGGCCAAGGTGATTTCGCCTTCAACAAGGACTTAATCCACTAATCTTGAAAGATTGTTTACAACCAACGTCTAAGAGAGAGATCTCTTAGTCCTCTCAAGTATACAGACTGCGCAGAGTCACTTGAGGAAATAAAGCAATAGATAAAATACAATGTAATCTAGAGTGCTTCTAAGATAAGCAAATATTACAAGAGTAAGAACAAAAGTGTTTCACGTTCTAAGCAAAAGCTTTGTGAAAATATTGAGAGAGAGAGAGAGAATGTTTCAGTGTATGCTTGCGCGCCTCTCAATGTTGATTGCTGTCCTTTATATAGGAGTGAAAGGACCGTTGAAATTGATGGCAGATAATCTGTCTTGAATAGGAATTAATGCCATAACTTCTGTTGTTTCTTGCCAAAACAACTTTGTCTCCCTGAATAACTTCTTTCCAAATATAGTTCCTTTCCATTTAAATTTGAAGTTAACGTTACTCTTTCTGTATTAGGAAATTCATTATCAAAGTCTGCGTGACTCTGGGAATGTTGGAATCTTCCTGTGTTGATTCGGAGCTTCTGATGATGTCTTCAGATGACGCTGAGAGTTTCTGGAATGATATACCGTTGTTCAGAGTCAGAACTTCTAGAGTGCACTTCTTCTTCAGATGCTTCTGATGTTCTGCTGTTTTGCTCAGAGTTAGAACTTCTTGAGTGTGTTTCTACTTCAGATGCTTTGATCTTCTGATGATTTGTATCTGATGTGATTCTGTATCTGATGACGTCATCAGATATCTTCCTTCTTTCCTTAGAATCCTGCTCACTTAGAGACTTTTCGTTAGGGTGCCATTTTTGGTTTCATCCTTTGTTATCATCAAAATCATGGAATCTGTTGTAGAACAATTTTTGTTCTTACAAAATGCTGGGTAGAATGCCAAGCTGCGGCAAGGGGATCTGCTGGGGAAATGATCACCATCTTCTGGACCCTGGCAAGGCTGCTGGAGATGCACAACGCAAAGAATTATGTGGGGAAATGACCCGCCACACGGTGTTCTAGCAATGACGAAATACCGAGATTCAAACTGGGGAGAGAACTGTAACACCCTTCTAAAATACCCCAAATATTTAATTAATTCAACAATATATCAATCAGAGTAAATATGCAATTAAGGGTGTCACACAATTACTTCACACCATTCACCATAATAACTGTCATGCTCTTTATTAAAACAAGGTACACACTTGCATAATACGCAGCGGATAGAGACCAATTCAATCATGCAAAACATGTAACACATTACATGTAAAATGGTTCACAACCAACAATAAAACATTTAAAACATCCCATCCCAAGGTTACATCTACCAGAGCATGACCTACTAAGGAACTACACTAGACTCCAAGCACTAGCTCCTACTCAATTACTGCTCGTTACCTGAAAAATAGTTGTAAGGGTGAGTTCCTCAATCGACATAATAAGCATTATAAATTATCATGTAATGTTAAGTAAGTTAACACATTCAATCACCCTAATCAGATCACACAATCAGTAACGACAATATCAACTCCAAAATCATACTCAACACAATCACCAAACAACACGTATAATATTGGAATACATCCATTCATATTATACGCCATACATACATACATTATGCAATGAGACTCCATGCATGCGGTACCGACTATTCGTGAACATATAGTTCAACCTCACCGATCAAATCCAGATACGGCTACCAAGCTCACTAATCCCACTCATTTGAGACCTAGTGACTCACTCACTAATTCCTCACCATGGGAATTAGCTACCACCCCAAGGGCTATGCTATGCACGCTAATCACCTAGCATGCAAACATCAACAACAATCCACAATAATTCACTCACTAATTCCTCACCATGGGAATTAGCTACCACCATAAAGGCCATAATATGCACGCTAACTCACCTAGCATACAACATTAACAACAATCCACAATGGACATATGCTCACACTCTAAGCCATAAAACTGTCCATTCCACATAATACATACATTCACAGCATTATGCATACAATCATACATCATCAGCATATTATCACAAAATCATATCAGGTCATGCCAATTAATAATCACAGTATTAGCACACTCTACTAATATCTACACTGCTCAAAACAACGGGAAATGATCCCTACTATATCATACATCAGCTAAATTACATTACGCAGCTGAACAACCAAAAAAACTGCACAACAACAGCCCAGAAAAATCACAAACCTGCCCATACGCGTATTGCCTAGTCCCATACGCGTATGGCCCATCTCCTGACCAAATCCCATACGCGTAACACCATCTCATACGCGTATGCTACGCGTAACACTTCCTCATACGCGTACCAACAGAGACAAAACCACGTTCAAAACATCATCTTCCTCATCCATACGCGTATTGCCTAGTACCATACGCGTACCAGACCATCTCATACGCGTATTGCCTAGTGCCATACGCGTATGACCAGAAAACAGATTTCCAGATCTGCTATGGTTTTCTCTGCTACGAGATCTCTCCAATTCCACCTTCCACAGTCCAATTTTACACAGTATTCGGTCATATCATCTAACACAATTCATATCCTATTCAATTTCACAAATTCTAACATTATTATATCTAATTCCTACGAATTTCCTTCAATTATGATCCAATTTCGTTCATCCAATATTTCACAATTTCAGCATACATCATTCTAATCAGAGTCAAATCAATGGTTTATCACTACCCATTACATGTTATCCCATAATACCCATTAAACGATGATAAACCCCCCTTACCTGAGTTAATCCGGAAATCCTTTAGCTTCGAGCTCTTCCTCTCTTCAACCCTTGTTCTCTGGCTCTTTTCCCTTTTTCCACTTTGAGTCGTTTTTCTGTATTCACGTGAAAACCTCTTTTTACCAAATGGGACCTTTTCTAATTCCGAATTTTATTCCAATAATAATAATAATAATAATCCAATAATAATAATCCAATTATTTAATTAAATTAATAAATATACTATTAATTTAAATTAAATAATTATCCTTATTTCATCGGGGTGTTACAAGAACGACACTGAAAACCTGCTATTGGGGAAAGCGATAGTGGTTCTGGCAACCACGATCTGCGAGAGATGACTCAGCAAGGGAAGCAAACACCGATACGGTACCGAGGTTCTGCTTCAAGGAAAGAAACCATGGATCTGGCATTGGGATTATCGATCTGGCCTCGAACTCTAAGAAGCAGCCACTTCTGCTGGGAAGATACAGTCTGGCACTGTCAACTCCGCTAGGGGTATACAATTTGGCACTGTCAACTCTACTGGGGAGTGTATATTCTGAAACAACCGCTTGGGGAAGTACGGTGGTGAGAACCTGTTGGGGATTGAAGAATCCAACACTCTGATCAGCTCTGCAGGGATAAGACACCGAATTCGTCTGTTGGTGACCTCACTGGGGAAGATATTCACGATCATCTGCAAGGGGATTTTAAGGAAATTCCCCGAGGGTATCTGTTATGAATAGACGATCCAAAACACTTAAAATTTACAACAATTTTAAATGTTTATTGAGCATGTACCTGTAAAGCCCTTATGTGTCATGATGCAATGTTTATCAAAAATTCGGACGTCATTTTTGCAAACAAAACAGTAAAATGAAAATGAAAACAGAGATATACTGAATAACATGATTTTATTGATTGAATGGCCTCTGAATAGGCATTTACATCAGGAAGCAATCCCTGGAAAGAGGTAATCGCACAAAAGATAAAAATAGAAATTAATCTAATGGCAATGTGAAATGGATTTCTATTGGGTTCCAATTCTGCTATGACTTGCCCGTCTTTAAGATCCTCCAGATAATCAGCCTTCTGAAAAGGTGATTGGACTGTTTCCTACCTTTCGAAAATTTCCAATCATCGACATGAGATGAGATTCAGAACTAACTCAGAACGCGGTCATTCGCTTAATCCCTAACTTTTGCCTGGATCGCCCTTTTCGGGTTTTCAATCCACCGAGATACCCATTTTTGCCTAAGTTGCCTTTTCAGGTTTTCAACTTACCGGGTGTACGATCTTTTCATTTTTAATCCCTAATTTTTGCCCGAACCTTTTCATTTTCTTGGTTCGTCGGGATGCCCATTTTTTCCTGGACTATTCTTTTTACTGTCCAGCGGGTCTATTTTATGCGAAGTATTTTTTAACTGCGTCTGAGTTCACAGGGGAAGTGAAGTTTTCACCATCCATAGTTGCAAGCATTAAGGCCCCACCATCAAAAACCTTGGTGACAATATACGGTCCATCATATTTAGGAGTCCACTTGCCCCTGTGATCTGTCTGAGGAGGAAGGATCCTTTTCAACACTAAATCTCCGACTTGGAAACAACGAGGACGCACTTTCTGATCAAAGGCTCTCTTCATCCGACTCTGATACAACTGCCCATGACAAATGGCTGCCATTCGCTTCTCTTCGATAAGACTCAACTCATTGAACCTTGTCTGAATCCATTCGGCTTCGTCTAACTTGACATCCAACAAGACTCTTAGAGAAGGAATCTCCACTTCAACAGGTAGGACTGCTTCCATACCATACACCAGGGAGTAAGGGGTTGCCCCGGTCGATGTACGTACTGAAGTGCGGTACCCATGCAAGGCGAAAGGTAGCATCTCATGCAAATCTCTGTACGTGACGACCATCTTCTGCACAATCTTCTTTATGTTCTTATTTGCCGCCTCAACAGCGTCGTTCATCTTAGGGCGGTAAGGGGAAGAATTGTGATGCTGAATGTTGAAGTTCTGACACAACTCCTTCATCATTTTGTTGTTGAGATTAGAACCATTATCAGTAATGATTCTTTCGGGAATCCCATAGCGACAAATGATTTCTTTCTTGCTGAAACGGGCAACCACATGTCTGGTGACATTCGCGAATGATGCTGCTTCGACCCACTTGGTGAAATAGTCGATGGCAACAAGGATGAAGCGATGCCCATTGAAGCAGTCGACTCAATCTTTCCAATCATGTCAATGCCCCACATAGAAAACGGCCACGGCGAAATCATCACATTCAGAGGATTTGGCGGTACATGCACCTTATCAGCATAAATCTGGCATTTATGACACTTCCGAGCATATTTGAAGCAATCTGATTCCATGGTCATCCAGTAATAACCCGCTCTCAACAATTTCTTAGCCATTGCATGTCCGCCGGCATGAGTACCGAAGGAACCTTCATGAACTTCCTGCATTAACATGTCCGCCTCGTGTCTGTCCACGCATCTGAGCAAAACCATGTCGAAGTTCCTCTTATACAGCACATTGTCTTTGTTCAAGAAGAAACTGCCTGCCAACCTTCTCAAAGTCTTTCTGTCATTGTTGGATGCCTCTGCAGGGTACTCTTGATTCTTCAGAAAGCACTTGATATCGTGATACCATGGCTTGTCATCGACTACCAGTTCAGCAGCAAACACATATGCGGCCCTGTCAAGGCGCATCACATCGATCCTGGGAGCATGGTTCCAGCGAATTACCTTGATCATGGAGGATAGAGTAGCAAGTGCGTCTGCCATCTGGTTCTCATCACGAGGTATATGATACAATTTTACTGTTGTGAAGAAAGTCAACAGTCTTCTCGTGTAATCTCTGTAAAGAACCAGAGTGGGTTGGAGAGTATTCCAATCACCATTTACTTGATTGATCACCAGAGCTGAATCTCCGAAGATGTCCAGAGTCTTGATTCTCAGATCAATGGCTTGCTCAATACCCAAGATACAGGCCTCGTACTCAGCTTCATTATTTGTGCACTTAAAAGTCAAACGAGCGGTGAAAGGCATGTGGGCACCTTTCGGAGTAGTAATGACAACGCCAATTCCACTTCCTCTAGCATTGACAGCCCCATCAAACAACAAAGTCCACTTTTCGTTTGGATCAGGTCCCTCCTCAACAACTGGCTCTTCACAGCCTTTCATCTTGAGGAACATGATGTCTTCATCAGGGAATTCAAACTTCATCGGCTCATAATCATCAATCGGCTGCTCGGCAAGGTAGTCTGACAGAATACTACCTTTGATGGCCTTCTGTGACGTGTACTGAATATCATACTCTGTTAAAATCATTTGCCAACGAGCGACCCTTCCGGTGAGAGCTGGCTTCTCGAATATGTATTTCACTGGATCCATCTTAGAAATCAACAAGGTAGTATGGTTCAGCATATACTGCCTCAGTCGGAGAGCAGCCCAGGCCAAAGCACAACAAGTTTTCTCAAGCTGCGAATATTTGACTTCACAATCGGTAAACTTTTTGCTAAGGTAGTATATGGCATGCTCTTTTCGACCAGACTCGTCATGCTGTCCCAATACACACCCCATCAAGTTCTCAGTCACTGATAGGTACATTATCAGAGGTCTCCCAGGAACTGGAGGTATAAGGATCGGAGGTTTCTGTAGATACTCTTTTATCTTCTCGAAAGCCCTTTGACAATCTTCATTCCACCTGATAGCCTGATCTTTCTTCAGCAATTTGAAAATTGGCTCACACGTGGTTGTTAGGTGAGAGATGAACCTTGCAATGTAGTTCAACCTCCCTAAGAAACTACGGACTTGCTTCTCTGTTCTTAGCTCTGGCATTTCCTGTATCGCTTTTACTTTGTGGGGATCCACCTCAATCCCTTTTCCGCTAACAATAAAACCCAACAATTTTCCCAATCTCACCCCGAAAGTGCACTTGTTCGGGTTAAGTCTCAATTTGAATTTCCTCAAACGCTCAAACAGTTTCTGCAAATTCACCAAATGTTCTTCTTCTGTCTGAGATTTGGCAATCATATCATCCACATAAACCTCGATTTCATGATGAATCATATCATGGAACAGAGTCACCATAGCTCGTTGATATGTTGCTCCGGCATTTTTCAGACCAAACGGCATCACCTTGTAGCAGAAGGTGCCCCATGGGGTTATGAAAGTTGTCTTTTCCATGTCTTCTGGTGCCATCTTGATTTGGTTATAGCCAGAAAAGCCATCCATGAAGGAGAATACCGAGAACTGAGCTGTATTATCCACCAAAACATCGATGTGAGGTAATGGGAAATCATCTTTTAGGGCTAGCTCTGTTCAGATCCCGGTAGTCGACACACATCCGTACCTTTCCATCCTTCTTAGGTACTGGGACGATGTTTGCAACCCATGGCGGATAATTGGTGACTGCTAGAAACCCTGCATCCAACTGCTTTTGTACTTCTTCCTTTATCTTGACAGCCATCTCTGGTCTTGTTCTTCTGAGCTTCTGCTTGACCGGAGGACAACCTTCTTTGAGAGGCAAGCGGTGTACCACGATGTCTGTGTCCAGCCCAGGCATGTCCTGATAAGACCAGGCGAAGATGTCAACGTATTCTTGCAGCAATTCAATCAGCCCTTTCTTCACATTGTCTTCTAAAGCAGCCCCTATCTTGATTTCTCTCTTGGCGTCCTCGGTGCCGAGATTAATCACTTCAACAGACTCTTGATGCGGTTGAATAACCCTTTCCTCTTGTTTTAATAACCTGGTAAGCTCTTCAGGGAGTTCACAGTCTTCATCACCCTCTTCTTCAGCTTGAAAGATTGGATTTTCAAAGTCGAAACGAGCCGTAGCAGAAACATTATCAATAGGATCCGGTGATGTGCATCTGCATGAGTGATGGTATGTGCTTATGAGTGTGAACAAGAAGTGAAAACTAAACAAAACATTGCCATTTTTTGTTTGTTTTGAAAAACTGCAAAAATAGAAAGACAGGGAACGAAATATTTGAATGCAAAAATACGTCCTTTATTTATGATAAAAATGCAAGTGTCACATAGACGGGCCCTTCAATGAGTCATTACGCCCTGGGCGGAACGTAAGACTTGGATATGCATGAATAAACAAAGAAAATTACTCTTCAAGAAGAGTGACTTGGATAATCTCTTCAGAAGACCAATTGTTGATGACTTCACCCGGGATCCTCGGACGCACCCAGTTGTCAATGTCACAATCACTATCCCCATCTTCTTCGTTGACTGCAGAGACTTGACCATACTGAATGAGTTGTTGATCTAGGTTGACATGCGGGATCGGGATAGGCCCCGGTCCATTGGGACCATTAGCCTCTCCAGCTGGAGGATCAGCCAACGTCTCTGGTTGAGTAATAGGGGGATCCCTCTGTACCAACAATCTAAGCTCCTGCTGTCCTTGAGCCACCCCTTGAACCAAATCCATGAATTGATTCATGCGAATCTTCATCTCGACGAGCTCTGCTTGTAGGCTCTCCATCGCTCTCTGTTGATTCCTTCGGGTACCGTATCGGTGAATGCCTGAGTCAGCTATCCTGCGAGTGGGACACCAAACAAACTGAGAACACTGTGGCGGTACCTGTTATGCAAGACATGCGGATGACTATGCAAATGCAATGACATGTTTATCAATTCCAAAAGGCATTCTACCCCCTTGATTTCAGTCTCACATTTGATAAACAGTGTAAGAAGAAAACCCTGACTAGAATCAAGAAGAAGATTTAAACCCCCTTGAAAAGGATAAACATGTGTTAAATGATATGAATGCAAATGATGTGATGATGTGAATGCAATGCAGTGGTATGTCAATCAGGATTGCTGTATCTGCTTGAACATCTGTCGGGTTACACTGTCTGAAGAGAAAACCACTGAGGAATATAATACAAGATCAAAGCTTTGCTCCAGAAAACCGGGTTGGTTGGAGGTTAAGGTTTCCTGAATTTAGCCCGCCCCTCACTGGTAGGTTCTAAGAACAGAAGTTCGTCAACTTCAGCCCTTCAGTCGCGAATAATACGTTTACCACTGAAGGTTTGGCATTATTACGGGATAAAAGACCTCCACTGACTCCCCTCAACAGGACATCCTAAAGCAAGTTCCCAGTCTCGGGGTCCTCGGATTGATCAGCGAGAATGCGCCCACCAGAGCTAACATAATCACGTCTCAGAGGAGAGGCCTCGACTGAGTTCTCGGGAAATGGTCACCAGAGTCGACGATTTCTAAAGGAACATCATGTCGTTACGGAACATCCGTAGGACATAATATATCCAAAAGAAACCTCGTCTGGGTGTGGTTCTTCAAGAACGACTTAACGTAGCAACATGCCACGCAAGCCTCATGATCATCCACTCTAAAACCTGTGTGTACACTCAAGCCTGGGTAATGGGCTTATCTCTCGTAGAACATCTCATCCCAACAAACAAACAACAGCTCCAACAGATACAGCAGATGAATGCAAGCAAGTAAGTAAATAAATGTACAAAAGCATGAACACCCAATGAACAAGAAATCACACGAGCTAGGAGGGACTCGCTTAGGGAAGATGGACCAGCAAGAGGTCAACTTCTTAGTGTCCCCAGCAGAGTCGCCAGCTGTCGCAACCTGAAAAATACAGTGCGCGAAAAAAAACAACCGGCGAAAGAAAAAGACAGAAGAGTCGCCACCGTGCGTTATTCATCCCAAAGGAGGGAAAGGAAACGCTCGAAGTAAACCTGAAAAAGGAAAGGACAAGATGGCGTCTCGCAACCAAATCTTGGGTTCGGGAGTCGGTTATGCGAAGGGAAGGTATTAGCACCCCTACGCATCCGTAGTACTCTACGGGATCCACTTTTGTGGTTTTCGTCTAAAGGGTGTGGGTTTACCTAATGTGTTTATTTACTAAAAAGGTTAAGAGAAATGACTCGCGCGGATGTCGCATCCACTGCATACGTATCTCATCTGAATATGAGAATCAGAGTCTTCGTAGCTCGGCTGACTTATGGGTTAGGGGGATGTGTGCTCGCTAAGACATCACGTCTTATGCCTACGTATCTCATCTGGAATGAGAATCAGAGCAAGCCGTAGTTCGGCTAACTACGGGGTTGTGGATTGGGTTTTGGACGAACGACGTCACTACGCAATCTACCGGATGCTCGACCTTTGGAGACTTACTCGCCTGTAGTAGAAGGAGTAAACGTGTTGCTTTGGGTTTTAGGGTTTGGGATGCGCGAGGGCAAACAGGCAGTCCTTGACGAAGGAACCGCGCTACATGTGGGGATATGAATACAAAACACAAAACATGTATCTCAAAGTAAAATTCCACCAAGGGGCTCAAACATTGCCTCCTATCGAGGTCTTCCAGCTAAGAAAGCGATAAAGTACGAGAAAAGGAAAAAATTACCACACGGATAAAGATCCGAAGTTACAACAATTAAAGGATTAGCAACCCTGAGATCTCTCCAGCTAGACCATCAAAGAAAATCAGTCAATACGATTAATCAGGATAAACCTCCGGATGGTATCCCTGCAAGAGTATGTGAGCCCTCACGAAAACTCAACAGAAAGGTTAGACGAACAAGGTGAAATCCAGGGAAAACAATGCCATGGCAACACAAAGACAGGTTAGAGAAACAAAATAGGGTAACCCAGAGTTGCCCCTAAATCAAAATGTAACCACATGAATAATTCCATCAAAATTCACAAAAAGCTCACAAAAAGCAATCAAGGGTAGGAGGCCTAAACCTCTTGTCAAACACATGCATCAAAAGGGTATCAAATTCACCATAATACCTCATACATTTAGAGCATTCAAATTAAAGGCATAAAGATGATGGATATATGGAAAAACTGATTGGAGAGATTGATTAAGATTGAATGGTACAGCCGGATCTGCAAAGTGATACTAGGGTTTGTGTGAGGTGGAGTGAACTTCTCAGGGCTGCCTGAAGGTCACTGCAGAGTAGTTCCTAGGTTTCCTTCTCTCAAAATCTTTCTCCAGTGAATCTCCTAGTGTAACTCCAAGTGTGTTTTCCTCTACTGAAACTTCAGTATTTATAGACTGATTTTCGTGGGTAGTGGGCTCAAATGAGGGAGACTCAAGTCCAAAAAAAATTTGTTATATTTTATTTATTTATTTAATTAATTTTATTTATTTATTTATTTTTAACTTCTTTTTTTTTTCGTTTTTTTTTTCATTTTTTTTTTCATTTTTTTTTCCAGGAAAAATGAAGGGTAAATTTTGGGGTATTACACATGCCCCAACGGGAACCAGGTTCTGGCCCTTCTTCAAGCAATGGTTCATCACAATCTTTCATTTTCAAGTAAAAAATCTCTTCATCAGGAAAATCATACTGCACTGACTGGTAATCTTCAATTGGTTGGTGAGCCAAATGGTCAACCAAGATACTACCTTTGATCGCTTTCTGAGATCGGTATTCAATATCATATTCTGATAACAACATTTGCCAACGGGTAATCCTCCCAGTTAAAGCAGGCTTCTCAAATATATATTTGATTGGATCCATTTTGGATATCAACCAAGTGGTATGATTCAATATATACTGACGCAAACGCTTAGCAGCCCAAGCCAATGCGCAACAAGTTTTCTCGAGCATAGAATACCGAGTCTCACAGTCGGTGAACTTCTTACTGAGGTAGTAAATCGCAAATTCTTTCTTTCCAGTCTTATCTTGCTGACCAAGAACACAACCCATACTATCTTCGAGCATAGTCAGATACATGATCAACGGTCTTCCTTCAATAGGTGGAGACAAAATCAGAGGTTCAAGCAAATATTCTTTGATACTGTCAAAAGCTTTCTGGCAGTCTTCGGTCCAATCAAAAGACTGATCTTTCCGAAGAAGCTTGAATATAGGCGCACATGTGGCAGTCTTGTAGGAGATGAATCTGGAGATATAATTCAAACGACCGAGAAAACCTCTAACTTGCTTCTCAGTTTTGGGCGCATGCATCTCTTGTATTGCTTTGATCTTGGCAGGATCAACTTTAATACTCTTCTCGCTGACAATAAAGCCCAACAACTTACCAGAACAAACACCAAAAGTGCACTTATTAGGATTCAAGCAGAGTTTATATTTCCTCAAATGCTGGAATAGCTTCAACAAATGCTCAACATGTTCCTCTTCATCAACCGATTTGGCAATCATGTCATCGACATATACTTCAATCTCTTTATGCTCATATCATGAAAAAGAGTAGTCATTGCTCTCTGGTAAGTTGCACCTGCATTCTTTAAATTGAAAGGCATCACTCTATAATAGAATGTTCCCCAAGGTGTAATGAATGTGGTCTTCTCCATATCTTGGGTGCCATTTTGATCTGATTATATTCGGAAGATCCATCCATAAACGAAAAGACTTTGAATTTAGCAGTATTGTCTACCAACATATCAATGTGTGGCAGAGGGAAATCATCTTTTGGGATGGCTTTATTCAAATCTCTATAGTCAACACACATGCGTACTTTTCCATCTTTCTTTGACGCAGGCACAATATTGGCCACCCATTACGGATACTCAGCGGTTACAAGGAAACCGATATCAATCTGCTTCTGCACTTCCTCTTTGATCTTCACAGCCATATCAGGATGCGTTCTTCTCAACTTTTGCTTGACTGACGGGCATTTTGGCTTCAATGGCAATCTATGCTCCACAACCTCAGAATCCAAACCAGGCATGTCTTGATAGGACCAAGCAAACACATCTGAATACTCTCGAAGAAGATCAATCAACCCCTTCTTGACATCTGGACATAGTCGAGACCTAATCTTGACTTCCTTCACATTATCCTCGGAACCCAAATTGACAAACTCAACTTGCTCTTCGAACGGATGAATGGTATTTTCATCTTGCTCAAAAAGATGAGATAATTCATCACTCACTTCTACATCATTTTCCTCCTCGGCCTCAAACACAGGGAATTCAAAATTTGGAGAAAGAGAAGGATTATTGTATTCAATGGGGTTAGGAACCAACTTGCATAATGATTTGATATTTTGATTTTAGAGAAGTGAATTTGTGACCAAATATTATGCAGATGGACAATTATATTATTTATTTATGTTTTTTGTGATTACCATTTTCAAAATAAATAAAAAAGTAAAAATAAACATCATAGATGTGGATGAATAGAATTAATTTTATTAATGATCAATTTGGAAATGCCCAAACAATGCTCACTTCACCCTTAGGCATAGGAGAAGGATTTTAAAAACATATAAAAGAAATTACTTAGATCGATGCAAAATAGCAGGAATATCAACAGCAATCCAATTATTGCAAGCCTTTCCATGCGTCATAAAATTGGTGCAGTCTTCCTCTTCGTCATCTTCTAGCACAACCGCTAAGTGTTGTTCATTTCCATGAATGAACCCTCCTCTATGGAAGCTAAGTTGCATATCTTCAGACCTTACAGTTGATGAACCTTTCTGGAACCCCAAACCGGTTCTGCCTTTGTTATCGGAGACCTCTACCATGTGCCCCCACTGATCAACATTGCCTTCTTCCACAATCTTCTTAGTATCTTTCAATGAGGACATAGGTGCCCCAACTCTCTTTTCAGCAACAATAGACAAGGCTTGGAACGGAGTTCCAACCTCATCCTCAGCTTCAACATAAGAGAAAGATGACAAATGGCTAACCAACAACGCTTTCTCTCCACCAACAATCACTAGCTTGCCATTCTTCACAAATTTGAGCTTCTGGTGCAAAGTCGAAGTAACAGCTCCTGCCTCATGGATCCATGGCCTTCCTAACAAGAAACTGTAGGCCGGGTGGATATCAATTACTTGGAAAGTAATTTGAAAATCACTCGGACCTATCTTAACTAGTAGGTCATCTTCCCCAATAACTGTCTTGCGTGAACCATCAAAAGCCTTGACGATTACACCACTATACCTTATACGCGCTCCTTGGTACGATAATTTTGACAGAGTTGACTTTGGCAGAACATTCAGTGATGACCCGGTGTCAACAAGCACATTCGACAAAGCATCTTATTTGTAATTCATAGAAATATGCAAAGCCAGATTATGATCTCTACCCTCCTCAGAGAGTTCTTCATCACAGAATCTAAGATTATTGCAAGAAGTGATGTTAGCCATGATATGATCGAATTGGTCTATTGTAACATCATGTTTTACGAAAGATTGCTCCAGAACTCTCTATAATGCTTCTCTGTGCGCTTCAAAATTCATGAGCAGAGACAACACTGAGATTTTTGAGGGGGTTTGGAGCAGCTGCTCCACCACATTAAACTCACTCCTTTTGATCAACCAAAGTACCTCATCATCATCGTTAGCTTTCAGATTGATGGATTCACCAGACTTACCCTTTGAAACACCAACTGGATCTTCAACAGGCACTTCCACCTTCTTACTCATAATTGATTCTTCCTTATCCTTTGGGAACACCGGCCTAAAGACACGACCACTGCGGGTCACCTTGGTAACATCAGCAATGCTCACCACTGAGCTAGTCGTAGGCAACAGAACCTCTTGACCACCTTCTATCATTGTAGCATTATACTGATATGGTACAGCTTTATCAGATGAATACGGGACTGGGCCCGCTAACCGTATTACCAACGGAGATACTGATCTATTATTGACATTGTTACTGTTGCTGCTGTCGTACTGGATTACCAATCTCTCTGGCTGCTTCAAAATGGGCACTATGACATTTACATCATCATCTATATGACGGGATTGAACAATCTGAATCATGCCTTCATCCATCAGTCGCTGGATGTCCCTTTTTACAACTTCACAACCCCTCGGGTTAACACTACAAACAGCACAACCATCATGGTCGTGCTCACAATCGCTTACCAGACAAATATCCTTATGCATCTGCACCAAGGATCCTCGGATAAACCGCACATCAAAAACTTTAAACTCTCTAGGGAAACCATCCACCATATTCACAGAAGAGTTCCCATGAGCGGGCAAAGGATTTGCTTTTACATTCGGCGCACGGTCCTCGAAGGACGCCTTTCCTCTCTTCATCGGATTCTGAACCTCATACTTGAATGGGTAACAGTTCTTGATATCATGTCCGGGTGCTCCTTGATGAAAAGCACAAGGAGTTCAGGTTTATACCACTAAGGAAGTGGCTCTGGAATCTTTGGCGGGTTTCTTGGTTGGATTAGGTTCTTGAGAACCAAAGACGAGTATAATTTTGCGTAAGACATAGAAATCGGGTCAAAAGAGACCTTCTTCCTCTCGAAATTTTGTTGATGATGATTGTTGTTGGTATTGTTGTTGGTATTGTTGTTGTTGTTGTAGGTGTTTGTTCGTTGTTGCAGTTGTTGTTGTTGACGTTGTGGTTGTTGTTGAACTAGTGTTGATTGTTGACTAGAAAATACTGGGATAACGGAAGATACTTGGTAGTGATGGTGTTGACGGGATGATGGATTCCTTCTGACCTAAGGCCTCCTCTGCCTCCCACTTGAAATTGAATTTGTTTCACTGTCCTTTTTCTAGTTAAAACTACTGCCATACCTCTTACTTATTGATGCCTCATCCTTTGACAAACGTCCCTCTCGGACTCCTTCCTCAAGCCTCATCCCCATATTTACCATTTCGGTAAAGTCACTGGGGGCACTAGAAATCATTCGTTCATAATAAAATGAACTCAGGGTCTTTAGAAAGATCTTTGTCATCTCTTTTTCCTCCAAAGGAGGAGTGATCTGGGCAGCTAATTCCCTCCATCTCCGCGCGTACTCCTTAAATGTCTCCTTATCTTTCTGAGACATAGACCTCAGCTGGTCTCGATCAGGCGCCATGTCCACATTGTACTTATACTATTTGACAAAAGCCTCTCCCAAGTCATTGAAAGTGCGAATGCTTGCACTATCCAGCCCCATATACTAACGGAGCGCAACATCGGTCAGACTGTCCTGGAAATAATGAATCAACAGTTGATCATTATCGGTTTGAGTAGATATCTTGCGAGCATACATCACCAGATGGCTGAGCAGACAAGTATTCCCCTTATACTTTTCAAAGTCAGGTACTTTGAACTTCACCGGGATTTTGACGTTGGGCACTAAACACAACTCAACAACACTCTTCCCAAACAAGTCTTAACCTCTCAGTGTCTTCAATTCCTTGCGCAACTCAAGAAACTGATCTTTCATTTCATCCATTTTCTCGTAGACATCTGGACCCTCATACGGCTCAGAGTGATAAATGGTATCCTCTACACGAGATAAGGTGTGCATAATGGGAGGTGGCACGGACATGACCAGGCTAGATGCCGACATGGAAGCAAAAGTAGGCGCAAAGCCTTCAGGCATAAAGTTAGACGACATTCCCCACGGGAATCCGGCACGCATAGTAGGCGCAAAGTGAGAGGCAGCAACAGGCATGGTAGAGGTATCCACCTCTGAAATAATTGTCCTCGCAGGAGAAGTTGCAGGCATTGGAGAAGATTGACTCTGAGCGGCAAGAACTGACTCCATCATGGCAGTCAGGTGGGCGATCTCGTCCTTCAGCTCTCGGTTCTCTTGTTGTAGGTGCTCCATAATTCTGAGATGATTGGTGCGTGTGTTGTACCGATGAGTCAGCTTGGCTAAAGCATAGAAGAAACATCAATGAGACATCTGGCGAAAGAGAAACCTGCTTATGCAAATGATGCATGAAATGCAATGCTTGTTTATTTATTTTTGTTTTCAAGGAACTTACTATATCATTTGCAAATATATATATATATATATATATATATATATATATATATATATATATATATATATATATATATATATATATATATATATATATATATATATATATATATATATATATATATATATATATATATATATATATATATATATATATATATATATATATCAACAATTGCAATCTTTATATGACCAAAAAAAATCTCTTTTCATTTATATAATTGGAAGGATTACACTGAGTACAATTTCAGAAACCAAATGAAAAATACAAGAGAAAAGGAGACTAGTCATCCTAAGGATCCCTAACAACATCAGAAGATCTGGCTAAAGGCGCGTACTTCCTTCGAATGTGACGGATCTCGGTCTCAAAAGAAGCCTTCATCTGAGTCTTCTCAAGAACAAGCTGATCAACAATCTTCTTCCAAGCAACGGAAGGCTGAGGCATGCTAGAAGATGAAACCGTTGGCTCTCTCTGTCTCTTCATCACTCGGTCTTCAAGTAGCTCAATAAGTGCATCTTTGTCCTTAGATTTCAACTGCAATTCTTCGTGCTTCTTGCTCAAAGCATGGAAACGCTCTTCCCACATATCCTTCTCTTTCTTCATCTTGACAAGCGCGTCTTCTAAATCCTCTACATCTTGGTTAGGGAGAGTTAATGGCTCAACCACAACCATAGACATAGGTCTTTCACAAGGATAAGGCATCTTCAACTCCAAAGCTCACTTCTTCACCCAAAGAGTGTAAGCTTCCAAAGCTACACAATTGCATGGACCAAGCTCGAATCTTCCTTTCCGATGCATATTATGCCAAGCATGCACAATCTTCCGCTTTAAATGTTGGGTATCTTTACCCTCTTGATAGAAAATACCTTATAACAAAGTGTTATTAGGTTTGTCTCTCAAGCGAATCCAAGTTGACGATGAGCCAAATCAGGGTTGTAGTTAATTCCTCCTTGTGTACCAATGAGAGACACATTAGAGAATTCACCACAACTATCAATAATCTCCAAACTGCTCAAAGATGGATCATACCAAACTCTATCATCATTAGTGAGAGACATAAGTCTCTGAGATCACCTTGGACATTGTTTGTTCTCCATAAAAGCAGGTGTCTGAGGCAAGTGCGAAATAAACCACTTGTACAGAAGAGGAATGCAACAGACAATAGCTCCTCCACCCTTAGAATTCCTTAGATGCAAAGAGAAATACATATCACCCAACAAAGTAGGCACAAGATTCCCAATCAAGAAAAGTCTAATGGCGTTAACATCAAAAAAACCGTCAATGTTAGGGAACAAAGCTAATCCATAAATGAGCAACATAAATATAGCTTCAAAAGCATCATGTAAGACCCTAATTTTGACCCTAAGATCCCTCATGGCATCATATCATTACTAATTGCATTTTTCCTCAAGAACCATAGCATCTTGGCTCCTTAACCCTAGGTTGGGACTTGTGTGAGTGGTTTGAGACCACCAAGTGTAATACCCCAAAATTTACCCTTCATTTTTCCTGGAAAAAAAAACGAAAAAAAAAACGAAAAAAAAAAACGAAAAAAGAAAAAAAAATTAATTAATTAATTATTTATTTAATTAATTAAATAAATAAATAAAATAAAATAAATAAAATATAACAAATTATTTTGGACTTGGGTCTCCCTCATTTGAGCCCACTACCCACGAAAATCAGTCTATAAATACTGAAGTTTCAGTAGAGGAAAACACACTTGGAGTTACACTGGGAGATTCACTGGAAAAAGATAGTCAGAAAAAGAAGACAGAACAAAGGGGGATTTTGAGGAGAAACAAAACACTCTGAGGTTTCCTTGGAACAAAACCCTGAGGAAAAAGATAGTGAGAGAAGACCTGACAGAGAACTCAGAGCAGCCTCCAAACCCTGAAGGGAACTCAACTTATAAACCTCACGGGTGCAACTCAATTTCAATCAAGCTCTCCAATCAGGTTTGCCCTATATCCATCATCTTTATGCCTTTAATTTGAATGCTCTAAATGTATGAGGTATTATGGGTGAATTTGATACCTTTTTTGTGAGCCTTTTGTGAATTTTGATGGAATTATTCATGTGGTTACATTTTGATTTAGGGGCAACTCTGGGTTACCCTATTTTGTTTCTCTAACCTGTCTTTGCGTTGCCATGGCATTGTTTTCCCTGGACTTCACCTTGTTTGTCTAACCTTTCTGTTGAGTTTTCGCGAGGGCTCACATACTCTTGCAGGGATACCATCCGGAGGTTTATCCTGATTAATCGTATTGACTGATTTTCTTTGATGGTCTAGCTGGAGAGATTTCAGGATTGCTAATCCTTTAATTGCTGTAACTTCGGATCTTTATCCGTGTGGTAGTTTTTTCCTTTTCTCGTACTTTATCGCTTTCTTAGCTGGAAGACCTCGATAGGAGGCAATGTTTGGGCCCCTTGGTGGCATTTTACTTTGAGATACATGTTTTGTGTTTTGTATTCATATCCCCACATCTAGCGCGGTTCCTTCGTCAAGGACTGCCTGTTTGCCCTCGAGCATCCCAAACCCTAAAACCCAAAGCAACATGTTTACTCTTTCTACTACAGGCGAGTAAGTCTCCAAAGGTCGAGCATCCGGTAGATTGCGTAGTGACGTCGTTCGTCCAAAACCCAATACATAACCCCGTAGTTAGCCGAACTACGGCTTGCTCTGATTCTTATTCCAGATGAGATACGTAGGCATAAGACGCGATGTCTTGGCGAGCACACATCCCCCCAACCCATAAGTCAGCCGAGCTACGAAGACTCTGATTCTCATATTCAGATGAGATACGTATGCAGTGGATGCGACATCCGCGCGAGTCATTCTCATTTAACCCTTTTTTTGGTAAACAGCACAAGATAAACTCACACCCTTTAGACAAGAACTACAAAAGTGGATCCCGTAGAGTACTACGGATGCGCAGGGGTGCTAATACCTTCCCTTCGCATAACCGACTCCCGAACCCAAGATTTGGTTGCGAGACCCCGTCTTGTCCTTTCCTTTTTCAGGTTTACTTCGAGCGTTTCCTTTCCCTCCTTTGGGATGAATAATGCACGGTGGCGACTCTTCTGTCTTTTTCTTTCGCCGGTTGTTTTTTTTCGCACTGTATTTTTCAGGTTGCGACAGCTGGCGGCTCTGCTGGGGATCCGGTTTCCCTAAGCGAGTCCCTCCTAGCTTTTGTAGTTTGTTTGTTTATTGGGTGTTCATGCTTTTGTACAGTTATTTATTTACCTGCTTTACCTTATTGCATTGTGTACATATCATTGTTGTATCTGTTGGCTGGCTATGGCTGCTTGGTGATCTTTGTGAGATGAGTTCTATACCCGAACTCGAGTGCACTTAAGATAGGAGAATGGCATAGTCCTGTCAACTTGTGTGGAGTATTCCTTAGCGAGTTGACTTGCAAGCCCATTCACTTGGTGGAGGTCATGTTGAGATCAATAATGTCACATAAGTAAGTTGTGGTTAGACATTACTTGTTCCAATATAGACCTAAGAAGCCAAGGACCTTAGTTTACCAAACCCATCTTGGCCTATTCGTAGGACGTAGTGGGAAAGTCGTTCAAGTGTAAGATTTGATACGATTGTTACGCGATACTACACTCATAAGAGTCTCTCTTGAGAATATTGTTGGAATACGAGTAGTCGTTCCTCTGATAATATCCGAAAGATGGGATTATGACTATGGGAACCTTTTGTAGAACATGTTTGGCAGGTTTAAACCTTAGTACACTCCTTTTGGGTGGTTCTTAACCTAAACTCCATGCTCGTGACTTGCGACAAACCCTTGATTCATGGTTGATCTGATCAGGTATCCTTAATATCAATGAAACTCGGGTATTGATAAGGTGTAAACCATAATCCGCCAAAATGGGTGGTTGATATTAAGGATAACATGATCCATCCCATGACCTTTGTTTGGTGTACTCTTAATTTCTCTCCAGACAGTGCAACCTGACAGATGTTCAAGCAGATACAGCAATCCTGATTGGCATGCCATTGCATTGCATTCACATCATCACACCATTTGCATTCATATCATTTAACACATGTTTATCCTTTTCAAGGAGGTTTAAATCTTCTTCTTGATTCTAGTCGGGGTTTTCTTCTTACACTGTTTATCAAATGTGAGATTGGAATCAAGGGGGTAGAATACTTTTGGAATTGATAAACATGTCATTGCATTTGCATAGTCATCCGCATGTCTTGCATAACAGGTACCGCCACAGTGTTCTCAGTTTGTTTGGTGTCCCACTATCAGGATAGCTGACTCAGGCATTCACTGATACGGTACCCAGAGGAACCAACAGAGAGTAATGGAAAGCCTACAGGCAGAGCTCGCCGAGATGAAGATTCGCATGAATCAATTCATGGATTTGGTTCAAGGGGTGGCTCAAGGACAGCAGGAGCTTAGATTATTGGTGCAGAGGGATCCCCCTATTACTCAACCGGAGACGTTGGCTGATCCTCCAGCTGGAGAGGCTAATGGCCCCAATGGACCGGGGCCTATCCCAATCCTATATGTCACCTCTGGTCAACAACCCATTCAGGATGGTCAGGATGATCAGTTCCCCTTGCTTCAGGAAGACTTTGGCATGGACCCCATGTTTAGAAGATTGGAAGAAAGGTTGAAGGCAGTGGAAGGACAGAATCCTCTGGGAGTAGATGTTGCTGACTTGGGGCTGGTCCCAGGTGTGAGAGTGCCACCGAAATTCAAGGTCCCGATATTTGACAAATACAATGGCAGCTCTTGCCCCAAAACTCACGTGCAAGCCTATTTCCGTAAAATGGTTGCATACTCTGATGACGAGAAGCTACTTATGTACTTCTTCCAGGATAGCCTAGCTGGGGCATCCTTGGAATGGTATATGAGGCTGGACAGAGCCCACATCCGTTGCTGGAGGGATTTGGCAGAAGCTTTTGTGAAGCAGTATCAGTATAATGCAGACATGGCTCCGGACAGAACTCAACTTCAGAATCTGTCTCTTAAAAGCAATGAGTGCTTCAGGGAATACGCTCAACGCTGGAGGGATACAGCTTCCCGTGTTCAGCCTCCTATGTTGGAAAAGGAAATGGCCAACATGTTCATGAATACGCTGCCTGAACCTTACTTGGAGCGTCTGGTAGGTTGCAATACTTCCAACTTTGCTGATGTGGTCTCTACTGGAGAAAGGGTGGAGAATTACCTAAAGACATACAAGATCCAGAGTGGAGGTGGATCCTCATCAGGGGTGAAGAAGCCGTTCATTCAGGGACAGAAGAGAAGAGAAGGGGATGCAAATGCCATATCTTCTTATCAGAACAGGGATAACCGGAGGAATAATTTTCAGAATTATCATCAGCAACCGTATGTTGCGGCTGTGACCATTCCAGCTGCAGCGCCACTACAACAACAACAATCACAACGTCAACCAGCTCAGTATCAACAGCAGCAACAACTGGGTAACAACCCGCTTATCTACAGAGGCAAAGGATGATGGATCGGCGTTTCGACACCCTTCCAATGTCGTACGCTCAGTTGCTTTCTAGTCTTCAACAACTACAACTTGTGCAACTGCGCACTCTGGCTCCTCCTATTGGTAGACTTCCGGTGGGTTACGACGCCAACGCTAGGTGTAGCTTCCACTCTGGGGCACCTGGCCACAATATTGAGAACTGCAAAGCTTTTAAGCACGTAGTTCAGGACCTCATAGATTCAAAGTTCATCGACCTTGCACCGGCTCCGAATGTCGTTAACAATCCCATGCCGCAGCATGGTGGTGTGAACGTTAACATGATAGAGGGAAAAGCCAAGTCCATTAAGGATGTGTTGAAGTTGAAGACTCCATTGTTGGATATCAAAGGATGCTTGCTGAAGGCCGATGTTTTCCCCGGTTGTGGGAAGGATTGTTTGGATTGTGCCACTCAGAGTGGAGGTTGTTTGAAGCTACAGCAGGGTATCCAGGCCTTGCTCGACAAAGGTATCCTCCAGGTTGAAGATTTGTCTGTCCAAGAATCCGTTGAAGGGGTTGTTGAAGAAGTGTTTGAAGATGCTGTTGGAGAGTTCACAGATGTTGTTCCTGCTGATTTCCAGATCTCTGCAATCAACGAAGAAGATGGGGATAGTGATTGTGACATTGACAACTGGGTGCGTCCGAGGATCCCGGGTGAAGTCATCAACAATTGGTCTTCTGAAGAGATTATCCAAGTCACTCTTCTTGAAGAGTAATTTTCTTTGTTTATTCATGCATGTCCAAGTCTTACGTTCCGCCCAGGGCGTAATGACTCATTGTAGGGCCCATCTATGTGACGCTTGCATTTTTATCATAAATAAAGGACGTATTTTTGCATTCAAATATTTCGTTCCCTGTCTTTCTATTTTTGCAGTTTTTCAAAATAAAAAAATGGCAATGTTTCGTTTAGTTTTCACTTCTTGTTCACACTCATAAGCACATACCATCACTCATGCAGATGCACATCACCGGATCCTATTGATAACGGTTCTGCTATGGCTCGTTTCGACTTTGAAAATCCAATCTTTCAAGCTGAAGAAGAGGGTGATGAAGACTGTGAACTCCCTGAAGAACTTACCAGGTTATTGAAACAGGAAGAAAGGGTCATTCAACCGCATCAAGAGTTTATTGAAGTAATTAATCTCGGCACCGAGGACGCCAAGAGAGAAATCAAGATAGGGGCTGCTTTGGGAGATGATGTGAAGAAAGGGCTGATTGAATTGCTGCAAGAATACGTTGACATCTTCGCCTGGTCTTATCAGGACATGCCCGGGCTGGACACAGACATCGTGGTACACCGCTTGCCTCTCAAAGAAGGTTGTCCTCCGGTAAAGCAGAAACTCAGAAGAACAAGACCAGAGATGGCTGTCAAGAGATAAAGGAAGAAGTACAAAAGCAGTTGGATGCAGGGTTTCTAGCAGTCACCAATTATCCGCCATGGGTTGCAAACATCGTCCCAGTACCTAAGAAGGATGGAAAGGTACGGATGTGTGTCGACTACCGGGATCTGAACAGAGCTAGCCCTAAAGATGATTTCCCATTACCTCACATCGATGTTTTGGTGGATAATACAGCTCAGTTCTCGGTATTCTCCTTCATGGATGGCTTTTCTGGCTATAACCAAATCAAGATGGCACCAGAAGACATGGAAAAGACAACTTTCATAACCCCATGGGGCACCTTCTGCTACAAGGTGATGTCGTTTGGTCTGAAAAATGCCGGAGCAACATATCAGCGAGCGATGGTGACTTTGTTCCATGATATGATTCATCATGAAATCGAGGTTTATGTGGATGATATGATTGCCAAATCTCAGACAGAAGAAGAACATTTGGTGAATTTGCAGAAACTGTTTGAGCGTTTGAGGAAATTCAAACTGAGACTTAATCCGAACAAGTGCACTTTCGGGGTGAGATCGGGAAAATTGTTGGGTTTTATTGTTAGCGGAAAAGGGATTGAGGTGGATCCTGACAAAGTGAAAGCAATACAGGAAATGCCTGAGCCAAGAACAGAGAAGCAAGTCCGTAGTTTCTTAGGGAGGTTGAACTACATTGCAAGGTTCATCTCTCACCTAACAACCACGTGTGAGCCAATTTTCAAATTGCTGAGGAAAGATCAGGCTATCAGGTGGAATGAAGATTGTCAAAGGGCTTTCGAGAAGATAAAAGAGTATCTACAGAAACCTCCAATCCTTATACCTCCAGTTCCTGGGAGACCTCTAATAATGTACCTGTCAGTGACCGAGAACTCGATGGGGTGTGTATTGGGACAGCATGACGAGTCTGGTCGAAAAGAGCATGCCATATACTACCTTAGCAAAAAGTTTACCGACTGTGAAGTCAAATATTCGCAGCTTGAGAAAACTTGCTGTGCTTTGGCCTGGGCTGCTCGCCGACTGAGGCAGTATATGTTGAACCATACTACCTTGTTGATTTCTAAGATGGATCCAGTGAAGTACATCTTTGAGAAGCCGGCTCTCACCGGACGTGTTGCCCGTTGGCAGATGATTTTAACAGAGTATGATATCCAGTATACATCCCAGAAATCCATCAAAGGTAGTATTCTGTCAGACTACCTTGCCGAGCAACCGATTGATGATTATGAGCCAATGAAGTTTGAATTCCCTGATGAAGACATCATGTTCCTCAAGATGAAAGACTGTGAAGAGCCAGTTGTTGAGGAGGGACCTGATCCAAACGAAAAGTGGACTTTGTTGTTTGATGGGGCTGTCAATGCTAGAGGTAGTGGAATTGGCGCTGTCATTACTACTCCGAAGGGTGCCCACATGCCTTTCACCGCTCGCTTGACTTTTGAGTGCACAAATAATGAAGCTGAGTACGAGGCCTGTATCTTGGGTATTGAGCAAGCCATTGATCTGAGAATCAAGACTCTGGACATCTTCGGAGATTCAGCTCTGGTGATCAATCAAGTAAATGGTGATTGGAATACTCTCCAGCCCACTCTGGTCCCCTACAGAGATTACACGAGAAGACTTTTGACTTTCTTCACAACGGTAAAATTGTATCATATACCTCGTGATGAGAACCAGATGGCAGACGCACTTGCTACTCTATCCTCCATGATCAAGGTAATTCGTTGGAACCATGCTCCCAGGATCGATGTGATGCGCCTTGACAGGGCCGCGTATGTGTTTGCTGCTGAACTGGTAGTCGATGACAAGCCTTGGTATCACGATATCAAGAGCTTTCTGAAGAATCAAGAGTACCCTGCAGGGGCATCCAACAATGACAGAAAGACTTTGAGAAGATTGGCAGGCAGTTTCTTCTTGAACAAAGACGATGTGCTGTATAAGAGGAACTTCGACATGGTTTTGCTCAGATGTGTGGACAGACACGAGGCGGACATGTTAATGCAGGAAGTTCATGAAGGTTCCTTCGGTACTCATGCCGGCGGACATGCAATGGCTAAGAAATAGTTGAGAGCGGGTTATTATTGGATGACCATGGAATCAGATTGTTTCAAGTATGCTCGGAAGTGTCATAAATGCCAGATTTATGCTGATAAGGTGCATGTACCGCCGAATCCTCTGAATGTGATGTCTTCGCCGTGGCCATTTGCCATGTGGGGCATTGACATGATTGGAAAGATTGAGCCGACTGCTTCCAATGGGCATCGCTTCATCCTTGTTGCCATCGACTATTTCACCAAGTGGGTCAAGGCAGCGTCGTTCGCGAATGTCACCCGACATGTGGTTGCCCGTTTCCTCAAGAAAGAAATCATTTGTCTCTATGGGATTCCCGAAAGAATCATTACTGATAATGGTTCTAATCTCAACAACAAAATGATGAAGGAGTTGTGTCAGAACTTCAACATTCAGCATCACAATTCTTCCCTTTACCGCCCTAAGATGAACGGCGCTGTTGAGGCGGCAAATAAGAACATAAAGAAGATTGTACAGAAGATGGTCGTCACGTACAGAGATTGGCATGAGATGCTACCTTTCGCCTTGCATGGGTACCGTACTTCAGTACGTACATCGACCGGGGCAACCCCTTACTCCCTGGTGTATGGTATGGAAGCAGTCCTACCTGTTGAAGTGGAGATTCCTTCTCTAAGAGTCATGTTGGATGTCAAGTTAGATGAAGCTGAATGGATTCGGACAAGGTTCAATGAGTTGAGTCTTATCGAAGAGAAGCGAATGGAAGCCATTTGTCATGGGCAGTTGTATCAGAGTCGGATGAAGAGAGCTTTTGATCAGAAGGTGCGTCCTCGTTGTTTCCAAGTCGGAGATTTAGTGTTGAAAAGGATCCTTCCTCCTCAGACAGATCACAGGGGCAAGTGGACTCCTAACTATGATGGACCGTATATTGTCACCAAGGTTTTTGATGGTGGGGCTTTAATGCTTGCAACTATGGATGGTGAAAACTTCACTTCCCCTGTGAACTCAGATGCAGTTAAAAAATACTTCGCATAAAATAGACCCGCTGGACAGTAAAAAAGAGTAGTCCAGGCAAAAATGGGCGTCCCTGCGAACCAAGAAAATGAAAGGGTTCGGGCAAAAATTAGGGACAAGAATAAAAAAAGATTGTACACCCAGTAAGTTGAAAACCTGAAAAGGCAACTTAGGCAAAAATGGGTATCCCGGTGGATCGAAAACCCGAAAAGGGCGATCCAGGAAAAAGTTAGGGATTAAGCGAATGACTGCGTTCTGAGTCGTTCTGAATCTCATCTCGTGCCAATGACTGGAAATTTTTGAAGGATAGGAAACAGTCCAATCACTCTTTCTGAAAGCTGATCATCTGGAGGATCTTGAAGACGGGCAAGTCATAGCAGAATTGGAACCCAATAGAAATCCATTTCACATTGCCATTAGATTAATTTCTGTTTTTATCTATTGTGCGATTACCTCTTTCCAGGGATTGCTTCTTAATGTAAATGCCTATTCAGAGGCCATTCAATCAATAAAATCATGTTATTCAGTATATCTCTGTTTTCATTTTCATTTTACTGTTTTGTTTGCAAAAATGACGTTCGAATTTTTGATAAACATTGCATCATGACACATAAGGGCTTTACAGGTACATGCTTAATAAACATTTAAAATCGCTGTAAATTTTAAGTGCTTTGGATCGTCTATTCAGAATAGATACCCTCGGAGCATTTCCTTAAAATTCCCTGCAGATGATCGTGAATATCTTCCCCAGTGAAGTCACCAACAAACAAATTCGGTGTCTTATCCCTGCAGAGCTGATCAGAGCGTTGGATTCTTCAATCCCCAGCAGTTTCTCACCACCGTACTTCCCCAAGCGGTTGTTTCAGGACATACACTCCCCAGTAGAGTTGATAGTACCAGACTACATATCCCCAACGGGGTTGACAGTGCCAGACTTTATCTTCCCAGTAGAAGTGGCTGCTCCTTAGAGTTCGATGCCAGATCGATAATCCCAATGCCAGATCCATGGTTTCTTTCCTTGAAGCAGAACCTCGGTACCGTATCAGTGTTTGCTCCCCCTGCTGAGTCATCTCTCGCAAATCGTGGTTGCCAGAACCATTGTAGCTTTCCTCAACAGCAGGCTTCCAATGCCATTCTTTCCCCGATCAGAGTCTCGGTATGGCCAGAACACCGCATGGCTAGTCATCTCCCCACAGAGTTCTTTGCGCTGTGCATCTCCAACAGCCTTTCCAGGGTCCAGAAGATGGTGATCATTTCCCCAGTAGATCCCCTTGCCTCAGCTTGGCATTCTACCCAGCATTTCGCATCCCTGCATGTAGAATCATATTGCATTGCATCCTTCCAAATCGCGTAGCATTTCCATTTTCATGGAGCATTACGCCATTGAAAAATTCAAACATACGCATGTAAGCATAAAACATTCTCGGTATCCCAAGTGATAAGCTAGAAGTTGTTTCCAGTACTCAGACTGAAGATTGTTCATGACTTACCTTTGTTATCCCCAGCAAGTGTCATTGGCCCATGCGCCGCCTCTGTTATCATTCCCTATTTCTGCCAATGCTGACAGGCATGAAGTTTTCCGGTATCCAGACCGAAGTGGCATTCAGGCTAGTTTTCCGGTATCCAGACCGAAGTGGCATTCAGGCCAGTTTTCCGGTATCCAGATCGAAGTGGCATTCAGGCCAGTGTTCCGATGTTCAGATCGAAGAAGTTTCCGACGGTCAGGTCGATGCGACTTGTGGCATTCAGGCCAGTGTTCCGATATTCAGATCGAAGTGGCATTCAGGCTAGTGTTCCGATATTCAGATCGAAGTGGCATTCAGGCCAGTTTTCCCGATATTCAGATCGAAGTGGCATTCAGGCCAAGTCTTTCCGATGTTCAGATCGAAGAAGTTTCCGACGTTCAGGTCGATGCAACTTATGGCATTCAGGCCAATTTTCCGATGTTCAGATCGAAGTCATTTCCAGTATTCAGACTGATGAGCGGCATTCAGGCCATGGTTATTTCTGTGTTACCATTTATTTTGGTATCCAAGTTAACATTCTTTTTCGGTATTCAGACTGACTTTCACCGTACCAGACGGATTCTTCTTTCAAGACCACCTCTTTGCCGATTCTGACAAACATTGTTACTTCACTTCAGTGCAAATTTTTGGACTTTTATTGTATTCAATCCCTTGATACCTCGAAAGCACAAAAGCAGCTGCCATCTTCTTTCCGGGTCTCCAGTTGATTAAATAGGGGCAGCTGTAATACCCCAAAATTTACCCTTCATTTTTCCTGGAAAAAAAAATTAATTAATTAATTATTTATTTAATTAATTAAATAAATAAATAAAATAAATAAATAAAATATAACAAATTATTTTGGACTTGGGTCTCCCTCATTTGAGCCCACTACCCACGAAAATCAGTCTATAAATACTGAAGTTTCAGTAGAGGAAAACACACTTGGAGTTACACTGGGAGATTCACTGGAAAAAGATAGTGAGAGAAAGAAGACAGAACAAAGGGGGATTTTGAGGAGAAACAAAACACTCTGAGGTTTCCTTGGAACAAAACCCTGAGGAAAAAGATAGTGAGAGAAGACCTGACAGAGAACTCAGAGCAGCCTCCAAACCCTGAAGGGAACTCAACTTATAAACCTCACGGGTGCAACTCAATTTCAATCAAGCTCTCCAATCAGGTTTGCCCTATATCCATCATCTTTATGCCTTTAATTTGAATGCTCTAAATGTATGAGGTATTATGGGTGAATTTGATACCTTTTTGTGAGCCTTTTGTGAATTTTGATGGAATTATTCATGTGGTTACATTTTGATTTAGGGGCAACTCTGGGTTACCCTATTTTGTTTCTCTAACCTGTCTTTGCGTTGCCATGGCATTGTTTTCCGTGGATTTCACCTTGTTTGTCTAACCTTTCTGTTGAGTTTTCGCGAGGGCTCACATACTCTTGCAGGGATACCATCCAGAGGTTTATCCTGATTAATCGTATTGACTGATTTTCTTTGATGGTCTAGCTGGAGAGATCTCAGGGTTGCTAATCCTTTAATTGCTGTAACTTCGGATCTTTATCCGTGTGGTAGTTTTTTCCTTTTCTCGTACTTTATCGCTTTCTTAGCTGGAAGACCTCGATAGGAGGCAATGTTTGGGCCCCTTGGTGGCATTTTACTTTGAGATACATGTTTTGTGTTTTGTATTCATATCCTCACATCTAGCGCGGTTCCTTCGTCAAGGACTGCCTGTTTGCCCTCGAGCATCCCAAACCCTAAAACCCAAAGCAACACGTTTACTCTTTCTACTACAGGCAAGTAAGTCTCCAAAGGTCGAGCATCCGGTAGATTGCGTAGTGACGTCGTTCGTCCAAAACCCAATCCATAACCCCGTAGTTAGCCGAACTACAGCTTGCTCTGATTCTCATTCCAGATGAGATACGTAGGCATAAGACGCGATGTCTTAGCGAGCACACATCCCCCCAACCCATAAGTCATCCGAGCTACGAAGACTCTGATTCTCATATTCAGATGAGATACGTATGCAGTGGATGCGACATCCGCGCGAGTCATTCTCATTTAACCCTTTTTTTGGTAAACAGCACAAGATAAACTCACACCCTTTAGACAAGAACTACAAAAGTGGATCCCGTAGAGTACTACGGATGCGTAGGGGTGCTAATACCTTCCCTTTGCATAACCGACTCCCGAACCCAAGATTTGGTTGCGAGACCCCGTCTTGTCCTTTCCTTTTTCAGGTTTACTTCGAGCGTTTCCTTTCCCTCCTTTGGGATGAATAACGCACGGTGGCGACTCTTCTGTCTTTTTCTTTCGCCGGTTGTTTTTTTTCGCACTGTATTTTTCAGGTTGCGACACCAAGCATGCTTGAATTGTATATTATTGCTTTTCCTATTTTTTTTACTAACCAAAAGCACAAAAATATGTCACTAACATCTTTTGTTTTGAAGCTTAAGCAATCATGTGAGCCAAGGCTCCTAGGAGGCTCCTATCCTCATTGATATGGCCAGATGAAGATGAAAGCAAGCATGAAAATGGTTCCCAAATCTCTTAATCATCATATATGCCCCCAAGTATCTCAATTTGTCAATTTGATCAAGATAAACCAAAGGGCTTGAGGATTGTTTCCCAAGGAACCCCTAATTCAACTGTGCATTGAATGTGCCTTGCTCATGAAGCAACCTCAACCTATAATCAAATAAAATCAAGGGAAGTTCTTTCATTCATCATTTTATGCATATATGAGCCTATGTGAGTATCCTCAATCATTTATTGAAGTTTGGCTTTGAGAAGTTGATCAGTCAAATCATCTGACTATTTTGAAATCCACTGAGACCTAACTTTTGATGTGTTTGGCAAATAAAGATAACCCCAAGATAAAAAATGTTCTTAAGAACCATATGAACAACTTTCATGTTCATCAAAAATCCATTTTAAACTTGGAAGGTCATCATTCATTTCAAAACATTATAGGTCATTTTGACTGAAACCCTAATTTTGGGTCAACTTCCCAAGGACCTAACTCCTTCATTTTTTATGATTTTGAGTTGAGACCAAGTTCATTGGAAAATTTTAAGATGTCTACTTCAATTGTTATTTTGGACAAAATTTCATAATCCTAAAAGAAACACATGTGATAATACAAAACATTATAGGTCATTTTGGACCAAAGCCATTGAATCTTGAAAAAGTCCAACTTCAAGTGCCCGTAACTTTCTCATTAAAAATCCAAATGATGCAAAATTTAATTACAAATTGATTTTATTGAAAATATTTACAACGTTTATGTTGAAGGTTTTGTCATTTGAGGCTTGTATCATTGAAACATAAGGGCTTGAAGTTGGTCATTTTTGGCAAAATTTTCAAATACATGTTTTGTACCTTGAACTTCATGGCCAGTTTTCAATATTTTCCAAACTCCAAATGAATTTTTGTTCAACATAACATTTGTTCCTTATGTAAAGACCTTTCCAACCATTACCCGCATGCTTATGTTTGGCTTTTCCAATTGGTACTGTCGAAGAGATGAACAAATATGATCAATTATGCATTTCATGTTAAATTTCCATACACAAGCTAATGCCTTGCAATCTGCACGTCCAATTCACTTTGGTTGATGTTCAGCATGCAAAACCAATTGATTTTGGGCCTCACATGCGCTTGTACAGGCCCATGCATGGAGGAACCAACTTCACATACACACGAGTTTTCTACCTCCTTGCATCAGCTCCATCTATAAATAGAATGCCTTGCCTTGATTGAATCTAAACCTGAAGGCGCCTGAAGCTCTACTCAATTGATTCCTTAACCTCTCACCAAAGGAATTTGCAATTTCACTTTCATTTTTCAAGTGTGATTTTCAACAACATCAGTTGATTATCATCAATAATTCCTAAGCCTAGCTCTCATACCAAGCATCCAGATCAAGCTGCAAGCAAAGGATTGGTTGAATTGTGCTCTTGAAAGCTGCTCTACAAAGGTTTATTGTCCAACTTTTTTCCTTCGAATCTCCTTATATATTGTGCATTGCTTGTGTTGGTTTGCATTTCTGAAGTCCTCATTTGAGAGGCAAGCCCGTGGGGGTTTTAATTTTGTGAATTGGTTAACTTCAGATTGAGCACCTTGTTTTTCAACCTGAGATTTCTTCTTCCATAAGAGTCTTGAGCAAAAACTAAGGTCACAGGGGTGATGTACATCACCCCAGCTTTCATTTGGTATATGGATCGCGTGCTATGGTTGAGGTTTCAAAACCTGCAACTGGTGGCCGGATTATGGCTTATCACCGGAGAAGACGGTAGTTTCCACCACCGTCCCCAAGCATCCAAACCCTGGCCATTGGATGATGAGTCTCAGATCTAATCCTAACCTTCTGTTGTTATGACTTTATTTAATGCATGGTGCCACGCTGTTGACTAATGTGTACCATACGCGCGCGCTTCCTAGCCATGTGATCAGCCACGTCAATTAATGAGGTTGGATCTAACGCCTCTGGATTTTTCTAATTTCTTAATTTCTGTTTTAATTTCTTTTATTCCATTTTATTTTAAAAATTCATAACTTCTTTATTTGGAATCACAAATATATGGGACCAATTGCAAAAAATTTCTCTTAAATTCTAGTTTCATAAAATGATTTTTAATTATTTTTGTGATTCCATTTAATATTTTTTGTGAATTATTTAATTTATGATTGTTTTTAATTCATTTAAAATACCATTTGATATTCAAAAATACCAAAAATATTTTCTTAACATCTTTGGATAATGATAAGTCTATGAAAAATATTCTCATCAATTTCTTAATTGATTTGAGATTTTAGTCCAATTATGTTATTTTTCTTCATTTTTAATTGTTTAAAATTAGTTTCTGTTTTCAAAAAATGGTGAGAAAATTTGTCAAACCTTGTTTGACCATGTTAGACTTATGATGATCCAATTGGACTTATCCAAGTTGATTTGAATTGGATTTGAAGTTTGACCTTTATTTGTTCATTTTATTTTATGTATTATTTTAATTCCAAAAAATATCAAAAATATGTTTGACCTTTCTTGACTTCCAATCTTCATTTCACTTCTGTTTACCATTGATTGATGTTGATTCCATTCATGTTTGATCAATGTGTTTTGGTTATGTCTTTTGAATTTCAATTTTGTACATTCCATTTCCATCTTCATCTTCTTCTTTTTCTTTTGACCAATGAGTTAATGATTTGTGGTTAGCCTTGACATATGAGAGGCTTAACCTTCTTTGATCCAAATCAAATTCATCTTGATCAAAGATCAAGTGAATTGCTTTGTGTCAAAGATAGGTTGCTTATTGGTCAAGCAAAGAACCTGAAATCCATACAAGGTCATTCTTCTTTTCTTTTGGCATGGCAAGTTGTAGGAGTTTGGCTTACTAGTCATGGTCTCTAACTTGTGTTTATTTGCCTATAGTTTTATTGACCGGCCTCAGATAGGTGTGACTACTACATTAGTTCACTTACGATTGCTTAACATAGCGCTAAATTGCCTTATGGCACACTAACACTAACTACTAATTACTAACTTTTAATTCACGCATTTAATTCTTGCAATTTACTTTAATGCAACTTAATTTCTTGCTCATTTATTCATATTGTCTTTGCCCTTTTCTCACTTGAGCTCATATTTATGTTTATGCCATTTTCCTTTTGCTCACTTGAGCACATTATTGTGTATATACTATTGCCTTGTGTTTGTTTTATTTTGTTTGTGTGAACCAATGCAAAAGGAGAAAGAACTTAGAATTAGGACCTTACCTATGCTAAATGAAGTTCAAGAGCAACTAGGCCTCATGCCTTTAGAATGCTAAATATGTTGAAGAGCAACTAGGCCTCATGCTTTTAGAATGCTTAATCTTGAAGATGACATTTAAAGGACCCCTAGTCTAAACTCTCTCTTTGTCCATTCTTTCTATTACATTGTGGAACTTTTTGATTTGTTTGTTCTTGTGTGATAGGGATCTCAAACTTGAGATATTTAGAAGGACCATTGTCATGAGCATCTATGTTGAGAGATACAAGTCCACATTGGAGGATCCTAGGAGCTTGATTGAATATTAGCTTAATTGCTTGAGTTAATTTCTTATTGCTTGCTAAGTCCAAAGGAAAGGAGCAACTTGGATCATCTTTATGATCTCCCAAGAAAAGAACTCCAAGGGTTTTATTTCTCTTCTCTCATCTTTGCATGTATAGGACCTAGCCCTTCTCTTCTTCTCTCCACTCTAACCCAAGCCAAACTTATTTTGTGCAAACATTGACATTGTTTTCAAAATTAAAAACCTAGGCATTATGCCTTTGATTTTTTCAAACTCTTTTCATAATACTCATTTGAATGGAACCTTAAGTCAACTTTGACTTCCTTTTGTGAATACTTCTAAAATTGGTAAATCCAACTCACTTCAAATTCATTTGTGGTTCCAATGACCACCTTTGCCAAAACTTTTCATAAACATTAGCTATTAGGTTTGAGTTATCATAGTGGTTGATGTAAACCTCACCTTATCCTTAGTGATTGGACTATAAGTCTTCCATACTTATTATAGGGTGGATCCCTCACTAGTATGTTGAAGCTCTCCTCACATGGTAGATTGTGGTTTAGGTTGAGTTTTCTCCCTTTGATAACAAAAGACCTTAAGGCTTTTGACCAATCAATTCACCAACTTATTTTGAGATTTTTACCCCGAACTACGAGGTTTTGATCCTACCTTTTTGATGGTACGTAGGCAATGGGTTTATCCATTCAAACACAACAAAATTTTAAATAACTTGTATATTCTTTTCTCATCTCCCCAATCATGTTTGCACAAATAATTTTCACAAATACCAACCTACCATACAACTGTTGCAAAAAGGGCTCCCTTAGAGTACTAAGGATGTTTTGGGTGCTTAAAACCTTCTCATCGCATAACCAACCCCCTTACCCAGATCTCTGACATTTTTATTAGTTTTTGATTTGATAAAACTTCTCAGTTTTTGTTTGCTTTCTAACCTTTCATTTTGATAAATAGAAGTGCGGTGGCAACTTGATTTGTATGATTTACTTTTGATTTAGTCAATAAATCTAAAGGTAATGAATACTCCGCTACACATCCACACTACCGGCTTGAGCAAAGGCAGTAGCTTCCTTGATGAGGAAATCAAATGGCAATCCAAACAATCCTCCTTTCTTCACCCAATGAGCCTTTATCTCAGACTTCTTCAAGTGAAAAGCTTCAACAATAATACTAGATCGGGGAATCTCCTCCAATCCATTAAAAGGAACTCTACTAGAAACAGGTATCCCCAAAAGATGAGAATACTCATCCAATGTAGGCACAAGCTGAAAATCTGGGAAAGTGAAACAATGGTAGAGAGGATCATAGAACTACACCAATACACTCAGAAGTCCTTCAACCACATCAGCAGATAAGATAGACAATAGCTTCCCATGATGTTGTTTGAATTCCAAGGGATCTAATACAAAAGATGCTAGCTTCCTTAACTCTTTCAAGTTAGGACATCTGAAACTGTACTTCTTAGTGTTCCTTCGTCCATAATCCATGGTCTGAAAATATTTGCAAATGATACCTTAGTTCCTTGAAATTTTTGTGTGATAAATGTTATGATGCACATGAAAGCATGAACGCAACAATCACACATAAGGGATCACACACAAGGCAAACAAAGGTCAATGGATGAATCAAATCATTGTCAAGATCAATAATCCATTTTGGTGGATTATGGTTTACACCTTATCAACACCCAAGTTCCATTGATATTGACAAGACTTGATTGGATCAACCAAGAATCAAGGGTTTGTTGCAAGTCACGAGCATGGAGTCTGGGTAAGAACCATCCCAAAAGAGTGAACTAAGGACAAAAACTTGTAGATCATGTTCTAAAAAGTTCCCAGAGTCTTAATTCCATCTATCAGATATTACAGGTTAAGATGACTGACTCATCGACCCATAATATTCTCAAGAGAAACTCGTCTGAGTGTAGTATCGCGTAACAACTATTATCAAGTCTACACTTGAACAGTTTCCGCACTACGTCCTCAATAGGCCAAGAGGGGGTAAGTGTTCTAAGGTCCTCAGCTTCTCGGAGCCAAATTAGATATAGTAATGCCTAACCACAAATACTTGTGTGACATTTCCAAATCCAAAAGAGTCTCCACTGAGCAGATGGATCTCAAGCCAACTTGTTAAGGACCACTCCACACAAGTCGAACATAACTATACCATCCTCCTATCTTAATTTCACTCAAGTTCAAGTTAGAACTTATCTCACCACTCAGAGATCACCAAGCACAACAAACAGATTATATCACACATACAGATATATAAATATCACATATATACAAATATATACACACAAAAAGTAGGCTAAACCCACTGGAGACTACTCCCCAGCAGAGTCGCCACTTAGATTCTGTAGCGGTAAATTCATGATCATCAAGCTATGAATAAGCTAGAGATCAAATAACAAGAGTCGCCACCGCGCTTTTATTGTTTCTAAGGGAAAGGGGAAAAAGTACGAACAAAACCCAAAAGTAAGAATTTTTCAAATCAAAACTAATGAAATGTCAGAGATTACAGGTAAGGGGGTTGGTTACATAGAGGGAAGGTGTTAGCATCCAAAGTGTCCTAGGTACTCCTAGGGAGCCCTTTTTGTATGCATATGTATTTGGTACAAAATGATGTTTACAAACAAATAGAATTGGGGGATGAGGAAATAATTCATTAATTATATTTTTGTGTTTGGCAATACCTTCGGTCGTGTGCCTACGTACCAACATAAAAATGAGGGATCAAAACCTCGTAGTTCGTGATACAAATTTCAAAATGGATGCATTGCTTTTAACAAAAGTTATGTTTGAAAGGCACCAAGGCCTGGAAATAGTTTGAATGAGTTGGTTCTTTTTGGCTTTTTGAAAGTTTAAGTCAAGTGTAATTAAGTTTATTTACAAGTTTGATTAAGAAAACAAGTTTGAAAATGCAATGGCATAGGGCCAAAGTTTCTAGTTTACAAAGTGGTCAAAATTTAGAAAAATAACAAGTTCAAACCAAGAAGTTTTTGAAAAAGGAGGGAGAGATTTTGAAATTAAAGAAGTGGGGAGAATATGAAGGGACTAATCCTATGCACAAAATTAAAAGTTAAGAGTTGAAAAGATCTGACCAAATGGCTAGCAATCTAATAGACAAAAATGTCAATAGAAACCCAGAATTCCCTTGGACATTTAGAATCAAGTAACACACAAATGCACAATTATATCAATCTTGAAGAGCGAGGCATCAAATAAAGATAGCCACATCCAAGATTTATCCAATCCATGATCTTCTTCAAAATTAGCCCATGTAACAGATGAATTCCACAAGTCACAGGTACAAAATAACAGCTACACAAGGATCACGTTACAGATGAACTCAGAGGGATCTTGAATGATGTGTCAGATGAAATTTCAAATTGCAAGCACTTGGTTTCTCAATAAGTTGGCATTGGCCAAGTCCTTTAGCATAGGAGTGTTGCCTAAGTTCTAAGTCCATTTGTCCAAGATCAAGTCAATAGTCCACACAAAAGTTTTTTAGGGTTTCTGTTGTTATTATGTACATTAATGGTCAAAGACCACACAAACAAGCAAAGTATATACAAACAAGAAGTATCACACAATATGGTCCAAGTGGACAAAGTGAAAATTGCATTAACATAAACAATTAGAATGATATGAACAATGGCAAATGAATAAAGGCAAGAATTAATCCTTGAACCAAGATATTCTTTGGAGAACACTCAACCCACTTATCACAAGCATGAATCCTTGAACCAAGACATCTTCAAAGGAAGGAAAAAAGGCAAAGTTTCAACATAATACCATGAAAGAGGGAAGACTTACAATCTCACTAACTAGAATGTTATGCCTTTTATGTCACAAATTTAGCGCTATGTTAAGCAATCATAATTGGACTTATGAAGAAGTCATAACTATTTGAGGTCGGGCAATAGAATTTTTGTGTTAATGCATGTTAGAGACATAGTATAGTGAACTATGCTCATGAAACATACCACACACAAAAAGAATATGCAAAAGGTGTGGCCTAATCTCATCCATACTCATGTTAATTTTTCAATCAACTAGCTTTAGGACTTTGAGATATCATAGGCCAAATGAGATGAATGCATAAAGAAGGGGAATGAGATGAAGAGGGAGGGGAATAGATGAAAACCCAAATTGATCAAAGGAGGACTTTTACCAAATTAATATCATCCATTCATTTTGGGAGATGGAATGTACATTCCATCAATCCCCTAAATCTAATGATATTAACTTGACAAAGTCAAATCAACCTTGACCAAGGCCCAACAACAAGAGTCAAACTCAAACAAGTCATCACATATGGTCAACAAAATTATTTAGCATTTATTCAAATTAAAAATACTAAAATAATAAATTTAAATTAAAAATGGTTTGTCAAATTCCTAAAACCTCATCAAAACACCAAATAAATGGCCATGAGATTTATCATAGGTCAAACAAGGTCAAAGGACCTTGGAGAAAAAATTTCAGAATTTTTGAAGACTTAAAAGTATTTTTAAACAATTAAAAACAAATGCAAAACCAATTAAATCATTAAAAATATTAATAATGTTCCAAAAAATAATTTTAATTTAGAATATGAAAGAGGAAATTTTTTGAATTTTTTTGGTGAAACTCTCGTATTTTTTGGATCAATATTGAAATTAATATGAATTAATGAAAATAAAGCAATTAAAATGAAATTCAAATAATCAGGAAAAAAAATGTGGACCACTTGATCTCCCTCATTAATTGAGGTGGCAGATCAAGTGGCCACCAACGCGCGTTCCATGGTGGACTTGAGTCAAAGCGGCATAAGCTTGGTATTTAAAAGCAACGTGCGAGATTAAAACAATTTAAAAAGGATCAATGGTTCTGAACCATGCCAACACATCACCGGTGTCCAAAGGCCGGCCATCTTCTCCGGTGACCCTGGCCGGACTGGTTCACTCATCACCAGCAAGAAAATGAAAAGGAGGGACATGATCTGAAAGAACAAATGGCGTAGAGCACGAATCTGACCTTAATTTTAACTAACTCCACATATATAGAAAGATATGAGGAGTTGAATTTTGAGGTGTGTCAACTGAGTTTCTTCAATTTGACCTCTAAGAAACTCAATCTTCTTGCCTATATTGGTAGGACTTCAGACAACCAAGGATCAAAGAGAATTGAGTGAAATTAAGAGAGAATCGAAGAGATGAAATTTTATGGAAAATACCTTCAATGTAGATCTGGATTCAACTGTTCTTGCTTTGGCTTGTGCTTGATCTTGCTCAGGATGCTTGCAGGAGTAGATTAGAATGCACAAAAGGTTTTGGATCCCTGGAGTTTTGAATCTCAAAACAGTGAGAATTCAACTCAATTTCCAATGGAAATTCCCAGGATTATCCTCTCAAATGGAAGGGTTAGGGGTTTAGGATCAAAGCTAGCGCGAATGTGTGTTGAATTCTGAGCATATGGAGCTCTATTTATAGCTGGATCATGTGATATTTGCACCTTCCAAATGACTTTCCAAAATTGGCAATGGGTGATGCATGTGTGCATGGGCGTGTACAGGCCCATGAAATCATTCCATTTGATCCATAATTGAATGTGAGTAAGTCTTAAATCAACCTGGGATGCAAGGCAAATGTATATGAAGACTTGAAGTTTGATCCTTGCCACTTGATGATACAATGTTCATGCCATGTGCAGCCCTAGCAATTCTTGTCCAAAATGGATGAAATTGGACTTTTTGCAAAGGTTAGATCAAGAAGAAGAACTTTCATGTTCAACACTTTTTCATTTGGAGCTTGGAACATGAAGAATTTTTAGGTGGAAGTTTGGAAATTTTAACATGTCAAAACTTTTTCTAAGTGTCAAGCCATATATCTCAATATTTCACCTTGCTTAACTTTTTATGCGAGCTTCAAATGAGAAATGTGTCTGCATCAACATTGTAGATCTTTCAAAGACCTTCAAAATGGTCACCAATTTCATGTCATTTAGATTTTAAATGATAGAGATATGCATTTTTGAAGTTTGGAAAAATCACTTGTTCAATGGTATAGGTCAAAAGTGATCTATAATGTAACCTCATATCACATGCTCATAAAAGTTGAATTAGATCTCACTTAAAACATCAAAGTTGAAGTAGACATCTTGAATTTAATTGTTCAACTTGTAAATATTTCATATCATAAAAATTGAGGAAGTTATGGCCTTGGGAAGTTGACTTTCAAATTAGGGTTTAGAGAAAATGACCTATAATGTTTCAACATAGAAAATGATATTCCAAGCAAAACTAGCTCTAGGTCTCAACATGAAAGTTGTTTGGAATTTAATTTAGAGTAAATTGCATCTTAGAATCATTTTATTATGGTGAAAATTGTAGGAGATAGGGTCTAGGGAGACCCAATTTTGATCAGATGAATTCGTCTGGCCAACCACCACCAACCAACTTGCTAACCTTCAATTATTTGGACTTTCTTGGCTCATGGTAGATCATATATGAATAAGATGATGAATTTTGAAGTGTACCTTGAAATTTGATCAATTGATGAGGTAGCTTGTTGGAGAAGTTACTCAAGATACCCAGTCAAACTAGGGTTTCCAAGGCAAATCACCCTCAAACTCTTGAAGAAAACATGATCAATATAACATGTAGTAATCAATGGAACTTATATATGATGCTCATAACCATTCCTGGATCAATTCATGGTTGTGCTCTTTGTCATGAGGGTCTCAAACCCTAGATATGATCTGGATGAATCAATGAGATCATGCCCTACCTACAAAAGAGTTAGGAAAATGCAAAGACATATTTTTGGTATTTTGATTAGTAAAATGATAATATACAAGTATGATACAATCACATAGTGCTTGGTGATCTTTCCCAAAACATACCCAATGAAAGAGGGGTAAGGAGGATGCCAAGGTATGATCCCCATGTTAATGCTTATGATGAAATTGCATGAGGGATCTTAGGGTCAAAATTGGGGTCTTACAAGGACAAAGTTGGAATAAAAGGGAAATTTTATTCATTTAGTGGAAAATATCACTTCTCAAAAGTACTAAAATGCATGGGTTAATCCACTCAAAATTCAAGCAAAAAGTGGTAGAAAAATCAAGGCAAATGCATGAAAATTCAAGTTTAATTACTAGTGACTCTTTGCCTTACTTCCTAACTTGGTACTCTTGCTAAACTCCAACACCATTAATCTTTACTTACCCTTAACTACATATTTCTCCACAAGTCATCCATTTACGTAATTATCCTTAACTACGATAACTTTCAAACTAACGCAAAACTTCAAAACAAACACAGATCTCAACTTCCATTTTTTTCACTCAATCCTAGCCACTTTTAACATTTAATCCTATGGTCGAAATTGGTGATCTGCAACTAAGGATTAAATTAACTCCTAACCCTTGATAAACCAATTACTTGGATCATAATCCAAGGGTGATCATTCACCTTCCAATTCTATATAAACATGTTATTTTTCACATTTTGGGGGTTAACTAACCTAACTTGGAAAATTCACAATTAATCATTATTTTTCTACCCCTTTTTCTTCTCAATTTCTCTCTCAATATTTATCTTCTCCCTCACCCTCACTAAAGTTCATCTTCATCACCCTTTAGAACTTCACATTGAAGTTCTAAAATGGTGGAACTTAGCCACAATCCAATTTCAATAAATCATCAATCAACAATTCAAGCATTATCATCAACAATCATCTTATAAAGTTTATCAAGATTTATCAATAATCATCATCCAAGATTCATCAATTCAAACTTATTCATCAATATTCTGCATTCATGATTCATCTTCTACATTCATTCATCATCGAGAATAATTATCAAAGGTTGGAAGTTAATTGGATTAATGGAACTTAACTTTATCTTGTCTTTTATCTTTCCTTACTTTGACTGCATTTCTAGTTTGCAGATTATTTCACTTACTGCTTGATTATTCCAAGCACTTTACCAACTTAACTACCATATACTTAACACATATCAGTCTAGGACTTTGTAGTCGGTCATGCAAGTAAACCTCTATAGGAAGGCTAAATATTGTTGCAAGAAACAGGATAATTGATGATGACATCCCATACACCTTTATCAACCTAGTTGATATGGATACACATACAAGCTATCCAATAGCCATAATCTCTGCCGTGAATATTGGTGCTCTATTGTACGCCCCTTTAGGTTTGGTAGCCATTATCTATTTATAAAATCTTAAGCATAAAATAAACTGGAGCTCCTGATACCACTTGTTAGACGATAAACCTAGATCTAGAGGGGGTGAATAGATCCAGAGCACAAGACCCACTCTAAAAAATCTATCTAGGAGATGGAGTCACAAAAGAACCAACATACGTAAGTACTAAAGTTGGGTCAAAGATGAAGGTTAAATTGATCGAAGTATTGACAGAATACAAAGACTGTTTCGTATGGGACTACGACAAAATTCCCGGTTTAAATCAAAGTGTGGTGGAGCATCGATTTCCTATTCAACCTGGGAAAAGGCCTGTAAAGAAACATCCTCGACGCTTTGCTCCAGAGATCACTATAAATATTAAGTAGGAGATCGAAAGACTTATCAAAATCTAGTTCATCAGAACTGAAAGGTATATCGAATGGCTAGCTAATATAGTACATGTTATTAAGAAAAATGGAACTCTCAGAATCTGTATAGATTTTAGAGATTTAAATAATGTTACTCCAAAAATTGAGTATTCTATGCCCGTGGCAGAGATTCTAGTCTATTCAGCCGTAGGCTTCGAATATTTGAGTATGCTTGATGGCTATTCTGGCTATAATCAAATTCTCATAACAGAAGATTATATCCCCAAGGCGGTGTTTCGATGCCCTGGAGCTTTGGGGACATATGAATGGGTTGTGATACCGTTCGATCTAAAAAATGCAGGAGCAACCTATCAAAGAGCCATGGATGACATATTCCATGATTTTATCGAAAAAATTATGTTGGTATACATTAATGATATTGTGATAAAGTCGTCATCTCAAAAATGATCATCTTGATCACCTTCAACGCTCATTTGAAAAAATGAGAAAATATGGATTAAAAATGAATCCATTAAAATGTGCTTTTGGTGTACATGCAGGAGACTTCTTAGGTTTCATGGTACATAAGAAAGGCATAGAGATCAACCAAAACAAGTCAAAATCAATTTTAGATCTCAAGCCTCTATCGACAAAGAAATAGCTCCAGTATTTGTTCGGGAAGATAAACTTCTTGAGAGGATTCATATCGAATCTAAGTGGCAAGACGGCGGTTTTTTCGCCACTCCTCAAGATCAAGAAGGAGAGTGATTTTCACAAGGGGCAAGTGCAGCAGGAGGCTTTCGATGCCATCAAAGAATAGCTTGCAAAGCCTCCCAGTAGGAATGAAAATATGAGTTTGTATATTCCTGCGTCGGATGCGACCATAGGAATATGTTAGCTCAAGAGGATGTCAATGGTGTCGAAAGACCCATATACTACCTCAGTTGAATTTTGATAGATGTTAAAATTAGGTACAGTCTGATTGAAAAACCGTGCTTATGATTGTACTTCTCATGTATGAAATTAAACCAATATATAAAACCAGGTGATGTTTATGTTTCGTCTCATTGTTATGTTATTAAACATATGTTGTCTAATCCCATTCTGCATAGTCGGATTAGGAAATGGGTGCTAACCTTAACAAAATTTTCTTTAACGTATAAGCCTTTGGGGGCTATGAAGGGCCATATAGTAGCATATTTGATCGTGGATCATGCCATAGTCGAACCTTCACAAAAAATGGTTGACATGAACCATTGGCGATTATATTTTAATGGGTAAAGACACAAGGATAAAGCAGGAGTTGGGGTATTAATATTATCCCCACAAGACATTTCGACGAAGTTCAAATGTAGAGTCAACGAGAAATGTTCCAATAATGAAGCAGAATACAAGGCCCTAATAACTGGTCTTAAAATCCTGAGAGATTTAGGGGCCAAGAAAATAGAGGTTAAGGGAGACTACGAATTGGTGATTAGACAAATCCCACGAGAATACAAGTGTATTAAAGAAAATCTGGTGATGTATTTCGCAATGGTGACACAACTATTGGAATGCTTCGAGGTCGTCAGCATTACGCATGCGCCAAGGATGGAGAATCAAGAGGTCAACGAGTTAGCACAAATTGCCTCTACGTACAAGTTATCGAAATCAAGACTCAAGGATATTATTGAGATATAGGAAAAGATGGTTTCAAACGTCCCGCGTCACCTAATATGGCAATCCCAAAAACTGGGGGGGGGGGAAGGGGACTCCGACAGCAGATTCAACTGCGAAAGCAGTTTCAGCTGTGACAAATGTCTCGACAAGAATGTCTCTAAAATTCCAAGTTCAAAATTTTTGCAAGACACGAAGTTTTTCCCATTGAAAATTTGTCACAATCAGATTGAATAAGACCAATCATAGAGTACTTGGAAAATCCCGTCGGAAACACTGAAAGGAAAAATCAAGTACATGGCTTTAAGTTATATACACTTGGGAAATGAGTTATTAAATAAAACTCCAGAAGGAATATTGCTCAAGCGTCTTGGAAATACATAAGCATACTTAGCCATATCTAAAGTACACAGTGGAGCCTATGGAGCACACCAAGTAGGCCACAAGATGAAGTGGCCGCTATTCCGACAGGGTGTTTATTGGCCCAGTATGTTAAAAGATTGTATCGAGTCCACCAAAGAGTGCCAAGAATGTCAGATGCACGCGAGCATCCAAAACGTACCAGCAAGTGAGATGCACGCAATTATCAAGCTTTGGCCTTTTCGGGGGTGGGCGTTAGATATCATTGGTGAAATTTGACCGGCCTCATCGAAACAACAAAAGTTTATCCCGGTTGGAATAGACTACTTTACAAAATGGATAGAAGTTATCCCTTTAGTGAAACTGGATCAAGAGGTTGTGGTCGAATTGATTCAAAAACACATCGTATATAGGTTTGGCATTCCCGAAACCATTATCACAGATCAACGTTCAGTTTTTATGGGACAAAAGATGCAAGGATTTGCCGTCAAAACAGGCTTCAAGTTAGTGACTTCTACATCTTATTACGCCCAAGAAAACGGCCAAGTCGAAGCAGCCAACAAAGTGATAATTAGTTTAATCAGAAAACATATTGCCATAAAACCTAAGAATTAGCACAAGACACTAGACCAAATTTTGCGGGCTTGTCGAATATCCCCAAAAGAGGCGACGAATTCGACGCCTTTACGTCTGACATTTGGGAACGATGATGTGTTACCAACAGAGATTTGTTTGCAATCAGTCAGGGTGCAACGCTAGAATAATATCCAGTCGGAACAGTATTGGAAATTGATGTTCGACAAACTGACTAATTTGGACGAAGAAAGATTGGTCGTAATGGACGTGTTAATATGACAAAAAGCGCGTGTGGCCAGAGTGTACAACAGAAGGGTTAAAATGAAAACCTTTGTAGTAAATGATTACATTTTAAAAGTAATTCTACCTATGGATCCAAGAGATCAAACCTTAGGAAAATGGTCTCTAAAATGGGAGGGATTGTTTCAAATAATCCAAACGTTTACGAACAATGCCTACGAAATTCAGGAACCGGGCATGGATCGAAGGATCTTAAGGGTAAATGGGAAACATTTGAAAAAATATAAACCTATGCTACAATAGATTCAAATCCAAACATAGTGAAAATATTCATTAAATTTTTTAAAAAAGCCAGGATGACATACAAAGTGGTCAACCTACCTTACAAGGGTCGCTACAAAAAAGAAATGTCAAGCGGGAAATCTAGATTTAAAATCCTCAGAAAAGGTCGCCTCATGACCGATTCGACTGTCAAGGATTTTCTTCCCCCATAGCTTCTTAATAATGGCCTCGATCTTAAGTGCCTTTTCGCCATGTGAAATCCCTTTCAGAACTTCATGGTCGACGACATTTTGAGTGGGAAGTGCTTCAGCTGTATCTACAGAAGCTTTTTGCGCTTCCACTTCAGCAATCATCTTATTAAGTTTGGCTATTTGAGATTGATAGTCCAAAATTTGCTGATCGAAGGCTTGTTGTTAGCTGAGATGCTCTTGTTTCTTGGCCTCGAAGTCACTGAGTTTCTTCTCACACGCTTCACAAAAATCCCACTCAAGCCTTATCTCATTGATCTTGGTCTTAATCTGAAGGTCATCATTTCGACGAAGGATAAGATCCTTGACCAGTTGGGTAAAGAAAGCCTTGAACTCAATTAAGTATTTAACAGTCAGGGCAGGAAGCTCATGAAGCGTAAGTTCATCAAGAAGCTTAAAGATGTGATGGGCTAAACCTTCTTCTTCGTCGAGGACAATTAAGAATTCATGCTCAAACAGTAGGTCTTTTAACTGTTGAAGTTTGATAATGATGGCAACATCCATCTCTGGCGAAGGTACAACAGTCGAAGAAGAAGGTTGTACCTCAGTCGAAATTTGACGTAGTTACTGCAGTTTCCTTAAAGCTTCTGCCAAATTCGGTTTCTTTATAGCCAGGAACTCTTCCGGAGTCAAAGTACTGGTAAAGACTCCTTCGCCAATGACAATCGAAAGGGCTTGAGTTTATTGAGCGACAAGATTTTGTTGAGCCTCAGGCGATACGCTTTGAAACTCGTTTTGTCTTTGAGGGCTCAAGATAGACTCAACTACTTGAATATCGACCCTCACTTCAGCCACGGGTTCAACCGGAGTCGAGTCAACCACATGTTCCTAGGATAAAAAAGTCAGAATCCACGTCAGAAATTAAGTTCGTGAGTTGGTAAAAAACAAAGAAAGACAAATACCTGAGAAGCCATGCGAGGTGGAGAAACAGGAGAACTTCTTTTTGGACCATGAGGGGCAAAAACCTCACTAAGGTCATTTGAAACTACGGGTTTCGTGGTCGAAGGAGCTACCCTTGAGGGGGTTTTCTTAGCTTGCACTTTCTTTTTTCGTGCTCGAGTAGGGAGAGTCATCGGTGGCACCTTCGATGTTGGGAAAATATGCGAATGCACACTGCCATCGGCATCTTCATTATCGACCAAAGGGACCTCTTTAGGAACCTGAGTAATAAGACAATTGAGAAGGTGACGAAATTGTTAAAATATAAATCCTCGCGGAAACACTAACACTAAGTACCTTTCGTTTCAGAGTCGATGGCGCCTTTTACCTTTTTGAAGGTTTTCCAGGGGTTGGTTCAGCTGTTGGAACCCTTTTTCGACCCTAACAACAGAGAAAGGGAGTGGTTATTTTTCACTTTCTATGAAGAGAAGAAAAGTGAAAGAATAGTAGTTACGTTTTTTGGGACTTCGTCAATGTTGGTAGTTTGGATTGTTGCGCCGGGAGCATTAGTAGACGGTGGTAGAGGTGGCGTTTTTCCAGCTAGAATGGAAAATGCATCAATCATATGTTGAAGAAAGAGATCACTAGAAAAATCTTGACGTTGGTAGTCGGCCCACCATTCGTCGAAATCGGCGATTGTCAAAAAAGACTGTTGGAACTTGAACACGGGTAGTTTAAAGCGGTGAGTGAACTTACGAAAACGCAGGTAAGCTCTATGGTCATCAGCGTTTAAGGATCGACCAGACCATATAATATAATTCGAATGTGACACTAAATGTTTCGGGAGCATTTGACTAAGGTTGAATTGGCGAGCCACCAAGTTAGGTTGGTAACTCATGAATCCATATCCCTTCCTCCCCAATTCGATTCTAAAGGATAGCAGCATATGGGGTTAAAAATGCCCTCCATATAGCATTTGGATGCGCTGCAGCTTGAGGGGAGTCACCTGGGAAAGAATCCTTAAACCATTTCGGGCTAAAGCTTCGGTCCACGAATGCAGTCATACTTGGGGAAAACTTGTCGGACTCGATGACCATATTGAGGTACTTCATGAAAAGATGTTTGTTATGGGTTTCTTGACATATCATTAGGGTAAGTCTTGCTCCTTCGACCGGACGATCCTCATTTAAATGGAATATGCACTCCAATATTGGATAGTCCAACTGATATTCGAAAGTGGCATTCAACCAGTGTTGCAAAAGCCACATGGGACCCGACAAGTTCAGGGTCTTGGTAGTAGAATTGAGGTATTTTAATTTTAGGGTTGCGAGCCCCAGTGAATGGTACAGGGAAGCCAGCAAAAGCTTACCTAAAGAGACCTGTCAACTTTCATAGATTTGGATCGCCAGACTTATGTAACTTTTGGCTATCTGTAAAGAGTCAGGACATAACACATAATATGCAATCCATAATGTTAGAAAAGCAATATGTTATTCTTTAGAAACCTTGACATAATCCTTGTTATGGTGATCCTCGATGTAGTTTTGGAGACTAGCACGACCAAACTAAAAAGTGGTCTCTGTCGGAAGTGTGGGGTCGAAAGTTTTGCCCAGTGGCGATAAACCTGTAATAGTCGCCACATCAAAGAGAGTTGACGTCAACATGCCACATGGAAGATGGAAAGTATTGGTCGAACATTCCCAAAAATACACCGAAGCCAACAATATGCAAGGATTGATTCGGTGAGCATACCTTAAGATCTGGATAGCGTCGAAGATCCCCGCGATTCTCCACTGATCTTGTCATTTTTGTTGGACTTTGTTGAGCCAGGCTAAGTACTCTTTGTTCCCTGGGGTAGGCATCGACCTGAAGACCCTTGCCTTTAGGTCCATGAATCTGAAGTCGATAGTTCCATCTTTGTCGAAAGCCTTGAGGGGCAGCAGGAGTGTAACCAGGAAAATAGCCTTGAACCATTTTTGGTTTAGATTTTGAGTCTGGGTAAGGTCCGTGAAATACGACCAGTTTGTTTTCAATGACAAATGGAATGAGCATCTGGCGTTGCCATATTTTTATCACTATTGCATCATCATAAGCGGGTTAAGGAATACGCTTTGTACTTTCCATTGCAGTAAGTTGAAATGCAATAGGGTTGCTTCCAGTGTTGGAGGAGATAACATTTTTCGTACGAGTGGAGAAAGCCATTACTAGGAAGGATAAAGAAAAAATGTGTTAAAACTAAGATTCCTATGAAAAGTTACAGAAGAGATATGCAGATGAAGAAGCAGGAAGAAAATTCTAAGGGTAAAAAAGTGGTTATTTATAGGCAAACCAAGGGATAATCAAGCGTTAGTCGACTGACAGCTTTCCAACTAGGACGTAGTGGGTGAGTTAGTAGCTTTAGTTGAGATCCCACGATGTAGGAAGTAGCTCATAATGATGATAGTTTGTCGGGGAAATCGCAGCGCAGGAAAGTTATCATTGCATACAAAAGCATCATTAACGATTAGATGGCCAACCAAAATTTGGAAAGTCAAAAGTAAAGTTTCTTGGTCGAAACGCCTAAGTCGAAAGCAACCTTTTCGAGGGGGAAATTTGTTAGCTGGAAAATGTCAACCCAAGAAGCACAAAGCCAGATTGACCAATGGATGGTCATAATTGGGACCAGTGAAGGAGAAAGCTAAGAGAGCTGGGTCAAGAAGGAGAAAGTCTGTCGAAGTCGAATGACAGTTTACCATGGTGGGAGTTAATTGTGGGGATCAGAACATGGGAAGTTACCAGCAACGTGGGTGATATGCTCCGACATGTGGCACATCATGAATGGGTCATAACCTCCTAGTAGTTATTTCTTACTACTATATAAGTATATGTAATTTTCATTTCAAAGGGTGACATTTTTAGCATTGCAGTAGGAATATACTTGAAGTATCAATCGTTTGAGAGAAAAAAGTTATACACCTACAAAAATGTACTTTTTATTCTACCTTTATCTTCAAGTCACTTAACTTGATAGATTATTTTCATTTTCTCCAATCATTTACATCTTTAGCTTGACTTTTATTTTTTCCTTACTTTTACTACATTTCTAGTTTGCAAAGTATTTCACTTACTGCTCGAGTATTCCAAGCACTTTACCAACTAAACTACCATATACTTAACACATATCAGTCTAGGACTTTGTAGCCGGTCCAGCAAGTAAACCTCTATAGGAAAGCTAGATTGTTGCAAGAAACATGACCATTGATGATGACATCCCATACACCCTTATCAACCGAGTTTAAATGGATACGCATACAAGCTATCCAATAGCCATATTTTTCACCATGAAAATTGATGCTCTAATATACGCCCCTTTAGGTTCGGTAGCTATTATCTAATAATAAAATCTTAAGCACAAAATAAACTAGAGCTCCTGATACCACTTGTTAGACGATAAACCTAGATCTAGGGGGTGAATAGATCCCGAGCACATGACCCACCCGAAGAAATTGATCTAGGAGAAGGAGTCACAAAAAGACCAACATACCTAAGTACTAAAGTCGGGTCAAAGATGAAGGTTAAATTGATCGAAGTATTGACAGAATATAGAGATTGTTTCGCCTGGGACTATGACGAAATGCCTGGTTTAAATCAAAGTATGGTGGAGCATCGATTGCCTATTCAACATGGGAAAAGGCCAGTAAAGAAACATCCTCGACGGTTTATCAGAACTGTAAGGTATGTCGAATGGCTAGCTAATATAGTACCTGTTATTAAGAAAAATGGCACTCTCAGAATCTGTATAGATTTTAGAGATTTAAATAATGCTACTCCAAAAGATGAGTATTCGACGCCCGTGGTAGAGATGCCAGTTGATTCAGCTGCAGGCTTCAAATATTTGAGTATGCTTGGTGGCTATTCTAGCTATAATCAAATTCTCATAGCAAAAGATGATGTCCCCAAGACGGTGTTTTGATGCCCTTGAGCTTTGGGGGATATATGAATGGGGTTGTGATGAAGTTTGATCTAAAAACCATAGGAGCAACCTATCAAAGATCCATGAATGCCACATCCCATGATTTCATCAAAATATTTATGGAGGTATACATTGATGATATTGTGATAAAATTGTCATCTCAAACTGATCATCTTGATCACCTTCGACGCTCATTTGAGAGAATGAGAAAATATGGATTAAAAATGAATCCATTAAAATGTGCTTTTGGTGTACATGCAGGAGACTTCTTAGGTTTCATGGTTCACAAGAAAGGCATCGAGATCAACCAAAACAAGACAAAAGCAATTTTGGATCTTAAGCCTTCATCAACAAAGAAACAACTCAAGTCTTTGTTGGGGAAGATAAACTTCTTGAGAATATTCATATCGAATCTAAGTGGTAAGACAAAGTTTTTTTCTCCACTCCTCAAGATCAAGAAGGAGAGTGATTTTCACTAAGGACAAGTGTAGCAGGAGGCTTTCGACGTCATCAAAGAATACCTTACAAAGCCTCCCATTTTGTTACCTCCCAGTAGGAATAAAAATATGAGTTTGTATATTGCTGCATTGGATACGACCATAGGAATATGTTAGCTCAAGAGGATGTCAATAGTGTTGAAAGACCCATATACTACCTCAGTCGAATTTTGATAGATGCTGAAGCTAGGTACAGTCTGATTGAAAAATTGTGATATTGCCTGTACTTCTCATGTATGAAATTAAAGCAATATATAAAACCAGTTGATGTTTTTGTTTTGTCTCATTATGATGTTATTAAACATATGTTCTCTAAACCAATTCTGTATAGTCGGATTGGGAAATGGGTGTTAGCATTAACAAAATTTTCTTTAACATATAAACCTTTGGGGGCTATGAAGGGCCAGATAGTAGCATATTTTATCGTGGATCATGCCATAGTCGAACCTTCACTAAACATGATTGACACGATCCCTAGGTGGTTATATTTTGATGGGTCAAGCCACAAGGATGGAATAGAAGTTAGGGTATTAATATTATAACCAAAGACATTCTGACGAAGTTCAAATGTAGAGTCAACAAAAAATGTTCCAATAACTAAGCAGAATACGAGGCCCTAATAACTGGTCTTAAAATCCTAAGAAATTTAGGGGCCAATAAAATAGAGGTTAAGGGAGAATTGGAATTGGTGATTATACAAATCACACGAGAATACAAGTGTATTAAAGAAAATCTGCTGATGTATTTCGCAATGGCGACACAACTATTGAATGCTTCGAGGTCGTCAGCATCATACATGTGCCAAGGATGGAGAATCAAGAAGTCAATGAGTTAGCACAAATTACCTTTGCATACAAGATATCGAAATCAAGACTCTAGGATATTATTGAGATACAAGAAAAGATGGTGTCGAACGTCCCGCCTACACCTAATATGGCAATCCAAAAAAATGTGTGTGTGTGTGTGTGTGAGGGGGGGGGGGGAGGGGACTCTGGCAGCAGCTTCAACTGCGACAGCAGTTTCAGTTGTGAAGAAAAAGTCTCGACGACGAATGTCTCGAAAATTTCGAGTTCAAAATTTTTCCAAGACACAAAGTTTTTGCCATTGAAAATTTGTCACAATCATATTGGAGAAGACCAATCATAGAGTACTTGGAAAATCCAGTCAAAAACACTAACTGGAAAATCAAGTACAGGGCTTTAAGTTATATACGCCTGGGAAATAAGTTGTTAAAGAAAACTTCAGAAGGAATATTGCTCAGGTGTGATGGAAATACATAAGCTTACTTGGCCATATCTGAAGTACACAGTGGAGCCTGTGGAGCACACCAAACAGTCCATAAGATGAAGTGGCTTCTATTCCGACAAGGCGTTTATTGGCTATGTTAAAAGATTGTATCGAGTTCGCCAAAGGGTGCCAAGAATTTCATATGCACGCGAACGTCCAACACGTATCAACAAGTGAGCTGCACACAATTATCAAACCTTGGCCTTTTCGGGGGGTGGGCATTATATGTCATTGGTGAAATTAGACCAGCCTCATCGAAACAACAAAAGTTTATCCTGGTCATAATAGACTACTTTACAAAATGTGTAGAAGTTATCCATTTGGTGAAAGCGGAACAAGAGGTTGTGATCGAATTCATTCAAAAACACATTGTATATAGGTTTGGCATTCCCAAAACCATTACCACAGATCAAGGTTCAGTTTTTGTGGGACAAAAGATGCAAGGATTTATCGTCGAAACATGCTTCAAGTTGGTGACTTCTACATTTTATTAGGCTCAAGCAAACGACCAAGTCGAAGCATGATCAGAAAAATAGAAAGTGTACTATTTTGCCTGTTATAGTAATAGAGGGGAAATTCCCCAAATGATTGGAATTCTGGTATCAGATATGAGATGTCGAAGGTAATGTCACGACACTAATATCTGAGTAATGCAAACAAGGATAAAGATAGAGAATAATAATGCAAGAGACACAAGCAATTGTTAACCCAGTTCGGTCCAACTCACCTTCATCTGGGGGCTACCAAGCCAGAAAGGAAATTCACTAAAATAGAATCAGTTCAAAGATTCTCCGTACACTTCAACAAGTTACAATCTTTCTCACCTAATCTCTACCCGTGCAATTTCTACCTAAGCACTCTTAGATATGAGAACCCACTCACTTCCCTACAATCACACCTGTGATTTTAAACAACAACCTATTAAGAAAAGAAAACACTTTTCAATAACACACTCTTGATTTTACTTCATAGTTTCAATCAAGAAGACATACATTTGATCTTGCTTAACATCTTTGATCAAGTAGACACACACTTGATCTTGCTTCACAACTTTGATCAAGTAGACACACACTCTTCCTTAACAGCTTTAGAGTGACAAATTACAACCACAAATCAGACCAATTCAATCATCAATGGATGACTTGAATGGCTTACAAGTCTCACGACTAAACAAGACACAACCCCTATCTCTCTCTCTATATTTTGCTCAGTATTGGTTGTGTATTGAATCAGGTTTTCCAAGTTCCTTTTTATAGAAGCTTTTAGCTGGGCTTGGACATCTTGAAAACCCTAAATCTATTTTCCAATTAAATCTTCTCATGATAGCTGGTTAGATCTCCTTGGAAAATAAGTAAATCAGGTTGTAATCAATGATTGAATGCGCCTGCAAATCAGATCTTCAATCATACATAGATTGCCATTAATTGTGCAATCACAAAACACCAGACATTCATACTAAATGTTCTATGTACAGGATGTCATGACATCGGGTCTGACATCCTGGAACAATCCTGCATAATTCCATAATTCCATTAATAATTTCCAGCAGGTACAAGCATATCAGATGCCATGACATTGTGTATGACATTCTGAAACAATCCTGCATAATTATTTAAACTCCAGCAGGTACATAATATCATATGCCATGACCTGGTGTATGATATTCTGAAACAATCCTGCATAATTATGTTTTCCATTTAAACTCCAACAGGTACACGGGATATCTTATGTTAAGACATCACACATAACATCTTGTGAACACTCTTTGTTTTACCAAAATTGCTGCCAACACTTAGAACCAACAAACTCCCCCTTTGGAAAATTTTGGCTAAAACATATATCTGTCCATTTTGTTCACAAGGAAAACACATCAGCAGTTAAACAGCATAACAACAGTTTAAGCAGCAACAGAAGCAAACACAATTACTAGCTATAGCTACTAGTAATACACACAAGCACAAGGGTACTTCTTCTCCCCTAAATTTGTGCTACACAAATAGAATTACTAGTTATAGATGCAACTAGTAAGACACACAAATGCACAAGGGTACTCCTTCTCCCCCTAAATCTGTGCACCATATACATCTCCTTTGATAATAACAGCACCTGTAACCACAACACCTGTAACAATCAGAATGTCATTCTGACATTTGCTTCAACATCACCTGTGCACCACATAATATCACATGTGCACCACATCATACATCCCCTTTGACATCTGTAAACAGAACAACATTCTGTTTTACACCAAACACATCTCCCTCAATAATAGTTGTTCATCTGTTCAGCTACATACATCTCCTCACAGCTCCACATCTTTAACTGCTTCCACATCAACACTTCTCCCCCTTTTTAGTCAAAATTGACCAAAGGTGACCAACTAGACAAAATAAATGTCAATTAGCATAACAGAGAATGTCAGATCAGATGTTATAACATTAAAAATGTTAAAACATAATTGTTAGGAGATACAAACCATCACCATACACAACTGTGATAGCTGAGATTAAGAACAAATCCATGGAACTCATTAAGAGCCCAAAAAATTACATAAAGGCATCAGTAAGGACTGCCACAAATTACACATATTTAAAAAAACAAAATAACCAAGCTTCCAAAACATTCATAACAGTCAACACAACAGCCTTCAGAACAACCAACCCAAAACAGTCTTCATCACAGCACACACCACACACAGTCTTCACCACAGCATACCTCACACAGTCTTCATACTAGTCTTCAACACAAAGGGGGGGAACCATTAATCAGAGGAAGAAGTATCATTTTCACCTTTAGAGCCTTCAGAGCTGCCACTAGATTGAGCATTTGACCTCTCACTTGAGGTATTGGCATCTGAATCTTTGGTCTCACCAGCCTTCTCCATTTCTTCCTTCTCTAAGCTACCAATAAGAACCTCCAAGCCTCTTTTCTTTCCTTGGTAACCCTTATACCATTATCCAGTTCCTTGCAGGTGTCCTTTAGTTGATCAATCAAGTTGCCTTGAGATGCAGGCTCCTTTCTGGAAGATGTCATGACTACATCATTGACATGACTTCCCTCAAACAACTTGTAGTGAATGGATAGTGGGGGCTTTCTTCTGCTTGGAATGTCACTGGTATTAAGAATGCCTGGTTGCTGGCTCAAGATAATACCATAAATGATGGATGGGAAGGCAATGGGCAGCTTTACTGCATTTGTTGAGGCATGTCTGACAATTTGATCAAACATAAACCTTCCAAAGTCAAAGTTTATCCTATTTCCAATAGAATAAATGATTCTTCCAAGACCAATGGAGATGGTAGAGATATGATTAGTAGGCATCCAATTGGCTGAACCAATCTTGTGTAAGATGGCATACTTGACAGTTAGCTTGCCAGCTGATAGGTGATTCCTGTAGCACCTCAAATTTTCACCTCCCATTTTGTACATACATTTTCATTTTAGGTCATTAACATTGCATTGTCCATGGCATAGCTCATCGCATTATCATTTGCATAGTCAACAGTCATCAGGCAAGATCAGTCAAGATTGGTTAGGAGGTTCAGTTGTGCAAGCAAGCAAGTGAATTTTCTATGGAATCAAAGCCCTAGGGTTGGTTCAATGAGTTCATGTGACCTAGGGATCATTTTGAAGTGGTTTGGCCAAAGGTTGGATGTTCAAAGCTCATCAGTCAAGATGCAGTTCATCTGAAACCCTAGAAAGTCAACCAAAGTCAGCTGTCAATTCAATCATGGATTTGAAGGTGAGAGATGGTTAGAGAGGCCTCATTCATGTCCATACAAGTCTCATTTGACATTTCAAACATCAACATTGAAGGATTTGAGGTCTGATGAAAAGTTTCCAAAAATAGTAAGTGACCTGTAATTTGAAATTGCCAAAAATGGAAAGGTTTTCTCCTCAAGATTACATCATCAAGAAAGCTTCAAATGAAATTTTGTCCAACATGAAAGTTGAATATCTTTCTCTCCCCTTTCCAAAAATTCCAAGATCATGAATTTCTCATGTATGGTTGAAAAGATATGGATCAAACATGGCCAAGTGAACTTGAAATTCAAACATGCATAACTTTCAAACCATAAGGCCAAATGGAATGGCTCTTTTTGCAACATTTTTCTCTTGATCTCTACTATCCAAAACATGCATCACATGCCATGAATTCTCATCACATAAACATTTGGTTTTTCATTTGAATTTTGGAGGGAATTTTCAAATTTAAAAATAATGCATTGTCCATACATTCTAACACTTGCATTGGCTCCAAAATAGCATTTCAAGTGAAATTCAAACAAAATTCGTGCACTATTCCATTGGTAATCTCATGCATAGGGTGAATTGCAAATTTGCATCCACACTCCATTCTCACTAATCCCTTGGCATTTGGCTTAAGTGTGATTAACAACATCATTAACAGAGCATATATAAACCTAATCCTAACAGAATTCTGCATTGGCAACATCACTTTTCAGATCTAGATCCATTTTCACAAATTTTGCTCTCACTTTTTTTGCAATTTTCTTCAAATACATTGCCTTGTTCTTGATTGATTCTTCATCTAGAAGCATTGTGGAGCATTGTTGAAGCAAGATCTAGAGGATTTCGTGCAATTGGAAGCTGTTTCAAAGCTTGAAGCTCATCCATGGCAGTTGAGAATTCTGTTGGAATCAAGCTCGAGTAAACATCAAACCTTCATCCATTCAATCATACAAGAGCTAAGGATCATCTGTTTGTGCTTAGCAAGGCCTGAATCGAGCTGTTTCACTTCTGCATCTTCATCAAGGTCAGAATTCGAATGTCTTAATTCATGAAATTGTTAGATGATTATGGTAGATCTTTGAACACTGAGCAAGTTGAGCTTTAGATCGATGATTTCTACGCAGTATTGAAGTAGATATTGTGATTTAAAGTTTGATGTATGAACATTCTTTTGCTCGATTCTTTGAATATGTGTGGAATTAGGTTAAAATAGGCATGGATTCATGTTGTATGTTAAGAGATGAACACGATGATATGCTCATTTTGGTTCCTGGCAACTTTTGTTCTTGAGAGCGTATGAACATGATGAACGTGATGAAGTTGTTAGGGTTTCCTTTCCAGAATGCTGTTTGATCTTGCCAAGCGTGTTTTTGCATGTGTTTGGATGTTTATGGACATGTATTGGTCCAACTCAGCGTGTGCGTGGCAAATTGATTGGACGATAGCGTTTTGCCTTGCCACATCAGTTAAGTGAAACGACGCGTTTCACTAACTAGCGCTCCAATTCAAAATTTCGCTCAGTTCGATTCCCAGCTTGGACACATTTTCAAAGGCCATTCACATTTTATCCATTTTATTCCATGCCATTCATGCTATGTCATTCATGTTTTTTTAATTTTCCCTTCACTTCATAAATTCATAACTAAATGAATATTGATCCAAATAATGTGGGAAATTTTGCATCATGCTCCTTATTGTTTCTAGTTTTTTATGAGCATTTTTCCAGAAATTGTGCATGGATGTAAAATTGTTTAGCCTAGGGATTGTGCACATGTATGTTTGTTTGTACCATGCTTGCCATATGCTTTGTGAAATGATGAGTTTTAATCCAATGATTATGAAATTTTGCATGCTTAAACTAGACATCTTGCTGGACATTTTGGTGTTGAGTTTGCATTTTTATCATTTGTGGTTGCTGAGATATGATCTTGTGAATGTAGGTGTGACAATGTGTGTCACACCTTTGCTTGCTCAACTTGATTAATTTGTTTTCCATTCCAAATGAATTCCAATTGATGTGATTTTTTCTATGATGCTTCTTATGGATGTTTTGATTGATCATGAAATTTCTTGGAATTTTTGGATTCATTTCTGATTTGTTTGAGATTTTTCATTCTGGGTGGTCATTTGTGCACTTTTGGATAGTCTTGAATTTCAATCATTTGTGAAATGCTTGTGCTTTATCCTATGAATGTGAAATTTTGCAAATTGTTTATAGACATGTTGAAGTTTGTTTTGGCTTTGATTGGAGGTCTTTACCATGTTTCATTTCTGTTTTAGGCTTGTTCTAAGTTGGTGTAACATTTGGTGTCATATTTGAGCTTGTTTTGATTGCCTTGCCTTATACAATTTGATTACCATGCCTAAACTTGTCCAAATGCTTTGATTTTTGGTGTGTTGATCATGTTGTGTGTTCTGTTTAGCCATGATTTTTCTTGAGACTAATTGAAGCATTTTTGAATTAATGTGCATTTGTTCATTTTGTTGCCTCAATGTGCTTTCAACTTGCACACTTTGTCATGATTGGTTTGTGAAATGAATTTGGTTGATGCTATTGACATGAGACCTTTTGGATTGTGTTATTAATTGATTGAGGTTGATTCATGTTGAGTTTCATGTTCTGTTTTGAATTTTTTTCTCCCTCTTTGACCCTAGGCCTTGTCCTAGTGGTTTGTGCTTATGTTTGAGTTTTGATTTCAGGTTAAAAAGCACATGGCCATAATGGGATTGATTCACTTGCTTGAGTTGAATAATTGGTTGATGTTGACTAATCTTGAGTTGTTTTGTAGGTGGATTTTAGCTCATTTGAGTTGAGCTTGTGGCTTGCACATTGTGGCATTGCTTGCTTGTCTGTTTGACTGTTAATGTTGAATGTTGTTTGTCTGTTTGACTTGTATACTGATTGAGTTAGATTTTTTTCAGGTACATTAGTTGCTTAAGTTCTTTTGAACTTGCTTTTGCTTTGCTTGGTTGCTTAAGCATTGAGGTATAACTTTATGACTTCATGTAGTCTGGAAGACCTGTCCTGTTACTTGGGCAGGCACCTGTCTGAAGCCCTCCTTAAGAGGCAATGCTTGTGTTTGTTTATCTTTGTGCCAAGCAGGAAAAGACCTCTATAAGGCAATTGGCAGATAAAAGAGATGTGTAATCCATCTCCTGTTATTCAGTGTGTCATCCACTTTGCTCACACCTTGTGTTGATGCATTGTGGATATTAACCCAAGATCCTTGTTGTGTCAGTCATATGTGGATAGAAGAGTTCCTACTTTCTGAACTCCCACTTTCATTTGTCTGAAGCTCTCCCAGGCCAGGGATAAGAGCTGTGAGGTCTTACCCTCACTTCCCATTTCATCTGCTTCACCCTAACTCTCCATGTTAGGGTTAAGAGCTAACATCACCATGTTACAGTGGCTTGTTTGTCGAGGTTGACATGACCCCTTGACTAAAGCCTAGCCTTGTTTGAGCCCCTCTGTTTGTATATAGTGTGTGTGCTTGCTCTTGTGCTTGTTTGACTTTGTTTGTGCTGTTTAGGATAGCTTGCTCCCTGTGCAAGTTAGATAGAAACTTCAACCTAGGACCATGGTGAATTTACATGATAACTATTAGGCTCGAGTCAGTCTCCCTTCTAGTTTGTCATTTCCCAGTCTCTGGTTAGGTTAGAAGTTCTTTCCCTGCGTAGGGGAACTACGTCGCCCTGATCCTCATACCAGATGAGGTACGTAGGCAGGAGATGAGCTGATCTCTCTGGGCGCCCTTTTTCTTTTTCAACCCTTTTGTGTGTGTTGGAGTCCGACATAAGTCCAGCGATTGGCAGTCGGTTTCCTGTGTCTGGTTTGTTTTGTTGGAGTCTGACGTAAGTCCAGCGATTGGCAGTTGGTTTCCTGTGTGTGTGTGTTTGTTGGTTCGGAGTCTGATGTAAGTTCAACGATTGGCATTCGGTTTCCATGTTTGCCTGTTTGTGTGGAGTCTGACGTAAGTCCAACGATTGGCAGTCGGTTTCCTGTGTGGTTTTGTTTGGTGTGCGTTAGCCGAGCTACGAGTGCTCTGATTCTTCTCCAGTCCGAGAAGATACGTATGCATAGGATGTGACATCCTAGCGAGCATGTTTCCCCCTGTCCCGAACTACGTCGACTCTGATGTCTGTGCCTGACAGACTACGTAGGCCCAGGATGCGATATCCTGCCGAGTTAGTTTCTTTTGTCTTTCTGTGTCTCTTTCAGCCTGTGTTTGATGTGTTTGAGCAGTTTTTAGCAACCTTTATCCTTCCTTTTGTGTGTGGATCCCGTCGAGTACGACGGATGCGTAGGGGTGCTAATACCTTCCCTTCGCATAACCGACTCCCGATCCCATCTCTCTCTGGTCGCGAGACCATGTCTTTTCCAGGTTTACTTCGAGCGTTTCCTTTCCCTCTTTTGGGATAAATAACGCACGGTGGCGGCTATGTTGTTTCTTTTTCCCGACGGTTTTTCGCATAATGCGACAGCTGGCGACTTTGCTGGGGACATAGAGAAGTTGACCTTTTGCTGGTCCATCTTCCCTAAGCGAGTCTCTCCTAGCGCTCTCTAGGATAGGGTTTAGGTTGCTTGTGTTGCTCGATTTATTGCATTTATGATTACTATGTTGTATATATATTTGTATAAATGTTTGCATGCATCATATTATCATTGTGATGTCTTCTGTACAAGTGATTCCTCTGAGTTGGGGTGGGTGTTCTGAGTGGGGCTAAAACCCAGGCCCGAGTATACACCTAGGATTAGTGTGGTCTCACGTTCCTCACATGTTGGTTGGGCATGTTGTTGCGACGTGACATACCACAAGCCGGACGAGGTTCATCTGAGAGAGCTCTTCCGTTGTGGAGTATTCCACTCTGGTTGGGTTACCTCTTTTGAGCTATTGACTTCGGTGACCGTTCTTTCCCTGATCTTTGGATTAGACGATCTTAAGAGAGCTGCAACGGCACACCCGAAAGGGCAAACCCGTTGAGTATCTTTGCCCGATTGTCGAGACCATTGTCTGCCTTAGGATGACCTTGTTAGAATTCACCTGTGAGGGGAGGGTTTGATTCTTGCAAGTACAGGTTTCTGCCATCGATGTTGTGTTGGTGATCTTAAGCCGGATTTATGGATCTTTATTTCTGGACGCCGGAGGTTTGACCCTGGTATTAATCAGAGGGTTCCATTTATTTCGGATCCCTGGGTTGAATTTGAGGGTACTTGCTCAGATGAGTTTGGGTTTCAGATGATCTTGGGTCCTAGATGACTTTGATTTATGGTTTCAGATGCCGAATTCAGGCCGAAGCTTTGATCCCGTGCCGCGTGATACTCAGCCGACCAGTCATGGCTCCATCATTTGCATCATAGCATGTTTATTTTCAAAAAAATAATGCATGAAAAAAGAAAAAAGTTAACTCGCATGTGCATATCCTTTATCAGGATCATTCATGATAAAATATAGTACCCATATCATGCATATCATGCACATATCATCCTTGCATTACAGACATGCTTGGGAGAGACTTCTCATTCTGGTTCCTGACTGGGACAGGATTGCTGATCGTCGTCCACACCGCTACGCAACCAGACTGAATCAACAAAGAAGCATGGATCAAGTGCAAGCTGAATTGGATGAGATGAGGGCAAACATGGCCCAGTTTATGACGATGATGCAAGGGGTTGTTCAAGGGCAAGAGGAGATGCGTGCCTTAGCTCAGAGACAGGAAGCTGTGATTCCTCCGTCCAACCGTGCGTCACCAGTGGGTGTACCCGTTCATGAGAATGTTACTGCTGCTCCCGTCAATGACTATGCTGTGGGTGATGAGTTGAGGGGTATCAGAATCAACGGACAGCCTCTTGCTGCAGAGACTGCTAATGCTAGAGCTACCCGGGCTCCTGTTCGTCATCCTGCTCAGATTGTTGATAGACAAGAGGACATGTTCACTCTGCTCAGTGAAGATGATGAAGTTATTGGAAGAGTTGAAGAGAGGGACCGTAAAGTTGATACCCTTGCTGAGAAAATCCGATCTATGGAATGTCAGAACTCCCTGGGGTTTGATGTCACCAATATGGGTTTGGTTGATGGATTGAGAATCCCCTACAAATTCAAAGCGTCGTCCTTTGACAAATACAACGGCACTTCTTGTCCTTGCACCCATGTGCAGGCTTATTACAGGAAGATCTCCGCATACACTGACGATGAGAAGATGTGGATGTACTTTTTCCAAGACAGTTTGTCTGGAGCGTCTTTGGACTGGTACATGGATCTGAAGAGAGAATCAGTCAGAAGCTGGAAAGATCTGGGTGAAGCCTTTCTGAGGCAATACAAGCACAACATGGATATGGCCCCGAGCCGGACCCAATTGCAGAGCTTGTGTCAGAAGACTGGTGAGAGCTTCAAAGAGTACGCCCAGAGATGGCGTGAGCTAGCCGCAAGAGTGCAACCTCCGATGTTGGAAAGAGAGCTGACTGACATGTTCATCGGGACCTTGCAGGGTGTGTTCATGGATCGCATGGGGAGTTGCTCGTTCAGTAGCTTTTCTGATGTTGTTGTCTGTGGGGAGAGGACTGAGAGTCTTATCAAAGCAGGAAAGATACAAGATCCTGGCTCTTCAAGTTCTTCGAATTCTAAGAAGCCATTCTCTGGGGCACCCAAAAGGGGAGAGAGTGAAACAAATGTTGTGCACCGTCGGAGGAATGTGAACAGAGTACAGTATCGTCAGGCTGCTGCTGTGACTATTCCAACAACTCAACAACAGCAGAGAAGACCAGCTCAGCCATATCAGCATCAACAACATCGTCTTTAACAGCAGGCTTACCAGCCTCACGATGGTAATCAAGCCAGTACGGGTAATGAGAGGAAGAAGATCATTTTTGATCCGATTCCTATGTCGTATACAGAGTTGTATCCCTCTTTGATAGAGCGGAACTTGATTACTCCCAAAGACCCGTCGGCTATACCCGTCAACCCTCGGTGGTGGTATAGGCCTGATTAGCATTGTGTGTATCATTCGGGTGCTCCTGGTCATGATGTGGAAAGCTGCTTTCAACTGAAGAATAAGGTGCAAGACCTTGTGAGATCAGGTATTCTGAGCTTCGAGGACTTAGGTCCCAATGTTAATCGAGCTTGAAGATAACAAGCCCCGGGTTGGCGTCGACTTTTCTTCTGAGGTCTTCAACGAAAAGGGTTGTTCAAAAGCAGAAGCTGCTGATGCAAAGGATACTGACAGTTGTCATCCCTGGAGGGATCTGTTGCAATTGGGTCACTGTGGGTGTTCCTACAGTTGTTCATAAGTCAGAGTAATAATCACTTTATTTAAAAACCCTTCTCCCATGCCAAAAGGAGAAGTGATGACATTGTTGGCAACATTTGTGCAATGATATTTTCATTCAAATAAAAGCATGTTAAAACATTTGTTTTTCCATTTGTTTTCCCTTTTAGCTTTTTGCATGAAATTGGTGATCACAAAAAACCCTAAAAACAAGAATAAAAGCAATCTTTTCATCTGCATAACGATTGTCTTGTTTGACTTCCAAAAAGCTTTTCATACTCAAAATCATTATGCAGGTTGATTCTCAAACCCATTGAACATAATGATCCGACGTCATCTCCCAATTTTGAATTCCCTGTATTTGAAGCGGAAGAAGATGATGTTGAAGGGATTCCTGACGAGATTTCCCGACTTCTTGAGCAAGAAAAGAAGATCACTCAGCTGCATCTCGAGAATCAGCAGAACAGCCAACTGGGGCATTAAAAAAAAGGAAAAAAAAGAAAGAGAGGAGGGTGCAAAATCAAAAAAAATCAAAAGAAATCGAAATCAAAAGAACAAAAAGAAAAAGAAAGAAAGAAACAAAGGAATAATAGCACCCTCAAGTCCCAAGTTGACTGATGCTGAATGGATTCAGAGTCGTTACGACCAAGTGAATCTGATCGAAAAGAAGAGATTAACTGCCATGTGTCATGGTCAGCAGAGAGTGAAGAAAGCATTTGACAAGAAGGTCAAGCCTCGTGTGTTCCGAGAAGGTGACCTTGTGCTCAAGAAAGTCTTGTCTTTCGCGCCCGATTCCAGGGGCAAGTGAACCCCAAGCTATGAATGTCCATATGTTGTCAAGAGAGCCTTTTCAGGCGGTGCTTTGACACTTACAACAATAGATGGAGAAGTTCACTCGTCCTGTGAATTCCGATGCAGTCAAGAAATACTTCGCCTAAAACAAAAAAGAACAAAGTAGCTCGATAAGTTGAACACCCCAAAGGGCGACTTAGGCAAAAAGGAGCGTCTCGGTGGATTGAAAACCCGAAGGGCGATCCAGGAAAAAGTTAGAGACATTGAAAAAAGAATTTTGCATCCCGCTAGATTGAGCACCTCACACTGGGGCAATCTAGGCAAAAATTAGGGATTTGGCAAGTAACTGCATCCTGACAAGACTGTGTTCTACATCTGTTATCCGTCAGGGATTCTCGATTCGTCGTCGACTGAAGCTCCGAATACATCGAAATTCGGAATGGTAGAGAAGAGGTCATTATGTTCAATGTATCCCTCTCCAATATATATCACCGATTTCAAACTTGTACAGATCTATGGAGTCCTGCCATTTGCAGACTACCATTCCATCACATCAATTTGAGCTTTTATCCAATTATTTGCACTCTTATTTGTTTCAACTCAACAAATGTTTTGCATGTTTTAATTGATAAAGTATCATTGTTTTCAAAATAAACAAATTTTTCGAAAATTGTTCTTAAACAAAGTGAACATTCACAATGATGGAAGGATACTTAGGAGATCCGCAGTGCTCTCCCAAGGGTGGTATGATTACCAACAGGTAAGACATTTGTTCGTATCTCGAGCATAACTGTATCTTTTTCCTGTAGAACCAATTATGGTTTCTCCTCAGCGAGGCTGCTCAGTGCAGTGTTGGTTGAAGTTGTTCATCTTCATGTCCCCGGCAGTGCAGCATTCTTCCTCCAAGTCCCTGTTAGCCCGATTGTGGTGCATCCCCAGTAGAGTGTTGTTTGAGCCCTATTGTGGGGCATCCCCAGTAGAGTGCTGTTTGAGCCCTATTGTGGGGCATCCCCAGCAAGTTTGCTGTTGGAACACTTTTGTGGGCCAGTTCCCAAGCAGAGTGTTTATTGAAGACTTCAACCTTCGTCTCTCCAGCAAAGCAGTCTTCTCCTCTCCCCGACATGGGTGATTGTCTTTGGAAGATTCGGTATTTGGTGGATTGACATCCCAATAATCCGACATTCCCTCGGATAGATTCCTCAGCGGAGTTGTTGGCATGATGAGCTTTATCAATGCCTATCTATCTTCATCAGAGATCTGGTTGCTTCTTGATATCTCTGATCTCCAGCATGAGTTGTTGTTGTGGCGTGTCTGCCTGTATATTGAACTCTTTCATCCGGTGGTGATTGATGACCCCTCCGACAGCCTATTATGGCCTTCCTCCCCTGCAGGATGATGTTGTTCCCTGATGTCCCAGTCTCCAGCAGGTTTTCTGTGCTCTCTGGTGATTTTGGCTTTCCCTCTAGAAGAGTAGCACTGGATGGTTGATTCCTGGACCTATGTGTGTTGAACATGTCTGTTTGTCAGCATTCATCATACATTCTTCATGCATAATGCATACATGCATAATCATAACATTCAGGTACTCATGTTGCATTTGTTTCCATGTATCTGTTGATGGTTGTCTCCTGCTAATTGGTGATATAGATCTCCCCAGTAGATCATCCCCTAACAGATGTGGGTGTGTCTGATCTCTCCATATAGAGTCGACCCCTTAAGCAGAAAGTGTCTGTTATTTCCTTCTGCGCTCCCCACTGAGTTATATCCTCGTGGATGACGGTTGTTTCCGTTCCCTCCCTACACACGTAACGGGATGGGTTTTCCCTATTGAGTTCTTTCCTCATTAGGATGAGTCTTGATTCAGTCTGCCTTTTTGGATCGATCCTAAATTGGCTTCCTTGTGGCTGTCTCTTGTGCTTCCCTGTGGTATAAATGAATAGTTGCTCACTAACCGGCACTCATTCATCTTATCCTCAGCGGAATTTGTGGCTTCTACCTACGAACCGGTAGTTGTAAGTCCTATCTTTGTGGTTTTCTACCTACTAACCGGTAGTTATAAATCCCACTTTCATCCCCTAGCAGAGGTAACCTTTGTGGTTCATTCTGGTTGTTGGCGGATTTTGCGGTCTTCTACCTACTACCCGGTAGTTGTAAATCCTTTTTTCTCACTCTGTTCCTCAGCGGAATTTGTTGGCTTCTACCTACGAACCGGTAGTTGTAAGTCCTATCTTTGTGGTCTTCTACCTACTAATCGGTAGATGTAAACTCCATGTTCTCCCCTTTGTGGAGTCAACCTTTGTACTCATCCTAGTCGATGATGGTTGCTTTTCTGTGGTTTTCTGCCTACTAACCGGTAGATGTAATCCCCTCTTTGTGGTTATCATTATCCAGTTTTTGATATTGATATTCCTTTCCCCTTTCGGATATTTGCTTTGATTAAGCAATTTTATCCCCAGCAGGTTTTCCCCTTCCTTTGGATAATCGCTCCGAGTAAGCAATTTTATCCTCAGTGGGTCCTCTTTCATTCACTGTTTACCGGTAATGTTTGTGGTTTCCCCTTTTGATTGGTCATCTTTACATACCTAGTCTCGGTATCCCGATGCCTTTCTTTTCGGTCGATTTATCCATTTAACAACCTACAACCCGGTTATGGATAATCTTCCATGCGAGTATATTGTCTATGTTTTGACGGCTATAGATGATATATCTCATGCGCTCTTTGGTCGAGGTGTTGTCCTTCCCAGTTGAGTAAGATTCGTATTCCTTGTGGAATCGAATGTCCATCCTTTAACAAGTTTGCTTTCGCTCTCTTCAGGATGTTGAGTGTTTTGGAACACACACCAATTCACGTTTCCGGTCGATCTATCCATTTAACAACCTACAACCCGGTTATGGATAATCTTCCATGCGAGTATATTATCTACGTTTTGACGGCTATAGATAATATATCTCATGCACTCTTTGGCTGAACCCTTTGTTTGTTTCCCCAACTGGGTAAGATTCGTATTCCTTGTGGAATCGAATGTCCATCCTCTAACAAGATTGCTTTTCTAGCCCTCTTCAGGATGATGAGTGTTTTGGAACACAAACCAATTCACGCTTTGGTCGGTCACCTGTTTCATGCCTACAACCCGGTATCCTTGGTGTTCCTTCCTGTCTGCTCTCTGTCGTGACCTTGATCCCCAGTGAGCCACCTCTCCGTTGGTGTCGATAAACATCGAGCTTCTCCTCTCCGTTGGTGTCGATAAACGTCGAGCTTCTCCTCTCCGTTGGTATCGATAAACGTCGAGTTTTTCCTAGTTGTCCGTTGACATCTAGTTGTATCCTCCCCACACATCATCCGTTGATGTCTGTTCTCCTTCTCCGTTGGTGTCGATAAACGTCGAGCTTCTCCTTCTCCGTTGGTGTCGATAAACGTCGAGCTTCTCCTTCTCCGTTGGTGTCGATAAACGTCGAGCTTCTCCTTCTCCGTTGGTGTCGATAAACGTCGAGCTTCTCCTTCTCCATTCGTGTCGATAAACGTCGAGCTTCTCCTTCTCTGTTGGTGTCGATAAACGTCGAGCTTCTCCTTCTCCGTTGGTGTCGATAAACGTCGAGCTTCTCCTTCTCCGTTGGTGTCGATAAACGTCGAGCTTCTCCTTCTCCGTTGGTGTCGATAAACGTCGAGCTTCTCCTTCTCCGTTGGTGTCAATAAACGTCGAGCTTCTCCTTCTCCGTTGGTGTCGATAAACGTCGAGCTTCTCCTTCTCCGTTGGTGTCGATAAATGTCGAGCTTCTCCTTCTCCGTTGGTGTCGATAAACGTCGAGCTTCTCCTTCTCCGTTGGTGTCGATAAACGTCGAGCTTCACCTTCTCCGTTGGTGTCGATAAACGTCGAGCTTCTCCTTCTCTGTTGGTGTCGATAAACGTCGAGCTTCTCCTTCTCCGTTGGTGTCGATAAACGTCGAGCTTCTCCTTCTCCGTTGGTGTCGATAAACGTCGAGCTTCTCCTTCTCCGTTGGTGTCGATAAACGTCGAGCTTCTCCTTCTCCGTTGGTGTCGATAAACGTCGAGCTTCTCCTTCTCCGTTGGTGTCGATAAACGTCGAGCTTCTCCTTCTCCGTTGGTGTCGATAAACGTCGAGCTTCTCCTTCTCCGTTGGTGTCGATAAACGTCGAGCTTCTCCTTCTCCGTTGGTGTCGATAAACGTCGAGCTTCTCCTTCTCCGTTGGTGTCGATAAACGTCGAGCTTCTCCTACTCCGTTGGTGTCGATAAACGTCGAGCTTCTCCTTCTCTGTTGGTGTCGATAAACGTCGAGCTTCTCCTTCTCCGTTGGTGTCGATAAACGTCGAGCTTCACCTTCTCCATTGGTGTCGATAAACGTCGAGCTTCTCCTTCTCCGTTGGTGTCGATAAACGTCGAGCTTCTCCTTCTCCGTTGGTGTCGATAAACGTCGAGCTTCTCCTTCTCCGTTGGTGTCGATAAACGTCGAGCTTCTCCTTCTCTGTTGGTGTCGATAAACGTCGAGCTTCTCCTTCTCCGTTGGTGTCGATAAACGTCGAGCTTCTCCTTCTCCGTTGGTGTCGATAAACGTAGAGCTTCTCCTTCTCCGTTGGTGTCGATAAACGTAAAGCTTCTCCTTCTCCGTTGGTGTCGATAAACGTCGAGCTTCTCCTTCTCCGTTGGTGTCGATAAACGTCGAGCTTCTCCTTCTCCGTTGGTGTCGATAAACGTCGAGCTTCTCCTTCTCCGTTGGTGTCGATAAACGTCGAGCTTCTCCTTCTCCGTTGGTGTCGATAAACGTCGAGCTTCTCCTTCTCCGTTGGTGTCGATAAACGTCGAGCTTCTCCTTCTCCGTTGGTGTCGATAAACGTCGAGCTTCTCCTTCTCCGTTGGTGTCGATAAACGTCGAGCTTCTCCTTCTCTGTTGGTGTCGATAAACGTCGAGCTTCTCCTTCTCCGTTGGTGTCGATAAACGTCGAGCTTCTCCTTCTCCGTTGGTGTCGATAAACGTAGAGCTTCTCCTTCTCCGTTGGTGTCGATAAACGTAAAGCTTCTCCTTCTCCGTTGGTGTCGATAAACGTCGAGCTTCTTCTTCTCCGTTGGTGTCGATAAACGTCGAGCTTCTCCTTCTCCGTTGGTGTCGATAAACGTCGAGCTTCTCCTTCTCCGTTGGTGTCGATAAACGTCGAGCTTCTCCTTCTCCGTTGGTGTCGATAAACGTCGAGCTTCTCCTTCTCCGTTGGTGTCGATAAACGTCGAGCTTCTCCTTCTCCGTTGGTGTCGATAAACGTCGAGCTTCTCCCGTTTGTCCGTTGACGTCTGGTCGAGTCTTCCATTCATCCGTTGATGTCTGGTTACCTCTCTGTTGGTTTCGATAAACGTTGAGTTTTTCCCATTCGTCCGTTGATGTGTGGTTGTATCCCTTTCTTTCCCAGTCATTCATTAATGTCTGGTTACCTCTCCGTTGGTTTCGATAAACGTTGAGTTTTTCCCATTCGTCCGTTGACGTCTAGTTGTATCCCTTTCTTTCCCAGTCATTCATTAATGTCTGGTTACCTCTCTGTTGGTTTTGATAAACGTCGAGTTTTTCCTAGTCGTCCGTTGGCGTCTAGTTGTGATTTCTATTCCCATTCATCGTCCTTCGATGTCTGGATGTGGTTTCTTTGTTCTGAAAAAATCAAAATCCCCAGTGGAGTCATGGGTAGACATCTTGTCTGGTTCAGTGACAAATATCAGATCCCAGTGGAAGCTTCCGTTGGTGAATTTTCCTTGCTTGGATCCCCGCAGAGTGCAAATTTCTACGGTTCTTTGGTATTCAATCCCTGTTTACCCTAAAAGTCTAACAGCCGTTGCTCTCATCCGTTCGGGTTCCCAGTTGATTGAATAGGGGCAGCTGTAGCACCTCAAATTTGCACCTCCCATTTTGTACATACATTTTCATTTTAGGTCATTAACATTGCATTGTCCATGGCATAGCTCATCGCATTATCATTTGCATAGTCAACAGTCATCAGGCAAGATCAGTCAAGACTGGTTAGGAGGTTCAGTTGTGCAAGCAAGCAAGTGAATTTTCTATGGAATCAAAGCCCTAGGGTTGGTTCAATGAGTTCATGTGACCTAGGGGTCATTTTGAAGTGGTTTGGCCAAAGGTTGGATGTTCAAAGCTCATCAGTCAAGATGCAGTTCATCTGAAACCCTAGAAAGTCAACCAAAGTCAGCTGTCAATTCAATCATGGATTTGAAGGTGGGAGATGGTTAGAGAGGCCTCATTCATGTCCATACAAGTCTCATTTGACATTTCAAACATCAACATTGAAGGATTTGAGGTCTGATGAAAAGTTTCCAAAAATAGTAAGTGACTTGTAATTTGAAATTGCCAAAAATGGAAAGGTTTTCTCCTCAAGATTACATCATCAAGAAAGCTTCAAATGAAATTTTGTCCAACATGAAAGTTGAATATCTTTCTCTCCCCTTTCCAAAAAGTCCAAGATCATGAATTTCTCATGTATGGTTGAAAAGATATGGATCAAACATGGACAAGTGAACTTGAAATTCAAACATGCATAACTTTCAAACCATAAGGCCAAATGGAATGGCTCTTTTTGCAACATTTTTCTCTTGATCTCTACTATCCAAAACATGCATCACATGCCATGAATTCTCATAACATAAACATTTGGTTTTTCATTTGAATTTTGGAGGGAATTTTCAAATTTAAAAATAATGCATTGTCCATACATTCTAACACTTGCATTGGCTCCAAAATAGCATTTCAAGTGTAATTCAAACAAAATTCATGCACTGTTCCATTGGTAATCTCATGCATAGGGTGAATTGCAAATTTGCATCCACACTCCATTCTCACTAATCCCTTGGCATTTGGCTTAAGTGTGATTAACAACATCATTAACAGAGCATATATAAACCTAATCCTAACAGAATTCTGCATTGGCAACATCACTTTTCAGATCTAGATCCATTTTCACAAATTTTGCTCTCACTTTTTTTGCAATTTTCTTCAAATACATTGCCTTGTTCTTGATTGATTCTTCATCTAGAAGCATTGTGGAGCATTGTTGAAGCAAGATCTAGAGGATTTCGTGCAATTGGAAGCTGTTTCAAAGCTTGAAGCTCATCCATGGCAGTTGAGAATTTTGTTGGAATCAAGCTCGAGTAAACATCAAACCTTCATCCATTCAATCATACAAGAGCTAAGGATCATCTGTTTGTGCTTAGCAAGGCCTGAATCGAGCTGTTTCACTTCTGCATCTTCATCAAGGTCAGAATTCGAATGTCTTAATTCATGAAATTGTTAGATGATTATGGTAGATCTTTGAACACTGAGCAAGCTGAGCTTTAGATCGATGATTTCTACGCAGTATTGAAGTAGATATTGTGATTTAAAGTTTGATGTATGAACATTCTTTTGCTCGATTCTTTGAATATGTGTGGAATTAGGTTAAAATAGGCATGGATTCATGTTGTATGTTAAGAGATGAACACGATGATATGCTCATTTTTGGTTTCTGGAAACTTTTGTTCTTGAGAGCGTATGAACATGATGAACGTGATGAAGTTGTTAGGGTTTCCTTTCCAGAATGCTGTTTGATCTTGCCAAGCGTGTTTTTGCATGTGATTGGATGTTTATGGACATGTATTGGTCCAACTCAGCGTGTGCGTGGCAAATTGATTGGACGATAGCGCTTTGCCTTGCCACATCAGTTAAGTGAAACGGCGTGTTTCACTAACTAGCGCTCCAATTCAAAATTTCGCTCAGTTCGATTCCCAGCTTGGACACATTTTCAAAGGCCATTCACATTTTATCCATTTTATTCCATGCCATTCATGCTATGTCATTCATGTTTTTTTAATTTTCCCTTCACTTCATAAATTCATAACTAAATGAATATTGATCCAAATAATGTGGGAAATTTTGCATCATGCTCCTTATTGTTACTAGTTTTTTATGAGCATTTTTCTAGAAATTGTGCATGGATGTAAAATTGTTTAGCCTAGGGATTGTGCACATGTATGTTTGTTTGTACCTTGCTTGCCATATGCTTTGTGAAATGATGAGTTTTAATCCAATGATTATGAAATTTTGCATGCTTAAACTAGACATCTTGCTGGACATTTTGGAGTTTTGAGTTTGAATTTTTATCATTTGTGGTTGCTGAGATATGATCTTGTGAATGTAGGTGTGACAATGTGTGTCACACCTTTGCTTGCTCAACTTGATTAATTTGTTTGCCATGCCAAATGATTTCCAATTGATGTGATTTTTTGTATGATGCTTCTTATGGATGTTTTGATTGATCATGAATTTTCTTGGAATTTTTGGATTCATTTCTGATTTGTTTAGGATTTTTCATTCAGGATGGTCATTTGTGCACTTTTGGATAGTCTTGAATTTCAATCATTTGTGAAATGCTTGTGCTTTATCCTATGAATGTGAAATTTTGCACATTGTTTCTAGACATGTTGAAGTTTGTTTTGGCTTTGATTCGAGGTCTTTACCATGTTTCATTTCTGTTTTAGGCTTGTGCTAAGTTGGTGTAACATTTGGTGTCATATTTGAGCTTGTTTTGATTGCCTTGCCTTATACAATTTGGTTACCATGCCTAAACTTGTCCAAATGCCTTGATTTTTGGTGTGTTCATCATGTTGTTTGTTCTGTTTAGCCATGATTTTTCTTGAGATTAATTGAAGCATTTTTGCATTAATGTGCATTTGTTCATTCTGTTGCCTCAATGTGCTTTCAACTTGCATACTTTGTCATGATTGGTTTGTGAAATGAATTTGGTTGATGCTATTGACATGAGACCTTTTGGATTGTGTTCTTAATTGATTGAGGTTGATTCTTGTTGAGTTTCATGTTCTGTTTTGAATTTTTTTCTCCCTCTTTGACCCTAGGCCTTGTCCTAGTGGTTTGTGCTTATGTTTGAGTTTTGATTTCAGGTTAAAAAGCACATGGCCATAATGGGATTGATTCACTTGCTTGAGTTGAATAATTGGTTGATGTTGAATAATCTTGAGTTGTTTTGTAGGTGGATTTTAGCTCATTTGAGTTGAGCTTGTGGCTTGCACATTGTGGCATTGCTTGCTTGTCTGTTTGACTGTTAATGTTGAATGTTGTTTGTCTGTTTGACTTGTATACTGATTGAGTTAGATTTTTTTCAGGTACATTAGTTGCTTAAGTTCTTTTGAACTTGCTTTTGCTTTGCTTGGTTGCTTAAGCATTGAGGTATAACTTTCTGACTTCATGTAGTCTGGAAGACCTGTCCTGTTACTTGGGCAGGCACCTGTCTGAAGCCCTCCTTAAGAGGCAATGCTTGTGTTTGTTTATCTTTGTGCCAAGCAGGAAAAGACCTCTATAAGGCAATTGGCAGATAAAAGAGATGTGTAATCCATCTCCTGCTATTCAGTGTGTCATCCACTTTGCTCACACCTTGTGTTGATGCATTGTGGATATTAACCCAAGATCCTTGTTGTGTCAGTCATATGTGGATAGAAGAGTTCCTACTTTCTGAACTCCCACTTTCATTTGTCTGAAGCTCTCCCAGGCCAGGGATAAGAGCTGTGAGGTCTTACCTTCACTTCCCATTTCATCTGCTTCACCCTAACTCTCAATGTTAGGGTTAAGAGCTAACATCACCCTGTTACAGTGGCTTGTTTGTCGAGGTTGACATGACCCCTTGACTAAAGCCCAGCCTTGTTTGAGCCCCTCTGTTTGTATATAGTGTGTGTGCTTGCTCTTGTGCTTGTTTAACTTTGTTTGTGCTGTTTAGGATAGCTTGCTCCCTGTGCAAGTTAGATAGAAACTTCAACCTAGGACCATGGTGAATTTACATGATAACTATTAGGCTCGAGTCAGTCTCCCTTCTAGTTTGTCATTTCCCAGTCTCTGGTTAGGTTAGAAGTTCTTTCCCTGCGTAGGGGAACTACGTCGCCCTGATCCTCATACCAGATGAGGTACGTAGGCAGGAGATGAGCTGATCTCTCCGGGCGCCCTTTTTCTTTTTCAACCCCTTTGTGTGTGTTGGAGTCCGACATAAGTCCAGCGATTGGCAGTCGGTTTCCTGTGTCTGGTTTGTTTTGTTGGAGTCTGACGTAAGTCCAGCGATTGGCAGTTGGTTTCCTGTGTGTGTGTGTGTTTGTTGGTTCGGAGTCTGATGTAAGTCCAGCGATTGGCATTCGGTTTCCATGTTTGCTTGTTTGTGTGGAGTCTGACTTAAGTCCAGCGATTGGCAGTCGGTTTCTTGTGTGGTTTTGTTTGGCGTGCGTTAGCCGAGCTACGAGTGCTCTGATTCTTCTCCAGTCCGAGAAGATACGTATGCATAGGATGCGACATCCTAGCGAGCACGTTTCCCCCTGTCCCGAACTACGTCGACTCTGATGTCTGTGCCTGACAGACTACGTAGGCCCAGGATGCGATATCCTGCCGAGTTAGTTTCTTTTGTCTTTCTGTGTCTCTTTCAGCCTGTGTTTGATGTGTTTGAGCAGTTTTTAGCAACCTTTATCCTTCCTTTTGTGTGTGGATCCCGTCGAGTACGACGGATGCGTAGGGGTGCTAATACCTTCCCTTCGCATAACCGACTCCCGATCCCATCTCTCTCTGGTCGCGAGACCATGTCTTTTCCAGGTTTACTTCGAGCGTTTCCTTTCCCTCTTTTGGGATAAATAACGCACGGTGGCGGCTCTGTTGTTTCTTTTTCCCGACGGTTTTTCGCGTAATGCGACAATTCCTACAAGGCCATTCCTTAACTTGGCCAGCTGTAATAGTCCTACATACCTCATTGTCTGTAGTATCTAAAGCCACTCCTCCATCAGTTCCTCTCCCTAGGAACTTGTTGATTATGGTAGGGGAGAATCTCACACATCTACCTCTTACAAACACCTTGTATAATTCTCTGTTGCTCCTTTCAGAAATATCCTCAGGGATATTCACAACAAATTCTTTTACCAACCCCTCATAACATTGGGGTAAAACAACAATTGTCTTCATCAGTCCAACAACTTTAATCAATTCCATGACTTCCTTCACCTCAACAGCCTCTTTTCCCAGCTCTCTTTCAACAGCTACTCTCCTCTGAATGACAAACTTCCATTTGGCAGCACCATCTTCTAAGTGAAAAGAGATTTTATCTAAGTGCACAGCTGCAGCTTTGCCTGGAGACTTCTTAACAGCCTGCTTTTTAGCAGGGGTGATGTATGGGACATCGTCTTCGACATCCTCTTCAGAGTCAGAACTATCTCTGACTTTCCTCTTCCTAGCCTCCACTTTGCTCCATGATTTTGAGGGTCCTACACCAGCAGTCTTCTTCCTAGTCTTGGCTGTCATCATTTTAGCCACAATCTTCCCTTTTCTGGTCTTCAATTTCTTAGCAGCACTTGGTTTTACATGACGAACCAAGGTGTCATCCTCTTCCTCTGAACTCTCTTCCTCCAAATTAACAACATTCTCAACAGGCTCATGAGAATTATCTACCGGTTTCTTACTAGGTATGTTTTTACCTAGAGAACATAATCCTTCAGCAGTCACTTCCTTTTCTGATCTAGATGAGTCATCATCTTTCTCAGCTTGGGGTTCCTCCTCAGGAGAGGGGTCCCTTCTGGATAGAGGGGTAGAAACACCCTTGATTGAATGCCCTTCATTCAGAATCCTAGTAACTAGATTCCTAATGGCACGACCAGTATAGTGCATGCCGTTTTGATGAGGAGGTTTATCAGGAATATTACCTTGCTTACTTCCAGCAATGGAAGAAGGACCTGGGGCGTCACCTGGTATCACACAGAGAGGAGTAACTTCCAGCACGTCTTCATCTGGAAACTCCATGGAGGGAGTCCTTGCATGATGAGTGGGTTTTGAACCAGTGGATGAGGGATATTGAGACATGTTGTTGAACTTTTGAGAAAAATCTCTTTGCCCTAGCAGAGGTTTGCTGAGAAGTTGGATGAAGATGGAAATGGTTGTGTTTAGGTAACGTATGGAAATGACATAGACACTAGTTCTAATACTAGGTAATGATTCATCATTAATGTGGCTCTTTCTTTTAATTGGGCAGACAATATTTTTATTACCTTTTCCACTCCACATTAATTGCCATAATTTCTCAAGAATCCAAATCCCTAATTTCCCTCTTACATATTCAAATTGATTATCATTCAAATCCCCTGCAAACTTGTCAGCTAATTGCATTTCATGCTTTAGAGCTATGAATTTGTCTTCCACAAATTTTCTAATGGAGTGATGACAGCAAATAATGTGCTTGGTCCAACTGTGCTGAATAGAATTTTTGGACATAGTTGTAGCATTCAGGTTGTCATAATACAATGTCATGACATCGTGTGTGACATTGTATGTAATCATCAGTAGTTTCAACCAACCCTGTTGAGAACAACTGCTTCCATCTGCTATATCTTCAGCATAAGCACCATTTTCCTCTCTCAAATGTGTAGGAGCAAGTGTCCTTTCACTCTCCATCTCAATCTTCTCAACATTGCTCTTGGCACTTTTTCTTTGAGATAGACACATAGGCCCTTCTATCTGCTTGACTGGTAGCCCAAGTCCAACAAAGCTCTTTCCAACTTCAGACTGTATATGACTAGCAACATGTTCAACTATCTGATCCAACTTCCTATCTATTTGAGCCATCATGAGCTTTTCTCCTTTGGAAGTGATGTTAAGCCTGAGTTTCTGGTGTGACATCCTTGTCTGACATTTCCCACAGACTTTCAATTTGGAAGTTTCTCTAGCAGATATAATCATATTCATCCCTTTCTCCTTGACTGAGGTATATTTTGAGGAGTAACTAATTTGAGAGTTCCACATGTAACAATTGTCTTTGGTCCTGAATCCTTTCATAATCACTTCACTGTCTTTGTTAGTAATCAGACATTCAGTTTTGGTGAAGTTAACATTCAGACCTTGATCACATAGTTGACTGATGCTTATTAGATTTGCAGTCAAACCCTTAACCAGTAGGACCTTGTCAAGTTTAGGCACTCTAGGACAATCAAGCTTGCCTATCCCTTGATTTCACCCTTTGCTCCATCACCAAAAGTTACATAGCTTATGGCATGAGGATGAAGTCCAGTTATCAGGTCTTTGTTTCCAGTCATGTGTCTGGAACATCCACTATCAAAATACCCCTCTTCTTTGGCTGAGACTCTGAGGGGAATGTGAGCTATCAGACTTGTAACATTAGTCTTAGGAACCCATTGCTTCTTGTTGACGGGCCTGTGCTGTTTAGGTCTGGGTTGACAGTGAGTCTGATGATGAACAGGGCTAGGATAACCATACAGCTTATAGCAGAAGGGCTTCAGGTGACCAAATTTCCCACAGTAATGGCATCTCCATCTTTGGTGTTTCCCTTTCTGTTGTCTTCTCTTCTGACGTTGTGACATATGATGTGACATCACAGGTTTGCTTTTACTATGGCTGCATTTATGCTTGGCTTGAGGTTTGCAACCAGTGTAACTGCACTCAGGCTTAGATTCATTATACCCAATGCCAGATTTGTCTCCTGTTATTTTTCCAGTTTGGAGAATCTTGTCTAGGGAGTCAGATCCATTGTTTAACATTCTTACATACTTGGTCATCTCTTCTAGTTTAGAATTCAAGAACATAGCTTCAGTTTTTAACTTGGAGATGGTTTCCACATGGTCTGCCTTCTCATTCTCCAACTGTACTATCTTCTGGCTTTCAACTTGTTGACTTCCATCTAGCTTGGCATTCAGAACCACAACTTCTGTTTTTAATTTGGAGATGGTTTCCAAGTGTTCTACCTTTTCATTCTCAAGTTGAGTTATTTCCTTCTTCTGGCTTTCAACCTGTTTACACAACTCTACACTTTTGTGACACGACTTTCTGTAGGTAAAGGCCAACTCTTCAAAGGTTACTTCATCATCACTTGAGTCTTCATCAGAACCCCATCTTCCAGTCAAGGCAATTACCATATTTGCAAATTCTTCTGTTTCACTCTCATCAGACCAAGTAGCAGCAAGACTCATCTTTTGCTTCTTGAGGTAGGTTCCACATTCAGTTCTAATGTGTCCATACCCATCACATTCATAGCACTGTACTTCTTTTCCTTCTTTGGGCTTATCATCCGACCTTGCTCTTCTTTCAGCATTGTTGGTTCTACTGATGTCAGATGAGATGTTCTTGACATTAGCCTTAGATCTTACATCCATCTTTTTCAACGGTCTGTTGAACTATCTTCCTAGCATTGCTACTTCTTTGGACAAATCTTTATCAACATCCTGATTGTTTTCCTCTTCTGTGTTTGACATGAATGCCATGCTTTTGGTTTTCTTTTCAGAACCATCATTCAATCCATCTCAAATGTTTGAAGGGAACCAATTAGCTCATCAACTCTCATATCGGAGATGTCTTGAGATTCTTCTATGGTTGTCACTTTCATAGCAAATCTCTTAGGGAGTGACCTGAGTATTTTCCTTACCAACTTCTCATCTGACATCTTCTCTCCCAGGGCTCCTGAGGCATTAGCAATTTCAAGAATGCTCATATGAAATTCATGTATATTTTCATCTTCTTTCATCCTTAAATTTTCAAACTTGGAGGTGAGCAACTGTAGTCTAGACATTTTAACCCTAGAGGTGCCTTCATGAGTGGTTTTGAGAATGTCCCAAGCATCTTTAGCCACTTCACAATTGTTTACCAACCTGAAGATGTTTTGGTCTACTCCATTGAATATGGCATTCAATGCTTTAGAATTTCCAAGGGCTATACCATCCTCCTCCTTGGACCATTGTTCTTCAGGCTTCTTGTCAGTTGTGGCTGCTCCTTCCTTAGTAATTACTGGATGTACCCAACCTGTTAACACAGCCTTCCAAGCCTTATTATCCAGAGATTTTAAGAAAGCTACCATTCGAGGTTTCCAATAGTCATAGTTAGATCCATCCAAAATTGGTGGCCTGTGAACAGATCCTCCATCTCTCTCCATTGTACCAGAAAGTATTGCCCCTAGATCTCACCCAGAACCAGAGCAGAATGTTTGCTCTGATACCAATTGAAATTCTGGTATCAAATATGAGATGTCGAAGGTAATGTCACGACACTAATATCTGAGTAATGCAAACAAGGATAAAGATAGAGAATAATAATGCAAGAGACACAGGCAATTGTTAACCCAGTTCGGTCCAACTCACCTACATCTGGGGGCTACCAAGCCAGGAAGGAAATTCACTAAAATAGAATCAATTCAAAGACTCTCCGTACACTTCAACAAGTTACAGTCTTTCTCACCTAATCTCTACCCGTGCAATTTCTACCTAAGCACCCTTAGATATGAGAACCCACTCACTTCCCTACAATCACACCTGTGATTTTAAACAACAATCCATTAAGAAAAGAAAACACTTTTCAATAACACACTCTTGATTTTACTTCACAGTTTCAATCAAGAAGACATACACTTGATCTTGCTTAACAACTTTGATCAAGTAGACACACACCTGATCTTGCTTCACAACTTTGATCAAGTAGACACACACTCTTGCTTAACAGCTTTAAAGTGACAAATTACAACCACAAATCAGACCAATTCAATCATCAATGGATGACTTGAATGGCTTATAAGTCTCACGACTAAACAAGACACAAACCCTAGCTCTCTCTCTCTGTATTTCGCTCAGTATTGGTTGTATATAGAATCAGGTTTTCCAAGTTCCTTTTTATAGAAGCTTTCAGTTGGGCTTGGACATCTTGAAAACCCTAAATCTATTTTCCAATTAAATCTTCTCATGACAGTTGGTTAGATCTCCTTGGAAAATAAGTAAATCAGGTTGTAATCAATGATTGAATGCGCCTGCAAATCAGATCTTCAATCATACATAGATTGCCATTAATTGTGCAATCACAAAACACCAAACATTCATACCGAATGTTCTATGTACAGGATGTCATGACATCGAGTCTGACATCCTGGAACAATCCTGCATAATTCCATAATTCCATTAATAATTTCCAGCAGGTACAAGCATATCAGATGCCATGACATTGTGTATGACATTCTGAAACAATCATGCATAATTATTTAAACTCCAGCAGGTACATAATATCAGATGCCATGACCTAGTGTATGACATTCTGAAACAATCCTGCATAATTATGTTTTCCATTTAAGCTCCAGCAGTTACACAGGATATCTTATGTTAAGACATCACACATAACATCTTGTGAACACTCTTTGTTTTACCAAAATTGCTGCCAACACTTAGAACCAACAATACACAAGTGCTAATATCTTTAAAGAGTATTCTGATCTAATGTGCCTTATTAAAGATCCAAAATTAATTTCTAATAATAATAACAAATTAATTAATTATTTATAACAGAAAGGTTAATCGAGTTCTTGATCAACAATGGTTATAATAGAGGTGGAATAGATAAAACTCTATTTGTGAAGAATGATAAAGGAAAGCTCATAATAGCCCAAATTTATGTTGATGACATTGTCTTTGGTGGAATGTCAAACAAGATGGTGGAATATTTTGTCCAACAAATGAAGTATGAGTTTGAGATGAGTATTTTGGGAGAACTCACATACTTTCCCGGTCTATGAGTAAAGCAAATGGAAGATAACATTTTTATTTATCAAAGCAAGTATGCAAAGAGTACAGTGAAGACATTTGGGCTTGAAAATGCAAGTCATAAGGGAGCTCCTACTGCCACACATGTAAAATTATCCGTAGATGATAATGGTGTTAATGTTGATCAAAGTCTATACAAAATCAAGATTGGTAGTCTTCTATATATCACAACAAGCATACCTAATATCACATTTTATGTGGGTGTTTGTGCTTACTATCAATCTAATCCCAAGGCTAGTCATCTCACTCAAGTGAAGAGAATCAAAAAGTACATAAATGAGACTTGTGACTATGGTATTCTTTATTCTCATGATACTAACTCAATACTTATAGGGTATTGTGATGTTGATTGGACTGGGAGTTCTAATGATAGAAAAATCACATCTGGTGGAAGCTTCTTTCTTGGAAATAATTTAATCTCATGGTTAAACAAGAAGCATAATTGTGTCTCTTTATCTACTGTAGAAGCTGGGTACATTGTTGTAGGGAACAGTTGCATCCAATTGCTTTGGATAAAACAAATTTTGAAGGAGTACAATGTCGAAAAAATGTCATGACATTATACCGTGACAATTTAAGTGCTATTAATATTTCAAAGAATCACATCCAACACAGTAGAACCAACACATATTGACATTCTTCATAATTTCATCAGGGAACTTATGGAAGATAAAATTGTAAACCTTGAGCATATAGAAACTGAAAACCAGTTAGCAGACATATTCACTAAAGCTTTAGATGCAACTCAGCTTGAAAAGCTGAGGAGTGCTCTTAGTATTTCCATATGTGAGAATTTATAGTAGGGAATGCAGGGGAGACGTGCAAGAATAGAAATATATTTTCTCTCTCGTATGGTCATTACTGCACATGAAACAAGACTGATCTATCTCAAATTTATAAGTTCGGAGTGCGCCTAAGAGGGGGGGGGGGTTAGAACCAATTAAAAATTCTAGTTTTAGAGACAAGTTTGTTCTTATTTTTCTAGTTTGGTGATGAGTTTGGAAAATGATAAAGTGCAGAAAAACAAAGAACACAAGGATGCATCCTACTTCCCCTCACAATCCGAAGGTACGTCTAGTCCCCTTTCAATACGAAAGAGATTTTACTATCTGTTATGACTTGTACAAGACACAAACAATCACCAAGAACAACCTCTTGTGATTCACGAAGTTGATATAAGAACAATCCTTTTAAACTCAACTCTCTTGCTTCCAACAATCCTGGACAGTAAGATGTTTACAAAACAAACAATCTTATTTTCAATAATTCTGAAAAATAAGATATGTATTACAATAATTGTTTTTGAGTGTAAAGTTTGTAGTATAATGATGACACTAAGTGATATATCAATGTACTTGATCTTCTCTTCCAATATCGATAATTCACAAACACAAAGGTGTTAGATTGCTCAAGTATTTTCTGGTTTGAATGATATGAAAATATGTAGAAAATATCTTGAATAAAAATTGATAATAAGAAATATGAATTCTGAAAATTCTAAGAGTTTTGATTGGAAGAGGTAAAATTTGAATTTGAAAGATTATGTATTTATATGTGCATAACACCTCTAATGAAACATGGTAATGTTCTGAAAAATATCATGAATAATTGTCAAGTTGAAATGAAATGATTCCATGAAGGGGTGCAAGAAGAGGTGTTAGTAAAGTTACTGATATTTCAAAAACGCACAGCGGTAAATCGATTTACATAATGGGTAAAATGATTTACCTCTAGCAATGTTTAAAATTTTTCAAAAACTTTCAGTGGTAAATCGATTTCCCTAAGAGGCAAATCGATTTCTCTGTGGTAATGATACAAATTCTTTCAAAAACTTTCAGTGGTAAATTGATTTCCCTAAGAGGTAAATTAATTTACCTAGTTGAAAAAAAATAACTTTTTTGCTTCTGGAAATGTAATGCTTCAGTGGTAAATCGATTTTCCTAAGAGATAAATTAATTTACCCAATTAAAAAGTTCATTCTTTGCATTTGGAAAATGTGTAGGCTTCAGTGGTAAATTGATTTACCCAGTTGAAAAATGAAAAATTTAAGCCTAGGACATTTCCTATGCACAAGGAAAGGTTATGCAATGATTGTTTGAATACTTGAGCATCTAAGACTTTAATGAAGGTAAATATTCTCATTATACCTTCTTGAAATGCAATAGCTTAACTTCTTGAATCATGATGGTTTATCATTGAGTAACATCTTTTCCTTCTCGTTACTTGGAGATTTGTCTTCATCAAAATACATTCATCATAGAGAAGTTTGACTTCACAAAATTCTCCTCACAACTACTCCATTTTTTCTAGCAAGAACAATCTTCATCTCTCTCTCTCTCTCTCTCTCTCTCTCTCTCTCTCTCTCTCTCTCTCTCTCTATATATATATATATATATATATATATATATATATATATATATATATATATATATATATATATATATATATATATATATATATATATATATATATATATATATATATATATATATATATATATATCTTGTTCTCATAAAATTGTTCATTCTATTTTCTCTAAAGTTCTTCAATTTCTTACAAATATTAGTCAATAATCTGAAGAAATTCAGATTATGAAATCTGGGACAAATGGTGATGGGCCGGACATCTTTTCCTTCTTGTTACTTGGAGCTTTGTCTTCATCAAAATACATTCATCATAGAGAAGTTTGACTTCACAAAATTCTCCTCACAACTACTCCATTTTTTCTAGCAAGAACAATCTTCATGTCTCTCTCTCTCTCTCTCTCTCTCTCTCTCTCTCTCTCTCTCTCTCTCTCTCTCTCTATATATATATATATATATATATATATATATATATATATATATATATATATATATATATATATATATATATCTTGTTCTCACAAAATTGTTCATTCTATTTTCTCTAAAGTTCTTCAATTTCTTGCAAATATTAGTCAATAATCTGAAGAAACTCAGATTATGAAATCTGGGACAAATGGTGATGGGCCGGAGTGCTTGAAGTCAAGAATCCAACACCAAGAAAATCTAGGGTTACTGAGTCAAAGAAGGCTGAACTGGAGAAGAATGAAACCAAGGTTGAACCATCTGTTGGAACTTTTTTGATTGGGAAAAGGTATGTGACAAAGATGAAGTCCTTGAAGAGAAAGCTTATTCAATCAAGCGATTCTGACTTAGATGCTCATGAAGACTAAGTTAGTTGGCTATCATTAGGAGGTTGGTCTGGACAGTGAAGTGGATATTTTGTTTGTTTTAAGCTATTTTAGTTTTGTTGTGTTTTGACCCTTATATCTAGGCATGTTTTAATTTTTGCGTTCTTGGATCTGTAATGGCTCCTTAACAATGTTAATGGTTCATGATTTTTTCTTTGGTTTTATTTTTCAAACCTTTTCCAAATTATGGCAAAAAAAGGGAGTGAGAAATATGTGCATGTGTAGATAATCTTGTTTCAGCTTGTCCTGATCTCAAATTTTTGTATTTAGCAACCACCTTATTTCCGTGTGTAGAAACCACCTTGTATATGTGTGTTACTTCTGCTGTTTTATTGTGCTATGATGTGGTGTGCTACTTTGTGCTCATAATGTTTTTACACCATAACTAATATTTGTGTGCTCATATGTTGTAGCATCTGGCTTGGCATCTAGCCTTCAACTATGTGAGCATATATATATATATATATATATATATATATATATATATATATATATATATATATATATATATATATATATATATATATATATATATATATATATATGTGTGTGTGTGTGTGTGTGTGTGTGTGTGTGTGTGTGTGTGTGTGTGTGTGTGTGTGTGTGAGAGAGAGAGAGAGAGAGAGCATGTGTATGGATGTTGTTGTTACTGTATACTTTGATGTGTGTGTGTGTATTCTCCTGAATGAGATTTTTTTATTTACTCCTGCATATCTTGTAGAAAGGTTGTAAGTTGTTTTAGCCAAAATTTATCAAATGGGGGGATTGTTGTTCCTTTGGTTGTATGGTTTAGGTAAAATAACATGGGAAAAACAAGATGAATTTGTGAATAGGCAACATGTGGGACAAGATGTTTCATCATGTGTGCAACATTTTATCTTTTAACAATATGTGTTTAAAGAAGATTGGCTTAAAAGATTGTTCGAGTCCAAATCAAATTGAATGAGATCAAGTATCTTGGTGGACATTAATAAATAAGCAAATCAAATATGCCTCAAAACTAAATCAGTACCAAACCAAATTTGTTTGCTTTTAATTCAATTGCCCAAGCCCAACAAATGATTTTCTATATAAGAAGACATATTCCTAACAAAGAAAATGCATGCAAGTATTGAATATCTATTGTGTTAGGGTTTGTTTCCTTGAGTCTTTGTAATTATTTCTATTTGTGCACCTCTATAGCGCCTAAATTCCATGTCTAAGGCATATAGGATGTTGTGTTAGTTGAGTTGTAATTCAACAATATTCAAATATGTTTTATGTATTGATCACTAGGATAGTGATTGAGAGAAAGTGAGAGGGATTCTCATATTTAGGGGGAATCCTAAATAAAAAGGCACTAATAGTACTACCAAGAGAGGCATTGAACAAGGTTTGTCCATATAAGACTATTTGTTCTAATACTATTGAGAGTGAATTTCCTTTCTTGGGTTAGAAGCCCCCTAGACATAGGTGACGTTGCACTGAAATGAGTTAACAATTGTCTTGTGTTTTTTATTGCTTTCAGCTTTAGATTCTTTAGTCTGCAATAATCTGTTATGAACTATTTTCTATGGTACACATTGTCTAAGACATTGTATCCCATATTTGTCCTGCGTATAACAAAATTTCAAAATGGTGTTGGAATGATATTAATCTGGATGTTGTAGATGGAAGATTAGTCAAGGAAGCATGCTTGTTTTTCGTGGGGAAAAGCGAGGCTCATTGTATATTATTCACTAAAAGATAAACAAGGGAGAAATCAATATTTCTTAAGACACAAGGAATAAGTTGTGGCATATATATCTAGGTTACATGTGTGAGAAAGGTTTGGGGATTCTTGATAAAGACCATCTTCCAAACATAAAGGAGTAAACAATTGAATCTTATGAATATTATCTACCAGAAAAGTAACAAATATTATCTTTTCAAAGATCAAATAGTGTAAGAAGAAAGAAGAAAAATTCAATACGTAGTTCACTCAAATGCGTGCTCAACATCTAAAAGGTATATTGGGGTGTGTAAGACCCCAATTTTGTCCCTAAGATCCCTCATGGCATCATATCATATCATTGCATTGCTTCAAGGATCATTGGACACCTTGCTTCCTTCCCTATGGGTGGGTTATCTTTTGAGAGTGGTTCTTGATCACCAAGCATGTTTGCATTTGTACATCATTGCTTTTCTTTCTATCACTAACCAAAAGTACAAAAATATGTCATTTAACCTTTGTCTTAACGATGAAGCAATCAACAGTCAAGGCAATTCAAGGCATTCATTGAGTAGTAGATGGTGGTCACTCTTGAGATTTGGACCCCACAATCATTCACAAGAGTTCATATGAGCTATGATGTCATTTTGAAGCAAAATCCCAAGTGGTAGAGGCTTGAATTTCATCAGAACATTTCCCAGTCAACTGAAGACCTAGAAAGTCAACTACAAAGTCAACGGTAGATTTGGAGGTGGGAAGTGATTAGAAATACTTCATTCATGTTCAAACAAGTCTCATTTGACATTTCAAACACTCACATTGAAGGATTTGAGGTCCAGTCAAAACTTTCCAAAAATAGCAAGTGACCTATAATTTGAACTTTCCAAAAATGGAAAGATTTTAGACCAACTTCAACTCAATCTTACATCATCAAGAAAGCTTCAAATGAAATTTTGTTGAACATGAAAGTTGTAGATCATTCTCTCCCATTTCCAAAATGTCCAAGATCATGAATTTCGAATGTGTGGTTAAGGAGATATGATCAAAACATGGCAAAGTATGCATGGAACTTCAAATGGACATAACTTTTCAACCAAAGCTCCAAAATGGGTGGTTCTTTTTGCAATTTTCTCCTCATGACTTGTAGTTTCCAAAACATTCATTACATGGCTTGAATTCTATTTGCATTATCATGTGCTCATTCATGAAGTTTTTGAAGAGAAATTTCATAAAACCATTTTTAATGATTGAATGCATACAAAACCATCTCAAAAGCTTGCATGGGCCTTATTTGAATGGATTGGGATCAGATTTGAGCACTGTTCACGTGCTACTTCATGCATGGGGTGAAAACCCAATTTGTACATACACTCCAAAACTTGATTAATCTCATTAGCATTTGGTTTAAGCTTGATTACAGAATGATTAGCATGAGGTATTTAAGCATAAGCATAACTGTTTTCAGGGATGAACATTCATTTTTCAGATCTAGATCCAAAATTCTTCAAACTTTTCTCTCAAATTTTTCTTGCAAATCTTCACACAAGAGCACATTCTATTGGTTGATTCTTGATCCTGAGGTATTGTTGAGCAAGATTGGACGTGGAATAGAGAGAAACCGTGCCATATTGAAGCATACTCGTAGCTTGAAGCATCCATGGTGATTCCAAATTCTGCTGAATTCAAGTGTGTTTGAGCTTCAATTTCTCCTCCAATCATCTATACAAGCATCACAGGGAAGCTTTTGATCATTTCAAGTCTTGGATAGCACGAATTCCAGCTTCTGCACTTCAAGAGGTCACAATTCGAATCTCTTATTTTTGAAATCCATCGCTATGTTATTGTAGATCTAAGTGTGCTGGTTATGCTGAGCTTTAAATCGTGTGATTTGGTGTTGTTTTGAGCTAGTTATGCATGTTTAAAGTTTTGATGTTCATTTAAGTTTTTCTTTGATTTGGCTTTGTTATGATGATTCGTGAGAAAATGATTATGGATCTTGATTGTACATTGCATGATGATTTGAACGTTGTGCTTAATTATGATTTCTGGACATGTTTTGAGTTTTCTGGAAAATCCAGATGAAGATCATGATGATCTTCATCTTCAACCTTGATGTTCTTCATTTCTAGAACCAGCCACGGTTTCGCTTCAAATTTGCTACGAAATTTCAAATTTAGCTACGAACTTTTGGCGCGCTAGGGTTTAGATGAATACGATGTCGTTTTGAGCGCGCGCTACTTTTGAATGTTGTCCGATTTCGATTCCTGGCCAATGCAAAATATTCAAATGCTTCACATTTTATTCAATTTCCCTCTCATTTTTATGCTATGTCCATTTTTGAATTTCAATATTTTCTTCAACTTAGAAAAATCATAAAAAATAGGAAAATGCATCAATTTAATCCCAATTTTTTGCATCTTGTTCCTCTGTTTGTCTATTTTCTGATGATCATGATTTTACAAGTTGTGCTTGGCTGGATATTATTTTGTGCTAGGATGATTGATCATATGTCTCATTTTGACCTTGCCTTGCTTATCCTACCATGAAATGCTTGTTTCTTATCCAATGAATGTGAAATTTTGCATGCTATGTCTTGACTCATTGCTTGACATTTTGGTGTTGATTTGGTATTTTTCCTGTGATCCATTTCTGTTTTATGATTGTGCTAACTTGGTGTGACAATTTGTGTCACACTATTTGGTGTTCAACTTGTATGATGAGTTTGCCATGCCAAATGATGGCCAATGCTTCTTATTTTTTGTGTGATGCATATTATGAATGTCTTGATTGATCATGAATTTTCTCAGAATTATTTGAATTATTTCTGATTTGATTTGAATTTTTCATTCATGTTGATCACATATGAGCTTTAAAATTGCCTTGAACTTCACTTGATCATGAAATGCATTTGGTAAATGATATTGATGTGAGACCTTTTGGAATGTGTCAAGATGTGTTTGAAGTTGATTCATGTTAAATTTCAGCTCCTGTTTTAAATTTTTTCTCCATCTTTGACCCTAGGCTTTGACCTAGTGGTTTGTGGCTTACATTTGAGCTTTGATTTCAGGTTGAACATCCAAGTTCCATAGTTGATGATGCTCCATCATTTGAGTATTGATGTTTGCTTTTGATTACTAACACTTGTGTGTTTTGTAGGTTGATGCTAACTCATTTGTGTTTGCCTTTGGCTTACACCTTTTATACATTGAGATTGTCTGTTGCTTATTGACTGTTATCTGATTGTCTGAGTTTTATACTGATTTGCTCAGTTGTTTCCACAGGTACCTAAGTTGCTTTAAGTTCATTTGAACTTTGATTTTGCTTGGTTGCTTAACCACTTAGGTATAATCTCTAATCTTCATGTAGTCTGGAAGACCTACTGTTATTGGTAGGCACCTGTCCGAAGTCCTCCTTAAGAGGCAATGCTTGTGATTGTTTAAATTTTGTGCCAAGCAGGAAAAGTCCTCTTATGAGGCAATTGGCAGATAAAAGAGATGTGTAATCCATCTCCTGCTACTCAGTGTGTCATTCACCTTGCTCACACGATGTGTTGATGCATGGTGAATAATAACCCAAGATCTTATAGAGTCCATTTGTGGAGAAGAGTTCCAACTTTCTGAACTCCCACACTTTCCATTGTAAAGCTCTCCCTAACCAGGGATAAGAGCTATGAGGCACACCCCTCATCTCCTTTTCATCTACTTCACCCTAACTCTCAATGTTAGGGTTAAGAGCTCAAAATACCCCATTCCAGTTGGCTGTAAAGCCTAACCTTGCTTGAGCCTAATTGATTGTATATAGTGTGTGCTAATTGACTTGTTTGTTTGCTTACTTGATTCATCTGTGCATATTTGCTTGAGTGTGCCTCTATGCATTTATCATCATCACTTGTATATCATTTCATGAACTTTGCTTTGTAGCATTTGGTTTTGTCCATGGAGGAGGCAAGCATAAGTCCATTGATTGGCAGTTGTTTCCCATGATATGGTAGGAGACTAGTATAAGTCCATTGATTGGCATCTGGTATCCTTATTTCTTTGCTTTGTGAGACTAGTATAAGTCCATTGATTTGCATCTGGTATCATTGTTATTTTGTTTTGTGAGACTAGTATAAGTCCATTGATTGGCATCTGGTATCATTGTTTCATTTTGTTTTAGGAGATTGGAATAAGTCCATTGATTGGCGTCCGGTATCCATTTTTTGTTTTAGGAGACTAGTATAAGTCCATTGATTGGCATCTGGTATCCATGTTTCATTTTGTTTTGTGAGATTGGAATAAGTCCATTGATTGGCATCCGGTATCCATTTGCTTTGTTCATCTGTTATTTGCTTGTTGCCTTTTCCAAAGGAATCACTTGAATCATCTACATATGATCTCAAGAGGTGAACATCTAAGAAGTTTTACTTCCCCACTCTCCCATCTTTTGTTTCTTTAAACCTCCATTTGCATGTTAACCCAAAACCTGAAAACTATTGTGCAAACATTTTCATTTGTTTTCAAATTAGAAACCTAGGCCTTAAGCCTTTGATTTTTCAAACTTCATTTTCATGATACTTCTTTTGAATTGAATTCTAATCACACTTTGACCATCTTTTGTGAATAAATCCTGATTGGTTAATTTCACTCATTCAATTGTTTTGTGGCTTAGTCCACTTTCTTGATAAGTTTTCATGCATTAGCCATAGGTTTGATTTATCCTAGTTGGTTGATGTTAATCTCACCTTTTGTCCTTAGTGATTGAATTGTAAGACTTCCTTGCTTATTATAGGGTTAACCCCTCACTAGCAAGTTGAAGCTTTTCTCACATGGTGGACTTGTTGTTTGTATAAGGTTGAGTTTTCTCCCGTGGATAACGAAAGACCTTAGGGCTTTTGTTTTAAAATGAATCCACTCATATTTTGGAAATCTTTTAGCCGAACTACGGCGTTTTGATCCTTACCTTCCCTGGAAAGGTACGTAGGCAACGGGTTCATCCGTTCAAACACAAAAATAATAACTTGTATATTCTTTTCTCATCCCTTCAATCCATGTTTGCACAATAAATATTTCATAAACAAATAACATTTCATACAAAAAGTTGTGAAAAGGGCTCCCTAGGAGTACCTAGGACGTTTTGGGTGCCTAACACCTTCCCATTGCGTAATTAACCCCTTACCCAGATCTCTGATCTTTTCATTAGTTTTCTATGTGTAAAACTTCTTAGGCTTTTGTTCGCTTTTTAACCATTCCTTTGGATAAATAAAAGTGCGGTGGCGACTCGATTCTTTGTATGCTTTGCTTTTGATTTAATCAATAAATCATAAAGTGACGAATACACCGCTACAGAAAAGTGGCGACTCTGCTGGGGATCAACCCTTGGTGGTTTTGCCTACTTTTCACCCTTGTTGTATGATATTTGTTTATTTGTTATATGACATATTTTTGTACAATTTGGGATTACTGTATTGATTGTAATGATTGAATTGCTTGATATACAATTGTTGTGTGCTTGGTGATCTCTGTGAGATGAGTTCTATACCCGAACTCAAGTGCACTTTAGGATAGGAGAATGGCATAGTCTTGTCAACTTGTGTGGAGTATTCCTTAGCAAGTTGACTTGCGAGTCCATTCACTTGGTGGAGGTCATGTTGGATTAATAATGTCACACAAGTTATTTGTGGTTAGGCATTATTCTTTCAATCATGTGCCTTAGAAGCCAAGGACCTTAGTTTACCAAGCCCATCTTGGCCTATTTTTAGGACGTAGTGCGGAGGTCGTTCAGATGTAAGATCTGATGCGATTGTTATGCGATACTACACTCATAAGAGTCTCTCTTGAGAATATTTTTGGAATACGAGTATTCGTTTCTCCGATAATATTCGAAAGATGGGATGATGACTATGGGAACCTTTTGTAGAACATGTTCGGCAGGTTTAAACCCTAGTACACTCCCTTTGGGTGGTTCTTAACCGAGACTCCATGCTCGTGACTCTCAACAAACCCGTGATTCATGGTTGAGTCGTTCAGACATCCTTAATATCAATGGAACTTGGGTGTCGATAAGGTGAAAACCATAATCCGCCAAAATGGATGATTGATATTAAGGATGATTGAGCCGGTTCATGTATCGTTAATATCAATGGAACTTGGGTGTTGATAAGGTGAAAACCATAATCCACCAAAATGGATGACTGATATTAAGGATACTATGAACTTTCCCATGACCTTTGTTTGATGTGATTTGCTTGATCCTTGAGTGTGATTGCTGCATTCATACATTCATGCATTCATCTGCATTCATGTCATCAGAAAAATCAGAAAATTTTCAAGGAACTTAAAGGGTTTATTTGCAAAAATTTTAGACATGGAGAGACCAAAAAGGCATACAAAGAAGTACAGCTTTAGACAACCTGATGTGAAAGAGTTAAGGAATCTGACATCTTATGTATTAGATCCCTTGGGTTTCAAAGCTCGGTATGGGAAGCTTCTGCCTCTGTTGACCACTCAGGTTGACGAAGGGTTGATGAGTACTTTGGCACAGTTCTATGATCCTCTGTATCATTGCTTCTCTTTCCCGGACTTTTAGTTGTTGCCTACGCTCGAGGAGTATGCTCATCTTGTGGGTATTCCAATTCTGGATCAGGTGTCGTTCAGTGGCTTAGAGAGTATTCCGACTTCTCGAGAGATTGCAGACTTGTTGCACATAGATGAATCCCTGATTGAAGCGCATATGACCACCAAAGGTGGAATTCAGGGTCTTCCTTCTGATTTCCTCGTCGCTCAAGCTACCGTTTATGGGAAGGCCATGAGTGAGGAAGCTTTTGAGGCCATATTCGTGCTACTCATCTATGGTTTGGTATTGTTCCCCAACATCGACAAATTTGTGGATGTGAACGCCATTAGGATCTTTTCTGTTCTTAATCCCGTTCCACTCTGTTGGGTGATGCCTATTTCTCTTTGCATCTGAGGATTGCAAAAGGTGGAGGAGCTATTGTGTGCTGTTTTCCTCTGTTGTATAAGTGGTTTATTTCTCACTTACCGCAGACGGTGGCTTTCAAGGAGAACAAGGGATGTCTACGGTGGTCTACGAAACTTATGTCTCTCACTAATGACGATATCTCTTGGTATGATCGCGTGTATGATACAGTTCAGATTATTGATTATTGTGGTGAATTCCCTAATGTGCCTCTTCTTGGTACATGTGGTGGGATTAGCTACAACCCTATCTTAGCACGTCGTCAGCTTGGGTTCCCCCTAAAAGATAAACCTCATAACATTCTGTTAGAAGGTGTATTCTTTCAGGAGGGTAAAGATCCCAAAGGCCTGAAAGCCAGGATGGTCCGCGCTTGGCGCAAGATTCACAAGAAGGGTAGAAATGAGTTGGGTCCGAAGAACTGCATAGCTTTGGAGCCGTATACTTCTTGGGTCAGACAGAGAGCATCTGAGTATCTTATGCCATATGATTATCCGAGACCTACACCGTTGGTTGTGGCTGGGCCTTCAACCCTCCCTAACCAAGGCGTAGAGGAGTTGAGAGACGAAGACCTTTCACGTGCCTGGATCCGTGAAAGAGAAGAGTTGCTTCAACAACTCAAGGAGAAGGACGCTTTGATCGAATTCCTCGAGCACCAGGTGATAGATGATCCGAATGATACCTGGACTTCTCTGCTTCCTCAGTCTTCCAAATTCTGGAAGAGGAAGTATGATCGACTAGCTAAGGAGAAAGCGGATATGGAAGCAGCATATGAGAGAGAGATCAAGAGGCTTTGTGTATCTCGTCTTCCAGCATCTCGAGCTTCTAGGGATCCATAGGATGTTTATTTTCCTTTTCCCTTGTAATATAATCGACAATGATGTACTTCTTTGTCTCGAATATATATTTGATGAGATATTTTTCCATATGTTATTAAATGTTTAAAATTTCAAAATTTGTGAATAGAACCCTAAAAGTTCCTTGAAATAAAAACAAAGCATGTGCACAAGCATTGCATGCATCATCTTGCATAAGCAGGTGTTATTCTGGTCTCCTTGTCTGTGGCCTAACTCTGTGCTCTTCATTTATTTTAAGGACAAGCTGACTCATCGGTACTACACCCGAGCTAATTCTGCAAGAGTGATGGATCAACTTGAACAAGAGAACCGTGAGTTGAAGGAAGAAGTCGCTAGACTGAGCGCTCTGATGGAGAAATTCTTAGCTGCCTAGAATCAACTGTCTCCACCTCCTGCCACTCCTCCCCAGAGGACAATGATTTCTGAGGTTGCTTCGTCGACTGTGCCAGCTGCCAGTGCCCATTTCATGCCGAATTCCATGCCAGCCGGGTTTCCGTGGGGTATGCCTCCAGGTTTTATGCCAGATATTCCAGCTCCAACCTTTGCTTCCATGCCGGCATCTAGCCCGGTCCTCACGATGCCTCCTCCTGTCGTGCATACCATTCCCAGGGTAGACGACACCATCTATCATTCTGAGCCGTCTGAGGGCCCAGATGTTAATGAGAAGATGGAAGCTATGAATGACCAATTTCTTGAACTCCGCAAGGAATTGAAGACCCTCCGAGGGAAAGATTTGTTCGGCAAGTCTGCTGCTGAACTGTGTTTGGTTCCCGGTGTTAAAATACCCGTCAAATTCAAAGTCCCAGACTTTGAGAAGTATAAGGGGAACACCTGCCCGCTCAGTCACCTGGTTATGTATGCCAGGAAAATGTCTACTCAAACAGATAATGATCAGCTGCTGATTCATTATTTTCAGGATAGTTTGTCTGGTGCAGCTCTTCGTTGGTATATGAGCCTTGATAGTGCAAACATCCGTTCCTTCAACGATCTTGGCGAAGCCTTCGTCAAGCAATATAAATATAATATGGATATGGCTCCTGACCGTGATCAACTCAGAGTTATGTCCCAGAAGGACAAAGAGACATTCAAAGAGTACGCCTAGAGGTGGCGAGAGCTGGCAGCTCAGATTACTCCTCCGCTGGAAGAGAAGGAGATGACTAAGATCTTTCTGAAGACTCTTAGTTCATTTTATTATGAGCGGATGGTCGCTAGTGCTCCCTCTGATTTCACCGAGATGGTGAACATGGGGATGCGAATGGAGGAAGGAGTCCGTGAAGGACGTTTATCCAAAGATGAAGGCTCTTCTAAATGATATGGGGCGTTTAAGAAGAAAGATGGGGAGGCACATGCTGTGCAATCCCATGCTAAACCCAGAAGACCCTCTGATAAGAGGAAGCCTGTGCGTCATGCCAGCAGTCAACATCAGGTGGCTCATATAGCACCTGTCTTCAGAGACAACAATCAGCATAATCAGCAACAACCTCAGTATCAACAACAACATCGCCCACAGCAACAGGCTTACCAGCCTCGTGGCAACAGTAATCAGGCTAATTTGAATTATGATAGGAAGAAGATCACTTTCGATCCTATTCCCATGTCATATGCTGAGCTATATCCCTCTTTAATAGAGCGGAAACTGATTACCCCGAGGGATCCTCCGGTTGTACCTGCTAACCCGCAGTGGTGGTACAAGCCCGACCAGCATTGTGTTTATCACTCCGATGCTCCCGGTCACAATATAGAAAACTGCTATCCATTGAAAACTAAGGTTCAAGACCTTATGAGATGCGTCATTCTGAGCTTTGAGGACTCAGGCCCCAATGTTACAAAGAACCCATTGCCCGAGCATGGGAAGTCGGTTAACATGGTCCATGGTTGCCCTGGCAAATATAAAGTCAAATATGTAAGCCATATTCGACAGTCATTGGTCGAGTTGCATCGTCTGCTGTGTGATTACAGTCATATGGAGCACGACCATGACAAATGCCGTATCTGCTCTGTCAATCGTCTGGGTTGTCTCCAAGTGCGCAGAGAGCTTCAAGAGCTGCTAGATGAGGGTACCATTGAGATTCTTCAAAACAGAAATGTTGATGAAGACGAACCAGAGGTGAATGTGATTTCTCCTGTGTTCAAGATTCCTGAGCCTGTTGTCATCCGTTATGATGGTAGCAAGCCGAAGGTATCTCCTTCCTTGGTGATCAAGCCTGCAGGCCCGGTGCCTTATTCTTCTGAGAAGGCGATTCCCTTTCGTTACAGTGCTGTTGTTGTGGAAGATGGGAAAGAAGTGCCTTTGCCTTCAACTTCTGTGGTTAATATTGCTGATGTGAGCGGGTTGACCCGGAGTGGTCGTGTGTTTTCTGCACCCCCGAAGCCTCATGTTATTTCTGATTCTGCTGAGCGTTCGGTTGGGACTGCGGTGAATGTTCCGAATCCGGCACCTGTTGCCAAACCCTCCTCTGTACAAAAGACTCCTGCTTCTTCTGTTGGCCCTAGTGGCATTGTGAATGAAGACTATGATGAGATGCTGAGGCTCATCAAGAAGAGTGAGTACAACGTTGTAGACCAGCTTCTACAAACATCGTCCAAGATCTCCGTGCTATCTTTGCTTCTGAATTCAGAACCCCATAGGGAGGCTCTGCAAAAAGTATTGGACGTGGCTTATGTTGATCATGACATCACGATTGAGCAGTTTGACAGTATTGTTGCAAACATTACTGCTTGCAACACTTTGAGTTTCTGTGACGCTGATCTCCCTGAGGAGGGAAGAGACCACAACATGGCTTTACATATTTCTATGAATTGCAAGAACGACGCCATGTCCAACGTGTTGGTGGACACTGGGTCATCTTTAAATGTATTGCCGAAGACTACTCTTTCGAGATTGTCATATCAGGGGCCTCCCATGAGGCAGAGTGGTGTTGTTGTGAAAGCTTTCGATGGGTCGCGTAAGACCGTGATTGGGGAAGTTGATCTCCCAATCAAGATTGGACCAAGTGATTTCCAAGTTACCTTTCAGGTTATGGATATCCACCCATCTTATAGCTGTCTCCTTGGTAGACCATGGATTCACGAGGTTGGCGCCGTGACATCCACCCTACACCAGAAGCTGAAATTCGTTAAGAATAAGAAACTGGTTGTGGTAGGGGGAGAAAAGGCTCTCCTGGTTAGCCACTTGTCTTCTTTCTCATATATTGATGCTGAGGATGAAGTTGGAACGCCTTTCCAAGCTTTGTCTGTTGCTGAGCCAATTGAGAAGAAGTCTCCTTCATTTGCTTCCTATCGTGATGCGAAACTGGCCATTGAATGTGGTGCAATTGCTGGTTTAGGGAAGATGATTGAGCTTGAAGACAACAAATCCCGGGTTGGCATTGGCTATTCTTCTGGGGCATTCAATGAGAAAGGGTTGTTCAAGAGTGGAGGTTTCATCCATGCTGATCAAGCTGAAGAAGTTGCTGCTATTTTGGAAGAGGATGCAGAGGATTTGAGCAACTTTGTTATCCCTGGCGGGATCTGCCACAATTGGGTCGCTGTGGATGTTCCTACGGTCATTCATAAGTCAGCGTAATTTGTTCACTTTGTTCAAAAACCCTTCTCCCATGCCAAAAGGAGAAGTGATGACATTCTTGGCATCATATATACAATGATATTTCATTCAATTAATGCATTGTTAAACATTTGTTTTTCCATTTGTTTTCACTTTTTGCTTTTTGCATGAAATCGGTGATCACAAAAAACCCTAAAAACAAGAATAAAAGCATCCTTTTTCATCTGCATAATGGTTTGCTTGTTTAAATTCTAAAGTTTTTCATTAACCAAAATCATTATGCAGGTTGATTCTAAAACCCATTGAACATAATGATCCAACGCCATCTCCCAATTTTGAATTCCCTGTATTCGAAGCAGAGGAAGATGATGTTGAAAGGATTCCTGACAAGATTACCCGTCTCCTTGAGCACGAGAAGAAGATCATTCAGCCGCATCTTGAAGATCTGGAAACAGTCAACTTGGGGTCTGAAGATTGTGTTTGTATGGTGAAGATTGGGGCACTCCTTGAAGAGTCTGTCAAGAAGGGGTTGATCAGTTTGCTACGAGAATATTCTGATATCTTTGCTTGGTCGTATGAAGACATGCCAGGTCTAGATACAGATATTGTGCAACATTTCCTGCCTTTGAAGCCTGAGTACGTGCCTGTGAAGCAGAAGCTCAAAAGAACTCATCCAGATATGGCAGTGAAGATCAAAGAGGAAGTTCAAAAGCAAATTGATGCGGGGTTTCTGGTGACTTCTACATATCCTCTATGGGTGGCCAATATTGTGCATGTGCCTAAGAAGGACGGAAAAGTCCGTATGTGTGTTGATTACAGAGATTTGAATAAGGCTAGTCCGAAAGATGATTTCCCCCTACTACACATTGACATGTTGGTAGACAATACAGCTAAATTCAAAGTCTTTTCGTTTATGGACGGATTTTCCGGTTATAATCAGATCAAGATGGCACCCGAGGATATGGAGAAGACAACATTCATCACACCTTGGGGAACATTCTGTTATCGAGTGATGCCCTTCGGTTTGAAGAACGCCGGAGCCACGTATCAACGAGCTATGACTACCTTGTTTCATGATATGATGCACAAGGAGATAGAGGTCTATGTTAATGATATGATTGCTAAGTCCCGAACGGAAGTTGAACATATTGAACATTTGTTGAAGCTTTTTCAGCATTTGAGGAAGTTTAGGCTTCGTCTGAATCCGAACAAATGTACATTTGGAGTCCGTTCTGGCAAGATATTGGGTTTTGTTATCAGCAAGAGAGGTATTGAGGTTGATCCTGCAAAGGTCAAAGCAATACAAGAAATGCCTGCGCCCAAAACTGAGAAGCAAGTCCGAGGTTTTCTTGGCCGCTTGAATTATATTTCCAGATTTATATCTCACATGACTGCCACATGTGCGTCGATATTCAAGCTCCTCCGGAAAGATCAATCTCTTGATTGGACCGAGGATTGCCAGAAAGCTTTCGACAGTATCAAAGAGTATCTGTCTGAACCTCCGATCTTGTCTCCGCCTGTAGAAGGAAGACCTCTGATCATGTATCTGACCGTTCTTGAAGACTCGATGGGTTGTGTACTGGGTCAACAAGACGAATCAGGGAAGAAAGAATCTGCTATCTACTACCTCAGTAAGAAGTTTACTGATTGTGAGTCTCGATACTCTATGCTTGAAAAGACGTGTTGTGCTTTGGCTTGGGCTGCTAAGCGTTTACGCCAGTACATGATAAATCATACAACTTGGTTGATATCCAGAATGGATCCAATCAAGTATATTTTCGAGAAGCCTGCTTTAACCGGGAGGATTGCCCGTTGGCAGATGTTGTTGTCTGAGTATGATATCGAGTATCGAGCTCAGAAAGCTATCAAAGGTAGTATCTTGGCTGACCATTTAGCGCACCAGCCGATTGAAGATCATCAGTCTGTTCAGTACGACTTCCCAGATGAGGAGATTCTGTATTTGAAAATGAAAGATTGTGATGAACCTACACTTGATGAGGGTCCGGAACCTGGTTCCAGATGGACGATGGTGTTTGATGGCGCTGTGAATCAGTACGGAAATGGAATTGGGGCAGTAATCATTACTCCTCATGGCACACATATTCCGTTTACAGCAAGGCTAACTTTCAAATGCACGAATAATATGGCTGAGTACGAAGCCTACATTATGGGATTAGAAGAATGTATTGATTTGAGAATCAAGCATCTTGATGTTTATGGTGATTCAGCCCTGGTTGTCAATCAGATCAAGGGAGAATGGGAGACGAATCAACCTGGTCTCATTCCGTATAGAGATTATGCGAGGAGGATTTCAACGTTCTTTACAGAAGTTGACTTTCATCATATTCCTCGTGAGGATAATCGGATGGCAGATGCGCTTGCTACGCTTGCTTCGATGATTGTAGTCAAGTATTGGAATGAAGTTCCCAATATCACCGTGATGCGCTTGGATAGACCAGCTCACGTATTCACAGTTGAAGAAGTAAATGATGACAAGCCTTGGTATTTTGATATCAAGAATTTCCTTCAGAACCAGGTCTACCCGCCTGGGGCATCTGTGAAAGACAGGAAAACTTTGAGAAGGTTGTCAGGCAGTTTCTACCTCAGTGGTGAAGTGCTTTACAAGAGAAATTTTGACATGGTTTTGCTCAGATGCGTGGGTAGACACGAAGCAAACCTGTTGATGACTGAGGTCCATGAGGGTTCATTTGGTACTCATATCAATGGACATGCCATGGCTAGAAAGATGCTGAGAGCAGGCTACTATTGGCTGACAATGGAGTCTGACTGCTGCAAATATGTGAAGAAATGCCACAAGTGTCAAATTTATGCGGATAAGATTCATGTTCCTCCGACACTTCTGAATGTGATTTCATCACCATGGCCTTTCTCTATGTGGGGAATCGACATGATTGGCATGGTTGAACCGAAAGCGTCCAACGGACACAGGTTTATTCTCGTAGCAATTGATTACTTCACCAAATGGGTTGAAGTCGCTTCGTATGCGAATGTGACCAGGCAGGTGGTCGTGAAGTTTATCAAGAATCAACTGATTTGCCGTTATGGCGTGCCTGATAAGATCATTACTGATAATGGATCTAATCTGAATAACAAGATGATGGAAGAGTTGTGCGCTGAGTTCAAGATTGCACACCATAACTCCTCTCCTTACAGACCAAAGATGAATGGGGCTGTTGAAGCTGCTAACAAGAATATCAAGAAGATTATCCAGAAGATGACAGTTACGTACAAAGATTGGCATGAGATGCTGCCATTTACTTTGCATGGGTATCGTACATCTGTCCGCACTTCAACAGGGGCAACCCCTTTTTATCTTGTTTACGGCATGGAGGCTGTTCTCCCAGTAGAGGTGGAGATCCCATCAATGAGAGTCTTGATGGAAGCCAGGTTGACTGATGCTGAATGGATTCAGAGTCGTTACGACCAGTTGAATTTGATTGAAGAGAAGCGATTGACTGCCATGTGCCATGGTCAGTTGTATCAGCAGAGAATGAAGAAAGCATTCGATAAGAAGGTCAAGCCTCGTGTGTTCCGAGAAGGTGACCTCGTGCTCAAGAAAGTCTTGTCTTTCGTGCCCGATTCCAGGGGCAAGTGGACTCCAAACTATGAAGGTCCATATGTTGTTAAGAGAGCCTTTTCAAGCGGAGCTTTGATGCTTACAACAATGGATGGGGAGGATTTCACTCGTCCTGTGAATCCAGATGCAGTTAAGAGATACTTTGCCTAAAAAAAAGGGAAAAAGAAGTAAAGAAAAACAGAATAGCTCGCTAAGTTGAAAACCCGAAAGGGCGGCTTAGGCAAAAATGAGCGTCTCGGTGGAAAACCCGAAAGGGTGATCCAGGCAAAAGTTAGAGACATAAAAAAAAAGAATATTCGCATCCCGCTAGATTGAGTACCTCACCCTGGGGCAGTCTAGGCAAAAATTAGGGATTTGGCAAGTAACTGCATCCTGACAAGACTTTCTGTTCCACAGCTGTCTTTTCATCATGGATTCTTGATTCGTCGTCAACTGAAGCTTCGAATACATCGAAATTCAAATTGGTAGAGAAAGGGTCATTATGTTCAATGTAGCCCTCTTCCAATATATATCACTGATTTCAAATTTGTACAGATCTATGGAGTCTTGCCATTCGCAGACTACCATTCCATCAAATCAATTTGAGCTTTTATCCAATTATTTGCACTCTTATTTGTTTCAAATCAACAAATGTTTTGCATGTTTTAATTGATAAAATGTCATTGTTTTAAGCAAACAAATTTTTCAAAAAAATTGTTTTAAACAAAGTGAACATTCATAATGATAAAAGGATACTTAAGAATTTCTCAGTGCTCTCCCAAGGGTGGCATGATTTCCAACAGGGTAAGACATTTGTTCATATTCCTGGCATTGGTTGTATCCTCTTTATCCAGATTGTTGTTAGGGTTGTTCCCTAAGCAAAGTTTCTGTTGAGATTTTGTTCCCATAGCAGAGTGTTTGTTGAGAACTTCATAATTCTCTCCAACAATATTCTCTCCCCAGCATGGGTGCTTTCCTTTTGGAAGATTCGGTAGTTGGTGGGTTGATATCCCGGTACTTCGTCTGTTTCCTTGGTATAGTCGCCAACAGAGTTGTTGATATGATATATTTCATCTATGCTATATCTCCCCATCAGAGTGCTTGTTGAGGTTTTCACCTCTTATCCCTTCAGTAGAGCAGTGATTATTTCCTCCTCGGCAGTTGTTGGTATCCTCTTGGAAGGTTCAGCATTTGGTGGATGATCCCCAACTCTCCTTCTCTTCCTCAGATATTCTCCAGTAGATTTGTGGTACGGTGAATTGTATCTGTGATGTTTCCTGCGGAAGTTTCGTGATTTCCCTGCAGCATCTCCAACAGAATTGATATCATCAACAGAGTTGCTTTTGTGGCGGTTTCTGCCTGTTGTAAACTTCTGTTCCCCAGTTGGGTTAGTTGGTGATCTATCATCCTTAGATTTGGTTGATTTCCTGATGTTTTTGATCCCCAGTAGAGTGGCTTGTGGCAGGATCTACTTGTGTGATCTATTTTTCCCTCAGTGGGTTTATCCCCAATGGAGTGGCTGATAGTATCCCCAATAGAGTTGCTTGTGCGGCCATATTCTACTTGTGTATTCTGTTCTCTTCAGAAGTTCTTGCTTGCGCAGTGAACTCTTATTTCTCAGTTGATACTGAGGATTCCCCTGCAGAAATCTCGGGATTTCTACATTTCCCCAACAGATTTGTTTTGTGGCAGTTTCTGCCCGTTGTGAACTTATGTTCCCCAGTTGGGTTGATTGATGATCCATCACTCAGAGATTTTTGTAAGTTCTTTGACATCTCTGATCTCTTGCTTCCCCCGCAGATCTTTGCTTTTTAGCATTCGGATCTCCAGCAGATTGGCTTTCTAGTTGGATTTCCTTGGATTTTCCTCTGGGAGTGTAGTACCGGGCGTTTGATTCCTGGGCCTGTTCGTGTTAGATATGTCTGTTTTGTCAACATTCATCAAACATAAATTACGCATATCCATGCATACTTTCAACATTCAGATATTCATGTTGCATTTTTGCCATATATCTTTTGTTTGTTGTCTCCTGCTAATGGTGATATGGATCTCTCCAGTAGTCCTTCCCAAGTAAATATCGGGTGTCTAATCTCTCAATATAGAGTCAGCCCCATAAGCAGAAAGTGTCTGTCTGTCCTTCTGCAATTCCCCACTGAGATATACCCTCGTGGATGACGGTTTTTTCCGTTTCCTCCCAACACATATATTGGGATGGATATTCCTATTGAGTTATATCCTCATTAGGACGAGTCTTGATTCAGTTTGCCTGTTGGTTTGATCCTGAATGGGCATCTTTCAACTGTCTCTTGCACTTCCCTGTGGAATAAATGAATGAATTGCCCAGTAACCGGTAATAATTCTTTTTATCCCCAGTGGAGTTTGGGCCTCTACCCAGTAACCGATAGTTGTAAGTCCTATGTTCCCTTTCCCTCTTGGTGGAATCTGTGGTTGTATACCTTTTATTCCTCAGCAAGAGTTGATGGTCTTCTACCCCGTATTCGGTAGTCGTAAATCCTTTTTTCTTGCTCCTCAGCAGTTGGTGGTTTGTTATAAACCCTATTTTGTTTCCCCGTGCGGAATTGTGATTCTTTCATTCCCCACGCAGAGAGTTGTTGGTTTTCTACCATGTATTCGGTAGTTACAAACCCTACTTTTATCCCCTAGCAGAGGTAACCTTTGTGGTTCATTCTGGTTGATGGTGGATTTTGTGGTCTTCTACCCAGTATTCGGTAGTTGTAAATCCTATGTTGTTGTTGTCTCCCTAGTGGAGTCTGTGCTTTCTTGTGGATAATTGCCGTATGCTAGCAATTTTATCCTCAACCAGAGTTTTTGGTCTTCTACCCCGTATTCGGTAGTTATAAATCCTAATTTCTCCCTTTTGCAGAGTTAACCTTGTTGTTCATCTTAACCGATGATGGTTACTCTTTGTGGTTATCTTCATCCAGTATTCGATGTTGATATTCCCTCTTTCTTCTGGGTAATTGTCGTATGCTAGCAGTTGTATCCCCAGCAGATCTTTCCTTGTGGATAATTGTCGGTTGCTAACAATTTTATCCTCAGCGGGTCCTTTCACCGTTTGCCAGTGATTTGTTCCCCGGATCATTGATGTTTATCAATGTATCCCTAGTGAGTTTCTCTTTCATTTACCCTTTTGCTCGGTAATGATTGTTGCTCCCTTTGATTGGTCATCTTTATATACCTAGTTTTGGTATCCCGATGCCTTTCTTTTCGGTTGATTTATCCTTTATTAACCCAGTAACCGGTTGTGGATAATCTTCCATGCGAGTATGTTATCCACGTTCTGACGGTAATGGATAATATATCTCATGCACTCTTCAGTCGAAGCCTGTTGTGTTTCCCCAGCGGAGTAAGATTCGTATTCTTTGTAGAATCGAATATCCATCCTTTGATAAGTTTGCGTTTTGCTCTCTCCGGGATGATGAGTGTCTTGGCAGTATAAACCAATTCACGTGTTCGGTAGGTCACCTATTATATACCCAGTAACCGGTAGCTCTGGTGTCTCTTCCTTTTCGAGTATATTATCTACGTTCTGACGGTAATAGATAATATATCTCATGCGAGTATACTATCCACGTTCTGACGGTAATGGATATTATATCTCATGCGCTCTTTGGGTTTTTTCCCCAGCCGAGTAAGATTCGTTTTCCCGTTGCGGAGTCGAATGTCCATCCTGTAAGTCGATTTGCTTTTTCAAGCCCTCCTTTCGGATGATGAGTGTTTTGGCATATATACCAATTCACGCTTTGGTTAGTCACCTATTATATACCCAGTAGCCGGTATCCCTGGTGTTCCTTCCTTTCTGCTCCCTATTATGACCTTGGTCCCCTGTGGAGTCAGATTTTCCTGAGTTGATGTACCTTTTTCAGGTCTTTCTCAGATGTTTGATTGATTGATATCTCTCACCCTTATACCGGTCTTAGATATTCATTCTTCCTGAGCTTGTTGTTCTTTCACCCAGTAACCGGTGTTTAGATCACATGTTTCTTTGAGCTTGTTACCCAGTAGTCGGTAACACCTCATCTTGCAGTTTTTCTCCAGGAGAGTCTCTTTTGTTAGACATTCCCCAGTGGAGTTTCCGTTGTGATTTTGCCCTTGTGTTGTATTGGCGTTTTCCCCAATATATGCAGTTTTCCCCGGCAGGGAGATTCTGTGTGAATCTTTTTCCCAGTCCGAGTCTGGATTTTCATCTGAGGTATCCTTCGTGGATAGTTTTGAGTCAGCTTGAGTCTTTCTAATGGATGTGTCTTCCTTTGGATTTCTTTTTCCCCAGTTTGAGTCCTTTACTCCCCAGTAAGGTCTCTAGTCCAGTCGTGTCCTGTTCACGCTGTGTCTAGTTCTTGTTTCCCCTAATTCAGAGTCGTGTCCTGCTCACGCATTCTTTTTCTTTCTTTTTCTTATCCCCATGAGAGTCCTGTTAGAGTCTCTGTTCCTGGTGAGTGTATTACTCCGATGGATCGTCTTTTCTTTGTGGACTCATATTCCCCACAGAGATAATTTGTCTTGCATTCATACATTTGCATCATGAGGTCTCTTAGGGACCAAAATTTGTCTCATTACTGTTATTTAAGCCCATTCTACCGCGTCGAGATGAAGATTTTAACCTTCACTTCTCCGGCTAGAATGACCTTAAATAGGGGCATCTGTAAGACCCCAATTTTGTCCCTAAGATCTCTCATGGCATCATATCATATCATTGCATTGCTTCAAGGATCATTGGACACCTTGCTTCCTTCCCTATGGGTGGGTTATCTTTTGAGAGTGGTTCTTGATCACCAAGCATACTTGCATTTGTACATCATTGCTTTTCTTTCTATCACTAACCAAAAGTACAAAAATATGTCATTTAACCTTTGTCTTGCAGATGAAGCAATCAACAGTCAAGGCAATTCAAGGCATTCATTGAGCAGTAGATGGTGGTCAGTCTTGAGATTTGGACCCCACAATCATTCACAAGAGTTCATATGACCTATGATGTCATTTTGAAGCAAAATCCCAAGTGGTAGAGGCTTGAATTTCATCAGAACATTTCCCAGTCAACTGAAGACCTAGAAAGTCAACTGCAAAGTCAACTGTAGATTTGGAGGTGGGAAGTGATTAGGAATACTTCATTCATGTTCAAACAAGTCTCATTTGACATTTCAAACACTCACATTGAAGGATTTGAGGTCCAGTCAAAACTTTCCAAAAATAGCAAGTGACCTATAATTTGAACTTTCCAAAAATGGAAAGATTTTGGACCAACTTCAACTCAATCTTACATCATCAAGAAAGCTTCAAATGAAATTTTGTTGAACATGAAAGTTGTAGATCTTTCTCTCCCATTTCCAAAATTTCCAAGATCATGAATTTCTAATGTGTGGTTAAGGAGATATGATCAAAACATGGCAAAGTATGCATGGAACTTCAAATGGACATAACTTTTCAACCAAAGCTCCAAAATGGGTGGTTCTTTTTGCAATTTTCTCCTCATGACTTGTAGTTTCCAAAACATTCATTACATGGCTTGAATTCTATTTGCATTATCATGTGCTCATTCATGAAGTTTTTGAAGAGAAATTTCATAAAACCATTTTTAATGATTGAATGCATACAAAACCATCTCAAAAGCTTGCATGGGCCTTATTTGAGTGGATTGGGATCAGATTTGAGCACTGTTCACGTGCTACTTCATGCATGGGGGTGAAAACCCAATTTGTGCATACACTCCAAAACTTGATTAATCTCATTAGCATTTGGTTTAAGCTTGATTACAGAATGATTAGCATGAGGTATTTAAGCATAAGCATAACTGTTTTCAGGGATGAACATTCATTTTTCAGATCTAGATCCAAAATTCTTCAAACTTTTCTCTCAAATTTTTCTTGCAAATCTTCACACAAGAGCATATTCTATTGGTTGATTCTTGATCCTGAGGTATTGTTGAGCAAGATTGGACGTGGAATAGAGAGAAACCGTGCCATATTGAAGCATACTCGTAGCTTGAAGCATCCATGGTGATTTCAAATTCTACTGAATTCAAGTGTGTTTGAGCTTCAATTTCTCCTCCAATCATCTATACAAGCATCACAGGGAAGCTTTTGATCATTTCAAGTATTGGATAGCACGAATTCCAGCTTCTGCACTTCAAGAGGTCACAATTCGAATCTCTTATTTTTGAAATCCATCGCTATGTTATTGTAGATCTAAGTGTGCTGGTTATGCTGAGCTTTGAATCGTGTGATTTGGTGTTGTTTTGAGCTAGTTATGCATGTTTAAAGTTTTGATGTTCATTTAAGTTTTTCTTCGATTTGGCTTTGTTATGATGATTCGTGAGAAAATGATTATGGATCTTGATTGTACATTGCATGATGATTTGAACGTTGTGCTTAATTATGATTTTTGGACATGTTTTGAGTTTTCTGGAAAATCCAGATGAAGATCATGATGATCTTCATCTTCAACCTTGATGTTCTTCATTTCCAGAACCAGCCACGGTTTCGCTTCAAATTTGCTACGAAATTTCAAATTTAGCTACGAACTTTTGGCGTGCTAGGGTTTAGATGAATACGATGTCGTTTTGAGCGCGCGCTACTTTTGAATGTTGTCCGATTTCGATTCCTGGCCAATGCAAAATATTCAAATGCTTCACATTTTATTCAATTTCCCTCTCATTTTTATGCTATGTCCATTTTTGAATTTCAATATTTTCTTCAACTTAGAAAAATCATAAAAAAATAGGAAAATGCATCAATTTAATCCCAATTTTTTGCATCTTGTTCCTCTGTTTGTCTATTTTCTGATGATCATGATTTTACAAGTTGTGCTTGGCTGGATATTATTTTGTGCTAGGATGATTGATCATATGTCTCATTTTGACCTTGCCTTGCTTATCCTACCATGAAATGCTTGTTTCTTATCCAATGAATGTGAAATTTTGCATGCTATGTCTTGACTCATTGCTTGACATTTTGGTGTTGATTTGGTATTTTTCCTGTGATCCATTTCTGTTTTATGATTGTGCTAACTTGGTGTGACAATTTGTGTCACACCTTTTGGTGTTCAACTTGTATGATGAGTTTGCCATGCCAAATGATGTCCAATGCTTCTTATTTTTTTTGTGATGCATATTATGAATGTCTTGATTGATCATGAATTTTCTCAGAATTATTTGAATTATTTCTGATTTGATTTGAATTTTTCATTCATGTTAATCACATATGAGCTTTAAAATTGCCTTGAACTTCACTTGATCATGAAATGCATTTGGTAAATGATATTGATGTGAGACCTTTTGGAATGTGTCAAGATGTGTTTGAAGTTGATTCATGTTAAATTTCAGCTCCTGTTTTAAATTTTTTCTCCATCTTTGACCCTAGGCTTTGACCTAGTGGTTTGTGGCTTACATTTGAGCTTTGATTTCAGGTTGAACATCCAAGTTCCATAGTTGATGATGCTCCATCATTTGAGTATTGATGTTTGCTTTTGATTACTAACACTTATGTGTTTTGTAGGTTGATGCTAACTCATTTGTGTTTGCCTTTGGCTTACACCTTTTGTACATTGAGATTGTCTGTTGCTTATTGACTGTTGTCTGATTGTCTGAGTTTTATACTGATTTGCTCAGTTGTTTCCACAGGTACCTAAGTTGCTTTAAGTTCATTTGAACTTTGCTTTTGCTTGGTTGCTTAACCACTTAGGTATAATCTCTAATCTTCATGTAGTCTGGAAGACCTACTGTTATTGGTAGGCACCTGTCTGAAGTCCTCCTTAAGAGGCAATGCTTGTGATTGTTTAAATTTTGTGCCAAGCAGGAAAAGTCCTCTTATGAGGCAATTGGCAGATAAAAGAGATGTGTAATCCATCTCCTGCTTCTCAGTGTGTCATTCACCTTGCTCACACCATGTGTTGATGCATGGTGAATAATAACCCAAGATCTTATAGAGTCCATTTGTGGAGAAGAGTTCCAACTTTCTGAACTCCCACACTTTCCATCGTAAAGCTCTCCCTGACCAGGGATAAGAGCTATGAGGCACACCCCTCATCTCCTTTTCATCTGCTTCACCCTAACTCTCAATGTTAGGGTTAAGAGCTCAAAATACCCCATTCCAGTTGGCTGTAAAGCCTAACCTTGCTTGAGCCTAATTGATTGTATATAGTGTGTGCTAATTGACTTGTTTGTTTGCTTACTTGATTCATCTATGCATATTTGCTTGAGTGTGCCTCTATGCATTTATCATCATCACTTGTATATCATTTCATGAACTTTGCTTTGTAGCATTTGGTTTTGTCCATGGAGGAGGCAAGCATAAGTCCATTGATTGGCAGTTGTTTCCCATGATATGGTAGGAGACTAGTATAAGTCCATTGATTGGCATCTGGTATCCTTATTTCTTTGCTTTGTGAGACTAGTATAAGTCCATTGATTGGCATCTGGTATCATTGTTATTTTGTTTTGTGAGACTAGTATAAGTCCATTGATTGGCATCTGGTATCATTGTTTCATTTTGTTTTAGGAGATTGGAATAAGTCCATTGATTGGCGTCCGGTATCCATTTTTGTTTTAGGAGACTAGTATAAGTCCATTGATTGGCATCTGGTATCCATGTTTCATTTTGTTTTGTGAGATTGGAATAAGTCCATTGATTGGCATCCGGTATCCATTTGCTTTGTTCATCTGTTATTTGCTTGTTGCCTTTTCCAAAGGAATCACTTGAATCATCTACATATGATCTCAAGAGGTGAACATCTAAGAAGTTTTACTTCCCTACTCTCCCATCTTTTGTTTCTTTAAACCTCCATTTGCATGTTAACCCAAAACCTGAAAACTATTGTGCAAACATTTTCATTTGTTTTCAAATTAGAAACCTAGGCCTTAAGCCTTTGATTTTTCAAACTTCATTTTCATGATACTTCTTTTGAATTGAATTCTAATCACACTTTGACCATCTTTTGTGAATAAATCCTGATTGGTTAATTTCACTCATTCAATTGTTTTGTGGCTTAGTCCACTTTCTTGATAAGTTTTCATGCATTAGCCATAGGTTTGATTTATCCTAGTTGGTTGATGTTAATCTCACCTTTTGTCCTTAGTGATTGAATTGTAAGACTTCCTTGCTTATTATAGGGTTAACCCCTCACTAGCAAGTTGAAGCTTTTCTCACATGGTGGACTTGTTGTTTGTATAAGGTTGAGTTTTCTCCCGTGGATAACGAAAGACCTTAGGGCTTTTGTTTTAAAATGAATCCACTCATATTTTGGAAATCTTTTAGCCGAACTACGGCGTTTTGATCCTTACCTTCCATGGAAAGGTACGTAGGCAACGGGTTCATCCGTTCAAACACAAAAATAATAACTTGTATATTCTTTTCTCATCCCTTCAATCCATGTTTGCACAATAAATATTTCGTAAACAAATAACATTTCATACAACAAGTTGTGAAAAAGGCTCCTTAGGAGTACCTAGGACGTTTTGGATGCCTAACACCTTCCCATTGCGTAATTAACCCCTTACCTAGATCTCTGATCTTTTCATTAGTTTTCTATGTGTAAAACTTCTTAGGCTTTTGTTCGCTTTTTAGCCATTCCTTTGGATAAATAAAAGTGCGGTGGCGACTCGATTCTTTGTATGCTTTGCTTTTGATTTAATCAATAAATCATAAAGTGACGAATACATCGCTACAGGGTGCTAAATTGTTTTTTTACCTTCACTGAAGATAACTAAATGAAGATATGGGTATATCCATTGGAAATGGAAAATCAAGTTCTTAAAGTTTTCAAAGAGTTTTGTGTTTTTGTTGAACAAGCATTTGGAAGAAAGCTAAAATGTTTAAGAATTGACAATGATGGAGAGTACATCGGTTCATTTAAGGATTATTGCAAAACCCATGAAATTCTACATGAAAAAGTACTACCTGAGATTCCTTAGATGGATGGTTTAGCCTAAAGGATGAACATAAAAATTGTAGAGAAAGTTAGACATATGACTTCTCATCCTAAACTCCCTAAGTAATTTTGGGGTGAGGCGGTAAGAACTATAGTTGATTTAATCAATTAGTCCCATTCAACACCTTTAGATGGAGGAATACTAGAAGTATTGCCACGAGGAAAGAAAACATCTTATTATCAGTTAAGAGTCTTTGGGTGCAAAGCCTTTTTCCATGTTCCAAAAGATAAAAGAGCAAAGCATGATGCTAAGTAAAAAAAGTGCATCTACCTTGATTCACACAAAGATAAACTTGGGTTTCGACTATGGAATTCTGCAAAGAAGAAGATCATTAGAAGAACATATATGATATTCTATGAAAATCAAATGATCCATGACATTCAATCTCAGGAACCATAGACCATGATAATATAAAAATCAAGGGAGGGGATTCCTAAAAGGAATAACAATAATGATCGCACAACATGACCCCATAAGTTGGAGCAACCTGAACATATAGAACAACATGAGGCAATGCGAAAAAAAGGTAGATGATCAAGATCTATACAAAATGTATTTTTTTTATATGAATATGTCAATATCACTAGAGAAAAGGAACCTAACGCATCACATAAGCCATTAAGATGAAAAATAATGTGAAATAAACATAAGCCATGAAAGAAGAAATGTAATATCCAAAGGAGAACCAAACATATGATGTGGTGACATTACCAAAAGGAAGAAAGGCATTGAAAAATAAATAGGTGTTCAAACTCTCGCTGGAGGAGAACAACCCGAAACCCATGTATAAAGAAAAGATTATCGTGAAGGGATGTCATAAAAAGAAATACATAGATTTGGAATAAATCTTCACAGCGGTGGTAAATATGGCATCTATTAGAGTAATCCTTGGTCTTACTGAAAAAGTAGACTTAGAAATAGAGAAACTTTATGTTAAAACATTGTTCTTATATGGAGACCAAGATAAATAATTTTTTATTGAACAATTAGAAAGTATTGTTAAAAAAAAAAAGAATACCATGCGTTTCATTTGAAAAAAAATTTATATGGGCTGAAATAAACTCGAACATAATGGTATAAAAAGTTTGATCTCTTCATAATCTAACATAAGTACATAAAGATGAAACTTTTGTCCATCATACCTTTTTTGTATGTCAATGATATACTTATTGTTGAGAAGAAGAAAAACAAGAAAATGATATATGAAATCAATTTTTTTAAAATAAATCTTCAGTTATGAAAGCTACGAGTGCCATGAATAAAATTCTTGGGACTAATATAATTACATATTGTTCTAAAAAAATGTTATGGATGTCACAAGAGACTATGTAAAAAAAAATCTTTGAGAAGTTAAACATGCGTAATGTCAAACCCATGCATGTTCCGTTAAAACTTAGCAAGATACAATGTCCAAACAATTACTGAGACATATAAGAAATGCATAAGCTACCTTACTCTCCAGCTTTGGGATATCAATTTACTTTTTCATGGGAAATTATTTCTTGACAATCAAAACTTCATAAATATATTGCACTACTAGAAGTTTGCAAAGGAATATTAGGAATATTGTGAATAAATGTTATCTTATGTGCGATAAGACATGTAAAAGATGGATATGTGGTGAACTATGATAAATTAAACACCATTCATGTAGGAAAAAAATTCCCATATTTCATTTACATTCCAAACATATTGTGAACATGAGATTTACAAAGAGTCTTGTAAATCTAAGCATTGATTATCAACTATCCATCTTGATGTTTCTGTGTCACATTCATCTCCATTTGGAGGCTTTATGAAGACTTTCATATCCCATACAAAGAGAAGGAATCTAAGAGTGATCATGTGAAATAGAGTTCTAACCTTTTTGTGAGAAATAACTTCTTGTTTCCATCATAGTTTCTTGAGAGTTAAAAGAGATAATTACATATACCATAAATCAGATAAGATTGAGAGATATCCTCTTCTATGAGTTTGTAGTCCTATTTTTCTATATTAAAGATATTTTACTAGATTATGTCACATAAAATTTTTTCTTTTACATTGAAATATTTTTTCACATAATTCTGTTTAGTGCCAACAGCTCCCAACATTTGTTGGGTTTTTAGTTTTGAAGATGATGAAGATTAATAAATAATATTTTTATAAATAAAAATTAAATTTATTGATAAAAAGTCTACAAGGTTGATTCAATTGATAAAATGTTGACTCATATTGAAAAAAAAGAAAAATATATTAGTAATAAAGATGTATGAGAAATATATACATTTTTTGATAGAAAGAAGCATTGTTAGTATTAAAGAGAATCAATTTTTTTTCTTCTTTATTTTTATTAATTAATTAATTATTTTAAAAATAAAGTTAGAGGGTGTATAAGTGCTACTTATGATACAAATAGCCTTCTCACCAATATGAGTTGGATCGAACAGTTATAAACTGGCCCACTTTAGCCCATTAAGATAGCGTAATAAAACAACCAAAAAGCTGACACAAATTCAAAATCAGATTCGAAATCGAAACAGAACCCTAACTTTTTAGAGCGAGAGAAACGCAGAAGACGAACGAACAAGAACGATGTCTGGTGCTGCACCCACTCCCAACGCTGAAGAAGACAAGAAACCTAACGATATCGCTCATATCAATTTGAAGGTTAAAGGCCAGGTTCGTTTTTTCTTTTTTTTTTTGATAATAGTAATAGTGATTTTATTTGTTGAATTTTCCCATCGATGTGTGTTTTTTCCTTTTGGTGTTCGTTACTTTTATACTCTATCTGCGACTGGTAGTGATTTTTTCGTTCCTTTCGTGGTGCTTTTCAATAATCTCATTTTTCTGTTACAGAATATAATTTATTATTTTTATGTGTTCGTTATGTGTAGTATTTTTGTGTTAGTTTTAGTCCAAAGATGGTTGCTTATATGAATGTTTAAAGAGCGTTGGATTAAGTGTTCCAGAAACAGTTAAGTTTTTTAACAGTTAATTTACTTGAAGATGCATACTAATATTCAATTATGCATACCAAAAAATAATTAATTTAAACCGGTAATGTTAGTGGTTGGGTTGTTCTTGTGCGGTTTGGATATTATTATATTATTGTATGTGGGTGTGGTGTGTTGGTTTTAGGAAGTGGCTGAGGCGCACTATCAGAATTAGTGATTCTTCTGATCTCAGAATGGTAGAAAATATGTTTTCTACCGCCTCTGTTGTTGGCGGCAATTAACTTTGAATCCTTTTTGATTCATTTTCTATTGATGATCTGATGACTTGTTGACCCATTTGTTGCTGTTTTATGAGTACATATAAAATCCATGTAACACTGGCATGCTGCTATGTATATCTTACATATGTACTAAGTTGACAGTGTTTATTTGTAAATTTATGGTTTTAATATAAATTTAGCATTATATCGGTTTACTGCAATTTATAATTATAATCTGTTACTAATATTTTATATTAGTAAGGTACTATTGCAAGCCAACTATGTATACCCATCACGTAATGAAATTTTCACAAGTAGTGTACCCATGGCATATACTTGGAGAAATGTGAACTAGGTGACCATGATTCATGTGTTTCAGAATATCAGTTCAGAAATTTATTATGCGTGGGCTATTTTTTGTTTAAATGCAAACATTGATATTACTTTTTTGTTAGCCTGTACTTATAATTATTGTGGTAATTGCATTATTTCTGTTCTATTGATATGCATCTTTTTGTGGAGACTCATTTATTGTAGTTGTAATTCTAATGTTTTATATTTTCAAATTTATTTCTGTGCATTTGTTTGATGATTCTTGATTCAAACAAATTTTTATAATTGCAAACATTTTGTAGTTGAAATTGTAATGTTTTGCATTTGCAAGTTTTTGTTACATGTAACGTTTACATGTATGCTTAATGTTCCAAAAGAACATTTCAACCTTTTAATATTGTCTTCATTTGACAACACTAAGTCATTTGCTAGATATGATGTTTTTGAATGTATTATGGACCAGGTCATAGGATTTATTTCAGGTTGAATATTGTTATGAACTATATGTTTGCTTACATCACACGAGTCCATGGTCTAAGCATTTTTTATATGATTGTAGGATGGCAATGAAGTATTCTTTAGGATAAAGAGGAACACTCAACTGAAGAAGCTGATGAATGCATACTGCGACCGTCAATCTGTGGACCTCAATTCAATTGCCTTTTTATTCGATGGACGCCGACTCAGGGCAGAACAGACTCCTGATGAGGTTTGTACTTTGTCCCTCTCCTTGACTTTTTTCTTTTTGACTCTCGAAATATATGTAGCAAATCATGCATTATAACACTTATAACTTTCTATTCATGACTCTTCAGCTTGAAATGGAGGATGGCGATGAGATTGATGCAATGTTGCACCAAACTGGTGGAGCCCTATCAGTTTAAGTTATTCTGCTGGTTCTTGTGAAAACTTAAATACATAATTAGAGAATAGTTATTTGGGTGTATGCAACCTATTGATTTGCAATATGAGAATTGTGATAAGACATCTTTAATTTAGACCTTATTTGAAAAAATCTGACATGCTCTTGGGGAGTTTTGTCGGTAAATGTCACTATGAAATTTGGTGTTTTCTATTTGACCTTTTTGAGCCTGCTGTAGAATGTCTTCTTGGTAGAGCTTTTTCTTTTATGCTAACATGGGAATTGTTTAGTAAATGATATGTGCTTATTTTGTCATGACTCATGAGAATTGTTGTAGAATTTTTTTTCTGAAGTCTAAACCCTAAACCGAGCTGATAAATTGAAACTTCAGATTTTTTCATGAAGTATGGCGGTTTTATGTTGGGTATTTTGAATTATACGGATGCCTTTTTCATTTCATAAAACTGAGTACTTATGAATGTCGTGAGATCTAAGTTGAGATTTAGCAAATAATGACGGGTCATCTTTTTTTTCTTCCAATCCTAAGGCAAAAGAGCCTTACAGATCCCTTTGTCTTACAAATAATCACAACTTTTATCAGTAGTTCTGTGCCGTTTAACACCATAGAAATGTAAGTAACTTTTTTTGTGTATGAACATACCTGACAATAACAATTACCAATGGGAGCTTTTTTTGTGTATGAACATACTTGAGAATAACAATTACCAATGGGAGCATGCAGGGGGTGAGAATAGGCATGACCGAGTTTTTAGCCAAGCATGGGTCTGATTTGTTAAAAGATTCAAAGTTTAAGCATGACCTGAAGCAAGGTAGTCAAACTCGAGATCCTATGCAAGATCGGGTTGGGATAACACGGATCGTAAGATCTTACCAAATTTAAAAATTCACATATATTTTGCACATAGATTAATAATATGAATATGATACTACATAATATAAAAATAAAAATCAAATAACACTAAAATTACTTTTAAAAACTGAAATTTCATAGGATAATATTCATTAAAACTAATTCAAGACAATTCCAAAACACCACAACATTCAAAACAGTAGTAAATAATAATTGAAAACCTAAAAGAAAAACTTAATGAAAATTCACTCAATTTCCAAACAAGTCATGTTGGAGTTGGTCATAATCATTCAGTGGATCATCGTTGTCTTCATTATCTCCTTCATCTTCAAAGTCATCATCAAATTCATTTTCATCTATCCCTCCATCATGTTCATCTTCCAAATCATGAACAAAAATATCATCCTTTTGAATTTGTTCTTGATTTATTTGAATAAAGTCTTCATCCGAAATTTCAATGTCGTCGTCTTCGTCCATAAGCCAATCATCATCAGATCCAAGGTCATCAAACTCTATCTCAAATGTTCTTCTCCCTTTCTTTTTTTTGGACAATCTTGAATTAGCCATGACAAATACAACATCATTCATCATTTTTTGTTTCAAGCGGTTCCTTCTTTTTGTATGGACCTTAATTACAATAAATGAAAAAAAAATTAACATAAGCAAGATGAAAATCTTATACAATTAATTATAAATTCTTAAAGTCTTACCATCTCAAAAGCACTCCAGTTTCGCTCATAACCCGATGAACTGCATGTCAAGCTGAGTATGCGGATAGCAAATCTTTGCAGTTCTGGACACTCAAACCCAATTGAATCCCACCAATCTGCCGGAGTAGATTTTTCAAGTGTTCGTTTGGCCAATTCTGTGCCAAAATACCCTAATTGTTTCTTAAAGTCATGCATTTGGACTTCAATCTTAGCCTGTTCTTCAGGATCATCCACCATTTTAGTTAAGCAGTCCATTAAACCTTTTCTAACCTCAATATCAGCTTTGAATCTAGAGTCGTAATGCATCTGTGGATTGAGATAATAGGCTGCAACATGTAGTGGTCTATGTAGCATTTTGTCTCATCTATCATCAATGATATTCCAAATAGACTTGTAATTACAAATTATAATAATTTGAGTTATTTTTAACATTTGATATCAAGTACAGACACAAATATGTGAATAAAGTTAAATAAAACAAAGATACCTTTTTTTTACACCATTAAAATTCTTTTAAATTTCCTCCTTTGCTTGGTCCATTGCCTCATAGATTAATCCCATGGCTGGTTTTTGATCTGAATCAACTAAAAGAAGCACTTTAATGAGAGGTGTAGCACCCCTCAAACAAACAACAATATTCTTCCAAAAACTTTTGTCCAAAACCACATCTTCAGTGACTTTTCCATCTCTTAACTTTGCACATTTGCTCAACTTCCATTCTTTGGAAGTGAACATTCTTATCAAAGCTTCCTTGTTCTCATACAAGCACCCTAAAGTAAGGTAAGACGTGGCAAATCGAGTAGCGTCTGACCTCACCAAATCTTTGTTTTTTGTGTGATGATGTAAAATAAAAATGAGAGAAGTTCTTGAATAAATAAAAGTTGTAATTTTTTTACCCTTTGGAATTGTCTCTTCATGAACCGATATCTTCTTCTCCAAATCTTCAAGCATCAAATCAAGACAGTATGCGGCACAAGATGTCCAATATAATTTGTTCCTCTTTCGCATCAGTATCTCACCGGCAGCCTTGTAGTTTGCCGCATTATCTGTCACGACCTGAACAACATTATCTTCTCCAACCTCTTCAACAACAACATCAATCATTTCAAAGATTTTGTCGGTTGTTTTGCATAAGTTAGATGCATCAACAAACTTCAAAAATACAGTACCCTTTGGACTATTAACCAAAAAATTCAAAATTGTCCTCCTCTTCCGACCAGTCCATCCATCGGTCATTATGGTGCATCAAATATTCCTCCATTCCTTTCTATGTTCTTCCAAAGCTTCATGTGTCAACTTAATTTCTTGATTTAACAACTTAATTCTCAAGTCATGATAAGATGGTGGTTTGAATCCATTACCATGTCTTGAAATCATATCACACATGATAGTGAACTCCTCACTCCTTGCTACATTGAATGGTATGACATTATTGTAAAAAATCCTTGCAATTGCTTGACATGCATCATCTGTTAAACCCTTCTTTAGAACTGCATTAATGCTAGGTTGTGAGCTGAAACACCTTTTCTTAATATATGTTTCCAGAGTTGTTACTGCTCATTCTTTTTGAGCACGTCTCTGACATCTCTTCCTCCACCATTGCCTCTGTTTTTTTAATCAATTTTTCTTGCAATCTTGAACAAACCTGCAGTATTTCTCTCTTGATTTCATCTGGGACAACCTTACATGCTTCAACATCTTTTTGAGTTCCAGCCAAGTGATGCTTTAGCCTGTAGACTCCTTCAATTACCTTTTTTTTGACAATACTTGCATTGGATTTTTCTTGGATTATCCGGATCAGCAATGCCATGTTTCCATGCCATATCAGTTCGGTTACCAGGAGCATTTTTTGGTAGTGTTTTCTGGCGTGGTGGTGGTGCAATTGCAGGGGGAGCAGTGAAAGCGCCGACAACTAAAGTTTCAACAGCAGAACTTGAAGCCATGGAAGAAAGGTTGAATTTTTTTTAATAGAGAATGAAAGGTTATTTTAACCGTGAAAGAGAAGATAGATAGAGTGAGACGACGACTTTATTTAATGGGAGAGAGGTGAAATAGTTTAATGTGAATAAATTGGAATGAATAAATATATTTTGGGAAGTTACTCTAATCATAATATATTTTGGGAAGTTGAATAAATTCATAATTATTTGGTGGCTGAATATTAATTACTCTTAATTATTATCATTTATCCTAGTTATTAAACTGAAATGAATCGTTTCAGATTTATAAAATAATTTTTTAAAGGGGGCTTTAAACAAAAACGGAATTTTTCAACAGAAACGACGATTCTACCGTTTTCACGTGTTATCACGACGATTCTGCCTGTGCCTACCAAAAAACGATTCTGATCATCCTCTGGCACGGTGGATAGTAGTAAGATCGTAAAATCGTACGATCCTACGAGTAGGATCGCGATTTTGACTACCATGACCTAAAGTCTATCAAAGGTTTATTTTTTGGACTGAATCTGCCTTTTTCGGATGGTTGATTGGTATATCATTTAAATACATGTAAATAAGTAATTTAACTAATGGTTGATTGATATATCATTTGAACATATGTAAATAAGCAATTTAACTAATGTTTAAATATATTATAGAATTAAAAGTATAATGAGTTTAAAATGCTTGTTTTCATTGACTTATTTGAGCTTATCATATGAATATATCTTATAATATTATTCATATAATTTCTTTCAATTTATTTTCATAAGTTCTTCCATATAATTAAATTCTACTTATAAAATACAATATAAAAAAACAATAAATCCAATCGTATTTAATAATAGACCAGTTTGATAGGTTTATAAAGTTTTTTTTCTATGACATGCTGTTTAGACTTATAAGACTCTTTATATGGCCTGCGGCCTTCATTTATAAAACTTATTGTATGATATGCGGCTTAGCCTATTTAACTAAATAAGCTTATAAAAAGATCCGGGTCTAGGCCTTTTCTATTTAAAAGAAAGTCTGGTCTGACTTTGGTCTTAGTAGATTAGATCGTATTCCCTGTTAGATGGTTTGACCTATCTTCATCCCTATTTGATTGTAGATCCTTGTTAATTGACCTCCTTAGGCTATAGTGTAAATAATGCCCCTCTCACATGGACCTAAGGTTCATACCCAGCTTCAGTATTCTTAAATTGATCATAAAACTAATTAAAAATTAAAGTATCAGATACAAACTATAAAAATTATTAAACAAAACAAATTAAAAAAAATATACAACTGTTCACTTCAACAATCTAATATCTCCTTGTGTGCAAGTAATATTACTGGGGTGTCATTGGTAGTAGAAGCAATTACTTCGATTCATTAAGACACATAATTTTCAGTTACTCGTATGTATTAGTGAATTCTGGCGTAGTCAGAATTCAGATGTTCTACTCCAAGTCATGACATCTGATCCAACATTGTAACTAATACAGCAAGACAATTATTAAACTCTGTACTCATATGCACACGGTCACAGATGTCACGACATTTCATTCTATGTCTCCCTAGAATGAAGGAACACCTAGTCCTGTGCATCAGGTAGAAGGACTCAGCAGCGATCAATCATCGCACTTGCTTCTGTTGCTTTCCTACGCAGTTATCAGCACGATGTCACAATAGTGATTTAGACATCATCTGTTACATTATTCCAGTTTGTTGGTTGTGTACTTGTATTTCCTAAAATAAAGGTTGAGCAAGTTAAACTAATTTCCACTTATTAAGGTGCTAACACTTAGGCTATTTGCTAGGTTCCTTAATTGTAGATTAGTTGTTGGTTTCCTGGATTTTAGCTCAGCTGTTGGATTCCGAAAGAATAGACTGAGAAAAATACTGAACCAGAGAAAAACTCATCATCCTACAATTTAGCACATGCTGTCAAGAGTGAATGTCACAACATTCAGTTTGACAACCAGAACATATACTTCATGTTGATTCTGTTATGTTTCTGAAAACAGACTGTGCTAAATTTGATGTACTGTAAAAGACCAACCAGTCTCTACCTCAGTATCATCCTACAGGAGGAACTGTCTGGACATCCAGTTTGACAGTGTCACAATGATCCATTAACCATGTCTGTTATCCTCTTGGAGATCAGACTTAAACACTGAATTGAAACCAACCTGCCTATTATCCAGTGTATGCTGTCAATGATGAATGTCAAAACATTCTGATTGACATTCAACCAGAAGGCTATGTACCAGGTCTGCACTTATCTTGATAAGAAGACTGAGATACCAACTGAGTTATGGCAGAAAGAATATTACATGCAGAAGGTAAACAAACACAGGAAATTGTTAACCCAGTTCAGTCCAACATGACCTACGTCTGGGGGCATACCAAGCCAGGAAGAAGATCCACTATCAGCAATATTAATTCAGAGTTAAACTCCCCCGTTTACAACTCTTCACTTAATCCCTACCCAATGCAACCTATACCTAGGAACTCCTAGATAGAAACCTCCAGTTTCCATTCCTATCACTACAAATACAATGTAATGTTAAAACAACTTGAACTTGCTTCACAGCTTCGTCCAAGCACATAATCACTCTTGCCTACAGGCTTTGAGTTACAAAAACTCTCAGCTTTGAACACTGAGAAACACATGGTAACCTTCCCACAGATTAGGAGGTTTACCTCACACACACCCCTAAATTTTCATTCTAAGAGGCTTACAAAAACTAGGTTACAATAAGCTATTTATAACCTAATCACCCAACTGGATTTGGGCCTTCAGAAATCGCAGCAAACTTGTTCTTTGCTGTTACAAATACAGCAGAAAATTTCTGCTACAAACAAGGTCTTCAATCCCAAAATCTCTCCATATATATCTCCTTATTTTGAGCCTATATATATTCTGATTGAGTCTTTAAGACCTCCACATGGGAGTTAGGATATTCACCAAATATCCTCACTAATCCCAGAATATATACTGAATTAATTAATTCAGTTTTCTACACATGTACGATGTCACAGGCATGATGTCGTGACATCGTACATGACATGTTGGTCCAGATGTTGAACTTCTTCAACCCAACATATTAAAACAACAGAGATGATTACATTATTTGTTTTACAAAATTAATGTCAATCCTAAGGTATTAACAATTAGTTTCCAAGGGATGAGGGGAGTGACACGATAAAGTCAACACCTTACACATGAATATTTCTACTTCAAGGATATTATTCTCATTCCTTTTTAAAATATTACTGGTGCATTGATATTGATCACATTTTGTAGCATGAGATTGCACATCTTTAAAGAGACATGGCCAATAAAAAATGACCTTCGTTGTAGTTTAGTTTTTAATGAACATGCATGTGCGCCATATGCGGAAACATGGCAGTGGAACATTACACTCAAATTCTTCTTCGGTAATGTACCTTTGAAATATTCTATTAGCCACTCTTTTCCTTCAATAAATCTAAAAATGACCAACTAGAACATTCTCAAATTCCTTTTACATCACAAATCTCTAAATAAAATGTGTGAAGAAGCAGAATCCAAAAGTTTAGTTTCGGTTTCACATGCTTTTTATTTAATATTATCTTTGTAATGAGTGATTCAGTTGATTATTTCAGACAAATTAAAAAAAAAAGAAAAAATGAATGAGGGAGAGAATGATATTTTTACTAAACTATCCTTATTATATATTGGGAATGATGAAAATAATATTAATTAGAGGTTGAAATTGAAAAAAGTGTATTAAAAATTGAAATTGATCATTCATTTTGGGACACTCTTTTATTTCAAATGAATCACTCATAGTGTGACGGTGAAAGTATGTACTTTATAGTTACATGATTAGTATGAATTATGATGTTTGATTCTATCAGAGATCAAAATTTATTGATCATGAATACTATAATTAGAAGCTCCTTTTCAGTTGTTGGATAATTGATTTGCGCTTCATCCAAGATTATGCTCGCATAATACTCCCTCCGTCTTATAAAAGTTGTTCAATTTGAACAATTCACGGTTCTTAAGAAAATGATTAGATGTGTTGGTTTTGATGATAAAACTAATATCATTTACTAGAACATCCTTATTAATTATAATTAAAAGAGTGATTGAATAAAGTGAAAGTTAATAAATAGGGGTATGATAGTGGAAAAATAATAATAAATGTTGTATTGATATTGTAAAAGGACAATTATTTTGAGACAAAGAAAAATTATAAATGAGACACTTTTTATGAGACAGAGTGAGTATATAAACTTTATGTATTTTCATTGACCTAAAACATCGCATCACACAAGATCTAAAACGGAACATTCCACTCAAGAGGTTGTATATTCATAGAAGAAATAAATGCTACTTTCAATTTATGAAAAATTTCAAGACATGGTTCATCGAATATAAATTAAATGTCTCTATTTCCGACATTAATGACCGAGTATTATTCCTTTTATTTTTACTATAAAATGAGATTTTTCCCTATTTAGGACTAAGTTAATCTTCACACATCTTTCTAGTATTTTTTTTGTAAGTTTGTGAGATAATTATCGAAACTAGACATGTATAGTGAAAAATCATCCATAATAACTTCCATGACGTCCTCTAAAAAAATATAAAATATTGAAAACATACATTTTGAAACATTGTTGGCGCTATGCATACCCGAAAAGAGATTCGCTTATAAGTGTAAGTACTATAAGGGCATGCAAGCGTTGTTTTTTCCTGATCACTTTATGCATAAGTGTTATCCCCATATCTAAACTATTAACAAAAGAAGAAAAATTTTTTGGACTTGAAAAATTACGATTGGGATGAACATCTAGTCTTTAGGAGAAGGGCTGGTGGGATATTCTTGATGTGAATTTTTGTAGAGAAGTTTGAGTGCTTAATGTTTCGCTGTCATGCTTCCACATACAGTGGTCATACAAACCTCCAGAGTCAGGCGAAAGTGAGGAAGCGAAAGAAATTCAAGCCTATACAGGATTGAGTGAGGAAGCAGAAGAAATTCAAACCTATACATGATTGAGTTTGCCATTATGGACCAATATGAAAGATATGATATTCTTGCTCAACGAAGAATCACTCTAATGAGATATGTTGAACAAAATACTATTCACACTTTAGGATTTAGTGAGGATGTTGAGAGGATGTTTAGTCAATTAGGATGATCTATTTCACGTCTTTGAAGAACGATATATATCTAGAGTTTTTAAGTACTCTAAAGATAAACATAACAAGTAAAACACTATATATCTAGAGTTTTTAAGTACTTTAAACGTAAACATAACAAGTGGTGGATAACCAACACAACACTGTTTCATTTAGGTTGTTTAATACTAATTACACATTAAACATGTCACAAAATTTTCAATTTCCAACTAAGGTTTTAATGATTATTCTCTAGGAGTTTGACTATGATAACTTTTGAGGTATAATTGTCGGTGAGGGATAGAAGTTTGTCAAGGTAAAAACTTATTTTATTCCAAACCCTTCTTCAAATACACATTGAAAGTGTTAGCACAATCTATTTGAAACGGGAGAACACATGTGTTACTAGGAAAAAAGAATTATTTTTTTATGTGGTCTATAATTGAAGGTCACTCTGTTGATTTTACTGTCTTTTGGCTAGCATCTAGAGAATGTGGCCAAGACTTCTAGTGGTAGCATAATGGTAATGGGATTGATTACCCCTATCATCGAATTTTTGGGGTTTGAACTTGTCGTTGGGCAATTACCATAAATTCTAAGAAATACACGACTTGATATGAATGCTTTAGTCACTATGCAGAAGGTTCTTCAACCCAGACACTCATACAAGCTCCAAATCAGAAGCGTGGAATTTATTTCATTGCTAAACCCAAAGAGGACGACAATCCACAACCGTAATAACTGACTTTTTACCTACCCGAGTGTAACATCCGAAATTCGATTAATTGATTTAATTTGATTATTTATAATTTTATTTGATTATTTGGTGTTTTAATTAAAATAAAATTATGTGGTTATAGGGGTGGAAGGATATTGGTAGGGTGTGGTGAGAAATAGGTGCTTAGTAGAATGATTCAAAAAAACTAGAATATTGACATTTTAATTAATAATAGAAGATGATTATTTTATTTGTCTAATTAATATAAATAGAGAAGAAGATTTCAATGGAAAAATAAGAAAATAAAAATTGTAGAAACAAGGGAGAATAATAGTAGTATTTTTATTAAAATAAAATTAGAGATGAGAAGTGCATATTGGTAAATAAGAGGATAAGTGAGGGTATTGTTGGAAGTCTCTAATTGAAGGAGGTTAGGTTACTAATAAAAAAAGTTAGTAAAGGGGTTTGAAGAGTTTTCTACGTAAAACAATATTTTATGGTGAGAAGAGGCAAGGGTTATGGCTAAAGAGAACTCCATTGTTAGAGCTCGAAGTTTGTATCTTCCTGGAAAATCTAAGGTAGGGGGATTGCTCCTAATTGAGTGTATTTTCCATGTTTGCATAGAGGAAAACCCTTAATCCCAATAGATTTTCTTCACTTTTATTCCTTTTGATGAATGTTGGATGAACATATGAAATCAATTATGTAATTGCATGATTGTATATTGTGTTGTGTGAATTTCGTGCACTATTTTACCATGAGATTGGTATGTTCATGATTCATGATGTTTGCATGTATGTGTGTTCATATATTGTTATGAAATTGATGAAAAACCATGATTTAATCCATGATTAAGTAATGAAATTGCATGTTAATTGGTGGATGATTATTGTTTTGATGTTAGATATCATATTCCTTGATGCTGATGTACGATTTGGGGCCAGAGGATGAAATATCAGAGTTCTGATTTAAACCATATTACAGAAAATGCAGTTTATGTTTTGGTTCAGGGTGACGGGCGTGACCCTATTGACGCCTTAGTCGTCATCGATTTGGAGGTGCTGACAGACGTTAGTTGCCTGACGGGTAAACTGTCATGGTCTCCAGGCATGTTTGGTTGGGGAGGTCGTCACAGGTATGATGTGTGGTACAACGTGGAAGATGACAGGCATCACCTTGATGACGGTTAACCCCTCACACAGCCAAAATGAGTGTTTTTTTGCTCAACTGTGCAAAATTGTTTTGTCGTTCCGATTTTTGGTGGTGTGCTGTGTTTTAGGCTGCTGTTTGGCCACTGTTTGGAAATGAATGATGTTGTTAGTATGTTATTATGGATTTAATTCACATGTTTACTATGGTGATTATGTTGTTGTTATTATGGTGATTATGTTGTTATTATTATGGTGATTATGTTGTTGTTATTATGGTGATTGTATGAAGATCATTTGGTGATATTACATGTTATGGTGAGTCATGAATCATGGTATACGAGCTTCGGTCAAGTTTTGGCGTGCTCTGGTTCTATGGTGGGGATTTAGGATTGAGTATATTGTTCCAGATAGGATTTGGTGAAGTGTTACCTAGGTGATCGTAACAATTTTGATGTGCTTTAGTCCTATGGTGGGAATTCAGGAGTGAGATGAACATGTTTCTCCATAACGGTACCACATGCATTGTTGAGTTGTGGTGTTGAGTTCACTGCATTAATTATTTGCATATGCATTGAATAACCATGTTGATGTTGGTGATTGAGAATGCTTTGGTGATATATGCAATTAGATTATGTTGAATAATTGTCGATGTTTGTTTAGGCTACCCTTGCATACTTTTGCATCGTTTTATATTATGAGCGCATTTTCACCCCTTTGTTATTTGTGTGGTTCTGTGCTCCTTCTTAGGGTACAGACGAGCAGATAACTGAGTAGCTTCTTAGAAGATGAAGGATATCGTTGAGGTTGTTCTTCTTTCTTTTCCGTCTTTATGCGATGTTTTAGATTCTATTGCTTGTGTAACATTGGACGAGCGAACATTTTTTTTTGCTTTTTGCTATTGGTTTTTTATGTTGAAGGCATTTTCTGTAACTATGTTGAAGTTATTAAACATATTTGGTTGTTGAATTGTTTTAAATTAACTATTCCGGTGTGATGAGCCTATGTAAGACGAACATGTGATGACAAATGTTTAATTTAATGCATGTTTTGAATAACTTGCGTTACAAAACATGTTTCTATTGTGTTTGAGTGACACCCTATGTGCGTATTTGCTTAATTTTCGCATTATTTCACATTTTGAGGTTTAGGGTGTTATATCGACCCTATATTATGATGGAATGTTAAAAGAAGAAGATGAGCCTATTTTAAAGCCTTATATTATCCAAACAAATCATCCTACCCTAACATCCAATGAGCATCAAGATACACATTAAGAATGGAAAACGCGAACAAAGTGTGAGAAGATAAGACATGGCCAAATACTATAAGCAATGTACATCTGACATATCTCTTAGGGATATTGCCCTAATTTACCATAGTTCTGTGAGTTTTTCCTTTTCCCTTATTTTTTCTTTTTATTTTAACATCTGAGATAACTTTTGAATTAAGCATAGGGGGAAGGGGTTTCCCCCCTATTTTTACATTGTTTTCCTCTTTTTACAATAGTTTTGTATGTTCCGAATATCATTTGAATGAAGACTGTTTACACTTGTATGGTGATAAAAATCACATCTCACAGGAAGACAAGACTTTAGGTTATATTTTTTTAGTGAAGCGATCTTATTTTAATAGCTAATATCCAATTAGATTATGCCTTTACCATAACTTGACAAATAACCCCCCCTCCCCCCATTCTAGCTGACTTTCTAATTGGTATATGAATGGTGTAATTAGGATTTTTATCTTAACAAATTTTGTTGTAATATTGATTTGTTTCTTCTGCCTGAAGCATAAAAACTAGAATAAAGGCAGTAAAAGGCAAATGAACCTACTAAGAATAAAGGCAGAAAAATGCAACTAGACTTACTAAGTAGGGTAACCATCACCCATTTATTCAATCCAAAATTCAATTGATTCCTAATTCCCTAAAATAATAATGGGATATCAATCAAATTAAGTAGGATACTCCTCACCTGGTTATTCTCCCCAAAAGTTAATTTGGTTCTTAAGAAAAAATGAAAAGAGATATATGCGGAGAATGATTAAGGAGATACAACTAAGACATAATTTTGGTATAAAATCATAATGAAAAGGCCTTTAGAAATCATAGTTATTTTCATGATGAGAACCAAAAAAGAAAGAGGGTTTATGGTAAAGCTTATGGCAAAAATTTAATCTTTGAGGAAGAAATTAGTCTAATGTTTCTACATGAACCTTTGAGCTAAGTGGGCCCTATAAAAAAATATTAAAATCTAAGTTGAAGTTGCTTTGATCTCCTATGGTTTGTTGTTTAGGGTTTTGCTGCTTATCCAATTAGTTATCGTTTACTTTATCATTTTTCACTAATTGAATCTCCTCTCAGTTAGATCATTCTGCATATCTTAGAATTCAATGTTTTTTTGCTAAATCATGTTTTGCATGGATAAATCAAAACCTTGTATCTAAAGTCGATGGAAAATGATTCAAGTTAATAAGTCAAAAACTTGGATCAAGACTCTCATGAATGCATAATTCAAGTCAAACTAACTCTCTATTGAATCATGAATACTTCACTTTCTCAAAATTTCAACTTTGAAAGTGTGAGGCAAATCAAAATTAAATGTGATTCGAATCATTACATGAATGTGTAAATCCAGATTTAGTTTTGGAAGTGTGATTCGAATTGCAATATCCTCGGATTCAAATCACATGAAAGGGTAATTTGAATCAAGGTTGTGCTTAAAAAGTTGGAATTCCTATCTGGTTGTGTGATTTGAATTATGAGTTTATTTTATTTGAATCGTGACTCGAATCAAATGTGAAAAATTTGGGTTTTATATTCTTGATTCAAGTCATTCTCATTTGAATCGAAGCATAATCTTTGCTCTTGAATATACAAAGAAATTACATGCATCAAAATCAGAAAAAATAAGGTGAAAATGAGAAACTTCCGGTATATTCTTGTGATAAATGAATGACCAAAATTGGTTTATTGTATCAAATGTAAGAGAATGATAAGGGAAAGACAAGTCGTGTTATTTAAAAGGACGTATCCGAATTTCAATATCCAGATGGTGTATTCTGAAGATTGTAATTCAGAGGTATATATTTTTTTTGCAATAAGTGTTTTTCTGATAAACTTAGTTTGTTGTAGCTGTGATGCATCCAAATTTTAAACTCTAGGAACTGCGAGAGGAGTATTTTTAATTTTTTTCAAGGATGGAAGATAATTAATAAGAGTACAATGAACAACCACTTTTTTAAAAAGTTAAATCAAACTAACAAATTAATGGAATTGACTTGAAAATTTATTTTCAAACGACCTACAATCACCGTCCAAATTAACATTATGTGAAATGAAAAAATAAACAGAGTTTTATGATTAAAAAAAGGAGTTAGGGTTATACTGGTTGCCTATATAAATTTTTAGTAATAGCTTAGTAAAGAGCTGACTCTCTTGTAGCCGTTTTTTGTGCGGCGTAATACAAATTTTTTCCTTTTATCTTATTGAAAGCATTTTCTTTTTCATTTTTTTTCCTTTTTCATTTAAACTCTAAAATTCAATGAAGCCAACGATGATTACTTGTTTTTAGCAAGTGTCTTTTGAAACAAAAATTGTTTACACGGTGCCTGATGCACATTTTTCACAATACCAAACTGAGGACTCATAATTATTTTTTTCTTCTCTTATTTCAAATTTTTCTGCTATATTATTTTTCGATCCATAACTTTGTTTTATCTGTTCAGAATGCATTTGTTGAAACCCATTTTTATTTCACGTGCTAGAAATTTAATTAGTGTTGACAGTGTTTTAGAATTTGATTATTTTATTTTTTTCCCAACATTAATGGTTTAATGAGTAAGGTTCTATTTGGATTGATGCACCTGAAGCAAAGAAATAAAGAAAAATTCTCACTTTTATTGTTTGAGTATTTTATAAATTGATTGAAAGTAATACATTACTTCGTTGGAGGATAGAAAATCAGAGGATAAGGTGAAAAGAATATTGCTTTTTTGAAAATTTAATTTCTGAATTGATTGTAGGAAGTAATGATTGTGTGTTTTCTCGATTCTGAATTGATTTAGAAATCTAGTATGCGCAATTAAACAGACAGGATTGCGAAATAAAAGTAATGGAAAGGCAATCATTAGCAGAAAAATTTGAATAGTTCCACTTGCTATTGAATTAGGTCATCTCTAGTTTTACATAGTACAACAATATAGATCTAATATACCCCTCGAGATAGGTTTATATAACCTTCATAGACCTAACAAAACATAGAGTTTGAGGCTACTTTTTTGGCCTTGACTCCCACAACCTCGCTCTATCATGAAGTGTGATGGATGATTCATCTTCGAAGTTGTTTTGGTAAGTAGCGAGGTTACCCACATAACCAACTTGCCTTCAATGTTACATGACATCATTTCTTAAGTACGAGCCTTCAATATTACATTGTTACAAATAAATTGGATGAGGGTAATTGTTATTACATGGACTTGGCTAAAATATTTATGAGTCCACAACCTCTCAAGTACGAGGCATGTGACAATCCATGATCTCTCAAGCATAAGGGTTGTAAGGGTGAAGTGTTTAAGAAAAGATATAACGGTTCAATTCCCTTAAACACGAGACCTGTAATGGCAAGGTGGTTGGAAAAGTGCTGTAAGAGAAATATGGTGATATTGTATGATTGAGAATGGGTTTGTTGTGATTGTAAGTTGGGTGTAAAAGGTTTAGTCTTATGTTTTGAGAGTCCTTTATGAAAACCCTTGGATTTTTCATTAAAGTGGTTAAGAATGATTAAATTTCTTGGAAATGATCATTTGATCCGGACTTGCATGCTTGCAAGAAGGTCCCTTGGTATTTTAACATGGTAATGTAATGATGGATGCATGGCTCGATGACCCCTTAGTTTCTATAAAATTATAGAATAAGCTTTTTCCATTTTTCTCACTTTATGTCTACATTATTTTAACTTTTGAGCATTTGTTTATCAACTTTATATCTTTATTCAAACTCGCTATAAACATCCAGTGACACCTCGAGTCATGCATTTCCTCCTTCCATTTAGAGAATGGCTTTTCTTAGGGAGTGTGGTGAGGAGGATAATATGGTTTAACCAAAGATACCGAAAAGAGATACTAGTTATGGCGTTGTTGCATTGAGAATCTGAGACAAGCAAATGAGAAATTTAACTAGGACTTAGTTGAAAGGCAAATATTTTGGTGTGCCGATTTTATTATCTATAGTGGTTTGAATAATGACTCATCTAGTGATGTAACTTCGTCCTCTTCTTTCTTAGGACCAACGAGATCACCAATCGCCTCCACATATATATGTTTGGATCATTTCAGTAATAAAGTGGTGAACACCAACTCCATATTCACCAATGAAGTGAGAGTAAAGGTGTTTCATGAAGATCCAAATATATCTTCTTTTTATAATGAAGAAGGCGATATTTTGGAAACGTGTGGAAGGCAAAAAAGCATGTACGAGGTGGAATTTGAGAGTAAAGGGTGAGTATTTCTTGACGTAGGAATGTGTACTATCAATTTTTGGGGTGTAAATCCTTCACCCTTTTAGAGCCGAGGTTTAGAAAATGATTAACACCTCCCCACACAACTTCATGCCAACAGTTGAGCCTTTATGAGAGGATTTAAAATCACGTGCGACGATAAGGGAATTGCATCGGCTCTGAGCAATTTATTCTCTTTCTACAGAATAAAAGGGAAATTGGATTTCCATAAGCGCCCTTCGAACACAAAGACTATTCTCTATGTACTCTTCGAAATACTAGAATTGGAAAAAAATTATTCTGAGTACGCGACAATGCCAACTGCCTCAGGGTCATCTTCGACAACAAGGGAGCTCACATATTTCCTCTTTACTAAACAAACAACCTTGTACCAATTACGAGTTTTGACTATGAGAAGCTCAATAAATCTGAAAAATATGCAGGTTTATCTCCTAGAACAATTTTACACCTTAAATTTATGTTTATTTTAAATTTTATCACCTGAGTTTATTCATTTTAATTTTGGGCTAATTGTTTGACTTTCTTAATGTAATGAGGACGACTCCACTTTTGCTAGCACAATAGAATGTAATATTTGAGAAGGCTAAACTACAAAGGGGTGATGAGAGTTGTGCGATCCATAAGAATGAATCAACTAGGGTGCTGGCAAGGAGGACTAAATGCAAATTGGAAGGCGAATCAAAGATCATATGTGCCCAATTTCTTATTACAATTAAGGCATCATCATTTATTGGTAGACATATTCGCTCATCATGTTAAGAAATGTGGTTGGGCATAACTCAATCCTACAAAACCGACTTGTAAGATGAGGATTATGTAAGACCCCAATTTTGACCCTAAGATCCCTCATGTTATCTCATCATTTGCATTGGCTTTAGGATCACACCTTGGTATCCTCCTTACCCCTCATTCATTGGGTTTGCATTGGGAGAGATCAACAAGCATATTTTATTGTATAATACTTTGTTTTTCTTTGTTTACTAACCAAAATACCAAAAATATGTCTAGTGTAGCTTCATTTCTTTTGTAGGTAGTGTGTGAGTTCACCCGTGCCTCATTAAGTTCACATCTAGGGTTTGAGACCCCCAATGCAAGAGGTCAATCAAGGAAAGGTTCACTATGGTTATAATAATCATATATGGATTCCCATGTTCATTATTTTTTATTTTTATCAATAATTCATCAAGAGATTGAAGCTTGTTTGCCTTGGAAGCCCTAATTCACCTAGGTATCTTGTGTAACTTCCTTAACAAGTTTCTTCAACCACTGGTCAAATATTTTAAGGTATACTTCATGATACATCATTTTATGCATATATGATCCTCCATGATCCCTAAAGAGCAAAATAACTTTAAGTTTGCAAGTTGGTTCAAGGAGGTTGACCAGAGAAAGTCAACTGGTCAAAACTAGGGTACCCTGGACCCTATCTCCTAAACTTTTTGTCATATTAAAATGATCCCAAGAGAAATGTTACTCTTTATGACATTAAAGATAACTTTAATGTTGACATCAAGAGCTATTTTTGCTTGGAAAGTCATTTTTTATGGTGAAATATTATAGGTCATTTTGTTTGTGCCATAGATAAAAGGTCAACTTCCAAGAACCATAACTTGCTCAATTTTTGTGATATTAAGGTCATCCAAGTTTCATGATCAAATTAAACATGTATTATCCAACTTTGTTTATTTTATAAATGTCAAATTTAACTTGCAAGGGCATGTACCAAGAGGAAACATTATAGGTCATTTTGGGCCATCATCATTGAACAAGCAATTTTCCTCAACTTATAAAATCCATAACTCCCTCATGAAAGATTCAAATTGTGTCAAGTTTGTGACCAAATTTAATAGGATTTTAAATAGTTACAACTTTGATGAAGGAACCATTATCATTTAAAGCTCATAGAAAAAGTTATTCAAGGTGGAAAAAGTGGTCATTTGACTTTTAACTTAGAAAATTTTCAACTATGTTTGATTTCTCCAATTTCCACCTTAAAATTAATCATTATCCAAGATTCAAATGGAAAAGTTTTTAATATAAAAGTTATTCCCCTTCATGTTACCTTTCCAAAGAGTCCAAGATCATGGTATTTGGAGCATTTTTGAAGGACTTATGCATGGTTGCATTGCATAGCCCCATTTGGAAGATTCTCATGACCAATTTTAATTCCACATTTCATGGTCTCATGTTAAGGCTTCAGCATCACTCATGCACGATTTTGGACCTATTCCAATCATTCTTTGGGCCCATTACATGCCCATGCAAGCATGCATACAATGTTGCTATTTTTGGACAAATTCGAATTGGTGTGAAAAGCAACTTGCTATGCTATAAATACAAGTGCCTTGAGCTCAGAAATGGAGCCCTCTTGCCCTAGCCATGACCTGCTTCTTCCCCAAACCCCATTGAAAGGATAATCTTGAAGATTTTTTTTAGAAATCGAGTTTCTATTCTCATTCTGTTTTGGAATTGAAACTCCAAGAATCCAAGCTTCTTAATCATTCATTTCACTTCCTGCAAGCTGGTAGAAGCAAGCCCAAGCAAATTGAGATCAAGATCAAGCTCCCCCACTGCAAATAGAAGGTGAATTTTATTAAACTTTCCTTCTTCGATTCTCCCTCAATTCTTCATCATTTCATTTTATTTTTTGGTTGGCTGAAGTCCTACCAATGTAGGCAATAGGATTGAGTTGCTTTGAGGTCAAATCGAAGCAAGTCAGTTTAAGATCCTCAAATTTCAATTCCATGTATCTTTCAATATAATGAGAATTGGAGAGTTTTGAGGACAAATTTGGATTCCTGGCAATTTTTCCTTCAATTAGTGTACACATTTTTCATTTTTTTGCAAGTTGATGGTGGACCTGTCCGGTGAGATCCACCGGTGCTGCACTAGAACATCCCAGGCCATCTGATCCTTATCTCACACTATAATCTTGGCCCTTGATTTGGATTACCATGTTTGCAACGCGTTGACTGAAGCGCGTGGTGGATCGCATACGCGTGGCCATCAGATTTACCACCTCAATTAATGAGGGAGATCTGATGGCCCTTGTTTTTTTCCCATTTTATTTTAATTTCTGATTTTCTATTTAATTCTTTTATTTTATTTAATTCATAGAAATTTCATTTTTAATCCAAAAAATATGGGGCTTTCACCAAAAATCTTTAAATATTTTCCTATTCCATATTTAGAATTAAAATCATTTTTTCAATTAATTTTGATATTTTTGTGAATTAAATGATATTTGACTTGTTTTTAAATATTTTTAAATACTTATGACTTTCCAAAAATTCCAATTTTTTTTGTCTAAGGTCATTTGACCTTGTTTTACCTAGGATAAATCCCTTGGGCATTTATTTGGTGATTTGAGGGGATTTGAGATTTGGTCCATTTAAAAATGCATTTTAATTCATTTTAAAGTTGATTTTTATTTGTTTAATTGTTTAAAAATATTGTTGAGCCATTTGGTTGACTTTGCAATGTTTGACTTTCTATTTGGCCTTGATCATGGTTGATTTGAAATTTTATTTGATCAATACTATTGGATTTAGGGGGTTGATGAAATGTATATTTCATCCCTCTAAATGAATGGATAGTATTGATCAGATGAATTTCCTCCTGTGATCAATTTGGGTTTCTATTTCCCCTTCCCTCTTCATCTTCATCCCTATTCTTTCCCAATCATTCGTTGACCAATGAAATCTCAAGTATCAATTGCTGGTTGATACATCAATAATCTTGTGCCAAATGAATCAACATGAGCCAGATTAAAATAGGTCCCTCCCCTTTATTTTTATGTGTGGTATGTTTTAGGATTATGGTTCTTTGTACCATGTCTCTAACATGCATTCACACCAATATCTTTATTGAACGGTCTCAAATAGTTGTGACTTCTACATAAGTTCAGTTACAATTGCTTAACATAGAACTAAATCTTTCCCATAAGGCATATCATTCTTGTAAGTGAGATTGCAAGTCTCCCATTCTTCATGGAATTGTGTGAATACTTGACCTTTTTTACATTTGTGAGATCTAATGGCATACTTGTTGATTTATCCAAGTTGGAGCCCTTATCATAGGTGATGTATTGGTTCATGTCTTCATACTTGTGAATGAATGGTTGAGTGTTCTCCAAGGAATGACTTAAACAATTGAAACTCTTCACTAACATTTGACTAAAATTGCTTTACTTTCAAGTCATTTACTTCATTATTATTTGCTTGGATGTTACTTATGCTTGTTGCTTGCTCAATACTCCAAAGGAAATGAGTTTCTATTTGACATTCTTGTCTTGTGGATTGCTTCCCATTGGTCAGATATTTTAAACTCTTAACTTTAAATTTTGTTTAGGGTAGTCCCTTCATCTCCTCCATTCTTTCTTAAATTTCAAATCTCTCCCTCCTTTTAAAAGCTTTCTTTGTTTGTGTTTTCAACTTAGACATGTTTTAATTAGTAGAAACTTTGGCCTTATGCCATTGATTTTCAAAACTTTTTCTTAATCGAACTTGTGAATAAACTTAATGATATTGACCTCAATTTCAAAAGACAAAAAGAATTAACAACTTCATTCAAACCTTTTGGCCATTTTGTGCCTTCTTCTCTTAAACCTTTGTTAAAATTAATCCACAAATTCTTTGAAATTTTTACCACGAACTACAGGGTATTGATCCTTCATTTTTATGTTGGTACGTAGACATAAGACTGGAGGTCTTGTCAAACACAAAAATATAATAAATGAATTCTTTTATCATCCCCCCATTTTATTTTTATCAAATATATTTTCAACAAATACACTTGCACACAAAAAAGGGCTTCCTAGGAGTACCTAGGACACTTTGGGTGCCAAAACCTTCCCTATGTGTAACCAAACCCTTACCTATAATCTCTGGCATTTTATTAGTTTTGATTTGAAAACTTCTTATCTTTGGGTTTTGTTCGTACTTTTCCCTTTTCCTTTGGAAACAAATAAGGCGCGGTGGCGACTCTGATTTTTCAATGACGTCGGGTTGATCCATAGCTCGATGGTCACGAATGCACCACTACAGAAATAAAGTGGCGACTCTGCTGGAGAGTAGTCCTCAGTGGGTTTAGCCTAATTTTTGTGTGTGTAATATTTTGTTGATATTTGATGCTTGTTTGTATATATTGTTTGTGTGATATAATCTGTCTGTTGTGCTTGGTGATCTCTGAGTGGTAAGATAAGTTCTAACCTGAACTGGAGTGCCATTAAGATAGGAGAATGGTATAGTAATGTTCAACTTGTGTGGAGTAGTCCTTAACGAGTTGTCTTGAGACCCATCTACTCAGTGGAGACCCCCTCAGAATTATTGATGTCACACGAGTAAATCGTGGATAGACATTACTTTTTCCGACCTGGGAGTCCGAGAAGCTGAGGACCGTAGAACATATAACCCCAACTTGGCCTATTTAGGACGTAGTGTAGAGATTGTTCAAGTGTAGACTTGATAACAGTTGTTACGTGATACTACACTCAGACAAGTTTCTCTTGAGAACACTATGGGTTGATAAGCAATCATCTAAACCTATAATATCCGATAGATGGGATCCCGACTTTGGGAACTTTTTTAGAACATGCTCTACATGTTCTTATTTGTAGTACACTCCTTTGGGATAGTTCTTAACCCGAATCCATACTCGTGACTCACAACAAACCCTTTGATTCTCGGTTGATCTGATCAGTCTCGTCACAATCAATGAATCTTGGGTGTTGATAAGGTGAAAACCATAATCCACCAAAATTGATGATTGATCTTGATGATGACTTGATCCATCCCGTGATCTTTGTTTGTGTTTTCCTTATGTGTGATCCCTTGTGTGTGATTGTTGCATTCATGCATTCATGCGCATCATAACATTCATCACCGTAATAAATATTCAAGGAAACTAAGGTCTTATTTGCAAATAATTTTCAGACCATGGATTATGGACGAAGGAATACCAAAAAGTACAGTTTCAGATGTCCCAATTTGAAGGAGTTAAGGAAGTTGTCATCCTTTGTATTAGATCCCTTAGATTTCAAGCAACGTCATGTGAAGCTTCTGTCCGTATTGTCTACTGACGTGGTTGAAGTACTCCCGAGTGTCTTGGTCCAATTCTGTGATCCTCTTTATCGGTGCTTCACTTTTCCGGATTATCAGCTCATGCCCATGTTGGAAGAGTATGCCCATCTCTTGGGTATACCCGTATCTAACAAGGCGCCTTTCAGTAGATTAGAGGAGATCTCGAGATCTCATGTTCTAGCTGAAGCTCTTCATTTGAAGAAATATGAGATTGATGTTAATTTGATGAAGAAAGGAGGGATTCAAGGGTTGACTTCTGAGTTTCTCATTGGTAGAGCCACTGCTTTTGCTCAAGCTGGTAGCGTGGACGCTTTTGAAGCCATCTTTGTCTTGCTCATATATGGATTATCTTTGTTCCTTAATATTGACAATTTGGTTGATATTAACGCCATTAGAATTTTCTTAATTGGAAATCATATTCCAACTCTGTTGGGTGACACCTATTTCTCTTTGCATCTAAGGAGTTCTAAGGGTGGTGGAACTATTGTGTACTGTGTTCCTCTTTTGTACAAGTGGTTTATTTTGCACTTGCCGCAGACACCAGTTTTCTTGGAGAACAAGCAATGTCTACGGTGGTCTTAGAGAGTTATGCCTCTCATTAATGATGATATTGTTTGGTTTGATTCTGCTTTTGATGGAGTGGATATTATTGACAGTTGTTCCGAGTTCTTTAATGTGCCTCTCATTGGTACACAAGGAGGAATCAACTACAACCCTGCATCATCTCGTCATCATCTTGGGTTTCCCTTGATAGATAAGCCTAATAACGTTTAGTTAGATGGTCTATTCTATCAAGAGGGTAAAGATCCCCAACATTGGAAGAATAAGATGGTGCGTTCTTGGCACAATGTGCATAGGAAAGGAAGATTCGAGCTTGGTCCGTGCAACTGTGTAGTTGTTGAAACTTACACTATTTGGGTGAAGAAGATAACTTTGGAGTTGAAGATGTCGTACGCATGCGAAAGACCTATGTCTACGGTTATGGTTGAGTCATCAACTCTCCCTAACCAAGATGTAAAGGAGTTAGAAGACACACTCTCTAAGATGAAGCAAGAAAGAAATTTGTGGGAATAGCGATTCCATGCCTTAAACCGAGAGCATGTGAAGTTGCAACTTGAGTCGAGAGACAAAGATGTGCTTATTAAAGATCTTGAAGAGCGTGCAGTGAAGAGACAAAGAGATCATGGGGATTTATTTTCCTCTGGTATTCCTCAGCCTTCCAGTGCTTGGAAGAAGATTGTTGACCGGCTCATCCTCGAGAAAGCTCAGATGCAGACAACCTTTGAGTTAGAGATTAGACGCATCCGGAGGAAGTACACACCCTTGGCTAGTTCATCTTATTAAGTTGCTAGGGATCCTTAGGATGACATTTTCCTTTTCTCTTGTATTTATATTTTTGGTTTCTGAAATTGTACTCAGTGTAATCCTTCCAAATTTCATGAATAAAAAGAGATTTTATGATCAATTGAATTGTTATTATTAAATGAAAGATTTGCAAATAGAACTTTGTATGTTCCTTGAAAATTAAAATAAAAAACATTGCATGTCATGTATCATTTGTATAAGCAGGTTTCTTTCGCCAGATGTCTTATCAGTTCTTCTTTTGTGTATCAGTCAAGCTGACTCATTACTACTATACTCGTGCTAATCGCCTGAAGAGAATGAAGCATCTTGAACAAGAGAACAAAGATCTTAAGGATGAGATTACAAGACTCACTGCCTTGCTGGAATCTGTAATTGCTGTTCAGAATCAACCATTTCTGCCTCCTGCAACTCCTCATCCTCCTCAAAGGACTGTTATTTCCGAGATTGTTTCGATGTCAGTGCCCATGGTTGCTAGCCAGTGTGTGCCTGCCATGCCTGCTGGGTCCCCGTGGGGATGCCACCAAACTTTGTGCCTGAGGGGTACGCTCCAATATTTGCTTCCATGCCGACATCTAGCCCGGTCATGTATGTACCTCCTCCTATTAGGCATACTTTGCCCCGCGTAGAGGAAACCATCTATCATTTTGAGCCTTCTGAAGGCCTCGATGTTTATGAAAAGATGGACGAGGTGAAAGACCAATTTCTTGAGCTGCGCAAGGAATTGAAGACCTTAAGGGGTAATGACTTGTTTGGTAAAAGTGCTGCTGAGTTGTGTTTAATGCCTAATGTCAAGATCCCAGTCAAATTCAAAGTCCCAGACCTTGAGAAGTATAAGAGGAATACTTGCCCTTTGAGTCATCTTGTCATGTATGCTCAAAAGATGTCTACTTAGACTGACAATGATCAGTTACTCATCCATTACTTCTAAGACAGTTTAACAGGTGCTGCACTCAAATGGCATATGGGCTTCGGTAGTGCTAATGTCCATACTTTTAACGATTTGGGCGAGGCTTTCGTCAAGCAATACAAGTATAATGTTGATATGGCTCCAGATCGGGATTAGTTGAGATTAATGTCCCAGAAGGACAAAGAGACATTCAAAGAATACGCCCAAAGATGGAGAGAGCTTGCTGCTCAAATTAGCCCACCTCTGAAGGAGAAAGAAATGACCAATATCTTTTTGAAGACGCTAAGTTCATTTTACTAGGAACTTATGATTACAAGTGCCTCTAATGATTTCACCGAAATGGTGAACATGGGGATGAGATTGGAAGAAGGTGTCTCAGAGGGCCGGTTATCCAAAGATGAAGCGTCGACGAGCAAGAAATATGGTAGTAGTTTCTCCAAGAGGAATGAAGGGGAAACCAATGATGTGTCTGCAGGAAGACATAAAAGACCTCTTGTGAAGAAGAATTCTCAGTCCCGTCAACATCATCATCAAGTATCATCAGTAATTCTAGTGTTTTACCAATAATCTAGCAAATCAATCTATTCCTATTCAAAAACAACATCAACAACAACCACAACAATGTACCAACTACAACAACAACAATCATCATTAGAACTTTGAGAGGAAGAAGGTCTCTTTTGACCCTATTCCTATGAGATGTGCATAATTATATCCCTCTTTGGTTGTCAAGAATCTTATTCAACTAAGGAATCCTCCACAAACTCCTGAACCTTTACCATGGTAATTCAAACCTGACTTGCACTGTGCTTTTCACTAGGGATCTCCTAGCCACGATACTGAAAACTACTATCCTTTGAAATACGAGGTTCAAAAGCTGATTAAGAGTGGTATGGTGTCCTTTGAGGACAGAGCGCCAAATGTTAAGGCAAATCCGTTGCCTGCTCATGGAAATGCCTCTGTGAATATGTAAGATGGATGTCCCAGGAATTTCAGAGTCTTTGATATTCGTTATATTCTCCATTCTTTGGTGGAGATCCACAAGACTCTTTGTTTAATTAGTGATTGTGAACATGACCATGACAGTTGTGTTACCTACAACGTCAACCCTTAAGGATGTGTGATAGTCAAGAGGGATATCCAGAAATTGGTAAATGAAGGTACGATTCAGAGCCAATAGTCCCGGAATATGGGCAATGATGTGAACGTTATAGTACTGGTGTTCAAGACCCCCGAGCGGGTAGTTATTCAGTTTGATAGCAACAATAACAATAATGTTAACAAATCGGTACCACCATTGGTCATACGGTTAGCAGGCCCCGTCCCCTATTCATCCGATAAAGTTGTGCCTTATAAGTACAATTCCACCATGATAGAGAATGGGCAAGAGGTTCCTCTCCCCACTGCAAATTCAGTGGTAAGCATTGCAAATGTAATGAAGGTGACCCATTGTGGTCGTGTTTTTGGCCTTGTACCTACGATAATTATAGAAGATGTTCAGTGGTCAAGAAGTCAGATGTTCCTGCAGTTGATCCGATTAATACTCCAACTTGTTAGTCTGTCGAGTTCAACAGGTTGAAGATTAATGATAATGATGAGGTGTTACGTCTGATTAAGAAGAGTGAGTTCAACATTGTTGAGCAGCTGCTCCAAACGCCATCAAAGATTTGCGTGTTGTCATTATTGATGAACTCTGAGGCGCATAGAGAGGCTTCGCAGAAAGTATTGGAGCAAGCCTATGTAAAACATGATGTTACTGTGGATCAGTTTGACCACATTATTGCCAACATTACTTCCTGTAATAATCTGAGCTTTTGTGATGAAGAACTTCCTCAGGAAGGTAGAAATCATAACTTGGCACTCCATATTTTAATGAACTGCAAAGAGGATGCTCTGTCCAATGTATTGGTTGATACTAGTTCATCATTGAATGTGCTTCCTAAGTCAACATTGGCAAGGCTGTCATATCAAGAGGCACCAATGAGGTACAATGGTGTGGTGGTAAAAGCGTTTGACGGTTCTCGAAAAACTGTGATTTGTGAGGTTAACCTTCCATTTAAGATAGGTTCGAGTGATTTTCAAATTACTTTTCAAGTAATGGACATTTACCCGACCTACAACTATTTGTTGGGAAGGCCATGGATCCATGAGGCTGGTGCCATAACGTATACTTTGCACCAGAAGTTGAAATTTGTTAAGAACGACAAGCTTTTCGTTGTTGGTGGAGAGAAAGTGCTTATAGTGAGCCCTTTATCATCCTTCACCTATGTGGAAGCTAAAGAGGAAGATGGAACTCCGTTCCAAGCCTTGAATATTGCTGATGAATTAAAGATTGGGGGCATCCATGTCTTTTATGAAGGATGCACAAAAGGCTATTCAGGCTGGAAGCACCGACAAGTGGGGTCGTGTAGTAGAAATTGTTGAGAACAAGAACAGAGTTGGGATGGGATTTCAGCAAGGGCCAATTCCAGTGGCAAGGCTATGCAAGAAGTTTTTCACAATGGAGGGTTCATTCACAAGGATGATCAATACTCAACTGCAATTATTGGAGAGGGTGATAAAGACGAAGCTTGTGCCAACTTTGTGACACACGGACAAATCTACAACAATTGGGTTGCTGTTGATGTGCCTGTTGCTATGCATTGTTCAAAGTAATTTGTTTTATTGTTAAAGAAAAATCCTTCTCCTATGCCTAAGGGAGAAGTGAAACATTGTTGGGCGCTTTCAATATTATCATCAATAAAAATACAATTTTATTCATCCACATCTATGATGTATATTTTTACTTTTTGCTTTTTCTGGAAATGGTAATCACAAAAAACATAAATAAACAATAATTTTTCCCATATCTGCATAATATTTGTTTGCACTCCATTTCTCTAAAATCAAAATATCAAACCATTATGCAAGTTGGTTCTCAAACCCATTGAACATAATGATCCTACTCCCTCTCTAAACTTTGATTTCCTTGTGCTTGAAGCTGAGGAACAAAATGATGATGAAAACGTGTCTGATGAGTTGTCCCATTTGCTTGAGCACGAGGAAAAAGCCATTCATCCATTTGAAGAGCAAATTGAATTGGTCAACTTGGGTTCTGAGGATGATGTGAAGGAAGTCAAGATTGGGTCTAAACTGTCTCCAGAAATGAAGAAGGGGTTGGTTGATCTTCTCCGTGAATACTCTGATGTGTTTGCTTGGTCCTATCAAGGTATGCCTGGGATGGATTATGATATTGTGGAACATAGATTGCCTTTGAAGCCAGAATGCCCATCGGTCAAGCAAAAGTCGAGAAGAACTCATCATGATATGGCAATGAAGATTAAAGAGGAAGCGTGGAAGCAAATTAATGCTGGATTTCTTATTACCTATCCGTTATGGGTGGCCAAATATTGTGCTTGTTACTAAGAAGGACGTAAAAGTCCGTATGTGTGTTGATTACAAAGATTTGAATAAAGTCAGTCTGAGAGATGATTTTCCTCTACCACACATTGATATGTTGGTAGACAATACAACTAAATTCAAAGTCTTTTCATTTATGGACGGATTTTCCGGTTATAATCAGATTAAGATGGCACCCAAAGATATGGAGAAAACCACATTCATTATGCCTTGGGGAACATTCTGTTATTGAGTGATGCCTTTCGGTTTAAAGAATGCTGGTGCAACGTACCAGAGAGCCATGACCATTCTTTTTCATGATATGATGCATAAAGAGATTGAGGTCTATGTGGATGATATGATTGCTAAATCAAAAGATGAATACGAGAATGTTGAGCATTTGTTGAAGCTATTCCAACGTTTGAGGAAGTATAAACTCCACTTGAATCCCAATAAGTATACTTTTGGTGTTCGCTTTGGTAAGTTGTTGGGATTTATTTTTAGCGAGAAGGGTATTGAGGTTGATCTTGCCAAGGTCAAAGCAATACAAGAGATGCCTGCGCCCAAAACTGAGAAGCAAGTTAGAGGTTTTCTCAACCGCTTGAACTATATCTCAAGATTTATATCGCATATGACTGCCACATGTGCGCCTATTTTCAATCTTCTTCGGAAAGATCAGTCTTATGATTGGACCGAGGATTGCCAGAAAGTTTTTGAAAGTATCAAAGAATATCTTCTTAAGCCTCTGATTTTGTCTCTTCCTGTTGAAGGAAGATCTTTGATCATATATTTGATTGTGCTTGAAGAAAGTATGGGCTGTGTTCTTGGTCAACAAGATGAATTTGGGAAGAAAGAGTATGCAATTTACTACCTCAGTAAGAAGTTCACCGACTATGAGTCTTAGTATTCTATACTTGAGAAGACATGATGCGTATTGGCTTGGGCTGCTAAACGTCTGCACCAATATATGTTGAATCATACTATTTGGTTGATATCCAAGATGAATCCAATCAAGTACATTTTTGAGAAGCCTGCTTTAACTGGGAGGATTGCCCATTGGCAGATGTTGTTATCTGAGTATGATATTGAATACCGAGCTTAGAAAGCTATTAAAGGTAGTGTCTTAGCTGACCATTTGGCTCACCAACCTATTGAAGATTACCAATCAATGCATTATGATTTTCCTGAAGAGGAGATTTTGTACTTGAACATGAAAGACTGCGACGAACCATTACTTGAAGAAGGGCCAGAACCTGGTTCCTATTGGGGTATGGTATTTGATGGAGCTATTAATTCGTATGGTAATGTCATTGGGACAATGATTATTACTCCTCAAGGAACTCATTTTCCATTTACATCTAGATTAACCTTCAAATGTATGAATAATATGGCAGAGTATGAAGCTTGCATTATGGGGCTTGAAGAAGCCATTGATCTTAGGATCAAATATCTTGACGTCTATGGAGATTCAGCTCTGGTTGTTAATCAGATCAAAGGTGAATGGGAGACGAATCAACCCGGTTTGATACCATATAGAGATTATGCAAGGAGGATATCAACTTTCTTTACAAAGGTTGAGTTTCATTATATCCCTTGAGATGAAAACCAGATGGCAGATGCTCTTGCAACATTGGCTTCCATGATTATGGTGAAGTTTTGGAATGATGTTCCGAAGTTGACTGTGATACGTCTTGATAGGCCAACTCATGTGTTTGTTGTTGAAGAAATCAAAGATGAAAAACCATGGTATTTTGATATCAAATGTCTCCTCAAAGTCAGTTTACCCGCCTGGGGCATCTTTTAAAGATAAGAAGACTTTGAGAAGATTAGCTGGCAACTTCTACCTGAATGGTGATGTGCTTTACAAGAGAAATTTTGATATGGTTCTGCTCAGATGCATGGATATACACGAAGCAGACCTATTGATGACTGGAGTCTATAAAGGTTCCTTTGGTACTCATTCCAACGGACATGCTATGTCGAAGAAGATGTTGAGAGTAAGTTACTATTGGCTGACAATGGAATCTGACTGTTACAAGTTTGTGAAGAAATGCCACAAGTGTCAAATCTATGCGGATAAGATTCATGTTCCTCTAACACTATTGAATGTCATTTCCTCTCCATGACCATTCTCCATGTGGGGAATTGATATGATTGGAATGATTGATCCTAAAGCATCAAACAAACATCGTTTCATTTAGTGGCTATATACTACTTCAGAAAGTGGGTTGAAACGACATCGTATACAAATGTGACCAAGCAAGTTGTTGTGAGGTTTATCAAGATTCAGATTGTATGTCGTTATGGTGTGCCAAGTAAGATAATTACTAATAATGGATCGAACTTGAATAACAATACAGTGGAAGCTCTTTGTAAAAACTGAAGGAGAATAGCGATCCAAAACACAGCAGAAATTAAAAATTTCTCCTTTAGTGATCCTTACGAATGGGCATGATAAGTGATAGAATCGTTACCTCTTATGGCGATTGAAACCTTTGATACAGATCTAAGGAGTGATCATGAACATTGAATGGTGACAATGCCTCTACTCAATCCACACGAATGAATTCCTTCAATCTCAGTGCTAGCTGCTATGAATGAAGGCTTTGAGTGAGAGAGAGAAACGAAATTTCATCTAATACAATGCTTCTGCACAAGGGTTCTATTTATAAAACCACTTGTGTGGGCTGCAAGATAAAAAGCCCACTTAAGTGTATGTGGCCCATATCTTATGATATACCATAATCACTTAAGCGTGTGGTACCTTACCATATTTCATATTCTACTTAAGTGCACCGTACCTTACGATGTTCTACAATTCACTTAAGTGCACCGTACCTTATGGTGTTCCTTATTTACTCTATCTCTCATCAATCCGTCCTTTTGTGTATGACCCTGTAGGTTCTCGCGACATTGGTAATTATATTAAATCACATATTTAACATGATAAACAGTGAGCGGTATCTAGCAACACATCACTGCTACCTAAGACACGAAAATGTCATGTGATTTGACAAATCCTTTTGTGATAATAATTATGTGTACAATTACCCTTTTACCTTATGTCTATATTGAACACAAGGCATAAACTGTGTCATTCTTGTCCAGTTCAATATTGGGCCCTTAGACATTTATCCTATTATGCAGGATGGGTAAATTCCATCTAAGTCACTCATGTCCCTTAGCATGCTTCGTGGAGTACCCATCAACTGTCTTTATGGTCATCCAGTTACGAACAACGTTTGATCATCAATAAGGCACTCGACTCTACATCTAGGGTCCATAGTGGTTTCTGGTCGAAGGGTGGTATACACCACTATCACCATGAGAATAACTTATGACACTTTGCATAACATTCTATATAGTATTCTCATAGCGGGTCAATCTAGTATAAATATTACTCCTAATATTGATACCTATGTTTAAGAGTTGATAAGTCCTTATCCATTATCCATGAGATCTGATCATCACTTCATATACATAATAGTCTTAATGCTTTAATGTTATCCGACTTCACAAGCTCGACTACGGATACTTTAAGAATAATGTCCTTATGTTTAACGGGATCTCATGATTAAGTCACACTTGATACATTAAACGGACTAGCTATTCTAGGGACTTTATTAAACAAACATAATAAAGAAAAAATCCTTTTATTATTAATAAATAATTCGATACAAGTACCAAAAGTATTAGCCTCTAGGGCTTACACCAACAGATCATATACCGTTATGGTGTGCCAATTAAGATCATTACTAATAATGGATCGAACTTGAATAACAATATAGTGGAAGCTCTTTGTAAAGACTTCAAAATTGCACATCATAATTCTTCTCCCTACATACCCAAGATGAATGGGGTTGTTGAAGCTGGAAACAAGAATATTAAGAAGATTATTCAGAAGATGGTTGTGACATACAAAGATTGGCATGAGATGCTCCCATTTGCTTTGCATGGGCACTGTACATCCATTCGCACTTCAATAGGGGAAACCCCTTTCTCTCTTGTTTATGGCATGGAAGTTGTACTCCTCGTAGAGGTTGAGATCCCATCATTGTGTGTTTTGATGGAAGCCAAGTTGACTGAAGCTGAATGGTGTCAGACTAGATATGATCAGTTGAATTTGATTGAAGACAAGATATTGACTTCCATGTGTCATGGTCCGTTATATCTGTAAAGAATAAAGAAAAATATTTTGATAATAAGGTCAAACCTCTCGTGTTCCGAGAAGGTGACCTCGTGCTCAAGAAGATTTTATCTCTCAAACCTGATGCTTGGGGCAAATGGACTCCTAATTATGAAGGCCCATATGTTGTTAAAAGAGCCTTTTCAGGCGGTGCATTGATTCTTACAACTATGGATGGTGAAGAGTTCACCTGTCCTGTGAACGTTGATGCAGTCAAGAAATACTTCGCCTAAAAAAGAAAAGAACAACTCGCTAAGTTGAAAACCTGAAAGGGCGGCTTAGGCAAAAATGAGCGTCTCGGTGGATTAAAAACCCGAAAGGGCAATCCAAGAAAAAGTTAGAGACACAAAACAAAAAATTTATCCCGGTAGATTGAGTACCCCACCTTGGGGCGATCTAAGCAAAAATTAGGGATTATGGCAAGTAACTACATCCTGTTGGTCCTGATCATTGAAGCAGTTTTGAAACAGTCGTTTGGTTTTGATTCATCATTCTCAGCCAAAGATAAGAGCACAATGGATTTCAAAGTTGATAGGGAGAGTAGTGATCATTGTATTCAATGTAGCCATTTCCCATGTAAATTACCATTTTTTAAACTTTTATAAAGATCCATGGAGTCCTGCCATTTGCGGACTATCATTCTATTAAATAAAGTTGAGCTTTTATCAAATTATTTCTATTCTTATTTGTTTCTGTTTAATAAAATTTAATTTTTATGATGATAATTTTGAAATAAATAAATTAATGAAAAATCATTTTTTTGAAATAATAAGGCATTTACTTTAAGAACAATCAATTTCAAAAAAAGGAATGTCAACAACAATCTAAGAATGGTAAAGTCTTGATGTATGAAGCATTGTTTCTTCCCCAGGGGTTGATGAGTTTCTCCCCAAGAAATTTATTATCCCTGGTAGAATTAATTGGGTTGCTCCCCAAGCAGTTCATCATTTATCTCCAATAGAGCTAACATGTTGTTCTCTTTGTAGTCTATCATTTGTCCCCAACTGAAGATTTATGACCTTCATTTGCATTTGTTGTTGTGAATGAACCCTGGATCTCTGTAGAACCTTTATTTGGTTTTCAGATCCTCAATACCATTATTTGGTTGTTGCATAGCTGTGGCAGTTTCTCCCTTACGTGAGTCTGCAAATCCGGTTGATATATTTTGTATCTTGGAATTGGTTTATTTCTCAATCTCCAAGAAGAGTCTAATGATTGTAGCTTTCCTTTTGAGGATTTGTTTGCTGATTGGTATCCTCGTGTGTCCTTTGTTTTGTTTTGGCGGATCACTAATCCCCAGTGAAGCCCCACAAAGTTGATTTTTGATGGAATCCCTAGTAGTTTGCCTAAATTCCACACTCAGAGTTTAACCTGTCATTGTGATTTGTATCCCCGACGGAGTTCCTTCTCCTGTTAGAAGTTCTCTTCATTCAGGTAGTATTTTGATTCTAAGCAGTATTGCATTTGTCCCTTGCAGGATTGTCTCTCATTTGATATGTTGTTGGCCTAAAATTTCCTGCAGTTGACTTGTTGCTTTGAAATATATATATATATATATATATATATATATATATATATATATATATATATATATATATATATATATATATATATATATATATATATATATATATATATATATATATATATATATATATATATATATATATATATATATATATATATATATATATATATATATATGTGTGTGTGTGTGTGTGTGTGTGTGTGTGTGTGTGTGTGTATGTATCCCTCAGCTCGAGATGTGGATCTTCAGCAAATCTCCTTTATCCTCAACATGTTTGGTTGATATTTTCAGCAGTGCTTTCGCCCCCCGCGTAGTTTGCATGTCTGTATTTGTCTCCTCTCCCAGTGAGTTTTGAGTTTTAAGCAGGATCTTTATTAATCTTGGCTTATCCCCTAGCATTATCTTCTCATCTTTTGAGAGTTGAGTTTGAGTTAGATGTGTTTGCTATGGATATATATATATATATATATATATATATATATATATATATATATATATATATATATATATATATATATATATATTTCATTCCCTCAGAGTGCTGAGTTTTCAACAGTGTTTGGTTGGATGCATGTTCTCCATGACTTTCCCCAGCAAGAATTGAATTTATTTTAAGTTAGGATCTTTATCCTCGATGATTTGTTTTCATCCCTAGCAGGCTCCAGTTGGTGTTCCCTTCTTGTTGAGATTAACCGAGTATCTAGTTGTGATGATTTAGATCTTCATTATTTGTATTCTTTGTGCCCGTTTATCGACATAATCATATACATACTCATGCATATTCATGCATAAAACATAGCAGCAGATATTTCATTATGCATTTTTGTCGCATTGACTTTTCTTCTGATCCCCTGCTTTGGTGATATTAATTCCACACGCAGATTTGGTGTGCATGTCCTCCCTCAATTGTAGAGTGTTATCCCCTTAAGCAGAAAGAGTTTATCCTTTCTTCTTCCCCACTGAGTTATTTCCTCGTGGATGATTGTTATTTCAGTTTCCTCCCCAGTTCATTATCTGGATGGAACCACTCCCCTTGAGTTATATCCTTATTATGTTGAGTCTTGTTTGACCGTTTCTTTCTAGCTCTTACCTAGATAGATCTTTTGGTCCCCAAGAGTTTATTACCCAGTCACTGGTGATATGCTTATTGGTGTTGAGTACTTTACTTGTGTTAATTTACCCAGTAACCGGTAAAAGGTAATTTACTTCTTGGAGTTTTTTCTCTAGCGGATTAATTTTGCGTTTCCCCAACAAATCTATCCTTGATATGTTCATCTTAACCAATGACATATGTTCTTCCTGTTTTGTCTTCTACCCAGTAAAAAGGTAGTTGTAAATCATATTATTACCCCAGAGAGTTTATCCTTGATATGTTCACTTTAACCTGTGACAGATACTCTCTCTTTGGTATTCTACCCAGTAAAAGGTAGTTGTAATTCCTTCTTTCCCAGCTAAATCTATCCTTGATATGTTCATCTTAACCAATGACGGGTATTCTTTCTTTGAGTTTATCCTTGATATATTCACTCTAACCAGTGACACATACTCTCTTTTCAGTCTTCTATCCAGTAACCAGTAGTTGTAATTCCAATTTTTCCCGGTAGTCTATCCTTGATATGTTCATCTTAACCGATGACTTATATTCTTCCTCTGAGACTATCCTTGGTATGTTCACCTTAACCAGTGACGGGTATTCTCTTTTTGGTATTCTACCCATTAAAATGGTAGTTGTAATTCCTATTTGGTTTCTTTTTCCCAGTAGGTTATTCTTACCCAATTACCAGTAATGAATATTCCTCATTTTTTCTCAGCAAGTCATTCTTGATATGTTTACCCTAACCGGTAACAGATGTCCCTCTACCCGAGTATATTATCTTCCTACCCAATAACCGGTGGCAGATAATATATCTCTTTTACTCCTTTGTTAAAGTTTTTTCTTCCCTAATTGAGTTTGGATTCGTATTTTTTTGGCTTGAGTATTTCAGTTTTGTTCGGATCTACTCTCGTCCCCTGCAGATTCTTTTCCCCAATCGTAGTCTTTCCATTGATTTATTTTCATAGAAATCCCCCTCGTGTCTCTAGCGGTTTTCAAGTCGTAGTCTGACCTATGCATAAATTTTATCCCCAGAGTCTCTGTCTCCCCAATGAGTTTTCCTTATGGAATACATTGTACTCCAATGGATTTTCCAGTCTCTCCAGATTCTTTTCCTTTGTGGCAACATATTCCCCACAAAGATTATTTTAGCATTCATATCATACGCATCGTGAGGTCTCTTAGGGACCAAAATTTGTTTCTCGATGTTGTTATTTAAGTCCATTCTACTGAGTTGATACAAAGATTTTAACCTTCATATCCTTAGCTAGAATGTTCTTAAATAGGGGCAGCTGTAAGACCCTAATTTTGACTATAAGATCCCTCATGCTATCCCATCATGTGCATTGGCTTTGGGATCACACTTTAGTATACTCCTTACCCCCCCCCCCCCCCCATTCATTGGGTTTTCATTGGGAGAGATCATCAAGGACATTTTATTGTATCATACTTTGTTTACTAACCAAAATACCAAAAATCCGTTAGTGTAGCTTCATTTCTTTTGCAGGTAGTGTGTGAGTTCACCTGTGCCTCATGAAGTTCATATCTAGGGTTTGAGACCCTCAATGAAAGAGGTCAATCAAGGAAAAAAGGTTCACTATTGTTCTAAGCATTATATATGGATCCCCATGTTCATTATTTTTTATTTTTATCAAGAATTCATCAAGATATTGAAGCTTGTTTGCCTTGGAAGCCCTAATTCATCTGGGTATCTTGTGTGACTTCCTCAGTAAGTTTCTTCAACCATTGATCAGAGATTTCAAAGGATACTCCATGATACATCATATTATGCATATATTATCCTCCATGAGCCCTAAAGAGCAAGATAACTTCAAGTTTGCAAGTTGGTTCAAGGAGGTTGACCAGAGAAAGTCAACTGGTTAAAACTAGGGTACCCTAGACCTTATCTCCTAAACTTTTTGTCATATGTAAATGATTACAAGAGAAAAGTTACTCTTTATGACATTCTAAACAACTTTCGTGTTGACATAAATAGCTATGTTTTCTTGGAAAGTCATTTTTTATGGTGAAAGATTATAGGTCATTTTGTCTGTGCCCTAGATAGAAGGTCAACTTCCAAGAACCATAACTTGCTCAATGTTTGTGATATGTAGGCCATCCAAGTTTCATGATCAAATTCAATATGTCTTATCCAAATTTTATTCTTTGAGAAATGTCAAATTCAACTTGCAAGGGCATGTACCAAGAGGAAATATTATTGGTCATTTTGGGCCATCATCATTGAACAAGCAACTTTCCTCAACTTCTAAAATCCATAACTCCCTCATGAAAGATTCAAATGGTGTCAAATTTGTGATCAAATTGAATAGGATTGAAAGATATACAACTTTGATGAAGGAATCATTTTCATTTGAAGCGCATAGCAAAAGTTATTCAATATGGAAAAAGTGGTCATTTGACTTTTAACTTAGAAAATTTTCAACTATGTTTGATTTCTACAACTTCCACCTCAAAATTCATCATGATCTAAGCTACAAATGGAAAAATTTTCAACATTAAAGTTGTTCCCCTTCATGTTACTTTTCAAAAGAGTCCAAGATCATGGAATTTGGAGCATTTTTCAAGGACTTACGGATGGTTGCATTGCATGGCCCTATTTGGAAGATTCTCATGACCAATTTTAATTCCACATTGCATGGTCTCATGTTAAGGCTTCAGGATCACTCATGCATGATTTTGTACCTATTCTAATCATTCTTTGGGTCTATCACACCCCCATGAAAGCATGCACGTCATGTTGCTATTTTTGGACAAATTTGAATTGGTGTGTGATCGGTAAAATAGCAAGTGTACTATTTGCACCAATGTAGTAATAAAATGGGAGTTATCCCGAGTATCGATCTCGAGGACTGCGTAGTAAGTATAAATATTTACCATAATTCCATTGAACAAAAGATCATAGGGGTTTGATGATTGTTTTCAAAATAATAAGAATGAGAAAGAAATTATATAAAGTGTATAAAAAGCTGTTAAACGATATGAGAGAGCATGCTAAGGCAAGATGTGTGAATTGCTTTGTACTACACTTCTTCCATATTATATAACATCTACGTTGTAATTATTCAAAACTGATTCTCAAGAGTTATTTTCTCTAATCCCTTAGCCGAAAACCATTAACAGTCAATTACAATCCTAATTCCTTAAGTATTCAAAATGACGTTACAAAATATGCAGCTGATCAAGAATTAATGACTACTACGGTTTGATCCTTATTCCTAAGTGATTAAACCGAAGTATTATTACACAACAAGCGATAAGGCGGTTTGTCCGACCTAAACCTTAACTAGAGATCAAATTCCATTTGCCCGATAAAATAAGGCATTAAGAACGTTGTATAATAATTTGAATTAAGAAAACATCGATGATCATAAAAACATAGAAAAAGTGTTCATACAGTAGTGTAGCGGGGTATTCGTTATCATTAGAGATATTGACTAAATCCAAGGTAAATCATACAAGTCGAGTCGCCACCGCACTTCTATTTATCCAAGGGAATGGTTAGAAAGCGGACAAAAACCTAAAAGTTTTAACAAAAACTAGTAAAAGAAATAGAGATCTGGGTAAGGGGGTTGGTTATGCAATGGGAAGGTGTTAGGCACCCAAAACATCCTAGGTACTCCTAGGGAGCCCTTTTCATACTTGTTGTAAGGTTGGTATTTTGTGAAAAACTTTATTTGTGCAAACATGATTGAAGGGATGAGAAAAGAATATACAAGTTTATTTACATTTTGTGTTTGGATGGATAAACCCATTGCCTACGTACCATCTTAAAAAAAGATTAGGATCAAAACCTCGTAGTTCGGGGTAAAAATCTCAAAATGAGTTGGTGAATTGATTGGTCCAAAAGCCTTAAGGTCTTTTGTTATCCAAGGGAGAAAACTCAACCTAAAACCACAAATCCACCATGTGAGGATAGCTTCAACATGCTAGTGAGGGGTTAACCCTATAATAAGCATGGAAGACTCATTGTCCATCACTAAGGATAAAGGTGAGTATTACATCTACCACAAAGATAACTCAAACCTAATAGCTAAAGGTTATGAAAAAAGTTTGATTAAGAAAATGGCTATTAAAACCACAAAAGTATTTGAATGGGTTATATTTATCAATTAGAAGTATATACAAAAATGGTCAAAGTTTACTTAAAGGTTCAATTCAACAAGTGTTATGAAAAGAAAGTTTGAAAATTAAAAGCATAAGGCTTAGGTTTCTAATGTTGAAAACAAAAGTCAAATGTTTGCACAAAGAGGGTTTGGCTTGGGTTAGAGTGGAGAGAAGAAGAAGAATGACTAAGTCCTAAGCAAAACAAAAAGGGTAAAGGGAAAGAAATGAACCACACTAGGAGTTCCTCTCTTGAGATCATATTGATGATCCAAGTAGCTCCCATCCTTTGGAATAAAGCAATCATAAGCAAATATTTCAAGCAATCAAGCACACAGATCATGCTTCTAGGAATCCTCTAATGGCTTTTATATCTCTTACTGTGGATGCTCATGGTAATGGTTCCTCAAAGTGACTCAAGGTTGGAATCCCCTAGCACAAGAAAACACACATCAAAAAGTTCTATAAACAATCAAGGAATGGACAAAAGGGAGTTTAGAATATGGTCCTTTCAATTTATCTTAAAAAGCTTTAAGCATTCTAAAGGCAGGAGGCCTAGTTGCTCTTTGACATTTAAGCACTCTAAAGGCATGAGGCCTAGTTGCTCTTCACATTCCATTTGCTTGGGTATGGGTCCTAAATTCTAAGTCCTTATTGTCCAATTCTTGGCATTTGGTTCACAATCAAACAGACAAACAAAAGCACAAAAGTTTATACACAATTATGTACCCAAGTGGGCAAAAGGCAAATGGCATTAACATAAACATGTGCTCCAATGAGCAAAGGAAAAAAGCAAATGAATAATATGTGCAAGAATTGTAAATTGCATAAAAGTAAAGTGTATAAAGTAAAAGTTAATTGTTAGTGGTTAATGGTTAGTATGCCATAAGGAAAAATTTAGCGCTATGTTAAGCAATCGTAATTGGACTTATGTAGAAGTCACAACTATCTGAGGCCGGTCAATAATAATGTAGGCAACAAACACAAGTTAGGAGTCTTGATTAGTGAACCAAGTCCCAACAACTTGCCATGCCAAAAAAGAAAATGAGAATTGATCTTGTATTGGTTTAAGCCTTTTGCATGATTTAGGAAACAACCTATCCTTAATGCAAAGCCACTCACTTGATCAATTGATCAAGATGAATTAGATTTGGATAAAGGAAGATTAAATCTCCCTAATCAATACTAACTTATCAACCTTCAACTCATTGATCAAAAAGGAAAAAAGAAGAAGAAGAAGGAGATGAATAAGAGAAATGAAATGGCAAAATTAAAGTGCATTAAATGAAATAACATGTACCAATCCTCATTTGTTGACTAATGACATTGAAAGTCAAAGTCAAACAATCAAAAACAGAAGTGAGATGAAGATTGGAAGTCAAGAAATGAACAAACTATTTTTGGCATTTTTTAATATTTAAAATAAACTTGAATTAAAAATAAATGGAAAGGTCAAACTTCAAAATTACTTCAAATCAACCTTGGAAGGTCCAAGTAATTTATCCCAAGCTCAACAAGGTCAAACAAAGTTTGACAAAAATTTTCAGCATTTTTAAAAGTCAGAAACTATTTTTAATCAATTAAAAATGAATAAAAATAACCTAATTGAATTAAAATCTCAAATAAATCTCAAATCAATTTGAAAATTGATGAGAATATTTTTCATAGATCTATCATCATTCAAATAGGTTAGGAAAATATTTTTGCATTTTTTGAATATCAAAAACTAATTAAAATGAATTAAAAATAACCAGAAAAGAGAAAATTCATAAAAAATATCAAATGATGAAATACAAAATATTAAAAATCAAAAATAGAAACTAGAATTTATTTGGGAAATAATGCAATTGGTCCCATAATTTTTGGATAAAAAATGAGAGAGATATTAATTTTTGAAAATAATTGGAATTAAAGAAATTAAAACCAGAAAATAAAAATGCAAAAAAACATGGAGCGTTAGATCTGAGCTCATTAATTGAGCTGGCAGATCACACGCTCCAGAGATGCGCGCCTACCATGGTCTCTAGTCAACTGAAGCGCAGGATGCCTTTAAAAAGGTCATAACATTGGACGCACGAGATCTAATCTGGAAACACCATCACACGGTCCAGATTAAATCTGGCAATGAAGCAGCCACCGGAACCACCGTCTTCTCCGGTGAGCATGCAGTTTCCGGCCAGATGTACAGAGATTCAAACCTTAAACAAATCATGCGATCTATACATCATTAGAAAGCTGAGATGATGTACATCATCCCTGTACCATCCATTTTCATTCTAGATCTCTAGGATTTGAGAAATCAGAAGTTGAAAAATCTGGTGTTCATCATGAACTCAATGAATTTCAAAAATTAAGAGCATAAACATGGTGCCTCTATTGAGATGACTTCAACCAACACTAGATCTAAGCAAATAGGTCAATGGATGAGGAGATTCGAAGGAAATACCAGTTGAAGGATAAACTTGAATTCTGGTAACTTGAGCTCGAAACCTTGCTTGCTTTGCCAAAACAGAAGTTCAATGAGATGTATGATGAAGGTTTAGAAGCATTAGATCTAAGAATTCAACCAGATGAAGCTGAATTTTAGATCTGAAAATTTTAAGAGAAATGGAAATTGCTTCTTTAGTGATGGTTAGGGAAAGATTTCTGCAGCATTTCAGGTTGAATCAGGCGTGTGAAATGAGTGGAATGGAATCTCTATTTATAGAGGAAGTGGCAAGGAGAGTGTGAGCAATCCGCGTGCGTGGCATGTGAAGCTTCATTGCATGGGCTTGCATGATCATGCACAAGGCCCAAAAACAATGCCAAATGAGTTCTGAGCACCAGCCAGATGGAATTGGACGTGTGACTTGCAAGGCAATTGCTTATGCACCAAGATTTCAAGTGAATTCTTCATTTGTATCTAAACATTCATCTCTTCGAAAGTCCCAATGGAAAAATCCAAACATGATCATGTGAGTAATGGTTGGAAAGGTATTGATGTAAGGAACAATTGTTATGTTGGGAAAAAATCCATTTGGAATGTGGAAATTTATGAAATTTGAGTTTAAAGTGTGATGTGCAAAACATGTCAATGCAAGGTTTCTTAAATTGGCCAATTTTCAATCCCCTCTGTTATGATGATGCAAGCTTAAAATGGAAAAACCTCCAACATCAAAGTTGTATATCTTTTCAAGACAATCAAAATGGACTTAAAGTTTGCATCATTTGGATTTCTGATGAAGAAGTTATGGGCACTTGAAGTTGGACTTTTTTGCCTTTTAATGCATTTGGTCAAAAAGGACCTATAATGTCTTGCATTATCACATGTATTTCCTTTGAGATTTTGAAATTTTGTTCAACATAACATTTGAATTAGACATCTTAGGCATTCCAATGCATTTGATCCTACCTAAAAATCATAAAAAATGAATGAGTTATGTTCTTGGGAAGTTGACCAAAAATTAGGGTTTCAGTCAAAATGACCTATAATGTATTGGAATGGAAGATCGTCTTCCAAGCTTCAAATCAATTTTTGATGAACATGAAAGTTGTTCATATTGTCCTTAAGAACAATTTTGCTTTTAGAACCATCCCCATTTGACTAACACATCAAAAGTTAGGTCTCAGTGCATTTCGAAATAGTCAGATGAATTGACTGATCAACTTCTCAAGTCTACAACCCATATCTTGATGAATTGATGATTGAGGTCACTCAAATAAGTTCAAATATGCATGAAATGATGAATTAAAGATCTTCCCTTGATTGTATTTGGCCATGGGCTGAGGTTGCTTCATGAGCAAGGCATTGTGGTGCACAGATGAATTAGGGTTTTTCTGGGGAATAAACCTCAAATCCTTTGACTTGCTTTGATCAAAAATGATGAATTGAGATACTAGGGAGGCATATTTGATGTATGAGAGCTTTGGGAACCATTACCATGCTTGCTTTCATCTTCTTTTGGCCCTGTCATTGCATTAAGGTCCTCCTAGAAGCTTTGAACCTTGTGATTGCTCAAGCTACAAACAAAAGATGTTAGTGACATATTTTTGTGCCTTTGGTTAATAAACAAAAATGAGAAAAGCAATGATATACAATTCAAGCATGCTTGGTGATCTCAAACCAACTCACAAAAGGTTCCCACCCTAGGGTAAGGAGCCAAGATGCTTATGATCCTTGAGGCTATGCAAATGCAATGTTATGATGTCATGAGGGATCTTAGGGACAAAATTGGGGTCTTACAGATGCCCCTATTTAAGGTCATTCTAGCCGGAGAAGTGAAGGTTAAAATCTTCGTCTCGACGAGGTAGAATGGGCTTAAATAATAACAAAGAGACGAATTTTGGTCCCTAAGAGACCTCATGATGCAAATGTATGTATGCGAAAGGGTAACATTCTGTGGAGATATGTGTCCACAAAGAAGAAAAGAAATTAGGAGACACGGACAATCCATATGAGTAATTCACTCCATGGGACAGAGACTCTGGGACTCTCATGGGGATAGAAAAGGGATAAAAACGCGTGATCAGGTCACGACTTAAAACTTAAGGAGCAGAATTCCAAAAGGAATAAATCCATTGGAAAGACCCGAGCTGACTCAAAGGCGCATGTATTGGGGAATATGCCAATACAGCAGGAATTATCCATAACGGATACTTCGGATAAAAATCCGGACTCCAGATGGAGACAATCCACTAAGGGACTGCGCTGGGGAAAACCCAAACAAAACTCCTCTGGGGAAGTAGCAGGATGAGGTATTACCGATTACTGGGTAATAAGCTCAAAGAGACATGTGATTTGAACACCAGTATAAGGGCGAGAGATACAACATGCTCGGGAATAAATGAATATCTAAGACCGGTATAAGGGTGAGAGATACCAAAACTTCAAAACATCTAAGGAAGACCTAAAAGGTATAATTCGACTCAGGGATTCTGACTCCACCGGGGATAAAAAGTCATAATAGGGAGCAGAAAGGAAGGAACACTAGGGATACCGGTTACTGGGCATATAATTGGTGACCAACCAAGGCGTGAATTGGGGAATATTTCCAAGACACTCATCATCCAAGAGAGGGCTAAAAGCAAACTCAGTTATAGGATGGATATTCGATTCCGCAAAGGGGATACGAATCTTACTCGACTGGGGAAGAACAAAAGACTTCGACCAAAGAGCGCATGAGATACATTATCTATTACCGTCAGAATGTAGATAATATACTCGCATGGAAGATTATCCACAACCGGTTACTGGGTTAATAAAGGATACATCGACCGAAAAGAAAAGGCATCGGGATACCAAAACTAGGTATATAATGATGACCAATTCACGAGAGAAACAATTATTTACCAACAACAACAGGGTAAGCGAGAGATGACTTGCTGGGGATAAATTGCATAATTAGGGCAATTATCCAGGCAAATGAGGGTATATCATCACCGAATATTGGATGAAGATAACCGTCAAGGAAGGGATTACACCTACCGGATACTGGGTAGGAAACCACGGGAAAAGTAACCGTCATTGATTATGATGAACAAAAAGGTTAACTCTGTAGGAGGAAGAAAAAGATAGAGTTTACAACTACCAGTATAAGAGGGTAGAAAACCACAGACTCCGCTGGGGATAATAATTACTAATTATTGAGCAATTATTCATTTACCACGGGGAAACAGGAAAAGAGTATCAAGAGACCGATCTAAGATCAAACCAGATAGGCACACCAAATCAAGACTTGCCCCAGTGAGGATATAACTCAATGGGGAAAACCATCCCAATACATGTGTTGGGAAGGAACAAAACAATCAACATCCACGAGGATATATCTCGGTGGGGAATATGGAAGAAAGGATAGATGCTTTCTGCCTATGGGGCTGACTCTATATGGAGAGATCAGGCACACGCGCCTGCTTGGGGAAATACATCGCCAAAGAGCAGAAGATAACAAACAACGATATATGGCAAAAAAATGCAACATGAATATCTGAATGTTATAATTATGCATGTATATGCGTGGTTTATGTATGATGAATGCTGACAAACATACATATCTAACACAAACAGGTCCAGGAATCAATCACCCGGTACTACATCTCAAGAGAGAAAGCCAAGTCCACTAAGGACAACTGTTACTGAAAATTTCTGCAGAGGGATGAACTTCATTCATTCCAGCTGGGGATGGGAATTATCACATATAAAGTCCACCACACCAACAACTCTACTGGGGAATTTGTCCGAGGAGATAAAGGAATTCTGGGGACCAATCACCAAATACCGAACCTTCCAAAGAGAACACATCTGTTGAGGAAGGAAAGGTCATTACCCTGCTGAAGGGAAGAGAGGTGAATCTCAACAAGCACTCCACTCGGTAGGACGAATCATAAAAGGTTCCAGAGGAAGAGGATGCAGTCATGCCAGGCATGTGAACAAATGTCTTACCCTATTGGAGATCATACCATTCTTGGGAGAGCACTGAGGATCTCCTAAGCATCCTTTCGTCATTGTGAATGTTCACTTTGTTTACAAACAAGTTATGAAAAATTAGATTGTTTAAAACAATGATATTTTCTCGATCAAAACATGCAAAACATTTGTTGAATAGAAACAAATAAGAGTGCAAATAATTGGATAAAAGGCTCAAATTTATTTGATAGAATGGTAGTCTGCAAACGGCAAGACTCCATAGATCTTTACAAATTTGAAATCGGTGATATATATTGGAAGAGGGCTACATTGAACATAATGACCATTTCTCTACCAATTCTGAATCCGATGTATTTGAAGCTTTGGTTGATGATGAATGAGCAAGAATCTCTGACAGATGACAGTCGTAGAACAAAGTCTTGTCAAGATGCAGTTACTTGCCAAATCCCTAATTTTTTGCCTAGATTGCCCCAGGATGGGGTGCTCAATCTAGAGGGATACATCTTTTTTTATTTTTTATGTCTCTAACTTTTGCCTGGATCGCCCTTTCGGGTTTTCAATCCACCGAGACGCTCATTTTTGCCTAAGCCGCCCTTTCGGGTTTTCAACTTAGCGAGCTATTCTGTTTTTATTTTTAGGCGAAGTATTTCTTGACTGCATCTGAATTCACAGGACGAGTGAAATCCTCCCCATCCATAGTTATAAGTATCAAAGCACCGCCTGAAAAGGCTCTCTTAACAACATATGGACCTTCAAAGTTTGGAGTCCATTTGCCCCTGGAATCGGGCGCGAAAGACAAGACTTTCTTGAGCACAAGGTCACCTTCTCAGAACACACGAGGCTTGACCTTCTTATCAAAAGCTTTCTTCATTCTCTGTTGATATAACTGACCATGGCACATGACAGTCAATCTCTTCTCTTCAATCAGATTCAGCTGGTCATAACGACTCTGAACCCATTCAGCATCAGTCAACTTGGCTTCCATCAAGACTCTCATTGATGGGATCTCCACCTCTACTGGGAGTACAACCTCCATTCCATAAACAAGAGAGAAAGGGGTTGCCCCTGTTGAAGTGCGGATAGATGTACGATATCCATGCAAAGCAAATGGCAGCATCTCATGCCAATCTTTGTACGTAACAACCATCTTCTGGACAATCTTCTTGATATTCTTGTTAGCAGCTTCAACAGCCCCATTCATCTTGGGTCTGTAAGGAGAAGAATTATGATGTGCTATCTTGAACTCACTACACAGCTCTTTCATCATCTTGTTATTCAAGTTAGATCCATTATCAGTAATGATCTTATCTGGCACACCATAGCGGCATATGAGTTGATTCTTGATAAACTTCACGACCACCTGCTTGGTCACATTTGCATATGACGTCGCTTTAACCCATTTGGTGAAGTAATCAATTGCTACGAGAATAAATTTGTGTCCATTGGACGCTTTCGGCTCTATCATGCCAATCATGTCAATTCCCCACATGGAGAAAGGCCATGGTGATGAAATCACATTCAGAAGTGTCGGGGGAATATGAATCTTATCCGCATAAATCTGACACTTATGGCATTTCTTCACATACTTGCAGCAGTCAGACTCCATTGTCAGCCAATAGTAGTCTGCTCTCAACATCTTTCTATCCATGGCATGTATGTTGGAATGGGTACCAAATGAGCCTTCATGAACCTCAGTCATTAACAGGTCTGCTTCGTGTCTATCCACGCATCTGAGCAAAACCATGTCAAAATTTCTCTTGTAAAGTACATCACCATTGAGGTAGAAACTGCCTAACAATCTCCTCAAAGTCTTCCTATCTTTCACATATGCCCCAGGCGGGTAAATCTGGCTCTGAAGGAAACGCTTGATATCATAATACCATGGCTTATCATCTGTTACTTCTTCAACCACAAACATATGAGCTGGTCTATCCAAGCGCATCACAGTGATATTGGGAACTTCATTCCACAGTTTAACCACAATCATTGAAGCAAGTGTAGCAAGAGCATCTGCCATCCGATTCTCATCTCGAGGAATATGATGGAAGTCAACCTTAATAAAGAACGTTGAAATCCTTCTTGCATAATCTCTGTATGGAATGAGACCGGGCTGATTCGTTTCCCATTCACCCTTAATCTGATTAACAACGAGGGCCGAATCACCATAAACATCAAGATGCTTGATCCTAAGATCAATGCATTCCTCCAATCCCATAGTACATGCCTCATACTCAGCCATATTATTCGTGCATTTGAAAGTTAGTCTTGCTGTAAAAGGAATATGTGTGCCCTGAGGAGTAATGATTACTTCCCCAATACCATTTCCATATTGATTTACAGCGCCATCAAATACCATACTCCATCTGGAACCAGGCTCTGGCCCCTCATCGAGTGTAGGTTCATCGCGATCTTTCATTTTCAAATACAGAATCTCCTCATCTGGGAAGTCATACTGAACTGACTGATAGTCCTCAATTGGTTGATGTGCCAAGTGGTCAGCCAAAATACTACCTTTAATAGCTTTCTGAGCTCGATACTTAATATTATACTCAGACAACAACATCTGCCAACGGGCAATCCTCCTAGTTAAATCAGGCTTCTCAAATATATACTTGATCGGATCTATTCTGGATATCAACCAAGTCGTATGATTCAACATATACTGGCGTAAGCGCTTAGCATCCCAAGCCAAAGCACAACATGTTTTCTCAAGCATTGAGTATCGAGACTCACAATCAGTGAACTTCTTGCTTAAGTAGTAAATAGCGTACTCTTTCTTCCCTGATTCGTCCTGCTGACCAAGGACACAACCCATTGAATCTTCAAGAACAGTCAGATACATAATCAAAGGTCTCCCTTCCACTGGTGGAGACAGAATCGGAGGCTCAGACAGATACTCTTTGATACTGTCAAAGGCTTTCTGGCAATCCTCGGTCCAATCATGAGACTGATCTTTCTGGAGGAGCTTGAATATTGGCGCACATGTGGTAGTCATGTGTGATATGAATCTGGAAATGTAATTCAAGCGGCCAAGAAAACCTCGGACTTGCTTCTCAGTTTTGGGCGCAGGCATCTCTTGTATTGCTTTGACCTTTGCGGGATCAACCTCAATACCTCTTTCACTGACGATAAAGCCCAATAACTTGCCGGAACAGACTCCAAATGTACACTTGTTGGGATTCAGACGAAGCTTATACTTCCTCAAACGCTGAAAAAGCTTCAACAGGTGCTCTACATGTTCAACTTTCGTTCTTGACTTAGAAATCATATCATCAACATATACCTCAATCTCCTTATGCATCATATCATGGAACAAGGTAGTCATAGCTCGTTGATACGTGGCTCCGGCGTTCTTCAAACCGAAGGGCATCACTCGATAACAGAATGTTCCCCAAGGTGTGATGAATGTTGTCTTCTCCATATCCTCGGGTGCCATTTTAATCTGATTATATCCGGAAAATCCGTCCATAAATGAGAAGACTTTGAATTTAGCTGTATTGTCTACTAACATATCAATGTGTGGTAGAGGGAAATCATCTTTCGGACTAGCTTTATTCAAGTCTCTATAATCCACACACATCCGGACTTTTCCATCTTTCTTGGGCACAGGCACAATATTGGCCACCCATTGAGGATATGTAGAAGTCACCAGAAACCCCGCATCAATTTGCTTCTGAACTTCCTCTTTGATCTTCACTGCCATATCAGGATGGGTTCTTCTGAGCTTCTGCTTCACAGGCACGCACTCAGGCTTTAAGGGTAGGAAATGTTGCACAATATCAGTATCTAGACCAGGCATGTCTTCATATGACCAGGCGAAGACATCAACATATTCTCGTAGCAACTCAATCAACCCGTTCTTAACAGATTCCTCCAAGAGTGCTCCAATCTTTACCTCTCGCATACAAACTTCAGACCCCAAGTTGACTGTTTCCAGATTCTCAAGATGCGGCTGGATGATCTTCTCTTCATGCTCAAGTAGACGGGTAATCTCATCAGGAATCTCTTCAACATCATCTTCCTCTGCCTCAAATACAGGGAATTCAAAATTGGGAGATGGCGTTGGGTCATTATGTTCAATGGGTCTAGAAATCAACCTGCATAATGATTTTGGATATGAAAAGCTTTAGAATTCAAACAAGGCAAATCGTTATGCAGATGAAAAGATTGCTTTTATTCTATTTTTTAGGGTTTTATGTGATCACCAATTTCATGCAAAAAGCAAAAAGGGAAAATAATTGGAAAAACAAACATTTAACATGAATTGAATGAAAATATCATTGTATTTATGCGCCAACAATGTCATCACTCCTCCTTTTGGCATGGGAGAAGGGTTTTTAAACAAAGTGATCATTACTTTGACTTGTGAATAACTGTAGGAATATCCACAGCGACCCAATTGTTGCAGATTCCTCCAGGGATGATGAAATTGCCTGAATCCTCTGCATCCTCTTCCAAGACAGCAGCAATTTCTTCGTCTAGACCAGTGTGGATGAAACCTCCACTCTTGAATAATCCTTGCGCGTTGAAAACCCCAGAGGAAAATCCTATGCCAGCCCGGGACTTGTTGTCTTCTAGCTCAATCATTTTTCCTAAACCAGCAGTTGCACCACGTTCAATGGCCAACTTTGCATCTTTGTAGGAAGCAAATTGAGGAGCTCTCTTCTCAATAGGCTCAGCTATATATAAAGTTGGAAAGGAGTTCCAACTTCATCCTCAGCATCTATATATGAGAAGGAAGACAAGTGGCTAACCAGGAGAGCCCTTTCTCCCCCTACCACCACCAGTTTCTTATTCTTTACAAATTTCAGTTTCTGGTGTAGGGTGGATGTCACGGCGCCGGCCTCGTGAATCCATGGTCTGCCTAAGAGACAACTATACGATGGGTGAATATCCATAACCTAGAAGGTAATCTGGAAATCTGTCGCATCCGCGAAAAACAACCGGCGAGCTGAAACAAAACAACACAGAGCCGCCACCGTGCGTTATTTATCCCAAAAGAGGGAAAGGAAACGCTTGAAGTAAACCTGGGAAAAGCATGGTCTCGCGACCAAAGAGAATGGGATCGGGAGTCAGTTACGCAAGGGGAAGGTATTAGCACCCCTCACGTCCGTCGTACTCGACGGGATCCACGCTCTAAAAGAAAGAACAGTTTGCTAAAACAAACATCACACACACACACACACACACACTGAAGACAACACGGGTGGAGGAAGAGGGGAGAGGGCTCGCTAGGATATCGCATCCTATGCCTACGTATCTCGTCTGGAACGAGAATCAGAGCTGCCGTAGTTCGGCTCACGCATGCCGAAACAAACACACGCACAAAAAGGCAAACATGGAACCCGAACGCCAATCGCTGGACTTACATCCGCTTCCGAACCAAACAAACCCACACTGGAAACCAGATGCCACTTGATGGACTTATACCGGACTCCAAGCACACAACAAGAGGATACGGAATGCCAATTGCTGGGCTTACATCCGTCTCCTACACACACAAGAACAAACAAGCAACAAGCTACTAAGGAGTCGGGAACTCGAGCCTAGCAACTGTCAAGCAAACACACACAAAAAGGAAAAAAGTGCCTGGAGAGACCTCGCACGGTCTCCTGCCTACGTACCTCATCTGGTATGAGGATCAGGGCGATGTAGTTCCCCTGAACGGGAAAGAAATTCTAACCAGATACAAAGGGAGACACACTACTAGGGAGCTGTACTCGAGCCTAGATGTTATCATGCATCATTGCCCTATGTTATGGTTTCTATCCTAACTTGCACAGGCAGCAAGCTAATCCTAAACAGGCAAAGCAATCAAAGCAAACAATCACAAATAGCACACACTATATCCAAACAGAGGTGGCTCAAACAAGGGTTAGACTGCCAAAGCAAGTCAACTGTATCAGGGTGATGTTAGCTCTTAACCCTGACATTGAGAGTCAGGGTGAAGCCAGATGAAGTGGAAGTGAGGGGTGTGCCTCACAGCTCTTATCCCTGGCCAGGGAGAGCTTCAGACAAAGAAGTGTGGGTCCAGAAAGTGGGAACCCTTCTACACTTATGACACTGACTCAACTGTACAACTGTACATGGATCTTGGGTTAGGATCCACAAGGCATCAACATGTAATGTGAGCCAAGGGACGACTCAACAGATTAGCAGAAGGTAGATTACACACCTCTTGTGTCTGCCAATTGCCTTAACAAAGGTCTTTTCCTGCTTGGGGACAAAAATAAACAAGCACAAACATTGCCTCTTAAGGAGGACTTCAGACAGGTGCCTGGCCAAGTAACAGGCCAGGTCTTCCAGACTACATGGAGAAAATAAATTCTACCTCAATTGGTTAGCACAACCAAGCAACAGCACAAAGCGAGTTCACAAGGAACTATAACAACTAAGGTACCTGAAATCAATCTAACATAATCAGTATACCAGACAAGCAAAAGTCAAACAGAAAATTACAAGTCCACAGCACAAACAGATAACAAGCATCAATGCACAAAGGTGCAAGCCACAAGGCCTAAGCATAAGTCTCAATGCCTACAAAACAAACTCAAGTTAGCCATAAACAAGCAATAAACCAATCCCAATTGAGTGCACATCATCAAGTATAAGCAATTGTGCTCTTGGACCTGAAACAAAGCTCAAATGTGAGAACACAAACCCCTAGTACAAGACTAGGGTCAAAATAGGACCAATAAGTCAAAACAGAACATGAAACTTATCAAAAATCAAGATCAATAAAATAAGAATCAAATCCAGTTGGTCTCATGTTCAAATCATTCATCAATTTCATTTCATGAAAGAAATAGTACAAAGCATGTCATTTAGAACCTCAAAGGACCAAACAGAAAGATCCAATCCAAACTCAATCCAAAACAATTCAATAAATCCCCAAAACATTCACAGCTAAACAGCATTCATTACATGTCAACCACACCAAATTTCAAGCAAATTGCACAATGGGAAGCAAGTCAATTAAATTCATCAAGTTAAAGCATGCTCATACAAGTCCAAACAAGGCATTAAAACATGCATCCACTTCAATTAAGCATAAAACAGTGTAGGAACACGATAAATGCACCAAACCAAAACCATGATACACTTTAATGTGTCTATAATCACTCCACAAAATTTCAAGTCCATCCAATGCATATCCAGAATTTCACAAAACATTTAAAAACATGACTCACAAAAACTCCACATTTGGTCAAACAGAAAGGAAATTCTCAATCAAATTGGAAACACATCCAAAAATTCCAGAAAACTTCACATGTGAACCTAACATCCAGAAGTATCAACATGAAAAGTTTAAGCTCAATCCAAGTTCATATGGCATGGTAACAAAATTCATGAAGTCAGACAAGAAATGGTGTGACACAAATTGTCACACCTCTAATGATCATGTCATATCTTTCAATCCAGGAACTCAAAAATCACAAACTATATACCAAAATGTCCAGGAATGAGTCCAGAATATGCATGCAAAATATCAAGAATTTCTAATTAGGCATCATCATTTCATGAGCAAAATACCAATCAAGGTGCAAGCAAACACATGTTCATACAAACCCTAGGCCATTCCAAAAATTACACGTGCACAAATTTATTAAAAATAACCAAAAAAAAGTAGAGACTACAAGGATCATTCCACAAAAAATCTCACATTATTTGGACAAAAATTGGATGAGATATGAATTTTCTAATGTCATGAAAAAATAAAAATGAGTGAAATGGAGGCATGTGAATCATGTGGAGGCAAGGAAATTAATTCAATAGCCAAAATGAGAAATGGCACAGCACGGGATCGAAGGGAGGTCCCCTTTTGAATAGGCAGCGCGCGCTCAAACAGTTCCCAGCATGAATAGTACATGAAAAACGGATCAAATGCTACTTTTCCGGAAATTTTCAACATGTTCTTCACGTTCATACAGTTCATCACCAAGTTCATCACTCAAGAACAAATCTCCACCAAATTGGACAAACTTTATATCAACGGAAAGGTCTTTCAACGTACATCATGAATATCAAATTAATTTAACCTAATTCCTCATGATTTAAAAAATTCGATAGCAAACATGTTCATGCACGAAACTTCAAATCCACATATCTCTCTCATTTCTCAACCAAATTTAGTGAAACGAATTGCAGAATTTTCTACTAAGAAAGATCTATCCAAATCATCAATCAATTTCAAGAATCATTGGATTCGAAAAATCACCTTGATTTGAGCACAGTGATGAATTCGCGCGTATTAGGCTTCGAAATATGAAAACAGAACTTCTATGATGCTAGTAGAAGTGAATGGATGCAAGGCCTTGGCTCAATAACGCACGATCTTGATGAAATCTCCATTTGCCATTGTTGCACCTCACTTTAACAGTCCACAATTTGGATTGGAAATGGTGAATCCTTGCTTCAATTAGCTTCAATAATGCATATAGATGATGAATGGATGAAGAACAATGCAATGTTTATGCAAATTTTTGGAAAAAAAGTGAGAGAGAAAGATGAAGAATTTTGGTAATTTTCAGATCTAGATCTGAATTCTGTTATGATTATGGTGAAAACAGTTACAATTATCCTTTTATATGTGATGTTAATCATGATTCTAATCCTAATTAGTGCTAATGAAATGGATTAGTGAAAATGCATTTTCATGCTAAATGGCAATTTGGTCAATTCACCCACACAAGTGCAATGCAATGTAACAGTGGAATTTCTTTGTTGCAGCAAATTTCAAATGGCATTTGTGAGCTAGTGCAAAAGGAATCATGTGAAAACAATGAATATTTTACAAAAACACCTTTTTCCCTCCATTTTTCAAATTAAGTCCACTTGAAAAATGGACTTTTTTTGTGATGATTTTTCATGAAATGTAATGATGGATTATGATAGCTTATGTCAAATGAATTTTGCTCAAAGAAACTTCACTCAATTTGGCCTTGTGAATCAAAAGTTATGCCACTTTGAAATTCAACTTTTTTGGACAATGATCAATCCATAACTTGTCAACCGCACATGAGAAATTCATGTTCTTGGACTTTTTGGAAAGGTGAGAGAAAGATATACAACTTTCATGTTGAACAAAATTTCATTTGAAACATTTTTGGACACGTAATTTTGAGGAGAAAAACTTTCCATTTTTGGCAATTTTCAATTACAAGTCACTTTCTATTTTTGGAAAGTTTCCATCTGACTTTATTTTCTTCATTCTTGATGTTTGAAATGTCAAATGAAACTTGTTTAGACATGAATGAAGTGTCTCTAACCCTCTCCCATCTCCAAATCCATCATTTCAGGCACAGTTGACCGCAGTTGACTTTTCTGACTGATAGATGAATTTCAGCTTGACTGATGAACTTGAGCTTCAAACTCCTGATGAAATGGCTCAATGATGAAACCCTAGCTTCCATAAGCTCAATATAATCATAAAATGATCCCCATATCCACTGAAAACCCCATCTCCTTGCCAAGTCCTGATTGGCCAATACAACTGATTAGGGTTAACTAGAGGTCAAAACCCTAATCTCAAGGTATCTGATCAATCTCTTGGTGATGACAAGACCATGATGATGATGATGTACCATTTCAACCAAGATAAAGCTCAACCCTCCTTGAGGAACCATGAAACCCTGATTTGAATCACACATCCTCAGATGATTAATGATCAGTCCATGAAACCTTAGCTTGCATCTTAACCTCTTTATCTTCTGATCAAGACTTAGGAGGATGACTTGTTCCATGTAACCACATGATATGCAAACATGCAATGCCTAATGACCTACAAAATGATATGCAATATGCTAAGCTAGTCCCAAGAGAGGAGGGCAAATTTTGAGGTGTTACAGCTGCCCCTATTCAATCCACTGTGAACCTGTCGATATGAATAGCCTCGGCTTTCAGATGATCAGGATGAAGAGTGATTGAATACCAAGAACAGACGAACAATTTGCACTCCGATGGGAAATAATTAACAGTGCCTGTCAGAATCGGCAAAGAAACAATCTTGAAGAAAAATCCGCCTGGTACGGAGAAAGTCGGCCTGATCACCGAAATAGAAACGTCGACCTGGATACCAAAATAAATGGTAACGCAGGGATAACCATGGCCTGAACACCACATATCCGCTGGGGATTGTGATCTCTTTTTGATGCTTTTCTTGAACCCCGAAAATTTTCTCTTTTTTCGTTTTTTTTTTGAACCCCGAAATTTTCCTTTCGCGCAAATGATCTCGGATCACTGCATTTGAACCCCGACATCTTGTTTGTCAAAATAATGAACCCCATTCTCCATTTGAACCCCATTCGCCTGACAATAACTTGCGATCGCCATTGTGAACCCCGTTCTCCAGAAAATTCCGCAACATTTCCCTCTCTCCATTTGAACCCCGCTCTCCAGAAAATGCCTCAACATTTCCCTTTCTCCATTTGAACCCCGCTCTCCAGAAAATGCCTCAACATTTCCCTTTCTCCATTTGAACCCCGCTCTCCAGAAAATGCCTCAACATTTCCCTTTCTCCATTTGAACCCCGCTCTCTAGAAAATGCCTCAACATTTGTCTTTCTCCATTTGAACCCCGCTCTCCAGAAAATGCCTCAACATTTCCCTTTCTCCATTTGAACCCCGTTCTCCGCTTTCTTGTGATAATTCCGCTGGCAACGCCGGAAGTAACACCAAAACGCCACTCCGATGGCGACATATCAGAAGACACTCGACCAGACATTGACTGATGACCGGGAGGAAACTCGACGTTTACTGGACATCGAACAATGATGTTTACTTGACATCGAACAATGATGTTTACTTGACATCGAACAATGATGTTTACTTGACATCGAACAATGATGTTTACTTGACATCGAACAATGATGTTTACTTGACATCGAACAATGATGTTTACTTGACATCGAACAATGATGTTTACTTGACATCGAACAATGATGTTTACTGGACATCGAACAATGATGTTTACTTGACACCAAAGAAAACTCGACCAGACATTAACCAATGACTGGGAAGGAACGCGACGTTTACTGGACATCGAACAATGATGTTTACTGGACACCAAAGAAAACTCGACCAGACACTTACTGATGACTGGGAGGGAACGCGACGTTTACTGGACATCGAACAATGATGTTTACTTGACATCGAAGAAAACTCGACCAGACATTTACTGATGACTGGGAGGGAACGCGACGTTTACTGGACATCGAACAATGATGTTTACTGACACCAAAGAAAACTCGACCTTACGGGGATCGACACGACACCTACTGGTATCACAAGAATACTGAACTCCTCAGAGTAACATCTTCAAACTTCTGTCTCGCACGACATAAATCTTCCTCCAATATCGCGCTACTGGGGGGAATACCATTGACCCAACGTCACAATGCTGAACTCCTCGGAGTATCATCTTCACTGACCGGCAAAACCCATTCTTGGATGGTAACCACGGCTTGAGTCGCGCTGATCGCAATCTTCACTTCCATCTCTGTCCGACGGAAAAGTTTCCTCCAGTATCGCACTACTGGGGAACATCGACGTCATGATGTTAAACACCTCAGAGTAACATCTTCCAACTTCTGTCTCGCACGACAGAAATCTCCTCCAGTATCGCACTACTGGGGAATATTGCTGATAAAAAACGGCGCCAAACTCCTCGGAGCAACACCTTCACCCTTAGGCAACCACTTCTTAAACGATGACCACGGCTTGAGACTAGCTTATGCTTGCAATATGATGCATGATTGATTTTTCTGTGTAATGCTCCATAATTATGGAAATGCTACGCGATTCATTATGCAATATGCTATGCCTATCTACATGATGAATGCATAAAAAGGTATCCCCCTCAAGGGACTCTTCTGGGGAGCTCGAGACACTCTGCTGAGGAACTCGTCAACACTCCGATCTCCACCCTGATGGGGAATAACACTGCTGCTGGGAAAAGGCAACCCTTGCTGGGGAAACCCTCCTTTGCACCCGACCCGCTTGGGGGATTGCTGGGGAAGAAATCACCAACGCATTCTGTGGGGATACAACAGTCTTCGACTTGCTGGGGATGCAACAATCCCGACTCTACTTGGGAAACCCTCACAGATACCTCCGCTGGGAAAGAGCAACCTCCAGACCTGGCGAATGGGGAAGTATTGATCTGAAACCTGCTGGGGATAACCATCCTGACCCTGCTAGGGAATCCACAGACCTTGAATCTGCTGGGGAATTAATCATCACGACTCTGCTTGGAGAGATAAGGAAACTCTGGTTCTGAACACCCGTCGACTCGTCGAACCATGTCATCCATCATTCAAATCCATTGTCAGCTTTCCAATTTTGAGAACTCCCAGACTCGTCTGGACCTTTTCTGCTCCATCATCTTGTATTCCCGACCGCTCCGCACTCGACAGAGAGCGAACTCCTGGGATTTATACAGACTTTTCAACTTTCAGACTTTGAAGAGTCTTCTTGATTAATTCTCAAGGATCGTCGTACGTCTCGTCGTCTTTTCCACCATTCTTCTATTCAAACGTCCCTGATTGGACTCCGTGGGGATTGTTTTGTCAAAAGCTTCCACATCACAACCTGCAAGTGAGTGAAGAAATCTAACAGTACCTGCAAAAGAGATCGTTAGATAAAACCATGCCCCAGGCGTGTCAAGATTTCAACACTTGGGTCGCTCAACCTTCCGAATAAGATTCCAAGCTTCAATCTTATAAGCATGCATTGGAAGAGACCTGCATGTCTTAAAATGCAAAATTCTTTATCACAAACAACTGGATGTTTTTGCAATCAAAGCGGCTATGAAAAACAAAAAACAAAATTAATTGACTGAATATGCATTTTATTGATTGAAAAAGTGTGGCTCAAATTGAGCAATACAAAGGATGCAATTCCTGAAAAGAGGTAATTACGCACAAAAGGAAAAATCTATCCTAATGGCAATGTGAAACCCGTGATCTCATCGAGTTCCAACTCGGTTACACCCCATATGTCCTCAGACTCTCCGTGCTTTCTGCCTTCTGAACAAGACGATTCTGATTGATCCCTACCGGGTATTATCCATGATGCCTTAACCAAAGCGCAAACGATCATGCCAGACGCAGTTGTTCGTTTCAATCCCTCTTTTTCCTGGACCGCCCTTTCGGGTTTTCAGTCCACCGGGATACCCTTTTTTGCCCAAGTCGCCTTTTCAGGTCTTCGACTTGCCGGGTGTACATTTTTTTCTTTTATCCCTAATTTTTGCCCGAACCTTTCTTTCTGTTTTTGGTTCGCCGGGATGCCCATTTTTGCCTGGACTATTTTATTCTTTTCGTCCAGCGGGTCTCTTTATACGAAGTATTTTTTAACTACGTCTGCATTCACAGGGGATGGAAAATCTTCACCATCCATGGTCGTTAACAACAAGGCTCCGCCAGAGAAGACCTTCTTGACCATGCTGGGGATTCATGATTGAGTGTCCACTTGCCCCTACGATCGTTGAGAGGAGGAAGGATCCTTTTCAGCACCATATCACCTACGTGATACACGCGAGGTCGTACCTTTCGATCAAAAGCACGCTTCATCCATTGCTGATACAACTGCCCATGACAGATGGCCGCCAACCTCTTTTCCTCAATCAAGCTTAACTCTTCGTACCGGGTCCTTACCCATTCCGCCTCTTGCAACTTCACGTCCATCAGGACTCTCAGAGAGGGAATTTGAACCTCGACCGGTAGTACGGCTTCCATTCCATACACAAGCGAGCCAGGTGTTGCCCTAGTAGGCGCACCGAGGTTCGATACCCAGGCAATGCAAGCTTCGTATTCGGCCACCCTTGCTGGTACATCCCAATGCCATCCGGGCAACAAAAAGAATACGGGTTCTTTTTGGTGTAACCAACACGGTACTACCTCATCCCCACTAACCTTCCCCCATCAGACATCAGAATCCGTTCGGATTCGGGGTCAGGCCCCTCCTCCGGGATCGGTTACTCTCAATCTTTCGATTAGAGCACCTCGAGATGTCCTCATCAGGGAACTCAAACTTCATCGATTGATAATCCTCAATGGGTTGCGGAGCGATGTAATCAGCCAATACACCCCTTGATTGCTTTCTGAGAGTAGTCAACATTCTTTTACACTCTCACAACCCGTCCGATCACTGCTGGCTTTTCAATATTGGCTTCCCAAATACATACCTGATCGGATCCATCTTGGAATCTACAAAGTGGTATGAACCAGCATATACTGTCTCAGTCGGCGAGCAGCCTATGCCAAAGTACATCAAGTTTTCTCGAACAGTGAATGTATTGTTTCACAGTCGGTAAACTTTTTGCTAAGGTAAATTGCATGCTCTTTTCGACAAGACTCGTCATGCTGACCCACTTCACCTCGTAGACCCCTCGAGGGCTGTCAAGTACAGATTAACAGTCTCTTTCCATAGGGAGGCATCAGAATCAGAGGTTCCTGCAACTTATTCTTTTATTTTTCAATGCCCCTTGGCCATCATTATTTCACCTGACCGTTTGATCTCTTTTTTTCCCAACAGCTTGAGTATAGGTTTATACGTGGCTGTTAGAGGAGATACGAACCATGACATGTAGTTCAATCTACCTAATAGACCACGAACCTCTTTTTCTGTTCTCGGTCAGGCACTTCTTGCATTACTTTTTTTTTTATATTATTATTTTTTTTAAGCAGGATCAACCTCGATTCCTCTCTTACAATGAACCCCAACATCTTACCGGACCGCACTCTGATAGTGCACTTATCTGAATTCAACCTCAGTTTGAATTGTCTTAACCGATCGACCAACTTGGCCAGATTTGCCAGATGCCCCTCTTCTGTTTGGGGACTTTGCTATCATGTCATCAACATAGCATTTGATTCCATGATGAATCATATCATGAAACAAAGTCACTCTGATACGTGGCATCGACGTTCTGCTTCTCTAGAGGACAGTCTCCTCTCCATGGTAGCTTGTGCACAACGACATTGGTATCTGACCCTGACATATCCTGTCATGACCAGGCAAAGGTATCCACATGCCCTTTCGACAAGGCTACCATTCTTGACTCGCCTCTGAAGCGGCCCCAATTTTCACTTCCTTTCTGACCTCGACGGTATACCGGTTAACAAGCTCGACTCTCTCTTCATGCGGCTGAATCACCTTCTCCTCTTGTTTAAACAACCTGGCTAATTCCAGCAGATCACAATCTTCTTCGCCTTCTTCTTCGGTATGATAGATCGGATTGTCGAAGTCATACGAGGTGTAACCGAATTGTTATCAATGAGATCCGGAGAATTTTTTTTTTTGAAGTCGGAACGAGACAAATCAAAAAGAGGAAAATATTGCCATTTTTATTATTTTTTTAAACTGCAAAAATAAATGAAAAACAGGGAACACCGCTTTTAATTTGAAAAACATCCATTTATTTATGATGCAAAATGTTGCAAAATGAAACATGAGGTGGCCCTTACAATGAACCATTACGTGTCGGGCAACACGTATGGCTTTCATGCATATAAAATCAAAAACAGAAATTATTACTCTTCCGGATGAGTGACAGTGATGATCTTTTTAGGCCTTCCAGTTCTGGACTTCCATCCCTGGTGCGCACGGCTTTATCCAACCATCAAACTCGCAGTTACTGTCAGTCTCTTCACCTACCGCAAAGGCGTGATCCGAATCTTCAGCAATTGCACCCACCATCGCCTGACCATGTGCCGACATGGGATTGGCATTGACATTCGGAGATGGTGCAAAATTGATGGCCTTGGAATCTACCAGATCCTGGACAACATGCTTAAAAGCCCTACAACCCTCAATGTTATGCCCTGGTGTACCAGAATGAAATTCACACTGGGCGTTCTCATCATAGTTAGGAGGCCTCTGATCTGATCTTAGCGGAACCATCGTCCTTGGCTGAACCAACCCAAGATCCATCAACTTTTTAAACAGCACAGCATATGTCACGGGCGGCTTGTCGAACTGACGATCAATCCCTTTTCCTCTCACTTGATACCCGGCTCTCTGTTGAGGTGGCTGACGTTGCTGTCGTACTGACTGATTACCAGCAGGGGTGGTTACCGCAACAGTGTGCTGGTAGTAACGATCCCTACCGTGACCTCTCTGGGCATACACAGCACTTGATTCACCCTCATTCTTCCTTTGGCCATTTCCGAAGGGCTTCTTCGATCCTGATGACGAAACATTACCACCCTGGATCTTCCCCATTCTCAGCCAACTTTCAATTCTCTCCCCAGCCACCACAATGTCAGCAAAGTTAGTGACGGGACAACCCACCATCCTCTCAGCAAAGGTCCCCTGCAGGGTACCCATGAAGAGATCAGACATCTCTCGATCCACCAGTGGAGGTTGAACTCTGGCAGCCAACTCCCTCCATCTCTGCGCATACTCTTTAAACCCCTCACTCGGCTTCTGAGACATACCCTGCAGCTGGGTACGACTCGGAGCCATATCAGCATTGAACTGATACTGTTTAAAGAATGCATTTCCGAGATCCTGCCAGCTTTTAACATCAGAAGATTTCAGCTTGGTGTACCACTCAAAGGATCCTCCAGACAGACTGTCTTGGAAGAAGTACATCCAGAGCTTCTGATCTGTTGTGTAAGCTGAGATCTTGCGGACAAATGCCTGTAGATGAGTCTCCGGGCAGGAACTCCCATTGTATTTATCAAATGTGGGCGCTTTAAATTTCTGTGGGATCACGATCCCCTCAACTAGCCCCATGTTTGACATGTTTACGACCCCGGGAGTGGCATAGCTCTCCAAAGCCCTGATCTTTTCAGCCAACAGCTGAATCTCCTTATTCTGTGGTTGGGCACCGTACTGACCGAACGGTTCGTTGTGCATGGAAAACTGATCAGCCTCCCGGTCTTCCTCTCTGTCATCATCAACCCCAAAGAATGGAGGAAACAAGCTATCTTTCATATTGTGACCCATCGGACCAGGTTGACCACCAGCAGCACCAAAACCGGCAGCATTATTCACTATACCCACGGTTGTCCTTTTTCCTCCATCTCTAGAACCACCCAGCCCCTGGTTGGAGACACCATCCAGGTTAACACCACTGTTAGCCGCTGAAGCCCGCTCGAGCTTCTCAACTTTGTCAGCCAAAGCTTTCTGACCAACTGCAAACCCTTGCATGATGTTGATCAGTTCGCTCATCTTATCTTTCAGCTCGAGGATGTCTGAATTAGGGAGATCCATCAGTCTGGGAGTGTTGCATCAGGTGAAGTATCTGTGAGGACGTGTTGAGTGCAAGGGTATAACTCTGCGCGCTCGAGCAATGATTCCTGAAACAATCAAGCACGTTAAAACCCGACACCTGCAAAACAGCAAACAGGTTAATATGCATGAATGCAACGTCTATCCATACGAGGAAGCTTCTATCTTTCGATCCTGGTTTCATCGAGACAGATAAAATTTCGACAATAACATTCTGACATCAGGATGTCTCTCAACCAGAATCTCAATCGAGAATATATCCTGAGTATGGATAGACGTGAGTTAGATGCCAATGAATACAAAATGTGGATGATGCTGATGCGTGAATGCAATGCACTGTGCCATCCTCCAAATCATCTGATCATCTGTTGCCCTGAAGCCTGACCTCTGAACTGATCACAACCATCTGAAGGAAGATGTAACCACAAATCCGACTTGGGGTTCCGAAATAAACGGAACTGAAAAGTACATCACCATCATCATCAGACAATCTCTGAACAGATATCCACAACAATCTCTGAATTGGCCCGGGGAATCCTGAGATAAACGGATCCCCACTGATAAATAACACGGACGGAACTTCGGCGTCTCGGCAAGAAATGCCCATAAATCCGGCTTATAAATAGGACTCTGATCAACGGAACCAAAAGTCACCATCAAAGTCACCATCTGTACCTGTAATAAAGATTATTCCCTCCCCACTCACGGGTGTCATCTAGGCCAGGGTAAGGTCGAGAGAAACGCAACATAAATAACCTTTCACAGAATATCATCATATACACACCCGAAGTATGTAACGATAATATCCCATCAGGGTCTGAACTGCTCGTGATGTCAATGTTCCGCTAAGTGGCGCATACCACCCGCTTCCCATGAATCACTCTATTCCTAGGTTTCCTAGATTTCACTCATAGCCTGGGTATTGGGCCTTTTACCTCGAGTAACTCCCACCCCAACAGAGAGACAACACAGCACAGCCAGATGAACAGATGAATATGAATGAATGCAAACATAAATGCAAACAATAAATGCAAACAATAAATGCAAACAATAATAAATGAATGCAATAAATGAAACAGCAAAAGCAACCAAACCCTATCCTAGAGAGCGCTAGGACTGACTCGCTTAGGGAAGATGGACCAGCAATAGGTCAACTTCTAGATTCCCCAGCAGAGTCGCCAGCTGTCGCATCCGCGAAAAACAACCGGCGGGCTGAAACAAAACAACACAGAGCCGCCACCGTGCGTTATTTATCCCAAAAGAGGGAAAGGAAACGCTCGAAGTAAACCTGGGAAAAGCATGGTCTCGCGACCAAAGAGAATGGGATCGGGAGTCGGTTACGCAAGGGGAAGGTATTAGCACCCCTCACGTCCGTCGTACTCGACGGGATCCACGCTCTAAAAGAAAGAAAAGGTTGCTAAAACAAACATCACACACACACACTAAAGACAACACAGGTGGAGGAAGAGGGGAGAGGGCTCTCTAGGATATCGCATCCTATGCCTACGTATCTCGTATGGAACGAGAATCAGAGCTGTCGTAGTTCGGCTCACGCACGCCGAAACAAACACACGCACAAAAAGGCAAACATGGAACCCGAACGCCAATCGCTGGACTTACATCCGCTTCTGAACCAAACAAACCCACACTGGAAACCAGATGCCACTTGATGGACTTATACCGGACTCCAAGCACACAACAAGAGGATACGGAATGCCAATTGCTGGGCTTACATCCGTCTCCTACACACACAAGAACAAACAAGCAACAAGCTACTAAGGAGTCGGGAACTCGAGCCTAGCAACTGTCAAGCAAACACACACAAAAAGAAAAAAAGTGCCCGGAGAGACCTCGCACGGTCTCCTGCCTACGTACCTCATCTGGTATGAGGATCAGGGCGACGTAGTTCCCCTGAACGGGAAAGAAATTCTAACCAGATACAAAGGGAGACACACTACTAGGGAGCTGTACTCGAGCCTAGATGTTATCATGCATCATTGCCCTATGTTATGGTTTCTATCCTAACTTGCACAGGCAGCAAGCTAATCCTAAACAGGCAAAGCAATCAAAGCAAACAATCACAAATAGCACACACTATATCCAAACAGAGGTGGCTTAAACAAGGGTTAGACTGCCAAAGCAAGTCAACTGTATCAGGGTGATGTTAGCTCTTAACCCTGACATTGAGAGTCAGGGTGAAGCCAGATGAAGTGGAAGTGAGGGGTGTGCCTCACAGCTCTTATCCCTGGCCAGGGAGAGCTTCAGACAAAGAAGTGTGGGTCCAGAAAGTGGGAACCCTTCTACACTTATGACACTGACTCAACTGTACAACTGTACATGGATCTTGGGTTAGGATCCACAAGGCATCAACATGTAATGTGAGCCAAGGGACGACTCAACAGATTAGCAGGAGGTGGATTACACACCTCTTGTGTCTGCCAATTGCCTTAACAAAGGTCTTTTCCTGCTTGGGGACAAAAATAAACAAGCACAAACATTGCCTCTTAAGGAGGACTTCAGACAGGTGCCTGGCCAAGTAACAGGCCAGGTCTTCCAGACTACATGGAGAAAAGAAATTCTACCTCAATTGGTTAGCACAACCAAGCAACATCACAAAGCGAGTTCACAAGGAACTATAGCAACTAAGGTACCTGAAATCAATCTAACATAATCAGTATACCAGACAAGCAAAAGTCAAACAGAAAATTACAAGTCCACATCACAAACAGATAACAAGCATCAATGCACAAAGGTGCAAGCCACAAGGCCTAAGCATAAGTCTCAATGCCTACAAAACAAACTCAAGTTAGTCATAAACAAGCAATAAACCAATCCCAATTGAGTGCACATCATCAAGTATAAGCAATTGTGCTCTTGGACCTGAAACAAAGCTCAAATGTGAGAACACAAACCCCTAGTACAAGACTAGGGTCAAAATAGGATCAATAAGTCAAAAAAGAACATGAAACTTATCAAAAATCAAGATCAATCAAATAAGAATCAAATCCAGTTGGTCTCATGTTCAAATCATTCATCAATTTCATTTCATGAAAGAAATAGTGCAAAGCATGTCATTTAGAACCTCAAAGGACCAAACAGAAAAATCCAATCCAAACTCAATCCAAAACAATTCAATAAATCCCCAAACAATTCACAGCTAAACAGAATTCATTACATGTCAACCACACTAAATTTCAAGCAAATTGGACAATGGGAAGCAAGTCAATTAAATTCATCAAGTTAAAGCATGCTCATACAAGTCCAAACAAGGCATTAAAGCATGCATCCACTTCAATTAAGCATAAAACAGTGTAGGAACATGATAAATGCACCAAACCAAAACCATGATACACTTTAATGTGTCTATAATCACTTCACAAAATTTCAAGTCCATCCAATGCATATCCAGAATTTCACAAAACATTTAAAAACATGACTCACAAAAACTCCACATTTGGTCAAACAGAAAGGAAATTCTCAATCAAATTGGAAACACATCCAAAAGTTCCAGAAAACTTCACATGTGAACCTAACATCCAGAAGTATCAACATGCAAAGTTTCAGCTTAATCCAAGTTCATATGGCATGGTAACAAAATTCTTGAAGTCAGACAAGAAATGGTGTGACACAAATTGTCACACCTCTAGTGATCATGTCATATCTCTGAATCCAGGAACTCAAAAATCACAAACTATATACCAAAATGTCCAGGAATGAGTCCAGAATATGCATGAAAAATATCAAGAATTTCTAATTAGGCATCATCATTTCATGAGCAAAATACCAATCAAGGTGCAAGCAAACACATGTTCATACAAACCCTAGGCCATTCCAAAAATTACACGTGCACAAATTTATTAAAAATAACCAAAAAAAAGTAGAGACTACAAGGATCATTCCACAAAAAATCTCACATTATTTGGACAAAAATTGGATGAGATATGAATTTTCTAATGTCATGAAAAAATAAAAATGAGTGAAATGGAGGCATGTGAATCATGTGGAGGCAAGGAAATTAATTTAATAGCCAAAATGAGAAATGGAACAGCACGGGATCGAAGGGAGGTCCCCTTTTGAATAGGCAGCGCGCGCTCAAACAGTTCCCAGCGTGAATAGTACATGAAAAACGGATCAAATGCTACTTTTCCGGAAATTTTCAACATGTTCTTCACGTTCATACAGTTCATCACCAAGTTCATCACTCAAGAACAAATCTCCACCAAATTGGACAAACTTTATATCAACGGAAAGGTCTTTCAACGTACATCATGAATATCAAATTAATTTAACCTAATTCCTCATGATTCAAAAAATTCGATAGCAAACATGTTCATGCACGAAACTTCAAATCCACATATCTCTCTCATTTCTCAACCAAATTTAGTGAAACGAATTGCAGAATTTTCTACTAAGAAAGATCTATCCAAATCATCAATCAATTTCAAGAATCATTGGATTCGAAAAATCACCTTGATTTGAGCACAGTGATGAATTCGCGCGTATTAGGCTTCGAAATGTGAAAACAGAACTTCTATGATGCTAGTAGAAGTGAATGGATGCAAGGCCTTGGCTCAATAACGCACGATCTTGATGAAATCTCCATTTGCCATTGTTGCACCTCACTTTAACAGTCCACAATTTGGATTGGAAATGGTGAATCCTTGCTTCAATTAGCTTCAATAATGCATATAGATGATGAATGGATGAAGAACAATGCAATGTTTATGCAAATTTTTGGAAAAAAAGTGAGAGAGAAAGATGAAGAATTTTGGTAATTTTCAGATCTAGATCTGAATTCTGTTATGATTATGGTGAAAACAGTTACAATTATCCTTTTATATGTGATGTTAATCATGATTCGAATCCTAATTAGTGCTAATGAAATGGATTAGTGAAAATGCATTTTCATGCTAAATGACAATTTGGTCAATTCACCCACACAAGTGCAATGCAATGTAACAGTGGAATTTCTTTGTTGCAGCAAATTTCAAATGGCATTTGTGAGCTAGTGCAAAAGGAATCATGTGAAAACAATGAATATTTTACAAAAACACCTTTTTCCCTCCATTTTTCAAATTAAGTCCACTTGAAAAATGGACTTTTTATGTGATGATTTTTCATGAAATGTAAT